>NC_083223.1:253658390-254908390 GCF_032191835.1 Heteronotia binoei
TTAATAATATAGTATCGTAATTAAAAGAAATGGCGACTTAATGGTTGCTGATTATTTCCACGGTGGAATTCTAGACCTTTGATATTAACAAGAGTTTCAGGGATTTTTTCCTGTGTTTCACTGGAAGAATACATTCCTTTTGACTATTTCTATCATATGGTTTAGACACCTCTTGAAAACTAACAAGAATCACTGTTATGAAGGTAAATTATTATAACTTATTAGAACATTGCCTTTTTGTACTCCTGTTTACATTCAGATTTATTTTGTTATCTAACTGTCCTGTTGACAGAACCATCTCTGTTCTTATTTGGATGAGTAATAAAAAGTTTGTTATGTAAGAAGACAGACTGGTGATTTTCGTTCAGTTTTCTCCAAAATTCTTCTGAGCAACCAGTACTCGTGAGAATCACTATCACTACTACTTGATTACTATTCTTCTGCATGCCACTTTACAGATAAGCTAAAGACAGGTTACTGCCCCCGTAGTGTTTACAATCTAAATTTTGATAGTAGGGAAGACAACAAAGGAGAAAGAATGGACATGGGCTATTAGTTAAAACTGGGAGTGAAGAGCAGGGTTGCCGCAAGATGGAGCCTGGAATTCTAGTACTAGAGTTTAGAAGCAAAGGTGGAGGGGGAATAAATCTCTTCTTTACACATTATAGAGCACACACAGGTTAGGCCGGAGTCCCCACCCTGTGTTCTATGTAACAATTAGGCATGAAGGGTCTTCTCAGTTCCTGCTATGGTTGCCAACCTCCAGGTAGTAGCTGGAGATCTCCTGGGATCACAACTGATCTCCAGGTGACAGAGATCAGTTCACCTGGAGAAAACGGCCATGTTGGAAGTTGCCCCAAACTCTGGCCTCCTCAGGCTCCCCCCCTCAAAAAAAAAATCCAGGTATTTCCCAACCTGGAGCTGACGACCCTGGTTCCTGCACATGTGAGGCCCAATTCAGATCATGACTGCGGTGCACAAGAAAGGGCTTCAGTTTCTTTCCCTGCACATATTTTCCCAATCTGAAACAGCTGGAGAGGGGGCATTTGATGAACTGGGGAAACCCACGAGTATACATGTTTCTCCAGTGGTCCAAATACTAGCCTTGGGAGCATTTCAGATCCAGAAAATGGCAAAGTGGGGAGGGAGGCTGAAGTTCTTTTTTTACATGCACTATGGTGAAGCATAATCAAGTCCATGTGACCAAACTGTGGTCACCATCCTCCAGGTAGGAGCTGGTGATCTCCCACCAGCCATCACCTGGACTTTGGCAACCCCACACTAACCTCAAAATCTCCAGGTATTTCTCAGCCAGGGGCGGGAGGGAGTGGGTATTTATTTATTTATGGTAAAGAGTTGTGGTAAAGAGTCTGGCTTTCGGTAGGATTTTAGTCCTGACACTGCACATTCCCTCTGCATAAAATCAAATACTGACTTCAAAAATTTGAAATGCATTTTAAACAACACTGTCTAGCAGGTGGTGGGTACAGGAAGTGATATGCTTTGTGAACAGCTGAAAGCACACAATGCTGCTAGTTGGTTGGCAACAGATGTTAAGGGATGTAAGTGTGCTATTTGTGGATCTGAGTGGGCCTGGGTTCAAATAATGCTGCCTATTCTTGTGCCTTGACTTACTTGCAGTTGACCACTGTCTGTTGTCCTGGGATTTTGACCGTGGAGTTCCCTTTCCGCTCTTCTATGATTCTATTACTCCGTTATTACAGCTCCTAATGGCATTTTGATCTACAGCACCTTTAATCTGACCTTAGAACTCATCTGCATGAGGAAGGAGAGAATCACAGGTCAAGCTGTCCAGTCCGGATTCTCAGAATGTTCAAAAGTTTAAGAGCTGCATCAAAGGGAGAATTCCACCAGGGACAGCTTTTCCTGTTTTTGCAAAATCATAATAGGGAAAGCTACAACCGATGATATTCATCTTCTGGGCAAATCTTAGAGGTATAGGATCCCCTTCAGGCAACCTTAGCAACAGGATGCATGGTTTTAGTTCTGAAAATAAGATGACTCAGACATGATTGCAGTGTCCAAAATTATGGAGTTGAGAAAGTGCAGAACGAGAACTCCCTCACCCTCCCATAAACCCTAGAACTTGGGTCACCCCATGAAACTGTTCTGAACCTATTTGCCAGGCAGACAAAGGAAAACTACTTCTTCACAAAACTCATAAAGCTATGGGATTCATTTGTCAGAGATGCTCTAGCCAACTGCACAGACAGTATACCTCTGAATACCAATTGCTGGGTGGGTGGGGGGAGTAAGATAGGGAGGGCCATTGCTATCTTACCTTTCCTACTTGTGAGCTTCTTGAAAGCATTTGGCTAACAACTGCAGGGAACAGAATACTGAGCTAGATGAAGCTTGGTTTAATCCTGCAAGACAGTGCTTAGAGGTTCTTATGGAAGACAAATCTCTTAACAGCTGTTAGCCAGCATAGCTAATTTTAGGACTTATATGTTCCTTAGAAAAGCAATGCTAGAGGACAGGGGTGGCCAAACTGCAACTTGGGAGCCACATGTGGCTCTTTCACATATATTGTGTGACTGTGGCTCTTGAAGCCCCCACTGCCCCATCAGCCGGCACAGAGAAGGCATTTCTCTCTTTAAATCACTTCTCCAAGCCAAGCCAGCCAGCAGCTTGGAGAATGCATTTAAAGTTACTTTCTTTCCACCTCTCTCTTCCCATCTTCCTTCCTTCCTTCCTTCACAGAATCATAGAGTTGGAAGGGACCTCCAGGGTCATCTAGTCCAACCCCCTGCACAATGCAGGAAACTCACAAATACCTTCCCCCTAAATTCACAGGATCTTCATTGCTGTCAGATGTCCATCTAGCTTCTGTTTAAAAACTTCCAAGGAAGGAGAGCCCAGCACCTCTTGAGGCCACACCTTCCTTCCTTCCTTCCTTGTGGCTCTCAAACATCTATGTTCATGTCTTGTAGCTCTCAAACATCTGACATTTATTCTATGTTGCTCTTATGTTAAGCAAGTTTGGCCGCCCCTGCTAGAGGACAAGGAGGGTGGTACCTTCATGCCTTGGAAGCATCTCAATAGCTATAATGGTTGTCAAATTCAGGTCTGGAAATTCCTGGAGATTTGGAGGTGGAGGCTGGGAAGGGTGAAGTTTGGGGAGGGGCCTCAGTGGGGGGGTAGAATGCTGTAGCGTCCATCCTCCAAAGCAGCCGTTTTTTCCAAGGAAACTGACCTCTGTCATCTGGAGATCAGTTGTATTTCAGGAGACCCTCAGGCCCCACTTGTGGGATGGCAGCTCTAATGGCTACCATCAGGGCTTTTTTGAGCAGGAATGCATAGAAACACAGTTTCGGCTGGCTTGGTGTCAGGGGTGTGGCCTAATATTCAAATGAGTTCCTGCTGGGCTTTTTCTACCAAAAAACCCCGCCCTGGCTACCATACAAAGAAGGATGCTGGACTTCCTGGATCTTCAATGTGATTGGCAGGACCGAATCCTGATTGGGCAGGAAATTACCTGATGGGACCCTGCTCCCCCGAAGCTGATCCATTACGTAGATAGTTCTATTGCCAATTGTTGCTTTCTGAAGTTTTATTACTATTTCTGTTATTACTTTTATTCTGCTGTTGGCTGTTTTCAAAATCATGTTTATAGTTCTTGTGAACTTACTTCATGAGCCATTGGTAGGACTGAAAAGCAAAATATAAATCCTTAAAAAAGTGAAAAAACGCCCTGCCCCAGGGAACAGACTGTCTCCTTATCCCAACTCCAGATTCAGTACCAGGGACAGTGTGGGCCCTCCAAAATGGCTTGGGAAGCAGCAAATCTGTTAGCACTTATAGCAACACAATTAGTATGAACCAGACATTAGCGGGGGGGGGGGGGGTGGGGAGATAGCGGATAGCGGAATTACAAGGAACAGTGTGTGATATTGCAAAGCAGGGTGCGGGGAGAGCAGATTAAAGCCAAGTAGAGGAAATTTCCATCAAGGATGGCAAAAAAGTATCCCTAAATCCACTAACCAACAACAGCAACTGAAGGGTATAAATAATTGAAGTAAATGAAATAAACTGTGCAATGAAAGCAGAAGATTTGATAATGTCCTGGTTGATCCCTGTCTTAACTCTTTCCTGTATATTTTTAAAAGCCTTCCGCCACCCCCTTTCTGCTTTCCAGTCCCACTACAGGGATAAAATTAGCACTGCACCAAATACTCAACATGAAAAGCTTTCTTTCAGAGTGACCAATTCTTTGTGCCCACACTCCTTTAGAAAAAAAAAAAAATTAAAGTCACATAATGGCAACTCTTAGGGCCAGACTAGATGTTATGGCATTGACAGGTCTGATCTGTGGACGCCAACACCATTTTAGAGATGAATTCAGCTATTTAACAATAACTGAGGGTCTGATCCTGATTGGACCTATAGCAAACCAACAGAGTAACGTGGTAATGGAAACAGGAAAGAAAGTCCATAGGCATCCAGATTTTTCAATTATTTTATACAATCAAATATCCTCATAGAATCATGCAATACCAAAAGTGCAAATATAAGATGTGGAGAAACGCCATCTTGGTTAATGTTGGTGCTTGGTTGGAGGGGAACATGAAACTACTAGGCAGGCTGTGTGGCCTAGCCTTCCCTTCACTCCCCCCTCCCTTCTGGAGTTAAACCATCAACTCTAGGGGGAAAGCCTCCTAGAGGGGCAGGAAGTTCTTTAGCCTTCCCCTCATTCCTTCCTCCCTTCTGGAGTTAAACCAGCAACTCTAGGGGGAAAGCCTCCTAGAGGGGCAGGAAGTTCTTTTTTTTTAATTTGAGTTAGGTGGGGAAAGGCAGTTCTCGGCTGGCGCTCAGGAAGAGAGGTTGCCAGCCTGTGGGCTCCTGCCTGTGGGACCCCAGGCAGTAATTCACAAGGTAGGGCGAGTTTACACCAGGGACGAGAGGATGCGTTTAAATCCACCTTTTATTTGTCCTCCTTGTTGCTGTTCAGGTGCTGTGCTAAACTTTTACATGTAACTGTTTTTGTTTTTTCCTTTCTCTTCTTATTAAACATTTTTACTGTTTTGAATGCTGGCAGTCAAACTCTGTACCACATAGATCCCCAACCACTTAGACCACACTGCTTTATGAAGGGGGCCCTGGGGAAGGGGGAAGGCATGCAGTTGGATAAGGTGCCAATCCTCCAGGGGTTCCCCGAAGAAGTGCTGTGGTCTCTGTGATACCCAAGTACAGGGTGGCAGAGGACCTTGAGGCCTGGCCTCATAGCTGGAGAGGGGGATTGGGAGTCCTGTTCCTCTCAATCTGAACCCCTAGACTGAGCAGGTGGTGGCAGCGAGCCCAAGTGGCCGGAGGAGAAATAGCTCCCTCCAGGAGTTGGCGACTCAATAGGGAGTTGACGGGACTGGGTCTGAAGGCAGAATCGGGCCGGTTCTGTCACATAAGACACACCCATACACCAAGCCCATAGCAATAGTCTATTTCTTTGGAATAAAAATCCTTGTGATTGTTCCTTAAAGCTGGGATTCCGAGACATGGTGCGATGAGCTGTGAAGGTGGAGTCCTGTGCTCCAAATCTTCTTGTAGCCAGTGTAGAGATGACAAGCAACAAGGCAAAAGAACGCAACAGGGATGCGCTTGATGCCCTGTTTCACAATAGGCTTCTACAAGCTGCATATATAAAAGGTTAAAATTCACCAGCAAATAGATAAACAATTTGAAATTTACAAACACATCAGGCATTCCTATACACACCTTCAAAACATTTTTACAACTTATGTTGGAAACCAACACTCCAACTATTCTGCAGACAAAGATGGCTTCGAATAACAAAATCCACTGCACTTACAAGCTACAGGTGTAATCAATCAAATGCTCTCTTAAAGTATCTACAGCGGTATTTCCCACAGATCACAATACAAAGTTATAAGATTACAAAAAGCACAACAAATCCCAATCGCTGTTCAATCCATTGGGAACCAAGGAGTTTAATTTAAAAATCCATCACATTTCCTGCTTCAAAAGCCACTTATGCATATCCACTTTCCCATAAAGCCAAACAGAAAATTTTTCCAACACAAAAAATTTAAGATCGACTTCGGGGGAGGAAAATGCTGAGCTGAGCTGCTTCTCATAACAGGAGCAGGCTGGAACTTCTGTTCAGGGTAGTGGAAGGCAAATTAATGCCTACTGCCTACTTTTCTCAGTTAGAGATTAGTTCAAGATATGCACAGGAAACTTTGAGGAAATTTACCTTGGCTAAAAGGGAGTCCCGGGGGGGGGGGGGGTGCTCCTATGAGGCTTTGAGGGGTCTCCGGAGAAGAGTTGCATTTTCATCATCTGCAGAAGTTCTCAGAGTCATTTATTTGACATAAGTTCGACAGAATCCTAACCTTCTTGGACTTTGCTAAACATCTAAAGCTACACAAGACCGGTGTGAAATTGAAAACAAATCAGCCAGTATCATAATGCCCCTGTATAAATCGATGGTGCGGTCTCATTTGGAGTACTGTGTGCAGTTCTGGTCGCCGCACCTCAAAAAGGATATTATAGCATTGGAGAAAGTCCAGAGAAGGGCAACTAGAATGATTAAAGGGCTGGAGCACTTTCCCTATGAAGAAAGGTTGAAATGCTTGGGACTCTTTAGCTTGGAGAAACGTCAACTGAGGGGTGACATGATAGAGGTTTACAAGATAATGCATGGGATGGAGAAAGTAGAGAAAGAGGTACTTTTCTCCCTTTCTCACAATACAAGAACTCGTGGGCATTCGATGACATTGCTGAGCAGAAAGGTTAAAACAGATAAAAGGAAGTACTTCTTTACCCAAAGGGTGATTAACATGTGGAATTCACTGCCACAGGAGGTGGTGGCGGCCACAAGTATAGTCACCTTCAAGAGGGGTTTAGATAAAAATATGGAGCACAGGTCCATCAGTGGCTATTAGCTACAGTGTGTGTGTATATATAAAATTTTTTGACACTGTGTGACACTGTGTGCACAGGTCCATCAGTGGCTATTAGCCACAGTGTATGTGTGTATATAAAATTTTTTGCCACTGTGTGACACAGAGTGTTGGACTTGATGGGCCGTTGGCCTGATCCAACATGGCTTCTCTTATGTTCTTAGAGTGTTGGACTGGATGGGCCGTTGGCCTGATCCAACATGGCTTCTCTTACATTCTTATGTGGATCTGGCTAATTGGCAGAAAAGGTACAAATTACTATCTTTCATTCCGGGACTATTTACAGTTAAACAGAATAAATTCAGAAGGTGGAAAATGGAAATCTAGAAAGCTTGGAAGAAGAAGGGAGGAAGAGGTGAAATTTGGACTTTGTAAATTTAAAGGACAGTCCAAAAAAGTGGAAAGGAATTTATTGTTTGGTCTACTTGTGGTTTTGAAAAAAGAGCACCATCGTCACAGACCTGCAGCATATACAATCAACACAAGAAGTATGTCAAGCATCGTGAGATCTCTTTACCAGTGAAAACGAGATTTGGTGGCAAGTAAAACAGGAAGTAGTGGATGAAAAACCTACTCTAGGACTAAAATACCATTGAGAAACATCGGCGGCCATGGCTTGGAGGTCAAAATTAAAATAATGTTTTTAAAGTGTTCGGGACATTAAAAATTGTTGGAATTAATTGAGATGACAAGAAGATAAATACTATTGGACATATTGTTTGTAATGGACTTTAGAAGCCTTTTTTTCAGCAAGACATAAAACTTTTTCTAGAATTGCCATGTTGTGGGGCACTAAAGATTTAGGTCTTATAACAAGGAAAATAGAGATTTTACCTAAAATTGGGGCTGAGCATAACCCAATAATGTGGATTACAAAATTGTCTAAGAAGTTGAGAAGATGGAGATTGAATGAAGATTTACTACAGAATGAAGAAATAGTGACATACCTAGAAAATGAAACTAAAACTTTCTTTCAAATGAATGACAAAGAGGATATAGAATTTCGGATGGTCTGGGATGCCTATAAAGTACTAATGAGAGGAATATTGATTACCTTGAATAATAAAGATAAGAGAGTTAAAGAAAAACAGTTGTTGGACATTCAAAATGAAATAAAGAAAAAAAAGGGGAGTTGAGAAAAAGGCCAGGGAAAAAGAAAATTGTAAGGGAAATTACAATATTACAAATGCAAATGAGACATTTGTTAAATAAAGAATTGGAATGGAATTTGAAAAGACTGCAGCAGAAATCTTTTGAGGGAGCAAATAAACCTGGAAAGTATTTGGCTTGGCAACTGAAGAAAAAGAGAGAAAATAAAATTATTAATAAAATTGTGGTAGATGGAAGAGAGGTGGTTAGCCAAGAGGGAATAAAAAGAGAATTTTTTAAGTATTATGCCAAGTTGTTTAAAGATGTCAAAATAAAGAAAGAAAAGATGGATGAGTATCTACAAAAGATAAAATAGAACCCTTAACAGAAAATATGCAAAAAGTTTTGAATGATCCAATTGAAAAAATAGAAATTGAAGCTGCAATTAATGCAATGAAAAATGGAAAGGCACCTGGGCCAGATGGATATACAGCTAAATATTTTAAAACCTTTAAAGATGAGTTAACACCGAAATTGCAGAAGTTAATGAACATGATAAAAATAAAAGGAAAAATACCAAACACATGGAAGGAAGCTGTTATTTCGTTGATACCAAAGGAAGATAGAGATGTCATGAATGTAAAAAATTATAGACCAATTTCGCTATTAAATAATGACTATAAAATATATACAAGAATCTTGGCAGAACGGCTTAAACAACATTTGATAAATTTTATAAAGGAAGATCAAGCGGCGTTTCTTCCCAAAAGGCAAATAAGAGACAATATCAGAACTGTTGTAAATATTGTAGAATATTATAAAAGACATCCAGAAAAGGAAGTAGCATTATTCTTTGCGGATGCAGAGAAAGCATTTGACAATTTAAACTGGGACTTTATGTTTGCAGTAATGGAGAAAATGGAGTTGGGAGAAAGCTTTATAAGAATGATAAAAGCAATATACACTGAACAACGTGCAAGGCTATGTATAAAAGCAGACCTTACAGAAGATATGATAATTAGCAAAGGTACAAGACAAGGTTGTCCGCTTTCCTCATTGTTGTTTATAATGACTCTTGAAATATTACTGATGCAGATCCAAGAAGATAAAGAAATAGAAGGATTAAAAATAAAAGGATTTACTTACAAATAAAGAGCATTTGCAGATGATATAATGTTTATAAATGAAAACCCCATATAAGTCACACCTTTGTTGTTAGCCAAAGTACAAGAATATGGGGAGTTGGTGGGACTTTGTATTAATAAAGAAAAATCAAAATTTCTATGTAAAAATATGCAAATAAATAAGCAACAAGAATTACAGAGACTAACGGGCTGTGAAGTCACCTCCAAAGTAAAATATTTGGGTGCAGAGATAACTATGAAGAATATTGATCTATTTAAAAATAATTATGAGAAGCTATGGCGTAAAATGGATGAAAATATGTTAAAATGGAACAAACTTAATTTGTCATTGCTGGGTAGAATAGCTGCAATTAAAATATTCTACCAAGAATAATGTATTTGTTTCAAGCTATTCCCATTGTGAAAGAAAGTAAACAATTTGATAAATGGCGAAGAAAAATTTCAGAATTTGTGTGGGCTGGGAAGAAACCAAATATGATTGGTTCCAAATGCAACAAACAAAGAGTTTGGTGAATAATGATATCAAAACTGAAGGAATAAGAAAAGAACAAACAGAAATGGAAAAAGTTCTGCTTGGAGATAATGAAAAGTTAATTTCAAAAATATATAAATTACTGTTAAAATGGTCTACGGAGGATGAAGTAGTGAAATCTCAAATGATTAAATGGGCAATTAATGTAAATAAAGAAATACAGATGGAAACTTGGGAACACTTTTGGAAGAATTCTATGAAGCTTTCGACGTGTCATAGTATTAAAGAGAACTGTTTCAAAATGATGTATAGATGGTATATGACTTCTAAAAAATTGGAAATGTAAAAAACATGGTTCTTTCTACCATATGTGGTGGACTTGTGAAAGGGCAAAAAAGTATTGGCAGATGATTCAGCAAGAAATTTCTAAGATCTTGGGATATGAATTTAAGAAAGTTGCAGAGACTTTTCTGTTGGGATTACAAATGGAAAAATTTCCAAAAGAAGATAGAACTGTAATTTGGTACATGCTTTCAGCTGCTAGGACATTATATGTGCAGTTGTGGAAGCAAGAAAAAATACCAGAGAAATGGGATTGGATTATAAAAGTTATGACATGGAGTGAAATGGACAAATTAACAAGAATATTAAGAGACTATGATTTAGAAGTTTTTAAGATGGAGTGGAAAAAGTTTAGAAGATATGTAGCAAAAGAGTGGAAAATAAAAGGACATTGGACAATTTTTGATAATGATTAAGTTTTAGAAAGAAGAAGAATATAAGTTTTTGTTTTAATAAGGGTACCTTTAAATATTAGCATTTTAAGTAAATAACACCGGCGGGGGTCAAGTAACGGGGGGAGGGGTGGGTAGAAAGTAATATATGGGGTAGATAAAAGAAGTTATTAAGATGTAAGAAATAGATTTGTTACTATATGTTACCAATAAAATTGTTTTAACATGACAAAAAATTTAAGATCATTTGGATCATGATGTAAATCATGAAAATGTTCTGAAAGAGGAGCTTCAGGCACAAAATTCTTCACATGGGACCTATGTTCCAAGACACGGGTACGTACCGCCCGTCTGGTGCTTCCACAATATATTTTTGGACATGGACACAAAATTATATAAATACAACCTTTAGTTGAACATGTTGCATCTTTTAATTTAACTCTAAAACCTGATCTTGGATGTTGGATAAAGGGCAAGCGGAGCATGTCCCGCATTTATGCTGCTCCCCCCCTCCACGTAAGTAGGAAAGGGCATTTTCTTAAAGTCAGATCTCACCAAAGTGTCGGATAAGTTTTTTGTCCTGTGGTATCCTATTTTTGGAAAATTACTACACCCAGGTACGTCTTTTACCAAGAACCAACATTTTTTAAGTGTGTTTTGGATAGAATAAGAAAGTGGAGAAAACTGAAGTGCACAGATCAGTCTATCTTTAACCCTTGAGTTTGCCCCCTCCTGGTGAGTGTCCTTGGTTAAAATAGCATTTCTTGGCATATTGTTAACTTTTCTACAAGCTGCAGTCAAAGTACATTTTGAGTATCCCCGAGCTTCAAACTGTTTACAAATTCTATTCTTTTTGGTTTCAAAATCTTCCAGACATGTAGAGTTCCATTTTGCCCTTGTAAGTTGCGAAAAAGGTAAACTTTTTTTTCAGATGACTAGGATGACACGAGTCAAATCTTAAATGCATGGTTGTATCTATTGATTTGCGATAAGGTTTCACTGCCAGTATATTATCACTGTGCTTAAAGACCAAAGTATCCAAAAAAGAAACCATGCGAACATCCGCCTGATAGCGAAATTGAATAGACAGATGAATGGAACTCACCCATTTCAGTAATGGATCTACCACACTGCTATTAGACATTACAGCCATCACGTCATCAATATATCAACGAAACCAAATCAAGGTCGAAAAAAAAAAGGATTAACAAGTGGGTTACAATACAACCGATCCTCAAAAAAAGCCATAAATAAACAGGCAACACTGGGAGAAAACGGGCTGCCCATAGAAACACCTTTAACTTGTACATAAAACTGCTCCTGAAACTGAAAAAAAATTGTGTTCAAAAGTTGCCAGGTCTGTGTTGGAAAATACTTGGAGACTTTGGGGGTGGATCTGGGAGAGGGTGAGGTTTGGGGAAGGGAGGGGCCTCAGCATGGTGCAATGCCTTCAAAGCAACCATTTTCTCCAGGGGAGCTGAACTCTGCAAGCTGGAGATCAGTTGTAAATGCAGATCTTGTAAGGAAAAGCCCCCTACTTTTCATACACATGGACATCGTGATCACCAGTATGGTTGCCAGGGTGCCTGTAGTTTTGACTTGCACACATCTGCTCTAAGAAGTGGACTTTGCCCACGGTTGCTAAGGCTTATGTGGATGCTATAAGCCTCAGCTTTGCAGCAGCATTCTACATCTCTGGATGGGTGGTAGCCAGAACTACAGACGAGCTTCCAGCTGTTCCTTGTGTGCCCAGTCTTGGCCGCTGCAGTGGAAGAAGCCACGCCACAATGAACTGTACAGGCAAACAGTTTCCAGCCTGTTTCCATGAACCAAAGGCTAACACCACCAGAATCCATCTTGTTTTCCTGACTCCATATCCAACAGCTGCTTCAACTTCTGCATAAGGCAATCAAGCATATCTTAGGCATGGATTCTGCCAGACCATTCAAGCCTTTGTCCAACAGAACTCAGGACAAAGACTGGTGCCAGGAAGAAGATTAAAGAAGAGGAAGACCATCTTCAGCCGGAGCCAAGTTCCTTTGTGTAAACCGGGTGTTACCTAGGCAATGATTTGGCTCTCTATTGTCACCCTTTTAGATAAGTTTAATAGTCTTAAGCATCTCCCCACCCAAGTAATCTCTATTCTCCTCCCCAACTGTCATTTTGGAGCCTCCCCTTGGTCCATTTCAACCTGAAAGTTCACTCAGGTATCCAGGATCCAAGCAAGTCTATTGGTCAAGAGCAAGCACCCAATTAGGTGCCACAAATTAACTTGCTATTGGCTTCTGCAGAAGTCCAGCCCTTATGGTCACTGCAGAGCCTCCCCTTTTCTGAGGCCATGTACCAGCTGACCACTTGTCATCCACCCCTGTACCTCCCATCTCCTAAGGGCTCAAGGTAGTCTTTATAACCTGTGACACAGCTCCTCACATGTGTGCAGTACCCCAGTTCCACTGTCTAGATCCATCCTTGATTTTGGCCACAGTTTTGGGTCCATTTCCCCCATCCTCTTACATCGCCATTGGAGCCTTCTTGAAAACTACGATAGGTAAATATCACCCTGTTTGTCTACCCATGTGTTCCCCTATCTCTCTATCTATATGTTTCCTAGGACTGTATGTGTGATTGTATGAGCATTTTATCTTGTATGGAAGCCTATATTTTTCTTAATAAATTTTGACTGTTTTTACTTAATTAGAGTCCCTAATATTTTCAGCATCACTTGTCTGGAAGGTTAATCTTGTATACATAGGTAAAAAGATCCTGAGTGAGCCAGGTGCCCACTTGATAATTCCCCAACCTCGTTTTGAGGGCATTTTGGCTTACGATCTCCTGGAGGCTGGCAACCCTACTTCCCTACTGGTGGCTGAGGGGGCGAACTGGCAACCCTACCATTGCTGCTCAGGGATAACTCACCTGTTGTGCATTAGTGCCTACGCCATGGAAGGGGGAGGGGGAGTAATGTCTCTGAAGGTCAGGAAATAATTGAGAAGGTATTTGAGTTTAAACGTGGGAGTACAAAAGACATCTTGTTTACACCCAGCAAGCTATCTATTAAGGAAGGCTTAAGGAGAGCAAGAGGAGAAAAAGATGAGGGAAAATCTGGCTGCCAAGGACACAGTGACAGAAATGCCAGTCAATAGCCAAATGCCTCTGAGGAGGCTTCTATTCTTCACCTCAGGTAGGATTACTGCTTCTCCCTCAAAGAGAAAAACAAATCTGAGGCACGTTCTCCATTTCCTATACCAAGGATCACTGCTTGAATCACCTAGCCCATTGTTACATATTACTAAAGTCTCTGGTGTATGTGTTCATTTTCTGGGAAACAGCCTTCCCCCGTTAAGTCATATACCAGCAAAACATAATTGACTGCAACAGTTCAAAATACAACTGCAGAGTATGAAATAGCAGTCTGTGCTGCTATGCATGATAGGAAGGTATTTATGCAGATGTGCACTGGAGATCAGAAGCATCTATTCTCTCCCCTGGAAATTTAACTTCTGATGCCACAGTCCCCACTGTTGTGTCCGCCAATTACTTAAGTTTACCAGCCTCCAGGTGGGGTCTGGAGACAATTCCCAGTATTATAATTGATCTTCAGACTACAGAGATCAGTTGCCCTGAAGAAAATGGCTGCTTTGGAGGGTGGGCTCTACAGCATGCCTTGATGGGGTCTCTCCCCTCTCCAAACCCTGGGGCCCACTTCTTGAATTTTGGATATAAAATCTAAAGGGGTCTTGAATGGGACAGAAAAGAACAAGAATCTTCCAGTGCATAGCCAGAAGCTGCTACCTGAATTCAAGCTTTGTTTCCTCATGTTATGGCAGTTGTGTGTAAGGTGTCTCCTGCTGTAGGAAATATGCACAGTCATGTGAAATTTGACAAGCGGCTGTATTTGTTGGTCCATGCATAAAAACAGCTGTGCTCCTCTGGGTAATTTTTTATAGGTAGCTGGTTTTTGTTGCCCCAACTAAACAGAAAACAACTCCATGGGACAAAAATCTGACAGGTAGTGTTTTCCTGACACATAACCAGCTCCTCTCTACCAGTTGCCTGATTAGTCAAATACTGAATTTATCCTGGATAGCCATCATATCCCTACAGGGCTGCCAAGCCTCAGTCTATGATGGGAGGCCTCCTGCTAGCAGCCTTGCTGATTGAATTTTTTTAAAAAAAAAAAACCCAATGGTGGCTAAGCTGAAAAGTCACTTTGGGGGAAATCCGAGAAGTGAAGAAGAAGATGATTTTGGATTTATATCCCACCCTATACTCTGAATCTCAGAGCGGTCACAATCTCCTCTACCTTCCCCAGGGTTGCCAAGTCCAATTCAAGAAATATCTGGGGACTTTGGGGGTGGAGCCAAGAGACTTTGGGGATGGAGCCAGGAGACATTAGGGGTGGAGCCAAGATTAAGGCTGTGACAAGCATAATTGAACTCCAAAGGGAGTTCTGGCCATCACATTCAAAGGGACGGCACACCTTTTCAATGCCTTCCTTCCATAGGAAATAATGAAAGATAGGGGCACCTTCTTTTGGGGCTCATAGAATTGGACCCCCTGGTCCAATCTTTTTGAAACTTGGGGGGTATTTTAGGGAGAGGCACTAGATGCTATACTGAAAATTTGGTGCCTCTATCCCAAAAAACAGCCTCCCCCAGAGCCCCAGATACCCACAGATCAATTCTCGATTATTTTCTATAGGAATAAATCTACATAGGGAAAAATAGAGTTCCCAGCAGACATTTCCTTCCCCTCCCCCCACTTTCTGACGACTCTGAAGCGGGGGGAGGGCCTCCAAACCGGGGGATCCCCTGCCCCCGCCTGGGGATTGGCAACCCTAACCTTCCCCCCCAAAAAAACACCCTGTGAGGTAGGTGGGACTAAGAGTGCTTTTATAGCAGCTGCCGTTTCAAGGACAGCTTCTATGAAAGCTATGGCTGACCCAAGGCCATCTCAGCAGGTGCAAGTGGAGGAGTGGGGAATCAAACCCGGTTCTCCCAGATAAGAGTCCGCGCACTTATCCACTACACCAAACTGGCTCTCACTACACCAAACTGGCTGATGTAAGGTAGCTCTAGGAATCATCAGAACTTTATGGATTTAGAGCTACCCTGCATTGTTTCCAGGTTTTTTCTCCAGAAGTGACTTCGCAACATGGCTGACGTCACTCACTCCCCTTTTCTCACTCCCAACCATCCTGCAGGTTGTCAAACACATACACCTGGTTGTTCTCGCCAGGGGTCATTTTGTAGAAAAAGAGGTGCTGAGCTCATTAGCATGACTCATTTGCTAACTCATTTGCATATGTCACATACCCCTGACATATCCAGAAGGTGTACTAAATTATATCAGCCCAGAATCTACCTTAAAATGCTTCTTAAATTATAATTGTCATAATAAAATCTTACTTCCATCATACTTTTTAAATTACTTTCTCCTATGTGGTCACAATGGCATGATGAAGATTTCCATCTGTCTGCTATATATGCTTTGGTTATTTCCCATTTTGTGAGAGAAAAAATACTAGAAAGTTTGTCAAATCTTAGAGTTCAGCAAAATTCTCAGAGGGGTTGAACAATGGAGCCCAGAAGCAAGTATTTGGGGGTGGGGGGTTAAGAAAGAAAAAGCACAACAAAATTTAGAGGTTCTGGAGCTCCACTCCTGTGAGCTCCTACCCAAAATGAGGCCTGGGCACATGAAGATTGAAGCATTCTGAAGAGCACCTGTGATGTATTTCTGATCTTATCCATGACAAAGATGCAAAGATTGGGCTACTTCAGCAGAATGGCTTGTATAGCTTGAGAAGAGTTAAGAGTCTGACCTTCCAGGAGAGAAATATGAAGCTATTGATGACAGCAGGCCATGTGCAGCACATTGAATACAGAGCCAACTGTGAGGTTATAAAAATAGCTAATCAGTAGGCCCTGAGGAAGAAAGGCATGTGCTTGTTGCTAATCTGAGAGTGGTGAAGAGGCAATTGCATTGAAAATCCCACCTCAAAGCGTTTTTGTTTCTCTGCATTGGTAGGTTCTACACAAATCTGATTGATATTAGGGCTAAGTGGCTTTCTTCTGCCACAGCTTCTGTGGCAGTTCATTAGCTGGTTGACAAGCAGAAATACAGCTGGTGAAAAGCTCCTGGCAGGAAGATGCAGGCATGGAGTGGAGTGGAGGGGGGGAGTTGCACCTGCTGCATTTCTGCCTGCCATGCACCAGAACAGGTAGGCAGCCTGGAAAGAAATTACTTCCCCAAGTATCCACCTGATGGGTTTTAGAGTTTGGTAGAATTTAGAGCTGCTCACTCGTCAGTAGCCCAGCAAATGCCACTGTAACAGCAGTATGACACATGGAAGTTCAACAGGTGAAGCTTTCCCCCATCCTTTTATCTCCACTGGAGAAGAGCTACTAAGTTGCTGTGTATCAGCAAGGATATTTGAAAAATAAAATAAACTGCTGTTCTAACCATATCATTGGTTTACTCTGGAACTTCAACCCATAAAGGTAATGGATGGCTGTGTTTACTCAGTGGGTGCTGGAAACACAGTACTTGCTCAGAGGCTGTCTTATTTCATTTTTCATATGATAAATCTTGAAAAACACATCCTGGAACTGAATGCTGACTGATGCTTGTTCATTTTATTTATTTACTTCATTTATACCCCACCATTTCCCCTAATAGGGACCCAAAGTGGCTGACATCATTCTTTCCCCCATTGTATCCTCACAACAACTCTGTGAGGTATGCCAGACAGAGTGTGTGTGTGGCCCACAGTGACCCAGTAATCTTCTATAGAAGAATGGGGATTCGAACCTCAGGTCTCCCATTCTAGTGTGATGCTCTAACTACTGACTGCACCACGCTGTAAAACATTTCTATCCCCCCTTTATATCCTTAGATTCAAGAAAGCTGTTCCTCCTCCTCTTATTTTAAACACAACTCAAAGAAGATGGACTTCCCCTGTTGTCTGGCCCCCATTATTTAACACTGAGAAGATATCCTGCCTTGGGACATGGAGGTTCTATTTAACCATCATGGTTAATATGATCCCTACAACGGTAGCAGTTCCTTTTCCCCACCTCCATTCTTTGCCTGTGGGGGGATGTTGCATTAAATGGAGGCTGGAGGGGTGTGCGTGTGTGATTGCCTGAACATTTGAATTTAGCCAGTTAATTGTATTTTATATGCATCCCAGGGAGAGAACCAGAAGGGAAAAAGGAGTGGGTGGTTCATCTCTTAATGGAAGCAGGCTTAATTAAAGTTTAGGGCAGGGAGCCACAAGGGTGGGGGTTTCACCTTGACTTGAAACACAGCTTGGCATTTAATTAGCTTTTTCCAGGGCTCTGGGAACTAAGGCAGGTGCTGACTATTAGAGGTGCAAATGGATTTCCCATATGAACAAAGCAAGGATTGACAAGGTGGTCACACTTGAGCCACTCCTGTCAGAGGATTAGATAAGGAGACTCAGGTTCAAAATTTCCATTCAGGTACAAAGCCATTAAGTGATCTTAGGTCAGGCCAGGCCAGGCCAGGCCAGGCCAGGCCCTCTTGGCTAAATCTACCTCACAGGGCAGTTGTGTGAGACAAAATGGAGTAGAGGCCAGGCCTGATGGGGTTTGAAAGGCTCCCTCTCTCCTGGCTATGGCTGCCAAGTCCAACTTAAGAAATATCTGAGGACTTTGGGGGTGGAGCCGGGGTGACAAGCCTGATTGAACTTCAAAGGAAGTTTTGGCCATCACATTTAAAGGGATTGTGCTCCTTTTAAACTCCTTCCCTCCATTTGGAAAGAATGAAGGATGGAGGGCACCTTCTTTTGGGGCTCATAGAATTGGACCCCGTGGTCCAATCTTTTTGAAACTTAGAGGGTGTTTTGAGAAGAGGCACCAGATGCTATGATGAAATTTTGATGCCTCTACCTTAAAAAAAACAGGCCCCCCCCGGGCCCCAGATACCCACAGATCAATTCTCCATTATATGGTCTTCATAGGGTATAATGGAGTGCCCAGCAGACATCTCCCCCCACCCCCGCTTTCTGATAACCTTGAAGCAGAGGGAGAGCTTCCAAACCAGGGGATCCCCAGACCCCAACTGGGAATTGGCAACCATACTCCTGGTTTTCTGCAAACTAAGCAAAAATGAACTATTCATGATGGTTTCTTTAAACAGGTAATAGAGCATGGTTCAGAAAGATGCCTTGGCAAAGAAGAAGAATAAATGCAGATTTATACCCCGCCCTTCTCTCTAAATCAGAGACTCAGAGCAGTTTACAATCTCCTATATCTTCTACCCCCACAACAGACACCCTGTGAGGTGGGTAGAGCTGAGAAGGCTCTCACAGCAGCTGCCCTTTCAAGGACAATCTCTACGAGAGCTATGGCTGACTCAAGGCCATTCCAGCAGGTGCAAGTGGAGGAGTGGGGAATCAAACCTGGTTCTCCCAGATAAGAGTCCACGCACTTAACCACTACACCAAACTGGCTCTCAGGGATAGAGATTGAGGTGTAGTGGTTAAGAGCAGACTCTAATCTGAAGAGCCAGGTTTGATTCCCCACTCCTCCACATGCAACCTGCTGGGTGACTTTGGGCCAGTCACAGTTCTCTCAGAACTCTCTCAGTCCTACTGACCTCACAAAGTGCCTATTGTGGGGAGAGGAAGGGAAAGGCAATTATAAGCCGCTTTGAGACTCCTTAAGGTAGAGACATGAGGTATAAAAACCAGCTCTTCTTTCTCCTACTGTGTTCTGTAGGCTGTTGTAAGTGTAGTTCTACTGTATAATTACTGCAGTGTTTATCATGTCATGTTTACATGCTTTTGCTATGTTTCATTCCCCCCCCTTCCAGTTCTTCTTTAGATTTTGTTTTCAGATTCTGCATTCCACACCCTGTTACACTGTTTACTGGATGTCCCATCCTGTTTATTTGACTGGACTTTGTATTCTGCTTTGAGTCTCAGTGAGCAAAGCAGATGATAAATTATATAAATAAATAAAATAGATGTCACTGCTTTGAACTACTTGGAGTGCCTAAAAACAACAGCTCTACCAATCCATCACTCAGCTATCCTTTTTTGAGTGTTTGATCAGAACCAGGGCTTGGGAGCAAGGACCTTGCAGCCATGCAAACTTCCTTCCTGTCACCAGCAAAGACCTACTGCCAGCTTCCCCAGCAGTCAGGAGCCCAAGAACTGGCTTGACTAGGGATTGCCAGGTGCTAAGCTGCTCTCTCTCAGATCACACACACTAAATAATGCACTTTTAAGCCACCTTCAATGCACTTTCCAACTGGATTTTGCCTATTCATACAGTAAAATAAAGTTGGAAAGTGCATTGAAAGTGCATTATTTAGTGTGTGTGATCGCCGCCCAGGTGTCCCTTTAACGGCAGCAATTTAATTGGCAAGTAATTACCAGATGGTGTTATTGGCCTGTAGGCCATGAAAATCTTCCACTGCTCATTTCTGCAAATTAAGCTTTTATATATATATATATATATATATATATATATATATATATATAAAACCTCATTTTTTTCCCTTGCCTTTTCTGCAGTTGCTTTATGGACAACTAACTATCAGCAACTTTCACACTGACTGTTTCCACAAGGAGGCCTTCTCCAGGTTGTTCTCATTGGCTGCTGTGAATGCAGAGGCATTGGCTGCTGTGAATGCAGAGGCATTTGCAATGGTGAGGAAGAGGAGGAGATTGGATTTATACCTAACCCTTCACTCAGAATGGTTTACAATCTCCTTCTCTTCCTCTCCCCTCAATGGACACCCTGTGAAGTTGGTGGGGCTGAGAGAGCTTTGAGAGAACAGGTCACCCAGCAGCTGCATGTGGAGGAGTGGGGAATCAAACCCAGCTCTCCAGATTAGCATCTGCTGCTCTTAACTACTGTACCAAACTCTCTGGTGGAGAGAATCCATGTTCCAATTTCACCAACATTTTACTTGCCTCGGAATGCCATCCTGTAGCAGTAATTCTTTCCTGCCAACGGAGGGCTTAAAAAATTTGACATATTGTTATGGTGAAATATATTTAGAACAATCCATTACACCAATATACTAATACCCAGCTCCCACTTTTTAAAAAGCACATATCTAGCCCTTTTTTGTTGCAAAGTTATAAGGGGGAAAGTACGCGACGCTACCTCAGATCTTTTAACAGAAGATGCTGGGAGTTAAAAAGGAATCGAGGACATTGCATGTAAAGTATGTGTCCAATTACTGAACCATTGCTCCTGCTCAGGAAAATAGGGGGCAGCACTTCCCCTTATTGTATTCTACAAGAGACAAGAGGCTGCTGCAGTTGCTCTTTGTTGAGGGAAAAGCACTTTGCACATGCTTAAGAGACTCTCCATTATTATTTCATACATTCTAGAACTCAGTCCCTGTTCCGAAGACACAGTCTGGGGTTCATCCCTGGCATAAATTGAGGTCCCTATGGAGGGATGAGAACTCGTATAAGAAGGCACATCCCCAATGATTTATGCCTCTTCTCCTCTTTAGCTTTCCTGTCCCCAAGACATGAGAGTTTTCTGAGTCCACAACTGGTCCTTAGCCAGACCGCTGGCCCATCCCTCCTGGTACTTACAGTTGGCAGAACTTCTCCAGGGCCACAAGCATAGTTCTTTCTGACCTAAGATCCGTTCCACAGACAACGCCAGGGGCTGACCTTTCATCTCCTGTGGGCAAAGCATATCCTTTATTATGGCATTAGAAACAAGATGGCTGCATAGTTCAAACAGGGCAGAGTGGGAGAAAGTCAAGACAGCTTGCAGTCTGACCTGGGACTTATCTAGGCAAGTTATTAATGCTGCCCAGAGAAACCTAAGCAAGTGAATTAAGACACCTGACAAATCTCATTTCCCCTTTGGCTAATTCAATTCCAGCAGGATGTCGTCTTCCCCGAATCGATGCAGCCAGGAAAATTCCAACTCTCTACATTCCCTCATGAGCCTCACACCCTCACTAAGATCATTTGCTAGCTACAAGTTTCTTTGTTTTAAAAAATTAAAGGGCCAAAGAATCTTTTCAGAGGTGACTTTAGGACATAAAACCGATCCTTCTGGAGCAGACAAGCCACTGCTAGGTGTGCAACAGATGCCTTTTTTTTGTTGTTCAGTTGCACAGTCGAGTCTGACTCGTTGCAGCCCCATGGACAAAGTCACGCCAGGCCCTCCTGTCTTCCACCATCCTCTGAAGTCTGCTCAAATTCATGTTAGTTACGTACATCAGTAACACTGTCTAGCCATCTCATCTTTTGCTGTCCCCTTCTTCTTTTGCCTTATGTCTTTCCCAGCATCAGTATCTTCTCCAGTGAGTGCTCCCTTCTCATTTGGTGGCCAAAGTATGCTTCTGCATTTGAGCTTCTGCTTCAGCATCTGACCTTCCAGGGAACAGTCTGGGTTGATTTCCTTTAGGACTGATTGATTTGATCTTCTTGCAGTCCAAGGGACTCTCAAGATTCTTCTCCAGCATCACAGCTCAAAAGCATCTATTCTTCTGCGCTCAGCCTTCCTTATGGTCCAGCTCTCACAGCCATTCATTACTACTGGGAATACCATCGCTTTGACTATACAGACTTTTGTTGGCAGGGTGATGTCTCTACTTTTTATTATACTGCCCAGGTTCGTCATAGCTGTCCTCCTAAGGAGCAAACATCTTTTAATTTCATGGCTACAGTCTAAAGAGGCCTATTATACTTTTCACTCCTGTGGCATCCTGAGTCTCCAAACCTCACCTGTTTTCCGATGATTTAATATAATAATAATAATAATAATAATAATAATAATAATAATAATAATAATAATAATAATAATAATAATAACATTTTATTTATACCCCGCCCTCCCCACCGAGGCAGGATCAGGGCGGCTTACAGAGTGTGGCAAAAGCCATGTTAAACAATAAAACAATTATACATTTCAGTACCATTTAAAATTACCATTAAATTTACATAATATAAAAATCTAAAATCAATCTAAAATAATCTTATCTTATTGCTAACTCGATTGTTGATGTTAGTGATGGCATGGTGTTCATTTCAGGTTTCATCTTGGAAGGCTAGCCGGAAGAGGGCGGTTTTGCCCTCTTATTAGACTGGTTTTAATGTTATTAAGTTTATTGTTAATGTTTTATATTGTTAAATTTATATTGTTAAATTTAAAGGCTTTTATCCATTATTGTATGTTTTCATAAAATGTTGTTAGCCGCCCTGAGCCTGCCGAGGCGGGGAGGGCGGGATAGAAATAAAATTTATTATTATTATTATTATTTGCACGCCCTATGGGCTAATGTCCCGTAGGGCCCGCACCTCTTCCGGCAGCTGATTCCACCATTGGGGTGCTTTTATAGAGAAGGCCTGTTCTCTGGTTATTTTTAGTTTGGCCTCCTTTGGCCCAGGTACTTCCAGAAGGTTTTGTGAGCTGGATCGCAGTGCTCTCTGGATCGCAGACATTATTTAGTGTCTAATAATGGATAAACAGGTAGATTTAATGCTAAGGATTCCCTGGAAAGGGACTGACAATAAAGCAAGAAGCCAGTTTGGTGTAGTGGTTAAGTGCGCAGACCCTTATCTGGGAGAATGGGGCTTAATTCCCCACTTCTCCACTTGCATCTGCTGGAATGACCTTGGGTCAGCCATAGCTTTTGTAGGAGTTGTCCTTGAAAGGGCAGCTGCTGTAGGAGCTCTCTTAGCCCCACCTACCTCACAGGGTTTCTGTTGGAGGGATTGAAGGTGAAGGAGATTGTGACCGCTCTGAGATTCAGAGTATAGGGCAGGATATAAATCCAGTATCTCCTAAGAAGCATCACAATGTCCTTGAATAACACATTAATACATGAAGCTGCTTTATACTGAATCAGACCATCGGTCTATCAAGATCAGTATTGTCCACTCAGACTGGCAGCAGCTCTCCAGGGTCTCAGGCAGACATATTTTACATCACCTATTGCCTGGCCATTTTAATTGGAGATGCTGGGGATTGAACCTGGGATCTTCCACTTGCCAAGCAGATGCTCAGCCACTGAGCCACAGCTTCTCCTCTAAGTTTTGTGCAGCTACATTTGGAGAATGGTGTATACAATTCTGATGAGCCTATCTTTTTTTAAAAAGGGTTTGAAAAAGTACAGAAAGGACAACTAAAACAATCAAGGAGTTTGAGCACATTCCTTAAGTTAAAAGGAAAGACTAACCAATTTGGAGTTTTCCTGTTTAGAAAAGAAGATGGGAAGGGCTGTGGCTCCCTGGCAAAGCATCTGCTTGGCATGCGGAAGATCCCAGGTCCAACCCCCAGCATCTCCAGTTTAAAGGCTCAGGTAGGAGGGGATGTGAAAGACTTCAGTCTGAGCTCCTGGAAACCAGCTGCCAGTCTGAGTAGACAATATTGACTTTGATGGACCAAGGGTCTGATTCAGTATAATCATGTGTTCATGATTAAAGTGAGGGTGGGGGATGATAGACATTTATAAACTAAAATAAAAAATCAGTCTCAGAACTCAAGGCCAGCTCAAAGAAATGTTCAAGACTGATAGAAGGAAATACTTTGTGCAAAGCATAATTAACCTATTGAATTTGCTGCTGCAAGATATACAGTGAGAGGCTCTAATTTGGACCAACTACCCATGTGCAGAAAAATGCTTGAAACCTGAAGAAGAGTTATCAGGAAGCCTGTATGGATGTCAGTGAATCAGAAACATGATACTAAATGCATTTCCGGGGGGGGGATCCATTTTTTCACACATAAAGGTAAAGGTAGTACTCTGTGCAAGCACCAGTCATTTCCGACTCAGGGGTGATAAGAACATAAGAGAAGCCATGTTGGATCAGGCCAACGGCCCATCAAGTCCAACCCTCTGTGTCACACAGTGGCAAAAAATGTTATATACACACATACACTGTGGCTAATAGCCACTGATGGACCTGTGCTCCATATTTTTATCTAAACCCCTCTTGAAGGTGGCTATACTTGTGGCCGCCACCACCTCCTGTGGCAGTGAATTCCACATGTTAATCACCCTTTGGGTGAAGAAGTACTTCCTTTTATCCGTTTTAACCTGTCTGCTCAGCAATTTCATCGAATGCCCACGAGTTCTTGTATTGTGAGAAAGGGAGAAAAGTACTTCTTTCTCTACTTTCTCCATTCCATGCATTATCTTGTAAACCTCTATCATGTCACCCCGCAGTCGACGTTTCTCCAAGCTAAAGAGTCCCAAGCGTTTCAACCTTTCACATGATGTGATGTCACATCATGACGTTTTCAAGGTAGACTTTTTGCCATTGCCATTTGCCATTGCCTTCCCCAGTCATCTATACGTTCTCCCCAGCAAGCTGGGTACTCATTTTACCGACCTCGGAAGGGTGGAAGGCTGAGTCAACCTTGAGCCGGCTACCTGAACCCAGCTTCCGCTGGGATTGAACTCAGGTCGTGAGCAGAGAGCTTGGACTGCAGTACTGCAGCTTTACCACTCTGCGCCACAGAGCTAAAAATTGTTTTAGGTAATACACATGGCCTTAAAAGAGGGGAAGAGAAAACTTCACGGAAAATAGAGTAAGAGCGATTAGCTATGATAAGTACATGGAACCTTTGTTTTCAGAGGCAGTTTACCTTGAAATACAAAGTACTGTAGGGCTATTTCAAGGGAGGGCTGTTCCAGAAAAGTAAATAATTGGACGGAGGTAATTGAGCAAATCCAAGCTATACTTTGGATTTGGCTTTTCTGCATCCCCAAACCTAACAATTCTATTTAGTAGCCTCAAAGGCCTTCTCCCTCACACATTCAGCCCCACATGGGATGGTGACCACCTGGCAAATGCCGGTTGGGAGATGTGCTCTTGCTGACTTCCTTCTCCTTAATGTGTTCTTACTCATGGCTAACTTAATTCCACTGTCATGTTCCCTTCCCTTCCAGCCCCGCGAGGCAAAAACGTTTCTTTGCATGCTTAGCATGTGTTCTAACACAATTCCGTCACCCCGGGGGACCTTTCTACAAAGGAAATTGCTCTCTCAGAGAGCGAGTGGGCCTGGCTCGGACTGTACACGCTGACGAGCACGTTGCGGCGCTTGCGAGCACAGGTGGTTGTACTCTGGGGAGCGCTTCTTCATTCATTCATTCATGACAGCCAAAAGCTCACTCTTGAGACTTTCTGGGAAGCAAACCTCTTGGACTGTGGGCTCCAAATAGATGGCCATAGAATATCAGGCTTATTCAGGGGCCTAGTTTTTGCCAGGGTATTGAATCTGCGGCTATCACATGATAGAATGCTTTGCTATACACCCCCTCCCTGCATTTTGAACACTAATATGTCAGAGAGGAGACTAGGTCTGGTATCTGGAAATCCAGCTACCCCTTCTTTCACTGCTCATAGAAATCTAGGACGTCAGGGAAGGGTTTAGGTTCCTATCTGGGGCAAAAAAGTTGTTTTGTACACTATTACCCTTCTTCTGGATAAAAATAGGAAAATACTTATATGACCTGTTTTTTACATCAGAGATCACTGCCCAAACCCTTACATTATTGAACATGCCATTGTATTAGCTGTATGCAGGCCTTGAATTCAGCGGGAGCTCACAGGAGCATAGCTCCTGAACCTTTCTGAGAGTTCTACCTCCTCCTTCCCACCAGGAGCGGATCTGTGTTTTTTGTGTGGGGGGGAGAAATTAAAGAAATGGTGCCCCCTTATGGGTCATTCTATCTTACAGTCCCATAGAATACTATGAACTCCATACCCAATTTGGCGCCCCCCCCCCCCGTCGGCGCCTAGGGCAAGCCCCCCCCCTCTGCCCCCCCTAGATCTGACCCTGCTTCCCACCTTGTCCAATGAATAGTAGGTGCAGCTGCACAACAATCCCTGAATGAGCTCCACCATCTATTTTTCTGCAAAACGACCCCTGGCTGTATGTTTCTTTGTTCTGTCATAGCCTGCCTTGAAAAGGTAAGAACAAGTTAGTTATATACGTTAAAGATTTGTTTCATGAAGGGTGATGAGATAGCAGAAATGCTTGGACCCTTTCTAATCTCCATTCCACCCATCCCATCCCATCCCAAGGAATGACAATGTGCAGTTAACTCCCTTCTCTTCTTGGGGTAGGTAATTGTGGGTTTCCTGCATTTTGCAGGGGGTTGGACTAGATGACCTTGGAGGACCCTTCCAACTCTATGATTCTACCTTGATGCTATGTAATGCCAGGTCAGTAAGAAAACAGACCACAATTCTTCAGGATACTTGGCATGCTTGACTGGGTGAGAGATTTTCTCCAAAAATTGTGCTTGTTGCCAGGCCCGTAGCCAGGATTTTTAAAGCTGGGGGGATTTGTAAAAAAGTCAAGAGGCACTTAGTGACTCCCCTCCCCTGGCTGCTGCCACCATGACTCAGGGCACCCAACTCAGGGTGCCTGGCCTTCCCTCCCACCCACCCATCTCTGCCACTGCCACTGCTTGAGGGGTTCTAGGGATGAAAGCCAAGAGGCTGGGGGGGGGGGCATCCCTTTCCTCCCCTGTGAATTAAATTGCATGGTTGGGGTACCCAGGAGCAGCCAATGCCCATCCCAGGCCATTTAAGCATGGGGGGGGGGGGCGAGCAGTGGCTGCTCTTGGGTACCCCTCCCACGCAATTTAAATCATAGGAGGAGCCTCTCAGCTTTAACCCATGCTGCGGTTGCAGGGGGAGGGGGGGGGAAGGTAGGGGGCACATGAGTTGGGGCATCCAGCAGGAAGTCAGGGGCAGCTACAGGCCTGCTTGTTGCATTTGTTGACAGTTCTTCTTTCTTGCTGTATTTAAAAGAACAAATGTGTAGGATGGTGTTCTGTCCCCTCTTGTGAGGAAGACTTCGGAAACAGAACAAAAGGCTAGCAGACTGCATTAGAGGCAGTAATGAAGCGTACTTTCAGCATTTCTTGTTCTATAATTTAGAGTGAAAATGTTCAAGTTGGGATTTCAAGGCCCAAGCACTTTATCCTGAGGAAGAAATGAAATTGATATTGGACTGGGACACTGGACTTTATATCACTTGAGTTACATTCTGTACTGGATGCAAACACTGAATGAACTCAAGATATTTAATTGTAATTACCTTATTGTTATACATTGATTTAATTCACAGTAAGTACATTTCTTAGTAATATGTTCACAGTTTGATTTTAGTATTGTTAACCTCCAGGTGGTAGCTGACGATCTTTTGGGATTTCAACTGATTTCCAGGAGACAGAGATCAGTTTACCTGGAGAAAATGGCTGCTTCGGAAGGTGGACATGATGAAAATATACCCCATTGAAGCCCCTCCCCTCCCCAAACCCTGCCCTCCTCAGGCTCCACCCTCAAAATCTCCATGTATCTTCCAACTAGGGTTGCAAAGTACAATTCAAAAATATCTGGGGACTTTGGGGGTGGAGTCAGAAGACATTCGGGGTGGAGCCAGGAGCAAGGTTGTGATAAACATAATTGAATTCCAAAGGGAATTCTGACCATCACATTTAAAGAGACTGCACATTTTAAATATTGCACATTTTAAAAATTATTTCCTTTGGAAATAATGATGTATAGGAGCACCTTTGGTGTAGTGGTTAAGTGTGCGGACTCTTATCTGGGAGAACCAGGTTTGATTCCCCACTCCTCCACTTGCACCTGCTAGCATGGCCTTGGGTCAGCCATAGCTCTGGCAGAGGTTGTCCTTGAAAGGGCAGCTGCTCTGAGAGCCCTCTCAGCCCCACCCACCTCACAGGGTGTCTGTTGTGGGGGAGGAAGGTAAAGGAGATTGTGAGCCGCTCTGAGACTCTTCGGAGTGGAGGGCGGGATATAAATCCAATATCTTCATCTTCTTCTTTTGGGGATCATAGAATTGGAACCCCTGGTCCAATTTTTTTGAAACTTGGAGGGTGTTTTGGGGAGAGGCACCAGATGCTATACCACAAAGTTGGTGCCTCTACCTCAAAAAACAGCCCCCCCAGAGCTCCAGATACCCGAAGATCAATTCTCCATTATACCCTATGGAAGTCTCCATAGGGATTAATGGAGTGCCCAGCAGACATTCCCCTCCCACCCTTTCTGAAGCAGGAGGAGGGCCTCCAAACTGGGGGATCCCCTGCCCCCACCTGGAGATTGGCAACCCTACTTCCTACCCAGAGCTGGCAACCTGTACACGTGTCTTGGCATTCATATATGCTAGACAGAAAAGGTATCTATTCCCCATCTGACCCTTGAAGAATGAGAAGTCAGTAAATCAGAGATTGGTTTGCTTAGAGAGACTGGCTGTCCTCAATGTCACCTAGCAAGCTTCAGTGAAGAAGTGAGGATTTGAACGTGAGTCTCTCAGATTCTAATCTAGTTGCTCTTTTTTACTGCTACAGACAAACATAGGTACCTATCTTGGACTTATCCTGCTTAGATTCTGAGATCTGATGAGACTGGGTTAGTCTGGGCTATGCAGGTCAGGTGCCAGCAAACAAAGACCGTGAAAGAGCTAGTCCTGCTCTGATCGCATCTGACAGATCTCCATTCTACGAAGCCCGGAACTTGCCTGCTAGACATGACAGAAATCGTCCTGAAGCTGTTAAAACAATTGCTAACGCAATCAGGCAAGGTACCACACGGCCTTCCTGTTCTTTTCTGCAGCCCATCGCTTGGGGCAACGGCACGAATGTGAATCAACAGACTCATGGCCCACTCTCTAAAATTTATTTTCTTTCCTCCTCATGGACCAGTTTGTCCCCATCTGACCAATCTGCAGGTTTACCTGGGTTCGCTTTTGGAAAGCACTATGTACTTTTTGTTCTGCCCACTTCTGCTAAACTTTTCATTTTCTAGAGCATCATTATGTGGAGGCCATTTTCTTCTTTGGCTCCTCAATTCTTTCAGGGTAGGAAATTGGGACCGGGAGTGGGTAATTGCACACCTTGAGCAGGTAAGTAGGGGGTCTAATGCAAAGTTATGATTGGCGTTGTGTTCAGGGAACAGCATGAAGAGCCTTGATATCCCAGAGGACAGTCAGAAATCCAGAAAGAGGAACTTCATTGTGGGACAGTTAAGTCATTTGTGGGACTAATGAACACATTTAGGCAATAAATTGCTGATGATGCAGCCTTGAGAAACAGCCTGTGTGCAGTGTTGTGATTTGGCCTCTGGGTTCCAGAAAAAGGTGGTCTTGAGAACAGGAAATAGATCCTGACCAAAGAAGAAGAAGAAGAAGATGAAGAAGAAGATATTGGATTTATATCCCGCCCTCCACTCCGAAGAGTCTCAGAGCGGCTCACAATCTCCTTTACCTTCCTCCCCCACAACAGTCACCCTGTGAGGTGGGTGGGGCTGGAGAGGGCTCTCACAGCAGCTGCCCTTTCAAGGACAACCTCTGCCAGAGCTCTGGCTGACCCAAGGCCATGCTAGCAGGTGCAAGTGGAGGAGTGGGGAATCAAACCCGGTTCTCCCAGATAAGAGTCCGCACACTTAACCACTACACCAAAGCCTGCCCTGTGAACCATAACAGGATGTGTGACCAGGCAATTTGTAGACTTGCTGAACCTTATGTTTTGCAAAGGAGTTTGCAGAAGTCAGGGGAGGGGACTGTGCTAAGGCCAGTGGTCAGCTACCATAAGAAAAGGGGGGAGAATGGATCTGTTTGTGAAAGGTGACCCTCAAGAGACTGCAGTGGAAGGAACTATATAGCCAGGCAAAGTCCCCACCTCAACAAAGGAGACCAACAGTACAGGGTCAGAGGTGATGGCTGACTGTCAGAACTCTCACCTCAAAAAGGCAACTAGCTAGTGATCAAACTGCCTGTTTGATAGAGTGAGCATGCTCAAATGCTGAATGGGAACTTAGTAATAGGATGCTGAAGATGGTAACATTGCCCTATTGGTTTACAATAATTTTTTGAAAATGAGTGAAGTGCGGTGGTCTCTTGAGTTCCTGCTCAAATGATCCACTTCCTCAGAGGCAGAGGCCTGATCAAACACTGGCTTTGGAGCATTATTCTGACTTGTTTGGCAATAGTTGAACACTATATGTTGCAGTAATGCAATCACATTGTATGTGTGTGGTTGGATCATCACGGAACAGAATGGATGTAGTGACAGAACAGGGCTTTTGCGGATCTGAACACAAAAGGTGAAGGTGGCATAATATCCATATCACAAGATGTCATAGTCCCACTCTAGACTGCATTGGTCAGGCCACATATGGAGTATTGTGTGCAGTTCTGGAAGTTCTCACTTCAAAAGGGATGTGGACAGAATGGAGCGGGTGCAGAGGCGAGCAATGAGGGACCTGGAGACCAAGAAGCCCTGAGGAAAGGCCAAGGGACTTGGGAATGTTTGATCTCTGTTGTGTCTGGCGCTCGTCCCGGAAAGTACAGCACAGAGCGCTGGTGGGCAGTGCCTGGAAGGGAAGAAACGCAGCCCACCTATGGCGATCAGTGGCGGGAAGTTTAACTGGCCAGGATTGGACCTGACCAGGAAGAAGGTTGTTCCGGGAAATGTATATAACGGGGGACCCGGCCCCGCCATGTTGTCTTTGTGATGTACTCGCTAATAAAGCATGTTGCCATCTGAACGTCTCCGACCTCATGGGCCTGGGGAAGAAAGCAGGCCGTGGCCTTCCAGCTGGTCAAGGACATCTTGCTTTCAAATGAGGTACTCCACCATTTTGACGAGTCCCTCCCCGTGATTTTAGCCTGTGATGCTCCCCCTTACGGAGTGGGCGCCATCCTGGGCCACCAACTCCCAGACGGGAGAGGGGTCCCCGTGGCTTATTACTCTCGGACCTTGAACCAAACTGAGCGCAACTACACCCAAATAAATAAGGAGGCATTGGCAATTGTGGCAGGCATATACAAATTCAACGACTAGCTGTATGGTAGGCGCTTCATGATTGCCTCAGACCACAAGCCACTGCTCGGCCTACTTGCTCCAGACCGCCAGATGCCACAGATCCTGTCTCAGCGGGTCCTGCAGTGGAATGAGTTGCTCAACTCATACACCTACAAGCTTGTCCACCACCCTGGCAAGGCAATGGGCCATGCAGATGCCCTCAGCCGCCTTCCGCTGCCGAAGATGGACCCCGATCTGGCTCCGGCCCACCACGTGATGCTTCTGGAGTCTCTACTGGAGCGGACCTTCCACGCAGCTGAGGTAGCCAGGTCCACGGGTAGAGACCGCATACTAGCACACGTTTCGGTCTGGGTGGGCTGGCCCACGGGCAAATTGGACACTGAATTCAGACCGTTTGTTTCCTGCTGGGAGGAACTCTCCTTACACAAAGGGTGTATTCTTTGGGGCAGCAGAGTGGTTGTCCCTCCCCCACTCCAGAAGCAAGTGCTCGAAGGCTTGCACGAGACACAACTGGGGATAGTGCATATGAAAGCTCTGGTGCGGAGCTATGTATGGTGCCCAGGGATGGATGAACAGATAGAGGGGTGGGTTAGGAGGTGCCCACCCTGTCAAGAGTCCTGGCCAAATCCGCCTGGCGCCTCTGTTCACTGCTGGGAATCCAATCGGGTGCCATGGTCCCGGCTACACTTAGACTTTGCAGGGCCATACCAGGGGCATATATTCTTTATCTTGGTGGATCCTTACATGAAGTGGCTGGAGGTCATCTCAGTTGCTTCTACCTCCACCGCGGCGGAGTCAGAGCCTTACAGAGGGTTTTTTGCACTCATGGAATCCCTGATACCGTAGTGATGGACAACAGCACTGCTTTTACCTCCCAGGGGTTCCAGGAATTCCTGAATAGGTACCTCATCCGCCACATTAGATTCGCTCCCTTTCACCCTGCCACTAACGGCCAAGCAGAGTGCATGGTTCGTACAACCAAGGAGGCCCTGGGTTACATAGTCCAAGGGGATTGGGACCACCGACTGTCCGCCTTCCTATTTGGGAACAGTTACTCATGAACAGCCGAGTTACTCATGAACAGGAGGTTAACCACCCGGCTTGATAGGCTATACCCTGTTAAGCCAATTGCCCTAAAAACAGGGTTCTGGGGAATTTAGCATGGTGGGCAATCAGCCTTTTAACGAGATCTTGAGAACCTATTTATACAGAAGGCGTCTACTTTGAGAGTTACCCTCCCAGTAACGAGACAAGATGGTCTAATAATCAATGGAGTGTTTTATTTAAGGAATAAGGGCGAACATCCAAGGGTATAAAATCATACAACAAACATACAGGCTTAAGAAAACAGATATGAAATTGATAGAGGGGTAACATAGGGCTAAAAACATAGACAGGGTATACGACCTGATCCTGGTGGCTTAGGGTCCAGTCACAACTAGAAGATATAGACATGCACTGCGATGTGCCATGCCTGATGCTCCTTACTTAGAGTAGGGAGGGAGGAACAATCTGGTTACCTGTTGCTCAGGCAGAGAGAGAGTGAGCATGGCTTTCTCTCTGGTTATATTATTTTTGGAAAAGAAAAGGTCCACCCAAAAAGGGACTGGCTTGTTTATGGGCAGTATCTACATATGAACATATGAAGCTGCCTTATACTGAATCAGACCCTTGGTCCATCAAAGTCAGTATTGTCCTCTCAGACTGGCAGCGGCTCTCCAGGGTCTCAAGCGGAGGTTTTTCACACCTATTTGCCTGGACCCTTGTTTTGGAGATGCCAAGGATTGAACCTGGGACCTTCTGCTTCCCAAGCAGATGCTCTACCACTGAGCCACCGCCCCTCCCCAAATTACAGGGAGGTCCTTGTCCTCTCCAAGCTCCACTTCCAAATCTCCAGATGTTTCTCAACCTGGGTCTGAAAACCATAACCCCCCCCCCCACACACACACACATCTAGTCTATTCTGGGTACCTGATTGGATGCCCACCTCCAGCCAATGAGCAGACCTGACTCTGGTCACCTGAATGGATCTCCAGGTAACAATGAGACGGGGGAGGCTCCAAAGTGGCAGTTTGGGCAAGGCATGGGTAGAAGCATGGGTGGAGGGGATTAAACAAGCTATCCAAACTTATCTAAAGGTGACAATAGAGGGTCAAATTGGTACCTAAGGTGACACCTAATCTATATAAAGAACTTCTGGCTCTGCGGGAGACTGGTCTTCCTCTTCTTGCTCTTCTGGCTAGCACAGTCCTTTGTCTGAAGTTCCATTTGACAAAGACTTGGGCAGTCTAGTAGGATCCACGCCTAAGCTAAGCTTGATTGCCTTATGTAGATGTAACAGCTGTTGAGTACGTGAGCCTCTCGCTTCTCTGTCATGGAGTCTGCCACTGCAGGAAGATGGTCGCTGATGATGTTAGCCTACCAACATGGCTTTCATAATCAAGGCTGGAATCCGCTTGCCCAGACAGTTCCTGGCGACGCAACTTCTTCCACTGCAACGGTGGAGATGGTGCACGCACGGAGCGGCTGGAAACCCATCTGTACTTCTGGCTAGCACTCTTCCAGAGATATAGAGTGCTGTTGTAACTCTGAGGCTGTTAGTATTCCCATAAGTTTCTTATAAAATGGTAGATAAAACCCATGTTTCACAGCAGATGTGTGTGAGTTGAATCTCCAGGCACCCTTGCAACCAAACGGGTGATTATGATGTCCCTATATAACTGAAATTAGGGGTCTCTTGCTCACAACCCCGACTGGGCCCCGGACCTCCGCAGTTCCTCTAAGACCAGGGAGGCCACTAGGGGGTTCTTTCCGGGGGATCCGGTCTATGCTAAGAACTTTGCAAGCAGGCCAGAGTGGATACCAGCTCGGGTGCTGTGGCTCACCGGGTCCTGATCTTACGAGGTCTTGTTGGAAGGGAGGCAGCTCCTCCGCAGACACATAGACCAACTTCTGCTGCACCCTGCCGGAGGAACCGGCAGGGCCAGGGGGAGTGGGGAATGGAGAGAGCATGGGGCTGCTGCAAGAAGCAACCCTACCGGGCTCGCTGGGTTCGTTGGTGAAGGAGCCTTACAGGGTGGGAGAGATACCTCCACAGGTTCAAGACAATGCTCTGCTGACTGCGCCCCAAAGCGAGGAACCAGCAGTTACCAAACCCCTGGCAGCAGCCCCAACTCCCCAGTTGAATCTCGGCGGTCGCACAGAGAGCAGCGATCACCCTCTCATTTGAAAGACTATGTATCTTGAACTAGGGGGGAAGGAGTGTTGTGTCTGGCATTCGTCCCGGAAAGTACAGTACAGCGCGTCGGTGGGCGGTGCCTGGAAGGAATGAACGCAGCCCGCCTATGGCGATCAGTGGTGGGAAGTTTAACTGGCCAGGATTGGACCTGACCAGGAAGAAGGTTGTTCCGGGAAATGTATAAAATGGGGGACCCGGCCCCACCATGTTGTCTTTGTGATGTACTCGCTAATAAAGCATGCTGCCATCTGAACATCTCCGACCTCAGTACATTACAGTCTCAAGAGGAGGAGGCTGGGCCACATGATTGCTCTCTTTCAGTAATTGAAAGGCTGTCACTTTTTAGAGGGCAGGGAGCTGTTCCTGTTGGCAGCAGGACTCACAATAATCTGTTTAAATTATTGGCGGAAAGATACCAGATGGATATTAGGAAACAATTTTTACAGGAAGAATAATTCATCAGTAGAATCAGCTGAGCTTCCCTTCACTGGCAATCTTTAGGAAGTGGCTGGACAGATACTTGTCAGGGATGCTCTAGAGCTAGGCTGATCCTGCATTGAGCAGGGGGTTGGACTAGATGGCCTGTATGGCCCCTTCCAACTCTGTGATTCTATAAGGGAGAATGCTCCTTCCCACTCCTCTGGAGTAGAATTTTTTTTTACAAAACCACCAATGTCAAGTTTTTTTAGGGTTTCTAATATCCAGGTGGCGGCTGAAGAACTGGGATTACGACTGATTGCCAGAGATCAAATAACCTGGAGAAAATGCTATTTAGCATAGGGTAGCTTTTGAAGGAATTTTTGCTGCCGTTGTACTAGTTTATATATTGTAATGCATAAGTGCCTTTGGTTACCAGGGTCCCTGAATCTCAAATCATGGAAATGCACTTTTTCTCAGGTCATTTTTGAAATGCACTAGTGTTCAGGGTCTCAATAAGCACTGACAAATCATGAGGACACCTTACCCCCAGTGAGAGGGCAAGCGAAGGGCATTCACAGGGTTCTGTGAGAGCTACCATTTTCTTGCCATACAAAAATCTTCCACTGAAGTTCCATCTGGATGCATGAGAAATCTTACTTGGAAGTCCCTTAATCATATAGGATTTCTCCAGGAATTGAAAATTCATAATGACTAGAAGCTTGGTTTGTCTTTTAAACGGAAGCTGGAAGTCTCAAGGATTCTGGACGCTCCATCAACACACGGATTATTTACCAGTTTGAGAAGAAGTGTGGTATACACACAGTGTTGGCTATGCATTTATGTTGGCCAATGTTCTCTCTAAGCTGACTTAGTGTGACCTAGCTCACAGTTTTTTAGCCTCTAGCTCACACATTTTTGTCTTAACTCAGGAAGGATGGCCCCAGAGCAAACTAACTTATGCAGTAGCCAAATCGTTCACTCACAGCTTTAATGCCAGTTGTTCACAAAGTAGAATTTTTGTGCACAAGACTCCACAGCTTAGAGGGAGCATTGATGGTGGCTGATCTCTGCTTTGATGACATCAGGGTCTTCATGACTTATTTTGAGGTTTGGGTCACCAAAGCCAAGTCAGCATCAAGTTGCAGTTCTGCTTGGCCCTTTGCCAGGCTCCCTTATTCGGATGTGGCATGCTGGCTTTGAACCTTAGCATCCCCCTGAGGTTTTGAGCAGCTGGGAAAGCGGTCATAACAATTCCCTCCCTCCCTTCCCTGTGGTGGAGTCCACAAGAACAACTGCGTTAGCCTCAAAGCCTCCTTCCAGTTACTGCCTGCATTGCATAAGCCGGAACCAGTGCTCTTCTGACTCATGCACACAAATAGGATTTCTGCTGGTTTTGTCTTTTCTTGGCAAGGCTCTTGGCCTTTACCAGAAGTGTAGAAGCTGAAACTGTCATTCAAATCCCCCTCCCCCTCACGGAATATGCAGGGATGGGTAAGAATTACTTCTTTACACAGACAGTGATTAAAATGTGGAATTCAATGCCAGAGGATGTAGTGATGGCCACAGGAATAAACAATTCTAAAAAGGGATTAGATAGATTTGCAGAGGATAGGTCTGTTAAAGACTACCAGCCATGGTGACTGAAGGGAACCTCTACATTCAGAGGCACTAAACCAGGAGTGGCCAAACTTGCTTAATGTAAGATCCACACAGAATAAACATCAGGTGTTTGAGAGCTGTGAACATGAACATCAGAGGGAGGGAGGGAGGGAGGAAGGAAGGAAGGAAGGAAGGAAGGAAGGAAGGAAGGAAGGAAGGAAGGAAGGAAGGAAGGAAGGAAGGAAGGAAGGAAGGAAGGAAGGAAGGAAGGAAGGAAGGAAAAGGCAAATAGATGGGGAGGGGGGAGGGAGAGGTAGAAAGAAAGCAATTTTAACTTTAAATGCATTCTTCAAGCCTCTGGCTGGCTTGACTTGGAGAAGTGATTTAAAGAGACAAATGTTTTCTCCAGGACAGTTGATGGGGTAGTGGTGGCTTTGAGAGCCACACAATATATGTGTGTGGAAGAGTCACATGTGGTTCCCGAGCTGCAGTTTGGCCACCCCTTCACTAAACCTTTGAATTCCAGAGCCCAGAGGCAACATCAGGTGAAGGCCTTGGTCTCTGTGCCCTGTTGAGGAACCAGTTGGCCACTGTGTAAGACAAGATGCTCGACTAGATGGACCACTGGTATGATCCAGCAGGGCTCTTCTTATGTTCTTAATGGATGCAAAGGGCAAACAGCAGCATTCCCTCCCAGACATTCCACCCCCTTCATAGATTTGGGGCAGTTCAGAATATTACCCAGCAGCTGCAGGCTACAAACTGACCAGTTGTGCATTATCTTAATATTCATACACACAGGTGCTGACATGGATGTACACTTGGAACTATATGTCTCCATTCCTCACTCAAAAAGTCTGAATTCTTAGAGACCCTGGGGAGGCACCAGAGCTCAGTGTGGTAGATTAGGTAAAAAGCCACCTAATCAGTGGCAGGTTTCCTTGGTGGCTGCCCTGTATTTTGGCTCTTATGTTGCCAGGCCTAAGGTATGTGCCATGAATTTGCATACAACTTATGGCAACCTCAGCACGAGGCTTTCAAGGCAATTAGAAGCAATGGTGGGTTAGTGTCTTCTTCTGCAGAGCCTTCTTTGGTGGTCCCCCATCTAAGTACTGACCCTGCTTAGCAGCCGAGATCTGATGAGAACATTTGACATCCCCCAGGCCTCACTGGACTGTGGCATATCGGGAGGGCAACAACAAAGGATAACTGTTATGACAGGCGCTGAATACAGTGTCAAAGAGGAAGATGCAAGAGGAGGCTTCGCGTACATGCAGCTGGTAGATGAAATCTCATCTACCCAAAGCCTCTTGAATCAACATCTATGATATTCATGCCTAGGACATGTCAATCCATGCCATGCAAGGACAGAGTCCTATAGCACAATGTCGGGTTGATATTGGGGTGGATCCTACCCCATCCTAATGCCCTGCTGAGCAAAGTTCCTCCAGCCAAAGGAGACTTAGAATCACAGAGTTGGAAGGGACCTCCAGGGTCATCTAGTCCAACTCCTTGCACAATGCAGGAAATTCACAAATACCTCTCCCCCAAACACATACCCTGTGATGTCTGTTCCATGCCCAGAAAATGGCAAAGAACTCTCCAGGATTTCAGGCCAATCTAGCCTGGAGAAAATTGCTTCCTCACCCCAAAGTGCAACCAGCATTTCCCTGGGTGTGTAAGAAAGGGCCATGAGAACTAAGCATTGATGCAACCCTTCCTGCTCTCTCTCTCTCATGATCTGCCTAAGTTCACAGAATCAACATTGCTGTCAGATGACCATCTAGCCCAGGGGTGTCAAACTCATGATGAGGACATAAATGAGATCTTGTGGGGCCTGGCCACGTGTGTCATAAAATATAATGCCAGGTAGCGAAGATACAAACTTTATAAAGAACACAGATATACACAAAGGTTTTTTAACAAGTTAAAAGATGCTTAAAAGATTAGCACTCTTGCAATATTTTGTTTAACTGTCTCTGATAGCTGACACCTCTTGCTCTGAATTATTGCATCAAAATCTGGAGACAATGTCTGTGCTGTAGCAATCTTGGGTATGCTGTTCACCTACTTTTGATTTATTGACATTCATTACAAAAATCTCATGGTCAATGCTTTGAGCCTAAGATCCAGGAGGAAAAAATGAAATGACTGGGAGTTGCAAGCTTTTGCACATAAGTTGCTTCATGTGCTGGTCAGCCAGTGGAAAAAATAGAGGCTTTCCTCTGTAGCTCCTATTTGATTGAGCAAGCCTGGCAAAACAAGCTGTGATGCCAAAGGAAGCAAGAGAGAGAGAAGGAAGCAGATGACAGTAAGTTGCTCACAGGCCTGATAAGAACCCTCCAGCAGCCTGATCCAGCCCTCGGGGCACACATTTGACACCTCTGATCTAGCCTCTATTTAAATCCTCCCATGTTTAAAGCAGAGATTTCCTCCAGCTTAAGTGGTTGTACCTCCCACCATGGAAATTAGAGGAAGAGTTACTGGAGGGAGATGTCATAACTCACTTTCATTAAGTATATGTTGGGAACAACACAGACCCACCTTGGGGGTACATCTGTGAGTGCAAATGCAAATACAAAAAAAGAAGAAGCCAAAAGGACTTTGCAGCTTTTTAAAAAAAGTGCTCAAGGAATGGTAGGTAGCAGATTGTTCCAGGTTACTACAGATCCCCCAGGGAGCAGAGTGAGAGGGCGAAATGATTCACTTGGCTGGCCGCCTAGAAAGGACAAATGCCTTATCTGTTCCATCACCAACTTCAACAACAAAGTTACCACTCAGCCCTGCATGCCACTGATATGACATAAGGAGAACAGAACAAGCAAGGGGGCAATGTTTTGCATTCTCTCTCCTGATGCAGTTCCAGGTGAGTGAAGGGAGGGATGTTGTATGCATACCTTCCATGATCCTTTCCTATGGGTGACAGTGGCCAGCCCCTGGTTGGAAGTGACAATGTTTTGTTAGCGCTGCATAAAGTAGAATTATCAGCTGGTTACAGGTCAGAATGAATTCCCTCTGGCTTTCCCCCATTTTTGGCAATCAAAACAACTACTTCTATGCATCAAAAATGATGATTGTTTGGACTCTCGTTTTTGTTAAAAAAGAACGTTAATTCTTTGTTGTACTTAATGGCTGATTTGGGAGACCATTGCTACTTCTTTTAATCTGCCATATTCTTTATTTCATGTATTTCAGCCCACTGTACCCCATCCCCTTGTCTGGAGAAGTATGCATGCATACGAAAGCTTACATTCTGAATAAAACTTGGTTGGTCTTAAATGTGCAACCTGACTCCTACTTAGTTCTATTGCTTCAGACCAACACGGCTGCCCACTTGGATCTATATGCTTTAGCTGTGGTTTTAAAACACAAAATTCTGCTTGTGGAAAAGCTGTCTACCTAAACAGGTGTCAATGCGGGCCTACATTTGAAGCAATGGCTGTTTTTCACTATCGTTGTGGAACTGGCCTTCCCTAAACAACAGTTAAAGAACCCGCTATTTGGTGCTTATGAATATCATATTTTATAGACCATTTAGGGTTAGGGTTGCCAAGTCCAATTCAAGAAATATCTGGGGACTTTTGGGGTGGAGCCAGGAGACTTTGGGGGTGGAGCCAGGAGACACTGGGGGCGGAGCCAGGAACAAGGGTGTGACAAGCATAATTGAACTCCAAGAGAGTTCTGGCCATCACATTTAAAGGGACAGCACACCTTTTTAAATGTCTTCCTTCCATAGGAAATAATGACGGATAGGGGCACCTTCTTTTGGGGCTCATAGAATTGGACCCCCTGGTCCAATTGTTTTGAAACTTGGGGGGTACTTTGGGGAGAGGCACTAGATATTATATTGAAAATTTGGTGCCTCTACCTCAAAAAACAGCTCCCCCAGAGCCCCTGAAACCTCCAGAACAATTCCCCATTATAACCTATGAGAATCGATCACATAGGGAATAATGAAGACGTTTCCCTCTCTCCCCCCCCCTCCCTTTCTGGCGAGTCTGAAGCAGCGGATTGGCCTCTCTACTCACCATTTGCTGCCAGCTTCTTCACAGAAACACAGACACACCATCCTAAATTGAAGCCTTTCACATCAAGCCTCCGGAGGTGCAAAGGCACATGGTCCTTTGTGGGCGGGGCTCCCTCTCCCCCCCCCCCGCCAGCCAGCTGATTGGGGGCGGGAAGCAACCTGGGAAAACTGAAGAAAGGCTGCTGCGATCGGGGCTGGGTGGGAAGGGAAGGGCAAGGAGAAGCTGCTGGGATCGGGGCTGGGTGGGAAGGGCCGTTATTCCCCCCCTGCTTTCCAGATTTTTGGCGAGCAGGGGGAGAAGGCTCCAAATCGGGGGTCCCCCGGCTAGGCGGGGGATTTGGGAAGCCTATTTAGGGTTGCCAGCTCAGGGTTCAGAAATTCCTGGAGACTTGGGGGTACAGACTGAGGAAGGGAAGGACTCAGTGGGGTATAATGGCAGAGGGTCCACCCTTATGAGCAGCCATTTTCTCCAGGGGAACTGATCTTTGTTGTCTGGAGATCAGTTGTAATTCTGGGAGATTTCCAGGTCCTGGAAGCTTATATAACCAAATAAGCACCATGCATTATTTTAAGTTGTGAGATAGCATTGAAAAGCACAATAATTAGCTTGTCAACACCATTAACAACTTACGCACATCCATTTTTATAATATATTGGAGCAACCCTTACAGTAACAATACAAATTCCCACAGAAAAAAGAAAACAACACTATTATTCTGGCACAACTGTCATGCTAATATTTCAAGGAGAAATAAATGTCTGTATTTTCCTTTTCTTTCTTGTTGTCAAGAGCTGATCAAGTTGCCATGAAGATACAAGTGACGTGTGTCTGGAATGCCAGATCAGGTGCTTTGAATGTCTTTGTCAGAGTCACACTTAGGGTTGGCAGGTCTGTGTTGGAAAATAACTGGAGATTTTGGGGATGGATCCAGGAGAGGGTGGGGTTTGGGGAGGGGAGGGGCCTCAGCATGGTATGATGCCATAGAGTCCACCCTTCAAAGCCGCCATTTTCTCCAGGAGAACTGATCTTTGCCAGCTGGAGGTCAATGATAAAAGTGGGAGGTCTCCAGGTCCCACCTGGATGCTGGCAACCCCAGCAGGAACCAAAAGAACAACTGAGAATGCCTTCAATAATTTTATCAGCCAATACTACTTCATTCCGTCTGGCAAAGATATGGTTTGTTTAACCTGGAAGTTGGGAGCCCTAAGATCGCTGGTCTGATCTCTGATGACTAAATATGTTTTATTCGAGGGCAGTTATCTCTTCATTTTAATTTACACTCATTGATCTCTATGATGACTCTGAAAATTATGGGCCAATTACATTGCTAAACATCTCTCTGTGTGTGTGTGTGTGTGTGTTTATTCACATGTTAGATTATACAGGTTGGGTCTAGGGTTCCTACTTAGTGTGTCACAGTAACAGATGGCTTCTGAGTTCTCCTCAATCCCCAGTCACACTGTCCAATTCAGATTGATACTGTGGCACCTGTGGAGTTTTAGTTTCCCTCTGCATAATTTTCCCAACCTAAAATATTACTGGGAGTGCTATTTGGCCTGTTGGGAAAACACATGGATTCCTCCATAGCACACAGGGAAAACAGCTCTCGGGGTGGGGAAGTGGAAGCCCCTCCTTACATCACACATGGGAGAATTGAGAACTCATAATTCATGTCTTCTGATTGTCATACAGGATGGAGACTTCAGACCCAGCCTGTGTGATCTCAACATGAACTGGCTGCCAGGAATGGTTTGAAGTTTTGGCCTTCACACAGACCAACATGAGGAGATTAACCTTATGGTGGCCACAGCCTGAAAAAGGAAGCAAGCAACAGCCAGAGAAACAGTATGAGAAATAACCTGAGAACAAATGAAAGTGCATGAAAAATTTCTCTTGTGCACTCTCTCTGTCCATGAGCCCTTGTACTTCTTTCAGAGCCAGTTTGGTGTAGTGATTAAGTGTGCGGACTCTTATCTGGGAGAACTGGGTTTGATTCCCCACTCCTCCACTTGCAGCTGCTGGAATGGCCTTGGGTCAGCCATAGCTCTCACAGAATTGTTCTTGAAAGGGTAGCTTCTGGGAGAGCTCTCTCAGCCCCACCTACCTCAGGGTGTCTGTTGTGGGGAGATTGTAAACTGCTCTGATTCAGAGAGAAGGGCGGGGAATAAATCTACGGTCTTCTTCTTTCCTCACTACAGCTGCCAACAAGAAGCAGTAAGATCCATAACAGAACAAGTCCCATCCCTGCAGATGTTCAGATGAACAACATCTGTCTGTTTCCAGGCTGTGCCCAACAAAATTACAAATAGAACAAATAACCCTGTGAATCTGCCTGCTGTGCTAGGGGTGTGTGTGTGTGTGTGTGTGTTACTGACAATTTCTGTTGCACTTTAAAATTAATTTTGTAAATTATTTAAGAAGTTTTTAGCCTGCCTTTTTCTGAAAGAGGTTTCAAGGCAGCTAACAAATATATTGAAAAAGACAATACAATCTATTTAAAATTAGTAAAAGAACAACTGGTATCCAAAAAATATCCAACATATCTACTCATCCACTGCATTCTTTTACTCTTCCACATCTGTGCACATCAGGCTCTCTTGAACTGCCCTGATTTCTGTTGTTTTCTAAAAATCAGAAGAGTGAATGTTTCCTGATGGCCGTTTCACAAGAGCCACAACTGAGAAAGCTCATGATGAAGCAGAGGCAGTTTAAATGGCCCACTGGAGAGAAGAACGAGAGGAAATTGATCAGAAGGTCTTTGTAGGCTATATGTGATGAAAAGGCAAGGTGAAAATATGTTATGCAAATAAGAAATAACCTTAAACATCTGGATCTATCCATGTTGGTCTGATGCAACAGAACAAAGTTGGAGCACCTTTAAAGACCAACAAAGTTTTATTCAGAATGTAAGCTTTCCTGTGCATGCGCACTTCATCAGTTTAGCTGTTTTCCTTGTATCCACTTCATTCTTCAGAGCTTTTTAACTTTGTTTTCTATCAAGTGTCTGTATATCCTAACATTTACCTGACTATTTTTGTTTTTTAGAGGTTGGGAAGCCTTGTTCTTCTTTTGAAAAGATGGGGCTTAACTCACAAAAGGTATACAGCTGAAAATAAGATGGGCTGGCGTGGGGGAGAAACAGTCTTAACCTGTGCTTTTCCAGAAACTAGGCTAGGAACAATGCCCCCCTCCCACACACACTCACAGGTTGGCTGAGATTTTTCCTGGTTGGCTGGCACCCCAAACTCCTTTTGGGCACTTCCTAGTTCCTTCAAGGTCTTATCTGAGAGCCAGAGGCAGTTCCGCATTCCTAGCAGAGGGTATGTGTGTGGAGTGTGGATTTGTGTGTGGAGACGGCCACACGCAGAGCAAAGAAGCGAAAACAAATGCAAGAAGCCCAAACTTTTTTTTGAAGGGGATAAGATATTGGCTGTTAATCATATAACTGACTCAGTAAGGGTCAAAATACTTGTTACATTTGATGTGTCGAAATAAGGGTCCCAGGGGGGGCGGAGCTTCATGGGAACATGGCGGACGCAAAATAGAAAGCTCTGTTAGCCTCCTTCCTCATTTGAAGGCCTGCTGAAAGCCAAGAACTCCAATGCCCACAACAACAGGAAGAAAAGGGGAGCGACCGAAGCAGAAACCAACTCCAAAAAGGAAAGTTTCTGTTTCCTCCTTTTTCTCACAAGAAGGAACGTCAAAGATTGGTGGCCTGTCCATGCGGTCCTCGACAACTCTTAAAATGGCGGCTAGCCAAATCTGTCCCAACCAGAGCTCTCTGTCACGTTTTCAGGGTGCAGGCAGGCAGGAGTCCAAAGCCAGTCCAAGGTCAAAGTCCAGGAAGTCAAGCAGGAGCCAAGTCACCAATGCAGAATCACAAACCGGAGTCAGAAGTCAATGTCCAAAAGCCAAAAGGTCAGGGTGCCAAGGAAATCAAACAGGTCAGGATCAGGAATCAGGAAGGAGCATGGATGCAAGCCAGAGAATAGACTTGTTGCTTCCACAAGGTTACCAGGTCCTGGGTGGGAGCTATATGGGAGTCTCAATCAGCCTGCTCCCTGGGTGGCAGTGACTCTCCTAGAACTCAGGGCTGAGAGATCTGAAGCATCAGCGTGCCTCATGTCTTCGCTCTGAAGGTTCTTTCCAGAGCCTGCTTTGAACTCGAGATGGGAGGAGGAGAGCTTGGAGGAGATTGATCGTCAACAGCTGGCACAGGTGCCTGGAGAGTGATTGATGGGTCAGCTGCTGTTTGTTCAGCTGAGGAACTGGCTGGCAACTCTTCCAGGTTTGTTAACCCTTCCAGCTCCTCCTCATCAGGGCTCATGACACTCTCTCCTGTTCCCCTACAAGATGAAGAAGGCCTGATTAATTAGAAGGATTTAAACTTACTTAGATTGGAAATTTGAAGGAAGGACAATGGCCTGGCCAACCTTGTTCTGACTCCATCTTAAGACTCTGAAGGCAGCAATAAGCCTTCATGCACCTTGACCTATGCAAGTATGCTGAGGGTCTCAGAATGTGCTGCCCTTTCACCTCCTTCCTGGAATCCACATCGGGGATAGACAGCTCTGTATAATGCTAGCACTGCTGTTGAAGATGCAGCTGCGCTGGGCAGGGCATATTTCTAGGATGGAAAACCACCGCCTTCCCAAGATTGCTCTGTATGGCGAACTTTCCACTGGCCATCGAAATAGAGGGGCACCAAAGAAGAGGTACAAGGACTCCTTGAAGAAATCCCTTGGCACCTGTCACATCAACCATCACCAGTGGTCTGACCTAGCTTCAGATCGCAAAGCATGGAGGCACACCATCCACCAGGCTGTTTCTTCCTTTGAGAACGCATGCATAGCTGGTCTTGAGGACAAAAGGAGATTGAGGAAGAATCACACTGCTACAGCACCAACCCCAAATCAGACTTTTCCCTGCAGCCACTGTGGCCGGATCTGCCTGTCCCGCATTGGTCTTGTCAGCCACCAGCGAGCCTGCAGCAGACGTGGACTATTGCACCCTTCTTAAATCTTCGTTCGCGAAGTCAAGCTGAGAGAGATAATGCTAGTAAATGATTGTGTAGAAGAATGTATAAAATAAAACCACCACCACTGTCAGAGACAAGCAGGGTGGACAGACTGGTGCGTGACCCTCATCTCTGAATCGTGTGTCATTACTACAGACATTCATAAATATTTCAATGACTCGATAGCAACTACATTAAACCCATAAATGCCCAGCTCAAAGAAATTACAGAGGATATAGCCACGACGGCAAAAATAGCAGAAAGAGCGGCAGAACTGGGGCTTGCACTAAAAGGGGAAATAACTCTAATCAACGAATGTGAAGAAATGGTGCACAACAGAATAACAACCCTGAAAAACAGATGTAGGGCTCTAAACTTAAAATTTTGAGGATTTGATGAAGCGACAGAAGAAAAGGGAGACTTAATTCAACTAATTTCTAATTGGCTGCAGTCAAAATTGGAACTAAAGGACAATATGGCGACGGACATTGTAAGAGCGCAAAGTCTGGGACCTATAGCCATGGTATGTCGTAATCAACCCAGAGATATACTTGTTCAGTTCTCCAACTCCAGAATAAAAGATATGATTCTCCAACGATCACATCAGGCCAACAATCTGCTCCACAATGGAAAACAAATTTTAATCCTATTGAATCTCTCCCCTGAAACGCTAGAAAAGAGAAAACACTTGAAGATTTTTACCAACAAACTGCACTCAGCAAACTTGCGCTTTAGATGGAATCCATACTCAGACATTTTAGTTTACAAGAATGGAGTGCTACATAAAGCCTTTGATATACAGTTGGGCATAGTGTTACTAAAAGTACTGTCCTTAACATTCACAACTGAAGAGGATGAAGAACTACAGAGCTTTATTCCAGCCCAGGAAGAACAAGTCCTGACAGAAAAATGGGAGCTAGGTGGACACTAAACAGACAACAGCAGACCTTTCAACTTTTGCTAAAGTTATAGCTTAGTTTTTTGGCTGAATGTAAATAGTAAAAAAAAAAAATCTAGTTTTTCCCGGTTATTAGCAGATGTTTTAAAAAGTGCATTCCTGAAAAGTATTTTTTTACTATTTTTAGTATCAACATTAAAATTTATTTATCCCTACTGTGGGAACAAAGGAGCAAGAGCTACAACTTTTATTTCCCTATATTTATTGCTCTTCTATTTTCCCTGCTCCTCTTTGGCTCTCAAGTTAGAACACTATGTTTGTCATTTTACCTCTGTTCCTCTCTTTTTAAAGACTACTCTCCAAACTTTCTACTTCTTTTCTCTATCCTTCTAATGTCATTTGGTTTGCTTTGTCTATTCCTTTTGATCTCAAGAATGCAGGAAATACAAATGACGTCTTCTATGCAACGTCATCATTTATAGGTCTAATCAAACATTTGTAAAAACCGATTTTTAACCACTACTTTAAAATTAATACTTCTAAAACTGCATAAATGAATTTATAACAATTTTGAATTTATCTTCAAATTAATTAATTAATCCTGCACTAAATATAGCTTATTAGAGGGAGTAACTGTACACACTATGATTTATTTAGGCTTGAGTAAATCATACTATCTTAGTAACTATGTACATTATGAATCAAGGTTTGGGAAGAAAATTCATTAAGCTCTCTGCTTTATATAAATAAGCATAAAACGATATCAACTTTTAAAAGGTTTTTACGAAACACTGTATTCACTACTGCAATTGTTATGCTTTATTTTCCATGTTCTTTATTCTTGCTCCTGGTTTTTGGTTGTAGTTCTTTATAAGATTCAACCTCTTAACTCAAATTATTCTATAGTTTGACTGAACTTGAACACCATGTTTTTAATGGTCACTAAGGAAAACTTGTATATGTCAAGATGTTGATTAAAGAACAGGAATAACAGTGGAATGTAACAAATGTGTTAAGATATTATGACCGAATACAAAACAGATATTAAGAAGCAAAGCACTTCCCTCTTATAAGACATTCTCCAGTGCTTAAGGAGGTCTTGCTAATAATTATTAGCTCTGAGAGTTGTAAGGTTTTTTGTACATGTTGGTTTGCTCTTTACAAATTCAGTAATTCTTTTAAACATTATATTTATATAGAAATAAGTGCAATTTACCTACAAAAAATACTGTTGTTGGTACCTTTTTCAAAATAGTTTATGGGAGTTTGCTGTTAATTCCTTTACAATGGGAAAAAAGGGCAAGACAACTTAGTGTTTTACTGTTTCGTGTTCTTTGTTGCCCTCCAGGTGGAGTGACTTAGTTTTCTATAAGAGAGACCGATAGGTATTCTCCCCAGCTTCTTCTGGTTGAAGAAGTTCATTGAAACTATACCCCGGTTGGGGGAAATTTTTTTGGTAGTGGGGTGTTTTAGACTATTTTATTTTATCTATTAAAATTGGAATAGTTGTTTGTTTTTAAGCACTTGAAGCCAGTCTAGCCAAATACTATAACTGATAGTTAGTTCATTTTACTGACCAGTGTCCTGACCTACAATGGCCCAGAATCTTGAAATTCTTACTTGGAACTGTTGGGGCTTTAAAACCCCATTAAACAAATTCGTATTTCTAATTATTTGACAAAAGAAAGACCCAATGTAGTATGTCTACAGGAAACGCATATCAAGAAAAAGACCTCACTCTCTTTACTCACTAACTGGTTTAATCAGACTTTTCAAGCCACAGGCTCCTCCAAAGCCAGGGGTGTTGCAATACTCTTTTCTAAAACATTTATATTGCAAGACACAAAAACAGACCCTAGAGGACGTCTTTCTTGAAGGAACTTTAAATGATGCTCCACTAACCATTGCTTCTATTTACTCTCCCAATAGTGGCCAACTGCAATTTTTAGAAGAAACACTGTCAGAACTGATGGTGTTCAGACAAGAAGAGATCATCATAGGAAGTGACCTCAACTTTACTTTGGACTCAAATCTTGACAAATCAAAAAGTAGGAAGGTAAAAATGCAAACACACAACACCACAGGACTCAAAAAAAATCCTACACTTATTTAATCTGGTGGACATCTGGAGGTCTCAAAATCCAGGAATACGTGAATTCACATATTTCTCACGTTCACAATAGCTACTCCAGAATAGACTACATACTAATCTCTCCTGCTTTACTTAACTCTGTACTAAATACTGACATTGGCTCTAGAATATTGTCGGACCATGCATGGGTGACAGGCGAATTGGTATTACAGGAATCAGATGGTAAAGGCCCCAACTGGACTTTAAATAAATTATTATTGTCTAAAAAAGAAATTTGTGAGGACATAAATAAAAATATTCATGAGTACTTTCTAAATAAAAATATTCATGAATACTTTCTAAATAGAAAATGTAGAGTACCCCAAAACATTGTGTGGAATGCATTTAAAGCGGTCATTAGAGGTAATCTCACCTGATTAGCCACAGCCTGCCAGAAAAATAAAAATAAAGCTGTTTTGGAGCAGAAAGCCAAGATAAGGGAATTGGAACAGAGACATATAAAATTTGGTGTGGGGAAAACGCTAAAAAAACTTAATTTAGGAAGAAAGAAATTAGCAGTGATTGAAACTTCTGATATACAGAAAAGACTCTTATATTTAAAACAAAAGTTTGTAACGAAAACTACTAAGATTCTCCGAATACTTAAATACAGAATCCAAAAAAAGCGTGCTGAATCTATGATACATGCCATAGGTTCATCACAAGGGAAAATACTAACTTCCTAAAAAAAATAACAAATATTTTTATGACTACTACTCATCACTATATAAATCATTAGTAGACAGCAATTTGAATTTTAAGGAATATCTAAGCTTTTCCAAATTTGACAGGTCGTTATCCAAAGACTATATGGAATTCATGGATAGACCTTTTACAGAACCTGAAGTTTCAGAGGCTTTAGCAGCAATAAAAAACAACAAAGCAATGGGGAAAGATGGTTTCCCATTGAGTTCCATAAGCAATTTAAAACTAGTCTGCTTGCCCCCCTCACAAAAACCTGCAATTCAGTTATGGAAGAAGGAATTCTCCCAGAATCTTGGAGAGAATCTAAAATAATTGTATTACATAAAGAAGGAAAAGACAAATTGAATCCCAAATCATATAGACCAATATCCATTCTCAATCATGATTTCAAGATTTTTTTCAACAGTTCTGGCACGAAGACTGAACAAAATAATTGCTTCATATATCCACAAAGATCAAGCAGGATTTATACCGGGTCAAAACATTACTGACAACATCAGAAGGACCCTTAATCTGATCCACTGTGGGAAAGTAACACATACAGAGTCACTGATTCTCTCTCTTGACGCAGAAAAAGCATTTGACATGCTAGATATCAACTATCTCAAAGCAGTTTTGGAACATATGGACTCATTTTTTACAATCCATAGCAGCTATTTACTAAGCCCCAAACTACCAACTGAATATTAACAATTTCAGGTCTGATGAGATCAATCCAACAAGGGGCACACGTCAGGGATGCCCCCTTTCACCCATTTTGTTTGCCCTCTCGCAAGTGCATTTTAGTGCGTTCACACCCAGATATTGAGGGGATAATAGTCAATGGTCAATCCCATAAGATCTGCCTATTTGCAGACAACACAGTTTTTTATTTAAGCAATCCCATTCAATCACTAACTAAATTGATGCAAGTTATAACTGACTTCAGTAAATCTTCTGGATTCACAATAAACAGAAATATACCCAATTGAAATTCCTTCTGATGTCCACCAACATATTAACTCTTTATTTTCTTTTAAATGGGTAACTAAGTCATGGTGATATTTGGGGATACACATCCCCTTATCAATTGTAAAACTGTTTGAATTTAACTACAGGCAGGTTTTTCAGTCTACTAAAACAAATCTATCCTTGTGGTCTAAATTAAACTTCAAACTTTTAGAAAAAATTGACTTGCTAAAGACGTTTATCCTATCTAAATTTTTATTCTTGTTCCAAAATCTTCCTATACCTATTCCAAATAAAGAAATGAGGGCTTGGCAGAGAGCATTGAGCTCCTTCCTGTGGAACACCAAGAAACCAAGAATTTCTTTTAATTTACTTTCTAGGCCGACATCACAGGGCGGTTTGGGAGTGCCAGTATTGCTCAACTATTTTCTAGCTGTCCAGCTTCAAAACATCTTGTTTTATGCCAAAAAGGAGTGTCATAAACCTTGGGTCCAAATTGAAGCAGCAAGTATACTCCCAAATAGGCTTAATAAGTTCCTATGGAACACTAAAACTGATAGGAAAAAAATCTCACTTCATAACCCCTTTTTGCAATTCACTTTGGAAACAGGGGACAATCATTGTGGATAGGTGGTTCAACCATCAACTCCAGTAATGGCTTTTTTAGGCCAACCCTGGTTTCCACCAGGACTTCCAGAGTCAAGCTTCAAAGTCTGGAGACAGCAAAACACCATCAGACTAGCAGACATTAGCATAAATGGTAAACTATGTACACATACAGCCCAATCTAGACATACGTGGCGGCCAGCCACTCAGGCGTGAGTGGATCTCTGGCGCCGCTCGTTGGCTTCCAAAGGGGAGACGTTATGCCACACTTGGAGAGGGTGCAGCCCTGGGGGCCGCAGAACTCAGAGTGCGAGCCGCTGGGCGTGAATCAACTTCAGCACGCCCCCCCCCAAGTGCCCAGCGCATAACAGCCCTGTGTGATTGGGTAGGCCGTCGGCCTGGGCGGGCTGAGGGATGGCACCCCCCCTCCCCTGTCCAGCCACGCGGGGTGCAGCGTGGTGGCTCATAGCCCATTCCCCCCTCCCAAGAACCAAGTCTGCCCACCCTCCCAGGCATTCCCTCGGAGAGGCCACTGACAGAAAGGAGGGGTTGCCTCAGGAACATGCAGCAGATGCCAAACAGGAGAGACAACAGAGGATACAGCTCAGACTTTATTTTTCCGGAACAGAGTGCAACAGTCTCCCTGGTGCATGCTGGGCAGTCTCGCCATGGGTGGGGCACCATTCTGAGCAGCAGGCAGAAGCAGCTCGGGGGGGGGGGGGGGGCGGTGGAGCAACACACACGAAAGCCTCTGTGTTGGAGTCCCACCTGCAAAATGGAGACAGAGATCAAGAGCACCTGCAGGGGTGGCAACTGGAAGAGCAGGCTGCATTTCAACCGGGCGCTCTCTTAAAGGGACAGTCTCTGACCCACCTCCCCGCATCGGGGCAGCTGCCACCCATCCCCGTGCCCTTCCAGGGGTTGGGAAAGCAGCAGAGGGCAGACCAAGGGAAGGGAGCAAACGGCAGCACAGGGGAGTGGGCTCAGCAAATGCCCCCTGCTGGAGTCCACTGTCAGGTTCAAGCGCCAGAGATGCTTGCACACCAAGCAGTCAAGAGCGAGGGGAGGAGGAGAACAGGGGGGGGGACAGTGGAACTTACCCAGTCATGGGCGACAGTCCTCGTTTGCAGAGCCTCCGGGAGCCTGTAACCTGTGGAGACCTGAAAACAAGAGCAGTTAGCCCCAGGGGAGAGACCTCTCTCTCCCCCTCGCAAGTCAAAGATACTGTCAAAGCAACCGCGCGGTGCAAAACTCGTCACCAGCGTGCCTGCCTGTCCCTCATTCTAAGTCTGTATGGCCAGGAGCTCGCTGGCAGAGCTTCCCGCCATGTGCTCCTTTCCCTAACAACTGAATTGTGCGAGGCAGAGCAGAAGTATTTCTAGGAGGGGAGCTGCCATTGGGTGCTGGGGAGGGGGCTCGCCAGGCCAAGGCACGAGGGGATTGGTGAGGCAATCACGCCACACCCTAAGGGGTTTGTGAGCTGCCGCAGAGGCAACCTTTGTTTTTGGTTTCAACGAGTGCCTATGGCATATGCCGCTATTTTTGCTGGCGTAACGTTGCGCCTCTCGGGGGGGGGGGGCGTGTTGTGGGCCAAACTGCTCAGGAAGCCACCTAAGCTTGGCCACACCCCCAACTCCACCCTCTCCTCCGCCTGAATGCCACGCTCCGCCTCACTTCAGCCCACACTCAGGCGCAGTCCTCATGTGCCGCTGCCCTCGGGCGCAGCGGCGCTTGGGCGGCTCCCCCACCATGTAACTCCCCTCCACTGTGGTGGCACCAGTCGTACGTCGGTGCAAACCCTTCCTGCGCCCACGTAGCGGCTCGTCTGCTCCCAAAAGACTTTCCGCCCTCCCTCTCTGGATTGTGCTGTTAGTCAACTAGAACTCAAAACAAAGATTCCTTGGTTTGAATACCACCAAATCCACAATGCTTTAAATAAGGTGATTCCAATAATACCATCAATTAAACAACTCAATGCATTTGAAAAGCTAATTTTAAAGGAAAACCAAAACTTGAGAGGAGCTGTGCCAACAATATATTTATTATTAAATCAGAAAAACTGGTCACCACAAACATCACAACAAAACGTATGGTAAAAAGATTGTGCTATTCAGCTTTCAGAGGAGCAATGGTTAAGTATATGGTCTTCACCTTTATTTAAATCCAAATCCACTGTCTTTAAATTACAACACTATAAAGTTTTCTCCAGGTGGTACTTGACACCTCAGTCTCTTTGTGGAGCAAAACTGAGTCCCAACCCCCTTTGTTGGAAGGGTTGTGGTGAAACAGAATCGTTTTTACATTGCTGGTGGTCGTGCCAGAAGATCCAAAAGTTCTGGAATACAATCATAGATAAGATTAATGACATAGTGCAGGGGTGGCCAACGGTAGCTCTCCAGATGTTTTTTGCCTACAACTCCCATCAGCCCCAGTCATCAGCCATGCTGGATGGGTGGCCACCCCTGACATAGTGAACGAATCTATCCCTTGTACTCCAGAATCAATTTTACTCAACTTCTGGCCTCAAAGCAAGTTCTCACCCTCTTAAAGCTGAGTTAATATCACTTCTTTTGTTGGCAGGGAAAACTGTCTTAGCAAGACATTGAAAAGTTGCAAAAATTCCATCTTTAACCTTATGGTTCCAAAAAATCTGGGACATAGTGGTTCAGGACAAGATAGCATCCCAACTTTTACTAAGTGAAAAACCCAAAGCAGGCGATATCTTCATTGAGAAATGGTTCAGATTCTTTGAATATGTTAATGAAAAATCTACCAAACAATGCATTATGCCAAAAAAAATCTAGATTTTGTCTTATAGTAATTTGAAGAAAAGATTGGGTTATTCGCAATACTGTTTTAGACTGGATTTTTAGTGATTTTTAGTTATATTTTATAAATTTGTTGTTATATAAACACTACCAATGTAACCACATACAAAGGTCAAATTTTCATTTGTTATTAATATTTTTAGATTATTTATGTTGTATTATTGAAAAAAATAAAATTTTTAAGTTTAAAAAAAAAATAAGGGCCCCAGTTTAATTTATGGTCAAACATTAAAATGGAGACTAGGGATGTTGGAGAAAACTTGGGTATAAAAACTACTCCTATTACTACTACTTCTCCTTCTCCTTCTTCTTTGTTATTATTATCTCTCCCTTCCTGTCAAATATAACATTAAATACAAAAAAATGGATTAAAATTTCAGAGATTTCACTAAAAACCAACTAACAGTGCCTCAATAGACACAATCACTCAGATCCATAGGCCATTGAATCCCAAACGTAATCCCAATCCAAGGGCGGGGGGGGCGGGGAGGTCAGATAAAGAACGGCATCCACCACCTTAGCTAAGAGTCTGGCTGAACAGCTCTGTTTTGTAGGCCCTGCGGAACTGGAGCAGATCCCGCAGGGATCTCCAAGAGGAGTTTATTCCACCAGGCAGGGGCCAGGGCTGAAAAGCCAGATGTCTCAGGGGCTGGGGATCACCAGAAGATGTTGGTTAGCTGACCATAAAGACTGCCGTGGCTCATATAGAGAAAGGGGGTCCTGAAAATATGCTGGCCCCTGGCCATATAGAACTTTGAAGATAAGCACCAACACCTTGAAGTGGACCCAGTACTCAATAGGCATCCCATTCAGATTGCGGAGCAGAAGATGGATCCATCCGCCATGTTCTGCACCAGCTGGAGTTTCCGGATCAGAGCCAAGGGCAGCCCTAAGTAGAGAGAGTTACAATAGTCCACCTTGGAAGCAACCATCACATGGGTCACTATGGCCAGGTCATGAGAGACAAGATACAGGGCCAGTTGCCTGACCTGCCTTAGATGGAAAAGGGCAGATCTGACTTTGACCTGGGCCTCCATAGTCAAAGAGGCATTCAGAAATACCCCAAGAGAACCAGTTTGGTGTAGTGGTTAAGTGTGCGGACTGTTATCTGGGAGAACCGGATCTGATTCCCAACACCTCCACTTGCATCTGCTGGAGTGGCCTTTGGTCAGCCATAGCTCTCACAGAGTTGTCCTTGAAAGGGCAGCTTCTGGGAGAGCTCTCTCAGCCCCCACCTACCTCACAGGAGACTGTGAGCCGCTCTGAGACTCTGAGATTCAGGGTGGAGGGTGGGATATAAATCTAATGTCATCATTGTTTTCTTCTTCTTCTTAACTTACCATTATATCACTTTTGAGGAAAATCTGGGAGTGACATTGTGTTGTTCTAGGAAACACCATAGAGCTTTGTGTTTTAGAGGGCAGCCATGTCAGCCTGCAGCAGAACAGCTAGATTTGAGTCCAGTAGCCCCTTAGAGACCAACAAGATTTTTGGTGTATAAGCTTTCAAAAGTCAAAGCTCTCTTTGTCAGATAGCAATGTGATGTCGCTTCTGTGTTTTCCCCAGAAGTGATGTAATGTTATCACCTGACAATGCCCTCCATATCCCCGCCCCCAAGACTTCCACCAGATGTCAACCACTGGCTGGCAAGCTTTGTGGGGACTAATCTTTAAAAACCTTTTAAAATGTCTCTGTCACTCTGTGTGGCTCCCAGTGCTAGGAGGGGCTTCATGCTCCTCTCTTGAGTCATTTTTGCAGATGGAAATGGCCACCGGGGAGCTATTTGCCTTTTCTTCTGACTCCATGTCTGTTCCCTGAGCATGTGGAGTCAGAGGAAAGGGCAAATAGCCCCCATCCTACATCTATTTCCACTGGTGAAAACAGTGTGGGAAAGAAGCATGAAGCCCCACCTTTTCTCCTTGAAGCATTGGAACCCACAGAGCAAGAAATATGTTTTTAAAGGCCCTGTTCACACAGCGTTTTGAGTCCATGTTAAACTGACCCAGTTCTGTTCCAAATATCTTTGTTCCAGATATTATCGATCAGACTGCCATACTGCAATTCAAATCACTTCGCGGTGAAACCGTCTTCTGCCGTCCACACGACAGCACCATGCAGTTCTTTTTTTCTCCACTTTTATGCGCATTATGCGCATGCACACATTATGCACACATGCACATAGGTTAAAAAATGTGGTTATGCAGTTATACGCATATCGCTAAGTAGTAAAAAAAAAAAATGCCGACTGTGAGCCGGATGTCTGAGGCTCCTTTTGCTCCGGGACAGCCTTCAGACATCCAGAAGTTGGTCGAGAACTATCCAAACGGGGAAACTATGAGGTGAAACCGGAGAACTCAAAAAACACCGCAAAAGAGCAGGTAACAAAATACTCCGATTCTGAGAAGGATTGGGGGGGGGGGCTACTCCAAGTTAATACCAGGAGGCAGATGTTGCTGTCTGATCAGCCACTTTTAATCTGGTATGAAACAGCAGTGAAAACTGATAATACTGTGCGTCTGAACAGCCCCAAAGATTAGTTTCCTGTTCTTATGAGTTAGGTTGGGCACCTATGTCCTGATACTCTCAAAGGAACACGTATCTTGGCCAGACCTCATTTTGGGCAGGAGCTCACAGGAGCAGAGCTCCTGAACCTCTAAATTTTATTGTGCTCTTTCTTTCTTACCCTCCCCCACAAAACATACTTGCTTCTGGGCTCCATTGTTCAATCCCCCTGTGAAATTTTTGCTGAAGTATAGGATTTGACAGACTTTCTAATATTTTTCTCCACAAAAAATGGGGAAATAACCAAAACATATAAAGTAGGCAGATGGGGATCTTCATCATTTCACTGTGGCCACATAGGATAAAGTGATTTAAAAAGTATGATGGGAGTAAGGTTTTATAATGACAATTATAATTTGAGAAGCATTTTAAGATAGATGCTGAGCTGATATAATTTAGTACACCTTCCAGTGATGTCAGGACTGTGTGGCATATGCAATGAGTTGTGCCAATGAGCTCCAGCACCTCTTTTTCTATTAAATTACCCCTGATCTTGGCCATAAGGCTAAGTTGATCATGAGGCATATTCTCTTCAGTAAAAGTAGTCAATAGCACTGATTCACAGATTCAGCAGACTCAACATAACCAGCTGCCAAGCAGAAGATAACTGCTGATTCGCTGAGACACATTCAAATATATAACAGTGGGCTTTACAAAATCACCTCAGAGTAGGATTCTCTGGCCACCTGTGTGGCTTCAAGCCATTGTGCAGAGAACAAGGACAGCATTGACTCGTCGTGGACCAACACACGGCGCTGAGTGTGACAAGGGCTGTGACGCACCACAACCTTCTCTGCCGACACATGGGCAAGCACGCATACATAGAGCCCGAATTCCCTGGCTTAACTAGTGTGTGGGGAGTCTTTTGTGAGTAGCAGCTCTTTTTTCAAAAGACAGAGAGATTTAAACAAAAGAAAAGAAAAGAAAAGGACAGCACCTCCAAGGTATAGCACGGTCTCCTGGCAGTAGGAAACAACTATTATGCTGATGTATTTATATTAAAGCTGCAGCAGCATGGTGCGACACTTCAGCTGTTTTCTTTATTAAGGATGTTTTTTCCTAGTTGCTCTTGGAAACAATTCCGATTGCTCTCTTCCCATATGGCCCTCTGCAGACTTCCTCACACATAAACACGTGAAGTGGCCTTATACTGAATCAGACCAAGGGTCCATCGAGATCATTATAGTCTACTCGGACTGTCAGCAGCTCTCTGAGCTCACAGCTAGAGGTTTCTCACATCATCTACTGCCTGGTCTATGAAGATATGCCTTTTTTTTCCTGGGAGTTTTGAAATGAGCAAACCTCCACGTTGTGTTTTAAAAGATCTCCCCCCCCCTCTGGACAGAGATGGGGGGGAAGGGGAGAGAGTTAGTGCAATTGCTTCCAAGATGTACTTCAGACCGCCTTCATACAAATGATAATGGATCTAGCAGGGAACAGAGGCTTGGAGGAATGAAATGCTAGAAGGACTCCAGGGAGGAAATACCCTGGAGATCTCTAGGAAAAGACTTTTTGACTTGACTTGGCCTGGTCAGACGGGTGGGGAAGAGATGTGAAGAAAAAACTTGCAACAGGAAGGAGGTCTCTTTTTCCTTGGGTGCTGAGGGCACGAGAGCAGGCAGGACTCCCAGCTAAGGAGGACGCCATTGACTATGTGGTTAGCCTGGACAGCTGAAGGAAGCTGCAAATTAATGGTGTGTACGTAGAGATCTGTGCCTTCTTAAAGCCAAAGAGCCTGTGCTATATTTTAACATCTGGTGAGGTGTGTACAGAGAGAGGGACAGAGGATTTGCATTTTACCCTCTTCTTTTGAATCTCCTGCTCAAACTGATGCTGTGCTAAAAGTATGCTTGTAAATATTTTCTTTTAAATAAATATTTTATAACTTTTTATGCTGGGAGTGGTTCTCCAACATATACTTCCACCATCTTAGGTACACTATTTTAAAAGGAGCACCAGGGGAAGACAGACGGCAGGCAAGTGGCTATTCCTCCAGGGGCACGCGAGGCAGGAAATTGTCCCTGTGGTGACCAGCTGCTGGGGAGTGGGAGACACAGAGGCAAGGCAGTCTCTGGCAGTCTTTAAGCAGTCGCTGAACAAACACTCATCAGGGATGCTCTAGGCTGATCCTGCATTGAGCAGGAGGTTGGACCAGATGGCCTGTATTGCCCCTTCCAACTCTATGATTCTAAGGCCTCCGAACTTGGAAGTGAAGCTGCGATTCCTGATCCTCCCAGTGGGTAGGCTTCCCAACCCTCCCGCCCTGGCGGGGGACCCCAGAATTTCCAGCCTCTTCCCCCACTCCCCCAAAAAACGGAAGCGGGGGGAGGGGGGAAATGGCGCCAAGGAGTGCGGCGAGCCGCCCCATCTTGGAGCGGGTGACGCCGCTGCGCGGCTGCCGCCTCTTCTCCGCTCACCGTAGCTGCTCCTCCGAAATGGGCTCAGGCTGAGCCCATCTCGGAGGAGCAGCTAAGATGAAGCCGAGAAGAGGCAGCAGCAGCGCAGTGCCATCGCCCGCTCCGCCTCTGAGGTAAAATCAGAGAAGGAGAGGGTGGAGGCAGGCCAGGAGCGCGCGGCTCGCCATGCTCCTGGCCTGCCTCCACCCTCCCCTTCTCTGATTTTACCTCAGAGGCGGAGCGGGCGATGGCGCTGCGCTGCTGCCGCCTCTTCTCGGCTTCATTTTAGCTGCTCCTCCGAGATGGGCTCAGCCTGAGCCCATCTCGGAGGAGCAGCTACGGTGAGCGGAGAAGAGGCAGCAGTAGCGCAGCGGCCGCCCGCTCCGAGATGGGGCGGCTCACCACGCTCCTTGGCGCCATTTCCCCCCCTCCCCCCTAGCTCCACCCCAGTGTCTCCTGGCTCCAAAGTCCCCAGATATTTCTGAAATTGGACTTGGCAACCCTACCAGTGGGTAATCTCTACAATGGTCAGGTGGTGGCAGCAAGTTAAGAGAGAGAGAGAGAGAGATTTATTATGTACTCTCATGTGTAACCTGTTTGCCCCCAACAAACAGGTTTTAATGGAAATGGTATGCCCAGGCCTCAGATTCAGTGGGAGCTCACAAGAGCACAGCTCCTGAACCTTTCTGGGAGTTCCACCTCACTGAGCTCCACCTCCTTGTCCGTTGAACAGTATGTACAGCTGCATAACAATCCTTGGATAAGCTCCACCACCTATTTTTCTACAAAATGACCGCTGGGTATGCCACTCCCAAGACCAAGTATATTTCATTTGCTCTGTAACCAACAGGAGGATTACAGGCCATGATATTACACACAAAAGTAGCCCAATCTCTCCCATCTGCATGCCTTTAAAAGTGTGGGTGGGTGGGGGAGAGTTGCATTCCCACAAATTAGGAACCTTGCAGGATTTATCGACATCGCCCTCTTCCCAATAATCAGCCACCAAAGCTTAAAAGCTGCTTGATGAATAGCGTTTGCAGGGGTGTAGAATGACTCAGGTGGACCCCCTACTAGGGAAGGAAGAAAGGCGGCTGCCTCCAGATGCAGGAACAGAGCTTGCAAGCTCTAAAGGTTGCTGAATGATACAATTGGACTGTGAGGAGGGGCATGGACAACCTGATTCCCAACATGTTTTGGGAACAGTCACTCCTGTGCTGCAGGGGCTCATGTCAAAGTCAGGTTCAGTGTACAACATTATTTGAACTGGATCTGGAGAGAAGGGAGGCGGAAAGGAATCCTTTGGTTGTCCCCCTTGCCCCAGATATCCTATTAAACAGGACCTTTTTTCTTTTTTTAAAAAAAGCGCCCAGGAGGAACTCATTTGCATATTAGGCCACACCCCTGACACCAAGCCAGCCAGAACAGTGTTCCTGTGCATTCCTGCTAAAAAAAAAAGCCCTGCTATTAAAAGATATTTAACTCCTTTCACCTTCCCTTGCACAATGGTTTAGGGTGGACCTGGAGAGATGGTTGCCAACATCCAGGTGACACCTGTGATCTGCTATTATCGTTTATCTCCGTATGATCAAGATAAGTTCCCATGGAGAAAATGATTTCTTTGGATGGTGGACTGGATGCTATGGCATTATACCCTGCTGAATTCCCTCCCTGCCCCAGAACCTTCCCCAAACACTAATTGGAGCACAATTCACTGATGAGAAGATACAAAGTTGAACTAGAAGAACTAGGGATGAAAAGAATCCTATCAGCTTGGCACTGGCAAGTGATAAATGTCCTCAAGGTCAATGTCTACTCAAAAGTGTCGTTGAGAACTAAGGTTGCCAGGTCTGTGTTGGAAAACACCTGGAGACTTTGGGGGTGGATCCAGAAGTGGGTGGGTTTGGGAAGGAGAGGCCTCAGCATGGTACAATGTCCTAGAGTCCACCCTTCAAAGTAGCCATTTCCCCCAGGAAATCTCTGCCAACACAGATCTCTGCCAGCTGGAGATAGTAAAAGTAGGAGAACTCCAGGCCCCACCTGGAGGCTGGCAACCCTAAAACTGTGCCCCACTTTGATTTCACTCTGATACCATTTTCAGAGCTCATTTCTGGAGCGCATGATGCGCACACAGACAGACTGCTTCTGAACTTGCTCAGAATGCCTTTCCCTTGCTACCAAGTAACCACAAGCAGAAACCCTCCTGGCATTTGCAGATGAAAATAGGGAGATGCTTATATAACACCCCAGGTTTTTCTACCAAGGATCTCCATCTGAGATGCCTTGTACCCCCAAATCCTTTTCATTTAAGGCTGAAATCTATATTTATTTATTTATTTATTTATTTAATTTATATTTTGACTTATATCCCGCCCTTCCCACCGAAGTGGCTCAGGGCGGCTGTATTCCTGCATTCTGCAAGAACCTCTTCTCTGCTCTTTTAAAAGCAGAGAGGGCGCTTGCTCTTTTATTTCAAGACACATTAGAAAAATAGGGAACTGCCTTACCAACAACTCTAAAAGAGTCTCAAACGCTGCAGGGTGTGAAATGGCAGGTGATGCATTGCATGATGTCCTAGTGTCAGTAGAGACAAGGTGCATCCATCTGCCATCCACTCAGAGATTTCTGGAGACCCAGAGGAGGGGGCTGAACCATGAGAGATGACGCTGATGGTGTAAAGTGCTGTCCAGCTGCAGCTGCCTTATGGCGACGGCATAAAGTTTTCAAGGAGAAAGACAAACAGAGGTGGTTTGCCATTGCTTTCCTTTGCATAGAGACCCTAGACTTCCTTGGTGGTCTCCCCTCCAAATATTAAATAGAGTCAACCCTGCTTAGCTTCCAAGATCTCACCAGGTCGGGCTAGCTTGGGCCACCCAAGTCAAGGCTCATAGTGATAGTAAGTCATGGTAACCAGGTACCCTCAGTTGCCAGCCCCCAGGTGGGGCCTGGAGAACTCCCATTTTTACAACTGACTTCCAGCTGGCAGAGATCAGCTCCCCTGGAGAAAACAGCTGCTTTGAAGAGTGGACTTGCACCATGTTGATGCCCCTCCCCTTCCCAAACCCTGCGCTCTCTTGGATTCACCCCCAAAGTCTCCAGGTATTTTCCAACACAGACCTGGCAACCCTACCTCAGAAGGCAAAGAGAAGATCAAAAGTGACAACAGGGGCAGCCTTAGCCAGTATCCTTTGGAAAGGAGTGCCGCCAATCAGGAAGACCACAAAAGTGAAAGAAGGGGAGTGTCCAAAGGGGGCAAGACAAGTCTAACCAGCAAGGAAAGAGTGTGGAACTTCTTGGCTTCCATGCAAGGCTCCCTCTGGGCAGAGACTTTCTTGCCGGGGGGCCTGCCACGTGTACTGGCAAAGCTTAAAATAAATGAAGGCGAAACCTTCACTGTCAACAGGAACTTCCATATTCCTGTAGCTGTCCAAGACTACCCCAGATCTGTTCGTTCCCTATCTCCTATGCAGTTGTATCAGGTTCATAAGGTTACCAATCTCCAAGTGGGGTCAGGAGATCTGCTGGAATGACAGCTGAGCTCCAGCCTACATAAATCAGTTCCCCTGGAGAAAATGGCTGCTTTGGTAGATTCTATGGCATTATACCCTGCTGAGGTCTCTCACTTCTCCAAAACCCACCCTTACCAGGCTCTACCTTCAAATCTCCTGGAATTTCCTAGCCTGGATTTGGCATCCCTGTTACATAGACCAGGTAGAAACAATGCTGAAGTTACACTGGCTCACTCTGCTATTTAAAGTGTGCAGTCAGCTTCTCTCCTCAGACCCATAAATGTTCTAACGACAGACTACTTGTGAAATTCAGAATCTGGAACACGATGTTCAGAGAACGAAGAGCTACCAAAAACTGAAGCGTAGCCATCTGTATCCTTGGTCAAAGTAAACCTCAGAATGTACATAGGCAGAAAAAACATCATGGAGAAGCTTCACAGAAGAAAACCCCAAAGCAAGGCTTAATTTTGAAGCAGGGCTGGTCACACATATACACACTGTGGCTAATAGCCACTGATGGACCTTGGACCTCTGCTCCATATTTTTATCTAACCCCCTCTTGAAGGTGGCTATGCTTGTGGCCGCCACCACCTCCTGTGGCAGTGAATTCCACATGTTAATCACCCTTTGGGTGAAGAAGTACTTCCTTTTATCCGTTTTAACCTGTCTGCTCAGCAATTTCATCAAATGCCCACGAGTTCTTGTATTGTGAGAAAGGGAGAAAAGTACCTCTTTCTCTACTTTCTCCATCCCATGCATTATCTTGTAAACCTCTATCATGTCACCCCGCAGTCGACGTTTCTCCAAGCTAAAGAGCCCCAAGCGTTTCAAACTTTCTTCATAGGGAAAGTGTTCCAGCCCTTTAATCATTCCAGTTGCCCTTTTCTGGACTTTCTCCAATGCTATAATATCCTTTTTGAGGTGCGGCGACCAGAACTGCACACAGTATTCCAAATGAGACCGCACCATCGATTTATACAGGATTTATTAAAGAGAGTAAGGCCTCTTTCATACATACAGAATAGTAGGATTGCCAAGTCCAATTCAAGAAATATCTGGGGACTTTGGGGGTGGAGCCAGGAGACATTAGGGGTGGAGCCAAGATCAAGGCTGTGACAAGCATAATTGAACTCCAAAGGGAGTTCTGGCCATCACATTTAAAGGGACAGCACACCTTTTCAGTTCCATAGGAAATAATGAAAGATAGGAGCACCTTCTTTTGGAGCTCATAGAATTGGACCCCCTGGTCCAATCCTTTTGAAGCTTGGGGGATATTTTGGGAAGAGGCACTAGATGCAATACTGAAAATTTGGTGCCTCTACCCCAAAAAACAGCCTCCCCAGAGCCCCAGATACCCGCAGATCAATTCTTCATGATTTTCTATGGGAATAAATCTCCATAGGGAATAATAGAGTTCCCAGCAGACATTTCCCTTCCTTTCCCCCGCTTTCTGATGACCTTGAAGCGGGGGGAGGCCCTCCAAACCGGGGGATCCCCTGCCCCCACCTGGGGATTGGCAACCCTACAGAATAGTGAGGTGGTAGAATACTGAATGGACTGCACCACTTTTGACTGCGGGAAGCAGATGCCGGATGTGAATGTACCATCACATAGAAAAATTCCATGCAAACAACAAATTAGCAGCACCATTTGTCACCTTCTTTTGCATGCTGTGCTGGAGTTCTATATTAGTAACCGAGTTTTTAACTCCAAGAAATGTTCCAAACTGTGAGTCCCAGTGATCTTCCACCTTCAGTCTGGCAACCCTACATCTTAGTTTTCCTGACCTAAAATGGCCCCAGAGGTTACTAATATTTCCCCCACTGGGGGCTCCATGTGTATTGGTATGTATACCCCAGGCAGAGGAGTTTGAGTTCCAAAGATGTATTAATCGTACGAATAACAGTAAAAAATAAAAAAGTCATGTATATAGGGCTACAGTACAGCATGGAGCTGAATACATGTATAAGCCCCAGGATATGAATGAGCTTAGCCCTAAGCGTATATAGCACCTAGAGGGTGGGATAAAAGCATTATAAACAAGACCTCGCTAGTATTTACATGATATAGAATCTCACTTAAGATTACAGGGAAAACTGATCAGGCAAGTCAGCATTTATTTCCTTTGCTGGGGGCGACCAAGCTTTCTGAATGCCAGCGGGCTCCAGCCAGGTTCATAAGCATGTGATTTGAGGGGGGGGGGGAATGTAATGGAAGGAGGAGTTCTTCATGGGGATCCCAGCAGGGGGTCAAATGCACCAAACCCTTAGGAAACAAGCTGTGCTCCAGTGAGCACCGGTTCCACTCGATTTCCCAAAGTCCTGCAGGCAGCAGGATGTGCTCGACTTATTTGGGTTACCAACCTCCAGGTGGGGCCTGGAGCTCTCCCAGAATTATAACTTATTTGCAGACTATACAGATCAGTTCCCTGGGGGGGCGGGGAGTAGCAGTTTTGGAGGATGGACTTTATGGTATTGTGGCCTGCTGAGGTCACTCCCTAAACTCCACTGTCAAATTTCCAGGGACTTTACATGAGTTCATTGCATTGTGTTGCATTTATTTATTAATATCCCACTCTTAAGAACATAAGAGAAGCCATGTTGGAGCAGGCCAATGGCCCATCCAGTCCAACACTCTGTGTCACACAGTGGCCAAAAAACCCAAGTGCCATCAGGAGATCCACCAGTGGGGCTAGAAGCCCTCCCACTTTGCCCCCCCCCCAAGCACCAAGAATACAGAGCATCACTGCCCCAGGGAGTTCCAACAATATGCTATGTTTAATAGCCACTGATGGACCTCTGCTCCATCTGCTTATCCAATCCCCTCTTGAAGCTGTCTATGCTTGTAGCCGCTGCCACCTCCTGTGGCAGTGTATTCCACGTGTTCATCACCCTCTTCTCCTCAGTTGGGACTCAGAGTGCCTTAGAACATCATTCTCCACTCTGTTCTCTCAGAACAGGAACCCTGTGAAGTAGGCCAGTCAGAGAGTTTGTGGCAGGCCCAAAGTCCCCCAGTGAGCTTCCATGGTGGAAGTGGGGATTCTAATCCAGGTCGGCCAGGGTCCTCATCTGCCAATCTGTCCACAACACTACACTGGCTCTCCAGAGTGGATGGGCTTTTCTACCACAGATCAGCCAATGCAGCATAAAGCCCCAGCCATAGACTGGAATAGAACCACCAAGTCCTGTGGGATGAAATGGAAAACAAGTATTTGCTGAAAACAAAAAAGGGTCCCAGAACATACCTCTGCAGTTGCACCAGAAGAGATGTGTTCCAATGGTTGGGGAGGTTTATGCCTTTCACGACAGTATTTGATTCTTGGGAGGAAGAGGAAGAAGAGGAAGAGGAGATGACTTGGTTTTATGCCCCATTTTTCACTTGGAGTCTCAGAACAGCTTACAATCCCCTTCCCTTCCTCTCCCTGCAACAGACACCCTATGAGGTAAGTGGGGCTGAGAGAGCTCTGAGAGGACTGCTCTTAAGAAAACAGCTCTGAGAGAACTTACGATTGATCCGAAGTCCTCCATGCATCTAATGAAGAGAGCCATGTTCCTTGATGCTACAATAACATTTGTTAGTCAAGATGCTACTGGACTCTACTTTTCTGCAGCAAGAACACAGCTAATTCTTCTGGATCAGATGTAAAAAGGCTCTCTCATCAGGAAATACATAAGAGAAGCCATGTTGGATCAGGCCAATGGCCCATCCAGTCCAACACTCTGTGTCACACAGTGGCCAATATATGTGTGTGTGTATACACACACACACACACACACACACACATATATATATATACTGTGGCTAATAGCCACTGATGGACCTCTGCTCCATATTTTTATCCAATCCCCTCTTGAAGCTGGCTATGCTTGTAGCCGCCACCACCTCCTGCGGCAGTGAATTCCACATGTTAATCACCCTTTGAGTGAAGAAGTACTTCCTTTTATCCATTTTAACCTGACTGCTCAGCAATTTCATTGAATGCCCATGAGTTCTTGTATTGTGAGAAAGGGAGAAAAGTACTTCTTTCTCTACCTTCTCCATCCCATGCATAATCTTGTAAACCTCTATCATGTCACCCCGCAGTCGATGTTTCTCCAAGCTAGCTCCTTGCGCTGGGGGGAAAAATAAACAGAACAGATTTGTGGGGATCCAACTCATTATTTCCTACATATCAATATGGAGGGTATTTACATTTGATGTTGCAGAAAGCTTAGTTCTCTGTAACCATTATAAGCGGCCTTGAAGATTCTCCAAGGTTAGCACACACAGATGGATTTATTGTGTATAAACCATCCAAAGCTAACAGGGTGCAAAGCCAAGCAGAGACATCAGCTGAAAAACCTGGGGAGGATTCATAGAGCTAGCACAAGGACAGAGCAAAGGACTGGAAGCTCCTAGGGGCAGAGCCCTCTTTGCTTATGAAACCAGCACCTGGCAAGAAGTGGCACCAAGATGAACTTATGGCGCCATCTTGTGATCATGGCTGCTTATGATATTCTAAGCCAAGATTAAAAGTTTTGTCTTTGCCTTTTTAAAAAACATAAAAGGTGTAATGTATCAGTAACAACATGCGCCCGCGCGGAGGCTACTGGGCTGTCCCAGAAGCCTCCAGCGCAGGGCGCGGAATCACCTGCCAATCAACAGCTGCGGCGGGTAGTTCAACAGGTCAGGATTGGCCTGACCGACCCAGTAGGCTGTACCGGGAATTGTATATAAGCGGGGCCCGGCCCGCGTGCTCTCTCTCTTGCAACGTGCTCCTAATAAACTATGTTGCCCTACTCTCGTCTCCGCTTCGAGTACGTTACACTGGCGACGAAGGTGGGATCTTAGCCTCAGCGGCTACCACGGAGATCTAGGGCAACCACGAGTCCTGACCGCCGCCGTCATGGCCACCCAGAACGGAACCACCGGCTACATCGAGACATTCGACCCCGCCAATCCCGAGGGCTGGGAGTCCTACGCGGAGCGGGTCGAGTTCTACCTCAGGGCCAACAAGGTCACCGACGCCGGCACGAAGAGGGACGTTCTCCTGAGCGTCTGCGGGCCAGCCACGTTCGAGATCGCCAAGGGTCTCTCGGCTCCCGTCCGCCTCACGGAGAAGTCCTACGAGGAGATCATCAGACTCCTCACCGGTCATTTCTTGCCACAGCCTTCGCGGGTGGCCCGTCGGTTCCTGTTCCACAGAAGGGACCAGGCAGCGGGGGAATCGGCCGCCGACTACCTGGCGGCCCTCCGCAAGATCGCCGGGAACTGCAACTTCCCCCAGCTGGAAGACACCCTGGCCGACCGATTCACGTGGGGCCTCCGCGACGAGAGGCTCCAGCAGAAGCTCTTCGCCAAAGAAGAGCTCACCCTCCAGAGCGCCTTCAGTGAGGCGGTGGCGTTCGAGAGGACCTCCAGGACCTTCCCCAAGGCCCGGACAGAAGCTGCCCACCACGAGGAGCTGGACCACGACTGCCCAGAGGAGGAAGAAGCCCACCAGCTGCGCCGCCCAGCCGGGCCACCCAGCAGAGCCGCCCAACGCCCCCGAGCGGCCGAACGACCCCCAGCGACGGAGAGGGTCCCGGCCACCAAGTGCGCCAGCTGCGGCGACCCCCACGACAGGCGGGACTGCCGGTACCGGACCTGGGACTGCCGGAGCTGCGGAAAGACGGGCCACATCACAAGGGCTTGCCGAGCCAAGCCCAACCGCCAGAGGCCGACCACGCATCACGAGTCGGCGGAGTTCCACTCCACGGACTCCACGTCCCTGCAGGTACTGAACTTGCCCCTCTCCACCCCCGATAAAATCAAAATGGCGGTCCTCATCGAAGGGAACCCCTGCCAAATGGAGGTGGACTCTGGTTCCTCCATCTCCATTATTGCGGAGGAAACCTTGAGGAAGCTGTGTCCCCCCCAGCGGCTGCAACTAAGGCCGGCGAACTTCATACTCCGGGACTTTCAGAAGAATCCGGTGCAAATCGCGGGGTGGGCGCGGGTGCAAGTCGAGAGAGGGTCCTTCTATGGCCCGCTGGACATCCTGGTGGTAAAGCGCCAGCTTGCCACCCTGCTGGGCCTGGCGTGGTTCAAACCCTTGGGGATCCGGCTGGAGGGGGTGGGGCAAACCCTAACACCCAGGGGATTCGGGGAGATATGCCAAGAGTTCCCCGACGTGTTCGATGGTTCTCTAGGGAGCTACAAAGGGCCGGCCATCTCCCTACCGCTAGACCCCACGGTCAGGCCGATTCGGCTCAAGGCGAGAAGGGTCCCGTTCGCCTTAAAGCCAAAAATAGAGGCCGAACTAGACTGCCTCACAGCCCAGGGAGTCCTGGAGCCCGTGGACTACGCCACCTGGGAGACCCCCATCGTAACCCCCATCAAGCCAAACGGGGAGGTGCGGATCTGTGCAGACTATAAATGCACGATAAACAAGGCACTGCAGGATAACCCCTACCCAGTGCCGGTGGTGAGCCACGTTCTGGCTGCCCTAGCGGGGTCCAAGATCTTCGGGAAGCTGGACCTGGCCCAGGCCTACCAACAGCTCCCGGTAGATGCTAAGACGGCGGAGGCCCAAACTATTGTGACACACAGGGGGGCCGGGTGAGGAGGCTTCAATTCGGGGTTAGCGTCGCTCCCGGGATCTTCCAGAGTATAATGGACGCTCTCCTGAAAGGGATCCCCGGAGTCCAGCCGTTTTTTGATGACGTGCTAGTCGCCGCCCCGGACCCCGAAGAATTCGGAAACCGCCTAAGAGAGGTACTCCGCCGGTTCCAGGCAGCGGGGCTCAAAGTCAAGCGGGAGAAATGCCTGTTGGGGGTCCCACGGGTGGAGTTCCTGGGGTTCGCCGTAGACGCAGTGGGAATCCACCCAACGGAAGAAAAGACCCGAGCCATTGTGAAAGCGCCAGCCCCCACCTGCAAAGCGGAGCTACAAAGCTTCTTGGGGGTGCTTAACTTTTACCATTCATTTCTCCCCCACAAGGCGGCCCTAGCAGAGCCCCTGCACCGCCTGCTGGACAAAAAAGCCCCTTGGGTTTGGAGCAAACGCCAAGCAGCCGCGTTTCAGGCAGTCAAGGATGTTTTGGTGTCTAATGCGGTGCTCCATCATTTTGACGAGGGCCTCCCCGTCATCCTGGCTTGCGATGCGTCGCCATACGGGGTGGGAGCGGTCCTGGGGCACCAACTCCCCGACGGGAGGGAGGTACCGGTCGCATACTACTCCCGCACACTGACGCCAGCCGAGCGCAACTACGCGCAAATAGACAAGGAGGCTCTGGCAATCGTGGCGGGGGTCCGCAAGTTCCATGAATACCTGTATGGGCGGAGGTTCACCATAGCTACGGACCACAAGCCCCTCTTAGGTCTGCTGGCCCCCAACCGCCAAACCCCCCAAATACTGTCGCAGCGCGTGTTGAGGTGGAACCAATTCCTCAACTCCTACACTTACACACTGGTACACAGGGCCGGCAAGGCTATGGGTCACGCGGACGCACTCAGCCGCTTGCCGCTTCCGGAAACGGGTCCAGACCCCACCCCCGCACACCAGGTCATGCTAATGGAGAGCCTCCCGGAGCCGCCCCTACACGCAGCGGAGGTCGCCAAGGCCACCCAGAAACACAAGACACTAGCACGGGTGCTCGACTGGGTGGTGAGGGGCTGGCCGGAGGGGAACATGGGGGAAGAATTCAAGCCATATAAGACCAGGAGGGAGGAACTAGCAGCCCACAAGGGGTGCCTGTTATGGGGGAGTAGGGTGGTGATTCCGCCCCCGCTGCAAAAGCGTGTCCTAGAATCCTTACACGAGACCCATCCTGGCATAGTCCGAATGAAGGCCTTGGCCAGAAGCTACGTCTGGTGGCCGGGGATGGACAGGGAGATAGAGAGCTGGGTCCGACGGTGCCAAACGTGTCAAGAGTCGCGGCCCGAGCCGCCCAGCGCCCCCGCCACTAGGTGGGAGTCAACCCGGAAACCATGGTCGAGACTCCACCTCGATTTCGCGGGGCCATTCAAGGGGCAGATCTTCATGATAATAGTGGACGCCTACACCAAGTGGTTGGAGGTCATCCCCGTAGGGTCCACCTCAGCCGCCGCCGCAATCCGAGCGCTGCGCAGGGTCTTATGCACACACGGTATCCCGGACACCATAGTCTCAGACAACGGGACCACGTTCACGTCTGCAGACTTCCAGGCGTTCCTCCATAGACACCTGATTAGGCACATAAGATCTGCCCCCTTCCACCCAGCCACCAACGGCCAGGCGGAGCGGATGGTCCGCACCACGAAAGAAGCCCTGGGCCGAATTGTGCAGGGGGACTGGGACCACCGATTAGCGGCGTTCCTTTTCGACAATAGGGTCACCCCCAACCCGGTCACAGGGGTGAGCCCGGCAGAGCTACTAATGGGACGCAAGCTGACAACCCGACTGGACAGACTACACCCCGACCGGGCGTCAGACACCCGCGAGAGCCCCGAGGTTCGGGACGCAGTCAGGGGGTTCTTTGCGGGCGACCCAGTTTACGCCCGGAACTATGCAAGGGGGCCTGATTGGGTGGCGGGCCGAGTGCTACGAGTGACGGGGTCCCGCCACTACGACATATCAACCGAGGGGGGCCAGGTATTACGGCGGCACATAGACCAGTTGCGCCGCCGCACGCTACCGGAGGAGCCGGCAGACACAGAAGAGGCGTGGTCCGGGGAGGGGCCATCCGAGAGCCGACCTGAGGACGAGGCCCCAGCGCCCATCACGCCGACGCAGCGAACACCAGAACGGTCCGAGCCCGAAAGACCCGCTGAACCAGTCCCGCCGCCTCCGGCCACACCACGGGTCGCCGAAGCACCAATCGCCGAAGCAGCGCCTCCCCCACCGGACCTCCCTAGGCGGTCCACCCGGGAGCGCCGACCTCCCGCGTATCTCAAGGACTATGTTCCTTAACTAGGGGGGGAGGGGTGTAATGTATCAGTAACAACATGCGCCCGCGCGGAGGCTACTGGGCTGTCCCAGAAGCCTCCAGCGCAGGGCGCGGAATCACCCGCCAATCAACAGCTGCGGCGGGTAGTTCAACAGGTCAGGATTGGCCTGACCGACCCAGTAGGCTGTACCGGGAATTGTATATAAGCGGGGCCCGGCCCGCGTGCTCTCTCTCTTGCAACGTGCTCCTAATAAACTATGTTGCCCTACTCTCGTCTCCGCTTCGAGTACGTTACAAAAGGCCAGGGCTTTTTTTCCCCCCTGGAAAAAAGAGGTGCCAGAACTCTCAAGAGCAAAATGAAAGAGAAACATGCAGTTGCCCCTCATGCACTTTTAAACATTTGTTGAGAATTTTGTTTTCCCCGAAGAGGTTTTGGAACTCCGTTCCACCTCGTCCCCGCAGAAAAAAAGCCCTACAAAAGGTAACCTTGAACTAACACCAGACCCTCCAGCTTTTAATGTTCCTTCATGTGTAAATCATGCTTGGTAAGTATAGAATGGAACATGTCTCACCTGTACTTGAACTCCCCGGGCTACCAATTTGTGTCTGGATGCAGTCCAAAGGTGCTGGTTCCTGTCGTTCCAGCTGTCCCCATTTCCTGATCCCTTTCTCTGTCAGCATCACTATTTGTGCTCTGGGGAATGCTTTGTTACAGTGCTGAATGTCATGTCCCACACTCTCATTCTGTACTCTCTCTCTCCCCCTGCCCCCAACATCCCTGCATTTCTGAATGGGGAAGGGTTGCATCTCATCCCTAGTGCATGCCCACATCAATCCCTACATGCATGAATACTAAGGAATGATGCACTAAGGAATACGTGCACAGCCTGAAGCTTCCAAGCTGTTGACGACTTACTGTAGAACCATGATGAGGTGTGACTATGACTTTCATCCAAGGAATAAACACATTCTCACTGTATCTCCCTGCTTTTGAATCACTAGGAATCCTATTTGCTATTACTGAGCGAAGAATGCTGAGGATGGAGAAGAGCTAGATTTGAGTCCAGTCGCACCTTAAAGACCAACGAGGTTTCCAGGGTATGAGCATTCAAGGGTCAAAGCACCCTGGAAAACTTGGACTGATCCCTCACAATTGCTCTGTCCTTGGGCTTTTGCTTTCCCCAGCTCAAGCAATTGATTCCCCACCAGTCACTGCACTGGGGCATATTGAATGGGTTAGATCCAGCCAGCATTTCCTGTAAATCTTGCCCAGATTCCCCCTTAATACATGCTGGTTTTTTACACATGGTTTTTGTTCCTGTAGGTCCTAGGATCCCCAGCACAGTAAATTTTTGTGGTCCAGGAAGACGCTTCCTCACTTCTAGCAGAAGCGCTGGTGGGATCCAAACCCTGGCCTTGTGCAGTCTGGTCTGATCTGAAGGGCCGCCTTCTCCCCTGCAAGCCTGCCCATCAGATAGGACCATCTTCAGAAGCTCCACTCAGTGTGCCAGGACATCTGTTTATGGCATCCATAAATTCCAATACATCAATCCATAAAGCAGAGCAGAAGAATAAGAGTAGGGTTTTTATCCCCTGCTTTTTTCAACCCTGAGGAATCTCCAAGAGACTTACAATCACCTTCCCTTCCTCTCCCCACAACAGGCACCTTTTGAGGAGGCAGGTGAGGCTGAGAGAATTTTGAGAGAACTGTGGCTGGCCCAAGGTCACCCAGCAAGACTGTGCGGAGGAGGAGTGGGGAATCAAAGCCAGTTCTCCAAATTACAGCCTGCCATTCTTAAACACAACACCACACTATGGAACACTGGCCAGCCAACTCATAGAATCTTCCTGGAGGAGGAGGAGAAGAGGGCCTATTGGGAACAGGATTTTACACCAAGAATGTGATTTGCAACAATAGGCATCTCTCATGCTTTGGAGCTATAGATGGGCATTTAACCCATGAAAAATACCCACTGGCCCAGTCAACTATTTTAAAGGCATTAGCTTTATTAGAACAACAACAACAACTAAAATATAATTTAATCGTCAACAGGTTGGATACCAATGCTAATTACAAAAGCTCACACACAAAAACAAAGGAGAGAACTGTTAATGCGACTCAATGTGACTCAATGTCCTTAATTTTAACAATGTTAGAGAGAAGATTTCGAGTCATCACAATGTTCATCCAAGCAGCTTCCAGAATCAACGTCTGATGCTTATTCTTTGGCTTTTCTCCACAAACCCCAGAGCCATGAAGTATATAAAGAATATGAAACAACATAATAGTCTTGATTGAATAATTTATTTGCAAACTGAACAAACTGGTTCATCTTGACACAACTGAATAGTTATTTGCATTTAATCACAGTGGTTCTGATTTATATCAGAAGCATTCTGTACACTGTGTTCCCTTTGAATCTTGCTGCTGCAAATAAAGAGGTGCTCAACTAAGAATATATAACTGACTCATAGATCAGAATGTCAACTTTATTTTCTGTGTCCCCCCCCCCCCCGTTTATTCTGTTTCTGGCATCCCTTTATTCCCCCTCCACACCCTCCATCCATTCTAGGGCTACCAATCCCCAGGTGAGGGGAGGGGATACCTGGTTTGGAGACCCTCCCCCCACCCCGCTTCAGGATCATCAGAAAGCAGGAGGGAGGGAAATGTCTGCTGGGCACTCCATTATTCCCTGTGGAGATTGATTCCCATGGTTATAGTAGAAAATTGATCTGTGGGTATCTGGGGCTCGGGGGGGGGCCTGTTTTTTGAGGTAGAGGCACCAAATTTTCAGCATAGCATTTGGTGCCACTCCTCAAAATAATCCCTAAGTTTCAAAATGACCTGACCAGGGGGTCCAATTCTATGAGCCCCAAAAGATGGTGCCCCTATCCTTCATTATTCAAAATTGTGAGGAGGCATTTAAAAGGTGCATGGTCCCTTTAAATGTGATTGCCAGAACCCCCTTCAGAGTTCAATTATGCTTACCACATCCTTGCTCCTGGCTCCACCCCCAAAGTCCCCAGATATTTCGTGTCAGACGTGGCAACCCTAATCCATTCACAATATTACTTAACATTATATTAGTACATTTAAAATCTCATGCAAAGTTTTGGGTGGCCTTATGCCATTCTCCTCTCCCCCATTTTACCATTCCAAGAAACCTGTGAAAAGTAGGTTAGACTCCAAGTGTATGGCTGACAGCTGGGGAAATGGGGCATGTCCGGGGAAAATCCAAATTTCCCACCTAGATGACAGACACATCCAGGCATTGCTGCGATCATGTCCATAACTTCACAATAAAGCAGACTTGTGGAAGATGAAAGGAAAGCTTGGGGGAGGGGACAGGAAGTGTGAGAACACAGCCACTTTCAAACAGCATTGAACCCAGAAATTAAAACCCATGTGGAAATGGCCACAGTTCTGCTGTGTTGGCAGCAGAAAGCACCTTCTTGTGCCAAAGAAATACATTGGAATGAATTGGTTGGATCTACCCCAAAATCTCCATGATCTGCCTTTCCCCATGTGCAGCGGTGGGGTGGGGGTGACATCAACAAGGCTCGTTAGACTCCATGCTGCTATAAATGATGCATTGCCCTATAGCTTGAAGGCTGCAATGCAATCCAGAGCCAGCAGAGGGCTCTGTTGGATGTACAGGTCTAATTTCTCCTCTGTGACGTCTCTGATTCGGAGCCGAGACACAATTAAATCATTTGCAGTATTGATTTTCCAAATTAAATGAAGGCTCACGTGCACCCTCTATTGGAGGGGGAGATAAATGAGCAAAACCTTGCAGCAGACGCTGTCCTTTTTCTCAAGCCCATCAGCAATCCTGCATCCCTAAATTTTACTTACCTGAAGTCGTAGTCCGCTATGCAACTCCTGGATCCTCCTTTATTTGCCACTCTGACCATGAAATACTGATATTTAAACATCTGCAAGCTTTGGATCACATCAAATTATACATCACCCGCTGTTAGGTGATAGCGTTCTGCCAGAGTTAGAATGCGGGATTGTTCCCAGGAATCCCACGGTTTGCATTGCCAAGAAGAAACATTTCTTTATAGAAAATATTAGCCTCCTGCCTTATTCCCTTAGATTCAAGACAGCTAGCAAAATCCTTGTCTAGACAGCCGAGGCTAGCCTGATCAAGAAGAAGACCGCAGATTTATACCCCGCCCTTCTCGCTGAATCAGAGTCTCAGAAGAGCTTACAATGTCCTTTATCTCCTTCCCCCACAACAGACACCCTGTGAGGTGGGTGAGGCTGAGAGAGCTCTCCCAGAAGCTGTCCTTTCAAGGACAACTCGTACGAGAGCTATGGCTGACCCTAGGCCATACCAGCAGCTGCAAGTGGAGGAGTGGGGAATCAAGTTCTCCCAGATAAGAGTCCACACACTTAACCACTACAAAAACTGACTCTCTAATGGGAGCTGGATCTGATCGGAGACCACCTAGGAACTCCAACATTCCTAGGCAGAGGCAGGCAATGACAAACCACCTCCAGACCTCTCTTTGCCTCGAAAACCCTGCAAGGTTGCCATAAATCATCTGCAAGTTGATGGTGCTTTCCACCACCACCACCAAGGCAACACCACCTTGCAAGGACACAAAAACAAAACCATCCACTTGACAGAATAAAATTCAGCACACATGTGAAAAACACACAGGTTAAAAAAACATGCCCGATCTGCAGAACCATTTTACCTTCCTAACGCCCTCTGAAATAAAAGAGTGTTACACACACCTTCCAGAATGCAGCAAGTGAAGCTGCCCTCCCACGCTCATCCTGGCAAAGACTTCAAAAGGATTGCCCTTGCAAAAGAACAGGCCCATGACTTAGTTCAGGCTGGCCAAATTGTGGCTCGGGAGCCACATGTGGCTCTTTCACACATATTGTGTGGCTCTCGAAGCCCCCACTGCCCTGTCAGCCACCTTGGAAAGGACATTTGTCTCTAAATCATTCCTCCAAGTGCATTGGAGAATGCATTTAAAGTTAAAGTTGCTTTCTTTCCACCTAGGCTTGCCAATCCCCAGGTCCCAGCAGGGGTTCTTCCGCTTTCCCAGGCTCCTTCCTGCCCCCAGTCAGCTGGTCGGCGGGCAGAAGCCCAGCCCTCAGAGGACTATGTGCCTTTTCACCTCCAGAGGCTTCAGTCTCTGATTGAAAGGCTTCCTCTCGGGATGGTGTGTCTGTGTTACTTTGAGGAAGTTGGCAGCAACTTGTGAGTAGAGAGGCCAATCCCTCACTTCAGAGTCACCAGAAACGGGGGGGGGGGGGGGACTGCTGAGCACTTCATTATTCCCTATGTGGAGATCGATTCTCATAGGGTATAATGAGGAATTGATCTGGAGGTTTCAGGGGCTCTGGGGGAGCTGTTTTTTGAGGTAAAGGCACCAAATTTTCCGTATAGTATCTAGTGCCTCTCCCCAAAGTACCCCCCAAGTTTCAAAAAGATTGGACCAGGGGGTCCAATTCTATGAGCCCCCAAAGAAGTTGCCCCTATCCATTATTTCCTATGGAAGGAAGACATTTTAAAAGATGTGCTGTCCCTTTAAATATGATGGCCAGAACTCCCTTGGAGTTCAATTATGCTTGTCACACCCTTGCTCCTGGCTCCACCCCCAAAGTCCCCAGATATTTCTTGAATTGGATTTGGCAACCCTATTTCCACCTCTCAATCCCCTCTCCTTCCTTCCTTCCTTCCTTCCTTCCTTCCTTCCTTCCTTCCTTCCTTCCTTCCTTCCTTCCTTCCTTCCTTCCTTCCTTCCTTCCTCCCAACATCTGACATTTATTCTATGTGGCTTTCACACATTGAGCAAGCTTGTTCACCCCCGATTTAGCTGCTGCTATACAAAGCTAAACTGACAGGTCTGTCTGAACTTGAAGAACATAGGTGGCATATTCCAGGAGATTCAGCTCAATAAGTGTTTTATTTATTTTTCATTTGAATAAGTATTTTATTTATTTCATTTATGCCTTGTCCCTCAAAGGGAACCCAAAGTGGCATACATCAGGGGTGGCCAACGGTAGCTCTCCAGATGCTTTTTGCCTACAACTCCCATCAGCCCCAGCCAGCATGGCCAATGGCTGCGGCTGATGGGAGTTGTAGGCAAAAAGCATCTGGAGAGCTACCATCGGCCACCCCTGGCATACATCACTGTTCTTTTGACAACCCTATAAGGTAGGTTAGGCTGAGTGTGTGCGACCAGCCCCAAATCACCTAGAAAGCTTTCATAGTAGATTGGGAATTCAGTCCTGGGCCTCCGATCCTAGTCTGACAAAGAATACAGGAGGCTGCATCCCAAAGTTATCTTTGGGCAATTCCAAACCATAGATTCCTCAGTATCTGGAGACAATTCCCTAAAATGGGCCACAGAGCACGGCTTGCTCAAAAACTCCGTTTTCAGGACTCCCGTAGTGTTGAACTGCTAAGAGCTTTGAAGTGAAGAGCTCTTCTGGAAAGCATACAGTTGACAGCAGATGAAGCTTGAAGGAGGCAGGCACATTGAAAGCTTTCCCAAGAAGACTGCACTAACAACAGCATGTGGCAGAACAACAGCAAGCATGATGTGGGTGGCAGAAAGTTTTCCACACTGAATGGGCCATTTATATCTACAGTACCTTTCTGTCTTGGCTTTTGCATGACATGTGGACATCGATGCGCATCTTCAACTGCTGCGGGATTTCCAAAGAGCAGAGAGAGAGACAATTCCTATGATATCTAACAGATGGATGCGGATGCAGACAGGAAGCCTGCATCTCCAACTTGACTGCATGGAATAGGAGAGAGAAGAGAAAGTGGGGAGACAGTAAGAAGTTGCCTTTCCCTAAAGAGTGCTGATCTACTCTTGAAAGGGAGTCAGCGACAGTAAACAGGAAGATGTTTAGTGCCTGCCTAGTGTCTGCAATGCTGTGGTCACTTGCTTCTGGAGGCTGAGACACTGGGACAGCACATCTGGTACTTCCAACAACTTCAATCACATCCGGGGTGGAATTCTAGCAGGAGCTCCTGTGCATATTAGGCCACACCCCCTGTTGTAGCCAATCCTCCAAGAGCTTACAAGGCTCTTTTTTGTAAGCTCTTGGAGGAGTGGCTACATCAGGGGTGTGTGGCCTAATATGCAAAGGCACTCCTGCTAGAATTCTACCCCTGAATCACATAATAAAGATCCTTGTGCTATAATGGTAGCTGTTGACAAAGCAACATCTTTAAAAATCTGAACAGAGAATCCTATCTTCAGTGTCCAGACCAATCAGAAGCCTCACTGGCCAAAAGCCCCGCCTGACCTCCTCACTTTCCTAAAACACTCGATGGACCCTGGCTTCTTTGGATGGCCATATAATTGGGGGTAGAGAAACAATTTTCTCTTCTGCCATTTCTTCACCTCAAACACTACTAGGAACACAGTGTAAACAAGGAAAAATATTAGACCAAATGCTTCCGAACAATTATATCTATTACTCCTGCTGATCACATAACATTAATTCCTAAAGAGAGAAAGGTTTGCCAGCATTGTAGTGGTTAAGATCCGGGCTTTTTTGAGCAGGAATGCACAGGAATGCAGTTCTGACTGGCTTGGTGTCAGGGGGTGAGGCCTAATATGCAAAAGTGTTCTTGCCAGGCTTTTTCTACAAAAGAGCCCTGTGTGAAACAATGGTGCTGTCAGGGGTGTGGCCTCTGCTTTCTGCAGGCAGCCATTTTGTGGCTGCATCCACCATGCTATATATATCAGAATTACAAAGGTGCCCATAGGCTCAAGAAGGTTGGGGACCTTTGCCTTAGAAGTTTTTAATACATTGGGACTTTACCTTTCAACCCCAATTCCCACCCACCCATCCCACACACACCATGGTCATCAAAGTAGCCAGGGTTGTGATTCCTCTTCTCTTCTGTTTTTTCTTTACTCTCCCTCAGGTTACAAACCTCAAAGTGGGGCCTGGATTTCTCCTGGTACTACAACTCATCTTTAGACTACCAGGAACAGTTCTCTCAGAAATTATGGCCGCTTTAGAGGACAGACTCCAGGGCATTACACAAACATCCCAAGCCCTGGATCTCCAGAACTTTCCCAAACTGGAGTTGATCATTCTACAGCTGCTTTTAACATTCTCTGATATGAATATATTCAGTTCTTATCAGATCTATTTTGGAGTATTCTATGTATCTGGGAACAAGCGTAAGAAAGATGGGATCGAGAATGCTCAAGGAGGGGGCTAGAGCAATGTATAGAGTGACCGAGGAACACCACAGGGCTCCTGGAACAGTTTAGGAATCGTGCGGTTTCCCTCCTTGGTTCTGGAAACCATGTGATGGCAGTGAACCAATACTGGTAGACAAGTTCTCTGACAGCCTGTCCCAAGCAGAATCTAACTGGTGGACAAGTTCTCTGACAGTCTGTCCCCGGCGGAATCTAAGTCCCCACCCCACACTTCTCCACCCAAACCAAGCATGTTGATAGAGGCGGATGACAGAAGGCAAGCTGGTGGACAGAATTGGGCGATCGGGCAAACAGGAGAAAGCATGTGACAGACAGGGAAGGAGGCAACGTCTCCCTTGAAAACAGCAGGGACTTGGTGGTATAAGCACACCATCTTGCAGCACGAAGCCTGGCGAAATTCCACAGCCTGCAGGAGATTTTCACAGGCGTTGGCTAATCAAAGCAGGTCAGATTCAGCTAGCTAAAACGAGATGTTTGTGGGCAGAAGTTGGAAAATGCCTGCATGGGGAGGGGGGCCGGATGTGGCTGGGCAGAGAGCACAGGCGGGAATGGATGGAGTCCAGGGTCTGCCCGCAGGCTGCATTGCATATGTGAGTGGGTGGACAATGACACAGCTGTGGACATACCAAAGCTGGCATGTGTGCATGGTGGATATATGGAAACCAGTGGCCATCCATGGATTGTGGGCAGGTAGTAGCTGGTGGTTTTGGGCAAATCAAGCCCCGAAAGAGGCTTCTCTTGGAGAGTGAGAAATGCAAGCAAAGAGAATAGTAGCTAGCCAATTATATTTTAAAAACAGTTTTCATTCTGATTGTGAAAATGACGTTAGTGGCAAGGGGAGGGAGGTTATATGTTTGAGGTGAATGGAACTACGTAAAAAGGCAGACCGACCCTGAAATCCATTTTCAGGGCCAGGTTCTCTGCCCTGAAATCTCCTGCCCTTGAACATGAACAGTGTGTCAGAACAACTCAACCAAGTCCTTTTAGGTCTAAGATTAAGAGGAATGATTCCTAGTAGGATATACTGAGGAAGCAAAGGATACAGGTTGTCAGGGGAGAATCTCGTCACTGTCCAGTGTTGGTTTGTGAACAGTGTGCATTTTTAATATATACATCATGTATTTTAAAAAGAATGTTAAGCTAAAGATTCTGGGATTTCTACCAAGTTTTAACCCTATCTGCTGCAGAAACTGTTGAATTGTTTTATTTTGTTTGGCAGCAAGGAAGGGGCAGGAGACATGGTCCATTCGAGTTGTGTTATACACCCAGCACTGACATTTCACAGATGTAATCCAAAAGCGTCAGAAGACAGCAATTCAAACTCAGAAGCAAGAAGTCATGCTGGGTTTCTCTCATTCTCAAAGGAGTGTTTTACGGCAGAACTCTAAAATAAACATGGTCTAGTACCACCTTAAAGAACATAAGAGAAGCCATATTGGATCAGGCCAATGGTCCATCCAGTCCAACACTCTGTGTCACACAGTGGCCAACCCCGCCCCCCAGGAGCCATCAGAAGGTCCATCAGTGGGGCCAGGACACTAGAAGCCCTCCCACTGTGCCCCCCCCCCCAGCATCAAGAATACAGAGCAACACTGCCCCAGACAGAGTTCCAACAATACACTGTGGCTAATAGCCACTGATGGACCTCTGCTCCGTATGTTTATCCAATTCCCACTTGAAACTGTCTATGCTTGCAGCCACCACCACCTCCTCTGGCAGTGAATTCTATGTGTTAACCACTCTTTGGGTGAAGAAGGACTTCCTTTATCGGTTCTAACCCAACTGCTCAGCAATTTCATTGAATGCCCACGAGTTCTCATATAATTTCTGCTTGTCAGCAGAAACCAGCAGGATTTCCCAAAATATGTTTCAAGAGCTTGAGCTCGCTTCATCAAATACCTGCTGATTAAGATCTTCTCCATTAATATGTGATGATTGTTCCAACGGCACTGCACACAATTCTTTGTTGCAATCTTCACAGCAACCCTGCTAGGCTAGCATGCTTCCCCATATAGCTGATACAAGGCTCAGTCAGCAACAAGCTTGCCGAGGCCATTTAAGGGAGGTCAGCTCCACTACACAGCCTCATTAATCAGCCCTTGTATTATTCCTTAGGGAGTTTGCATGACAGCTCCAGTCCTGCTGGAGGGGGCTTCCAACTAATACAATACAGTCCTTTAAAAAAAAACATTGCAAATGATCAGCGTGGAAACAAAGCAAGTCCTGCTTCCAGCCAAGGTAAGGGTTTTTACAGGTATTGGGATATTCCCCTCGAGATGAATCACAGCCAGCCATTACAAGCTAGGAAATTCCATTCACTCTTGCTCAGCCATAGCCTTTGAAGAGAAGCACAAAGAACATCAAGAATCGCTAACCGAAAAAGATTAGAACAGCTAATTAATATGCAGAACAGGCTGCCATACCTCAGAATAAGGGAAGGAACACTGGGGAAAATGAGAGAAAAACAGCATGAATGATCAGGGAAAGATATGTTGGTTCTCCCCCCTTCTTTATAGCACACAAAGCAACACATTTTTGAAACCGATTTGAGCCCAGCAACACCTTAAAGCTCAACATTTTTGGGCTATAAGCTGAAGCTATGGCTCTCAAAACTTTTACCCTGAAAATGTTGGTGTCGAAGGTGTTGCTGGACTCGAATCTGTTCTCCTGCAGGTCCAGCTCAAGAAATACCCGAGGAATTTGGGGATGGAGCCAGGAGACTTTGGGGGTGGAGTCAGGAACAAGGTTGCGACAAGCAGAATTAAACTTCAAAGGGAGTTCTGGCCATCACATTTAAAGGGACTGCGATCCTTTTAAATGCCTTCCCTCCATTGGAAATCATGAAGGATAGGGGCACCTTCTTTGGGGGTTTATAGAATGGACCCCCTGGTCCAATATTTTTGAAACTTGGAGGGTATTTTGAGGAGAGGCATTGGATGCTATACTGAAAATTTGATGCCTCTACCTCAAAAACCCCCAGACACCCACAGATCAATTCTCCATTATACTCTATGGGAATTGGTCTCCATAGGGAATAATGGAGTGCCCAGCAGACATCCCCCCGCTTTCTGATGACCCTGAAGCTGGGGGAGGGCCTCAAAACCAGGGGATCCCCCGCCCCCACCTGGCAACCCTATCTGAAACACTTTCAAAAGCACATCAATAATAATGCCTCTCTTGTGGAACATGCATAGCATCATCCTTTCTGCAGTGTCACAGGCTTGAAATGCACACAGGGAGTTGGGAATTAAAATCACAGTCCTGGTTTCCTCTTCCAAAGCGAGGGCTTTTATTTCAGCGAGGGCTTGGGAAGAAACAGCTTTCGGCCTGTACTCTTCTGCCTGTGAGAAATGTCCTCCACAACTCAAGTTGTAAACTGTGGCATATGGGACAACTGATCCCTCCACGATGAATGAGGGCAATGCATTTGTCAGGCATTTTTGAAAATTAAAAGCAGACAGCCAAAATCATCAAAAACCAGTAGGAGGTTCTGAAAGCTGCTGCTGCAATCCATGCAAATAACGTGACCAAAAGGATCAAATGTACTTTGCTTGAGAGCCTGTTTTCTGTCAAGGCCCTCACCCACACTTGTACAATTGGCTAACACATTCATAATTTAAAACAAAGTATATTTGAGTTTGGATGGCTTTTGAGCCCGGTGTCAAGCATGGTAGAATTCCATTGGTAATCGATTGTTTTAGGGTCCTCCATAAAGCTGGCCTGTGAAATATCATGGAGGACCAAGGTCTGTTAACTCTGTTATTCTTTCCCTCTCCCCCTTCTTACTTTATTGCTTGCAAAGTAGAAGTAGAGAGAAATGAAACTAACTTAAGAGTTATCAGTACCTTCCCATACATTCCTGTTAGGGAGTGTGACACATCTGGGGAAAGCAAGGACAGAGTCCTGATAACACCATGAGAACGTAGACATTTATGATAGTTTTTGTGTGAGAGCGCATCCCTCTCCCCCACCTTTTGGAATCCTTTTGAAGAATGCCTTAAAAGTATTGTATCAATGTATCTTTAGCATCACTCTCAAGAATCTGTTACACTGAAAGTATCGGTCTATCAATAAAGGTAGTTTCGTATCAAACCTGACTAGTCATTGAAACTGCATGCTTGACACATGGGCAGACAGCACCTGTTCAGCAGCATACCAGACTGCCCAAAAATCTGGGCAGGCTACTGTGATGCATGTTAGGGGTCAAACCAGCTAGTAATTAAGCAAAGCCCCATTCTCTAATGCCAGACATAGTCTGTAAATGCACAGCAGAAAGAGAAAAGTCCTCTTTGCCTGTCCCAAGGCACCGCAGTGCTTCACAGTCAAGCCTTGGTGCTCGAGAGGTTTCAGTGCAACAGTCAAAACTCAGTTTAATGCCTGAATGAAAAGAACACCTCTGAACATGCAGAATGCATTCATTCTTACATAACCTGACTTTCTTCTGAACTTTGTGTTGTGTATAGCAAGAGAGGCTGCCCGTTTGCTCTCAAGCGTCAAAACTAGGTGTTGCCAAACTGTGGCTTTTCCACACACATTGTGTGGCTCTCTCAAAACCCCACCACCCCATTGGCTGGCTTGGAGAAGGCAAGAATGTCTCTTTAAATCACTGCTCTAAGCCAAGCCAGCTGGCAGCTTGGAGAATGCATTTTAATTAAGTTGCTTTCTTTCCACCTCTTCCTTCCTTGTGGCTCTCAGACATCCGATGTTCGTGTCTCACAGCTCTCAGACATCTGATGTTTATTCTACGTGGCTCTTATGCTAAGCAAGTTTGGTCACCCCTAGTCAAAACTGACCAAGGAAGCTTTGACTCTCAAAAGCTTATTCCTTGGAAATCTTTAAAGTGCTCCTGGATCCTGCTCTTCTAATGCAGACAGACACAGGCACCCACCTGAAACAATTTTTACTCTGATCCTGTTAAGCAGTTTAGGCCGCTTGTGGAACATTGCCCAGTGATGAGTAGTGATCTGAATCCAAGTTTTCCCCATACTAACTACTACATCACACTTTCCCGATGCAATGAAAAGTAGACACCCCTGAACCACCAACCACCACTGAAGGTAGAAATAGGATTTGCAGAGAAGCGTGATTCTTGGCACCCAGTCATAACTACTATTCCCTACCCCAAATTCTGAAGCATTTCAAGCAACCCAATCCCACTGTACCATAGCCAATATCAGCTCCAGATGAGTTTGTTTGAAAACCGCCTCGTTAGGCAAACCCATGAAGATTTTGACCATGTGCAAGTAGCAGCTGCATGTGCCAGGCACAGAGCAATCTTCCTCCCTGTAAAAGTCTTAGGAAGACAAAACAGTGAATGTTTCTTGGCACCAGTTGCCTTCATGGCTGGCTTGCAAGACTCCTTGAGGCATCTGGCCAGCTATTGCGAGAAACAGGATGCCGGACTCAACGGTGTAACCCAGGGGTGGCCAACGGTAGTTCTCCGGATGTTTTTTTTGCCTACAACTCCCATCAGCCCCAGCCAGCATGGCCAATGGCTGGGGCTGGTGGGAGTTGTAGGCAAAAAAATATCTGGAGAGCTACTGTTGGCCACCCCTGGTGTAACTGGGCAGAGCTCCTTGGGTTAAAAAACCTCAATTAATGGACATCAGTAGATATTAGTCACAACAGCTAATAGACCTTCCATTTTTAGAAGCCATGTATCTCCAATTGTCAGAAGGGGAGGGGAAGCTTTCATTTTGTCCCCGTTTGCCACGCCATCTTGGAAACATCCGCTTGGTCACCTTGGGAAGTAACATTTGGATTAGATAGACTTGTTCAGTCAGACCCAGCAAAGTCAAAGCCTATAAGCAGTTATACATTTGGAATAAGGACTGCAAAAACAGAAGTGCCCTGTTCAGAGGCAGTCTACTTTTGAATACCAGGGCCCAGGGAACAAGTAGGGGAGGTCTCTTGCTTTCATGCCATGCTTTTGGGTACATGGTCAGGCACTGCGGAAATAGGAAAAAGGAAAAGCTGGGCCAGATAGGTCTTTGGCGTGGCCCATCAGGCTAGACACATGAAGGAGGTCCCCCACCACCTTAGTCATATCCAACATATTTTCAAAGATATATTCATTATTTAAATACAACTACTTCAAATATGCTACTAGTTCAGTTGAGACTTTTTCAGTCCAACAATACATCTGGTTTGCTACAAAAATTATCATCTATTTTCAGCATTTGTTTTTTTCCCTACCTCTCAGTGTGCTACGGCAGAGAGGATACACCAGTTCGCCATTCTCTCTCTCTCTCTCTCTCTCAACTATTGGGTACATTCACAATTTTACATGTAGAAAACCAAGGCACGTACAGTTCTAATTATATAAACATGCCTAATTCGGTACCACAATTTTATATTTTATAAAATATGTATTTCATGCTGCAAAAGGAGCAAAATATTGCATATATTTCAGTTTCCCAGCTTAAAACCTAAAAGGGGAAAAAAGAAACGATTTCAAAATTTCCAGAAAATAATCCTTAAAAATTATGTATACATGGTACCTTATACCTGAAAGGTCTGCAAAAATGTTGGATGGCCCCAGCATAAAGTAGTAGGTACTTTGTTTCAAGTTTGGTGGGCTTCCCTGCTAGCTCAAGATTATTGGGCCAGTATATTGAGAGAGATAAATAACATCTTAAATTGTAAGATAACATGCTCCCCTAAGGTAGCCCTGCTAAGCATTTTACCGGCAGAGCTTCCAAGGGAAAGGAAGTCTGCCCTTAAAAATCTACTGGTTGCAGCCAGACATCTGTTGGTGCAGGCCTGGAAGCAGCCATACCCACCCAATGCGGATGTATGGATTTGGAAGACAGGGCACATGGCCGCCATGGATAAAATAACAGCAGACAGGAAGATTCGTGAAGGTAAAATAAAGTCTCAAAAAAGGCTTGTCAAGACTTGGCTTCTATTCATCAAGTAAATATAAATTCAAAGAGCAGGCTAGAGAGGAAATCTTAAGATATGTCTAATTAAGGTCTCTAGCAATAGTCTTAATGAAGGGTTTTTTCATAAGTGGCAGTTCTGGTAGTTGATTTTGGTATCAGTTGAGTGTGATTAAATTTTGGACCTTACTGAATCATATTTTTCTGCTTTGCAAAACTATATTAATGAGACATAAATACGAATGTGTGATATATCGTGACATGCAATATAAGAGAATGTAATATGAATCTGCAATTTTAAAAAATTGCAACAACAAAAAATCCAGAAATGTCTGGTTCAGCAAAACAGAGAAGCAGCGGCGCAGGTAAGTGGAAGAGAGAGAAATGGCTGCTGACTCCCTAAATACGGTAACTATTTGCAAGGCAGCTTCTAGTCAAAGCCTTCAAGATCACCCTAAACCCCAAACAACCCAGGTGTGTGAATATGACTTACACAAACATTATTGAATAGGTTGGATCAAAAGGATCAACTGTGTTTATTTAGTAATCTTACAAGGGGAGTACAGGTGCAGGGGGAGTTCCAAAGTAGAACCAATGGTTTAAAGAAGAGGGCACAGTCTTTTTCAGTTAAGGTACTCAGTCACACAAAATGTCAGAGCGGAGTTAAGAATACAGGAGATGAATGGTGGCAGAAGTCGAAGGGGCGAGGGAGATTAGCAGGCAGGAGGAAGGAGAACAGAGATGGGATTTGGGGAAGAAGCTAAAAACTCGCCATGCAAGAGACTGGCAGAGCAACCCTAAGCAGAACCTTCAAAGCCAATTGAAAATAATAGTCTCAGAAGGGATGAACTCTGGTTAGGACTGCTAGAAGCCCAGAAAGGAAAGGGAAGGAGGGGGACCAGTTTTTCTCCCCTGGCAGAGTTCTCAGTGGGGTGCCAGGCTGCACTGCTGCTCACAGCCCTCCATTCAAAAAATATTCCCTGCCCAAAGAAAACTAGTTCATCAGGGAGAAGCTAATCAGAACCTTCCTCTCAAAACATTAGCTCTCAATATGCAGCCCATTTTTTTAAAATACAGTCATCAGTCGTGCCAAGCACCTGCCCGAACTCCCAAAAGGGAACAGCCCCAAAAGTTATGCATCTTCAGCTGCTGCACCGAAGACAGGTGACAGCTGTTCCCAGTACAGAGACTGTGAAGAGAGACCAGTGCACATGTTGAACTTCAGCCTGCCTGTTGTGCAAGCCTAAAAATAAGGGGAAAGAGGTATAAGGTATTAGAATAAATAAAATTACCAAGACCAAAAGGGTTCCTGGGTCTCCTTTACAAGCGACACTGAAACAGGGTCAGCTTCTCCTATCACCGGAGCTCTGCAAAGCGAGAAGTTGCCTGTGGCAAAATTCTGCCATGTGACAGGAGCCCTCTTTGGAGTTGGACCTGGATGATGCAAAGCAATGACGGCTAAGCCTCTCCTAAAACACAACCCCTCTCCCAGCTCAAGATTTTGGAGTGTGAAATCACATTCTGTGTGGAAACCCCATGGTGCAGGAAAAACAGCAGCACTCCCTGGCTCAGAACTTAGTGGGGTGGGTGGGCACCAAAGCAAGCCATCAAACTATTTTTAAAAAGTAATCAGAGGTGGGGTGGAGAGGAAATAGTTACATTTAGCTCCAGACATTTGGCTCAAAGACAAGATTGCAAAGATAAAAGGAAAAAAAGGGTGAGCAGGTGGGTAGATGGTAGGGAAACGGTTACGCTCAAGAGTGAAAAAGGAATGAAAGAATGAAGAGAGTAGAAAATGAAGGCATAGATGAGAAACTGCAAGCATCTCGTGGAACACCAGATACGTCAGGGCTTTGCCCTATCAAGCCATGGCTTTCTTTCTGAGGAACAGATCAGCCTAGCTTATTAAGCATCTGCTTAACCTTCAGTTCCAGTGAAGCCCCACCTCCATGGCTGTTCCTCATCACAGTCTCCAAAACAGCAAGCAGAGGACAGAGAATACCACAAGGCCTAGGCCCACCCTGTATGGTTGCCAAGGCAACAAGGGATGCAGCAGGCCTACTGTCCAGTGAGGCTTGTTCCAGAGCATCTTGTTACATCCACCTTCTGCCAGCTGGACATGGAGACTCAGGACAAGACCTCTTGTTCTAGCCACCTCCTTCATTTGGTTGCCCAGAAATGAGGGATACATTCCCACAGGGTGTGTGAGGCTGACCCATGGGAAAGGAGGATTTGGGGAAAAGGCTACTGTGGAGTAAGAAGAGCCATTTTGGAGCCATAAAGGGGGAGGGGGAGGATGCACAGGACAGAATCTTCATAGGCAGGCTGTGGTATGGCGTTTCAAGACATCTGGCGACGAAGCTCTGGGTCGCCACTTAAGAGTGCAAAACAGAAGGTTCAGGAGAACAGGCCTGAGACCTGCCACGTTCCAAGGAAATGCAGCCACCACAATAGCTACAGGCTGAGTAATCCCATCAGCTCATCAGCATGGTCACTTGCTGAAGAAGAACGCTGCGAAGAACTCTGCTGTCTCTGCAGAAGCCAGACAATCCTTACCCCCTCCGACACGTTCTTAAGGTTTCAGCTTCAGCCAAGGGTGGACAATAGTGAGGATGGAGAGGATAGAAGACGTCAGGCCACAGAGCCCCACAAAACCCGGGCTGGTCTTGTACAGACCCAGCCTGTCCAGTGGGATGAAAATGTCACAGGCGTTTTTCATCAGGTCCAGGAGGAGGGGTGGGTTGTTCCTCAGCACATGTGCCAGGAGGCGGAGCTGCAGCTTCAGCCTCAAGGCCAGCTGCTGGAGCTTGCCGTCTTCTCTGGAAGCGCTGCTGTTGTCCCCGCCCCCCTTTTGGCACTTCCCGTTTGCCTCGCGCTCCATCAGCAGCAGGATTTCGTAGGCATCCCGGCTCAGGTTCATTATCAGTGCAAAGAGGTAGTACCTGAAAAATGAGAAGGAAGAGAGCTGGTAACTGATGATGGGGAAGGCCTGTCAATAGCAGTGTGGTGGATGCTAAGTGGAACCTCCCCATTCAGAGGCAATCTACCTCCAAGTACCAACTGCTGGAGGCAAACAACAGAAAACGGCTGTTAAGTTTCCAGCCCTGCTTTTGGGCTTCCTGGAAGGATCCAGCTGGCCACTGCTGAAAACCAGACACTGGACTGGGTAGTCCCTTCTGGTCTTAAAGGAAGTCTTGGGAGCTGTCAAACTGCAGCTGCTTTGCAACACCACACTTTGCGCTGTATAAATATCTCAAAAGTGGTTTCCCTCCCCCAAATAGTCAAAAATAGTTGGAACTGAAATATTTTATTCAGGGAGGTGGGGGACCAACCAAGCGCACTTAAGATGGTTTGTGTGAGATTTCATATACAAAAATTGTATCACTTACTAGTTGTCTCTCTAAGTAAATGCAGCATTTTTAAAGTGTTCAAAGCCTTTCACATGCTATTATCCTGTAATCCCCACAAGCAACTCTGCAAGGTAAATTAGCATTCTCTCCATAATGCAGACAGGAGACTTGGAGAGAATGGCTTTGTCTAACACAACCTCTCAAGCAGCAGGAAAGAGCAAGAGTTAGTAGCACCTTAAAGATTAACAAAATTTGTGGCAGGGGATGAGCTTTTGTGAGTCACTAAGTCTGTATAGTTACTCAAATGTTAGACAAGTGTTAGTCCTTAACGTGCTACTGGACTCTGGCTCTTTCCTACTCCTGCAGACAGACTAATATGGCTACCCATTCTGATCTAGAACCTATCAAGTTTGTGGGAGAGGTAAAAGTCCAACCAAGAATGTCTAGATTGGTGGTTCAGTCTCATGGCATCAAAGAAGTTTCCTGAGAGTCTTCCACCATGACCTTTTAGTCTAGCTCAGGGGTGGTCAAACTGTGACTTGGGAGCCACATGTGGCTCTTTCACACATATTATGTGGGTCTCAGAGCCAGCTTGGGGAAGGCATTTATCTCTTTAAGTTGCTTCTCCAAGCCAAGTCAGCAGCATGAGGAATGAATTTAAAGTTAAAGTTGCTTTCTTTCCACTTCTCTCTCTCCATCTTCCTTCCTTCCAACTCTCAGACATCTGACGTTTATTCTATGTGGCTCTTAGGTTAAGTAAGTTTGGCCGCCCCTGGTCTAGACATTTTTCTGTCTGGTTGCTTAAAAGGCCCAAGCAGTCTATGAACCCTCTAACTTGTCAACGTTCCTTCAGACAATGCTCAAACTTGAATGTCTGACAGCCCTAAATGAGCAACTTGGAAACACAAAGAAATGGACATGCTGGCAAATTCTGACTTTTGTGCTCCTCTTTCCTGTCCTGCCTCATTTGAATCAGCCAGTTCTTCATGATCAGGAGCCCACCATTTCCATCAGGATCTCGGGATTCCAAAGGAGCAACTAAATGTTACTTGAGACAGAATTATGGCTTTCGGAGGCTTCTGGCTTCAAGGAACACAATTTCCCTGTCATGGAAACCCTATGGGTTAGAGAATCCTGCCTGGGGATGTGTGGCTCATAAAGCACTGCGCTGTAGGCAAACCTGTAGGACCTCAGCACTGCCTCAAGCAATCTGTGCACCCTGAACATATTCAGAGGTTTGCTTGAGGCTGTGTGTGTGAGAGTGTTTGTGTATGCTTGTGCATGAGGGAGAAGATCATGTGCCAGGAAAGCTTTTTAACCACTATTCATCTTGTTGTGAGGAACTTCAGACAAGTTTCCAAAGTTCAAGACTACCCCAAACACATACCAAACAACACTTAGAAATGCTCCTGGAGAGTATACTCTGGGAGGATATTATTTTCAAAAGAGCACAATTAGCAAGAATTGGAAAGGAAAACATATATTTTTCCTTGCAGTGATAGACAGGGAAGGGGCCATGGCTCAGTGGGACAGTACCTGATGCACATGCAGAAAGAGCCAGGTTCAATCTCAGTCTGTAGTCCACCATGTCAGTTTTTGCTTAGGGCAGCTGGACTACCAGTATTGCATGTCTGTCTTCCTTCCTCAACAATTACAACAACTTTTACAATCTGAGTTCTATAGAGGATTAACCTCATTGTATTTCATGTAAGAATTTGCAGCTTCCGGTAATACAGAACAGATCTCCACCCTCTTCTGTCATTTTTCAAGTACTGAGGTGGCAGCAATAAGGCAGGTATAGGGAGGGGGAGTGGCCTCACCTGAATGATCTCTGGCTCCATTTCTCCTGGTCCATGTGTGAGACGAGGCCAGATTTCCCAGCCCATAGGATATTGTCACAGGCAAAGTACATGGCTCTGTTCAGGTGGCTCACAGTGATGCAGAACCGAAGGACCATGTCCGACAGGTGAATAGCCCGTTTGGCTGCTTCCAGGGCATCACTAGAATTCCCAAGCCGGAATACTGAAACAAACCCAACAAAAATTGAGAAATATACCCCATGTCACTGAGACCTCCACCATTTATTTAAAGCAGAGATACAGCAATTCAATGGCAAGTAATTTTCTGCCTGAAGGTGGATAAGGACAAAGTTGACTTTATTGGTTGCTCTGACAGCCAAAGCTATGGGAAGATGCAGCCTGAGGAAGCCGAGGGGGCCAAAGGCCTTCCAGAAGCAAGGGCCTGGGGCTTTAGTTTAGCTCTGCCACTAAAGTCTGAAATGGGTGATGTAGTGTCATGCCTACAAATGAGGAACGCCCCAGTTTGGATTATACTTCTGCCACAGATTCATCAGGTGGCCTTAGGCAAGTCATTCTGTTTCTCAGCCTTAACTTCACCCAGGCCCAGATCAGTCTTCCCTCTAAGCTGAGTTAGTGTGAGCTAGCTCGCAGTTTTTTAGCTGCTGGCTTACCCAATTTTGTCTTTGCTCAGGATAAATGGCCCCAGAGCAAACTTATTTACGCAGAAGCTCACAACTTTAATGCCATAGCTCATGAAGTAGAATTTTTGCTCACAAGACTCTACAGCTTAGAGGGAGCATTGGCCTGGATGGAGATCATGGGTTGGATGGATCCTACCGCTCTGCTCAGCTAAGTACAGCTCCTCTTGCTCTGCAGAACAGCTTCTTGAGCCAGCGGAAAGAGCTGCACTCAGCTAAGCAGATAAGTGGATCCAAGCCAATGTCACTGAATGTGTAAACATACTATATAAATGCTAAGAATGTATTGCACTACCAGGGCCCCCCCCCCTTTTTGGACTAGTAATCAAGACCTCATAATGTTGTTGCAGGTTCATGCAAAAAACACTTCTGTTTAATATACACAGCATGCTTTTTTTCACAAGCGTGGTTCAAGGGGGTGAGGGGTGGGACAGATCACAGTTAAAAAGCTGTGATTCTACCTCTGCACATCTGTGACATATAGGGGTGGGGTGAAGAACCAAATCCCCTTCCTTGCTTAGTCACCTGGGAGAGATTTTTGCTCGCTGCTGGAAACAACGTATGCAGCTAATTAGAAGCTGAAGCTAGTGGGCAGACTGCTGAACTGAGACACAGGCTGCGGGAGCTCAAATCCCACTTCACAGTCACAGTTGCTCTGAAAAGCTTTGGGTAGGTCTCTCTCTCTCTTGCAACTTCAACTCTCCACCTGCAAATTAGGAACAATATTAACCAGCATCGCAGGACTGTTCTTAGGGTTGTTCCTTGTTTCAGAGGGAAATTGTGTTGCTCTCTAAGACACAAGAGGGTTGTTCTTGCAGACAAATTCAAACACATTAAAAACCATACAGTGCTCTACTAAGCAAAAGGGCCAGAATGCCCCTCAGAGTGGCAGAAGGGGTGTTCCTCCCCCAAAAGATGGTAGAATGTGAGTAAAAGCTGTGTTTCTTGCAGGCTAAGCCTTCCCACTCATCCTGTCAATCACCCCGGCACTCACGTTTGCGTCCCAAGCTCAGGTGAGCCTCTAACTGCTTGATCCTCGCAAGGAAATCAGGACTGGCTCCATTCTTCTGCAGTGTGTAGCCAAGTAGAGTGCAGGCATACTGGGCAGCCCTGGGAATGAGAGAATTAACAACACACACAGTTAGGTTGGTACAGTTGTTCATGAGGGCATCACCCATCTGCTTGATTCCCACACACATATACCCCAAACTCAGTAGCACAAACAAACTGAAAACTTTTCCGAACTTCAGAAAGCCCCAGACCATCTTTATGCTGCAAAATGTTGGGGTAAGTATGTCGCATTGCTTTCTGCAGCTCAATTATCAACCAAAGGAGAGACTGGAATCAAGAAATCAGAAGGAGACTGAGACTGGGAAGAGCAGCCATGAAGGAGCTGGAAAAGATTCTTAAGGATGTGTCACCGGCAACCAAGATCAAGATAATACTATTGTTTTCCTCATTACTATGTATGGGTAAGAAAACTGGTCAATGAAGAAAGCTGACAGGAGGAAAGTGGATTCATGTGAAATGTGCGGTTGGAGGGGAGTTTTATAGATACAGTGGACTGCCAAAAAAGACAGGTAAGTGGGTTCTAAGTAAAATCAAGCTAGAAGCAAAAATAACCAAATTGAGGGTATTGTACTTTGGTCACATTATGAGAAGCTAAAAGCAACTGGAAAAGAGTTGAAGGCAACAGGAAAAGAGAAAGACCCAACATGAGATGAACTGATTCAGACAGGGAAGCCACAGCCCACAGTTTGCAAGACCTGAGCAAGACTGTTAATGACAGGAAATTATGAAAATCATTAATTCATAGGGTTGCCGTGTCAGAGGTGGCTTGACAGCACTTAACACAAAAATGTGCAGCTCACATAGGTATAACTTTGATTTGGTATATGTTCTTGCCCAGAGGTGGCCAAACTTGCTTAACATAAGAGCCACACAGAATAAATGGCAGATGTTTGAGAGCTGCAAGACATGAACATCAGAAGTTTGAGAGCCACAGAACAAGGATGGAAGGAAGGAAATAGATGGAGGAGGGGGAGGGAGAAGTGGAAAGAAACCAAGTTCAACTTTTAATACATTCTCTAAGCTGTTGGCTGGCTTGTCTTGGAGAAGTTATTTAAAGAGAAAAATGCCTTGTCTAAGCCAACCAATGGGAAGGTTGGGGCTTTGAGAGCCATACAATATGTGTGAAAGAGCCACATGTGGCTCCCGAGCCACGGTTTGGCCACCCTTGCTCTTGCCCCTGGAGGGAGAAGCAGCAACTGGCAGCTGCCAGGCAACTATAGGTATGTTTCTTAACCATCAAAGGTTAGGTGTTACTAGCTGGGATGGAGCTGTAAGCAGGCAGGCTACGCAACTGGCTATTTACTAAAAAGGAGTGTCCCACTTCTAGACAGATTTATGCCAATGCTGCCTGAAGGTCAAAGTACAACTCCCCACCCCCACCCCCACCCCAAACTAACGTTGGAGTAATATTGTCCTCACACACACACACACAAAGCTTTATCTTTAGAGGTGGCATAAGAATTGCAGAAGTATAAACCTATGCCCCAGTTTTAATCCTCCCAAATGTTTCTCCTCTCAGTGCCCTGACCTAAGGCAATTAAGTTTGGCAACAGGTAGACTGCAGGCATTTTCAGCAGTCACCCTGTCTCTGTGGAATAAAGCTGTCACTGTTACTAGCATCATTTAGGAAACATGGTAAAGCTGTTCTATTTAGGAAGGCATTTAAAAGAGGCTAACCCTTCTATAGCATCTATATTAAGTGCTTGTCAAACTTCATTGCACTGATATTTCTCTGTAATACTAACGGTGGATTATACCCAGATCTGTTTACCTTTTGTCACCCTCAGTGAAAACCCTCTTCTGAATTTCTGCATGAATCACTGGACTAGGGATGCCTCCCAACTTGAAGGGAGGCAACAGTAGCCTCCTTTGAGAGCTGGGGATTTGGCTACATCTCTGTACTAAGAGCAACTGAAGGCCCCAACCTCACCAGAAGCAGGATTGCCTATCCAAAGCACATCTGACTAGAAGGAGGTGCCAAAAAATAGTTTATCCATGAAGAGATGCAACAAGCAATCTCTCCTGCAGGTGGGTACTCTGACTGGCCTTGTGGGAGCCTTTAAGCATTTAATTAAATTTACTTCTCATGGAACATTGCCAAGTTCTCACACAAAATAAGTTGGGAATTACCTGTTCAATTTGAGTTGCAGCCAAGCTATCAAAAGGACCTATTACCTTAGCATATGGCAAGCCATCCCTCTGGTCTAGTTGTCTACTCTAAAAGGCAGTGAGTGGCCTTTGGCATGCAAAGCGTATCTGCTCAAAAAAGAGCCGGCGGGGAGGGCGGGGGGCGGGACCTCATTCACATATTAACCTCCAGGATGTGTTTGAGGAACAACACCCTGTCCACCAAAACACTACAGAAAAAGTGAATTGGGGGGAGGAGCAAATAATGCACTATTCAATCTTTGGCTGTTCAGTGCTTTAGACAAATGATACTCAGTGGCTCCAGGGCACCATCCCCCAATGTGGCATCCACCTTATATGTCAAGGGAAGGGGTAAGGCCCTTTCCCAACAGAGTCTGTGGTTGGCAGCTGTCACTAGAGGAACATGTAAGCTGCAAGCCTCCTCGAGGTGCAGGCCTCATGCCAGGAATGGAAGAAATGTGGCTCCTTTGTTGACAGTAACTGTGAACGTGGCTCCCTGTGGCCTATATTGTTTTAAGCTCTTGTTTTAGGCTCTGCACCATGACTGTAAAGATCCAAGTTCAAATCCCCACTTGGCCACAAAATTCCACTGGATAACAACAGCGGGCCACACCTCTCTCTCTCAACCTAACCTCCCCCGCAAGAACAAAGCAGGGGAACTGTGGGTGCCACCCTGATCTCATTTTGAGCAACCTGGCTGAAATATGAACAGCTACAATTTGGCGCAAGGATGTGGTGGGGAGAAGCACAATTAAATGCACTCTCCTATGATACAAGTGCAAGACTTCTACAGTGGCAATGTGTCAATTATGGAATTGCCAGTGAAATGTTCTTATCTTGAGCTCATGATATATTGCTTTGAAAGATACCAAACAGGTTAGCTGTTCAAAGAATGTGGCATATAAACACCACATTTGCAAACTGACAGGCCAAACAGAAAAGTTTTAGATATTCTGAGGCTCTAGAAAACTGGGAATGACGGAAAGGAATTAAATAAATGGGGAGCGGTTCCACAGAATGCCTCTCACTGTAACCCTGACGGCTGTACTTTGAGCACAGACGTTACATAAGAAGGAACTCTTGGCCAATGCTATGATATGCCAGGAGATGAAAGAAAAGATACCAGAGTTAGATTACTCTCATGAGTTACGAGTAGACCTATATTAAGGTGTTGTTAGTTTCTAAGATGCCACAAGATTCTTAGTTGTTTAGTAGCTAACCAACACTACTACCTGTCTGGATTACTACTATTATATTAAAACAGAAACATACTGACACCACAGCTTCTTTCTGCACGAAGATGATTTTGGATTCCAGCTTGCTGTTGATTTCATGGCCTGCTTGTGGTCTTCACTGAGGAATCTGGCTAGCCTCTGTTAGAAGCAGTGCTAAATGGACCTTCGCCTGAACCAGCAAAGCTCTTCTTACATTCTTATATTACTTGGCAATGGAGGAATGACTGCCCAGTTTGTGAAATATCTTGGCATTTGGAGAAACCAAAATCTCCTCAAAAAGCCTTATGATATGCAAATTCTGTGTAAATAAGCTTCCATTGCCAAGAATGTAAGATCTGGTGCATAAAACAAAAGTATTTCCCACTGTCAGCTAAAAGTAACTATGAAACCAATACGAACTTAAATTGCCTGCTGAAGAATGTTGTGATCCCACCTATCTAATTTCTTCTGAGTAGCACCACAATGCTGTTTTAAATTATTTTACTATTGTTTAAGTTTAATGATTTTAATACTGTAATTTTTGGTTGTTAGCCACCCTGAGTCTGTTCCTGGAGAGGGTGGGATATAAATCCAAAGTAAGTAAATAAATAGAGTTGACACTACTTCGCTTCAGAGATTGGGTCAGCCTGGGCTATCCAGGTCAGCACAAGTATTGCAGATAATTAGAAGCAACTCCAGAACTGCACGTTAGCCCTGGATCTCTTCTCCTAGCATTCATAGGATCATCCTTGACCAAAGAAACAGAGACCGTTTTTGCACTAACCTTGCTCCATGTGTTTCTCTCTGGAGCAAGCTAGTGGTTTTGTACCAGCTGCTCCGTGCTGCTATTTTGCACTGGGGCAACCCACGATTTGCTGCGCAGCAACACAAACCTGTGGGTTTTTGTTTACGCTGCTGCACAGCAAATCACAAGTTTCCCCAGTTCAAAATGGCGGCACAGAGCAGCTGGGGCAAAATTGCCAGCTTCCTCTGGAGAGAAACAGAAGCCTGTCATGGAGCAATGTCATAGCAAGGTTAATGCAAAAACATAGTCAAAGATCTGGCTAGTTATTTTAAATCAAAAGTCATATTCATATTTGTTTTCTCTAAACCCTTCTCCACCAAAGAAATAACAGCTTTTGTGTGAGGATTTTCCTGCATGAACTTTCTGCTTCCTACACAGTAACTGCAATGATTTTCAGATTTCTACAGTGGTCACCTCCCACTTAGCAGATAGGAAACCTAACTTGGGTCCTGATTTGTCTGTGGAAAGCTTATAAGCATTTTAGTTAAGTGCAACTCCAAAAGCAAAAAACAAATTCCAAGTAAAAGGATTAGAAAACAAAAGTGATCATTTGATGGTGCCCTTATACAAATCTAGAGTGCAGCTGCATTTGTGATACTGGGCTGGATCCAGTGATTTACAAGCATAAGGACCATCAATTTTGTCTATCGATTACAGGGGGTCACACAAAACCTACATAGCATAACAACCACACAAACTGGTGAGTTGCAGCAATAAGGGGGACAATTCTTTTTACGTCAGTACAATTCTACCTACAGAAGAAGCAGATTTATGGCTCAGGGAAAAAAGATGACTGAGGGGACATGCAATCATTTATAAAATTGCATACAGTGTATACAGTGTATACAGAAAAATTACCTTTCCCTTCCACAATACAAGAAGATAGGATTACACAATGGTAAGCTGATTCAGGACAACCAAAAGAAACTACTTCTTCACATAACACATGGTCCATGGCCACCAAGTGTAGTATGACAGGTCTATCAGTGGCTATCAACCATAATGGCTAAAGGTCATCTGTCAAACAAACCAGCATGCATGTGTAAATGCATGCACATGTGCTGTCAGCTTCAACTACTGGGGGCAGGCATAAGTCTCCATGAGAGGAAGAATGTGCTGTTGAGCTGCAACTGACTCACAGAAAAGAGGTTTTTTTCTCTTCTGTTTGGGATCACAGAGCTCATTGGAGGCAAGTGATGAGCAGAGGTGGTCTGTCATTGCCTTCCTCTGCATACCAACCCCAGTCTTTCTTGATAGCTTTCCACCCAAGTGATGACCTTGGCTGACTATACTTAGCTTCCAAGTCCCAACAGTAGCCAAAGTTGGGGTATTCTGCTGCTGTGAAATGAGAAACACAATACCAAACGCTCTGACTCTTCTTTTGCCACTTCACAACTTTTCCTTCTCTTCCACCAGCTTCAAGTAACATTTGTCCTCCTCCATTCTATCCTCACTATAGTCACCATGTCATACAATGTGAAACCATCAGGAGCAAACCTCTGTGGTCATTTTTTTAAATTGCACTTTTGAACTTTCTTCCTGACATGACAAGTTTTTTTTGGGTTAAAGCTCTTTCTCTTTACAGTCTTTGACACACACAATAAACCACAAGACTTCACGGGCACCTTCAAAACTAACAAAATGTATTCCAGCACAAACTTTTGTGAGTTAGAACTCACCTCATCAGATGCAGGGTGCATATCTCCACCTCAATTATAGATGTATATATACTCCTATATATCTGATGACTGGCTCTCTGCCGCATGAAAACTTTATGCTGGAATCTATTAGTCTCGGGTAGCACTGGGCTTCAATTTCCCTTAAAATCACAGGTTATGATAGGGACCGTCACTCAACCCCTACATCCCACCACCCAAGAAAGCAATTCTTCCAAATCCCAGAAAGTCTTGGAGCACCTCCTCCCTATGCAAACCCAAAAGCCGTGAACATATGAAGCTGGCCTTATACTGAATCAGACCCTCAGTCCACCGAAGTCAGCATTGTCTACTCAGATCGGCAGTGGCTCTCCAGGGTCTCAAGCTGAGGTTTTTCCACGCCTACTTGACCTGGATCCTTTTTAGTTGGAGATGCCGGGGATTGAACCTGGGACCTCCTGCTTACCAAGCAGACGCTCTGCCACTGAGCCACCGTCCCTCACCTCATCCCTCAACCGCCAGAGCCTAGCAGGAGCCATCGACCTGATCCCACCCAACCTCTCCCGATCTGGGATAGTACCTGAACACCCGCTCTTTTGCTTGACTTTGGGCACTGAATCGCACCCAGGAATCCATCGCTCTAATCACTTTGCCTCCCGCCCGGGGGAGGAGACGGAAAACTCCTGCAGGCTCCTTCTCTCTCCCGCGGGGCTGCGGCCTTTCCCGATGGGCCTCCTGATGCACCTCAGGGAACGTCGGGCCTCCTAGTGCAGCTCTGCGAGGAGGCCGCCTTATGTGTTAAGCGCGCCGTAGGGCCTGCAGCCTCCTAGGGCAGCTCCGCCGTAGGCCCCTCGGCTTTCCCAAGGGATTCCCTGAGGCACCAACCCCGCATAAGGGCCCTCCCGCTCTAGGCCGCTCCGCAGCCTCAGCAACCGAAAGCCGCTCTAGGGCAAGGGTCGCTCATCTCTTGTCCCAGAACTACCGACAGCACCGCCACTTCCGGGAGCAACATCGCAGCGCTTGTAGGAGAAACTTAATCAAAGGCCCACGCTCATTGGCTCACTCCAGGAGGCTGAGCCAATCGTGTCATTTCTCACCTCCGCTAATATTTTCTCCCACCATCACGGCCCGCCCATGAAATTATTGCGACGCTCATTGGATAAAGTGCCAACGTCCCCGCCCACTTAATAAAGACTTCTTATTATAGATTGGAGAAGTCGAAGCGACTGGGGTTTTTGTTTTACCCGCCCACACTCCTGAGGTGATCGCCACGGCGATTGGAGGAAATGGCTGCACGGTCGGCCTTCTGCCCGGAGACGTGCTCCGCCATTGGAGAAACGCTGCGGCTCAGGGGGATGATTGACAGCTTGGCATGAGGCGAGGGCGAGGAGGCGGGGTGTAGGTAACTGGAGTTTTATTCTTTTTCCACTCCTTCAGCGACTCGGCGTTGCCATGATGATGGAGTCTCTGCGAGCCCAGCGGCTGCAACCGGGCGTCGGGGGAACGCTGCGATCGCTACGGCCTGGCGTGACCAACTCCCTCCCCGGCGCTCCTGCCGTCTCCGCGCCGCCGCCGCCTCTCCCGCCGCCCCCTCCGCCGCTCGGGCTCAACTTGGGGCCTCCGCCGCCGCCCCCTCCGCCGCCCTTGCCGCCTCTCCCGCCGCCGCTGCTGTCTGGCGCGGTCGGCGCCTCCTGCTCCCCTGGAGGGTCGGCGACCGGGCCGCCTGCCGTGCTGAGGGAAGCCGTCGAGGCGGTGGTCAGGAGCTTCGCCAAGCACACTCAGGGATACGGCCGCGGTGAGGAGAGGGGAAGGTGGTGTGTGTGTCACTGGCTTTGCCTCCCGCAGCTCTGGCTCCTGCCCCTGCCTATGTGCAGAGTCCCTTTTCCTAGTGCAGGATACAACAGGGGCTGAGCGTGACAGGGGCTTAGGGTTGCCAAATCCAATTCAAGAAACATCTGGGGACTTTGGGGGTGGAGCCAGGAGCAAGGGTGTGACAAGCATAATTGAGCTCCAAAGGGAGTTCTGGCCATCACATTTAAAGGGACTGCACATCTTTTAAATGCCTTCCCTCCTTTGGAAATAATGAAAGACAGGGGCACCTTCTTTTGGGATTCAATCTTTTTGAGGGTATTTTGGGGAGAGGTACTGGATGCTATGCTGAAAATTTGGTGCCTCCAAAAACAGCCCCCCTCCAAACCCCAGATACCCACGGATCAATTCTCCATTATTTCCTATGTGAATAAGTCTCCATAGGGATTAATAGTTCCCAGCAGACATTTCCCTCCCCTCTCCTCGCTTTCTGATGATCCTGAAGCTGGAGGAGGGCCTCCAAACGGGGGGATCCCCTGCCCCCACTTGAGGATTGGCAGCCCTACCCGCAGCTCTGGCTCCTGTCCCTGCGTATGTGCAGAGTGCCTTTTCGTAATGCAGGATTCAATAGGGTTGAGCGTGGATAGAATGAAAAGAGCAGTGCCTTTGGGCATAAGCAAGTTGCCTTTTCTCTGTACAGAAACAAATAGGTGACTTCTGGCATTTGCAGAATGCTACTCCGGTTTTTATAATAAAACAACATGGTTTTTGTTTGTTTAAAAATCAGGGTACCTTTGAGCTTGTACAAAATGTCTTCCAGCTGCACGAGGTAGTTTTGTTTTAAAAGGCAATCTGTATCTGAGCAACTGTGGAGTGTCTTCAGACAGCTTGCTTGAAATGGGTGGGCAAGGTACCTGGGAACATAGGCAAAGTAGTATTATGCCAGTGTTATGCTGCCTCAAGTGCTGCTTTTGAGCGAGTATAGATACCGTAAGTGTATTCTCTCTATTTACACTTAATTCATATTCCATAGAGTAGGGGCGGCCAAACTTGCTTAAACTAAGAGCCACATAGAATAAACATCAGATGTTTGAGAGCCACAAGGCATGAACACCAGTTGTTTAAGAGAAGGGAGGGAGGAAAATAGATTGGGGGAGGGGTGAAAGAAAGCAACTTTAATTTTAAATGCATTCTTCAAGATGCTGGCTGGCTTGGCTTGGAGAAGTGATTTTAAAGAGAGAAATGCCTTCTCCAAGCTGGTTGACAGAATAGTGGGGGCTTTGAGAGCCACACAATATGTGTGAAAGAGTCACATGTGGCTCCAGAACTGCAGTTTGGCCATCCCTGCCATAGAGAAAGAGGGGAAAACATACCTATATAGATAACAAAACAGTTTTTCTAGATCTGTATCCTTTTGGGGGGGTCGTTAGCCAAATACTGCTTGGCACTTAGTTTTTTTTTCTCCAAAAGCTTGAATAGCAGCTGTCAGAATGCGGGTAGAGACTTTCTTGCAGGTGGGTCCAGTCAGGAGGGAAGAGGAACAAGGTAAACTTGGAGACGAAGTTTGATGGCAAAACCAGGTTTTGCTTCTGCACAGTGTGCAAAATGACCCTAAAATGCAGCCTGTTGCTCAGTAATGCCATATATTTCTAACTAAATGCAACAGATGGAACATGAAGTAGCTGAGCACTAACTGTTGTGAGAGTACTGCTTTTTATTTGGGGGAAGGGGAAGTAGCCCTGGTCCTGAATAATCCAGTAAGTTTAGCAGGGCATTATCTGTTCAGAAAGGTTGAGAATCAGTGGCTTGACAAATTTCAGGTGCAAAATAGCACTGTGAGGTAAGTCTGCTGTGTTGTAACCATATTGCAGATGGATAACTGAGAGACAGAGGCTTGGTTAAGCCTGCCCCATAATGTGAAAGGTGTGTTGGGCAGCTTACACTCATTCTCTAGTTCTCCTCTAGATCAGTGGTCTTTTTGAACATCTAAGCCTTAGGAAAAGCCCTTTGTGGCTCATACTCACAACTAGCATTTTAAGTTACAGCAGACATAATCTTGAGAATTTTGCTTTTCCTTGAAATTTTTGGTAGATGCAAGTAATGTTGTTGGATCCGGTGTCTATAGCACAGTTTTGTCCCTTAGGCTGCATCAGATCTATACTAGGGGTTAGAATACTGGATAAGAACGTAAAGAATGTAAAGTAAAAGTATAGCCTTTATGAAGGAAAGTTGCATGTGGATTTCTGAACAAGGGAGCTTTAGTGTGGTTGGTCCCTAATTTTGGTAGCTTGCAGGGTGGAAAAGTTACTGTAATGGTGGAGAAAAGAGTGTTTGGAGTGCTGCCAAGTACTTTGAGGCACTCCTCTCCTTGTCTCCTGCCCCCTTTGTTTTGCTAAGCAGAGCTTTCAAACTGGTCGTGGGTGACATAATATAAACTACCTTCCCAGAGGTTTGTTTACTCATGGATTTATTTTCAAGACTACTATTTTTGCTTTTCTTTTTTGTTGAAATTAGGGTGACTTCCAAACCAGAAGTCTTAGAATTTAGTATCAGAATATACTAGATGAAACTAAAACAGAGTAACAGAAAGTTGTCTCATGAGAATTTTGTTTATACATGTCAGGTATAGGATATTTGTAGGAATCTTTTTTAGACTAGTGTTAGGGAAAGGGGTCTTTTATTCCCCATAGAGGTTTCACTCTGTAAGAACCTATTTTATTCCCTTCCTTCTGCCCCCTTTTTTCCAGAATGGCTGTATTTTCTTGCAGTATTGTTTCTTTATGTACTTTAATGCAGTGAATGACCTATCTATGCTGGAACATGCTTTTTCTGTGCAGCTTGCAGCACACTTTGTTCTGGGATTGCATAGAAGATCCCAGATTGCTGACACCCCTGGGTTAAGATTTCAAATTTAAGTCAATTTCAGGACCGGTTTGGGTTTTTTTAGTAAATATATGGAAGGGGACAGGGGGCTGTTGAAATTTGAGATTTTACAAAACTCAAGTGGATATTTTTTCCTTATCCAAATGAAGGGAGTTTGTGGCTCTGTGGAATATTTGATGTCTAGATAGGGCAGCAGGTCTAGTAGATGCTGCCTTGCACATTCTAAGCGGTAAGGTTTGGCAAGCAATCTGTGACTTAAACTCAGTACTGCTTTTCTGGCTCTGGAAAGCTTCAAGGCCATGTGGAATCATTTACTCTTTCCTATTTAATATGCAAGTCAGACCTGCTGTCATACACAAAGCAGGGACCAGTGTCTGTGCTCCAAGACCATAAACAATGGATATAAATAACAGCCAAGTGGACTGTGTCTGTAAATGCCTGCAACCATGAGTAACAAATGTTAAAAATGAGCTGCTGGTTTTCTTCACAAGTTCTTCAGACAGTTTTTCTTTTACTGTTTCAAGCCACAACCTTAATTTTCTCAGAGGGATATATTTGGATGGCTGTACTATGGCTTCCAGTTTAAAGCTGGCAGTGCTCCTGCTGTTAATCTCTTGCAACTGTCCCTTGAAGTCGCCAGTCCGTCCTATGCAAAATGTGGGGGTTATGTGGTAGGGTAGGGGATAAGGTCAGGCAGTTGTTACCCTGCATGTTAGAGAGAAGTAGTGAACTGTTTAAAAGCTTGACCTTAGTAGGATACAAGCTATCATCTGATGAGAATGTGTTGAGAAAGTGGTGCGGCACAAAATGAAGAGATGAGTTTTCTTCAGTTGCCAGAAAACAGGGTTGGCTTGATTAACCTATTCTATGCCCTCCTTTTTCATTAATTTTGGCTGCCTTCCCTGTTAAGCCTCTGCAAAAATAGTGAAAATGGGGCACTGGTTTTAAAAAAAAGTGGTACAGATGTTCTGCTAGAGGCAAGTATTTGCAAACACCAGTTTTGGAGAGTGTTTTTTTTTTAAGCCTGCATTCAAGATCATTGCTGGAAGTCTGCTCACTTAAGTATTTTCCTTGTTTCAAAGGATTGCCCCCGTTTTGTAGCACCATGTAAAAAAATGGTCGCAACTCATACTGCGGGGTATAGTTTTACCCCCAGCCAAATTCCAAAGAGGTGTGTGTGTGTGTGTGTGTGTGTGTGCACTAGAAGTAGTTGTGGTGTTTTACAGTACCCAAACACCTAGAGCCTGAAAATACATTTATTTATTTAACATTTTTATTAGCTGCCTTTCTTCTTATGGAACTCAAGGCGGCTTACAATATTTATAAAATATATTTAAAACCTTATAATACATAAAACCAAAAATTAAAATCACAATTAAGGACAACCTTAATGAAATGGAGTCCTAAATAAAACCATCTTCAGCTGCATCCTAAAGACTGAAGGGTAGGAGGCCAGGCTCACCTCTCTGGGGAGGTTGTTCCATGATCATGGGGTTGCCACTAAAAAGTACCCACCAAACTTTGATTGATGGGACAGGCAGGAGGGTGTCTCTCAGTGATCTTAATTCCTGAGCAGAAACTTACAGGGGAAAAACAGTCCTTCAGGTGCTCTGGTCCCAAGCCTTGTAGGGCAGGGGTGTCAAACTTATTTGTTAGGAGGGCCAGATCTGACAAAATGAAACTTTGTGGGGCCAGGCAGGCCATGTGTGTCATAAAATGTAATGTGAGGTAGTGGAGATACAAACTTTATAAAGAACACAAACACAATTAAAGACATTTTAACTTAAAATACAAACCTGCTTAAAACTCTTGCAATATTTTGTTTAAAATGGAAAAGTGGGGGAATAGTGGGATTTGACAGCACGATTTTAAAAACAAAACATCAAAAAGCACAAGGATCACAACAGAAAACTAAACATATAAAATGTTCTGAGCCTGGGAAAAACATGAAAGGTGGGGGAATGGTGGGATTTGGCAATGCAATTTTAAAAAAAAATCAAGAAGAAGCACAAGGATCACAGCAGAAACGAAAAATATATAATGCTAAAAATATATAATGCCTGGGGAAACAATGAGATGGCATTGCAAGTTTCTCCCCTTTTTGGGATCTACTCAGATTGGCAGTGGTTCTCCAGTGTAATATCTCTCTTTGGCTGTGGGTTCCCAGGTTAGAGTATTAACTAGGCACCAGATCTCAGGTCCACTGAGCAGACTCAAAGCTTCAGCCCTTTATTTGTAAGGACTCAACTCCAGTATGAGCTTCTGCTTGGTGTAGGAACACTGAAAAATGAAACTGATCTCCACTCCACTCCACAATTGAAACACGTTGCAGCACAGACAAAGTTGCAAGGAAAATGTGAAATCCACTCCGCATTTTCTTTGCAGCTTTGCTTCCTGCTGCAGCCCGCAAAGACAAGGCAGAAAGAGCAGGGAACTTCAGCAGCCTCTGAGCTTCAAAGGGGGGAGGGGGGAGAAAAGAGCCCTACCCCCTGATTAAAACCCTGGGTGGGACAGTTTTGGCCCACAGGACGGACATTTGACACCCCTGTTGTAGGGCTTTAAAGATCAAAACTAACATCTTGAATCAGGAGCAGATTATTTGTCTGTGTAATTGTTGTAGTATGAGGGTCACCTGCTTTTGATAGTTGGCCCCAACCAGTGGTCTAGCTGCAGCTTCTGAACACTCTTCAAGTCCAGGCTAGTTGCAACTAAATCATGGATCACTGTGGCTAGATTTGAGAGATTCAGGAATGGTAGTAGCTGGCATGCCAGCTGAAACTGAGCAAAAGCAATCTGGACTTTCACAGCCACCTGGTTTTCAAGGGCGACCACTTTGTCCAACAGCGCTCCAAGCTGCAAACCTGGCTTTCCAAGAGGAGTGCAATCCCCTCCTAGACAGAAGAGATCTCAAGTCCCTGGTCTGCTTTTCTACTAACTGAGAGAACCTCTGTTTTGTCAGGATTAAGTTTCAACTGATATGCCCTCATCAACAGCATCATTGGAATTAGGTAGGAAAAAAAGATAGAGCTGGGTATCACCCACATATTGGTGACACTGCAGTTCAAACCTCCTAATGACATCTTCCAGTGGCTTCATGTAGATATGATCAAAGCCTGCAGAATTGCAAAGGTCAAAATCCGTAAGACAGAGCAGGAATATCCTAGCACCACCTTCTGAGCCCTCCGCCCACCAGATAAGACTTAAACCACTGCAACATAGTGCCCCCCAATCCCAGCTGGGTAGGACTCTACAGTCAGTAGTACTTAAGGCTGCTGAGAGATACAGCAGAACTAGTTGAATCACATTTCTCCTGTCCAGTTCTCATGTAGGTTTCTTTTGAGTAGATTTACCACTTCACTTTTGCATTTTGAATAACTCATACTAATCCTGTTCCTTTGCAGAAATACAACTAAGTGCTAAGCAGTCGTATTTGGGGGTTTTATACTAATGTGCAGAAGACACTGTTCTAAAAAGACCAAGTTGTGGAGCCACTTCTCTATGCATTCTATCCCAAAAAAGTGCAGTTGGGGTGAAAATTTGCCCCAGGGCTGTCCAGCAGACTGATACTGTGCAAACTAGAAAAGCACTTCATAGTGTGTATAAATGGGTTGGGGAAACAGGAGATTGTAAGCCACTCCGAATCTCTGATTCAGAGAGAAGAGTGGGGTATAAATCTGCAGTCATCTTCTTCTCTTTGGTGCCTTGTGCTCGGCCCACTCTCCTGCCCCGTATGCTGTGTAGGCTGTGCTGGTTGCCATATATGGGGCCAGATAAGAATTTATCACTTCTCCTCTGATTGTGTGGGCAGGAGGGTGGTTTTTTTGCCTACCCAGTTTGGTGTATTGGTTAAGTGCATAGACTGTTATCTGAGAGAACCAGGTTTGATTCTCCTGCTAGAATGACCTTGGGTCAGCCATAGCTCTGGTAGGGGTTGTCCTTGAAAGGTTAGCTTCTGGGAGAGCTCTCTGAACTCCACCCACCTCACAGGGTGTCTGTTGTGGCGAGGGGAGGGGAAGGTAACAGAGATTATGACTGCTCTGGGATTCAGAGTATAGGGTGGGATATAAATCCAGTATTTTCTACCCTGCACAGCGTGCAGTGGAACATTGTTTTGGAGCTGGTGGACCCCTGTTAGTTTGGTCATGATAGCAGCAGGGGTGGATTGCTGGTAAGAGATAAAGCAGATATGGTGAGCACCATAGAGCACCTACCCTTTTTTGGGAAAAGGGGGTCCTTCAGGTCTTGCCTTCAGGCTTTGTGACTCAGGGTGGGGAATGGAGGGCCATCTTAGGAACGGCTCTGGTCTCATGCCCAGTGCTTGCCCGGCTCGGGGCAAGGAGATAGTCAGAGGGCTGACACCTGCCCTGCCTGATTTGCATGCCCTTGCCGCTGTAATGCAAATAAATAATAACGTGGCCCTTAGTTATTCCCAACTCTTGTGTCTGCCTCGCTTATTCTGACTGGGGAGGGGGGCAATCCATCAAGCCTTTGTTTTTGCACTGTTTTCTGTTTTCATTCTAATATTTTCCAGTAAAATGCATCTAGTTTGCATATACATGGTTTGTAAGAAACAAATTGAGAATTTCAGTAGTCAAAATAAGTGAAACGATAAGGCTCATGATGGCAACATATAAAATCAAAGAAAAACTAGAAAGAGAATATTAATGCATTCCTAGTTCGAACAAGGCGTGTTGCATTCTGCAGCAGAGACAAATGAAGGAAAAAACACTTCTGCCAGAAGGCCAGAGAGCGCTACGTGATGCCCATGAAGATGGCTTCTTGTTCTAATTTTTAAACACCCGCAGTCTTGAAGTTTGTGTCATTGTGTGTTGCCGCCAGGTTCAATTTAAGTATAAGTATCTTGGACAGCTTTACTTTCCATAGTATTCTAAGGGCCCATACAGAGTCTCTGGAAAGCTGTTATTCGTTAAGCTTTTTATCTTGTAGTCAGTGTTTGCATACTTTGGGGTGGGACTCAGCCAAGTGTTCATGGAAACCTGGACATCACAGACATCTTTTCTTACGTTCTCTGTTGATCCTAGCCAAAGTAATCGTTTTAGTTTTGCTTGTGCTGCTAATGCTTTCCCTCCCTTTTTTTCATTTTAGATCAGTCTGTCTTTATTTAAAATGTAAGTCAGAAAGTTAGTCTTAAAGGGGAACAGTATAGTCTCTATGCAGGCCTGGCGTTTTTTCCTTTCAAGTCATTGTAAAGTTTGTTTTTTTTTAAAGAATGCCAGTGAGGACCAAGAAACACTAACGTTTACTCAACATAGGGTATATTCTAGCTTCCTTTGAATTCACAGACTCCGGAGAGCTTGAACACTAATTTTTTGCCGCATGTCTGTTCCCTTAAATATTGATGCTGTTCTTGTCAGGCCTTTATATTATAGCTCTTTTGATTATAGGAATGGGATCATACTAACTTCAAAACAATGTTACTATAGTGCTTGGTTATTATAATTTGTCTTTCTCCTTGAAGCAGGTTACAAAATATATAGATGCTTTAGGGACAGTATAAAGCACATCATAAACATTGTAGTACAATTAGATTACATGTTTAGGAAACAGTGCAGTATGAACACTGTAAGATGTGACAAAAGAAATGGAAAAAAGGATTACAGAAATTATAAAACAACGCAGTAAAATGAAGAAATGCAAAACAACGCAGTAAAATGAAGAAATGCATACAATAAACAGTGCCATAAACTGCCGATATCCCAAAGAATCCTCCCAAACAATTTTAATTTTACTGCAGTTCTTTCCCATAGATAAAAATGCTCTTGTGAGAGCAATTATGTTTTACGCATTCAACAGAAGTGTGGGAGCCTTTCTGACTCCCTCAGGCAGACTATGCCACAAAGCAGGAACCACAGGGCGGGACCAGTATATACACAGCCTTGCTTTTCCCCAAAATACAAGCATTTTTGTGAAATCTAATTTACAAACAAAATGCTTGTCTTAATAGAACTATTTTGTAGGTTTGGAAATACGGTATTAAATTCAGTTAAGGACTGCGGCTGTCTCATATACTTACCCGCTGTCTGACCTAAAGTTCTTTCTGGAAACAGTGGTTTGCAGTTCAAAAGAAGCTGTATGTGTAACAGGAGAGCCTTGTCTGGACTGAAAATAGAACTCTTGTGCCCAAGGTGTTCCTACAGAGTACCTTTTGGCTGTTTTCAAGCAATGTACTATCAACTCAAGTTGGCTGTTTTGTTGAAGAGCAAACCTTGTGGTTTCTGAAGACATAGTCTAGCATAGTGTGTGTTAAACTGCAATCAGGGATTCCTGGAGGTCCTAAAGAGTAGCCTAGGGGCTTGAAGGCTTAAGGAAGTAGAGTAAGCCTCTCCAGTGCCCTTTTGGATAATATGAAAACTGAATCCCTTGGTTTTCTAGAAAATAGCATGTGGACTTTACCTCAGGGAAGGGGATGGAATGGGATTCCAACTTTTTTGAAGGGCAGAGGCCCAAAGAGCATGTATGAGCTCTGCAAAGGGTGGGATACCCCCTCTTTGGAGGTTTTGAGCTAGAAGGAAAATGTCCAGTGGCTGGCCAGTTCAAGCACATTCCCAATGTGTGTCTGCACAGAAGACATTGATGAACAACAGTTACAGATAAGTGCAACTTTGCTTTTTAGGCTAATTCATGTACTTAAACTTGTGAGGCTCAGTACAGATAACAGATTAAGGTTTGGTTTTATCAATCCCAACACAAATTGCCACTTGGGAGTCCCTGCTAATTGCTCCACTATCCACTCACGTCTGTCTTTTCTCTCAAAGTGACCAGATATAAAAGAGAAGTGCAGTTTTTTTTATACTTATACTAAGATAACAGCTCATTTGCTGAGATCTCTTGTAAAGAATAAGGTTTTGTGCCTTTCTCTCCCTTTGTATTTGGGATCTATTTGCTTGTTTTATGTTAATGCAGGGGAATTCTGCTTGTCCATAGTTGATGTCCATATGTTCATTGGCATCCCATATCACATGACCAAAGAACCACGTAGATAGTATGTGATGCTGTGAATCTTCAGTGACAGTTGAAGGGGGGTGGGGTGAGAGAGAATATGAATAAAGAAACCCCCGGGTTGAACATGGTCCAAACCAAAAACTTCTAGTTAGTAGTTTCATCTGGATTCTAAGAAAGTCTTTCAGCAGGACTTGTGACTGCAATATCTTTACTTGATTAAGCTCTAGTGGCCTGATACCTGTGCTTTGCTTTGAACTTGTGGGGTAAAGGATATTGGTAGCTGTTTTAAGAGATGCTTTCTTTAGATACAGTGTATACTTCTCTCCTAACAATTATCTGTTTTCAGAGAAATCTTTTTCAAATGTTTCTTTTGTGCTTTCCAATCGGTCTCTGTTCTTTGATTACTAGGAGAGTCCTGGGGGGGGGGGGTGTTTATAAACACTGAGATCAAAATGAATAAACCTGTCCAATAACATATGTCCTTTGACCATACCCTGAGTCCATATTCACTTTATTCCCTGTCCAGGTGGAAGAATATGACTTATTATCAAGCACAGTCACTGGGGTTAGGAACCCTTTTACCCAAGGGGGCACTGTTTTAAGTTTATTTTCTCATCTTTTCTCCTTTACAGAACTCAAGGCAAGCTTTCCAGGAGGTCTCCTATCCAGCCACTGACCAAACTCCAATTTGCTTGGCTGAGCCAGTGTTGTGGTGTGGGACTGAGAGAGGAGACCCCAGTTCAGATTTGCACTCAGCTTTGAAATTCATTGGGAAACCTTGATCCAGTCTCTGTCTAACATCCTCATGGGGGTTTGTGAAGAAAAAACAGAGGAGGACAGAACAATGTATTCACTCTGAACTCCTTAAAGGAGGATTGAGATCAAAATGAATAAACCTGTCCAATAACATATGTCCTTTGACCATATCCTGAGTCCATATTCACTTTATTCCCTGTCCAGGTGGAAGAATATGACTTATTATCAAGCACAGTCACTGGGGTTAGGAACCCTTTTACCCAAGGGGGCATTGTTCAGCAGTACACATAACTCTTGTTCCATTGTGATGGAAAGAGTGAGAATTCTGCAGAATGTGCTGAAGTCTCCCCCCCCCCCCCCGAAGAATGTATTTAAATTTTCCAGCTGTGGTGGGAGAGATGGAAATTAAATTCCATAATGGAAGCAATGTTAATCTGTTACAGTCAGTCGTAGTCCTGTGGCATAAAGCTTTCACAAGCCAGAGCCATTTCTCAAGGTACATGAAGTGTTAGCCTTCATTGGCAGAAATAAATGCGTAGAAGCAAAGCACATTTGGTGTTTTGTTGTTCAGTCATACAGTCGAGTCCGACTCTTTGCGACCCCATGGCAAAGTCACGTCAGGCTCTCCTGTCTTCCACCATCCTCCAAAGCCTGCTCAAATTCGTGTTTGTTACATCAGTAACACTGTCCAGCCATCTCATCTTTTGCCGTCCCCTTATTCTTTTGCCTTCTGTCTTTCCCAGCATCAGGATCTTCACCAGGGAGTGCTCCCTTCTCCTTTGGTAGCCAACGTGGGAAGGGCGGGATATAAATCCCAAATAAATAAATAAATAAATAACGTATTTGAGCTTCAGCTTCAGCATCTGACCTTTCAGGGAACAGTCTAGGTTGATTTCCCTTAGGACTGACTGATTTGATCTTCTTGCAGTCCAAGGGACTCCCAAGATTCTTCTCCAGCACCATACCTCAAAAGCATCTATTCTTCTGCGCTCAGCTTTCCTTATGGTTCAGCTCTCCCAGCCATACATTACTACTGGGAATACCATTGCTTTGACTATACAGACTTTTGTTGGCAGGGCAATGTGTCTACTTTTTGTTATATTGCCCAGGTTCACCATAACTGTCCTACGTTTGGTGTACATAAATCCTAAAAAGGGACAATTACTGTCCTTAGAGAGAGAGTTATTTGAAATCTTTGCTGAGTCTGTCAAGGATGCATACAAATTTCACCTCAGCAGCTTCAGTCTGGACCCTACTTTTGAAAATCTATATGCTGAAGTAAACTGACAAGTTTAGCTTTTGTTACTAAAGCTTCTAGAAGCTTGAAACAAAAGTGCAGGGGTCTGTTAGCTCATATACTTAGGGTAATGTTTACTCCTATTTGGGAAAAGAGGCTTAGAATCCCAATTCAGTTTAGTGTGAAATGTCCCAAATGATCCTTTATGTTCCTTTTTACTCACAAAATATTCTTGCATCCATTTCAAAGAAGCACAGGTCATTCAAAACACAGCAACTTTTGTTAGAAATTTTAATGCCAGTGCAGATCAGTTAAGCTATCATTGGCCTTGACCCATCCATGCTAGGTAATTTTTTTCCCTTCACATCAGAGTGGCAAACAAGGCATGGCAACATCTTTCTGTTTTTAAATTGCAAGAGGATTACTATTTTTAGTGGGGCGGATACTGTATTCATGCTCTGAATTACTTAAAACTGCAACCTTTGAAGGTGTGTTCTATTTTCTGTTTTGTCATTTGAGTATTGTACACAATGAAGTACATATTGAAGTAAAGGACATTCAATAACTGCCATTCTATAAATGAGTCTGTGTTATCTCCTCTAGCTTTGGATCTGTGTTCCGAAGAGACAAAGCTTCTGAGATTCTGTTCATTAGATCTGGCTGCTGGCTGTTTGATAGGTGCTGATAAGTGAAACGATGCAAGTAGATTTGTCACTCGGGGGGGGGGGGGAATGAAAGTATAAAATACTACAATCACGTTACATTTTTCTTATTCTTTTTGCTGTGAAAAAATACATACCTCATTCTCAGTATTCTGATGCATATCCCCTTTTCTCTGTTTTCAGTCAATGTTGTAGAAGCTCTTCAGGAGTTTTGGCAGATGAAGCAGTCACGTGGTGCTGATCTGAAAAATGGCGCTCTGGTGGTTTATGAGATGGTCCCATCCAACAGTCCTCCATATGTTTGCTATGTCACTTTGCCTGGAGGGAGCTGTTTTGGCAGTTTTCAGGTTAGAACTAAAGTCACAGCCTGTGCACTTGGCTTGTTGTCCCTGCTTTGTCACAAAACGGCTGCATCATGTTATATGCTAATTTGTTTTTCCCTGCCTATGTTTAAATGATTTTCTCCCATTTCATTGCATCTGAAGAAGTGTGTGTGTGCACATGAAAGTTTATTCCTTGAATAAAACTTTGTTGGTCTTAAAGGTGCTACTGAATTCTAACTTTCTTCTGTTGCTTCAGACCAACACAGCTACACACCTAGAACTATATTTATGGTGCTGGTGACACTGTAGGGTTTTTGAGGCAAGAGAAGTTGAGAGGTGGTTTGCCATTGGTTGCCTCTGTGTAGCAGCTCTGGTATTCCTTGGTGGTCTCCCATTCAAATACCAACCAGTGCAGACTCTGCTTAGCTTCGGTGATCAAACAAGATGGGTCTATCCTAGGCTGTCCAGGTCAGGGCTTTGATCTGATAGGACTAATTAAAAGAGCTTAGGCTCTATACTGATGGTTGTCATTGGGTAACAGCAGGGAAATCCCGTTTCCTGCTATTGCTGCCTTGTCTTTACTGGCTACAGCAGGAAGCAAAGCTGCAAGGAAAACTTTGTGCTGTAGTGTCAGTGTGGTAGAAATCAGTTTCACTATTCAGTCTTCCTATAGCCAGCTGAAGCTCATGCTTTCTGGAGCTGTGTCCTTGCAAATAAAGGACTGAAGCTTTGAGCCAGCTTGTCTCTGTTGAATGTACCTGACCTAGTGAATACTCTAACCTGGGAAACCACAGCCAAAGGGGGATGTTACACTGGAGAGCCATTGCCAATCTGAGTGGACCCAGGGAGAGGGGAGAAGCTTGCAATGCCATCCCATTGTTTTCCTAGACTCAGAGCATTTTGTATTTTTAGTTTCTGTTGTGATCCTTGTGCTTTTTGACATTTTATCTTTTAAAATTGCATTGTCAAATCCCACTATTTCCCTTTCCATTTTTAACAAAATATTGCAAGAGTTTTAAGCATGTTTGTATTTTGAGTTACGACATATCTTTGTGTTTGTCTGTGTCCTTTATCAAGTTTATATCACCCCTACCTCACATTACATTTTATGACACACATGGCCTGGCTCCACAAAGTCCCATTTGTGTCAGATCCGTCCTTCCTAATAAATGAGTTTGACACCCCTGGCTTAGGTGAAGTCAGCTTCCTTCCACCACTTCCCACTCCTGTACTGAAGGAGCGAATGGTTTTTCATCCAGCTAGCATTCCCAATCCAGAAAGTGACCCACATACAGCTATAAAGTGCCACAGTGGCGAAGTTTCTCCACAGGTTTGAAAGGAATACTGAGAATGTAAGGAAAACTAAATTTGTTGAGGAAGTATAATACAGGTATCAGATTGGAGAAATTAACAGTGGTCAAATTAAATCAGGAAGATTGTAGTATTAATCTAAATTAGAATGCACCTCCCGCCACCCCATTCACATTCTGAGCAAGAAGTTTCACTCAAGAAGGAGAGACACAAGGCCAAAGAGGTTGAGGAAGAGAGATAGAGGGATGGAAGGTAAAAGGCATTATAGCTACCCATCTAACTATGGAGGTTTTGGTAGAGCATCCAGACAGCTGGTAATCAACAAGGGAAGAACCTCAAGGAAATGTGACAGATTTCAGGAGATTACACCACAATACACAAAAAATAAGCAGTCTGGACCAGCTTGAGCTCAGCAGGATGTGATTGGGGTCAGAGTCTGTTTCCAATTAGTGGGCAGGAGACTTGAGTTCAAAACAAAACAATCCCTTGTTTTCCAGGTTTGGAAAAGGAAAAGGGCAGGGGGACAATGTGAGCTAATAGGCAGGCCATTCCTCAGGGAATGGATCACTTTTTAAAGTTTAAATTGGTTGATGAACATTGGTGGTTTTAGGTACTACAATTTTTAAAACTACTTTTAAAACTATTTTTTTTTTAAAAAAATCAAAATGTTCTAGGTAACTGGACAAGGAGTATATCCCCTTGCAACATGTCAGGGGCTCAATTTGTAGGCAAACCTGCCACATCAAAACATGCACACGTCTGTTGCAGCAGGGTAGATTAGGGGCTGAATCCAGTAAAAAGAACTTGCTAGGTCCACACAAGGATCTGCGCCACCCCCTACCGACAACCATATTATAACCATAGAAACTTTTATTCCTGGGGTTGCAATATCCACGTAACCATTTGTGGGGTGCAGAAATTACTTCCTTTTGCCACTAACAGAAGAGGCAGAAGGTAGTGATTTTGGCCCTTCCCACTGCAGTCTCCTGACCCATGTGACTGCTATGCCACATGGGTTCTACAGTGGTGTTACATTTCACTCAAATATCTGGGTAAGGATGTTGTGGAGTTTGTATTGTGAATATTAGGTTTATGCTTAGTGTGTTCAAGAGTTAAGTGTAAATTCCCTTTACAGGTAACTTGGCCAAAACAGAGTGCCCCCCTCCCCAGCTTCTTAAAATTGCAGGGTTTCCACCCAAAATAACCATTCTCACAATAATAAAAGCAACCCAAGAGGACAAAAGGTAGCCAAGAGAGGTGTGGGCTGAGAGGCAATTGAGGATCTTTCACCATCCAAGCTATCAGAATCTTCTGGTCTGTTTTCTTTCTGTACCTGGTGACTTTCCAGTGGGATTGGTTTGGGGGCTTTGGGAAGAAGAAGCTTTTCCCTTTAAGAAGGGAAGCAGCCATTCTTGCAGTCAAACATTGGGGGACGCTGAAGGAGATGCACACAGGGACGTGGTCTCAAGAAAGGTGACCAGCCAGATGGAGGAAGGAAAGAGGATTGTGTTTGTGGATGTTTGATTTGTCCTGCTTTTCAGATGGTGTAATCTTTGTTGTTTAGTTGTATGCTTTTACTTGTAATCAGTGATTTTTTTTATATTTAAAGAAAAACCTTCTTTTTCCAAAATTGGAGTCATTTTGGTGTTAGCAACTACATATAAACTGTAAACTCAGTCCACGCTTTTCAGAGTGTAAGAATAGCAGGGAAAACCTGCTCAGCTGTGAATATCTATAGCAAATGAGATTTCCAAAATTTTCCCTTCCTTCCATAATGGTTCAGAGGTGGTGGTGCTGGGGAATTCTGAACTTGAATTTAGGATCTGGTGTCCAGGCAGCCATACAGATGTGCTTATAAAGGGTTCACCTTGACTGAAAATGCATCCAAGAAATTTTGCTTGACAGCTGCTGTTCCTTTCACAAATATAACCGATAGCTAGCTGTTAAGCTTAATGCCCATAAATGTTCTTGGTTACTGGTTGAGATGCATTTCCTTGCAATAGAAAGAACCCTAGTTCTGCAGTTTGAAACAGACATCCAAAAGAAGCAATCTGGGTTTCTGAACTATTCAGTCTATTTGGAAGTCAGCCTGGGTTGTTTATAATAAGGTGGTTACATTTTGACTTTAAGCTAATTAATTTTGTTGACTGAATTCCCAGCTATGGAGTCTCCCTCTCCGTTTATGTATCTGCTGACTTCAGCTGTTTGTGTAATTTGCATTTTAGTGACTAGAGTTGCTTGGCTTCTAAAAACCCACTCTTAATGACTTCAGGATGTCAAAGAATAGCAGCGGAGCAGTGCTCCGTTAAAGCATAATAATTTGGGGCAGGGACCACTTTGGAGTGTGTATGATCTAATTGACCTTGGCTTCCTGTCTTCTTTTCTGATGCCTGTACTCCCCGCTCCCCAGTTTTGCCCCACCAAAGCTGAAGCAAGGAGAAGTGCAGCCAAAATTGCTCTAATGAATTCTGTCTTCAATGAACACCCATCCCGAAGAATCACAGATGAATTTATTGAAAAAAGTGTCTTGGAGGCCTTGGCATCTTTCAATGTAAGTGCCTCTGAAAGCCTATTGATGGGAATGGGGGCAGAAGTCTTAGAAATCATGTGGATTCATGAGAAAAGAAATGTGTTTTGCATCTGGAAATCCTTATGGGAGGGTTTCTAAGAATTCTTGAAATGTCATGAAAATAAATTGTTACCCTCCTTCTTATTTGCTGAGCTTTCTTCTCATAACACTTTCCTATAAGATCCAGACCTTCACCCAGTTGTTATTATGGTAACTGTAGAAATTAACGCACCCTTGATCATTTTGTTCTGTCCTTTGTGGGCTGTGGTTTGCCATCTTAGAAAAATCTCTTTGCACTTTTTTGGATCTCTGAACATTTTTTATGAAAATGTAACAAATGAACCACATGGTCACTCTGATACAACCCAGAATCTAAAGAGTGTGTGTTTCTTTTGAACACCTGAAGATGCCTTGTCTTGGTCCATCAAGATTAATATTTTCAAATTACCTATTGCCAAATCCTTTAACTAGACATGCCTGGTATTGAACCTGGGACCTTCTGCATGCCAAGCAGATGCTGTACCATTAAGCCATGGCCCCTTATTTTTGTGTTTTGAATATTTGTATTCTGCTTTTTCCTTTAGAAATTCTCAAGATGTCACAACATGCAACAAACAATACAATAAAACCTTTTAAATCAAAAGACTCATAAAATTCAGATCCCTTAAATGTTTCTTTCCTGCAGGGTAATAGAGAAGAGGCAGATAATCCGAGCACTGGCATTGGAGCTTTCCGCTTCATGTTGGAGTCAAACAAAGGGAAGTCAATGTTGGAATTCCAGGTACTTTTGAGAATTTGATTAAACATTCATTTGTGTATTCAAAAAGTGTGTGTGACATCTTTCCAGACCCACTCAAGGAGGCTCACAGTTAAAACAATAAAACAGGCAAATAAAATACATCAGTAAATCAAGCAATATAATAAATACATAAAAACAAATGAAGCCTTGTTGTGGTGGGACCTGCTAGTGGCAGCAAAATGCCCCAGGGGAGTTGGAGCTGCGTAAGTCTGGCCAGCTTGTATGAAAAAAAAGCCTGTTGAGATCAGTTACAAATCAGAGAAGAAAGTTGTTAAGAAATGTAGCCCTCACTTCAAATGCAGCATACGAACTAGCAGATTTGTATATTTCTAAAAAAGAACCTGTGCAACACCTTTATAATATTCTCTTGGAAAATTAAAATTTGTGGAATAAAAACGGCAGGCTGAAGAATGATCTTGGGTGACCGTAGCAGTCTCTTAATGCTTTCTTGACATGTGACACTTGAAGGAAACACATGTTCTCTTCAATCACAACCCTCAGAAAATGCAGTCTACTTTATAACACTTGGAAGTGGATGAGTTGCAGGTTTCTGGAACCCAGTCCATGATTTATGTCACCCTCCTTCAGAACGTGAGAGCAACTGGGCCACATTCAAAAGCAGTAAACCTCAGAATCCCAGTGGCAGGGAGGAAGGCCTCAGCCTCTATGCCCTGTTGTAGGCCCTCCAGAGGAACTGCTTGGCCACTGTGTGAGACAGGATATTGGATTTAGATGGACCATTGGTAGTTAAACCTCAACGTGCTCTAGGAGTAACTTGTATTTTGCTTACTGTGTGATGTCAGAGGAAATCTTGGATGGCAGTTGCTCAATTCTGGCAGGGCTTTGAATGGAGAGGAATTTGATCAACGTACAGTCTAGTGTGAGTGCTCCGTTGTTAGAGCCTGGCACAGAGCCAGACCATTTCTCAAAGCCTGGCACCTCAGCGCTAACAGTTGATGCTTTGTTTGGTGATCTGCTATAAGCCAGCTTCCCCATTGCTGATGTCTCCTTTTGTTTTTGTCTCTCAGGAATAGTAACAATCTGGTAGCCTGACAGAGCAAGATTTACATTAATAGCACTGTTTACACAGAGTGACTCCATTGTCAGTATGTTCCTTCCAGCTCCTATTTTCATGGGAGTCCCTGACTTGCCTTGGAGGTTTATGGGATAGTTCTGGCATGAGCTTCAATGTGCCCTGCCCGATGCAGTGAGGCTTTGCAATTGCTTACCTTGGTGTGATGTAACTGCTCCAGACTTGTAAGTGGCACAGAGGAGAGCCATGTACCCACAATAGCATAACCCATGAGATGTTCTGACTATCATCCTTAAATGTGCAGATGGATACTATTTCCCAGGAGGCAGCTGGCACTGTATTTTTTTTTCTATCCACTGACATAACAGAACTGTATTGTTTGAAACATATGGAACAACACAAGGCTTTTACAAGCCCCTTGAGAAGCACAAAAGGCCTCTATAAAAGCTGGGATTTTTGTCAGTGGCCCGGTGATCCTTCTACCATATCACGTTGCCTCAGAGACACAAACAGTTATTCTAAGAATATTAAAGCATATAATAAATCTGGGTTGAATCCAGCAGATATTTTAAGGGGCAAAAGTACTTGGGCAGGTGGATTGAAGGATCTGATCTCCAGGTAGAATTTTGAAACCTTATTCTTGTGGGCTGTGTTGCTATTTGCATGTTAGGCCAGTTCCTGTAGATGAGGATGGATCTGGGTGGTCCAAGATTATTCAATATTATATCTAGAGCACCTCTCATAAATCATTCCAAAGCTGTGGTGGGTTTTTTGTGGATGGGAGAAGGCTGGTGATCTTAGTTCCCGAAAAGCATGTGTCTCTTGTGAGTGGATGTCTGTTGCATTTCCTTCCCTTTTCTTCATTAGTGTTGAAATGGTACTCAAAACTGGACTACTCTCCTTTGGCAGGAATTGATGACAGTCTTTCAACTGCTGCACTGGAATGGGAGCCTTAAAGCCATGCGAGAGAGGCAGTGTTCACGTCAGGTGAGGAGAGCCTTTAAAAATGTTGACCTCTCCCCCAAAACTAAATGGTGCGCTCCCATCCTCTTTTGTGTATGTATGCAATGCCAGTAGTGGCATGGGAAGGTAAACAGGTGTGTTAATATGGAAGAATGTTTTTGTCTCGGTTAATATAGGCCTTCATAGGTTACCTCTTTGCCTGAGTGTGAAACTTTTAAACTAGTGTTTATATACCTTTGACCTTTAAAGTCCTGTATGGTTTTGGACCAACTTACTTGAAGGACCACCTAAATCGCTTATGAACCTGCTCGACCACTGGGGAGGCCCTGCTTTGTGTGCCCCTGCCTTCTTAGATTAGTTGGGTAGCAACCCGGAAGGTGGCCTTCTTGGTTACGGCACCAAAGTTCTGCAACTCTCCCCAGGGAGATTGTCTAGTCCTCTTCTGTCACTGCTTTTCACTAGCACCTGAAGGGGTTTTTTGTTTCATAGGATCCCTCATTCCTAACTAATGGTTTTATGTTTTGTCTGTATTTTAAATCTGTTCTTTAACTCTGTTTTTAAATGGTTTTAATTATGTTCATTTGGGGGAGGAGGCCTGACTATAATGGCTTTTTGCCTGTATGTTTTAAATTGTTAGCTGCCTTGGTGGCTTTTGTCAGGGCAGAAAAGTGGGATACCAATTTTGTAAATAAGTAATAAAATAAACGTGCACTCACTGTGGAATTAGTGGCTTCTTGTTTGATCCAGTCTCCAGAGAGGCACATGAGACAAATATAACTGAGAATTTTCCTCATTATTACAGCTTAGCTATGCATCTTAGTCCTTCACTGTTCTTCCGGTTTTGTGTGGCTTTCTGAGCGCAGCTTGTGGAATGCATCAAAATTATAAGCCGCCCTATCCCATATGGTCCTCTGCAGTCAATTGCTGTTTTCTCCACAATCCTGGTATTTGGGAAGCAATTGGTTTCCATTATTCAAATGCTCATCTGCAGGTCTTTCTCCCTCCCTTTGTAGGAGGTGTTGGCTCACTACTCACACCGTGCTCTGGATGATGACATCAGGAACCAGATGGCAATGGACTGGGTCAGTCGGGAGCAGAATATCCCAGGGGCCCTTTCCAGGGAGCTGGCCTCAACGGAACGGGAATTGGATGAAGCCCGGCTGGCTGGGAAGGAACTACGATTCCACAAGGAGAAGAAAGACATCCTGATGTTGGCAGCTGGCCAGTTGGGGAATATGCACTCTTCCAACTGTTAGGACCACAGAGATCTGTTCTGCTTCTCTTCTTCCCTCCTCCTTCTCCATAGAGCTAGCCTGCTAAAGGGATCTGACCTAGTTTTTAACAAGTTTGAGGAGGCAAAATAAGCAAATCACCTTTTAAAAAATTCTGATAACCTCCAGACATTTGAAGTTACGCATATACTGTTGAATTTGGAGGGGGCAGATATTCCTGTTGTGTTCTAAAGTATTGAAGTTGGCAAATTAATTACCTTTTTCTAGTCAGTCAAGATACAAGTATCCATCAGTTGGTTAACAAAAAGAACATTTCAGAATCTGGAAATTTTTGCCAAATTTTGTATTTGTTCCCTCTTCAGTTTCAGGTGTAATCTGAACCACGTTACAAGTGCACAGATGCCTTCTTTTCAAGAACTGTGTCCTGTTTGCACATATTTTAAATTTTTTGTAGATGTTTCTGTATAGATTTTATACTTGGGTCTCCTCAGTTCATGTGTTCTCTCCACTAGAGAATTTCTAATGAGTCTGAGCACCTTTTAAATGTAGCTCTTTCAGTGTTAAACACTTAGACCTCCATTCTTTCCAGGTATTGTACAGCTATCAGTATTAAATATAAATGTAGCATTTCCAGGAGAATACAAGCTTGTGCCATGGATATGATAGATAATGACACATTTCTTTTAAATCCTAGGTATTTTTTTCAGTGAAACCTGGCTTGATATAGCCTCCCTTCCCTCACTTACCTGAAAAGCACAGCACTTAAAACACTCTGTTGCAGTAATCCTTCAGCATCTGCTAGAGTTCTGTTTCAGTTGGGTTGCCTCAGGATTTGTGGCATCTTGTTTTGCCTGGTATCTGTGTGTAAAATTTCACATAGTATGAGAACTGGAGGATACAGAAAATTGCAATGGGTTTTAGATGTTTATATGTAATGTTTTTGCTTTTCTAGTGACTTAAGCCCAGGCAGAATCTCAGTGCCTAAAGGAGTTGCCCTGGCTTTGGAGAATATTATGTTTATCTAGCAATTACGCTAAGGTGGAGAGCTCCTGGTCTTTGGCATTTAATCCTCTTTGCTTCTTGCTGTAGTAGGTAAGTGGGTAGTCAGGAGGGCTGCTTCTAAAGCTCTCAGTAGCTGATACTCTTCAAGCGGAATGTGTGTCTCTCACGCCGGCTCATCTTTCTGAGTCTGGATTACTTTGACTGGGTTCCAGAAGATGCAGTATACTTGGAGTTGCCAATGGAAAACCTAGTCCGTTCATGCTATCATATAGGCTGCTTTTATTACCGGAATGGTGTTTGTGCCAGAGCCCTGGATTCAGTTGGTTCCTTGAAAGATCGTACCAAGATCCCAGCTCTGGGACTGTTTTGCTCACATGGTTTCCATTAGCCAGTGTGTACATAAACCTCTTATGAACTGAGACGCTTGCGATCTTCAGCATGTCATTTGACTACAATACATTGTGGGTAGAATGGTCTAACGTGTCTTGGAAATTGGTGTGACAGTCTTGAGTTTGACTGCCTTGTGGTAATTAGAGCTACTTGCTGGTGAAATGCAAAACATTCAAAAGGCTGTCTGTAATCGTGCAGCTGAGGGGGGGGCAGCTTCTTTCAAGATAGTCAGACGTTGCTCAAACAAACATTCCTAGGATAACAATCTTTTATATGTGCACTTTTTAAAGAGAGAGAGACTGAAACTAGGAGCAGGACTCTTATGTAGAAATACTCACTATGTATATATTTAGAATGTAGCTTGAAGCAAGCTTCAGAGGCATGGGTTATTTTGCAGGTCATATGTATTGATGCCCTGACCTGGATGGCCCTTGCTAGCCTGATCTCGTTAGATCTCTGAAGCTGAGTCAGTCCTTGTTAATTCTTGGATGGGAGACCACCCAAAAAAGTCCAGGGTTGCTATGTAGAGGCAGGCAGTGGCAAACCGTCTCTGAACGTCTCTTGCCATGAAACCCTATGGAGTTGCCATAAGTCAGTTGCAACTTGATGACACTTCCCACCACCATGTACTGATTTTAAAAAACTGGGGAGACTGTCATGCAGGCGACAGTGGATCGTGACAGGGAAATTATGCCAGCTAGCCACCTAATCAAGTGTGCTGCACCGTGAGTAGGACACCAGACTTGCTTTGTTTGACTTTGTCCTGCATGTAGAGTAAAGAGTTCCTATTTAATTCTTTGCTGCTGGGGTTTGAGCTGGTAGGATGCTAACCATTCTAATAAACTACAAAAAAATGTGTTAAGAAATAGCCAGCCAGTGATCTCTCTGAGGGGCTGTGCAACAAATGGTAAGCACTGAAGTGGGATGAACATTTGGGCTCTGAGTCCTTGTGTTGTGAATTTTGGATAGCTTAAATTTACTCTGTTTAGAAGCCACTTCTGAGATGATATCTCAATTACCCTGCTTTTAGGATGGTGTTGCATAGCAGGCTTCTCTTTTGACCCCAAAATGCAATTCCAGTGAAATGGGAGTTCAGAATTGCATCACAAAAGAAAAAAAATAGCGATGGTTGTGAGCATATTTTACAGATAAACCATATTGGAAAGCACAACTGTAGGACTGAATGTATTTTCAGGGGAAAAGTAAAGAGTTTGTCTTACCATTTGAGAGTTTCCAGCCTCAAGTGGACAAGGTCTACCTTCCCTTCTCTCCTGTTGCACACAAGCTATCCCAGTGAGGCCGGCTAGGTATTAAACACAGTGGTCATACAAACAAAAAACATTTTACTATTTGCAGAGTTGAACGAGAAATCTTTTGGGGCTTTTAGCATGTTTTTTATCTCATACTTTCTCCATTTAACACAGGGAGGTGTACATGGATTTCTCTTCACCATTTTAATGGTGCTTGGTGGGGGGCAACAGTGGGAGGGCTTCTAATGTCCTGGCCCCACTGATGGACCTCCTGATGGCACCTGGGTTTTTGGCCACTGTGTGACACAGAGTGTTGGACTAGATGAGCCATTGGCCTAATCCAACATGGCTTCTCTTATGTTCTTAATCCTTGCAAGTTAGGGTAAGCTGTCTAGCCCAGCATCATTCAGCTAAATAGCAGCGTGGGGATTTGAATCTGGGACTTCAGCACTAGCCAGACACTAGCCACTGGCCCACTCTGGCTGCCAAGTACATTCTTGACTCTGCACTTTTGATCTTGACATGGCAGGCAAACAAATTTCTCCCCCCACCCCCCAAAAAAACCCCTCTCCACTAATACTTTGTTCGGCAATGTTGAATTCCTGTGAATAAAAAAAGGCTGAGTTCCTTTAACCCCACCCCATCTGTTGCCGTTGGGAAATTCTCATGTAACCTGTTTACAGCAATAATTCTTTTTGATGTCTTGGAAGATATTCTGGGTGTTTATCACAGGGACCAATGGAGCAATGTGCCCCTGCATAAAAGGGCTTATATCTTATCTAGAGTATACTCTTAGGGAGATATTGCCTTGGTCTGTTTCTGATCTTGTCACCATACTTCACATCCTAAAAAGGTGGTGGCCCTGACGGTGGGCAGAAAATAATGGTTAAGCACTTCTTGGGTATTTGTACAGCTCACACACAAGAGTTGAATGCAGCTCTGTACAGCACTTTGGTAACTTGGCCTTAAATTAGAGATCAGCCACTGGAGGCCCTGGAACCAAACTGGGCTGGCTGAGGAGGACCTGCAGGCCTTTATGCTGACCAACAGTGAGTGTGCAAGAGACTGCTGACTTTGTGTGAGGGCTGTGTCAGGGAGGCTTCAGTCCTAGCCGTGTTGCAGTACTGGATGCCATATGTAGCTGACTGTGGCTTTATATTCTTGAAGCTTAATCCATAACGGTTGGTATGTTGTGTGTGTGTGTGTGTGTCTAGGATTTGGTGTCAGAGGCTTGGTAAACAAGCTGCAATCATCAAGTGTCCTAGATAGCTAATTCTGCCAATATGCAGGCAACTCATCCTTGAGTATGGCTTGGAGTCATCATTCAGAAATTTGACCTCAAGGACCCCTTGACCACACTCCCTTTCTCAAAAACAGGTTGCTGTAGAAGTGTGGATGATATGCCTATTCAAGATGAAGAGCTCAAGAATTAACATAATTCTTTTGCTTTAGCGCCTTGTTGTTTCTATACCTGAACTTACTGTTTCACCCTTTTTATATATAATAAATATATAACATATATATTTTTATATACAGCTTTGCGTACACAATACTACTCGTGTTTAAATGCATTTATATACTTGGAATATAATCCTTTGAAGGTTCTCAAAGTTTTTTCCCCCTCTCTCAGTCCACTGCTTGTTATAGATAGAACATAGGTTTAAGTTCTGTCTGTACAAAGTAGCATTCCTGAATTCTCCTCAAGGACATGCCTGTAAATGTTACCTCCAGCTGTAACCAATTTATCTTCAGTGTTTTTCCATTTCAAAGGTTATCTAAAAGTACTGTTTCACGCATTGTTTTTCCTGATCGTATTCTGTAAAGTCAGTACTTAATTTGTAATGTATAATTTTATATAATAAAGTAGTATTTGGGTGGATATTTCTTACACAGAACTCAATAATTTTATTTAAAAACATTGTCCCATCGCTTTTCAACATACCAGTCTTTTTGATGGTGTGTAATCTGCTGTGTCCTTGTTCCATTCTTTAAGGTGGCTGTAGCAGCATAGGAGCTCCAGCTATTCTATCTGCAAAATTGTTTTATGGTCTTTGTGTTCTTGTAATTTGGAGTGTTTATTGGGAAGCTGTGCCAGTCTGAACTAGCAGAACAAAATTCAAGTCCAGTAGCACCCTAACAGAATTTGCCAGGGTGTAAACTTGCACACGTCAAAGAGCATTTCATCAGATACTTGCTCAACATATCTACTAAAGTGATCTTTGACTTAGGAAAGCTTATGCCCTGTAAAATGTGTGAAGGGCTGTGGCTTAGTGGCAAAGCATCTGCTTGGCATGCAGAGGCCCCAGGTGTTCAGTCCCTGGTATCTCCAGTTAAAAGCACCAGGCAGGAGGTGATATAGAAAACCTCTGCCTGAGACCCTGGAGAGCCACAGCCAGTCTGAATACACAATACCGACCTTGATGGACTAATTCAGTGTAAGGTGGCTTCACATGTTCAAGTTTTGTTGTTTAAGGCATTATTTAAATTTTGATCTAATTTGGAGTGGTATTAGTGCTGCACCAACTGAGATGCAGTGGCGATGGTTGTGTTCACTTTTCTAAGAATCAGTGCATTTTTCCCTTGCAGCTGCAAAGCCATATGATTGGTTGTTCATAAGGTCTATAACGGGTGGCCAACAGTAGCTCTTCAGGTTTTTTTGCCTACAACTCCCATCTAGGGTTGCCAAATCCAATTCAAGAAATATCTGGGGACATTGGGGGTGGAGCCAGGAGACTTTGGGGGTGGAGTCAGGAGACATTAGGGGTGGAACCAAGATCAAGGCTGTGACAAGCATACCTGAACTCCAAAGGGAGTTCTGGCTATCACATTTAAAGGGACGGCACACCTTTTCAATTCCTTCCTTCCATAGGAAATAATGAAGGATAGGGGCACCTTCTTTTGGGGCTCATAGAATTGGACCCCCCGGTCCAATCTTTTTGAAACTTAGGGGATATTTTGGGGAGAGGCACTAGATGCTATATTGAAAATTCGATGCCTCTACCCCAAAAAACAGCCCCCCCCCCAGAGCCCCAGATACATGCGGATCAATTCTCCATGATTTTCTATGGGAATAAATCTCCATAGGGAATAATAGAGTTCCCAGCAGACATTTCCCTCCCCTCCCCCTGCTTTCTGATGACCCTGAAGCAGGGGGAGGATCTCCAAACCGGGGGATCCCCTGCCCCCACCTGGGGATTGGCAACCCTACTCCCATCAGCTCCAGCCATTGGCCATGCTCCACCCCTGGTCTATAAAATAGCTGGCACACACTTGCCATACCATGGAGAGAGAGGATCCTTCCACCTTCTAGTGTATTGCTGGCTGCTTGTAAGTAGTGGAGTCTGAACTGAATCTGACCATTAACAAACACATCAGTTCTGCACATCCAGCAATTCCTTTATACATAGGGCTGACACTCTAGTACATCCACTGCTATCTTCCTTCAGACAGGATAACTAGCATCAGAATACCTGGACAGTTTAGTGGCTAAATTATCCTGAAGCAAAGAAGAAACCATGGTAGAGAGAAATGCTAGAATATGAGAACAGCAGGATTGTAAAGCAAACAACCCTCAGCGTTGTCAATATAGAGCTCTTCATTAGCACAGAAAGTTGCAAACCAGAAGTGTCCGGTTATCACATGCAGATGCTCAGTATAAGCCCCATTGACATCTGTAGACATGCATAAATTTGAATACCTCGTCAACAGTTCCCCCTCCCTCTTGGCTCTTTTCTCCTGCTACTGAGGCAAACCTTAGGATTAAACAGATGTGAGATTGGCTGGTCTAGGTAGCATTTATCATAATTGGCTAAATGACGAAGCAGATGGTTTTCCCCTCCTCAGCTGGGGCACCTGATGTGTAAGGATTTCTCCCATATGGTCCTGTGGAGACCTGCTTCCTTGTACTTTATAGTCCTACATGACCACCACCCCAGCATTTTTGTACAAATACATCACCAGAACAATGGTTTTCTTAAATGTTTTACAGTCCATAGGAGCAAGCCCTTCCCTATTTGATTTTCTTGTAAGATCCCTCAATATATTTATAGAGTGCAGGACAGAAATGTATTAGAGGACTGCCTGATAAATGTACCTCATCCTGCAATCTCTTGTCTCCAAAATTAAAATCAAAACTACAAGATTGTATTAAAATAGACTGAGTTTTCAAATATGTCTTAATGTAACTCAATCCTATTAGTTTGAAGTCCCACAGTATTAATTGAGGTTACTTTCCTGGTAAGTGTGCAAGCACAGTGTTGAGCATTTGGGGAATCTCTTTTGAAGATGATGGTGATACTTGTCAGCAAGCTTGGATCAGACGGCTAAGCCGCAGTCTCTCCCATCCCCCCAACTGCTGGCACTGCAGGCCTGAGTTAAGGATATGCTTTTTGCCACGCTCTTGTTGCTTATGTAATTGTGGTTTGAACAGACAATTCAAAGCCTTCCTTAGAGTCACTAGGGTTTTTCATTTTTAAAAAAAGTTGACTTGAAAAAACTCAGTGCCACCTGCTGGACAAAACATTTTATGCAGTGCCTCATGCATTCGATGTGTCCAGTGTTTATCTTGTACCACAGTCAGCAGTGTATATTTGGAGGCTTAATTCCACATTTCAGAACAAATCTCATTAAGGTCAGTGAGTCTTACTCCCTTGTAGCCAAAGACAACTCGAGCCCTGGGTATTGGGAAAGGATATAAGACAATGATATATAACAGCAACCACAAGATTGGTAGCCAAATGCTTGTGGGAAACAGTGGAAAACTTCCTTTAAGAATGAGATGATTGGTGGCGGTATCCTAGATACACAAAGAAGGACTAGACAAATAGTGATAATCGAAACCAGGTGAAAATGTCACATGGCTGGGATCACACAGACCTTGACACTTATGAGGCTACATTATTTACCGCTCTCCCAGTAACCAGATTAAGCACCTTTATTCATTTTTATATTAAGAACCAAACCAAATTTATTCCAGGTTGCCAGCTTTCTGATTTAGAGAGATTAACTCATTGCAGCTTGTAATGACCCCCTATTAGTAGCTGCTACTGAAGATAGACATTGAAGATACCACTCTAAACAGGCAAAGGCTCTAAAATGGATCTGGGAGAGGAGAAAACTCTCTTGCATATTAGTAAAAGGGTAAAGGTAGTCCCTTGTGCAAGCAACAGTTGTTTCTGACTCTGGGGTAACGTTGCATCACGATGTTTTCACGGCAGACTTTTTACAGGGTGGTTTGCCATTGTCTTCCCCAATCATCTACACTTTCCCCCCAGCAAGCTGGGTACTCATTTTACCAACTTCAGAAGGATGGAAGGCTGAGTCAACCTTGAGCTAGCTACCTAAACCCAGCTTCCACTGGGTTCGAACTCATGTCATGAGCAGAGCTTAGGACTGCAGCTTAACCACCACTCTGTGCCACGGGGCTGTTTGCATGTTAGTAGCTTATCCCTAACACTAAGCACTGATCGTTGTACTTTCTTTCCTCCCTGCCCTTTTTCAAGGCTCTAGACAGGGCCACCCTACCTCCCCTGTTCTTTGTTGCTGATAATCAAACATCTGGCTAATTCAATTTAAAACAGCCCAGTAATTAAGAACCTCAAAAATCAACAGCTTGCATCAACTTACATGCAGTTGGCATTGGGTTGGTCCTATGAGAGCCTTCTGTCACAGTGGATCCTATGAATGCCTTCAACAAAGAAAAACTTTCGCCTGTTAGAGGAATCCCTTTTCCGTCAGAAAAAGAGCAACTGAAGTTGGAGGAAGGTTCGGGCAGGAGGAATTTCCTCCTGTTTAAGGCAGGATACGTGCCAATGCCTAAGACCTTCTTGCAGTTAAAGATGGTAGTACAGGTGTTGCTGTAAAACAAATTTCTCATGGCTAGGAATGAGCAAGGCAGTCAAGGATGTTGAATTCAGGCAGCAGAACTGTATGGTCAGGGGCCAGCATACCTTTGGGACTGCCTCCCCATATGAGCCCCACAGGTCCTTAAGATCAGCGACTTTGGACTGATAGGTCATCCCTGTTGAGGCAGAGTTTGCTAAACCTGGTTTTAAGTCTAGACTGTTTTAGCTGTTTTATTACAATTTTAACTTGTTTTGATTGTTTTGAGTGCCCGATTCTCTGATGGAACCCACCCTGAGACTGCTTTGCGGGAAGGGCAGGCTATAAATAGAATAAAATAAATTTTAAAATGTTTTTGCTGTTTGAATATTCACCGCCTGGGGGCTCTGAGTTGGGTGGAAAGGTAACATAGAAATGCTTAACACATTATAAATAACACATTATTTGTATGCCATGTATTTATTGCCACTAGCCATGCATCTCCCAGGAAATCAGCCTTTCCCTCTCATGGTAGAGTCATGCCTCTCTCTTTTATAATGGCTGCCATGAAGAATATTTAGTTGGCTCAAAGTCTGTGGTACCCACCCACATCGTTAGAAAGTGCTGGATCCCATCAAAGAAAGTTTCCAAAGCTGTTGAATTGTTTATTGTACAATTGCAGCAGACAGCAAAAGCCGAGTCTCAAAAAAAATTACAGCCTCTAAGCCCATTTTTTTTATTTCTTGTAGATAAGCATGTACAAATCAAACCTAATAGTGACATTTTCCATTCCTTACAGACTTTCGGCTAACTTTCTCAAGAGCTATTTTACAGGCTCTGTGAAGAAATGCCATTTTAGGCTAGAGTTATCTGGGAGTTGACTGAAGGAGTTCATGAAACTCTAGGCAGTGCTTTGGGCTAGGCTTCCCAACCCTCCCGCCCTGGCGGGGGACCCCCGAATTTTCAGCCTCCTCCCCTGCTCTTAAAAAATCTGGGGGCGGGGGGAGAAAGAACATACCTGTAGGCATCATGTTGTTTTACAGCTTGGGATCCGTTTTAAAAATGTGTCCCTTTAAGGCTGCACAGGAAACAGGAACGGCCCCTCCCTTTCTTTTCCTGTGCAGCTTGCTTTCGTTTTCACAGCGAGCAAATTCTGCTGGAAGAAGACCAATTACGGTAAGTATGTGTGTGTGTGTGTGTGAGAGAGAGGGAGAGGGAGGGGGGATTCCCTGGTATGGAGGCCCCCCCTTTAGAAAGCGTGGGGGGGAGGGAAATGTCTACTAGGCACTCTATTATTCCCTATGGAGAACGATTCCCATAGAGAATAATAGGGAATTGATCCATGGGTATTGGGGGCTCTGGGGGGGCTATTTTTTGAGGTAGAGGCACCAGATTTTTAGTATAGCAGCTAGTGCCTCTCCCCAAAATACCCCCCAAGTTTCAAAAATATTGGACCAGAGGGTCCAACTCTATGAGCCCCAAAAGATGGTGCCCCTATCCTTAATTATTTCCTATGGAAGAAAGGCATTTAAAAAGGCGTGCTGTCCCTTTAAATGTGATGGCCAGAACTCCCTTGGAGTTCAATTATGCTTGTCACATCCTTGTTCCTGGCTCCACCCCCAATGTCTCCTGGCTCCACCCCCAAAGTCCCCAGATTTTTCTTTAATTGGACTTGGCAACCCTACTTTGGGGCTAGTCTCTTCCTCCTCCCCCTGCCCCTCCTGTCTGGAACCAGCAATTCTGGGGGAGCCTCCTTGAGAGACAAAGTCCTTGAGGCCTGCCTCCCAGAATGCTGTAAGAGAGGTAAACCAGTTCCTGGGCAAGAACTGGATTTTATATTGGAGATTTTAGGCGGGAAAACAGACAGTTAAAAGTTAGCAGTCAGGCAGTTCAGTCTCAGAGTGGGCAGTCAGTGAGTGAGCATGGAAACAGTCTGAGGAAGGTATGGTCAAGCTTGCAACAGTCTAAGTAAAGTGCCTGCCCTGCATGTCATCCAGTTAGGGCAAGTATTATAACAGAGAGAGAAGGAGAGTTTTTCCCTACTTTGATTTATTTCTTCTGTTCACTTTTCTTTGAAATGCCTGTACATAGTTAATTACTGTAAATAAATATTTTGTCTGTTTAAAGTGCAGTCCCTCTCTACCACCTAGTTCCCCCAACCGCTTGGAACGCTAGGAGTGTGTTGGGGAGTCCCTAGGGGTGGAGAGAAGCGGCACAGTGGCTGGTTGTCAGCTCTCCAGGGGAGTCCCAAAGATCCCTGGGAAGCCCTGAGCAGGGTTCCTAGTGAGTTCAGAGGGAGGTTAGGAGGCTGTCCCACCTAACCAGAGCCCAGAGAGGGACAGTGGTGGCAGCAAATACCCTGAAGCAACAAAGTGGAACAGCCCTTTCAGGTCAGTATACCGGGAAGGGCTGGGCAGGGCTGGGGCCAGCAGATGTGGGGCTGGTTCGCCACAGGCTCCTTCAAATCAGTTCTTTCTAGTATAATCACCCTTGAGTTATCAACGCAGTGCATTCCTTTTTCACCTATGCAGCCTCTTTGTACAGCCCTAAATGAGACCTCAGCTGACTTAACATGGTTGAAGTCAGGCTAAAATAGATTTTCTTCCACAGTCCAATGTACTTGGCTTCAGTTCTTTTGCCTCTAATAGTACTTAGATCTTCCCCCATCTCCTAGCTACAAGCAAGTCATTTCCATTGCCAGCAAGCTGGACATTACAGGCATATTTCAGCAACCAATCTCAGTGGAACAACTGAAATCCAGGGGTGTGTCACGGTTTGAAAATTAACTAGCTTCAAGTCCACAAGGGGTAGCATTTTAGATCAAACCGTTTCTCAACGAGCGGTAAACACTTTGACCCAATTTGAGTCCTCACTATCTCCTGGCCATAACATCGCAAAGAAATTGAAGTCTGAAATTGACACTGTGTTAATTTACTACTGCTTGCAGCAGTTTGAAGTTTGTGTAAAAACGAAAAGTGCCAGTATTTCAGGTTGCCAGTGGGCTTTTCCCATTCTTGCTGTCCTCTGCAACTAGACATTGAAACTGTTAGCTGGTGGCTTCTCACCCCTGTAAGAAGCCAATATGCTTATGTCATTTTCTGTCCGCTGGCACAGATGTAAGGTAAAGGATTCAGGTTTCACGCATGTGCAGGCTTGTGAAGCAGAGTTCAATTTATTACAATCAGACCACCGAACCCTGGAACCCTAAATGGCCAATATAGCCAGACAAATTGGGAGGGGGTGTGTGTAAACTCTGGCAGGCAGACTTCCCAGAAACTAGGCTACACCTCCATGCTTTATTTACACTTCAAAGCCACTGTTCAGACTTGATTTTACTTCCTGGATAGCGTGCGGATGAGACCTATCTGCTGGTCTACTTGGTGCTTCCCTATATCAGATATCTAGTTTTCACCTCTGCCAAGATGCCAATCCTGCCCCGTTGGGTGCTTCTGGGCCTCTGTATGGCTGTACCAGTCCGGCAAGCAGCAGAAGGCCAATTCCCACCCCCCTGTGACAGGTGAGTAAATGACACCAATAACTACTGAGATGAAGAGACTGTGAGGCTGGCCAGTGTGGCACAGGGGGTAGCACACAGCACTAAGGCGTGGGAGGTGGGTTCAGTTGCTCACTCGTGAGAGCCAGTGCGGCGTAGTAGTTAAGAGCAGCAGGCTCTAAACTAGAGAGCTGAGTATGATCCCCAACTCTTCTCATGAAGCCTTCTGGGTGACTTTGGGTTAGTCACAGTTCTCTCAGAGCTCTCTCAGCTCCTCCTCTCTCACCAGGTGTCTGTTGTGGGGAGAGGAAGGGAAAGTGACTGTGAGCAGCTCCTTCGGGTAGTAAAAAGTGAGGTATAAAAGCAACTCTCTCTTCTTCACTGTGCCATGAATTGTATTGGGTGACTGTGCCTGTGATTTTCTCAGCCCTACCTCACAGAGATGTTGTGAGGGTAAAATCAGAAGGGACAGAATTATGTGCCACCTCGAGTAATTTATTTATTCACTTCATTTATGTCTCATGTTTCTTCCCAGTGGGGGGTGCCAAAGTGCTTACATAACTTCTCCTCCAGCAGCTGCAAGTGGAGGAGTGGGGAATCAAACCCAGTTCTCCTGGATAGGAGTCCACACACTTAACCACTACACCAAACTGGCTCTCACCCAGTCACCCAGCATTTTTCCATGGCATAGTGGGGATCCAAACCTGGTTCTGGCACAAAGCTGTCTGACACTCAAACTGCTGCACCTCAAAGCCTGAGTCCAGTGGGACCTCTTAAGATCAACAAAGTTTAATTATGGGTATAAACTTTTGTGTGCACACACACATCTTCAGATACAGTGAAACAGACTTCCTCAAGCATTACATATTGGGGGGGGGGGGGGGGGGGCGGGAACGGTTTAGTTACCAAGAAGGGCTCATAAGAGTTAAGATGCATAAGTGAGCAATAAGTATAGCTAAGACTGGACCGACAGTGGGTAAGATCTGTGAATAGCAGCAAACCAGCACAGAGATAATAAAATCACACCACACTGGCTCTGGGATTCCGCTAGTGCTATTTGATACAACAACAGGGCTGTTACAAACCTGACTGTAGGTTCATTTGTGAAACGTCGGATGATGTGTTGAGTACTCATTTCCTTTGTGTGTTTGCTTCCCCCTAGCAAGATCTATTGTACTGGAGAGCTCCTGAGGCAGGTCCAGATGGCGAAGCTCTTTGCTGATGACAAACACTTTGTGGATATGCCACTCCGGGAGAGCCCAGGTAACTGGCCAGGCCCCAGCCCATCCTCCTCTGAATTTGGTACGGAGAAGGCATTCCATTTGGAATCCTGCCTGCCTGCCAGCAAAGTGCAAGATCCCCCAACTCTCTTGTTTAATCTGGAATGGACACCATTCATTCAGATCTTATAAAGAACCCAGACAACATTGTTTAGAAACTTCAGGTAGTAAAAAGTGAGATATAAAACCAACTCTCTCTTCTTCACTGTGCCATGAATTGTATTGGGTGACTGTGCCTGTGATTTTCTCAGCCCTACCTCCCAGAGATGTTGTGAGGGTAAAATCAGAAGGGACAGAATTATGTGCCACCTCGAGTAATTTATTTCTTCACTTCATTTATGTCTCATGTTTCTTCCCAGTGGGCGGTGCCAAAGTGCTTACATAACTTCTCCTCTTGTCCACATAACAGCCCTGTAAAGTACCGTAGGTTAAGCTGAGAGCCTGTGAGTAGCTCAAAGACTTGGACCTGTGAAGCCTTATGAGGTAGCACTCCAAAGCCTGTACACAAAAACGCCCGTTGGGAGGCACAAAGCTGATCTCAGAAGTAAAGGGAGTGTAACGGGGGGGGGGGAAATAACCCATTGGCTTGACAGAAAATAAGTTGTTTGAAACACCTTGTGCAAATTTCAGAAAACCAATCTGCATCGCTGTAGATGGTTTCTTCCTGGTTTTGTGTGAATGCAGTCAGCTTGGGCGATTGTTCCTGGATCTATGTGGCTGACATAATACCAGAATTTCCTGCTTTGGTAAACAAGTCTGAAAGCTTTGCTGGATTATGCCCCAAATGTACATTGTTTGGAAGCCTACGGTTATGTAACAGGCTGAACAACATGGAGGGATGTGGTCAGCATCTGACTGAATAGGCAAAAATGAAAGCAATTTCTCTCTTAAAGCCCAAGGCTGCCAGACTTGTCAAACAATCAAACCAGCCTCTCTAGGACTAAGAGCCCTGCTGGATCACACCAAAGGCCCATTGAGTCCAGTAGTCTATTTCCCATAGTGGCCAACCAGGTGCCTCAGGAAAGTCCCACAAGCAGGGCATGAATTCAAACAGCTCTCCTCTGTTTGCCTCTCAGTCTGTTTTCAAAGGTAGATTGCCTCTAAACATGGAGGCTCCATTTAGAATTCATGCCCTTAGCAGGCGTTTTTTTTTTTTTTTGTCATAATGTTGCAGCCAACTTATGGCAACCCCTCCTGGAGTTTTCAAGGCAAAAGACATACAGAGCTGATCTGCTATTGCTGGGCAATTGGTGGTTTCCTATCTAACTAACTAAGGACGACCCTTTGCTTGCGAGAACTGATGTAATTGAGCTAGCCTGGGCCATCCAGGTCAGGGTAACTTGGGGAGCTGGTCCTCCATGCATTTCTTGACTCTCCCTTTCAGATGGCCTAGGTTGCTGATCATTCATGCCATGAGAAAAAATATGTCCTGTTTTGAATCTGGTAAGTGGTGGTGGTGTAAACCAGGCCTCTGATGGGTGAGCCGAAGACTTGCAGATTTATACCCTGCCCTTCTCTCAGAGCGGCTTACAGTCACCTATATCTTCTCCCCCCACAACAGACACCCTGTGAGGTGGGTGGGGCTGAGAGGGCTCTCACAGCAGCTGCCCTTTCAAGGACAACCTCTGCCAGAGCTATGGCTAACCCAAGGCCATTCCAGCAGGTGCAAGTGGAGGAGTGGGGAATCAAACCCGGTTCTCCCAGATAAGAGTCTGCACACTTAACCACTACACCAAACTGGCTCTCCCTAGCCATAGCAGAGAACCTGTGTTCCCTCCAAGTTAGCTCACATTTTTTTAGCCTCTGGCTCACGCATGTTTGTCTTAGTTCAGGAAAACTGGCCCCAGAACAAACTAATTTATGCAGTAGCTCACAACTTTAATGCCAGTAGCTCACAAATTAGAATTTTCACTCACAAGACTCCACAGCTTAGAGGGAATATTGCAGGGGACATATTGCTTCCATCTCCAACACACACTTTTGTCGGTATTGGCAGAATTGCACTGCTGCAGAGATCTAACGACTCCTTCCTTTTTTTCTCCCCCAGAAGTTGTTCTGGAGCACTTTCAGCAGCTGATGAACACAACACCTGGTGGGGCCCTGTCCAAGCAGCAGCTGACAGAATTTGTGGAGTCCCACTTCTCTCCCCCCGGACAGGAGTTTGAGCCCTGGGTGCCCCCAGACTGGACAGAACGGTATAGTTTCAAGCCCAGTCATCTTCCCTTCTCACCCCAACAGAGCTACAGTCCTATCTCTGAGCCAGAGTGATGTAGAGGTTAGATGATCAGACATGAATTTAAATCTCTGCTCAGCACTGAGTCTTGGGGGCCACTCCTTCTCTCTCAGACTGGCCTACCTCACAGGGTTGTGAAGATAAAATGGAGGAAGGGAGAACAATGGGCCGAGAGAGGTCAAGTGGCTATTAGCCACAGTGTGTGTGTGTGTGTGTGTGTATATATATTTGGCCGCTGCGTGACACAGAATGTTGGACTGGATGGGCCATTGGCCTGATCTAACATGGCTTCTCTTATATTCTTATATTAAGCTCCAAAACACCAGAGCTCGGGCCTTTTCAGCTGCGGCCCCTGCTCTGTGGAATCAGCTTCCGGAGGAAGTGCGGGCCCTTCGGAACCTTGACCAGTTCCACAGGGCCTGCAAGACCGTCCTTTTCAAACAAGCGTATATCGACATCGACTGCTGAACTGCTGTGAATAAAGGATCCGCCATCTACATTACTATCGAACTATTTAAACTGGCAGAATCAGCGTCACAGAACTAACCGTTACTACTGCCAGATAAATTTAAATTTAAATTAACTTAAATGATGTATTTTAAATCTATTAACTGGTTTTTATATGTTTAATTTTTAATTGTTAAATTCAAAGTTTTTATCTATTATATTTAATATATCTATTAAATGTATAAAATGTTGTTAGCCGCCCTGAGCTGCCTAGGCGGGGAGGGCGGGATACGAATAAAATCTATTATTATTATTAACAATGCACATCTCACCCCTGCGGGAAGGGTGAGATACAAGTTGTCATCCTGGCAGAGGACATAGGAATAGAGAGCTTTAAAAGGTGATTAGATAGGTCCTGACCTGGATAGCCCAGCAAACCTGGTCTTGTCAGATCTTGGAAGCTAAGCAGGGTCAATTGTGGTTAGTACTTGGATGGGAAACTTTCTTAGAATACCCAGTAGAGAGGACAGGGGCAGGCTCTGTTCAGCCACCTCTCTGAATATCCTCCAGGCCCCCAATAGGAGTCACTCACCACAGGTCGACATGACTTCCAGGTGCAAACGCACACATGCACACAAAAATGTACGAAATACTTAAATAAAAGGAGATTAGATAGGTTAACAGAGGAGAGGTCTATCAGTGGCTACTAGCCATGGTGACTGAGGAGAAACTTCACATTCAGAGGCTGTATGCCTCTGAATCCCACAGTCAGGAAGCAACGTCAGGGGAAGGTCTCAGACCTATGCCTTCTTGTTGGCTGTCCAGAAGAACTGGTTGGCCACCTGTGTGAGACAGGATGCTGGACTAGATGAACTGGTCTGATCCAGCAGGGCTCTTCTTATGTTCTTGAAGTGTAGAAGATGCTTTGTGCTAAGCTTCTTTCTTTGTCACTGATGCTCAGGTGTAGCCATCAGCATCTCCCAAGTGAGACCAGCTCTCCCACATAGTCCTTCAGATTATAGAGATGGCTTTTTAAAAGGATTCCTTGACATTGTGCTAAACCTTGTAAAATGCTATGCACCACCGTGGGACTTCAGGGTTCTTTCTTTGGAACAAAATTTGAGTCCAGGGGCACCTTTAAGACCAACAAAAGTGCCCCTGGAGTGGACTCAAATTTTGTTTTGCTGCTTCAGACCAACACAGCTGCCCACCTGAATCTTTCCTTTTGAGAACTTGATGGGGGAGGGGGCATCACAGGGTGTAGGATCCTGACCTGCCACAGTACTTTCTGTTTGGAAACAAACATTTTGGGGTTGGGCTTTGCGGGGGAGGGGGAGGACAAGATAGCCAACCTAGGGTCAATTCCACATGGTGAGTACTTCCATGTTGTTTGCATTGCTGCAGCAAATTGTACGTGCCAGCAATGGAGCTGCAATGTGTGAACTTTTCTCCACATTTTCCTCCATCAGTGTCTTGTGGCTGCCATCTCCCCTGCCCTGATTTCTTTCCCTTGGTGAATCACTGAAGAGAAGGGTTGCCAGATCCAACTGATGAAATACCTGGGGGCTTTGGGGGTGGAGCCTGGAGATGAAAAGTTCCCTAGAAAAAATAAAAAACACAGCAGTCTGAATACAGTATTCATTTCCTCTTCCTCTTTTTTGCCTTCAAAAGGTTCCCCAGCAGTTGCACTTCCACACACACTCACAAAGCAGCCAAAATAAACACAATTTGCAAACCCACAGTTTTGTAATCTTGTGGGCAATGGTATAAATTGCTTCACTCATGGGAGTTGCTGAATGTAACAATCTGCTGTATTTCAACCAACTTCTTCAGACTAACAGGAAAATGAAAGTAAGGAAGACAGAAGTCTAGGGGGTGGAGTTTGCCTCCATCACATAATCAGGTTCTAGTTAACTCTTTACTATCCATTTTACTTTACAAATGACTTCTAAAATGACTGCAAAACGGAGGGACTGTGCTCTCTTCCTCTGTCTCACACTCATCAGGAAGAGCCATGTGGCTCTGCCTGCTAACGCCATCCCATCCAGATTTAAAGGCAAACATACACATTCCAAAACACAGTTTGCAAGTTTTTTCTAAACCTGCCAAGATTTAAAGGCATATCATGGCTGTTAGGGAAGGGCATCCCCCCACCAGCCAGCTGCCTGGCAGCAGCGTGGAGCCTGAAAAACTGGGAGATCCCTCTCTCAGACCTAAGGGCTGGCAAGCCTACTGAAGACCCTTTTGAGAGCTTTTTAAAGGAAAACAAATGTTACTGAATGCAACTCACAAGCATTTAATGAGTGAAAATTGGATTGTAGATTTAACTGCTTTCCCAGCCTCCTAGCCTTCCCCATGGTGCATTTGTTATTTCTGGAAAATGTAGGGGCAACCTGCATACTGTTTTCCACTGGTGACAATGGTAACTTGGGGATGGGGTGTTTGAGGCCAGGAAATGGCATGAGGGAAAAGGTTAAACCTTCCTTCTGGTCTTGTTGAGTCCTTCTGTTTCTCTGATTCTTTTTCTCTCTGGTTTTTTCTAGCCCTCAGCTCCTGAACAGGATTTCAGATCCAAAACTGGAGTCGTGGGCCCTGGACTTAAATGCGAAGTGGAAACAGCTGGGAAGGAAGGTAATCCTGAAGAAGAACCAGAACTGGAGGCTGGTTGCACCTAATGAATTAGGGTACAATGGGTCAGGGGATGCAGAATGAAGCAGTCTTCATGCACAAGTCTTAGGGTTGCCAGGTCTAACTCAAGAAATATCTGGAGCTTTTGAGGTGGAGCCAGGAGCAAGGTTGTGACAAGCACTGTTGAACTCCAAAGGGAGTTCCTTTTTAATGCTTTCCCTCCATTGGAAATAATGGAGGATGGGGGCACCCCGGTCCAATCTTTTTGAAACTTGGAGGGTGTTTTGAGGAGATCCACCAGATGCTATGCTGAAAATTTGGTGCCTCTACCTCAAAAAACGGCCTCCTCCCAGAGCCCCAGATACTCACAGATTAATTCTCCATTATACCCTATGGGGTCCAGTCTCCATAGGGTACAATGGAGTGCCCAGCAGACATTTCCCTCTCTCCCCACCTCCACTTTCTGATAATCCTGAAGCTGGGGGAGGGCCTCAAAACCGGGGATCCCCTTCCCCCAACTGGGGATTGGCAACACTACCATAGTGATAGTAAAGCTTATAAGAGCTACTGTCCCTTTAAATTTTGTCCTTTCCTTCTTTGCTATTTCTGCTTCTCAGCTTTGTTAATCACTTGAATCAGTCAGTTGTTATGGAAAATGGGTTGTTGTTGGGTTGGTCCCCCCCCCCATTATCGCTTTTCTCTTTGAAATCAAATCAGTGACTCATTATTTTATTTTTCATCAATGTAATTTCGTAACTGCACAGTTACATATTAAGTAAGTGCTGTTAAGTCATAGAATCATAGAGTTGGAAGGGATCTCCATGGTCATCTAGTCCAACCCCCTGCACAATGCAGAAAACTCACAAATACCTCCCCCTAAATTCACAGGATCTTCATTGCTGTCAGATGGCCATCTAGCCTCTGTTTAAAAACCTCCAAGGAAGGAGGTTTCCAATTTACAGTAGCCCCAGTAAGAGAGTTCCAAGACAAGTGAGAAGCTGAGAAGGTTTGCCATTGCCTTCCTCTGCAGAGTTTTCCTTGGTGGTCTCCCATCCAGCTTCCCACCCTGCCTAACTTCTGAGATCCGATGAGACTGTACCACTACCTTTCTTCATAATTGCAATTACTCTTATTTTAAAAAAGAAAGGAAGAATATTAACAAGCCATGATTTTGGCTGCAAAAAGAAAAGGATTCCCCAACCAGAACTGAGTGGGCAATGCAGCAGCAGGCTACCAAAGGGGAAGTCATTAAGATGAGAAGCAGAAGCTCAGTGAAGCAGCAAAGAGGGAAGGTGACAGATTTAAAGAGATAGTTGCACGGGAAAACAGCACCTTTGCCTGACTGGGGCACTTCCAAGTAAAAATGGTAGCAGCTGGAATTGCATTGCCCAATTTGAATGGGGAAATATTATCTTACATTAAGTGCCCCATGGAAACATGATTTTAATTTTGCTTGCTGGTGGTGGTGGAAAAGGCATTCTCTACCAATACAAAAGGGCCCAAGTATAGAAGTAATTTCAGCTTGGATGGGAACTCTACATATACCATCTTGAGTCTTTTTAATAAAGGCAGATTATATATGTAAATAAATAAACCACTTTACATTTCAGATCCCAGCGGAGGTAAAAATCAGCCCTGAACGTTACTCCCTGATGTATGTGCCTAACCCGTTGATAGTGCCAGGGGGTCGGTTCATTGAATACTATTATTGGTAAGGAGCAAATATAGCCTTGGGGGTGGGGGTAGGGGCAGGAGGCAAGGGGTGTGTGGCATGCCCAGAAGCTTCTATGGAGGGGCTGTGGCTCAGTGGTAGAGCATCATCTTGGCATGCAGAAGGTTCCAGGTTCACCCCCCAGTAGGGTTGCCAGGGGACTGGGGGGAGGGAGAAAGAGAAAGGCCTAATATTGCCGGTGTTGCACAAGAAGTGATATCATGCCAGCAACATAGCCTGGCATTTGTACAAAAACTCTATGGTAAAACTGGTTTCTACCATAAAGTTTTTGCCCAAATACCAAAGAGTCTTGGTGTGATGACATCACTTCCTGTGCAATGCCAGCAAGCATGGAATGTGGGAAGGGTCTGTTGCTGCTGTTTTTCTCAAGGATTCTGAAATGCTACAAACTTTTCCCATTGAAATGGTAAGTGGTTAAGGCCCACCCTCTTCCTTCAGGGATTCCTTCTGGGTGATTGAGGGCCTGCTGCTGTCTGATATGGTCGCCACAGCTCAGGGCATGATCCAGAACTTCCTTTACCTTGTGGACAAGTAAGAGACATCTGGGGAAAGGGGAGGGCAGAGGGCTAAATTTTCCTGATGCCATGAAGAGTGTCAAGCACAGGTAGTTCAAGAATAGACTCCTTTGTTTTTAATCAAAGTTAATTCTTTATTGAAACTCCATGTTGCAGATAAGATGTTGTCTTTAAGAAGACTAAAGAAAATACGGTTACAGCCAGCTATATAGATACACACAGACACGTTTGGAATTCTGAGTTCAAAGGGCAAAGCAGTAATTTTCCTCTACCTAGCCATAGCCTTCTAATGCCAACCTGTGACCAAGATAAGACCCACAGAGGCCTGGGATATTTAGGGGGAGTGTTGGTACTAAAACAAAGCAAGACAATTCCGTTAGGTAAACATCCTCTGCCAGATGGCTACAGGGACGTGAGAAAAAGGGGAGTTGCAAGTGAATGATACCCAGAGCCATTACTTTACCATATTTCAGCCATCTTCCTCTCTATGAAATCAGAGTGCTTGACAAAGAGGAGGAAATGTCTAAGCCAGGGGTGGCCAAACTTGCTTGACGTAAGAGCCACATAGAATAGACGCCAGATGTCTGAGAGCCACAAGACATGAATGTCAGATGTCTAAGAGCTATAAGACATGAATGTCAGATGCCTGAGAACTGTAAGACATGAATGTCAGATGTCTGAGAGCTGCAAGACATGAACATCAGATGTTTGAGAGCCACAAGACAGGAAGGAAGAGAGGGAGGAAGGGAGGAAAGCAAATAGATGGGGCAGGAGAGGTAGAAAGAAAGCACTCTCTCTCTCGGCTTGGCTTCGCGAACGAAGATTTAAGAAGGGTGCAATAGTCCACGTCTGCTGCAGGCTCGCTGGTGGCTGACAAGACCAATGCGGGACAGGGAGGTCCGGCCACAGTGGCTGCAGGGAAAAGTCTGATTTAGGGTTGGTGCTGTAGCAGTGCGATTCTTCCTCAATCTCCTTTTGTCCTCAAGACCAGCTATGCGTGCGTTCTCAAAAGAAGAGACAGCCTGGTGGATGGTGTGCCTCCATGCTTTGCGATCTGAGGCTAGGTCAGACCACTGGGGATGGTTGATCTACTGTGTCGAGCATGGTTCTGATGTTCCAACACGCAAGCTTTAGTCTTTGCACACTTTGTGAAGCAGGTGCATGCCTTTTCTTTGTTGTTATTTTTTGACCGCAAGTAAGGATGCCCGTTGACCGCGGCTAGCCAACTGGGGTGGAGGAGACGAGCTTTGTTTAGGCCACCTTTTCTAGGCCCCTCTCCGTGTGGAGCAAGCAGTGCTGTCCCTAGATAAGGCTGCTTGGTCGTTCAGGGTGCTGCCGAAAAATGCTTTCGTCTCCGGGTTAGCATCAGGCGACCAATACCCTGAACCGCCTACATGCAGGATCGGGACTGCGGCTTCCAGTGGCACCTTCCACCTGCCGTTTCGCCCCTTGCCCATCGCTGCAGGACTTGATGCATTGTGGGTTGTGTATGTGGATATGCCCTTCAGGCCTGCGCAGAGGAATTTTTTAGGTGAAGCCCAGTGTGCACGGTACTGGCTCCACCCTTTCGCCTGGGGGTCATCTGCCATGGCCCAGTAAGCCGGGACGCCGGCAGCGAGTCCTCCAGGTGGTAGGTGTTACATTAACAAGCTCTATCTGCCCGGGTTTGATGTTAGAGTTTTCCTTCTCGTAGGCTAGCGAGGTTGGTGGGCCCAGCCTACCCATCCGGTTATACCGCCGGACAATTCGGTCGCACCATGACGTAGCAAACTCTGTGAAAAACGGGGGGGACCATCGAGAAGGTGTTGCTACGGATGCAGTAATGCAGGAGAGGCCATTGCAGTGACCATCTGCCAGGCATAGCCAGACAGTGACCACGCGGCGTTCACTACACCGGGAGAGGAGAGGCTATGTATTGCGTATACACTTTCCCTGGGGGGGTAGGATACCCAGAGGGAGCCCACCCCCCCAGAAAGAAAGCAACTTTAACTTTAAATGCATTCTCCAAGCTGCCAGCTGGCTTAGATTGAACAAGTGATTTAAAGAGAGAAATACCTTCTCCAAGCTGGCCGACAGGGCAGTGGGGGCTTCAAGAGCCACACAATATGTGCAAAAGAGCCACGTGTGGCTCCCGAGCCACAGTTTGGCCATCCTTGGTCTAAGCAAAGGTTTTTGTACCTGCATTGGGGGACAACCTGGGCCATGTTCAGATGTATGAACCCCATGTAACCCACAGAATCTGTACTCCACTGCTGCAACTTTTGCTTCTTGGTAACAGATTTGGGCACATCCCCAATGGAGGCCGCATCTATTATGAGCGACGGAGCCAGCCACCCTTCCTTACCCTCATGGTAGAGAGTTACTTGAAACACACCAATGACATGGCCTTTCTCAGGTAACACACCTGGTTCTTCCTCTCTATGTGAAAATGCAAACAATATTGGGAGGGGGGGCTTTAAACAGTTACCAACTTCCGGGTGAGGCCTGGAGATCTGGAATTATGACTCATCTCCAGATTACAGAGATCAGTTCCTAGAGCTGTCAGCTCCAAATGGGGAAATAGCTGGAGATTTTGGGGGTGGAGCCCAGGGAGGGTGGGGTTTGGGGAAGGGGAAGTTCCTCAGCAGGGAACAACGCCATAAAACCCACCCTCCAAAGCAACCATTTTCTCCAGGGAAACTAATCTCTGTCACTTGAAGATCAGTTGTAATAGCAGGAGATCTCAAGGCCTCACTTGGAGGTTAGCAACCCGATCAGTTTCTCTGCAGAAAACGGCTATTTGAGAGGGTGGACTTTACGGCATTGTACCCTGCTAAGGTCTCTACCGTCTCCCAGCCCTACTCCCTGCCCCCAGGGTGCACCCCCAAATCTCCAGGAATTTCCTAACACTGTGAAGGCAGCCCTAGCTTTAAAAAAAACTTGTGAGGGCCTTTCTAGCAAACGGGTGAGCAGGAGGGTCGCAGAGGTGGGCCTACATGTTCTCAACTTGTTTATATTTAAAGGATTTCTATCCCTCACTCCCCAGAGTCTGCCTGAGGTGGCTCCATGAGGGAAGTTGAGATGGGTGGAGCACAGCTTTGGCAATGGTAGTTAAAAAAAAAAGGGTGCTGCTTGAAGCGTCTACCGTGGCTACCTCTCCCTTCCTCCTGGGCACAGTAGGGTTGCCAATCCACAGTTGGGGGCAGAAGATCCCCTGGTTTGGAGGTCCTCCCCCCACTTCAGGGTCATCAGAAAGTGGGGTGAGGGGAAAGGAAATGTCTGCTGGGCATTCCATTAGACCCTATGGCTGGGGTGGCCGACGGTAGCTCTCCAGATGTTTTTTTGCCTACAACTCCCATCAGCCCCTGTCAAAATGGCCAATGGCTGGGGCTGATGGGAGTTGTAGGCAAAAAACATCTGGAAAGCTACCATTGGCCACCCCTGCCTTATGAAGACTAGTTCCCATAGGGCATAATGGAGAATCAATCCATAGGTATTGGGGGCTCTGGGGGGCTGGGGTTTTTAATGTAGAGGCACCAAATTTTCAGCATGGCATCTGGTGTCTATCCTCAAAACAACCCCCAAGTTTCAAAAAGATTGGACTAGGGGTTCCAATTCTATGAGCCCCATCCTTCATTATTTCCAAATGGAGGGAAGGCATTTCAAAGGCGTGTGGTCCCTTTAAATGTGATGGCTAGAACTCCCTTTGGAGTTCAGTTATGCTTGTCACAGCCTTGCTCCTGGCTCCACCCCCAAAGTCCTCAGATATTTCTTGAGTCGGACCTGGCAACCCTATTCCTCAGGCATCTGTAAACACAGCATGACAAGCAGTGTTGCCAGTTGCTACAGTTGACCAGAAGACCAAGATCAGTTCTCCTGGATGAAATGGCTGCTGTATGGACTCTATGGCATTATACCCAGCGGAGGTCCTTCCTGCCTACCCTCAAACACTGCTGTCCCTAAACTCCATCCTCCCAAATCTCCAGGTGTTTCCCAACTCAGAGCTGACAACCCTAAAAGCCACACATGCTCAACAGGTTTCCTGAACTCTTGTGAGAGTCTGGGAAACATATCAAGCATGTGGGACTTGCTGCAGTGTGCTTAAAGATGTCAGGCAAGGATGACGTGGTAGGCATGAAGGAGGGGGCTGCACCTCCCCCCCAACTTTCCTAATTCTCAAGTCTCTGCACTCTGATTTTGTGCATCCAAATGGTACCCCTCTCTTCCAGATTATGCTGGGCACTCTCCCATAGAATCATAAAATCATAGAGTTGGAAGGGACCTCCAGGGTCATCTAGTCCAACCCCCTGCACAATGCAGGAAACTCACAAACACCTCTCCCTAAATTCACAGGATCTTCATTGCTGTCAGATGGCCATCTAGCCTCTGTTTAAAAACCTCCAAGGAAGGAGAGCCCACCACCTTCCAAGGAAGCCTGTTCCACTGAGGAACTGCTCTAATGGTCTGGAAGTTCTTCCTAATGTTGAGTCGGAAACTCTTTTGATTTAATTTCAACCCATTGGTTCTGGTCCTACCTTCTGAGGCCACAGAAAACAATTCCACACCATCCTCTAGATGACAGCCCTTCAAGTACTTGATGGTGATCCTATCACCTCTCAGCCGCCTCCTCTCCAGGCTTACAATAGTTGTGATTCATAGCTAACAACCTTGCCCTTTTCCCAGAGACAACATTCATCTTCTAGAGGCTGAGTACCAGTTTTGGCAGGAGCACCGAGCTGTCAATGTCACCGCCGCAGGCAAGAAGTACCTCTTAAATCGCTACAACATCAGAGTCGGGGAGCCCAGGTGAGGTGGGGGGAAATTGTTGTCACGGTTGTTGGACAATCCCAGTGCTGTTCTTTAAACTGGCGCTGGTCCCAGATGCTGGTTCTATATCCTTGCCAATAATAAGCACATTCTCCTATTTCCTCTTATTTCTCAGACCAGAATCCTACAGTACAGATGTGGAACTGGCAGTGGGCATGGATGAAGGTACCCGTTGGTATAAAGTAGAGATGGTATAAAGATCTGCTACCTTGAACTAGGAACAGAGAGGCTACTAGAGGACTGACAGCTTTTCTAACGTTTGTCTCTTTTACTGCTGTAGTATTTCTCTCCAATTCTGTCATAACAAGGCAGTGAGCAATGAATGTCTTGATGCAGTATTTTTGAGTGATTATCCTGTTTCTTACTTTGATGTCTGTAAGCCACTTGGAGTCCTTGTGTTCCAGGAGAAAAGCAGCACATAAATATGATAAATAAATAAAATACCTGTCTTACTAGGGAAGCTGTGGGTTTAGTAATATTGGCAGCAGAGAAAAAAAAACTCTCTATTCCCACCGGCTATAATTTTATAAATCCTTTTCATGTCAAGCCCTTCGTCTAAACTTAGAAGCACCCCATTCCTTGTGGGATAGGTGGGATAGGTGCTCCAGCCTTGGGGTTGCCAGCTCTGGGTTGGGAAATGAGGATTTAGGGGATGGAGCCTGGAGAAGGTGAGGTTTGGGTAGGGGAGAGTATAATACCATAGATATTAACTTCCAAAGTGGCCATTTATTGCAGGGGAACTGTTCTCTGTCAGCTGGAGACCAGTGGCAATTCCGGGAGATCTCCAGCTACCGCCTGGAGACTGGCAATCTTAACACTCGCCAAGTGGTTTACTATGCATTAGCTTGCCGTTTATTGTACCCTGGCATGGGAGAGGACTGTTTACATTTCTTTGCCAGGGAAAAGAACGGGAACTAAAATCGGGGTTCTGTCTGAGGATGCTGAAGGCTTTGCTTGTATTACCAACCATCAACTTCCCCCGCCCCCCCCACCCTCCTGACTTTTTCATGCAGAAGCCCAGCAGAATCTTTGGGCAGAGCTGAAAGGTGCAGCAGAGTCTGGCTGGGATTTCTCGTCACGTTGGTTCCTACCAGGGCCGCCTCCCCTGCCGGCCACACGGAAAGACACTCAGACCAGCGCGGTGGTACCTGTTGATTTGAACGCCATCCTTTGCAGAGTCGAGCAGCTGCTGGCCTCCTTTTATAAGGCTCTGGGTGAGAAGTCTGTGTGTGGTGGAAAGTGCCACCAAGTTATGGTGCCACCGACTTACAGCGATCCCATATGGTTTTCTAGGCAAGAGACATTCAGAGGTGGTTTGCCATTGCCTGATTATTTGTCACAACCCTGGATTTCCTCAGGGGTTTCCCATCCACGTTCCAATCAGGGCTGACCCTGCTTAGCATCCATGATCTGACAAGACTGGTGTAGCCGGGGCCATCTCAAGCAGGACAATAGCCCATGTGCTCTGCCTAAAAGCAAGCGAGGTATTGAGGCCTCTTCCTGAGGATGGTCTTGGTTACTCACAACCAGGGGTAGAATTCTAGCAGGAGCTCCTTTGCATATTAGGCCACACATCCCTCACGTAGCCAATCGTCCAAGAGTTTACAGGGCTCTTTTTTGTAAGCTCTTGGAGGATTGGCTAAATCAGGGGTGTGTGGCCTAATATGCAAAGGAGCTCCTGCTAGAATTCCACCCCTGCTTGCAACCCATTTCTCTGATCAGAACTACCCAGAGGCAAGCTCTGGTGAATTGACAGATCCTCCCTGGCCACCTGTGGGGGATGGGAGGTAGGGTTGCCAGATCCCTGTTGGGAAACAATAGAGATTTGGGGGTGGAGCCTGAAGAGGACAGGGACCTCAGTTGAATACCATGTCATAGAGTCTACCCTCCAAAGCATCCATTTTCTCCAGGTGAACTAATCTTTGTAGTCTGGAGATGAGCTGTAATCCTGGGGGATCCCTAGGTCCAACCTGGAGGTTGGCACTCCTAGGCCTATCTGAAGCTGGGGTAGCAAGCCACCAAACTAAAAACTATCATGTCCAGAGCAGGGGTCTTCCACAGGTAGTTTGTGGGCTACTAGTAACTTGTTCAGCTTCCATAAATTACCTTGTACATCCCAGAAAAAAAGATTGCAAAAATATCTGCTTTAGGCTTTTGTTGGTTTGTTTGTTTAATCTTCTGGACTTCTTAGCTGATAGCATCTGCTTGGCATGCAGGAGGTCTCAGGTTCAATCCCCAGCATCTCCACCTAAAAGGATCAGGTGGTGGTAGGTGTCAAGTCTGCTGTACTTTGATCAACCTATTTTCTAACTTTGGTTCAGAAGTGAAGGATTCTGGGTAGCTCACACTGAACACCGAATGCTGCTAGCTAACTCTCCTCCCCCCCTCCTAGCTATGCCTTTGTTATGTAGCCTGCTTTGAAATGCTGATATGTGAACAAGATAGTGGAACCTTCTCAGGCCGGGTGTCTGTGGGAGTGTGAAGCGCCAAGGCCTTGGCTTGGGAACGAGGGAGTAACATCCTAGTGCGAAAATATACTGCATAGAGTGCCCCGCCCGTAGGAATCCTTTGATCTATACCTTAAATGCTTGGTTAATGTCTATGTACCCCAGTCCTTCAATCTCTATCATGGTCTTCAGTTCTGCTTTCAATAAACTAGCAACTTTGTTTCAACCAAAGACTCGTTATTGAATCCAGCCGACTTGACAGTAGGAGATATGAAAGACCTTTGTCTGAGACCCTGGAGAGCTGCTGCCAGTATTACTAGGCAATATCGACCTGCTGGACTGATTCAGTAGAAAGCAGCTCCATGTGTTCATGTGGCAGGTTCATTTCTGGAACTCTTCCTAGTCCATGTTCTGCTTCTAAGACAGAATAAAACTTGGTAACATGCCCCTTCCCAGGGTGGGGGGTGGGAGGGAACTGTAACTCAGGATATTTTTCACTAGAAGTAGCTTCCAAAAAGGAAAAGGTGTATGACCCCCTAGCCTTAGAGGTCTTAGGAACTCCATCAAAGAATCATGTCTCCTCTTAAGGAAACAGCAAGAAAGCCAACTGGTTCCAGGCAGCCCACGAGTACCGAGTGTCTGCAGTCCAGGCTGTTCTGTGGAATGAGAATGCTGGGGTCTGGCTAGACTACAACCTTGCACGACAGAGGCACAATGAGGCCTTTTACCCATCCAACCTCACCCCTCTGTGGGCAGAGTGTGGTGTGGAACCAGCTACTACTGAAAGGGCTCTTCTCTATCTGGAGGTAAGCAATCCTCAACCGCAACACCTGGCCTTTTTCGCTGATTCACTTGACCTGCAGGGATTGCATTGCAAGGGTGTCTCTTGGGATGCCGGCCATGCTTACATCAGCCCCCCCATTAGACCACTGATCCTTCTCCTTCTGACTCCCCCTTTTTGCTGTCCTGCTAGAATTCTTAATGACCTCCGTTTCATGCCACTTTGTGTGCCCACAGAAGTGTTCTGCTCTGTCTTATACCAATGGGATACCCACATCGCTAGCCAGTACAGGGGAACAGTGGGATCTTCCAAATGCTTGGGCCCCTTTGCAGTATCTGGTGATTAAAGGTAAGGATTAGCCACAAAATGGCTTGGGAGAGGTACCCCATCTGTGACAACTAGGATTGCCAGCCCCCTAGGGTTGCCAATCCCCAGGTGGGGGCAGGGGATCCCCCGGTTTGGAGACCCTCCTCCTGCTTCAGGGTCATCAGAAAGCGGGGTGGGGGGAGGGAAATGTCTGCTGGGAACTCTATTATTCCCTATGGAGATTTATTCCCATAGAAAATCATGGATAATTGATCTGCAGGTATCTGGGGCTCTGGGGGGGCTGTGTTTTGGAGTCGATGCACCAAATTTTCAGTATAGCATCTAGTGCCTCTCCCCAAAATACCCTCCAAGTTTCAAAAAGATTGGACCAGGGGGTCCAATTCTATGAGCCCCAAAAGAAGGTGCCCCTATCCTTCATTATTTCCTATGGAAGGAAGGAATTGAAAAGGTGTGCCATCCCTTTAAATGTGATGGCCAGAACTCCCTTTGGAGTTCAATTATGCTTGTCACAGCCTTGATCTTGGCTCCACCCCTAATGTCTCCTGGCTCCACCCCCAAAGTCCCAGATATTTTTTTAATTGGACTTGGCAATCCTACAGCCCCCAGGTGGCATAAACAACCAAAGAGAAATCACAGACAAAGTAGAGTCAGGAGAACCACCGGTTCCGTGATACCAGCCTCAAAAGACAAACCAAAGAAACATAAATTTTGAATTCTTTTAAATAATATTCAGTAATATAAATAGTGTACAGTGATAAATCAAGCTAACAAAGAAACTGGGAACTCCAGTAAATGAGGGAGAAACCTATTTCATACAGGAAGTCCAAAGGTATGCCGGTGACATCAACCACAAAAGATAAATATCCAAATTTTACAAAGTGCGGCTAGGCATGAATGAGAGGACTTTGTAAAATTTGGATATTTATCTTCTGTGATTGATGTCACCGGCATACCTTTGGACTTCCTGTATGAAATATCCCAATTTTACAAAGTCCTCTCATTTGCTGGAGTTCCCAATTTCTTTGATGGTTCTATGTGGCTTGATTTATCACTGTATACTATTTATATTCCTCAATATTATTTAAAAGTTTTCAAAATTTATGTTTCTTTGGTTTGCTTTTTGAGGCTGGTATCACGGAACCGGTGGTTCTCCAGCCTCCAGGCGGTGCCTGGAGATCTCCCGCTAGAACAGTTGATCTCCAAATGATCAAAATCATTTGGCTGCTTTGGAGGGTGGGGTCTATGGCATTGCATCCTCCCCAAACCCTACCCTGTCCAGGCTCCACCCCCCAAATCTCCAGGTGTTTCCCATCCCAGAGCTGACAACCCTAATGACAACCTTAACTGGCCTTGTATCAGTTCTGAAGGAAGTGTTCCTAAGTGTAAGAGATGTCCCTCAGCAAATAGAATCTGCACAGGGTGGGGGGATCGTTTCCCTAGCTGCACAAACTTCCTTCCTTGTCCCCAACAGCTGAGGTGTAGCTTTTCCTTATCCTTGTAGAGCATGGATCTTCAGTGTGGCACCCATGGGCAATATAGTGCCTGCTGACACCTTTCCTGACAACCCATCACATGTTTTGGAAAGTGGGTGGAGCCGGGTAGGGATTTTGCTCAGTAAAGTTTCTGATTGGATATTGGATATTTGATTGGCTGTGCAGCTGCTCAATGATCCGGCGGGGAGGGCGGGATATAAATAAAGTATTATTATTATCTTCAGTGTGCAACTGAAAGTTAGCCATGGGAGCCATTTTTTGCCTGGCTCTGCCTTTCACAGCAGCCATTTTGTGGCCATGTTCACCACACTGTGTCAGAATTCCAAAGGTGTATTTTCCATGTTGTAGAGGCTCCTCACTTGGGGAGGATGTGTTTTCCCTTCCTATGTATGGCTGGAATTTTTTCAGATACTCTTCTTCACACTTGCTAGGTCTAGACAAGTCTTCATCTCCCCGGGCTCGTAACCTGGCTTTTAACTTGGCACAGAACTGGGTGAACACGAACCTGGCTGTCTATGGGAAGTACCATGCCATGTTTGAAAAGGTAATGGTCTCTGTATCCCACAGTACTGAACTTCCTTCCAGCTCCTGAAATCTGCACTGTGTAAGAGAGATTGTGGTAAGGTTGCCAGGGGCAACTGGTGGCGGGGTGGGGGAGTGATTAGTAGCTCTAGGTTGGGAAATGCCTGGAGATTTGGGGATGGAGCCCGGGGAGGACAGGGACCACAGTGGGATACAGAACCACAGAGTCCCCCCTCCAAAGCATCCATTTTCTCCAGAACTGATCTCTGTAGTCTGGAGATGAGCTTTAATCTTGGGGGATCCTAGGAATGCCAGCCTCCAAGTGGGACCTGCGGATCCCCCTGAATTACAACTCATCTCCAGGCTACAGAAATTAGTTGCCCTGGAGAAAAATGGATGTTTTGGAGGGTGGATTTCATGGCATTGTACCCCATTGAGGCCCCTGTCCTCCTCAGCCTCCATCCCCAAATCTCCAGGAATTTCCTAACCTGGATCTGACAAAATCTTTTAAAAAAACCCCATCCCCTGCCAGTGGAGATCCCCAGCCAGTCCCACCTGGAAGTTGGCATTGCTAGATCATGCGTGTGTGTGTGTGTTTTCCAGGGTTCAATGCTCAGAGCAGACCATAAAGGTACAACTCAAAAAAGAAATAGAATAGTAACCAACACAATACCTTTCCATCCATGGATAGACTGTCTAGCACCCTGAGCCTAACTACTAGCACCGCCCCCCCACACACACTGATAACATCACTGAGTCACACGGGGAGCACCCAATTCAGCTCACCCAGAAGGCTGGCGCCCTAGGCAATCACCTAGTTTGCCTATTGAAGGGCCAGCCCTGCAGATAACACTTCCAGAATACTGGATGTCTGAGAAGGCAGAAGAGAGATTTTGACCTTTCCCCATCTGTCTCAGTTGGATCAGGAAAACTGGTGGAACATACTGGATACTTGCTGTTTTGGTTCTCTCATCAGAGGCACTCCCAGTTTAGACATGGAGAAGTATCCTATTCAAACAATCTGGTTCCAGTGCAGAGAGAAATGTAACACCCTCCCCTGCCCTGTGCCCAGGCATGCTCACTCACTTTCACTCTAGCAATTGCTTCCAGACCTTCCTCACCGTCATTATCCTTTCACTCATATCCAGGCCCTTTTTTTGGTAGCAGGAACTCTTTTGCATATTAGGCCACACACACCTGATGTAGCCAATCCTTCTGAAGCTTACAGCAAGCCCTGTACTAAGAGCTCTGTAAGCTCTTGGAGGATTGGCTACATCAGGGGGTGTGTGGCCTAATATGCAAAGGAGTTCCTGCTACAAAAAAAAGCCCTGCTCATATCCATGATCCCCAGCACGGTGCCTGCCAATGCATTTCCTGGTGCCCATTTCCTCCCTTCCCAATATAAAGAGGGAATCTTCCCTTCCTACCATCTCGTTGAAGCAGGAAATCCTTCAGAAGAATCGAGGAAGCATCACCTTTTTACCTTCATGGAGCACCCATTTGGAAGCTGTTGCCTCCATCATAGGAAGAGGCTTAGTTTGGAACCTCCCAATGTTTTCCGATCGGCCCCAGCGTAGGTTTGAATCCTGACATGAAGCTCACCTTGACCGGTCATTTTTCTCTCTCATGTTAACGTACTTTCCCACAGATAAAACTCCTTGGAATAAGGGTTAGGATTTTTGAAAACCCAATTCTAATAAAATAAATAAAGTTGAAGAAGGGTATTTGACTCCTGAGAACGCTGTTTGGGGGGAAGTGGGAGGAGAAGGAAGAGCAGTTTCCTCCTGCGTGGGATTCCTGTGCCACACTCCCCTGCTCTGCAAGCGATGCAGCATTTGATTATTCAAGAGGGCTTTTCTACAGAGATAATAAAGTAGCACTGTACAAAATGATTCACAGAGTTATTAGGGACTGTGGTCTATACTCCTGTGCAGGGGTCATTTTGTAGAAAAATAGGTGGTGGAGCTCATCCAGGAATTGCTATGCAGCTGCACTTACTATTCAATGGACAAGGTAGGTGGGGAGGAAGAGGGGGAACCCTCAGAAAAGTTCAGGAACTGCACTCCTGTGAGCTCCTGTTGAATTCAAGGCCTGCTCCTGTGTGTGGTTTGCTGCAAGCAGGATCATGCTATATAATTTTGCTTTGTTTAAGGTGTCATGCTAACAATTTGCTTCAGTTTCTGTTTTTACATTTCCAGTTGGTTCTACAACCCAAATCCTGTTGTATTGTTTATTGAATGTCCCGTCCTGTTGATTTTATGGACTTCCTCCGTGTAACTGGTGGAACTCTCTGCCAGTTGGCATCTGGGCCTGTCAGGACCTTATGCAATTCTGCAGGACCTGCAAGGCAGAGATGTTCCACCAGGCTTTTGATTGAGGACAGTGACAGCTGGCTCCTTCCTTTTCCCCATCCCCTCCCCAGAAGTTTTTCTCTCCCCACCCCCACCATGCTGTTTTGCTCTGATAGCCTGGAAGAAGAATACTCAGCAGGACGCCATCAGACTTCCTGAAATGTTATTGTTTTACTTATATATTGTTGTTTTGCTATTAATCCATGTATTGTTTTATCTGATATAAATCGCCCAGAGCCTGACTTGGGATGGAATGGGAAGATTCAGTAAATTTAATTAACAATAACAACAATCCACCTTGGGTCTCCTTAATAATATTTATTAATTTTGAGGAAAAAAGGAAAAGGGAAAGAAAAAGGAATGAACAGAAAGATACATACAAACAATATATAATAGTTCTACTATTATCTTTACCTAATTCTAATACAATCTATGATCTATTCTATTATAAACTTTAATTAAATTTGCATGTAATCCTACTTCCATCTAGAAGTTCTACACTTTATGCATAATGCCTTTATCATTGTGCCTGGGCAAAAGTCTCCTTCATGGCAACCCTTTTGATGCCAAAAATTCTCGCCCTCTTGCTTTCTTTCTTTCTGTAGTATGATGTGGAAGGAGATGGGAAACCAGGCTCTGGTGGTGAATATGAAGTACAGGTGAGGCTGTTTTCTCTGCCCAAAATAAAACATGGTTGAGAGCATCTGGGTTGCCAACCACCAGGTGATGGCTGGATTACAACTGGAGAAACCATCAGCTTTGGAAGGTGGACTCTATAGCATTATACATTGCTGAGGTCCCTTGTTCCCACACCTTACCCTCCTCAGTTCTCACCCCGCAAATCTCCAGGTATTTCCCAACCTGGAGCTGGGAAGAAGGTTATGGGCTCCCAAGCTGGGTCTCCAGAAATGTTCCTCCCTCTGAAGGGGTGGGGGAACAAAGTGCCTCTCCTGAAGTTTCTTATCTCTCCTTACAGGAGGGTTTTGGATGGACCAATGCTGTGATCCTTCAGTTTCTGGATATGTATGGTGACCGTCTCAAGGCAATGAGCTCGTCTGGGGTCTGAATTGGGGCCTTCCTCCGATGCTTTGTTATATAGCAGCCATTTTTGGTTTGAGTTTGGGAGATGATGGTGGGGCTTTATCCTGACACCCTTTCCCCAGAACCTTCTCCAAAAAAACAGATTTCTCTTTGACCTCATCCTATAAGACAGTCCTGAATTTTGGCTTTAGGTGAGGACAGTGACAGTGAATAAAATTTGATTGCTTCCTTCCTTCTCCAGTGCATTTTATAACTCAGTCCCTACAGATAAGATAAAGAGCTGCTGGATCACAATGAGAATCCAGTTATCCTGCATCTTCTTCCTAAAGCCCCCAAGCAAGACAGAAAAGCCTTTTCTGGCTTGTTTGTCTTCCAGCAACTGGTGTTGAGAATGATTAGATTCAAATCCAGTAACTCCTGAGAGACCAACAAGATTTTTGGGATATAAGGTATTGAGAGTCAGATAGGGATGCCAGCTTCCTGGTGGGATCTGGGTTTCTCCCAGAATTACAGCTCATCTCCAGGTAGGCTTCCCAACCCCCCCGCCCTGGCGGGGGACTCCAGAATTTATAGCCTCCTCCCCCGGTCTCCAAAAGTCCAGAAGCGGGGGGGGGGGGGGGGGGAGGGGGTGAACTTCATGCTGCTCTCCCGGAGAAAGCCTGCCTGATTCCCTGCACCCACCGAAGGCTCGGCACTGGAGTCCAGTCCTCACCCAGGCATGCTAAGCAAGAGCCGAAAAAGAAGGGAAGGGAGGGTGTGTGTGTGTGTGTCCTGTCCTGTTAGTAAGAAAGATTTGTAGAGGTGGTTGGTGTGTAAATAAACATTCCTTCCAGGCACAGAGAGAGGGAGATCTAGCAAACATTTTCTCGTCACACAAACCTGCCCTGTGCCTTCACTGCAGAACAGAAAGGCATGAGGTGTTCTTGATGAGATTTTGAATGATGCATGAACTGATAAACTGCCTTGCCCTCAACCTGTCAGCAGCAACTTCTGCAGAACTTTGCAGTAGAATACTTATTGAGAACTTTTGGGGTTGTTTTGCCTTTAAGAAGAAAAGCCTCTCATCCAGAACAGGAAGTGCAGTTGATGTGTGTGCAGGCAAGGAGTAGTCTTCTGACGCTGTTTTGCTCTGCGACTAAGGTGCTTTCTAAAGCTTGATTTTAAATGATTTAAGGTATCGGTTTAGAGTGCTTAAGTTTTCGTTTTATGTGCTTCTCAGCCGGGCTGGCTAAGCACAGTCCCAGCCTTGTGTTCTTGTGGAGACTGTTTATTTTTTCATTGTCTTATCTGATTTATTGCCTCCTCTGCTTTTATTGCCTTTTGCTACCCCATGTTCAGCTTAACTTTGGTATATGCTGGCCTGGGTGTCTGGAACATTCTGAAGAAATTTGTCTTAATTTTTAAAACCTTGCTAAAACTTTTAACCCAGTGGCACCTTTAAGACCAACAAAGTTTAATTCAAGGTATATTTTTTCATGTGCAAGCATACTTATTCAACTGATTTGCAGATTACAGAAGTCATTTTCACTTGAGAAAATGGGTGTTAAAACTAACCTATTTTTATTTGCTAGCATTGTTTAGCTGAGTTAATTATCCTGCTCTCCTTTCCCCCCCTTAAGATATAGCAGGTTTTTTATCACAACAAACACACCAAACAAACCAATCCTATAACGACTGGGGGGAGGGATTTTCCAGGTAAAGATCAGATAGTTTGACAGGAATTGTATTTTTTGTGAAAAGGAAGCAATATAGTTTATTGCATTATGAATATGTTGGTTCTAGATGACTTTTAAACATATTTTTGAGCAATGTTTCCTCTAAGCTGAGTTAGTGTGAGCTAGTTCAGTTTTTAGTTTCCAGCTCACACATTTTGGTCTTAGCTCAGGAAAAATGGCCCCACATGAAACTAATTTATGCAGGAGCTCATGACTTCAATGCCAATAGTTTACAAAGTAGATTTTTTGCTCACATGACCCCACAGCTTAGAGGGAACATTGCTTCTGAGTCTCAGGTGTTCTAAATGCAGTACTGCAGATATTGTTTTGATATTGTGTTCTTTTCTAATCCCACTAAATGAAAAGATGAATAACTGATACTTGAAAGTATTTCCTGGAATTATGGCATATCTCCAGATTACAAAGTCAATTTCTGCTGGAGAAAATGGATGCTTTGGAGGGTGGACTTTGGGAGCATTGTAATCCACTAAGTTCCGTGTCCTCCCCAGGCTCCACCCCCAAGTCTCCAGGAATACCCCAACCTGGAGCTGGCAACCCTACTCCTGCCTCTGGTCAGTGACAGGTCCTGGCAACCCTAGAGCTATTCTATTACATGATGGTAACCAGAGCTGCTTATTAGGATTTTTGGTAGGGGTGATATATGCAAACCTCCACTCCCAATTGCTAGACATAGAGGAGGACATAATATGCTCTAGTGTGCATATAAGAATTTTCTCTGCTGTTAATTATCTTAAGCTTCCAAATTGCCAAGTTCCTGAAGCATAAAGAGCTACAAATTCTTTTTTTGTGGCAAAGAGAATGCAACTGAGAAATACCTGACCACAGAATTACCAGAGGTATGATAGAGCTACTTAGGCTTGTAATTGTGTTTGACCTGAGAAGACAGCAGTAACTAAGTCTTACTAGGTTGGGAATGGCTTCCACTGTTTAAGAGGGAAGCCCATATCTGTTTTGAATTAAGTGACATTATTTAGCAAGCTTTCATCCAAATTTGTCAATTAGAATCTTATCATTTGAATTGAGTCTAGCACTAAAGTCTCTCTCCCCCCCCTTTAGAATCAGGTGTGCTGGAGTATCTAATAAAAGTTCTTCAATAAAAAATTCAGATTAATTACAGCACCTTGCTATATCTGATCATTTTTGCTGGGGAAGGATATATACATTTAGTATTAGAAGAGACCCCATTTTGAAGTGTAGGAGGATAGCCATTGCCCATGGGTTTGAATTTTTTAGATGGACACATTCAATTTAAGTGATGTAGAAATTAGGATTCCTAAACCCCCATGAAGGGTTTTAGAGGTGGGGTTTGATGCAGTGTGCTGGAAGTGATATAGAGGAGTGAAGCTCAGGAAGTGACATCACTTGACCTTTGACTTGGAAGTGATGTCACTTCCTTGCTCCTGGCTCCACCCCCAAAGTCTCCTGGCTCCACCCCCAAAGTCCCCAGATATTTCTTAAATTGGACTTGGCAACCCTATCTCCAGGCTACAAAGATCAGTTCCCCTGGAGAAAATGGATTATTTGGAGGCTGGACTCTGTGGCACTGTACCCTACTGAGTTCCCTCTCCTCTTCAGGCTTCGTCCCCAAATCTCAAGGAGTGTCCCAACCTGGATCTGCTAGTGGCTAGGGGGACCTGACAACCATAAAGTCAAAGCTCCCTTTGTCAGAAGCTCTTGGGTGCTTCTGGACTTGAATTCATCTGCTGTACTTCAGACCAGCATGGCTGCCCTCTGAAACTATTGTCATGGTATTGAGAGGTATGCTATCTCTGACCATCTAAGGCAGGGGTGGGGAACCTTTTTTCTGGCAAGGGCCATATGGACTTTTATAACATAATTCGCGGGCCATACAAAATTATTAACTTAAATTTAAGTTAAGTGCTCCGCCGAGGGAGAACGATTCAGGCCAGCAAAATTAGTGCAAACAATTGCTTTTCTATTTGAAGTCATGTGGGGAGAGCCTAATATGACACACACACATCCCACCAGCCACCCTAGGCAAATGCATAGATCCAGGGCTTTTATGTAGAAAAAGCCCAGCAGGAACTCAGTAACATATTAGACCACATCCCCTAATATTAGCATATTAGGTCACACACTTATTAGCATATTAGGCCACACCATCTGGGATAATCAAGTGCAAATTGAACTGGTGGTAGCTGGCTCCCACCCCCCATCTCTGCCACTCCTCCCTCCCTCTCTGCATGCAGAAACTGCAGCTGCTCCCAGCAGACCTTTAAAGGAACCCACATACCCCAGCAGCAGTCCTTCACAATGCCGACCACACAGGCTCCACAGAGAGAGAGAGAGAGAAAGGAAGGGAGAAAAGAAATAAAGCAATGGGGGGAACAAAGGGAAATGAAATGGAGGGAAGAAAGAAGATGATGATGATAATTTTGGATTTATATCCCGCCCTATACTCTGAATCTCAGAGTCTCAGAGCGGTCACAATCTCCTCTACCTTCCCGCCCCCACAACTAACACCCTGTGTGGAAGGTGGGGCTGAGAGTGCTTTTATAGCAGCTGCCCTTTCAAGGACAACTCCTGCAAGAGCTATGGCTGACCCAAGGCCATTCCAGCAGCTGCAAGTGGAGGAGTGGGGAATCAAACCCGGTTCTCCCAGATAAGAGTCCGCTCACTTAACCACTACACCGAACTGGCTCTCTGTAATAAAGGTAAACAAGGGTAATAAACGTAAACAAAGGGGGAAGAAATGGAAAGAAAAGGAAATAAAGAAATGGGGGAAGAAAGAGAAATAAAGGAGAGAAGAAATGAAAATAAAGAAAGGGGAGAAGAAAGGAAAACAAAGAAATGGGAGAAAGAAAGGGAAATAAAGAAATGAGGAGGAAACTTACCTGAACTGTGACAGTAACTTTTCCAGGCCCTGCAGCAATTCTGGCTGGCCAGCCAGGCCCCAGGGAGGCTGTCGCACAGTACATCTGGGCCCTGTGATCCCTGCCTGCCCCTGGGGAGGCTGCTGCATAGTGCGGCTGGGCCCCACGATCCCCACTGGCCAGCCAGGTCCCAGGGAGGCTGCCACATGGTTCGGTTCGGCCCAGCTATCTGTAAACATTGAAAGGCGCTCTTTGTTGTTCAGTCACACAGTCAAGTCCAACAAAGTCACGTCAGGCCCTTCTGCCTTCCACCATCCTCCGAAGTCTGCTCAAATTCGTGTTTGTTGCATCAGTAACACTGTCCAGCCATCTCATCTTTTGCTGTCCCCTTCTTTTGCCTTCTGTCTTTCCCAGCATAAGGATCTTTCTCCAGGGAGTGCTTCCTTTTCATTTGGTGCCCAAAGTATTTGAGCTTCAGCTTCAGCATCTGACCTTCCAGTGAACAGTCTGGGTTGATTTCCCTTAGGACTGACTGATTTGATCTTCTTACAGTCCAAGGGAGAAGCGTCTTCTCCAGCACCACATCTCAAAAGCATCTATTCTTCTGTGCTCGGCCTTCGTTATGGTCCAGCTCTCACAGCCATACATTATAACTGGGAATACCATCACTTTGATTAGATGGACTTTTGTTGGCAAATTATACTGCCCAGGTTCGCCATAGCTGTCCTCCCAAGGAGCAAATGTCTTTTAATTTCATGGCTACAGTCACCATCTGCAGTGATCTTGGATCCCAGAAATGTGAAGTCTGTCACTACTTCCATGTCTTCTCCTTCTATTTGCCAAGGTGTCATGGGGCCAGATGCCATGATCTTAGTTTTTTTTATATTGAGTTTCAATCCTACTTTTGTGCTCTCCTCTTTCACCCTCAACAAGAGGTTCTTTAGGTCCTCCTCACTTTCTGCCATTAGTGTCATCTGCATATCTGAGGTTGTTGATGTTTTTCCCAACAATCTTAATTCCGGCTTGTGCTTCATCCAGGCCAGCATTCCGCATGAGGTACTCTGCATATAAATTAAATAGGCGGGGTGACAATATATATCCTTGTCGAACTCCTTTTCCTATTCTAAACCAATCAGTTGTTCCATATCCCGTTCTGACAGTTGCTTCTTGACCCTTATACAGGTTTGTCAGGAGACATGTGAGGTGGTCTGGTACTCCCATCTCTTTAAGGATTTGCCACAGTTTGTTATGATCCACACAATCAAAGGCTTTAGCATAGTCAATGAAGCAGAAATAGACTTTTTTCTGATACTCCCGTGCTTTCTCCATAATCCATCAAATGTTGGCAATTTGATCTCTAGTTCCTCTACTTCTCCGAAACCCAGCTTGAACTTCTGGTAGTTCCTGATCTACGTACTGCTGAAGCCTAGCTTGTAGGATCTTTAACATGACCTTGCTGGCATGTGAAATGAGTGCAACGGTGCGATAGTTTGAACATTCCTTGGCATTACCCAGAGAGGCGCTCTCGGCCATGATTAACTTAGTGGGGGGGGGGGGGGGTGGAGGAGAGAGTGTGAGTGGTTTTGCTGTATCCTTGGACCTCTCTATAGTGAAGCCTCTATTGGTGTGGAGTCCATAGATGCTCTGGTGTGTGAATCTAGTTTTGTACTCACTCTTCCGATTGTTGTAGAACAAATAAAACAAAGTTAGAGTCCAGTAGCACCTTTAAGACCAACAAAGTTTTATTCAGGATGTAAGCCTTCATGTACTAAAAGCACACTTCATTGCTTACATGTTTTATTGCTTTCTCATGCTACCCAGATCAAACGTTTCCTCAGTTTGTTAATTTTGCTATTCTGTCATTGGATTTTAAATTTTTACCACTTTGCATTCTAAACTACTGCCTACCAGCTATATGTAGCTCTGCTCACTACCTGATTCCTCGTCTGAAGAAGTGTGCATGCACATGAAAGCTTACATTCTGACTAAACTTTGTTGGGCTTAAAGGTGCTACTGGACTCCAACTTTGTTCTGCTGCTTTAAGACCAACCCGGTTACCCGCCTGCATTATTGGACTACTCGAAAAGGATAGTTTGTGGTAAAGACCTGTTCAAGATGGCGGTCACGCCACCTCTTCCACGTTCCCTTCTTCCCAGAAGGCCTTCCACGCTGACGCGCGACTCCTTACCGTCGCATATGATCCGACTGCGCAAGCGCGAGGCGGCCATCGTTTCCCGTCGTGCTTTGGCTTTAGTCTTCCTTCGCGGGTCTCTCATTCTCCCTCGTCTCTCGGTTAGAAGTTTTCTGGACCAAAATGGCAGACGTGCTGGACCTTCATGAGGCGGGCGGAGAGGATTTCGCTATGGACGAGGATGGGGACGGTACGAGGCGGGGTTTACGAGAGGAGGAGTGGGTTACTAACTGGCTTGGGATATTCCTGGAGGTTTGGGGTAGGAGCCGAGAGACACTGGAGTTTGGGGAAGGGAGTGGGCTTGGCGGAGATGCGACGTAGAGCTCATCCTTCAAAACAGCCACGTTTTCCAGAGGGACTGATCTGTATAGTCTGGAGATTAGGTCTGATAATGGGAGAGCTCAGGCCCCACCTGGAAGTTGGCATCCATGGGTATGTTAGTGACCATCTTGCTCAGGTGTGGCCAAACTGCGGCTCTGGAGCCACATGTAGCTCTTTCACCCACATCGTCAGCTGGCTTGGAGAAGGCATTTCTCTTTGTAAATCACTTCTCCAAGCCAAGCCAGTGGCTTGGAGGATGCATTTGAAGTTAAAGTTGCTTTCTTTCCACACCTCCCTCCCTATATCTGTCATCTTCCTTCCTTCCTCTGACGTTCAGGTCTTGCGGCTCTCAAACATCTGATATTTATTCTATGTGGCTCTTATGTTAAGCAAGTTTGGCCACCCCTGATCTCGCTGCTCCTACCCCACACAACAGTCAAGCCTCCGCCTGTGTTTTACTATTTAAGCTGAGTGTGGGCCTCTCACAGATGCTAGGGAGTTCTCCTCAATCACAAGGGTTTCCTGTCAATACTTCCTGAATCTCACATTTGGCCTCACAGCAACCCTGTGAGGTAGAGAACCAGTGTGCTGTAATGCTTAGGATATCTGGAAGCTTTCAGCAACCTGGCTTCAAATCCCTACTCTGCCTTCAAGCTTTATTGGGTGACCTGGGGCCAGCGATTCTTTCTCATCTTAAACTATCTGGCAGGGTTGCTGTGAAAATACAATGGAGAACCAACTATATTTCTGTAAGTTTTTTGGAGGACTGGTGGGATAAAATATACTAAGTAAATTGGATGACAGATTAGTTGTGTAGCCTTATACAGCTTGAGATCACTGGCCCAGTTCTGAACTGATTGCGATTTCCAGACCATTTTGCTAGACAGCCATGTGGAAAGTTTGTTACAGTAGTAACAGTAATTCTGCCACTTAGGCTTCAGCTTAACATAGGTGACTTTTTTCCCATTCTGATTAGTCTTACCGAGCTGAACTTCTGCCTTACATCATTCTAATAATAACAACAGGAAAATGGTGTAGTAACTCCATATATAACATTTTGAACTTCCTCTATGGATGGTGAGATTGCTGTTATGATACTTTTGGTGCTGGAGGGGGCAACAGTGGGAGGGCTTCTAGTGTCCTGGCCCCACTGGTGGACCTCCTGATGGCACCTGGGTTTTTTGGCCACTGTGTGACGGACTGGATGGGCCATTGGCCTGATCCAACATGGTTTCCCTTATGTTCTCTTAAGTTCTTATACATCAAACCATATTTCAAGAGACAGGATGGATTTCTTAGTTTGTGGTGATAGGTGAATGGAGTCTGCAGCACCTTTACAGGCTAACGTTTGTTGTTGTGGCATCAGATTTTGAGGGCTTGATGCCACCTTATCAGATACAAGCTATTAAGAAGTTGTTTTTAAGGCCCCTCCCTTTCAGATTTTTTTCCTTATTGTCTTACATTCCCATTCCTCTAATTCAGGGGTGGCCAACGGTAGCTCTCCAGATGGTTTTTTTGCCTACAACTCCCATCAGCCCCAGCCAGCATGGCCAATGGCTGGGGCTGATGGGAGTTGTAGGCAAAAATAATCTGGAGAGCTACCGTGGGCCACCCCTGCTCTAATTTATATCATTCTGCTCTGCTTCCGCTGTGTGATGTTGGCTCAGTTCTACTGGAGGTGGTAAAACTTGCATCTTCAGATCCCCCATTTTTATAATTTAATGTGAACTAAAGTTTACCTGCATATAGAAAACTAGAATATCAAGGTGGTAACCAGACTAGAACTCATGTCCTTAACTTGCTAGTTTTCTACATGTAGATTTTTTTTTACACTGGAATGTTGTGTTGTGTGAACCTCTGAAGTATGCATTCTGCGTTGTGTGCATTCTGAAGTAGCTTATCACCTGAGTGAAGAACTTAGCCACTGCTCAGACTCCTTTCCATGTTATGCAGATTTGGGGATTGAGCTACAGAGTGGTCCTTGCAGAAAACCACCCCCAAGTTACTTGTACAAATGAGGCAAGTTCCTCATGCTTCTTTCCTTGCCCCTGGTCCAGCCAGTGATCTTTGGGTAGCCAGCTAAAATCAGTGGCTGCCAGAATCCTTCCATGCTTCTGAGTCTGGGCTTTTGAAGCACTCTGTGATTTCAAGGGTGATCCCCTACCTTCTCAAGCTCCAGGCTCAGGAGCAATGTTCCCTCTAAGCTGCAGAGGCTTGTGAGCAAAAATTCTACTTTGTGAGCTACTGGTGTTAAAGTTGTGAGCTACTGGAATTTAAGTTCTGAGCTACTGCATAAATTATTGTGCTTTGGGGCCATTTTTCCTGAGCGAAGACAAAAATGTGTGAGCTGGAGGCTAAAAATCTGTGAACTAGCTCATGCTAACTCAGCTTAGAGGGAACACTGCTCAGGAGGAAACCAGAGGCTTGTGGTGCCAACAGCCAGTGGCAGGGAAATTTGTAAGATTTGCTTATGAGAAAACTTGCTTATCCTGTGTGGTTTGTATTGATTGGTTGACGCTGCTGTGTTTGTTCTCCTTACCTGTCTCTCGTTCTAGAAAGCATTCACAAGCTGAAGGAAAAAGCCAAAAAGAGGAAAGGCAGAGGCTTTGGTTGTGGTAAGTTGTTTGCCTGTCCTGTGCTTGGGTTAATTGCAGGGATTTTCTGCCCATTGGTGTAAATTTGTCCAAAACTACCACGTGGAAGTTGAATTCAGATAGTGCTACATATTTGTGTTAAAAATATCTGTACCTTGCTTTTTATGCATATTTTGTCTTGTGACAAGTCAGCTTTCCAATCTACTTTCGCTCTCCTGCTTGCACCTTGGGAAAGGAGTGCTAGCTGGGCAGAATTCATGCAAACAGCCAACTCTTGTCACCTTCACAAGGTGAAGAGACAGTCTGAACTTCAGAGATACTTGGAGTACCTCCCAACTCCAGCACAATTGTGGGGAGGAGTTCTTGCCTTCCTTGCTAGATCCAGCCTAGGAAAGGGGGCTTGTCCTTCTTGCACTCACCAGAAACAGGAAGGATGTTTGCTGGGGCAAGCTAATGGGAATAGTATACTGTATCCAAGCTTTGCACAGAAACCTAATAGACATAACAACCTCACCTGAGTTCTACGCAGCAGGCTGGGAAGCTGGTCTGCCAAGATAACATCTGCAGAAGGAACTGTGAGTTTCCTGGCCAAGTAGCTAGCTGCGACTGAGTAATTTTTAATGCTTTTCCCAGTGTATGTCAGCAGAGGATGATAACTTCTCTGTAGCACTTGTTATTTAATTTTGTGCTTGGAGACTGTAGGAAGTAGAATCTGAGTAGTAGCTTCTTAGGAGAAGAGCCACAGAGAAAGTTTGAACTGCTGCTCCCATGCAGTGACCCCCCCTTTCTGGGGGCTCTGTCCATTCATCTACATTGCTTGTTTTTTTGTGTATCTTTTTTCTGTTATCAGAGGAAGGCTCCAGAGCCCGAGTTCGTGAGGACTACGACAGTGTAGAACAGGATGGAGATGAGCCAGGCCCACAGAGATGTGAGTGCACATCTGTCTCTCTTCACCCCTTGATGACCATCATCTCTCTCTTCCATGGAGGGGGTGGGATTATCTGGCATGGCTTGTCTGAGTATCGCTGATGGCTTCCTGTGTTTTGCCGTCCATTGCTACAGCGGTGGAAGGCTGGATTCTCTTTGTCACTGGGGTTCACGAGGAGGCCACAGAAGAGGATATTCACGACAAGTTTGCAGAATTTGGCGAAATCAAGAACCTGCACTTGAACCTTGACCGGCGGACAGGCTACCTGAAGGTAGAGAAGGGTATTTGGTATCTTTGCAAGAATATCCATGATCCTTGGTGGTATGGATTTGTGTTTATAAATGGACAGGGAAATCACTGATACGTTCCTCTGTTACCTTAAAATTGTGGGTAGACTCTTCTAGTAATATTGAGTAAACAGTAATCCTGGTAATGGCTTCAAGAAGGGGAGGTATCAGCTTTTGGGGCTTTTTAACCCTTGCAGCAGCTAGACTTACATTAAAATGACATAGGGAGATAGACCCTGCACTCAGATCCCTCATTTAAGAGGGCACAAGGAAGGAAATGTAGAAGAGGGAAGTCATTTCTCACAGTCCAGAATTAAGATGGGGAGGTTTTGAATGGTGTTTAAGTCCAGGTGAGGCAAGCTTGGTCTCGAGTGCATTTGTGTGCAGAGGTTTAATCTGCCTGCAGCTCTGGGCCATTGGCTACAGCTAAATTGCCCATTCCCCTCACATCTATACCCACAAAGCAGTTAAGAGGGCATGGGAAAGCAACTTTGACTGAGGAGCAAGAAAGTAAATAACCGGTTTCTGAAAATGCTTGGTGTTGAGGCAAAATGTGTGGAAGCATTCTTGGGAGACTTGCCTTTTTTTTTCGTCACTTGCCTCCCTCTTCCCTCACAGGGCTATACGCTAGTGGAATATGAGACATACAAAGAAGCCCAGGCGGCGATGGAGGGACTCAATGGGCAGGACCTCATGGGGCAGCCCATCAGCGTAGATTGGTGCTTTGTCAGAGGACCTCCAAAAGGAAAGCGCAGGTGAGCTTTTCACAGCAGTGGCAGTGACTGTGCCAGTCTTTTAATTTGTTCTCCTGATAGTGAAGAAATAGTTGGTGCTTTCAATGAACTCTCACTGTATGGCTTGGTTCAGGTATCTCACAAAAGTATAGTTTATGTTTAATTCGATTAGTTGAATTACACTAACTATGGTTAGTGTGGTAGTCTAAAAAGAGGGTCAGTCTGTTAAACCTGGCTTGTTTCCTGTTGCTGACCTTGCCAGAGTGCCAGCAAAGGTACTCTTCAGGTCTCTGCAAGGGAAGTAGGGGAAGACAAAGACAATGAAGCCAGCATTTGTCAAAGCAGGCCAGAATTTAGTGTGAGCAAAATTCTGGTCTCTCTAACTGTAGTTAAGCCAAGCCATGCTTTTCTGTTTCAAGTGTTGTAGTTTTGATTGGCCATCTCCCAAATGGTAGGGAATATTTTGCCAGGTGGAAGGAAAAAGTTACCAGAAGAAGCTTGAAGACATTGAAGAGGTGCATCTGGGTATCTGCAAAAACACACCATGAACACTGGTTAAACACAGTGTTTGTCCCTCTCAGTGTCTATTCATTTACTTCATTTATACCCCATGTTTCTCCCCTATGGGGACTCAAAGCAGTTTGCATCATTCTCCTCTCCTCCATTTTATCCTCACAACAATCCGGTGAGGTAGGTTAGGTTGAGCGTGCATGACTGGCCCCAGTTCATTCAGCAGGCTTCCATGACAGACTGGGGATTTGAGCCTGAGTTTCCCTAGGTCCCAGTCTGGCACACTGACACTACACCACACTGGCTGTCCAGTGTGTGAGACTTGCCATTTGGTGATGCTCTTAGGCCAGAAGGGGGCCTGCAGCCCAGTGCGTGGCTTGCTCCAGGCCTTTCGCCAAACTGATTCTGGGGTGTTGTGTTGCACATCTGAATTACTGTTCAGAGAAACTCAACGAGGCTTTTACTGTCATCCATTTCATTTCAGGGGTTGCCGTAGAAGGAGCCGGAGTCCTGACAGGAGAAGGCGCTGAGGAGAAACCTCCCCCCCTCCTTTTTTGCTGGTTCACAGAAGAAGTTCTTGATGAATCTGAGGGAGGCTCCACTTCGTACTGGCAGAGCTGTGTGCCAGAATTGGTCTCTTGCCTCTGTCCCTGCCCAGGCTTCATGTTTTAATTATGCTGTCTGTACCTACTGAGTGGATTTTTTTTATTTGTATCTGTCTCAAAGTTCATGAGACTTCCCTTATGGATTTCCTCGGAAACGTCCTTACCCCCTCTGTCACAATTGAGATCGTTCGATTATTTGGTTTGAAGAAGGACTCTCCAAAAAGCCAACATTCAAAATAAAAGTCCGGTTTTTTTAAAGAAAAGAAAAATCCCGTACTCTTGTGTTAAGCCTCTTTTTACTTTATGGGCGTTTTCGCACTCACGTTCAGTCGGCGTGACCCCCCTCTTCACCGCGCAGGATCTGCGCGGATTTCGCACTAAATGCCGTGGAGCAGCCGGAAGAGCCGGAAACTCCCGTCGCAAAAGCCGCGCAAACGGAAACTGCTTTTTGGCGGTTTACGTTTGAGCGGCTTTTGCGCCGGGAGTTTCCGGCGCAAAAGGCTGCTCCGCGGCATTTAGTGCGAAATCCGCGCAGATCCTGCGCGGTGAAGAGGGGGGTCGCGCCGGCTGAACGTGAGTGCGAAAACGCCCTATGAAATGGGAGGGGTGTTTAAAAAGGGGCCTTGCTAACCGACTGCCATAACTGTAACCCAGCAGCCTTCCTTTGCTACCCAGAATGGACAGTAGGGGGCAGCCTCAGGACCCTTGAACTTGATCTTGCTGGATCTCTCACATATACTGACCATTTGTGGGGTGGCAGCAGCCTCAGAGGGGGAAAGAGAAAGTACAGTTCCTTGCCAGTCAGAAGAGCTTAGTTTTTATGAGCAGCTAGAGATGATCCTCGCCACCGGTAATCAGGCAGGTGACTATTTCCAAGTCTGCCCTAAGCTCAGCGTTGTGTTTTATTTGTGGTATCTTTGGTTGCGCTACACAGATTTGTGGCTGCATTCATTTAAAAACTGGGGGAGGGAGTCAACCAACATGTAGAAGAAAATGCTAAAAGCAAAGCTGGCATGGCACAATTCAGCATCTTCTCCCACTGTAGGGACGGAGCCTTGGAATGGGTAGCTCCTGTCGCCTGTTCCTGCAGGCAGGGCAAACAGACAAGGTCCCTGTGGATGGCTTGGAGAAGCCTCCTGTGTCATTCAAAGGTTCTTCTTGGTGCCATGTATGAGTGCACAATGCTTTAGCTCATACATGAAGCTCCCTTCCACTGAACCAGACCTTTGGTCCATCAGTCAGTATTGTCTACTCAGACCAGCAGTGGCTCTCCAGAGCTTCCAGCAGAGGTCTTTCCCATCACCTACTATCTGGTCATTTTATCTGGAGGTGCTCAGCCACAGCCCATCCTCGCTGCACTGTTGACTGTGGGTTGTCTTGAATGGCCGGGAGCAAAATTATAGCCTTTAGTTGCACCCATCCCTCTTTTTCTTCTCCTTCCCCTCTGCAACCAGAGTGGAGCATGAAACTTTGACCAGGCTGGCAAGATAGAGGGTTGGGGGAACATGGCATTTCCACTGCCTAGAGGGCCGCAGCAGATGTGAACCTGCTTTTGCCAGAACCACTGGATGTTGCTCAGCCAGCCTTGATATGCCCCTTGAAACACATGGCAGGGGAGGAGCTTTTATCTTTGGTGAGCTTGCACACAGCAACTCCTCAATCCCAGCAGGGTTTTCACACTTTTGCACCTCTGCTCATGGCTGCCTCTTGAGTCTGAAGACAGGGTGTATGCTCTTTTGTGGTGATTCCTCTCTAGGCATTCAAAGAGGCAAAACTATTTCAATAGGGCATTTCCAGTGTGTTTTGTAGGCTCATTTTCAGAGAGCTACCAAGAAACGTTTTCACAGTGGATCGGATCCCACAAATCTTGTATTGCTTGTAGCAGTGCTTTTTCCTGCAGCACAGAGAAAATGCAGAAAATTCTCGTCCATGCTACTCACTTGGACTTTAGCCTGTGAAAACATGCTAGGATAAAAACTGGCTAGCGGTAGTGAGGATGGATTGACTTACAGTGGTGTGAAGGACAAAGCGGGAGTCAAGTGGTACCTTTAAGACCATGTTTTATTCAGAACATAAGCTTTCGTGTGCTCTCTAAGCACATTTCATCAGATGAGGGAAGGGTAGCTTTGTCCACTGGGTGGCACTGTTACCTCACACTATGAAAAGTCCTTTTCCCGTCCCAAAGATTTTCTCCTCCCACTGTTGGCATTTTCTTTTCTTTTTTCTAATGTGGGTAGGGGCTTTCAACCCAAATTGTAGAGCAGGCAGGGGATATCCTGTCTAGCCCAGCATTTCTCAGATTGTTGGGCTCAGACCTTCCATTTCTAAACTTATTCTTTCCCCCATGCCTGCCCTTATCCATTCCACAGCAGAAATCTTTGCAACACAGCTGTGTATATGCAGAGTGCTGTCATGGGCTGGTATCTGTAGATTGGGATGCTTTTGTAATGCCAGTGACAGGAAAGGGGTGGGAGAACACCTGTCTTTAATACTGCCTCATGCATCCCAGATTTAGCAGCCTGAAGGTCCTAACCCTCTAGAATGTTGCCCTCTTGTGAGAGCCATTGACTTAGCCTCCCCTCTGCTCCAATGAGTTTCATTAATCCTGAATCTGGCATGTCATAGAATAATATTTACCAAGTATCTGAAGGTGGTTTAGGCCAGTGAGCACAGCTGCCTAAAATGAGCAATTGAGGGACAGAGTGGAGGAGAATTTGGGGGGAGACTCCTGCAGCTGTAGAAATAAGCTGGAGGAGGATTCTTAGCATGTGAGCATGCCCTTAAACTATCCTCCCCCCAGCTGGAGGGTCATGATTTGTCATAGTACACTGTGGTGTCTATAGCGATCTTTCATTAGCACTCTCCCATGCATTGGATTAAACTTTCTGGTATTGAGTAACAGCATTTGTGGATAAGCTGGCCTTAAAAGCATAAGAACCCTCCTGGGTCAGGCTGGTGACACATCAAATCCAGCATCCTGTCTCACACAGTAGCCATCCAGAGGAACAAAGCACAGAGGCTGATCCCTTCCTTGATGTTGCTTCCTGGCTCTGGTTTGGAGAATAAGTGCCTCTGAATGTGGAGGTTCCCTCAGTCACCATGGAGAATAGCTACTGGCAAGCTTAGTCTCTATGAATGTATCTAATCTGTTCATAAGCTGTTTATACCTGTGACCATCACTACATTTTCTGGCAGCAAATTCCACATTTTAATCACTGTAAAGTATTTCATATTGTCTGTCCTGAATCTACTGCCTATCAGATTCGTTAGATGCCCTCATTTTCTAGTATTTTGGGAGAGGGAGAAAAAGTTCTTTTTTGCTAGCTCTTTCCAACTCACGCATAATTTTACAAACCTCTATCACGACCCCCCCTTAGCAATCTCTTCTAAACTGAAGAGAGCCAGATTCTTCAGCCTTTCTTCACAGGAAAGGTGCTCTTGGTTACCCTCCTCTGTACTTTTTTCCAGCTCTGTGATGTACTTTTTGAGATCCAGGGACCAAAACTGTATACAGTATTCCAAATGAGGCTGCACCATACAGTTTATCTCCATTGGTGATAAAAAAGGACAACAGGAATCTTATTAAGAAAATATTCTGTGTTTATTGGTTGATGGCATCAACTGTTGGAATTATGGATGTGGGAACTTTTGGGTCTACATTTAGGCACATTAGAGCCATCCAGTTGTCTGTGCCCAGAAGTGAAGGCCAAATATTCAGGGGAGAGAATGGAGCAGATGGTCATCTTCCATCCTTTCAGATGAAGCTCTCTGCCATTTTTCTCCTGTACAATGACAGCTTTGCCCCTGGTGGACATTCTGCTACAGTAAATTCTGCTTTGTACTTTCCCTGGATCTCCGGCCGCCTCACTGGCATCGCGGCAGAAGAGCGGAAAGAACCGGTCAACACGGAGGCTGCCTCCTTTTTCCTCCGACTGCAGCAGCAGCTCCTGCGGCTTTCTACCTGGAAGTGCATGGCAAAGAGGCCATAGATGAGGGGGTCAAGGCACGCGTTGAAGAGACCGAAGAGGAAGAGGATGTGGCTGAGGGAAGGGGGCACCTGCTCTCTGGTCAGCATCTCTGGGGAAAACCAGTACCAGAGGCCAAGCATGTAGTAAGGTGTCCAACAGATGATGAAAGTCAAGACGATGATGACAGACATCTTCAGGGAGCGCATGCGTGCCCGGGGGATGTTGTTGTAAGAGCGGCGAAGGTGGAACTCTCTGGATTTGGGGGTGGCTGCAGAAGGAAGTAGAAGATGAGCAAGAGAAAAGGGATGGAGGTTCCTAAGGGAGGAGAAAGGGAACAAATAGGCTGCCATATGAACTGCAGAGAGTGAATGTTCTAGATGGCCCGCAAGACACAGCCTTCCTGCATTGTTTATCATTTCCAACTAATATTCTGTGGAATATGGATGTTCCAATTAATCATCCTGTCCAATAGCTGTTGACAGTCCTCATTCTGTATGGATTTATTTAATCCTTGTGTAAGGCCATCTTAGCTTCTGACCATCTCTGCATCTTTCAGTAACAAATTCCCAAAGATTTTCTAGCAGACTAAATTTTCTGCTAATGGAAGGCACCTCTGCCAGGGGAACAGCACTTCCACCAGTGAAACAACTTTTGTGCCATCTCTCCTTCCTCTGCAGTCCATTGATTGCCCAGAAATGCTGCTTCTGGGTAATAAGGGACCCTTAGGAATGGCATGAGAGGCAAGTGGGGGAGGCGGGCAGGGTCTGCAGCAAGAATGGAGAACTGGAGGTAGTTACACAACACCTTTTGTTAGCAGATAATGAGTCTGAACCCAGCCCAGTATTTCCTTCCTTGCTGACCACTGAGATCCTTGATTCCCAGATTTGACTGTTAATGGGAGAGAAACTTCTCCATTTTGTGGTTATACTTTTATAAGCCTCTAGTGTCCTGCTTCCTTAGCTTTTTTCTTTCAGCTAAACAACCATGTTACTCTGGGAGGAATGCAGAGCATCTGCAAACATTTCAAGACAATCCTGTCTTTAATACTGTCTCTTGCATCCCAGTGCTCAGTCCTTGGAAAACAAACCAGGCCCAAAGAGAATAATTTAGTAATTGCTTTCTACCCAACCCTCTTTCTATTTTTTCCCGTATGTCTGTTTCCATTCATTTGTTTCACAGACTTAGACGGTCTTCCCAACATTCCTTTACTAAACAAAGACTGAAGCAGATGTGTGTTTCACCTTGACCCAACTTAACTGCCTCCCAAAAGTGGTCCCTTGCTGATCTCTATCCACCCATTTCTACTCCTTGGCTGTGATCACACACACTAAATAATGCACTTTCAATCCACTTTCAGTGCACTTTCCAACTGGATTTTACTGTGTGAACTGACAAAATACAGTTGGAAAATGCATTATTTAGTGTGTGTGATCACAGCCCTTGACTCGTTCATGTGCTCGAAAGGGTTTCTTTCCTCCCTCCCAACTCCACGTTAGATTTTTATCCCACTAATCTTCCGGAACAGTAGACGTGGCTCTCTGCTTCCCCATGCCCACTGCCCTGAAGGGAAGCAGGTTCCGTGTTGAGCTCACCACAAGCTTTCTTCATCTTTCTCGATATCTCAATGAAGATGCGGGAATAGCAGACAACCATGATCAGCAGGGGCAGCAGGAAGAGGAAACAGAAGGTGAACATGTTGTAGAGAATTTCTTGCCAATGAGCATGAAAACTTCCCATGGTGGCACATTGGATGAAGTAGATGGGCTGCGAGCGGCTGACGGTGTGGAAGACAAACATCTGGAAAGGGCCAAGCATCCCCCCCCAACAAAAAGAAACATCAGAGCTCAAGATTCTTAAAGAGGCTACCTCATTGGAGAGAGAGGTCTTTCTACTTTTTGCCCCATAGCAAGTTATTTAGAAGGTTAATTTGAACAAATGGTCTGCACAGAAACCATAGGTAAGAGCATATGGCTGCTACCTTTTCCCACCTGTTTGGCAATCCTGCAAATAATTCCAAAAAAGTTACCCACCCATATCTAGCTACATCAGGCCCATCTGGCTCGTCTGAATCCCCATTCTGCCATGGAAGCTTGCTGTGTGATTATGGGCTGTTCACACACTCTCAGCTTACCATACCTCACCAGCTTCCTGAAGAGAAAGGTCACGTTTAAATAAGGTAAACGAGTAACAAGAGGACCCAGGGAAGGAGACTCACTTTTGTGAAACTTCCTAATCACCAGCTGGCAATCTTTCTCACAGATGAGACTGTTTACCAGGTTGACATGGAAAGAGTTGGTCTTGAAGTGGGGGAACAGAGTTCAAATGCTTCCTTAGAGATGCAAATCACATACTTTGTTATGTTTTTAAGTGACTGTTAGATATTCCTATGTTGTAACCCTCCCTGAGCCCGCTTGTGGGAAGGACGGGATAGAAATCAAATAAATACATCCTGTGATGATACAGTTGGATAATCCTCTGCTGGATAATCACCCTGAGCTCTTTGAAAGTGAGATGTGATAGAAAGCTCATAAAAATAGTTACATACAAACATAAGCACTATAGAAAAATACACTGCCTTTCCTATTAGAAGCCCAGGTAAATCTTGAAGGGATTTGAATGCTGAAACAGTACAGCCTTGTACATGTTTATGGCACTTCAAGATGCAGTCTTTCAATTAGTTGTTTGCTCTGGTAAAGGAATCACAACTGACAGCCCTTCTGAGGTAAAAAAAAAAGTTGGCCAGCTTCCACATCAGTGAAATTTGTAGATCAATAGTTGTATGTCTGTGTGAAGTGATCAGATTTCCACACCTTTTAAGTTGGTGGGATGTGGGGCAGATCTCCCTTCCTCCCACTCCCATCTATTCCTTCCATTTTGATTATATGTTTGGCCTCTATTCTCTCATCAAGAATGAAAGAGGAAAGCAGTCAGGATGTGGGTGTGAACCAGTGACCTTTTTATTATACATTTATAGTGTGCTTTTCTCCCCTCTGGGTACCTAAAACATCTCCCCTTCTCCATTTTATCCCCACAACAACAACTTTATGAGGTAAAATTTATTGGGTTGAAAGTGACCATGGCTTTTGTTGTAGAAAAAGCCCAGTAGGAACTCATTTGCATATTCAGCCACACACCCTGGTACCAAGCCAGCCGGAACTGCGTTCCTGCTCAAAAAAAGCCCTGAGAGTGACTGGCCCAAGGTCAACCAGCAAGTTTCCATGGCAGAATTAGGGAGTCAAAGCTGGTTGTTCTGGTCCTTATCCAATACTTGTAACTACTGCACCATGCTCTTGTCCTAACCGCCTACCAATTCTCCCTCCTTCCCAAACCTTACACTGTTCAGCAATGTTTTTTTCCTGGAAGTCCACTTAGAAAAGGAAATTGATTGGTTGTAAACCAGTGGCTTGTTACCTATCCCCTAAAATGGCAACTAAAAAGGCAATTGCCATTTTGCTTGCATCTTTTTTGTCTTCAGTTATGGCAATACAGTGAGCCAGAGTTTGCCTCAAGTGGCTTGTTCCTGGCATCTGCAATATGACAAAAAAACAACAACCCTAATTTAGTCCATCCCCAGTAGTATTGCAGCCACCTACCTGAGGTAAGGCCAGAAGCAAGCTCAAAGCCCAGGCCACACACAGCATGACTTTGTTCTTCCTCTTGGCCTCACCAACACTTAGAGGATTCAAAATGGCCGCCCGGCGGTCTAGGCTGATCACCACAGTGACGAAAGCTGAGGCATACATAGCCACCAGCTTCAGGAACATGAGAACCCGGCAGGCCATGTCGCCAGCATACCACTGCACAGTAATGTTCCACACCACATCCAAAGGCATTACCACAAAGGTTACCAATAGGTCCGCAGCTGCCAGATTCATGAGGAGGATTCGAAGATGGGGTCTTTTTTGGTATTTCTGAGTGATGGTCCAGAGCACAACAATGTTGAAGAAGGCAGAGGAGAGGAAGAGAACTATGGTTATAGCCACTCGGACTTTGGCAGCGGTGGAGAAAGTGGGCAACTGGAAGAGCTCCTCGACTGGCAAACTATCATTGGTTGCACCACTGGCCAAGATCTCCTCTACGCCATTGGATTTCCCATGACTTTGGTTGCCTACCATGGCCAGCCCTGATTCCACCATCTTGTTGGCCCTCATCGGGAAGGTGGTGTTCATCCGTCTGGTGTCAAGCCTTCCCCAGACAAAGGTAACGTCCTGCCCCAGACCGGCACAGGGATCCTACCAAAATCAGGGGTTTCCAACCTGGCTGGTCCCTCACCAGTCCTTTAGGAAGCCCCACTCTTTCAAAACCTTGGCAGAGCTGACAAATTTTTGGCATGGTTCTTTGCTCAGATAAAGCTACTGCTAAAATGGAGCTGCCCAGATCCTACTGTGAACTGTGCAGAGGACACCTTCTGCCAGATCAGTGTATTTTGTCCCTCTATAGATTTTAATGCTGCCAACAACTTCCACGGTTGATGAATAGCCTGGAAATGTTTGCTTTAGCTTGCCGTGCTCACTTGTAAATATTCTGTTAATGGCTCCCCACTTGAGAAGGGTGATGATATTCTATTTAATTTTGTGGCAGGAGTTAGAGAATTCAGTCCAGTGCAAGGTTTGTGTTTTCCAAGACTTGAATACACTGTTGATTATCCAGCATAGTCCTTTCCTGGGCAAGAGTGCCACAGTTTAGCCTTCTCTCTGCAGGCCCTGCCTTGCCCTTCAGTGCATTTGTTGCATGTCCCTCACAACCAGGGCACCAGCTCCATTCCAGGAACCTGCAGGAGGAAGAAAATCCAGGTTTGATTTAGGTACCCCTGCCCTCTTTTCAGGATCCTCCTGTTATTAGTCCATGAGCCAAGAGCCAAAAATTGACATATTGATATCAGGTATGGGGGCTAAACTTTTTAATGCTTTTTCCCCCTGAAAGCAGTGTCTCTGGCTGATTTCGCACTTACCTTTTACTGGCGCGACCACCCTCCTCACGCCGGCGGATCTGCAGGGATTTCGCACCAGAAGCGCCGGCGCAGCCAAAAGAGCCGGCAACTTCCGTCGCGGAGCCAGCTCAAACGTTTTCCTGCTTCTTGGCGGTTTCCGTTTGAGCTGGCTCCGCGACGGAAGTTGCCGGCTCTTTTGGCTGCGCCGGCGCTTCTGGTGCGAAATCCCTGCAGATCCGCCGGCGTGAGGAGGGTGGTCGCGCCAGTAAAAGGTAAGTGCGAAAACGCCATCTATGTACTATATTTTGGTGTGATTTTCCTGTTCTGATTGGTAGCTTATGCTTTTTAATGATATCATTGAGTAGGAAGAGCTAAAACTCATGAACCAAGTGATATAATACATAGACCTATACCTTCAGAAAAACAAAGAAATTTTGCCACTTTATGTGATATCAACTCCTTTGCTAGCCCACAGACTATATGAAAGAGGTGGCAGGTATGGAAGAAATGGATGTAAGTATGCCTCTGTGCCAGCAGGGGGTGGTCTGTGTATGTGTGTGTTTGTAGACAGAGACCATTCTAAGCAATAAAAATACATGCTAAATGTTAATACAAACTCATCCAAACCAATCAACCTTAGGTAATTCACCAAGTATATTGCAGGGCATGCATGAAATTACTTATGGCTCTTAGAAGGGCTCTCATCCAGTTAAAGATAGTTAGTTGATTTTGTTTTAGTAAACTGATTACTAAATCAGTCAAAACTGCAGAGGATGACCTATGAATATAATTACTGAAAGAAACATACTTTTATATTTTGCCTATACATGTTGCAGTATCTTAGGAAAGCTATTCCTTTCACTTTCTGTGCGCGAGAAGGTAGAATGATTCTTCTAAGATCATATTTGCCATCTAAATACTTTGTGTTTGTTTTTTTTAAACCTAAACATTTAAGAGGGGGGAGTCTGTTGCCTAATAATTTAAGGACTCCAAAAGATTTTTAAATTGATTATGTAGTTAGGTTAGTTAAAGATTGTCCAAGTTTTGAATACAAGTTTTTGAATCCTTAAAATGAGGGAGGAGGTGGAAATGGAATTCACTGCCACAGCTGGTCGCGGCAGATACATGCATAGATGACTTCAAGAGGAGACTGGATAGACATATGGAGCAGAGGTCCATCAGTGGCTATTAGCCACAGGGTATAGATGGAACTTTCTGTCTGGGGCAGTGATTCTCTGTATTCTTGGTGCTTGAGGGGGGGGCAGTAGTGGGAGGGTTTCTAGTGTCCTGGCCCCACTGATGGACCTCCTGATGGCACCTGGTTTTTTTTTGGCCACTGTGTGACACAGAGTGATGGACTGGATGGGCCATTGGCCTGATCCAACATGGCTTCTCTTATGCTCTTAATTATTTTTTTTAATATTTTTACTTAAATATCATTCATGTATTTGTATCTCATCCCTACCAGGGAAAGGACTGGATAAACATATGGAGCAGAGGTCCATCAGCGGCTGTTAGCCAGAAGGTATAGAAGGAACACTGTGTCTGGGGCAGTGATGCTATATATTCTTGGAGGGCAACAGTGGGAAGGCTTCTGGAGTTCTGGCTCCACTGGTAGACCTCCTGATGGCACCTGGGTTTTGACCACTGTGTAACACAGAGAGTGTTGGACTGGATGGGCCATTAGCCTGATCCAACATAGCTTCTTTTATGTTCTTATTACCAAGCAAAATCTTCATCCCATCATGACATAGAACAGCAGCTTTATTTCAGGCAAGCTACCTCCACTTGGTTTTTTAATTTAGTTTTCCAATTAAATGCAATCCCTCTCCTTGTGCCTCAGCTGCAGCCACTTCATCGGCTTGCCACCCTTTTCACATTTTATTTTTAGCTCAGCTGCTCTTCAGCTCTGCCGGTAGCTGATTTATTCAGGTGCTTCGGGGGGGGGGCGGTGTGTGGAAAAGGAAAATGAGATAAGAGGAACAAGAAGGTACAGAGCGATTTCCAGTCGTGGAGACACCCAGCGGGTAGCCAAGCATACCGAAAGAATGGCAACCCCAAGGTCTATTTTTCTTTGCTTCCCTTCACCACCAGGGATGTTCCTGAAAAAGGATGCCAGGCTTGGAAATCCGCATCAAACAAAGGAACGGAGACCAGCATGAAAAGGGCAGCTGAGGTGGGGGGTGATTGCTTCTAAGACAAATAACCAAGTCGGGAGCCTTTCCTTCTTGACTGAGTAACATCTGCAAAGGTTTCAGCAAATGCAGAAAGCTTTCCCCACTTCACAACTGAAAACAGAGGGGGGTTGCATCCCTTTATTCTGGTTGGGGCTGCCAACCTCCAGGGGGTGGATGAAGACCTCTGGCTATTATAACTGATCTTCAAGTGATTGAGATCAGTTCACCTGGAGAAAATGGCTGCTTTGGAAGTTGGACTCTATGGCATTATGCCCAAAACCCTGCCCTCCTCAGGCTCCATCCCCCAAATCACCAGGTATTTCCCAACCTGGAGCTGGTGACTCTAATTCTGGTACCCAGAACTGCTTTGCAAATCCTGTCTCTGTCATGTTGTTGCTCTTCTCCATAATCATATGAATCTACCATACTGAATCAGACCATTGGTCCATCAGAGTCAACACTGTCTACTCAGACTGGCCGCAGCTCTCCAGGGTCTCAGAAGACTTTCACATCACTGACTGCATGGTCCTTTTAACTGGAGATGCCAGAGATTGAACCAGGGACCTTCTGCATGCCAAGCAGATGCTCTAACCATTGAGCCACCACCCCTCCCCCTCGATCTGCTTCATGCCATGATTTTTTGCTGTACTGAGGCCTCTCCCTCATTAGCTTACAACCCCAAAAGGTGCTGCCCACCCTTTCGTTAAAGGTATATTACAAACATAAGTTCAGACGGTGTGGATCCCTTACCCTATCACCTGGGCTTTCCCTTGGCACAAGGAAACTTCCCTCGATGCAAGAGGCTTCTTGTGTTAAGGTAAGGTGCTTTGCCCCAGAGTGAAAATGCAGTTAGCTTAACAGCCCATAATTGTCCAATGGTGGCTTATCTGCAGATAAGCAATTAAAAATATAGCTGGGCAAGTGGGCAGTAGGATGCAAAATGGTGCCTTAGGAGCAAGTCGTATCCATTCCTCACTCAAAGATGGGGAGAAGGAGCTGAACCCCTAAGATAGAATTGCCAGGTCCTCCCTGGTCACCGGTAGGAGGTGGAAGACATAGTGTTGCCGACTTCAGGTTGGGAAATTCCTGGACATTTGGATGTGGAGCCTAGAGAAGGCAGGGACCTTAGTAGGGTACAATGCCATAGATTCCCTTCCAAATCATCCATTTTCTCCAGGGGATCTGATCTCTGTAGTCTAGGGTTGCCAAGTCCAATTCAAGAAATATCTGGGGACTTTGGGGGTGGAGCCAGGAGACATTGGGGGCGGAGCCAGGAGCAAGGGTGTGACAAGCATAATTGAACTCCAAGGGAGTTCTGGCCATCACATTTAAAGGGACAGCACACCTTTTAGAATGCCTTCCTTCCATAGAAAATAATGAAGGATAGGGGCACCTTCTTTTGGGGCTCATAGAATTGGACCCCCTGGTCCAATCCTTTTGAAACTTGGGAGGTATTTTGGGGAGAGGCACTAGATGCTATACAGAAAATTTGGCACCTCTACCTCAAAAAACAGCCCCCCCAGAGCCCCTGACACCCGCAGATCAATTCCCCATCATTCCCTATGGGAATCGTTCCTGGAGGTGCATAATGGCTGTGGGGTGGAGCTTCCCCCGCCGGCCAGCTGGCTGGGGGAGGGGGGAAGCCTGTAAAACCAGGGGATCCCCCGCTGGGACCTGGGGACTGGGAAGCCTACTGTACTCTGGAGGTAAGCTGTAATTCTGGGAGATCTCCAAGTCGCACTTGGAGGCTGGCATCCCTACAAATATCAAATCTAGCAGCTCACCCTTTGAGCAAGGTGTTGCTAGCAGGCAAAATACAGAGCTCGTGTTTTACCAGGGGCCGGGTCCAGAAAACAGGAACCATTCCTAGTGCATCAGGAGAATTGGGGTAAATTATTCCAGCATTGTGTTGGTCTATTAGAAACCAAATTCAAACAACAACAGTAGTGTAATACCTTTTACTGGGACCAACCAAAAGGATTCAGCGGGGCTGGCTTTTCAAGGATATGGCCGTAAGAAAGGAAGATTATAAATAAATTAATCGTGGTGGAAAGTGCCATAAGTTGTCCACATCACCACCACTCTCCACTACTACCTCATATGGTTTTGAAGGCACTCAGAGGTGGTTTGCTATTGCCTACCTCGTCAGCATGATCCTGGACTTACTTGGCAGTCTCTCATCCAAGTACTAACCAGGGCCAGTTGGCCGCCAACTGTGCTTAGCTAATGGAATTTGACAGTCGCTTCTAAAACACTTCCCAAAAAATCCCTTAAAGCCCTGATCCTGATAGCCCAGGTAAGCCCAGAATCATCAGATCTCAGAAGCTAAGCAGGGTCAACTCTGCCAAGTTCTTGGATGGAAGACCTCCTTGGAAAACCAGAGCTGGAAGGCAGGGGCAGGCTTTATTCAGCCTCCTTTCTGAATATCCTCCAGGCCTCCAGTAGAGAAGGGATGTCAGCAGGGCACAATGCCATAAGGTCCACCCCACAAATAAGCTATTTTCTCCAGGGGAACTTATCATGGTCATCTGGAGGTCAACTGTAGAAGCACTAGATCTCCAGGTGCCTGGAGGATGGCAACCATATAAATTACTGTCCCCAATTTGTCCCTCTTTTAGCTGCCTAAAGATGCCTTGTTAAAATTTCACTAGCAAGTTAAGAACAAAAGAAGAGGCCTGCTATAGGACGAACAAACTGAGGCCAAAGTTGCCTCATAGCAGTTGTTGACTGTCTCTACATATGGAGTTTCCCTTTAGTCCCCCAGGCTAGTAGCCAGTGATGGACCCCCTCAAGAATGACCCTTTTAAAGCCTTCTATACTTATGGCCATCACTACATCCACTATTGACAAGATAAGTATTTGTTGAATGAAATGTTTCATTTTGTTTGAACAGCTTGCATAGCCATCGCTCTGGATCTAGCTCTCTTCTTTATGGCCTTAGATATTAAAGTTCTGACTGGAGAATTGTCTCCAACACATATCCAGCCAGTGTGGGATAATGGTTAGTGTTTCAGACTAGGAGGCTTGGATTCAAATCCAGTCACTGTCTTTCAATCTAACCTGAGAGGGTGTTGCCAGCATGAAAGGGAGGGGGGAGAAGTCTGCCTTTTACACAGAGGCAGGGGACTTGTTTGATGTGGGGAAAGGATGGTATTCTAGCACATTTTAAAAAAGTCTTTGTGGCTGTCCTGATACAGCAGGCCTGGCAACTGCTGAGTAATGAATGAAACCTAGCTGCCGCAGGCTTATCTACCAAACAGGGCCTCGAAGGCAAAACAAGATGAGATGAGAAAGGATCACAAGCACTGGATTGTGCCTCAGAGATGTATTACAAAATGCTGGGCTGTGCGGACGTGACAGCTGACCAGGCAGGCTTGTCTGGCCATCAACATCTGCTGAGGCAAGAGCCAGCCGCACAAGTGGGCCTCAGAGAGTGAAGCAACAGAGAAAATTGCCATCGCCGCATTTGACTTCGGCTTCTTAGGTTTGCTGCCTTGTTTACCTGCTCTGATTGACAAACGGTGGTTCAGAGTCACAGGCAGGGGCTGCTGATTTCCAGGTGGTGGTGGATAAAAATCTCCTGGGATTTCAATTGATCTCCAAGCAACAGAGATAAGTTCCCCTGGGGGAAATGGCTGCTTTGGAAGGAAGAAGATATTGAAGAAGAAGATGGCGGACTCAAATGGCATTATACCCAGTTTGGAGGGTGGACTCAAATGGCATTATCCCTCCCCAGAGTTCAACCCCAAAATCTCCAGGAATTTCCCAGCCTGGTGGTGGTAACCCTAATCACAGGCATAACAAAAGGAAGGCTGAAATGTTATTTATTTACTTCATCTATACCCTGTCTTTCTTCACAAGTGGCCCCCAAAGCAGCTAAGTAAGGGTTGCCATGCCAACCTCCAAGCAGTGGCTGGATATCTCCTGGGGGCAGAGCCTATAGAGGGCAGGGTTTGAGGAGGGGAAGGACCTCAGCAGGGTATAATGCCATACAGTCCACCCTCCCAAGCAGCCATTTTCTCCATGACAACTGATCTCTGTTGTCAAAACGAGTTGTATTTCCAAGAGATCACCAGGCCACACCTGGAGGTCTGTGATTTTATCTCAAGACACTGATACCAAACAGGGCACTATCGTGTGCTGGTGAGCACTGGGAGGAAAAAGGACAAGTCTCATCTTGTGGTAAAACGGGGAAAGAAAATTACTGATCTGGCCATGCATTTTGAAATAGAAAACCTCTAGAGTGGCCAATCTCCAGGTGGGGCCTGTAGATCTCCTAGTATTACAATTGATCTCCCAGTTCCCCTGGAGAAAATGGCTACCTTGAAGGGTGGACTCCATGGCGATAAATCCTGTTGAAGTTCCTCCCCTCCCCAAATCCCACCCTTCTCAGGCTCCACCCCCCAAATCTTTGGCATCCAGAAGTCTCTACCCTCCCCTCCTCAAATCTCATCCTCCTTAGGTTCCACCCCCAAAATCTTCAGGTATTTCTCAGCCCAAAGCTGGCGATGCTAAATGCCTTCCTGCAAGGAGAACTTGTAGAATGAGATCATAAGTACCTATGCCACCAATATGGGCTGCTCCACTCTACTAACAGCTGGGCTTTCCTCCTGTGCAAAGAGCTTTTTTTAATGCAAAAGCCAAAAAAAGGCTTTATGAGCTGGAATAAATCTCAGCAGCCCCAGGAACAGGCCAGTATGATCCAACCTAGTATTACTGGTCACATAAAGGCAGGTTGCAAATGACCTGTTTCTACCTTAGCTTACCTTCTGTTAAGCAATAGAGATTTGTAAATATGCTTGAGTACTGATGTGTTCCTCAAAGAGAATCCACAGCTTTTTACCAGGGCATTTTGTAGAGGTAAATGAAAACACTCCTCCTTCCCTCTTACTGGGATACAAGGACTCAGGGGTCTCTATCCTGACCTGCATCTGACAAAGGGAGCTTTGACTCTTGAAAGCTCATATCCCAAAAATCTTGTTGGTTTCTAAGGTGCTCCTGGACATTAATCTAGCTGAATGCAGCCAAAAGAGAACCTTCTGCACTGGGTATTCCCAGTGGGCTCTTAACAGACATCTAGGTGTTTTCATTTGTGAAATGGTGGAGGGGAAGGGAAGGGAGCCCACTGAGCTTGCCTTATCCAAAGAGCCTGCACTGCCAGAGAGCTCACTTTGGGGTGTCCCAAAACTCTGCCACAGGCTGAATGCTTTTGGTTTTTTTAATGAGCAGAAAAGGAAAAGCTACAGTGCTGGATCTCTTGCACGAGTGGGAATGCAGAGAGAAAAGTGTGTGGTAGCCACTTGTACTAAATTGGACTTACTGTACTCCCAGTTGAATTTTTCTGCTTGTGCAAGATTTTATGCCACCAATTTTGGCACTAGCTAATATAGAGAGAAGGAAGCTCTAGGTCAGAGGTTTTCAAACTGTGGCTTGGGAGCCACATGTGGCTCTTTCACACATATTGTGTGGCTCTTGAAGCCCCCACCACCCCACAGACCAGCTTGGAGAAGGCATTTAAAGTCTTTTTAAATCACTTCTCCAAGCCAAGCTAGCCCAGTTTCATGGAAGATATTGGATTTATAAGAAGATATTGGATTTATATCCCGCCCTCCACTCCGAAGAGTCTCAGAGCGGCTCACAATCTCCTTTACCTTCCTCCCCCACAACAGACACCCTGTGAGGTGGGTGGGGCTGGAGAGGGCTCTCACAGCAGCTGCCCTTTCAAGGGCAACCTCTGCCAGAGCTATGACTGACCCAAGGCCATGCCAGCAGGTGCAAGTGGAGGAGTGGGGAATCAAACCCGGTTCTCCCAGATAAGAGTCCGCACACTTAACCACTACACCAAACTGGCTCTCCAATGCATTTCTTTCCAACTCTCCCTCCTCATCTATTTTTTTTCCTTCCTTCCTTCCTTCCTTCCTTCCTTCCTTCCTTCCTTCCTTCCTTCCTTCCTTCCTTCCTTCCTTCCTTCCTTCCTTCCTTCCTTCCTTCCTTCCTTCCTTCCTTCCTTCCTGCCTTGCAGCCCTCAAACATCTGATGTTTATTCTATGTGGCTCTTATGCTAAGCATGTTTGGCCACCCCTGCTCTAGGTGTTGCCAAGATCTCGCACATACAGAACTGCACTGAGTTTATGTTTCCACTCATGTGTTGTTGGATCCAGGCTGTTGTTAGTACAGAACATAGTGGAAGTCCCACATGCAAAATGCCAAAAATAGCAACTCAGCAAACTCTTTGCAAAAGACTGATGTTTGTGCCCAGGGCAAAAGATTCCAGCCCAAGAACCAAGAAGCAAAGGCAGCTTGAGATCTTTCACACTGGGTTCAAATGAATTTGGCCTGCAAATAATTTCTTGCCTTGATATAAAGTGGTCAGATATTTCAGCTTGCCTTTAATAGGATTGCCAGGTCCAACTCAGAAAATACCTGGGGACTTTGGAGGTGGAGCCAGGAGACTTTCCCATACCTTAACATAAATAAAAATACAGCAGAGCAGTACCCCTGAATACAGTCTTCATTTCCTTTTTCCCCAGTAGCTGCACTTCCAATAAATGAAAGTGAGCACACACACTCTCACAAAACAGTCAAAATAAACACAGTCAGCAAGCACACACTTTTGACATCTCACTGAGGCAATTTACTCATGTTGCTGAATATAACTATCTGCTGTATTTCAACCAACTTCTTCAGCCTAATAGGAAAATGAAAGAACAGCCTAGGGGATGGAGTTTTCCTCCAAACAAACAGAGGGACTGTGAGCCACATGGCTCTGTTGGCTTGCCCTGCCCCCTGCAGCTTTTCTGCTGAGATTTAAAGGCACATACACATTCAGAGACACAAACAGTTGCAAGCCTATTCTAAACCTGCTGAGGTTTGAAGGCATACAGTGGCTGTTGGGACAGAGCTTCCCCCCTGCTGGTCAGCTGGTTGGCCAGGGGAAGAGCCTGAAAAACCTGGGAATCCTTCGCCCGAACCTGGGGACTGGCAAGCCTAGCCCTTAACCACCAATGGCCTTCTATTCACCCTTCTCCCCTTTGTTTAGCATCCAGCCTGAAGAGGAGTTCTGTCACACTCAAAAGCTTGTTCATTTACAGATGTTTTACCATTGAGCCACATCCCTTTAGGTGCTTTAGGCCCTTCTAGCTGGGTATCATCTGCTCAGACCAGAAGCAGCTCTCTAGGGTCTCAGACAAAGAAATATCTCCCTGACTCCTGCTTCCTGAAATATTTTAACTACAGGTACCAGGGGCGAACTGGACTCCATCTGCATACAAAGTAAGGTTACCAGCCACTAGGTATGGCTGGAGATCTCCTGGGATTACAACTGATCTCCAGGTGACGAGAGATCAGTTCATCTGGAGAAAATGGCTACTTTGGGAGGTGGGTTTTATGGTATTTGACCTCATTGCTGTCTCTCCCCTTCACAAACCTTACCCTCCTCAGGCTCCACCCCCAAATTCTCCCAGTATTTCCCAATCAAGAGTAGGGAACCCTAATGTTGAGCAGCAGCTACAGCCTTACTGAACCATGATTCTGGAACTATTAGGGTTACCAAGTCTAATTCAGAAAATAACTGGGGACTTTGGGGGTGGGACCTGGATACTTTAGCAGTGGAGCCAGGAGACTTTCCCATTCCCTAAAATAAATAAAAATACAGCAGTGCAGTTCCCCTGAATACAGTTTTCATTTCCTCATTCCCCAGTAGGTGGCTGCACTTCCTCCCTCCCTCCTCCCTCTCCCTCTCCCTCTCTCTCTCTCTCTCTCTCTCTCTCTCTCTCTCTCTCTCTCTCTCTCTCTCTCTCTCTCATGCGCGCACACACACAGCAGCCAAAATAAAAACGTTTGGAAACACACACATTGTGGTCTCACTGGGGCAATTTACTCACTATGGGAGTGCCAAATGCTGTATACTCAACCAGGTTCTTCAAACTAACACAGGGAAACCAGAGGTTCTCTCTATTTTACTGTGCAAATGACTTCTGAAGGGACTGTAAAATAAATGGAGGGAGGGGGCTGCTTCCCTTCCCTTTCTCACAACAGCCACCTTGTTCTGTAGGCTCGCCCCACCCCCATTCAGCCTAGCTGCAGAGTTTTAAAGGCACACACACCTTTCAAAAAGGCACACACACCTTTCACTCTTCCCAAGTGTCTTCTAAGCCTTCCAAGCTAGAAAGGCACATTAGGTTTGCCTATCCCCAGATCCCAGCAAGGCATCTCCTGCTTTTGCAGGCTCCTTCCTGCCCCCCAGTCAGCAACAGCCACCATGTGCTTTTGCATTTTGGAAGGCTTAAGAAGAAGCTTGAGAAGACTTGCTTTTTAGACAGTATGTCTGTGCCTTTAAATCTAGGAGCCAGGCTGAATGGGGGGCAGGATGAGCTGGCAGAAAAACATGGCTGTTCACAGTCCCTCCATTTGTTTTATAATTTTTTCAGAAGTCATTTGCATAGGAAAGGGTAAACTAGAACCTTTGGTTTCCCTGTGTTAGTCGGAAGAACTTGAAACTTCAGCAACTCTTGAGTAAATTGCCCTAGTGGGATTGCAAACTGAGAGAGAGAGAGTGTACACTGGACATGCAGCTGCTTGGGGATGAGGAAATGACCTGTATTCAGGGGAACTGCACTGCTGTATTGTTTTAGGGAATGTGAAAGTCTCCTGGCTCAATCCCCAAAGTCCCCAGATATTTTCTGAGTTAGACTTGGGAACCCTAAAGCACATGGTGGTTGTGGGGGCAGGGCTTCCCCCTCCAGGCAGCTGACTGGGGGAGGGAAGGAACCTGCAAGCTGAGACCTGGGGATTGGCAAGCCTAGAAACTGTTCATATTCAGAAGAAAGAAACAGGAGAGAGAAGATCAGGCACAGCAGCCCCTCTCTGTTCTTTAACTGGCTGGCTGACCTGGACAATCAAAAAACTGAGTCAGCTTTCTTCTGCTAGGATTACCAGCTGGAAATGAGCACTGACCATATTCAGAAGGCCTTCCTTGCCAGGGGGAAGCAAGTTTATTATCACAGGGGGGGAAACGTGATCTACAGGTAGGGCCTTTGAGCAAATACCAAGCGTTTTCCCTTCATAATGAAGAGGCATCCAGCTTTCTAGAATCTCCTCCTTCACTATTACATATTTCCTATAGTTCAGTTCAGTTTATTTTGATACAAGATTAGCTTGAGGATATTTCCTATAAACACCTAGTAGATTTTCCTTGTCAGTTAAGTAGATTCTAAAACTATTTCCCAAGCACTCCATGGAAAGGACAAAGAGCATGCCAGGATTAGCTTCAGCCACAGTGCTTCTTTGATTTAGAGGCCTGCGCTCTATGGTAAGAGAAGTCATAATCCCACAAGGTTCCCTGGAGGGCCAGGATTCTGGAATAACTGAACTTTAGGATACTCATTAAAGCAAAAGAGGGAAAGTTTTGTAAGCAGTTGCGCGTCGAGCATGTTGGCTTGCAGTCAGTGTTCCCTCTCAGCTGTGGAGTCTTGTGAGCAAAAATTCCACTTTGTGAGCTACTGAAATAAAGTTGTAAACTACTGGCAATTAGAGTGTGAGCCACTGCATACATTAGGTTGCTCTGGGGCCACTTTTCCTGAGCTAAGACCAAAATGTGTGAGCTGGAGGCTAAAAAACTGAGCTAGCTCACACTAACTCAGCTTAGAGGGAACACTGCTTGCGGTGTTTTTTGGGGGACAGAATGTGTGATTTCTGGGTGAAAAATCTGAGCAGGGCCATGAAAAGGGAGGGTGATCAGAATGACAAGTGCTGAAGGGAGCGTCCAGAAGGCCCTAATTGCATCTGGTAGCCCACAGATGTTCAGGTGTGACTACCACATTAAAAAAAAAAAAACCAGAGAGCAGGGAAATTTGGCCTGTGAGTCCACAGGGATTGGAATTGCCATAAGACTCATGCTCACACCCACCCTGATGTTTATTTATGGGGCCTGTGCCATTAATGCGCATGGTGCTTTCTAAGGACAAGCGCTTGCACATGACTGTTTAATATTCAGCCTGTCCCTCCTGATGGTCTTTGGTCTATCACAAAGGAAAGCCACATTACTTGTCAATTAATTCCCTCCCGACAGCTAAATGTCCCCCTCTCCCTTACTGGGGGCAGGTGCAAATGTCATTCATCTGAGCATCCTGGCTGTTCCATCGGCTAGTCTGCTTCAGAGGCGCGGACGGGACATTCCTGCTACTTACCCATCTCTTCTTTCTTCCCTCTGCAGTCCTGCTGCTGGTGCTGCATGAAAATGGGGAGAGGGAAGCCTTCCCCACCCGAAAGGAGGGGTCGATCGTGTTTCCTCTGCCTGCCTGGATGCGCACACTTGCAATCCTGAGACCGGATCTTTGCTTTCGAGCTTGTGCAAGCGATCGCTGCGTCCTTGATGCCGTTGCGGGATAGTACGTGCTGGTGGGGAATTTCTCCGGCGCTGCAGATCTCTTGGAGGTCACTGCAGAAGCTGTTGCCGTTTCCTTCACTGTCCTCCCCGCTCCCCCACCTTTACAATCTATTTAAAGGTGTCTCTTGCGCTCCTTCTAACAACCCAGACACTCCACAGATGGCTGGAAACCCAGAAGGGGACTTTCCCCTCAGCATCATCTGTCTGCTCCTGGTGGGTACCAGCCAGATGTCAGCAGTTTGCTGCTAGGAGAGCAGGCGGGTGGCTCAGTTGCATGGTCTTTCTAAGTGTCTGGCTGGTTTCTAAAATATTTTAATATATATATATATATATATATATATATATATATATATATATTGGGGTAACCAAAGTATCTGTTAAAAACTTGAGAAACACCAGCTTTTTGACCCCCCCCCCACACACACACATTGCCCTAGGAATCAGGAAGGCTCTGCCATCAGCTCAGTACAGAGCCACTTTCTCAGCCTCCCTTCTGCAATGTGTGGGTGGGTGTGTTAAGAATCTGGCCCACCTTGCAGGGTTATTAGGAAGAATTAAAGCAAGAAACTTTTTGTGAAATGTTTTCAGCTCTTTGAAAAGCAGTGAATATGTACTGTTATCGTCTCTTATTGTCCCAGAGATGCATGGTTGTGGATCAAAGGCCTGTTCTAATCTTACTGGTGAACTTTCTAAATTCCTAACGCTTCAAGTGACATAACATTTTGTGCCATCCTCTCCATCTCTCAGGGCTTAACTGATGAAACTGAAACGCAGTAGTTTAAGGGTGGGCGAAAAAAAAAAGCTCATTTTGCATGAGGCACCATTAATTTACAGATGTTCTTGTCACATAAGACATATTGGTGGCTAGGGACTAATATATGTTTATTAAACACATTGGGCGGGGGGGGGAACGAAAATCTGTCATCAACAGCTGTGTGCTACAATGGCACTTCTATGTCCAGAGGCACTGTACCTCTAGCTAAGAGACCCGCAGGGAGGGAGACTTTTGGGGCATGCAGTTATTTATTTATTTATTTATTTTGGTTCACTTATATTCCACCCTTTCCCAGAAGGGCTCAGGGCGGATCACATTCAGATAAAAACCAATCAAGTATAATAAAACCAATAAATACAATTTAAAACAATAGCATTAAGAACATAAGAGAAGCCATGTTGGATCAGGCCAATGGCCCATCAAGTCCAACACTCTGTGTCACACAGTGGCAAAAATTTTTATATACACACATACACTGTGGCTAATAGCCACCGATGGACCTGTGCTCCATATTTCTATCTAAACCCCTCTTGAAGGTGGCCATACTTGTGGCCGCCACCACCTCCTGTGGCAGTGAATTCCACATGTTAATCACCCTTTGGGTGAAGAAGTACTTCCTTTTATCCGTTTTAACCTGTCTGCTCAGCAATTTCATCGAATGCCCACGAGTTCTTGTATTGTGAGAAAGGGAGAAAAGTACTTCTTTCTCTACTTTCTCCATCCCATGCATTATCTTGTAAACCTCTATCATGTCACCCCGCAGTCGACGTTTCTCCAAGCTAAAGAGTCCCAAGCGTTTCAACCTTTCTTCATAGGGAAAGTGCTCCAGCCCTTTAATCATTCTAGTTGCCCTTCTCTGGACTTTCTCCAATGCTATAATATCCTTTTTGAGGTGCGGCGACCAGAACTGCACACAGTACTCCAAATGAGACCGCACCGTCGATTTATACAGGGGCATTATGATACTGGCTGATTTGTTTTCAATTCCCTTCCTAATAATTCCCAGCATGGCGTTGGCCTTTTTTATTGCAAACGCACACTGTCTTGACATTTTCAGTGAGTTATCTACCACGACCCCAAGATCTCTCTCTCGGTCAGTCTCTGCCAGTTCACACCCCATCAACTTGTATTTGTAGCTGGGATTCTTGGCCCCAATGTGCATTACTTTGCACTTGGCCACATTGAACCGCATCTGCCACGTTGACGCCCACTCACCCAGCCTCAACAGATCCCTTTGGAGTTCCTCACAATCCTCTCTGGTTCTCACCACCCTGAACAATTTAGTGTCATCCACAAACTTGGCCACTTCACTGCTCACTCCCAACTCTAAATCATTTATGAACAAGTTAAAGAGCATGGGACCCAGTACTGAGCCCTGCGGCACCCCACTGCTTACCGTCCTCCACTGCGAAGACTGCCCATTTATACTCACTCTCTGCTTCCTATTACTCAGCCAGTTTTTGATCCACAAGAGGACCTGTCCTTTTACTCCATGACTCTCAAGCTTTCTAAGGAGCCTTTGATGAGGAACTTTATCAAAAGCTTTCTGGAAGTCAAGGTAAACAACATCTATTGGGTCTCCTTTGTCCACATGTTTGTTCACCCCCTCAAAGAAATGTAACAGATTAGTGAGGCAAGATCCCATGCTGAACCCATGCTGAGTCTTCCTCAATAACCCGTGTTCATCAATGTGCCTACTCATTCTGTCCTTGATAATGCTTTCTACCAACTTTCCCGGTATTGAAGTCAGACTGACTGGCCTGTAATTTCCCGGGTCTCCTCTGGAACCTTTTTAAAAGATGGGGGTGACATTTGCTACCTTCCAGTCTTCAGGAACGGAGGCAGATTTCAATGAAAGATTACAGATTTTTGTTAGAAGATCCACAAATTCAACTTTGAGTTCTTTCAGAACTCTCGGATGTATGCCATCTGGACCCGGTGACTTATTAGTTTTTAATTTGTCTATCAGTTGTAGGACCTCCTCTTTTGTCACCTCAATCTGACTCAGGTCTTTCAACACCCCTTCCAAAATTAGTGGTTCTGGGGCGGGCAAAAAGTTCTCATCTTCCACAGTGAAGACGGAGGCCAAAAATTCATTTAGCTTCTCAGCCATTTCCCTATCCTCCTTCAGTAATCCTTTTACCACATGGTCATCCAAGGGCCCCACTGCCTCCCTGGCTGGTTTCCTACTTCTAATATAGTCCCTTTTTGCCTGCCTGATCACAGTCTTGCATTTGATTTGCCACAGCCTGTGTTCCCTTTTACTAATCTCACTTGGACTGGTTTTCCACTGCTTAAAGGAGTCCTTCTTACCTTTTACAGCTTCCATTACTTTGTTTGTTAACCACGCAGGCCTTTTCTTATGCCTGTTTGTGCCTTTCCTAACTTGTGGTATGTATTTTATCTGAGCTTCTAGGATTATAGTTTTAAATAGCATCCAAGCTTCCCCAAGGGTTTTGACCATATGTACCTGTCCTACATCAACATTACATCATTACATTACATCAACATTAAATAGCAGAGGTGAGTGGCACATAGTGCAACTTTAGGTGTAGTCATTCAGTGGCCCGAATATAAAATTTATTATTTATTATAAAGATTCAGATGACAGATCACTGTCGGGGGGCAGCTGATGGTATAGGCAACAGAGCAGAGGACGCCCACCTGCCTCAACTAAACCCAGCTCCGTCTTGCAGGCCCTGCAGAAGGGTAACAAATCCGGCAGGGCCCGCACCTCCACCGGGAGCTGATTCCACCAGGTTGGGGCCAGGGCTGAAAAGGCAAGTCGGACGTCCTTAGGGCCAGGGATGACCAAAAGGTGTTGGTTGGCCGATCGCAATGTCCTTCAGGGCTCATATGGGGAAAGGCGGTCCCGCAGGTATTTTGGTCCCAGGCCACATAAGGCTTTGAATATCAATACTAAAACCCTGAAACGGATCCGGTACTCAACCGGTAACCACTGCAGTGCGTACAGCATTGGTTGACTGCTTGCCCGTACAGGAAATCCAGTTAAGAGCCGCGCTGCCGCATTTTTCATCAGTTGAAGTTTCCAGATCAGCCTCAAGGGCAAGCCTGCGTAGAGCGAGTTACAGTAGTCCAACCTGGTAGTGACCGTTGCATGGATCACTGTAGCTAGGTCTTGGGATGTCAGATAGGGCATCAGCTGTTTGGCCTGCCGCAGATGGTGAAAGGCAGATCGCGCAACTGTTGTGACCTGGGCCTCCATAGAAAGGGAGGCATCTAGTGTCACCCCCAGACTCCTCACCTTCTGAGCTGGCACCAACGGGGTGCCATCTAGGGTAGTCGGATGCCCAATCCTGGTCCCCCCTGACCCAGGTACAGGACCCCCATCTTAGTTGGATTTAGCTTCAGCCGGTTTCTGACTACAACCAACCTGCCACGGCTTCTAACGCCCTGGTTAGATGGTCTGGGGCGGGGTCTGAATGGCCGTCCATCAGCAGATAGAGCTGGGTGTCATCTGCATATTGGTGACAACCCAGCCCAAAACCTCAGGCAATCTGGGCAAGGGGGCGCATGTAGATGTCATTGGTGAGAGAATAGCTCCCTGTGGCACACCACATTCCAGTGGATGCTGCTGAGAAGTCTGCTCACCAATTGCCACCCTTTGTCCCCGACCATGGAAAAAGGAGGAAAGCCACTGTAAGATCACCCCTTGAACTCTGACATCGGCAAGGCGGTTGGTTATAAGATCATAATCGACCCTGTCAAACGTTGCTGAAAGATCTAATAACAGTAGCAGCGCTGACCTGCCTCGATCCAGATGCCTTCTAAGGTCATCTGTGAGGGCGACCAATGCAATCTCCGTCCCATGACCAGTGCAAAAGCCGGACTGGAAGGGATCGAAGGTAGAAGTATCCTCCAGGAAACCTTGAAACTGCTCTGCCACCACTTTCTCAATTACCTTACGGTGAGTTCGAGACTGGGCGGTAATTGGCCAGGACCATCGGGTCCAAAGATGTCTTTTTCAAAAGCGGACAGACCACTGCCTCTTTAAGTTTAGCTGGAAAAGTCCCTGTTTCCAAGGAAAGGTTAATAATATCAGCTAAAGAGTCTTGGATGCCCCCGCCGCCTGCCTTAATAAGCAAGGATGGACATGGGTCCAATGGGCAAGTGGTCGGCTTCACTGCAGCCAAGATCCTGTCCACATCTTCCTGAGTAGGACAACTGAAGTGGTCCAATATGGGACCCATAGATGGGCAATGGGCTTCCAGCTCCCGTACTGTATCAACTGTGGCAGGAAGACTCTGGCGGAGAGTCGAGACCTTATCTGCGAAATAGGTCGCAAAAGCCTCACAGCCTATATCCAATTCTCTAACTTTTGGATTGTCTGTTGGCAAATGTTTGAATCATTCTAAATAATTGGGCCAGGCTCGACTTCGCTAACACAATGGAGGCCGCACAGAATTCCTTCTTAGAGGACTTCACTGCCTTCTCATAGGCCTTCATAAATGCTCTATAAGAAGTTCTGGACTCCTCGTCATAAGATCTCCGCCACACTCGCTCTAGCCGTCTAAGTTGCTGTTTCATCCTTTTCAGCTCCAAGGTATACCATGGGGCTGATTTGGTACAGCGACGTAGACGGCACCGGGGGGCAATGTCGTTGATGGCAGCAGAGAATTGGGAGTACAAGTCCTCAACTAGCTCATTTACCAACCCACCAGGGGGCATCGGATCCCTCAGAGCTTCTTGAAGCCGCTCCGGGTCCAGTTGGCTCCACAGGCGAGCATAAATCTGCCCGTCGTCTAAACAGGAGGAGGGCTGTAACTCAACTCGGACTTTCAGGGCATAATGATCTGACCATGAAACTGGAGTGGCAGCTATCAGATCAGGTGTAATATCCCGGCCCCAAAAACCAAATCCAGTGTGTGACCAGCCTGGTGAGCGGGGGCTGATATAATCTGGCTGAGTCCCAGTGTCTCCATGGAGGACACTAGGTCCTGCGCCTGCTCGGACGCCACATTGTCAACGTGGACATTGAAATCCCCCAGGACCAATAACCTGGGGAAGTCCAATACCCAGGCCGATACCGCGTCCAGCAGGGCAGGCAGGCTCTCTGGGGGTGCGTTAGGCGACCAGTACACCACCCAGATTGCCAAACTCTCCTCAGCTGAGTAGTAGGGTTAAAACGGATAAAAGAAAGTACTTCTTCACCCAAAGGGTGATTAACATGTGGAATTCACTCCCACAGGACGTGGTGGCGGCTACAAGCATAGCCAACTTCAAGAGAGGATTGGATAAAAATATGGAGCAGAGGTCCATCAGTGGCTATTAGCCACAGCATATTATTGGAACTGTCTGGGGCAGTGATGCTCTGTATTCTTGGTGCTTGTGGGGAGGCCAAGTGGAATGGCTTCTAGCCCCACTTGTGAACCTCCTTTTTTTTTTTTGGCCACTGTTACCGTTTTCGCACACAGCTTACCACACAGTCACAATCCTGTTCCCTCCGCAGCATCTGGTCGGATTTTCCACCATCTACGCCGAAGTTATAGGAAGTGCCGCGGCTTTTGCATAGCAAACGTAAACTGCTAAAACCCAGTTTACGTTTGCTACACAAAAGCCGCGGCACTTCCTGTAACTCCAGCGCAGATGGTGGGAAATCCTACCGGACGCTGCGGAGGAAACAGGATTGTGACTGCGTGGTAAGCTGTGTGTGAAAACGGTCAGTGTGACACAGAGTGTTGGACTGGATGGGCCATTGGCCTGATCCAACATGGCTTCTCTTATGTTCTTATGGTTCAAAGTTACAGTTTCCCCATCACGTACCCAGGTCTCAGTCACACATGACAGATCTATCTGTTGCTCTACGAAATAATCCCGTAGAGTATGGGTCTTATTGTTGATAGATCTGGCATTAATCAACACCAATGTCGGAGCCAGGTAATTTGTCCTAGCCCCACAACCGACATGCCTTGGAATGGGACGCAGGTGGGAAGGGGTCCGAGCATTCCTGCATCTATGGCCCCTTCCAAAACATAAAGACCTGGGCCCAGTGTGGGGAGCAGGATGCTGCCCAGTTGTGCTTTGGTCTGATCCAGGGGTGGTCAAACTGTGGCTCAGGAGCCACATGGGACTTTCACACATATTCTGTAGCTCTTGAAGCCCCCATTGCCCCATTGGTTGGTTTGGAGAAGGTGTTTCTCTCTTTAAATCACTTCTCCAAACCAAGCCAGCCAACAGCATATAAAGTTTGTTGCTTTCTTTCTACCTCTACCACTCTCCTCCCTCCCCCATCTATTTTCCTCCCTCCCTCCCTTCCTTGTGGCTCTCAAACATCTGACGTTCATGTCTTGTGGCTCTCAAAAATCTTACGTTTATTCCATGTGGCTCTTACGTTAAGCAAGTTTGGCTGCCCCTGATCTTACAACACACGCAGCTGCCTTATGCTGAATCAGGCCCTTGGTCCAACAAGGTCAATGTTGTCTAGTCAGGCTGACAGTGGCTCTCCAGAGTCTAGGGCTTAGACAGAAATCTTTCATCTTGTCTCCTAGTAGAGATGCCAGAGATTGAACCTGGGACCTTCAACATGCCAAGCACATGCTGCACCACTGAGCCACAGCCTGTTCCCTTCATCAAGGCTTTCCTTGAACAATTAAGCTGCCTTATTCTGAGTCAGAACATTCCCTTCTCAGAGACATTTAGCTCAAACAAGCACTACTGTGTAGACCAGGGGTGTCAAACTCATTTGTTATAAGAGCCAGATCTGACATGAATGAGATCGCGTCAGGCTGGGCCATGTGTGTCATAAAATGTAACGCCAGATAGCGGAGATATAAACTTTATAAAGGACACAGACAAACACAATTAAAGATTTCTTTTTTTTAAAAAAAACCCTTTAAATAAAACATGCTTAAAACATTAGCACTTTCACAATATTTTGTTTATTGCAGAGCCTCTGATAACTGACACTTCTTGCTCTGAATTATTGCATTAAAAACTGGAGACAATGTCTGTGCTGTAGCAATCTGTTCGGGTGTTGTTCAGCTGTGTATCTGTAAGCTGCAAACCTACTTTTGATTTATTGACATCCATTACAGAAATCTCATGGTCAATGCTTTGAGCATAAGATCCAAAGGAAGACATGAAATGACTGGGCATTCTGAGCTTTTGTACATAAGTTGCTTCATGTGCTGGTCAACCATTGGAGAAAATAGAGGCTTTGCTCTGTAGCTTAATTGAGCAAGCCTGGAAAAGCAAGCTGTGACACAGAAGGAAGTAAGAGAGGGAGAAGGAAGCAGACAACAGTGAGTTGCTAATGGGCCTGTTAGGAGCCCTCTGGGGGCCTGATCTGGCCCATGGGCCACATATTTGACACCCCTGGATAGATTAGAAGTCTGTTTTGGTTTTTTTAATTGCAAGTTGAAATTTTCCAGGAAGCCATTTTGTCACAGTATTTCTGTAACTGCATTCCAGATGCAGACACACACACCATCTCGTAGATTCAAAATCCACTGCATCTCAGTTGCCTGTTTCAAACCCAGCATGGTTGGACCTACTGTCTGCAGTGGATTGGATTTTGTAAATCTGTTCTAGTAGTGTCAGCGCCTTCCACTGAAAGAATTCTTTCCCCTCGTGGCATTAGAAGAATTGAGCTTCAGGATCTAGCCCAACAGGCTTCTTTGTGCCTCAAACATTCAAATACTCTTTCCTCTGGTTTGTTTGATCCCTACCACAAGATGAAAGAGAAGGCTCTGTGAGCATAATGTCTTGCATTGATTTTTAGTCCCAAGTCACAGGGAAAGGGTGGTGTAATCAAAACCCAGAAGCCTACCAAAACTGCATGCTATCAAGAAGATAAATTGGAATGATTAATGATGAATAGGCCATTCCTCAAAGCATTTAATAGGTTTACTCTGAGCAAAAATTATCTCCCAGAATCCATATCTAGAGACCTGGATAAACATAACATTTTCTTCAGAAATAACCTGTTTAATGGCTAGATTCAAGTCCAGTAGCAACAAGATTTGGGAGTATTTTTGAAATCCACCCTCCAAAGCAGTCATTTTCTCCGGGGCAACTGATCTCCATAATCTAGGGATAAGCTGTAATTCTGGGGGATCCCCAGGTTCCACCTGGCATCCCAAATCATCTGGATTCATGACTAATACTGGCTGAGAATCTACATGGTGTAGTGGCTAGTCCCCTAGTTGGAAAAAGTGCAGAGGAGGGCAATCAAGTTGATTAGGGGGTAGGGTTGCCAGGTCCAGTTCAAGAAATATCTGGGGACTTTGGGGGTGGAGCCAGGAGCAAGGTTGTGACAAGCATAATTGAACTCCAAAGAGTTCGGCCATCACATTTAATGGGCCCTCAAACCTTTTAAATGCCTTCCTTCCATTGGAAATAATGAAGAATAGGGGCACCTTCTTTGGGGGCTCATAGAATTGGACCCCCTGGTCCAATATTTGTGAAACTTGGAGGGTCTTTTGAGGAAAGCCATCGGATGCTATACTGCAGATTTGGTGCCTCTACCTCAAACACACACCTCAGAGCCCCAGATACCCATGGATCAATTCTCCATTATACCCTTTGGGAATTGGTCTCCATAGGGAATAATGGGGTGCCCAGCAGACATTTCCCAACCCACCAACCCTGCTTTCTAATGGCCTCCAAACCAGGGATCCCCTGCCCCCAACTGGGGATTGGCAACCCTATTAGGGGGCTGGAGCACCTTCCCTTTGTGAAAGAATCTACTTTTCGGCGGGGGGTTGGGGGTGGGACATGATAGAGGTATCCAATGAAGTTGATAGGCAGTTTGTTCAGGACAGAGAAAAGAGAGTGATTAAAATGTGAAATTCACTGCCAGAGGATGTAGTGATAGTTACAGGAATAAATAGCTTTAAACGGAGATTAGATAGAGTCATGGAGGATAAGTCTATCAGTGGCTACTTTACCCATGGTGACTGAGAGAAGCCTCCACATTCAGAGGCACTAATCCTCTGAATTTCAGAGCCAGGAGGCAACATCAGGGGAAGGCCTCGACCTCTGTTGTTGGCTCTCCAGAGGAAATGGTTGGCTACTGTGTGATCCAGGATGCTGGACTAGGCTTCCCAACCCCCCCTCCCCTTTGGCAGGAGACTTCTGGGTTCGCAGCTTCATCCCCCGGTCTCCAGAAATCAGGAAGCTGGAGGGGGGGAGAACATACCTGTAGGGTTCATGTTGGTGTAGAGCTCCTGAGCAGTTTGTAAAATGTCTGCCCTTTTAAGGCTGGGCAGGAAGGAGGAAACAGGAAGGGCTTCGGAGAACGGCCCCTCCCTTTCTTTGCTTTCGTTTTCACAGCAGGCAGAGGGAAGAAGACCAAGTAAGTATTTGTGTGTGTGTGAGAGAGAGGGAGGGGGCAGGGAGGGGGGATTCCCTGGTATGGAGGCCCTCCCCCCCCCTTTAGAAAGCGTGGGGGTGGGAGGGAAATGTCTACTAGGCACTCTGTTATTCCCTATGGAGAACAATTCCCATAGGGAATTGATCCATGGGTATTGGGGGCTCTGGGGGGGTATTTTTTGAGGTAGAGGCACCAAATTTTTAGTATAGCATCTAGTGCCTCTCCCCAAAATACCCCCCAAGTTTCAAAACGATTGGACCAGAGGGTCCAATTCTATGAGCCCCAAAAGATGGTGCCCCTATCCTTAATTATTTCCATTGAAGAAAGGCATTTAAAAAGGTGAGCTGTCCCTTTAAATGTGATGGCCAGAACTCCCTCGGAGTTCAATTATGCTTGTCACATCCTTGTTCCTGGCTCCACCCCCAATGTCTCCTGGCTCCACCCCCAAAGTCTCCTGGCTCCGCCCCCAAAGTCCCCAGATTTTTCTTTAATTGGACTTGGCAACCCTATGCTGGACTAGATGGACCACTGGAATAAAAGCCCACTCTCAACCAAAGCCCGTTTTGGGGTGTGTGTGTGACAGCAGCACCTTGATTGGGGTTCAACCCACACACACACGCACATGACCAAGCAATCTCAAGAGACAGCTGGATTGAACCTCCAGCCTCTGTGAGGGGCACAGGCCTTCAGCGCTTTCTTCCTTCTTTTCATTATGTATTTAAGTGCTTGTATTACTGTATTATTTAAGTGCTTGTATTACAGGCCTTCAGCGCTTTCTTCATTCTTTTGCAAATACTCTACAAAAGGTGAGGAGCAAATTTTTTAAATGTAGGAGCATTTTGAATTATGCCAGTTTGTAGCAATGCTCAGTAGATCTAAAAGAGCCCCGTGGCGCAGAGTGGTAAAGCTGCAGTACTGCAGTCCTAAGCTCTGCTTACGACCTGAGTTTGATCCCCGGCAGAAGCTGGGTTTTCAGGTAGCCGGCTCGAGGTTGACTCCGCCTTCCATCTTTCCGAGGTCGGTAAAATGAGTACCCAGCTTTCTGGGGGGAAAGTGTAGATGACAGGGGAAGGCAATGGCAAACCACCCCGTAAAAAGTCTGCCGTGAAAACATTGTGAAAACAACATCACCCCAGAGTCGGAAACGACTGGTGCTTGCACAGGGGACCTTTCCTTTCCTTCAGTAGATCTTGAGCGAAACTGAATGGAGAAAGGGCTAGGAAAAAAATAAATTTATTTTACTGTAGTAAAAGGTCCTCAGCGATCAAGCAAATGAAGACCCAGAGAACAGTAATACAAGCACTTAAATACATAATGAATATTCAGTGGTCCTGCCTCTAATCTAATAACCCTGCCCCATTAATTACTATTTGCTATTGCAAGCACCTGCCTAATGACATGTTAATTTCTTACGTCCTTTTCCCATGTAAGCATGTCTTTTTCTAACATTCTTGTGTGTCCTTCAGTTGTTCTCAGCTGCTTATCTCCTGAGAAGCGACTTCCTGAAACTTGGAAGAGTACACAAATCTATTGTTCTTTGTTTGCCATTCTATCATGAGACTAGCTTGTTCTAACAAGTACACTCACAAGGAGAGGTTGCCAGTCTACAGGCAGGAGATTCTCAGGTCTAAATTTAATGTTTGTCCTTCACAACTGGATGGATGCTTGGTTTGGAACCTGGCCCTCCGGCAGTCATTTTGTGATTACCTCAGCTCTCACCTCATTGGCTATTTTGTGGTAGCAGTCTCTACTGTTTCTCAGAATTCCAAATGTGCAGGTTCAAGAAATGTGGGGATGCTAAGATCAGAAGATAGAAGAAGATATTGGATTTATATCCCGCCCTCCACTCCAAAGAGTCTCAGAGCGGCTCACAATCTCCTTTACCTTCCTCCCCCACAACAGACACCCTGTGAGGTGGGTGGGGCTGGAGAGGGCTCTCACAGCAGCTGCCCTTTCAAGGACAACCTCTGCCAGAGCTATGGTTGACCCAAGGCCATTCCAGCAGGTGCAAGTGGAGGAGTGGGGAATCAAACCCGGTTCTCCCAGATAAGAGTCCACACACTTAACCACTACACCAAACTGGCTCTCCAGAGTGTCTTTTAGGACTGTAAAGACCTGGATTCAAATTCTTGTTCAGCTAATAGAACTAGCCATTTCTATAAGTAGGTTAAAGGTAAAAGTGAACTGAGGGCAATGTTTTGAGTTGGCAAGTATTATTGTTTATATTAAATTGCAGCTGTAGTTTTCTGGAATTCATATTAGATGAAAATAGAGATAAGTGATAAAGTTTTCCTTTAAAAGCTCTGCACTTTTGAGCAGAAGCAGCTGACTGCATGAGAGAGTCTAGCCCAAACATAGGGACCTCTTTGCCAGTCTAGCCCAAACTATGTTTGAGATCTCAAATATAGTCTAAATGCTCTAATTTAAAAGAGCATAACTCTGTTAGAGATTTGGGACTTAGATTTTAAATGGGAAAATGTAGACCAATAGGGTAAAGTCCCTGTTGCTTTGGGGACATATTTTTCAGTATGCTCTCTGCTTTATTGTATTTTATGCTTTATGCTTGATTGAATTGTAACTGTGTAACTGTTTTCTCTTTTGCCTTTCTATCCATATTTTTAAGCCTTCTATCTAAAGGAGAAACTGAAATGTACTAAGTTTATCTGTTTTGTTTTCTATCCATATATTGGAAGCCTTCTGTCTAATAGAGAAATGTGGAGTCTAATAAACTGTTTTGCCTTTCTAAACTTGGGGGTCTAATAAAGTTTATCTATAAGGTCTTAAAACTTATTAGTGAGTATGCATTAGCCTTTTGATAACTGCAGGTTGTTTTGGTAACTGCAGGTTTTGATTTTATGTTGCTGGGGGTACAAAAAGAAAATAAATTCCCACAGCACTCTGTACATGTTCACAAACATTTTGTTCCTCATTTTCATGGGGGCCACTCTACATATGCTCAGAGACACTCACATGGAAAGAAGCAGGGCTTTTTTTGAGCAGGAATGCAGTTCTGGCTGGCTTGGCATCAGAGGGTGTGGCCTAATATCCAAATGAGTTCCTGCTGGGCTTTTTCTACCAACCCCCCCCCCCCGTGCAAAACAATGGTGATGCCAGAGGCTATGGCCTAAAATGCAAATAAGTTTCTGTTGGGCTTTTTATATAGAAAAAGCCCTGGAAATAAGTGAAAATAAAAGTTGGCATCCTTCAGCACAGCACAGCTAGTGCAATAGTGTTCTTATTTTTCAGATTATTGTTCCATTTCCTTCTCAATTTTAAACAGGCAGGTGTTTTTTTTTTAAATGTATCCTTCTCCAGCTTGTGTATATGGTGCCAGTGTGAACCAGGATGGATCCACAATGTGGTGTAGTGGTATTAAGGGTGTTGGCTAGGAATGGGAAGACTCAGATTCGACTCCCATTCTGATAGGGTTGCCAACCTCCAGGTGCGGCCTGGAGATACCCCGCTTTTACACTGATCTCCAGTTGGCAGAGATCAGCTCCCCTGGAGAAAATGGCTGCTTCTGGATCCACCTCCAAAGTCTCCACATATTTTCCAACACAGACCTGAAAACCCTACTCTGCCATGAAGCTAACTGGGTGACCTTGGGTCAGTCACACTCTCAGATTGCCTTACCCCATAGGATTCTGAGGATAAAATAGAGTAGGAAAAAACTGTGTCTGCTAGCTCTGTGCTCCTAGAAGGAAGAATGTTGGTCCCCCATTTTATTCCCCTCAAAGCCTTGCAGAGTATGTTGACAGTGTCTAATTGTGACAGAATTTGAACCATGGTCTCCGCATCCTGATATTCTACCAATAGCCTCACCCTGCCTCTTTTAGTTCTCCACCCTCCTTTCCTTGCTACTCGTCCCCTCCCTAACAGAGCCTCATCTATCTCCTGCTTCAGCTTCCACTTCACTGCGTCTGCTTGTTAATAACTGCTGTTTAAATATCACCGGCTGTTGCTCCGGCTTTATTGACACAATTTAGCTAAGCAGGCACCGCGATCTCAAACTGATTTCCAAGGAAGCTGTTTCTGACTGGCTGAGCTGAACCGATGGGATGAAACACGAGCTCCGCAGAATGAATTCAGAGCGAGTGGGCGATTTTGCCTACCAGTAGGGACACTTCAAAAATGCTCATCTATATTTTCCTTTAAATGCTGCCATTCTGACTGATCCTGGTTTTGCTTCCAAAGTGGAACTGAGGCAGTATGAATTGTCACTCCTCCTCTTAAAAAAAAATGAGCCAAGAATAGTGATGGGCAACTGCAGTTGGTAGCAGCTCCAGTCTTTTTGTTTCTATTCCGTGTCCTCGACCCCAAGAATGGTTGTTTTTGTAAGCAGTCGTGTTTGAGCTTGGTTAGTGTAAAAGGGTCTCTTCTATGGGTTGGGTTGTCAGTCCTCAGGTGAGGACTGAAGTTGTTCCAGAGTTGAAACTGATCTCCAGGCTGCAGAGATAAGTTCCCCCAGAGAAAATAGCAGGTTTGGAAAGCGGACCTGCTGAGGTTAGGGTTGCCAGCCTCCATGTGGGGCCTGGAGATCTCCCACTTTTACAGCTGATCTCCAGCTGGCAGAGATCAACTCCCCTGAAGAAAATGGCTGCTTTGAAGAGTGGACTGTATGGCATTGTACCATGCTGAGGCCCCTCCCCATCCCCAAACATCACCCTCTCCTAGCTTCACCCTCAAAGTCTCCCAGTATTTTCTAACCCACACCTGGCAATCCCAGCTGAGGTTCCTTGCATCCTCAAATCCTGGCCTCTTTAGGCTCCACCCCAAAAATCTCCAGATAGTTCCCAATCCACAGCTGGCAACCCTAACTCCTGCAAGGAGACCTTGCGGAACGAGATGAGAAAGAGCCAGAGCATGTCCATCATAAACTCTGCCCTTCCTGGGCCCTGCCCCCAAATCTCCAGGAATTTCTCAGCCTAGAGTTGGCAACGCTGTCTATGGTCTTGATTGGTGTAAAGTGGCAGGCCTCAGAGAAGCTGGAGCCTGTGGCAAATGGAATAGTGGTGCAGCTTAATGCCTGCAGCTATCTCCTCAGTGGGCCTTAAGCAATAGCCTATGCAACCATCCGACCTTAGAAGAGGGACCCTTCCACCTAGCTGGGGTTCTCACACCCTCCAGATGGGGCCTGGAGGTCTCCCAGAATTAAAACCAATCTTCAGACAACAGAGAACAGTTCCCCTGGAGAAAATGGCTCTCGTGTAGGGTGGACTTTATGCTATTATACCAGTGAGGTCCCTCCCCTCACCAAAACCCACCTTTTCAAGGCTCCAGAAATTTCCCAACCCAGAGTTGGCAGCCCTACACTCAGCTGAAGAGAGGAGCAAGGTGTCAGTCTGTGTGCACAGCTGTCTTCAGCCTTTCCGGGTCATCTGGGGCCAAACTTCAATCACTCTGTTAGCAGCAAGGGCTCTGCTGAAAACACATGAGGGGAAGTCATGTGACATCACAGTCATGGGACAGGAAGAAGGGGAGGCAGAGTTATGATCACAGGGGTATCAAAAGCCAGAATTGTTTGCAGCAGGCTAGGAGAGCTGGGGCTGGGAATAACAAGTGAAACACCGTAGCAAAAAAAAAAAAAAGCCAAAGGTCATAGCCATGGAAGAACCCTCTCCACTGACCAGAAATCACTGCGTCTGCAATGTGTGCAGAGACAGGCAGGAGGCATATTGTCTATATTTGCGCACTAGGAACATGTCTTTTCAAAAAACATCAATATAAAATATACAACCCACCAGATGATGTGCCATGACTCTCCTAAGGGTCTAGTCTCATGGACTGAAGTTCACTGTGTGTGTAAACGAGCAATAGTTTAGATTCTGACACAGAGAGAGTCATAATCGGACAGTAATGTGAACTGATTGATACTTGAAGAGTGGTAAAATCTCTTATGATCCAATGTGGGATAGCAGATCTTGCCTCCATCTGAGCTTGACGTTTGTCAAGAACTGCCATAAGTCTCCAGTGCATTCTCCTAAAGAAGAAACCAACTTGGGTAAGTCCTGCCCCTCTGTCTGCTTGGAGAAATTGAGACAGGTTTGGTAACGGAAGGTAACATGATATAGCCCAGTCTCATCAGATCTGGGAAGCTAAGCAGAGTCAATACTCGGAAGGGAGACCATACCACCAAGGAAAACTCTGCAGAGAAAGGCAATGACAAACCACCTCTGCTTTTCACTTGCCTTGAACAGCCCCTTCTTAGTGCAAATAGACAGCACTTTACACATACAACAAGTCTGATGTTTACTTGGTGGCTTGGTGCAAAATTGCTGAGTGTTTATTTGATTGCATATTTTACAATGACGTGAGCCTTCTTCAGTAGAAAGGCAAGATAAAAAATCTTCAATAAATATGAATAAAAAGCTGTCTCCCTCAATGCATAAAGGCAGGAATGAAAGAGGATTGCAGCAAAGAAACCCAAAGCAAAGAGTTAAGAAGTGTGGGCTGTATTTCATGCAAGCATTCTACCGGGTACAAAGAGCTTTCCCCAATGCAAGAGATTTCAGTCTTTTGCACTGGGGAAAACCATTGTTGTTAGCAAAAATGGAATGACGGCACACAATTCTCTAACGTTTCAGTTTTGCAATGTGATGGTGAAATGTAACAAAATGCAATCGCTGGGTTTCAGAACTGAAATGCTTAATAGGGGCATCAAACAGAATGGGTCCAGGGATCTGAGCACCGGATAAGATGTTGGTGGTATAAATTGCCATCAAGTCACAGCTGGCTTATGGTGACCCTGTGGGGTTTTCAAGGCAAGTGACATCCAGAGGTGGTTTGCCATTGCCTGCCTCTGCACAGAGACCCTGGTATTCCTTGGTGGGCTCCCATCGAAGTACTAACTAGGACCGACCCTGCTTAGCTTACAAGATTGGTCTATCCTGGGCCCTCCATATCAGGGTACTGGATAATATATAGCCAAGGACATAACATAACAAGCCTCAGCAGCAGCCACTACTGCTGGGAATCTGGTGGGACTGAAAGCTAAAAATGTATGCTGCCCTGTGGGCATTTAGCCTCTTGTGGCTCCTCCAGACTTACTATGGGCCTTCATTCTGGAAGAGTCTGAAAAGAGAGTCTTGAATGAGGCAGTATAATGGATGCTAGACTTGCTGGAGTCCAGCGCTTGTGCCAGTGTTGAGCAGGGGTGGAATTCTTGCAGGAGCTCCTTTGCATATTAGGCCACACACCCCAGACGTAGCCAATCCTCCAAGAACTTACAAAAAAGAGCCTTGTAGGCTCTTGGAGGATTGGCTACATTGGGCATGTGACCTAATATGCAAAGAAGCACCTGCTAGAATTCCACCCCTGGTGATGGGTAAATGTGAAAATGAACAAACCCCAAGAGATTCTATTGCAATCTTCCTTCTAGGTGGCCTTGAACAAAAATGGGAAGGGATGCAACATGCCCTGAGTTTCAATTTAAGGGGAATGGAACAGAACACTCCTGGATATATCCTCCTCCACACACACACACACACAAACACACAAACAAACACTGACATAAGTACAGAAATACATTTGACTTTTTTTACACAGTATTATTTATATATAATTTAATATTGATCTATCTATATCTATCGGTCCATACGGGACTTACCACAGGAAAAGCTCTAAACGGTCGGAAATCACCTCCCGACAATTTGTGCGTTTGGCCACAGGGGGCGACATTGTGCTTATACCACAGTTGGAAGAGAAAGACAAGTGCCTAAGAAATTAAAATTTTAAAAATAGAGTAAACGCTCTGGGAACAACATCACTAGAATGTGGAAGGTTGTCTAGCAGCAGCTTGTGCAGAAAAGGGGGAGCATTTATGGGGGGCTCAGGGAAGAAAAGCATGTGGGAATTCAAAGCAGAATATGCACCCTAAAGGCTGATGCCAGCCTCACAACCCAGGTGCAAAACTAATTGCAGGTATGAAATTAAATCCCAACCATATCTTTCTCCCAACCTTCTCTGTCTCTTCTGTTGGCTGAAGGGATGTGATGCACTGGAATGTTCACAAACATTCCAGCCAAATGGTCAGCAAATGATAGCACCTGGAGCAAAGCCCCTCCCCAAGTTTTTGTCAAGCCAAAAGCCAAATAAGTTCATGGAATAAGGACTGTGGAAACTGCATGTGTTGGCAAACGGGCTTAGGAGATGTGGTGTTTGGACCCATGACCTTCCTTTCTTATCTCCTTCTTAAAGAAAACCTGTGACAAAAATTGCTGACAGGCATAGAATGTTAAGAAAGAATGCAACTTCTGTGAGGGGCACAAGAGGTTAGTTTGGTTGGTAAGGGCCTGACACAGGTTTTTAGAAAGGACGTGTACAATTGATGGGTTGGTGATGATTAGCTAAAGAAAATGGTGCGGTTGAAAAATCACAGTCCAAAGAGGCAGTGTAAGGCTGGGAAGAAGACCGGGTGATCTGCACAACTTTTTGGATGGTTGAGAATTGTGGGATAAGGAAACAAAAGTCACTAGTGCAACAAATTAGGCATGGATGACAGCATGCACTCGTACAGGGAGCTGCGTTTGGAGTGTCCACACAGTAAACATGACACAAACTCTCCTTGAAAAATACTGATTGTATGCGTGAATGGCCTGAAGTTGCAACCTTAACTGTAGTCCACCTTCCCATGGTCACTCTGTGCCAAGAGAAAAATTGGCTCATTCAACACCCTGAAGAGCATTTGGAAGAGGCTGAGGGTTGGAAGGGGTTAACTTCAAGTGTTGTTCCAAGTTCTATTGCTTTGTCTAGACTACTCAGCCCGGGAAGGAACAGAAAGTACATTCATAATCAACGCTCTGACAGCTTTTGCTGTCCTATCCCTTGAGAGATCAAAAGTCATTTTACAGACACAAGTCGGTATCAAGAGCCACGTTTGGCAGAAGGGAGGAACTGAGGCACGCAGAAGCAAGGGAAGGGAAGACCCAGGGGTGCTCAGTGCCCATGTTAGCACATCTCAACCTCCCCCTCCCCCTCCCCCCCCCCATATCTATGCTAGAAATGTAAACCATTTTCAGGCCAGGTGAACTGTCATTGCTTCCTTTCAAAGAACCTGAAGATTTCAAGTTTGAGGAGGCTGCAGGGGATTCTCTCTTGCCCCAGAGATTTAGCTCAACAATGTGCAAACTTTGTGCCCTTGGAAGGATCTGAACTGTGTCCAGATACATCTGTGCCCTTCAGAGCAATAAAAGCCAGGTATATGAATGACTGTCCTAGAGCAAAATACAAACTACTAAAGGAAAGAGTAAGATACGCTGTCATACTCTGATACAGCTTGTGCTATGAGTGACAGGTGGGAGAAATCCCAGAAATATCCCCACTGCAGTTTATTCTTCCAGTGTGCAGCAAGACAGATTTTGTGCACAGAGGGGGGGAAAATGGGTGTGGTGTTGAACTATGCTATTGTGCAGGGTTTCATAAGGAGCTCCAAAAACCAAACAAAAAGACCCCTAGCCTAGGCAGGAAAAGTAGAGTTAGCACTTTCACAGAGCTTAAAATCCCAAGGCTTCCTTGACTGGGAGCCATGACAGTTGCAGAAGGCTAGGGTATGTTTTGAATTGCGTGCTGCAGGCCACACGAACGCTGACAATTCAGGATCAGTGCCTGACCTGGGAATCAATCCGAGCAGACCCATTCTATCCATGGAGGGATTAGAACCCCCCTTTATCCATTAAATGCTCTTTCTAGGGATCAAAAAAGAACCTAGAAACCTTGGTTTTTCAGCTTCCTAGAGCTATCGACGGCCAATACATATGCTTCTGCATGTTCCCCGCCCTGAATTGGGTGTACGACCCAGACATCTTGGTTCCAGTACTCTACCCTGCCTCTTCCCAAAACAAGAGCAAGCAGAAGAACTCAACACCAACACAATCCATAGGGATAAATATGGTGGTGATTGAGGCAGGAGCAGCTGGGGCTCAAGGCATTCTTCTAGGAGTGGGCTTCTAGTAGCTTATGATCAGACCCCAGCAACAGACACTGGCCTCCAAATGCTTCTTTTTCCAGTTGTGAATTCATTCACCATTTGGGTTCCATCTCAGTTCAGTTGGGCTTGAGGCCACTCCACCTAAAGCTTGGAGTTACTGATTCGAGAGCAGCACCCTAATGTATCCACCATCTTCATCAGTTCCTTGGACTTGTCTGTTGTGAGCAGTGATGGTGGGAGATGATGGATGTCAGCTCTCCCACAGGCCTCTTGGGTCAGCTGGAGAAGCCAACATCCTACCTGTCCTTGCCTGTCAAAAGGATTTTAGTCAATGCTGTGGAAGTTCAGTGGTCATAGTAGACATGACTCTCCTGGAGTGCAGCATATTCCTCATCCCTGCCAAAAAACATGGATTTGAAGATCTATTCCTTCCACCCTGAAGTTGGTGGTGGTTGGCTCCAACTCTATATCCAAGCTCAGCTAGGATCATAAATATGGTGGCTATGAGATGGGACACCAAAGAGAGAAAGAGGAGGAAGACACGGAAACCCAACTACGAAGACATGATGGGCTTAGAGGCCAAAAGAGAGCATCATGAAAGGCTCTCCAAGTCCCAGTGAGTCAAAGACAAAAACACCATCGTTTGCACTCTTTTTTGTGTGTGATTCTTCTACTCTTTTTAACTGGCCACGGAGTCCCCAGGTGTGATCAGGCTCTGAAAACTCACCAGCTGCTTCATCTGTTCCGGCTGCATCGAATGCCTCCTCAGAAGCCGCTTGGCCTTCGGGGAAGTGGGGGCTACTGGAATCAGACCCTTGTGGACTGGTGAGGGAGGCTTTCCATTGGGCCGGATGTCACGGAGGGGAGGGTGGGGGTTGAAATTGAGAGGGGGTAGGAAGCCAGGACGGGTGTGAGCAATATGATCCATCAGCAGGGTGCCAGAGCCCCTTCTCTCAAGGAGGCCTGGGGTCCTGCGTCTTATCATGTTGGGGGAGACAGCACTGGGAATGCTTTCCAAACTCTCCCGCGATGAACTGACTGGCAGAGTCAGTGGGGAGGCATTGTACTTCCTCCTCTCCACGGAAACGCGGCCTGAATCAGGCGAGCCAGGGATGGAGTCTGGACAGAGGGAATCAGGTTCATGATGCTCCATGCAGTTCAGCTTGTGGTGAGCCACACCCCGTGTGCCAGGACCTGGGACACCTTCTTGGGTTTCAGGAGCCGTGTTGCGCCGAGAGAGAGGTTGGTGGAGGTGACTGAAATGGACTTTTTCTGCCCATGCTGCTTCCAGGCTAGAGACTTCTTCTCCCAGTGCATGGTGGGAAGTCATTTTGAAGCAGGATGACTCTTGGCCTTCCATGCTGTGCCTCCGTGACAAAGGCGGCCTCTTGGAGAGGCTCAACCCATTCATCTCTGCCGTCATCCTTTCCTCTGGGGTCCGAGCCTTTTCCTGATGAGCCAAAACAGAGGGAGCCACCAAGCCCCATGGTTCTGAGTTCAGCCTCTTCAGTTGCTTGGGCCTGCCTTTGGGTGGGAGCGCTGAGGTTTTCTCCTCACCTTCCTTCCCTTTGCTATGCGGAATGGGGTTACAGGTGAGTCTGGTTGCCATGGTGAAGTTGAAAACGTCTCTCTCCTCTTCCTTCTCACTGCCCCCTGGAGACTGGGCAGTCCTCACCTCAATGTCTGAGGGCGACATACACAGAGCAGGCGAATGCTTATCTTCGATACCTGGCGATGGTGGCGAATTCAGGTACTGCTTGGTCTTCTTGGTCCCTGAGGGGGACGTATCTGTGGTGATGATGATGACTTCCTTCCCTTTGGCCTTACAGGCATCCAGGAGTACCTGCAAGGTTGCCCGGTCCCCCTTATTGATGGCATAAACCAAAGCCGATGCCCCCGAATAATCTTTGGCACTGGGATCTGCCCCATGATCCAGTAAGATGGTGGCTACCTTAGCCCCGGCACCATCAGCACAAGCGTGCATCAGCGCAGACTTCCCCGTCTTGTCAGGAATGTTTGGGTCGGCTCCATTCTCCAGGAGGTACCTCACCATGCGGGGCTTGTTTTGAGGATCCTCATAGGGAGCTATGCAGGCAGCAATGAGGGGGGTCTCTCCCTGGGTGTTGCCCTCATTGATGTAGGCCCCTCCCTCTAGCAGCAAGCGAGTAAGCCGGAATTTGCCTTGCCAGACGGCCTTCAGCAGAGCGTTGCCTTCTGTATGGACCATGGTAGCAGAGGGGCTGTTGACTGTGGGGGTAGGAATGGAAAGATCACAGGACAGAGATGGGAGAGGAGCCGGGCATTTTAGAGCATGCAGCAACCTGGAAAGAGAGAGAAAGGAGAAGGTTGAGACATGAAGATTATACTTCTTTTGTTATGATGTAGGAATCTGGTTTCCTCCCTTGCTCAGAGTTGCCAACTCTGGCTTGGAGGATTTATGGCAACAACTAAGGGGTGATGCCCAGGGTGGCTGGAGTTTGGGGAGAGAGGAAACTCCATGGGAATGTGATGCCACATAGTCCCCCCTCCAAAGCTGACATATCCTCCAGGCAGGGCTTTTGTTGTAGCAGGAGCTCCTTTGCATAGTAGGCCACACACCCCTGATGTAGCTAATCCTCCAAGAGCTTACAGGGCTCTTAGTATAGGGCCTACTGTAAGCTCCAGGATAGGCTTCCCAACCCCCCTGCCCTGGCGGGGGACCCCTGGATTAGCAGCCTTTTCCCCCGCTCTCCAAAAACGTGGCAGCGGGGGTGGGGAAACAGCGCGGCCTCCCTTCGCAAGGTGCATGCTGGGACTCGTAGTCCTTGCGTCCTCTCCGGCTGCTACAGGCATCTCCTCAGGGAGTCTGGCTGGCGGGGGGGGGGGGGAGGAGCTCCGCCCCAGAGGACCATGTGCGTTTCTACCTCCAGAGGCTTCAGTCGCTGATTGAAAGGCTTCCTCTTGGGATGGGGTGTCTGTGTTACTTTGAAGAAGTTGGCAGCAACTCGTGAGTAGAGAGGCCAGTCCCCCTTCAGTGTTGCCAGAAATTGGGGGGGGGGGAGTCTGCTGAGTACTTCATTATTCTCTATGTGGAGATCGATTCTCATAGGGTATAATGGGGAATTGATCTGGAGGTTTCGGGGGCTCTGGGGGCGCTGTTTTTTGAGGTAGAGGCACCAAATTTTTAGTATAGTATCTAGTGACTCTCCCCAAAGTATCCCCCAAGTTTCAAAACGATTGGCTCATGGGGTCCAATTCTATGAGCCCCCAAAGAAGGTGCCCCTATCCTTCATTATTTCCTATGGAAGGAAGGAATTGAAAAAGTGTGCCGTCCCTTTAAATGTGATGGCCAGAACTCCCTTGGAGTTCAATTATGCTTGTCACACCCTTGTTCCTGGCTCCGCCCCAATGTCTCCTGGCTCCACCCCCAAAGTCCCCAGATATTTCTTGAATTGGACTTGGCAACCCTACTCCAGGAAGATTGGCTACATCAGGGGTGTGTGGCCTAATATGCAAAGGAGCTCCTGCTACAGAAAAAAAGCCCTGTCTCCAGGGGAACTGATCTCTAGCATAGAGGTCAGCTGTAATCCTAGGAGAACACCCCCACCTGGAGGTTATCAACCTCTTGTTTTGATCACTTTTGTCTTTTGTCCGTTGGGACGGGGGAGCCAAGATCTGATTGGTGTAGGAAAAGCAAACAGGCCAGGAAAAAGCAAAGGGGCTTGGAAGGATTTGGAGAGACAAATTCCAAGGGGCAAAGCAAGTGAAAGAGACCAAGAATAAAACAGCCAATATTTTCATGGCTCTGTGAGCACCCTGGTATTGATCTATGGTGCAGCCTCATTTGGAATTACAGGAAGTGCCGCAGCTTCTGCGTAGCAAACGTAAACTGAGTTTTAGCTACGCATAAGCCGCGGCACTTCCTGTAACTCCGGCGCAGATGGTGGGAAATCCGACCGGACGCTGCGGAGGGAACAGGATTGTGACTGTGAGGTAAACTGTGTGCGAAAAGTAATGGTGACTGAGATTAACCTTCACATTCAGATGCACTAATCCTCCGGATCTCAGAGCCAGGAGGCATCAACAGCCTCTATGTCCTGTTGTTGGCCACTGTAAGACAGGACACTGGACTAGATGGACCATTAGTCTGATCCAGCAGGGCTCTTTTATGTTCTTGTGAAAGAAAGCAGGAAGCTTTGGCCTTCTGCCTCTTCCTCCTTCCTGTTACAGGGATTGCTATGAGGCTGGAGCCAAAAACATTGGAAAATGGGCCATGGGGGCTAACAACCAATTACATTTTCCTCGGGTACTTGTCCGTTGGTCAGGCTGGGGACTGTTCTAAGTGCTCTAAGCTTTCCAAGTACACCCAATGTACTTTCCAAGTACCATGGTCTGTGAGGAAAAGAAGTGTACATCTTCTCATTCCTGTGCTGTTTTCCTCCTGACCTGAAATGGGAGCTTCTATTTGCCCTGTTGGGAAACTGATGTCACCATACGTATACATGTGTAGCCCCCCACCCCACCCCAAGGAAACAGTAGCTATGAGGTGGCATTTTAGAAAATAGCATGTAGAGGAGGGGGAGTTTAAGCTCCTTTTCTTCATTCAACATGGTCCTGAACTGAACTGGGCCCCCTCCTGCACAGCTGAAAAATACAGACCATGTTTATGACCTAGGGTTGCCAAGTCCAATTCAAGAAATATCTGGGGACTTTGGGGGTGGAGCCAGGAGACATTAGGGGTGGAGCCAAGATCAAGGCTGTGACAAGCATAATTGAACTCCAAAGGGAGTTCTGGCCATCACATTTAAAGGGACGGCACACTTTTTCAATTCCTTCCTTCCATAGGAAATAATGAAGGATAGGGGCACCTTCTTTTGGGGCTCATAGAATTGGACCCCCTGGTCCAATCTTTTTGAAACTTGGGGGGGGGGGTATTTTGGGGAGAGGCACTAGATGCTATACTGAAAATTTGGTGCCTCTACCCCAAAAAACAGCCCCCCCAGAGTCCCAGATACCCACGGATCAATTCTCCATGATTTTCTATGGGAATAAATCTCCATAGGGAATAATAGAGTTCCCAGAAGACATTTCCCTCCCCTCCCCTTGCTTTCTGATGACCCTGAAGCGGGGGGAGGGCCTCCAAACCGGGGGATCCCCTGTCCCCACCTGGGGATTGGCAACCCTATTATGACCCAACTGAAAGATGTACCAGAGAATAAGGTTGCCAACCTCCAGGTGGCACCAGGAGATATTCTGCTATTCCAATTGTTCTCCAGATGACCAAACAGTCCCCTCAGAAAAAAAATGGCTGCTTTGGAGGATGGATTCTACAGCGTTATATCCTGCTGATGTTCCTCCTCACCCTTCCCAGATTCCATCCCCCAAATATCCAGGTGTTTCCCAATTCAGAGCTGGCAACTGCACCCTGAGCCTGTCAGGGGAGGGCGGGATATAAATATAATAAAATAAAGAAAAATAAACAACTCTACAGAAACTGGGACAGTTAAACCTGCATAAAGCTACAAAGGAACTATTTGGCATAAGGCAAATTCACACATCCAGTTAGTTCTTGTCAGAGAAAAGGCTGAGCCCATCCAACATTCTTATTGCTTTTTAATAATCCGCACTGACAACATCAAGAGTAGATCACACCCACACTACCTGGATCCTTCATTCACTTTAGTACCTTCAGCATATATATATATATATATATTTCTTTAATAAAGCAAGGCCTGATTTCATTATCATAGTAGCTATAAATGGGTACAATTTAATTCCTATCCAGCAAATGAGCAAAGAATATCTGGCAGCTATTTTACAGAATGTTATAAATACTGGGTCTGGGATTCAATCACATAATCTGTTCCAAGAGGGTACCCCCTCATTACAAGACTGAGAAAATATTGACAAACCATTCACGATTCCATTAATACAAGCCTGCCTATGTTAATTTCTCCATTTCGGCTACATAGAGGATTGTTCATAAAATCATTTTTTCATTCTGGTACACTATCCAGTCTCCTGTGCCTGAAACACACCATTTTTGTGGCTGTTAATAACCTTCATTTCAATCCACTCTATATTCTTTTGCGCTCTATATAGTACTGGTTTCTTTTGACTTCATTCTCTGTGTGTGTGTGCATATCTCTCCCTTTCTCTCTCTACTCAGGATTTATTTACCACCTGACTTAACTTAGGCTCAACAGCTCTTTCCCATAAAAAATGATAAATGGTTCCATCTTCAAAGGGACACAGAACTCTCACTTGGTTTTCTTTGCATGTGAATTTTCCTTCAGTATTACCATGTACTTGCCCTGACCTGGAAAGCCCAGGCTAGCCCAGTCTCATCAGATCTTGGGTGCTAAGTGGGCTGAACTCTGGCTAGTATTTGGATGGGAGACCTCCAAAGAATACCAGGGTTGTGACCAATGTTCCCTCTAAGCTGCAGAGTCCTGTGAGCAAAAATTCTACTTTGTGAGCTACTGGTGTTAAAGTTGTAAGCTACTGGCATTAAAGTTGTGAGCTACTGCATCAATTAGTGTGTTCTGGGGTCATCCTTCCTGAGCTAAGACAAAAATCTGTGAGCTGGAGGCTAAAAATCTGTGAGCTAGCTCACGCTAACTCAGCTTAGAGGGAACATTGGTTGTGACGTGAAGTTAGCCAGGCAATGACAAACTACCTCTGTGTTGGAATTTGCAATGTTCTAAGTTCCAGTCATTATAGGGTTAAAAGTGCTTTTTAAAAAACGGTAGTCCTCTGTGCAAGCACCAGTCGTTTCCGACTCTGGGGTGATGTTGCTTTCATAACGGTTTCACGGCAGACTTTTTACGGGGTGGTTTGCCATTGCCTTCCCCAGTCATCTACACTTTCCCTCCAGCAAGCTGGGTACTCATTTTACCGGCCTCGAAAGGATGGAAGGTTGAGTCAACCTCGAGCCAGCTACCTGAACCCAGCTTCCGCTAGGATCGAACTCAGGTTGTGAGTAGAACTTAGGACTGCAGTACTGTTTTTGTTGTTCATTCACACAGTCGATTCCAACTCTATGCGACCCCATGGACAAAGTCACGCAGGGCCCTCCTGTCTTCCACAGGAGGTCAGACCTGAATGGCCTAATGGCTTCACCAGTTTTCTTCAGTTTAAGCCTGAATTTTGCGATGAGTAGCTCATGATCTGAGTCGCAGTCAGCTCCAGGTCTTGTTTTTGCAGTACTGTTTACCTGTTCCCTATTGCCTGCCTGACCTAGGAAGAGGAACTTGACTCCCTGCTAATGAAGAGATAGCCCAGGAAAAGGACTGTTTGTTTGTATAAGTCCATCTTAGCAATGTGACTTTCTTAAGAGATAAGATGCAGGTTATAGAGTTTCTTATTTTCATCCCAGTCCCCCACCCTGTAGATATGAAGTTATAATTTTGTTTTTATACTAAAAGACTCTCAATCTCTTTTTTGATTCAACAATCCAGTGAACTGTTTGGGATATAGAAATTGATTTTCCAAACAATGTCACTGAATGTCTCTTGCCTTGAAAACTGCACAGGGTTACCACAAGTCAGGTGTGATTTGATGATACTTTCCACCACAATTGGCATGTACTAGGGGCAAGGGAACCGAATGCAGGTGTTGCATGCAGAAGGTTCCGAGTTTATTCTTTGGCACCTCCAAAAAATCCACTGCCTGATCTTCTCCAAGAGCTGCAAGGACCAGAAGACAGCTTTTGACTGGCCCAGCCAGAAAAGCTGTGTTCTTCAAGGTGCAGGGCGGGCTCAGCCATTAGGCAAACTAGGCAATTGCCTAGGGTGCTGGCCTTCTGGGGGTGAGAATTGGGCACAACTATGCGACTCGGTGATGTTACTGGGGGTGGGGGCAGAAGTTAGTCTTGCCCAGGGCTTTTTTGTAGCAGGGACTCCTTTGCATATTAGCACCCCCCCCCCCCCGATGTAGCCAATCCTCCAAGAGCTTACAGGGCTCTTAGTACAATGCCTACTGTAAGCTCCAGGAGGACTGGCTACATCAGGGGTGTGTGGCCTAATATGCAAAGGAGTTCCTGCTACAAAAAAAGCCCTGGTCTTGCCTATGGTACCAGACTGTCTAGGGCCAACCCTGCCATGGAGACCAGTTTGGGGTTCTGAAGAGCCAGAGAAACCCATATTCCATGGATTTCCACGCCTGTTTGTGCTCTTCTGTGTTTCTACCCACTGGCCCTGCGATTAGGAGGGAGTCAGGTTTTTTTTTAAGCAAATGGAAAGCCAGCAAAAGGAACAAACTGGGAAGTGACTGTCCTCTAAAGAAAGATTAAATGTGTTGCCATCAGGGGAATGATTGGGTAGGTTTTTCAGGGATTCCATTTTCTGAGTGGCTTCGCAATTGTAAATCTGGAAAATGAGATACAATTTGGCATTTTAAAAAATTGACTGTAATAAACACAGTATTGCCTGAGATAAGTGGTAATTCAAAAATGGACTCCAGCTTCAGCACTGGAGATTGTAGCTAAATTATCAGTTGATGTCGACCCTCGTGTGACTCCTCCAGTGGTAAAATTTTTGTCTGTGACATTTCATAATGCTAGCCTGTAATGTAAGTACTGTACTTACGGTTATGTATTTTGTATCTCTTGTTTACTTGCTTATGACCACTTGGTCTGTGAGCATGAATAAACAGAATGGAGTGGGAAGTGGAAAATCGCTGTGAAGCGAGCCAGGCTGAGTGATCCTTGCTGTGCTGGAAGCCAGGGCCGCCGGGCCATTCAGCTCTGTGGGGCTGACAGGATGGTGTAGTGGTGAAGTGTGCGGACTCTTATCTGGGAGAACCAGGTTTGACTCCCCACTCCTCCACTTGCACCTGCTGGAATGGCCTTGGGTCAGCCATAGCTCTGGCAGAGGTTGACCTCGAAAGGGCAGCTGCTGTGAGAGTCCTCTCAGCCCCACCCACCTCACAGGGTGTCTGTTGTGGGGGAGGAAGATAAAGGAGATTGTGAGCTGCTCTGAGACTCTTGAGTGGAGGGCGGAATATAAATCCAATGTCTTCTTCTTCGCCCGACTTGCCTGGTGTGGCTGATGCTGGCGTCATCACCAAGTTTGCCTCTCTCTGCCTCTCCCCTGCAGCTTTGTCAAAGGAGCTTTTGAGAAGGTGCCTGCAGGCTGCAGCAGGGGCCATAGGCAGTGGGGTGGTTGCTCCAACTCAGATAATTTGCACTGGTTGTTTTGTGGCCACGGTGTGACACAGAGTGTTGGACTGGATGGGCCATTGGCCTGATCCAACATGGCTTCTCTTATGTTCAGGAACTCATTTGCCTATTAGGCCACACCCCTTGACATCAGCATTGTTTCACACAAGGCTCTTTTTTTTAGAAAAAAGCCCAGCAGGAACTCATTTGCATATTAGACCACACACCCCTGACACCAAGCCAGCTGGTGTTCCTGTGCGTTCCTGCTAAAAAAAAGCCCTGCTGGCATCTTTGTCTCTTTTCCCCCATTCCAGGGCTAATAGCCTTGGAGAGTTGGTTTTGATCAGCAAAACTACAGAGGAAGAAAGTGGCACCAGCCTGAATAGGGGTCCTCTTCTCCAGTTGCAATTCACCTTAGAAAAATGCTAGGGAAGAATGGAATTATGGGTCTTCCCACAGCTCCTGTACTTTGGCAGCCTGCCAACTGCATGCTAAAGACCTCCTTTTTGTGCAGTTGACTGGGTAAATCCCAAATCATGCCAGTTCTGCATTCATAGATTTTGTCAGTAGTGGAAGCAATGCTGAGTCCTTTGTGAGTGGCCAGAATTCTCTAATGTCACAGGAATACAGGTAGGCAGGCTGAAGAGTAGGGTTGCCAACATCTGGCAATCTCCCGGAATGACAACAGATCTCCTGAGGATAGAGAGCAGTTCCCTTGGAGAAAATGGCTGCTTTGGAGGGTGGACTCTATGGCATCATACCCCATTGAGGTCTCCCCCCTCTCTAATCTCCACCCCCTCCAGGCTCTAACCCCCAAATCTCCAGGGATTTCCCAACCCAGAGGTGGCAACCCTACCAAAGAGTCTGTGGCTGCTGTTCTACAATCCTAGAAGGGCAGAACCTTCTAGGTGAAAGATTCTAGGGAAGGCTGAGAAGTACCAGGGCTCTAAGAAACAGAGGAGGAAAGGGCTGGAGAAGACAACAAGCCCAAGAAAAGGGGAGAGGTAAGAAAGGGTCCTCCAAGGAATAGGGTGCGGAGATGGGCAGAGGAAAAGGTCTGAGAGAGGAAGGATAACAGAAAATGAAGAGAGAGTCACGCAGGAGGGATTTGAAATTACCTCTTGCGCCATGACCTTATCGCAGGGCTGGCCCTAGACTATCTGGAACCCGAGGCAAAGCTAACTTCTGGCACCTCCTGCTCACACACTGATAACCAACATGGCCGGCAGGTGGGAGTAGGCCAAGTAGGTGGCTGCCTAGGGCACCACTTGGCCTACAGGGTGCAGCAAGGTGCTCCCTCTCCCTCAATGGAAAGCAGGCTCCATGGAGTGCAGACGCTGCCCATCCACTTTCGCGTTCAGAAAATGGCTTTCGCATTTCACTTTCATGTGTTACAGACCTGGGGAATGCAAAAGCAGGCAGTGTCTGTGCAGTACGCTCCTTAGAGCCTCACAGGCTCCAAGGACTGTTTTGTGTAGGTGCCCCCAGGCCACCCCCACCCCCACCTAGTCTTCCAAGGCCACAGGAAGGCTGAGTGGAGTCAGCGGAACACCCAAGCACCGTGTGTGCTTGGATCCTGGCTATGAGCATGCCCGCTGCTGTCCCGACATCGCCCAGGTTTCCAGAGACTCGGGCCTTATACTATAGTGGGTTCTATACATTAATGAGGCGAGGTGGTAGTGAACATAGCTCTTTTATTGAATACAGCATGGTATTAGCGCTGCCTACGAAGACTGAAAACTAGGGCTGCAGTGTCCCCTATATATACACACCCAAAATTCCCGTGCTGCCTGTGACTGGACCATTCAGACCAGTCGTGGGCTCTTGATTGGAGCAGGGCAGCAGGATTTGGATCCTGCTGCCTATTGTTCCCGAGTGCCCCAAGCTCTGTCCTTCAGGCCCCAGTGAGCCAGGAAAGAACTCCAGCTTATAGATACAATTCTAAGCACATATACAACATCCCTCCCCCCTTAGTTCGCAAGCCTAGCTGACGTAGTCATTGAGGTAGGCTGGCTTGCGATGCTCTCTGGTGGACTGCCTGAGCCCCGGAGGGAGTGGAGGAGCGGATGCAGTTGCAGCGGCGGTGAGTGGAGGGGCTGCTGCTGTATTGCTCTCAGTCGGCGGTTCCCAGGCCTCCGTGACCGCCAGCTCCGCCTGAAGGGCAGGGCTCTGGGCCCCTGCCTCCACTGCGACCGTCGGGGAAGGAGTGGAGGTGGCAGTCTCGTTGTCAGGACTGTAATCCTTGACTTCTACCTCAGGGCTCTTGCAGGACCTCAGCTGGTCATTGTGCCTCCTTATGGTGGACCCCCCTCTGTTGTAAAATCGTACATTACGGACCCCTGGCAACCCTTGCCAGAATCCAAGCGCCCCCCCCCAAAGTTCTTAGACATAACCTGGTCCCCCGTATCTAGCCCCCAAGGTGCCCGGATCGACTCTGGAACCTCTTGCAGGTCAAGGGCTCTGTCTGGGTCCAATTGGTCTAGTAGGGTGGCTACCCGGCGGCCCATGAGGAGTTCGGCAGGGCTGCAGCCTGTGGCTGAGGAGGGAATACTGTGCTATGATAGTAAGAATTCTGCAAGGCGGCCCTCCCAATCCCCCTGGATGATGTGGTGGAGCAATTCTTTAGTCGTCCACACCACCCTTTTGACCTGGCCGTTGGTGGCCAGGTGGAGTGGGGCTGATCTGATTTGCCTAATGAGGTTGCAGGCACAGAAGTCCTGAAATTCTCCCGACGTGAAGGCCGTACCGTTATCTGAGACCAGCGTGTCCGGGAGGCCATGCATGGTGCACACCTGGCGGAGGCCACCGATGGCGGCCCGGGAGGAGGTGGATGCCACCAGGAGCACCTCCAGCCATTTTGAGTGTGAGTCCACAATTAAGAAAAACGTTTGTCCCTGGAAGGGCCCCGCAAAGTCCAGGTGCAACCGGGACCAGGGGTTTATTGTGGATTCCCAGTGCTGCACCAGAGCCCAGGGAGGCTCTGGCCGGGTCTCCTAGCAGGGCTGGCATCAACCGACCCAAGACTTGATTGCATTGTCCATCCCGGGCCACCATACATAACTGCGGGTGAGTGCCTTCATGCGCATGATCCCCGGGTGGGTTTCATGCAGCGCCGTGAGGACTCGGTGTCTCAGAACCGGGGGCACCACCACCCTGTTCCCCCATAGCAAACACCCGTTATGGACAGAGAGCTCGTCCCTGTGGGACACGAACGCCCCAAACTCCGGTCCCACCCGGCCTGTGGGCCATCCCCTCCATACCCAGTTCAGAACTCGGGAGAGTATTTTGTCCTTGGCTGAGCAGCGTGAAATGTCTTTCGCGTGCACTGGGCGGTCCGGGAGGGACTGTAGAAGCAGGATCTGGTGTGCTGGGGCCTAATCCGGATCTTCCGACGGCAGCGGCAGGTGGCTGAGGGTATCTGTGTGGCCCTCCCGTGGCTTTCCCCAGCCTGTACTGAAGACCATACTGGTACCCAGCCAAGAAAATGGACCACTGTAGTACCATGGGTGACAACATCTGGGGCGTTTGTCGGTCGGGGGCAAAGAGGCCGAGTAGGGGCTTGTGGTCCGTATGGATGGTGAAGGGTCGGCCATATAAGTAACCATGGAATTTTTTTACTCCCGCCACAATTGCCAGGCCTTTGTCTATTTGTGTGTAGTTGCGCTTCGGTTTCTGCAATGTTCTGGAGTAATAGGTCACTGGGACCTCTCTGCCGTCTGGCAACACATGGGCCAGGACAGCGCCCACCCCTTAGGGGGAGGCGTTGCAGGCCAAAACGACAGGCATCCTCTGGTCGTAGTGTGCCAGCAAGCTGTTGGATGTCAGGAGGTCTTTAATGGCCTGGAAGGTGGCAGCTTGCCAGCGGCCCCAAACTCACGGAGCCCTTTTGCCTAAGAGCCTATGCAAGAGTTCCGCTACTGCTGCCTTGTGGGGAAGGAAGGCATGGTAAAAGTTGAGGACACCGAAGAATGATTGCAATTCGGCTTTGTTAGTGGGGGCTGGCATGTCACAAATGGCTGTGATTTTGTCCTTGGATGGGTGGATCCCGTTTGCATCCACCATGTACTCCAAAAAGTCTATTGTAGGGACCCCCAGCAGCCATTTTTTCCTCTTTACCTTGAGTCCCGCCTCGTTGAAATGCTGTAGTACAGTGTGGAGGCAGCTGGCAAATACCTCTTCCGTTGTTACGGAGATCAGCACATCGTCAAAGAATGGCTGGACCCTTGGAATCCCTTTTAAGAGAGAATCTATTAAGCTCTGAAAAATCCCTGGGGCCACGCTGACCCCAAACTGGAGGCGCTTTACCCAGAAAGTGCCCCAATGTGTGACTATGGTTTGGGCCTTGGCTGTGGTGGTGTCCATCAGCAATTGGTGGTACACTTGGGCCAGATCCAGCTTCCCAAATATTTTGGCGCCTGCTAGGGATGCTAACATATGGCTGACTACCAGGACCGGGTAGGCGTGGTCCTGCAGCACTTTATTGATTGTGCATTTGCAGTCTGCACAGATGCAGATGCTCCCGTTTGGCTCGACTGGGATGACGATTGGGGTTTCCCATTGTGCGTTGGTGACCGGCTCCAGGACCCCTTGTGCCACTAGGCAGTCTAGCTCCTCCTCTATCTTGGGTTTCAAGGCAAAGGGTACCCACCGGGCCTTTAGCCGTACGGGCGGCACGTTGGGGTTTATTTGTAACGACACGGGGGAATCCGTGTATGTTCCTAGTGTCCCATCAAAAACTGCCTGGAACTCCCCACAGATGTCCTGGAAATCCATGCTGGTGAGGGCATGATGGATTCCCTCTACTCGGATCCCCAAGGGTGCAAACCAAGCCCAGTCTAACAGGCTACTCAGGTCCCCTTCCGCCACCAGCAAGGGAAGGTCTCTCAAAAATTTCCCATATTGCACCTTGACTACCCCGGCCCCTTTGATGCCAATCACCCTTTTCTGGAAGTCTTGTACAAGCACGGGGGACGAGTATACCTTAGGGCCCCACTTGGGGCAACGTTTCTTTAGGATCTGGGCGGAGATGATGGTATGTGTGACCCCTGAGTCAACCTCCATTCAACAGGGGGCACCCTCAATAAACACTGTCATTTTGAGTTTATCTGGGGACAGCATGAGGATGTCGCATACCTGTCCGTCCGACGCAGTGATGGTGTTGATATCCTCTACGATGGTGACCTCGTGGCGGTGGCCATTTTTTCCACTCTTCCGATGGGGGGGTGCTCTCGGGTTGGTGTCATTTTCGAGCGGCAGACCCTAGCGAGGTGACCCATCTTCCAGCAGTGGTGGCAGACGGTGTCCCAGAATTAGCAGGAGCGACGCTTGTGGTTTCCCCCGCAACTTGCACACTCTCGAGCTAGTGCATTTTCGGTTGTATGTGGCATCTTGCGCTTCACAGCAGCATGGTGGAACTAGAGAGCATTGTCTCCTCCTGAGTCGTCCGCTTCCGAGGAGGATGAGGCGGCTTGGTGAGCCGCCGCCATGCGCTCTCCCGGCAATTTCTCATAGACGGTAGCCACTTTGATCGCCTTGGGGAGGTCCATCTCATCTTTCCCAAGCAGCTTCCTCTTCAGCGGCTTGTCCCGCAGCCCGAAAATAAACCGAGCCTTCAGTCTTTCCTCCAATTGGTGAAACTCTCAGCGGAGTGACAGCCGGCGGAGGGCTGCAATGTAGTCAACAGCAGACTCATTGGGCTGCTGCCTGTGCTTGGAAAAGTCAAAGCAACGGGTCAGGACTCATGACTGTGGTGCGAAATCGGTCGTCAGGGCGGTGGTGATATCTATGTAGGAGGCATCCTTGAGGAGGGTGGCCGCCATTAGCCCCTGGGCTAGCTCCTGGGTGTTCATCCCGCACGAGCTGAGGAATAGCGATCTCTTTTTATCCCCCACAACTCCGTGGTAGTGGATGAAGTTCTCCAGTCTCCCATCGCTCTGGGCTTGTCACATCGAACTCAGGAATCGTTCCTGGAGTAGCGGCCATTGTCAGCACTGGTGGTGCGTGCGTGGTGTGGAATGCCTGTAGCTGCTGGCCTTGCTTACCAGGATCCCACCTTCGTCACCACTATAATATAGTGGGCTCTATACATTAATGAGGCAAGGTAGTAGTGAACATAGCTCTTTTATTGAATACAGCATGGTATTAGCGCTGCCTACGAAGACTGAAAACTAGGGCTGCAGTGTCCCCTATATATACACACCCAAAATTCCCGTGCTGCCTGTGACTGGACCATTCAAACCAGTCGTGGGCTCTTGATTGGAGCAGGGCAGCAGGATTTGGATCCTGCTGCCTATTGTTCCCGAGTCCCCCAAGCTCTGTCCTTCAGGCCCCAGTGAGCCAGGTAAGAACTCCAGCTTACAGATACAATTCTAAGCACATGTACAACAAACCTGATAACCAATTTTTAAAAACAGGTGAATTGTGGGGAAAATGAAAAGCACAAAACTTGAAATTGCTCCCTGACCTGAATAGCCCAGGCAAGCCTGATCCTGTCAGATCTCAGAAGCTGAGCAGGGCCAACTCTGGCAAGTATTTGGATGGGAGACCACTGAGTCATGTAGGGGGCGTCCAATTCTGCGCCTCCAGAAGGCCAGCACCCTAGCCAATTGCCTAGTTTGCCTAGAGGCAGGGACAGCCCTGCCTTACAAGCAAGCTTTTCTGGAGTCTGGTGGATCCACGCCAAGCATTTTGCAAGGAGGGGTAGCTCCCCTGCAACATACTCAGTTCCTTGGCAAGTTTCCTTAATGTACATGTGGTTAGACTTTCACCTCTTGACAGCTTTATTCTCTGATCCCACACAGAGAGCTTTTGACCTTTGATCTGGCCAATACAGCAGTCATCCTCTGGATCCTTTTCAGTTTCAGCATGCCTTTTCTAGAGTGGGAGAATGTCCTCCCATCTCTCCCAGGGTTGCCAATTTAGCTACCCCCACTGAGGCATGGCGCCTGCCAGGGTTGGCAGGCGAAGCGTTCAATTCACATGCTGTTATGCGGGCACAACTGGCAGCTCTTTCTGGGTACTGTGTCCAAAGCAGGCTGCTTTGACTCATAATCCCATCAGCCGGAGCCAGAACGGAAAAGGGTAATTAATTCATATTCTGGAGCTTTGCTTCGCTGTTCCTTGAACACTGGAGAAATTGGGGAAAGGAGGCATCTTTGCAAAGATTTGTTTCCTTCACAGGAAGGAGCGCTGAAGAATCACAGGGAGTGCAGCTATTTTCCTTCTGCGAGTAGGTTCCTTGGGCAAAGTGCACCTTGCACAACGAAAATCAAAGCGTGTGTGCCAGCTCCAGCCCAGGCTCTTTACCTATAAGCAAGTGAAGGCCATAAGAAGTGCAATTGAGAAGTAATGGTTACAGACTTCCAGATGACATGACACAGGAAGTGGTGGCAGCTACATGCATAGATGGGTTCAAGAGGGAATTGATAAACATATGGAGCAGAGGTCCATCGGTGGCTATTAGCCATAGCATCACAGAGTTGGAAGGGATCTCCAGGGTCATTTAGTCCAACCCCTGCACAATGCAGGAAGTTCACACATACCTCCCACCCACCCACCCACCCAGTGACACCTGTTCCATGCCCAGAAGATTTAAAAAAAAAAAAAACCTTCCAGGATCCTTGGCAAAACTGGCCTGGAGAAAAATTGCTGGCCAGTTTTGCCAGGGACCCTGGAGGGTTTTTTGTTTTTACATCTTCTGGGCATGGAGCAGGTGTCACTGGGAGTGTGTGGGGGGGAGGTCCTTGTGAAATTCCTGCATTACGCAGGGGGTTGGACTAGATGACCCTGGAGATTCCTTCCAACTCTATGACTCTATGACATCTGGGCATAATAAATGTAACGTTCCTAGGTTTGTCCCCAAGATCTGTTGAGCAGATGCATGTTGGAAGTTAGAACATAAGAGAAACCATGCTGGACCAGGCCTATGGCCCATCTAGTCCAACACTCTATGTCACACAGTGGCCAAAAGAAACAGGTCCCATCAAGAGGTCCATCAGTGGGGGCAGGACACTAGAAGCCCTCCCACTGTTGTCATCTCCTCCCAAGCATCAAGAATACAGAGCATCACTGCCCCAGACAGTTCCAATAATATGCTGTGGCTAATAGCCACTGATTGGCCTCTACTCCATATATTGATCCAATTCCCTCTTGAAGTTGTCTATGCTTGTAGCTGCCACCACCTCCTGCGGCCGTGAGTTCCATGTATTAATCACCCTTTGGGTGAAGAAGTACTTCCTTCTATCCATTCTAACCTGACTGCGCAGCAATTTCATGGAGTGCCCATGAGTTCTTGTATTGCAAGAAAGGGAGAAAAGTACTTATTTCTCTACCTTCTCTATCCCATGCATAATCTTGTAAACCTCTATCATACCACCCCCTCAATTAACATTTCTCCAAGCTAAAGAGCCCCAAGTGTTTTAACCTTTCTTCATAGGGAAAGTGTTCCAACCCTTTTGTCATTCTAGTTGCCCTTTCCTGTTTTTAATTATACTGTATTTGTATAGTTTTATGATTGAGGTTTATATCGTTACTGGTTTTTATGTGACTTTTATAAAACGTAAGCAGCCCTGAGCCTGCTTCGGTAGGGAGGGCGGGATATAAGCCAAACAAACAAATAAAGAGGCATACATACTAGTCACCACCATTAAACAGATTTCATTTTTCCAGCACAATTAATGGAGAATGCTCCATTAATTGTGCTGGAAAAATGAAATCTGTTTAACAGTGGTAACTGAAGTATGCCTGTTCGATAAAAGTGATCCACAAGAAATGGGATCAAAGGCTGGCATTCCTGTGAGAGGCTTACCATGATCCACGCATGAGCTTTGACCAGGCGTCGGATTCAGCGGGAGCTCACAGGAGCACACCTCCTGAACCTTTCTGAGAGTTCCCCCTCCTCCTCCCCACTTTGTCCATTGAATAGTAGGTGCAGCTGCATAACAATTTCTGGATGAACTCCACCACTTATTTTTCTAGAAAACGACCCCTGGCTTTGATCATACTTTATTGGAATATTGGGAGGTTTCCCACTAGAAAACTGTCATTATCTTGAAAATCTATCTCAAGTTGGAACTCGTACAATGTGAATTATATGAAGTTTTGTAATTGACATTAGCAGAAAAACAGCAAATGCACCAGCATTAGCACTTTAAGAGCCCCGCGGTAGTAGCAGGATTGCGGAAACACGGAGAACCAGCAGTAAATGGACTCTGGAAACTGTATGAATGTTGGCAGTATTGTGTTATTCATAATTTGTGTGTGTGTGTGAAACTATTAAAACTTTTGTAATTTTGCAATAGCAAATCAATTTTCATAGTGTGGATTTTTTTCGTTATTTTTCCACGATGATATTGTGGTTTATTTTCCGCCTGGCAGCTGGCAACTCTAAGCTCAGCCCCAATCCATATCAGCTCCCAGCACACACACACCTGAGAATCAACTTGCACCCAAGTGATCCCAGCCTGGGTAACCTCAGAGCCAAGACTGTACGAAGGACAAGATAACAAAATCCTGGCAGAGTATAAGGATGAGACAATATGGCTGGCCTTTTTCTATTCTGAATTGCTTTAGAAGCCTTTTGCATTCGTCTAATATCAGAATGGGGAGAGGGATTCAATAGGATTGTTGTTATATTTTGAAGGCTTATCTAGATATATCTACATAATATCTAGAAGGCTGATCTAATGTGCACCCTGGTTCATACATTCTATTCTGTGCCACCATCCAGAGCTAATTTAGCAGGAACAAGACCCTGCCCACCAATCATCGCAGGCCATGCGCAGCGCCACCACTTGACCCCTAATTAGGATGGATTGGATTGTAGCGCTCGGAAACCTGCTGATAAAATTCCACCTTACTAAGGCTTTTGCTTGTAATTTCCCCCAGCCCCAACTTGTTATAGATCTCCAAAACACAAGGTACTTCAGAGTCCAAAATAAAATGCAATCCATAAAACAGCTTATCATGCATGAGCCATTGGCACAGCCACTCCAGAATCACCTGCGTTGCCCGGTAGAGTCTCATCAGAATGTCAGATTAAGGAGATTCTTTAACTGGAGACACTGGATATTCAACCTAGGACCTTTTGCATGCAAAGCAAATACCTTCCCACCAAGCCATGATTGTACATATTCCCAGAGCAAGGGCACACAGTGAAACATAAATGTGAGCGATGGATGGGAGTGCAAATCTGTGTGCTTGCTGCATGTGATTTTACACACAAATATGCTTCTTGCGTGGGATAAATTCAAAATACACAGCAAGTATCTTAGAGATGTTCATGCCTGTTTTAACTGGCTTTTGGTTTTTTCCTGACCTAACTCATGGAAAGCTGCACATCCAGAAGGCACAGGGAAGGAGGCTAGAACATCCTCTCACGTTCCCAGAAGAACATAATTCTGGGCACAGAATCCAGTTTCTGGAGAGCCCCAGCTTGCTTGCTTTTTGAAGATAAAGTTTCTAGTCCAGAGACCCCCATGTCTTGTGTTTTTTTTGCTTTTAGGCTGTGGGTATCTGTGAAATTTTGACACAGGGCACTGAGCACAATCTCAAAATGGCAGTCACAGAAGGTGAAGCCAAGCATAAAATGTCAGGGAATGAGGTTATATATAACTCAAATAGTAACACTTCAATGTTTTAGACACGTTCTCTTTTACGGGATGCCTTTTCATCTGCACAGCCAGTCAGACGCCCTGCTGCGCAAAAGCCCCATCTAGCTCTGACAGCCCCATAGCCAAGAGTCACAAGGTGATGGGGTTGAAGGGGTCATGAAGGCGAGAGCAAGAAGCTGGAGAGGCTGGGGGCCACCCCTCTTGCTCCTCCCTCCAGTGTGATTTAAATTGCATGTAAGCTCCTATTCCCCTTCTATCTCTCCTGGAGCTCAGCCTGCAGTGATCGACTTCCAGTTCCGAAGTTCAAAAGAAGGCTGATTTGTATCTCTGCGCTCCCTCCTCATTTCCCTGCTTTCCTGTGCCCTTCCCCAACTGGGAGCAGCAGGGAATTCGCGCGGCTTGTACATGCTGGCTGGGGGAGACATGTCCTGGCTACCCTCCTCCCTCCCTCTCCACCCCAAAAGGACTCTAGCTGCCCTTACAGCCTGTGCAATCTAGGGGCCTCTCCTCCCACCCACCGGCCCAAGAACTTACCATTCAGGGTAGGGTTGCCAAGTCCAATTCAAGAAATATCTGGGGACTTTGGGGATGGAGCCAGGAGACATTAGGGGCGGAGCCAGGAGCAAGGGTGTGACAAGCATAAATGAACTCCAAGGGAGTTCCAGCCATCACATTTAAAGGGACGGCACACCTTTTCAATGCCTTCCTTCCATAGGAAATAATGAAGGATAGGGACACCTTCTTTTGGGGCTCATAGAATTGGACCCCCTGGTCCAATCTTTTTGAAACTTGGAGGGTATTTTGAGGAGAGGCACTAGATGCTATACTGAAAATTTGTTGCATCTACCCCAAAAAACAGCCCCCCCCAGAGCCCCAGATACCTGTGGATCAATTCTCCATGATTTTCTATGGGAATAAATCTCTATAGGGAATAATAGAGTTCCCAGAAGACATTTCCCTCCCCTCCCCCTCCCCCCCCCCCGCTTTCTGATGACCCTGAAGCGGGGGGAGGTCTCCAAACCGGGGGATCCCCTGCCCCCACCTGGGGATTGGCAACCCTAATTCAGGGTCATGGTGGTGGAAAACAAGGAAACACATGGAGGCCCCAGCTCTTCATGGCCGAACTAAGGGCTGCTGGGAGCAGAGGCTGACTGCCAACCTACCCACCCAACTTTTGGAATCTGCCCAGCCACCCACCCACCCAACTCTGCTCAGAGTGCTTCAGAGGAGAGCTTGCTGGTGCCATTACTTGCTTCATGTGCTGAGGCAATCGGGGGGAGGGGGCCTGAGGGGAAGGGGGGCCCATAAAATCCACAAGGAGGCTGGGCCCTGTGGGCCCCGAGGTGCTACAGGCCTGAGCTCTGACCACTTTTCGAATGTAGTCCTTGGGTGCCAAGAAAGGGGTTGGTAGGAGCCATCACACCCTTGGGGACCCCGCTGATGAATCCCAAAAGCTGGAAGGTTTGTTGAATTTACAGTAAATAATAGGTGGAGCCCTTCCGCCTTTTATCGTTCCTCTTCTTCCCCATATTTAGCAGAGTAAAATAAGCAAATGCATTCAAGTCTGACCAGTTTACATCAGTGGTACTCACTCCGTGGCTCACAGAGAACCACATTCACAACTGTGATCAGAGCCATGTTTACTTCCATCCCTAGAAGGCTGCCTGTATCTCAGGAAGGCACACAGCTGACCCTTTCCTTTGACAACAGATGTTTCAGGCTGGAAGCCAACAGCCAGCCACAGGTCTTACTGGGCAAACACCTTGCCCACTTTCTTGAAACATGGGACACATACCACACTGGGGAACAGTCCTCAGAAGAGCTACAGGTGCCATGTTAAAAAGACACGTATGTCTCCCAAGCCACTGAATAAATGTCAATGGTTTACATAGTATGAGAAAGGGGGTTAGGACAAACCTCACTGAGCCCTTTTGATTGCAGAGGGAGGAAAACAGGATAGTGCTCCCAAGTTCCTTCTCTCTCAGAGCTTTGCTCAGCGACACAGAATTCACAAGGTTCCACTCACTCCTCTTCGTGGTGTTGGTGCAACCACACCACAGATCAATTTTGAAACCCCTTCTGGCTCAAATGATGATGGTTGAATTCCCCAGAGCACTTCTCAGCCTTTATCTCCCCTTGTGCAGGACAACTAGAAAGGCAGCTTCACATGTGCTAGTCAGAATCCACTTTCCTGTGATTTCCAGCACACACAGGATTTCAGCCCAAGGAGATTCATAAAACCACCTCAGCCTTGGCTTCTCCTCCCACTCCTGTCCTTTTCTACATGGCTGTTCATCCACACCCATTCTCTACATCTCTTGCCTTGCTTGAGAGCAAGCATTCCTCTAGGCCATTATTTAGAAAGAAAGGACCAACCAGAGTGTTTATGAATAGAACCATAGGGTTGGAAGCTACCTCCGGGGTCATCTAGTCCAACCCCCTGCACAATGCAGGACATTTTTCCATCCTTCTGAGGTCGGTAAAACGAGTACCCAGCTTGCTGGGGGAAAAGTGTAGATGACTGGGGAAGGCAGTGGCAAACCACCCTGTAAAAAAGTCTGCCGTGAAAACGTTGTGATGCGACGTCACCCCAGAGTCAGAAACGACTGGTGCTTGCACAGGGGACTACCTTTACTTTTTTAAAATAGGATCAGCATTGCTATCGGATGGCCATCTAGCCTCTGCTTAAAAACCTCCAAGGAAGGAAGATCTGGTAGGGTTGCCAGCTCTGGATTGGGAAATATTTGGAGATTTCGAGGGTGGAGCTTGAAGAGGTGGAGTTTGGGGAAAGAAGGGGCTTCAGTGGGGTAGAATGCCATAGAGTCTACCTTCCAAAGCAGCCATTTTCTCCAGGAGAATGGATCTCTATCGACTGGAGTTGTAATCCCAAGAGATCTCCAGCCACCACCTGCAGGTTGTGCAACCAAACAAAGAATCACGGAAAACAGAGACAGAGATACAAGCCACAGGGCTTCCGCAATTACCAGCCTCTAAAATAATTAGAATTAATATATTTTAAAAGGTTTTTTTGTATAATATCTGTTTAATTGTAATTATTTTAGAGGCTGGTAATTGCGGAAGCCCAGTGGCTTGTATCTCTTCACCACCTGGAGGTTGGCAACCACAGGTCTCAGGCTGGGGAAAGGGCTGCTCACTCTAGATTCAGAAATACTTGGAGGTTTGAGGGTTGAGCCTGGGAGAGTGGGGTTTAGGAAGGGGAAGGACAATGGTAGAGCATAATATCATGCAGTCCACCTTCCAAAGCAGCCATTTGCTCCAGGAGAAGTGGAATAAATATTATAAACAAATAAATATGTGATGTGTATAGTCTGGAGTTCTCATCCTAGGACATCTCCAGCCCCCACCTGGGGGTTGACAACCCTAGCAAGGGCGATGTTGTGGGGGGGCAGCCGCTACCCTCTACAAGACGTCACACTCTTCTTGGCAAATCTCCGAAATCCAGTTCAGTGGCTTCTTTTTCTCACCTGAGGCTAGGTGCCCTTCAGCTTGCACCACCAAACCTGACTCATTTTCACATTCTCCAGCTACGTCGCCGCTTGCTCCCTTTGCGACATTTTCATAATCCCTCGCAAGTGACGCGCCACCTGCCTTACCTGCTCATCGTCTCTTTCTTCTTTCCCCCCACCCACGTGAGTTGAGCCAGTGTCTGACAGAGGCGCTTGGGGGTTTTTTGCAAGGGAATAAAAGGAACAGGAATTAAAGTGGCCAGCCTCCAGGCGGGAACTGGAGATCTCCATGAATTGCAACCGATCTACATAGATTGCTTATTTATTAATTAAGCAGTCACTTAAAATGTTGTTCCACTTCTCTTGGAGAAAACAGCTGCTTTGGGAAGGTGGACTGCATGGCATTATACCCTGCCAATGTCCCTCCCTTCCCTAAATTCTCCTTTCACAGATTCTACGCTCAGATTTCCAACTATTTTCAAACCAGACGCTGGCAACCCCAAATTGGACGGTGCTTCTTCTCTTGAGTACCTGCTTCAAAGCCTCTTTTGCCAAAGATCTTCTGTGCAGCCAGCTTTGGGGGCTCAGGCTCACACAGGGTTGTCAGCCTTCAGGGGAGGGCTGCAGATTTCCCGCTATTACAACTGATCTCCAAGCAACAGAGATCAGTTCTCCTGGAGAAAACGGCAACTGTCAAAGTTGGGCTCTATGGCATTATAACCCCATGGAAGTCCCTCACCTCTCCAAACTGTGCTCTCCTCAGGCTCCCCGCCCCCCCCCTCCGCCCACAAATCACCAGGTATTTCTCAACCCAGAGCTGGCAGCACTAATCTTATAGGTTTTCTGGGTGTGGTATGCAGGCTTTCTTCACAGCTACCTCAGGAAGGATCCTTCCCTTAAGGACTGGCCTCACGGCACTGCTAGGCCTTTACTCTGCATTAATTGCCATACAACATTGTTCTCCTGGTGCTCTTTCATAACCTGAACTCTTTCCCCTCAACCCACCTTGCTCAGCCCCAGAATTCCTCCTTAAAGCCTTCCTTGTTCCTTTCTCTCAGCAGCTAGAATTAAATGCTAACTTGCCCAACCAATGTGATCTCTATTGCTGCCTAGATATATAAAAAGATTTTACCTTGGTTTAGATTCCCTTGAAGTTGAGTTGCCGGCAATGTTTCCTCTACGCTGCAGAGTCTCGTGAGCAAAAATTCTACTTTGTGAACAACTGGCATTAAATTTTTGAGCTACTGGCATTAAAGTTGTGAGCTACTGCATAAATTAGTGTGCTCTGGGGTCATCCTTCCTACACTGTTAGCTGGAGGATAAAAATCTGAGCTAGCTCACACTAACTCAGCTTAGAGGGTACGTTAGTTGCTGGCCTAGTGATAAAGCCTAATCCTTCCACCCAGTCTCTTGAGGGAACATTTTAAAGTCTGTTTAAATAATCTGCTCAACCTGTTTGTCAAATTAGGAAATATTCCATATCACAGCAATGTATAACATTTGCTTGTTTATTGATTTCATTTATACTCTGTCTTTTTCCACAGTGGGGACTCTACATCTTTCATCATTCTCCTCTCCTCAGTTTCATCCTCACCACAACCCTGTGAGGCAAATTTGGCCGAGATTGTCACCTAGCAAAGGTTTGAATCCCTACTCCTTTCATCTCCCAGATCCTAGAGTATCACTCTGAACACACTATACCACACTGGCTCGGTTAAGGAAGGAATGTTAAAAATTAAATGTTTTGATTCAGTGTCATCTTACTCCTCGGAGTAAGATTTGAATTCAGTAGCTCCTTAAAGATCAAAAAGATTTTCAAGGTACATGTTTTCGAGAGTCAAAGCTCCCTTCATCAGACTTTGAAAAGCTTCTACCCTGGAAATCTTCTTGGTCTTCTTCTCGAATCTTGCTCTCGTATTACAGACCAATATGGCTGCCCAGCTGAAGCTATATTACACCCCAATACACCATGTCCTTTTAAATAAAATAACAATTCTGGTGAACAGTGAGGCAGGATTCAGTGGTACGTGTACGAGCTGAGGCAGGCGACTTTTACTTTGCATGGCATGGGGCAAAAAATCCTAGATTCTCCACCAGCAGCTGTGCAGGGAGGGGCCTCACCTCAGGTCAAAGAGCTGCTGTACCACCTCAGTCTTATGTTTCCCCTGCCACGTTGGCTGCACAGGGGATCCAAACACACCCAACCAGGTTGCCACTTCTTCTATCGCCCCTCACTCTACCCTTTTTTCTCCATCTTCTTCTTCTTCACTCCTTCCAAAGACGGCTGCTCCTGTATCTGGCACCTTTGGGAAGAAAGGGTTCCTCCAATACCTCTTTTAAACAGGCTGCAGAATCTGGCTATTCTTAGCACAGAATCTGGGTTACCTTGGTACAACGTGCTTATTTGGGGAGGGTTTTAACTGCAGAAGGACATACTGCTCTGTTCCTCCTTCTTTCTGGTTCATGTTGCTAATATGACCTCGATTCTTATTTTACATCCACAAAAGCAGACTCTTTCTTAATTTGGTTACTGCTAAGGCTGCTTAGGGTAAAGTGTAGACGACTGGGGAAGGCAATGGCAAACCACCCCATAAAAAATCTGCCAAGAAAATGTTGTGATGTGACATCACCCCATGGGTCAGTAACGACTCAGTGCTTGCAAAGAGGACTACCTTTACCTTATTTTAAGGCTTTGAAGGTTCCTTTCAGGAACAGTCCCTGTTGTGGGCCAGACTTGTGAGAATATTTGCTTATTTGGAGGGGAAACTTTGTGTATGCACTGAGGCATTTCATCTATGCCGGGATTCAGCCAAGATCCAAAGAGTGGCAGAGGCTCAGATGAAGCTATTTCACAAGGAAACAAACCAACTTCAATGTGCATTTCTAGGGCCTTGAGAATGAATAAACCAATGAATCAAGAATCACTTTTCTCATCCTTGCTGGCTTTCCCCTCCTTCCTGATCCCTCTAGGGGCACTTGAATGAAATCTGCAAGAGCCATCTATCAAATATCAGCAAAATCCATATGTCATGCTGGGGGTGTAATAAGCCATACAGTTTCATCTGTACTGGGATTCCCAATAAATCCCATCTGTACTGAGATTCCCAACAAATAATTTATTCACAGTGAGCAGAGCAATAATTTTAGTGACATTTTCCTGTGCCTTTTGGCCTCTGTCCTTACCCTCACCTCCACACATTCACCTTCCCTCAGGGGACTGAAAAGTATTTTAAAAGCCATCTTACTTGGGGACACATCAAAAGAGCTGTTGACTGGCCAGTAAAACCATTGAAAATGCAAACCTCTTTTAAATTCTCTTACTCTCCCCGCCAATCAGATAAGTGACTTTTGTTTCTATCTCCTTTAGGCAGAGCAGGAAAAATAAGGCGTTGTCTCCTGTGGTGATGATAAAATCAAACACTCACAAAAAAGAAGAAGCAAAAGAAGACTATAAACCTCTTTGTTTTAATCTTTGCAGTTGTGGGGGGTGTTTGGGAGAGGAAATGGAAATCTATTTGCCAGCAAGTTGAACATTTGCAGAAGATTCCCAAAGAAGAGAGAAGCTCTCTGGTCTTATACATGGTAAAAAAAAAAGATCCCATGCTGTATCCATCTGAGGCTTGTTTCATCGAGGATTTTAGGCCTTCTGCCCCTGGATTGTTTGGAGATGTACAGACGGAACACAGCAGTTTAACAGAGAGTGTACGTGGGGGGGGGGGGTTACCTCCATTTAAGTTACATAACTATACAAAAGTGAACCCAAAGGGGGGGGGGAAGCTATCTCATTCCGCGAATTATGTAGAATTTGTTTTACTTTTCTGGAAAGAGACGACCACATGCATTTCAACAAGCCTGAAATCAACAGCGTTCGAGCCTTCCTGAACAGGTGTTGTGGGGGTGGCTTCAAACGGAACAGGGTATGATGCATGACTGTATTGGAATACTTTTGAAAACACCCAAAATAGACCCCCGTCTGGATTGGCAAATTGAAAGAGAGGTGGGTGAAGCGATGCACAGCTTCTCGATTTAGCCAGACAATAAATACACGCGTGCACACAGTGAAAGTGGAATGGATTCAATCGCCCCAGAAACACAGTGCCAAATTTGGAGTGCAGTGGAACACTGCAGGAGCCAAATGAATCTGGCAAGGGGGGGCATGTGTGTGTGTGTGTGTGTGTGTGTGTGTGTGTGTAGTTAGGAGATGTCGGCAATTTGAAATTTAGCTATATGACACAGCAGGTGGAGGGAACAAGCAAGAAGGGTGATTTTGGCAGGAATGATTTTTCAAAGAATTAGGGAGCTCAAATCTCCTGCTCCAGGCTGCTCCACAGGATTTATCTCTAAAACAAAAGCAGGCCACATTCTTTCTGATTTTGTAACATCTACACCCCTGGCATAATACTCTTGCATGGTTTTTCTCCTCGGTTAATTGCCACTAACCCCCCCACCCCCAATTATCACCTGGTTAGAGAACACAACTGATTTGCACATGCATGCACTACTACATTTTTTTTTTTTAAATCCCTTTTCTTTGGTCTTTTATTTTTCAAAACCAGACATGATCAAAGTTGATCTTCCAGATCACTGGCCTTAACAATCCATTACAGTAACAGCTGTTATTGCATGCCACCATCAAGCAAGGCAAATGCATTGTCTTTGCAACCGTACCTGGCTTCATCTTCCGATCATCTTCGGAGTCTCTTGGCGTGGGCTGACGCGGCGCAGCGGCTTGCCCGGGCTGCATGCTTCTATGCTCTTGGAAAAAGCGAGAGAGGCTCTGGCAATATCGCATGCCTTGCCGTCTCCTTGGCGCACCAAACACGTGTCTTCCTCTTGCATGGAGTTATTTTTGTGTTTTGGAATGATAACGTTCTCTGTTGCTTTAGGAGCACAAGGGAAGCAAGACAGCTTTAGCTTGAACCAGCCATTACAAAGCAGACAGTTAAGAAAATAGGATTTCCATAAGCACTGGTTCTTGTATTATCTATCTATCTATCTATCTATCTATCTATCTATCTATCTATCTATCTATCTATCTATCTATCTATCTATCTATCTATCTATCTATCTATCTATCTATCTATCTATCTATCATCTATCGCCCGTTTTTGGTTCACAGTTAGGATATTCCTGCCTCTCTTCTATTTTTAGCTCCTTCACCCATCGAATGCAAGCAAGATATTCCAACAAAATACACTGCACCGACATACACATTGGAGTGGAGGGGGGCAAAGGACTGCCCCTTTTCTCTCTCCACCCCTCTGCCTGGTCTTTCAGCTGTTATGAATTCTGCACTCCCACCCTCCACAGCAATTTAGTGGCTGTCCCCCCCCCCCCCCCCCCCGAGAATCTTGCAAATTATCCTCATCTCAATTCAGTCTTTAGACCAGCTGCTGTATGAATTTGTCAGCTCTCCCCTTCCATTGTCCTCTCTTTCATGCGGCTGCGGGGTTAATGATTGTAATACATGAAGGACTCCTGGAAAAAACAAACAAACAATTTTTCCCCGTGATTGTTTTGTTCAATTCCTTAGTTCTCGTCCCAAACGGAAGCAAAGTCTGCATGAGTAACTGCATCTGCTACCCATATTCTTACCTTTCAGCCCCTCTTTCATTTCTCCCCCCCCCCCCCCACAATTGTCTCATAAATTGAGGACACTAATCGGAAACACGGAGCAGGGACCTATTTTGTTTTTTGTGGGGTTTGCTTGCTTACCGTCCTTTGTCAAATCCCACGAATGATTCTGAATTAAAGCACAAGCAGCAGCCACACATTTTATTTTCTATATTTGCTCTAAAACACTTCTAATGCTGCCTTTCCAACATCAAAACATTTCAACAGTATAACATTTTAAGACATTAAAGCAGCATTTAAAATAGCGTATTTATAAAATATTTGAACAATTCAGTCAAAACATGACCCAACAGGGAGAAAGATCAATAACAGGCATTGGGGGTTATGCAAAAAGAAAGAAAGAAGAAGTCTATGATTCCTCACCCACTGGTGGAAGATGCTAATAGAAGAATATCCTTGAGAAGGGTGTTCCAAAGTTTTGGGAATACAATCAAGAAGACCCTTTCTCAGGTTGCTACCTATCTAGCCTCAGCTGGTGAGGACACCAGAAGATGGACCTCTGAAGCTTGAGTACAGGTAGGCTTATATGACAGAACATGTCCTTCAAGCATCCGCAAGCTATATAGGGCTTCAATGGTCAATATTGGCACCTTGAATTGAGCTTGGAAGCAAATTGAGGGCCAGTTATTGATGGAACAGGGCTGGAGTGACATGGTCCCTACAACCCAGTCAACATTTTGGCTGCATCATTCTATAACAACTGTAGTTTTCAAACAATCTTCAAGGGTGGCCCCATGTAGAGTTCACTGTAGTAATCTAATCTAGATGTTACCAGGGCATGCACCACAGCGGCAAGATCTTTCCTGTCTAGGAAGTGCCACAGCCAGCTCACTAGCTGAAGTTGGTGAAAGGCTCCCTGACCGCCACCACCACCTGTTTATCCAACAGGATGCCTGGGTGTGTGGCCTAATATGCAAAGGAGTTCCTGATACAAAAAAAGCCCTTGGGGCTCATCACTCTGGTCACAGGGCTTTTGTGAGGCTGACTGAAATAATGTATGGGAAATGCCTTGAACGTTCTTACAGACTGTGTACATTCCAAGAGTAATTATTTACCAGGATTAATGAGCAAAGCAAACTTACAGAAAGATATTATCCAAAAGCGTGCTTCTTTTCTAGTTTTCATGAACACATGAAGCTGCCTTATACTGAATCAAGCCACCGGTCCATCCAAATGAGTACTGCCTTTGCAGCAGTAGTGGGTTTCCAGGGTCTCAGGTAGAAGTACTTCACATCACCTACTACCTGATCCTTACTGGAAATGCCAGGGATTGAACCTTCTGCAGGCAAACATGTTCTACCACTGGGCCACAGCCTGTCCTCTTATCTTAAAACACAAGGATAAGAAACTATAACGTTTGCCTTGCTGAACTAGTTCTAGGACTCACATATAATGGGCCTCTAACTGGATCTGGGCAAATACACTTGCTAGCTGTGATTCCAGATTTCTTAACGTGGACCAATAAGGTGTGGAGTGTGTGGCATACCAGGGCTTCAGATTTTTCTTTTTAATTCAAGGTGATGCAAGGAGTCTGTACCAGCATCCCTATATCTATTCATTGGGCTTGACTGGGGTCACCAGCTCTGCAGGCACTTGAGGAATTTTGAGAAGTGATAGAAGTGCCACCACAAAATGGCCACCATGGGGACAGGCAGAGCCCATCACAAAGCGTCAGACACTTTGCATCTTCAGTTGAGGTGGCTGCCATTGGAACTGGGGTCAGCATTTTGCTTTCAGTTTCCAAAAAAGTGAGAGTTTGCTGCGAGGACAGCGCCACTGAGAAAAAGATGGCAAATCCAGAGACCCAAGACTGTGGCCAAGCTGCTGTGCTGGCTGTTGATGAGCACAGTGCTTTGCAAGTCAGTCACCTATTTGGGAAGAACCAGAAAACTCCTGGGTTTCCCCTTCCTCTTCCATTCAGAAGCCTTTGGGTTTCCCCCAACCAAGACTCAAGAAGCAAGTGGGTACTAGGAGAAACATCAGGAGAAGTTATGTTGGGAATTGCTAGTGTAGACAGGCATTGAACATAGACACATGAAGCTGCCTTGTACTGAATCAGACCACTTTTCTATTCATGTCAGTATTGTCTACTCTGACTGGCAGCAGCTCTCTAGGGGCTCTGATCTTTGAAATCACCTATTAACATCTTTTTAACTTGGGAGACTGCCGGGTCTGAATCTGAGACATGCTACATTGAAAGTGGTTGCTCTACCACTGAGCCACAGCCCCGCCCCTTTAGTCTGGGTATCACTTGGGGAAAGGTACTGGATCACCATCTGAGCTGTAGGAGAAGAAAGTGTATAAAACGGGAAGGGAACAAGAGGGGACTAAGGAGGGGCAGCTGGCCTGAAAGTAGTGGAGTAAGAGAGGAAGGAGGGTTGCAATACTCTGTGGATTGTATGTCATGTCTGGCAGGTCAGGGGGTGGAGCCTAGTAGGAAAGGAGAATCACTTGGAGTTCCTTGGAGGTCTCCTATCCAGGCCTTTTTTTAAAAGAAAAAGCCCAGCAGGAACTCATTTGCATAATTGGCCACACTCCTTAACATCACCATTGTTTTACATAGGCCACACTCCCTGACAGCATCATTGTTCTACAAGAAAGCCCAGCAGGAACTCATTTGCATATCAGGCTACCCCACACACACACCAAGCCAGCCAGAACTGCATTCCTGTGCATTCCTGCTAAAAAAAAAAAAAAAAAGCCCTGCTCCTATCCAAATATTAACCAGAGCTGACCCTGCTTAGCTTCTGAGATCTGGCTAGCCTGGGCCATCCCAGTCAGGATAGTTTTCCCTGGAAACCCTGATAATTTCCTCTGGAAACCTACCACATCAGGTTGTTGTGAGGATAAGGTGAGAACTAAATCTGCTGCTTTGAGTTCCTTGGAGAAAAGATACTTAACATTTTTTGTTGTTGTCCAGTCAGACAGTCGACTCCAACTCTTTGTGACCCCATGGACAAAGTCACACCAGGCCCTCCTGTCTTCCACCATCCTCCAAAGCCTTCTCAAATTCGTGTTTGTTACATCAGTAACACTGTCCAGCCATCTCATCTTTTGCTGTCCCATTCTTCTTTTGCCTTCTGTCTTTCCCAGCATCAGGATCTTCTCCAGGGAGTGCTCCCTTCTGATTTGGTGGCCAAAGTATTTGAGCTTCAGCTTCAGCATCTGACCTTCCAGGGAATAGTCAGGGTTGATATCCCTTAGGACTGACTGATTTGATCTTCTTGCAGTCCAAGGGACTCTCAGGAGTCTTCTCCAGCACCACAGCTCAAAAGCATCTATTCTTCTGCGCTCGGCCTTCCTTATGGTCCAGCTCTCACAGCCATACATTACTACTGGGAATACCATCGCTTTGACTATACAGACTTTTGTTGGCAGGGTGATGTCTCTACTTTTTATTATAGCTGTCCTCCCAAGGAGCAAACGTCTTTTAATTTCATGGCTACAGTCACCATCTGCAGTGATCTCGGATCCCAGAAATGTGAAGTCTGTCACTACTTCCATGTCTTCCCCTTCTATTTGCCAAGGTGTGATGGGGCCAGATGTCATGATCTTAGTTTTTTTGATGTTGAGTTTCAAGCCTACTTTTGTGCTCTCCTCTTTCACCCTCAACAAGAGGTTCTTTAGGTCCTCCTCACTTTCTGCCATTAGAGTAGTGTCATCTGCATATCTGAGGTTGTTGATGTTTTTCCCGGCAATCTTAATTCCGGCTTGTGCTTCATACAGGCCAGCATTCCTCATGATGTACTTTGCATATAAATTAAATAAGCAGGGTGACAATATACATCCTTGTCAAACTTACTTTCCTATTCTAAACCAATCAGCTGTTCCATATCCTGTTCTAACAGTTGCTTCTTAACCCTTATATAGGTTTCTCAGGAAACATGTGAGATGGTCTGGTACTCCCATCTCTTTAAGGACTTGCCACAGTTTGTTGTGATCCGCACAATCAAAGGCTTTAGCATAGTCAATGAAGCAGAAATAGACGTTTTTCTGATACTCCCGTGCTTTCTCCATAATCCATCAAATGTTGGCAGTTTGATCTCTAGTTCCTCTACCTCTCCAAAACCCAGCTTGAACTTCTGGTAGTTCCCAATCTACATACTGCTGAAGCCTAGCTTGTAGGATCTTTAACATGACCTTGCTGGCATGTGAAATGAGTGAAATGGTGAAATGGTGCGATAGTTTGAACATTCCTTGGCATTACCCTTCTTTGGGATTGGAATATAAACTGATCTTTTCCAATCCCGTGGCCACTGTTGTGTTTTCCAAATTTGTTGACTGTTGTGTCTGCCAAATGTGTGCATCACTTTAACAGCATCATCTTTTAGAACTTTGAATAGCTCAACTGGGATATCATTATCTCCGCTCGCTTTGTTGTTAGTAATGCTTTCTAAAGCCCATTTGACTTCACACTCCAGGATGTCTGGCTCAAGGTCATCGATTTTACTGTCATGGTTGTCCAGGACATTGAGATCCTTCTTGTATAATTTTTCTGTGTATTCTTGCAACCTCTTCCTGATCTCGTCTGCTTCTGTTAGGTCCCTACCGTTTTTGTCCTTTATCATGGCCATCTTTGCACAAAACATTCCCTTGATTTCTCCAATTTTCTTGAAGAGATCTCTTGTCCTTTCCATTCTATTATTTTCCTCTATTGCTTTGCATTGTTCCTTCAGGAAGGCCTCCTTATCTCTCCTTCCTGTTCTCTGGAAATCTGCATTCAGTTGGGTGAATTTTTCTTTTTCACCTTTGCCTTTTGCTTTCCCTTTTTCCTCAGCTATTTGTAAAGCCTCATCAGACAGCCACTTTGTTTTCTTGCATTTCTTTTTCTTTGGGATGGTGCTGATTGCTGCCTTCTGTACAATGTCACGAACCTCCGTCCATAGTTCTTCAGGCACTCTGTCTAACAATTCTAGTTCGTTAAACCTATTCTTCACCTCCACTGTATATTCATAAGTGGCCTAATGGCTTCCCCAGTTTTCTTCAGTTTAAGCCTGAATTTTGCGATGAGTAGCTCATGATCTGAGCCGCAGTCAGCTCCAGGTCTTGTTTTTGCTGATTGTAAGGAGCTTCTCCATCTTTGACTGCAGAGTATATAATTAATCTGATTTCTGTGTTGCTCATCAGGTGATGTCCACGTGTAGAGTCGCCTTTTAGGTTGTTGGAAGAGGGTGTTCACTAAGACCAGCTTGTTCTCTTGGCAAAACTCTATTAGCCTTTGCCCGGCTTCATTTTGATCTCCAAGGCCAAACTTGTCAGTTGTTCCAGTTATCTTTTGACTTCCTACTTTGGCATTCCAGTCCCCTATGATGATGAGGACATCTTTTTTTGGTGTTAATTCTAGAAGGTGTTGAAGATCTTCATAGAACTGGCCCACTTCAGCCTCTTCTGCATCAGTGGTTGGAGCATAGACTTGGATTACTGTGATATTGAATGGTTTGCCTTGGATACGGACCAAGATCATTCTGTCATTTTTGAGGTTGTATCCCATTACTGCCTTCCTCACTCTCTTGTTAACTATAAAGGTCACACCATTTCTTCTACGGGACTCTTGACCACAATAATAGATGTAGTAATCCTCTGAGTTAAATTCACCCATTCCCGTCCATTTTAGTTCACTGATTCCCAAGATGTCGATGTTCATTCTTGCCATCTCTTATTTTACCACATCTAACATACCTTGATTAATAGATCTTACATTCCAAGTTCCGATGCAGTTTTGTTCTTTGCAGCATCGGACTTTTCTTTCACCATCAGACACATCCACAGCTGAGCGTCCTTTTGCCTTTGGCCCAGCCGCTTCACTCTTTCTGTGGTTACTTGAATGCTCTTCCCCAGTAGCATATTTGGCACCTTCTGACCTGAGGGGCTCATCGTCCAGCACCATATCTTTTAGCCTTTTGTTACTGTTCAGGGGGTTTTCTTGGCAAGGATACTGGAGTGGTTTGCCATTTCCTTCTCCAGTGGATCACATTTAGTCTGGGTTCTCAGCTGTGGCCTGTCCATCTTGGGTGGCCCTGCATGGCATAGCCCACAGCCTCTTTTAAAAGCACAGTAGTATGATCCCCATGAGAAAGACGCTAGTTTTAAAAGTTGCAGCAAGTAGCTTGCCAGCCAGTGAAATTACAGGTCAGGTAAGATTTGAAACAGAGAGCTTATGCTCTAACAATGAAGAGGACAGAAAGTGGTTGTCCTTACTGAAGAACAAGGGAAGGAAAACATTGGGTGCATGCTCAGAGGCACTCTGTTTTTATTCTTCCCATGTTGCAGGGCTGAGAACGGGCATAGCTGATTATTATATACTATTTGCTTCTGAGTGCATGGCTCTGTACAGACCAGCAACAGACCCCAGCTCAACATGGCCACAGTGCAATTTTCTTTGCTGGAGACATTTGGAATTTTCTCCTGTGGTTACTATGGAAACATGGACTGCCCAGGGCTGAGGATGTAGCAGGTCGGGAGGGTGGGTATACAAAGCGGTGGGGGAAATATCTTTATAATATTGAAACTTCAGGAAAAAACTTTTTCTCATCACATCAAACTCTAGGCGCTCTGTTTAATACAAAAGTAGAATTTCTCCCCGTTTTTACACTGTGAGTTATGGAAAAGGCTAGAAACAGGATGAAACAATATTCAGCAGCATACAATGCTATCCTTTAAGAGCCTAGGTAAAAATAAATGTTTGGACATGACGCCTAAATGGCAGTAAAGGTAAGTGCCAGGCAAACCTCAAAGGGGGGGAGCATTCCAAAGGCAAGTTGCCACCACTGAAAAAGCCTTGTCTCTAGTTGCTACCTGTCTCACCTCTTCAGGTGGGGGCACAAAGGACAGGGGTTGAGAAAAGGATGTGAACAGGAGGGCTGGACAGTATAGGAGGTGCTGGTCCTTCAATTACCCTGCCCTCAAACCTTGTAGGGACTTATAAGTAAGAATCAACACTTTGAATTATGCCTGGAAGTAGATGGACAGCCAGAGTAGATCTTTCAGCACAGAGGTAAAACAGACCCTCTGTCCTAAGAGAGCCGGTTTGGTGTAGTGGATAAGCGCGTGGACTCTTATATGGGAAACCTGGGTTTGATTCCCCACTCCTCCACCTGCTGCTGCTGGAATGGCCTTGGGTCAGCCATAGCTTTCATAGGAGTCATCCTTGAAAGGGCAGCTGCTATAAGAGCTCTCTCAGCCCCATCCACCTCACAGGGGTGTACCTCACAGGGTGTCACAGTGGAAGGTAAAGGAGATTGTGACAGCTCTGAGATTCAGAGTATAGGGCGGGATATAAATCCAGTATCATCATCTTCTTCTTCTTCTCCTCCTCCTCCTTCTATTTTTGACAATGGGCTGGCTGCCACATTCGGACCAACAGAAGTTTCCAAAGACACATAAAGCATATTAGAGTAATCAAGAAAAAGACGACTGTAGATTTATACCCCACCCTTCTCTCTGAATCAGAGCCTCAGAGTGGTTTACAATCTCCCTTTATCTTCTTCCCCTACAACAGACACCCTGTGAGGTGGGTGGGACTGAGAGAGCTCTCCCAGAAGCTGCCCTTTCAAAGACAACTCGTGCAAGAGCTATGGCTAACCCAAGGCCATTCCAGCAGCTGCACTGGAGGAGTGGGGAATCAAACCCGGTTCTCCCAGATTAACAGTCTGCACACTTAATCACTACATCAAACTGGCTCTCACTATGCATCTCAAGCATGCATCAAATGCAGCTGCTGGGTGACCTTGGGTCAGTCACAAGTTCTCTCAAGAGTAGTTCTCGGAAGAGCTCTCTCAGCGCCATCTACCTCACAGGGTGTCTGTTGTTTTGGGTTCTGATCAACCACCTGAAAATCCACGTTACACAAGAATATTTACACATGGGCATGTGTGTGTCAAAGGTTCATTTCACCATATCAAGCAAAATCTACCGTTCTTCGCTTGTACTGAATTTCTGCTTTTCTTCAGAGATGCAGTTTTTCAATTTGATACCAGCAAGAATGCATTTGGAGCTGTACAAAAGAGATGAGGGCTTCTGATTGACCTGAGACAGACAAAATGAGAATGTGGGGCAAAGACGGGGAACTGATGTTGTATGTGTGTGAATCAGCAGACATACTGAGACAGCTTCACCTGAATCAGAATTCGTTCTGAATATCATCTCTGGAACGTGCAAAGTAACAGTAGCAATAAAAGCACGGAGTGTTTCTTGAGTGTTAAAAGTCTTTCACACACATTACCACAGTATTTATTTACTTTATTTATAGTCAGCCTTTCTCACTAAGACTCAAGACAGGTTACACAATGTAAATCAATAGGATAATACATCAGTTAAGTGTGGGGCGGTTTGTCCTTACCAAGTTCCAGGATGAATGAAGGGATTGTTACAAAGACTAGTAAATAGTTAGTGAAACCAATAGGCCATAGTTAGGATAAAGAAAACAACACTACAGAACCAATGGGAGGAATTTTCTATTAAATAGTCCTGAATCTTATGGATTTGGCCTTTAAGGGCAAACCATCTCCCCATTTTTGGTAACTAATAAGATATTTTAGTAATCCACAATCCTATTAATGTAGGTTAATATTATTGTCCCCACCAGTGGAATGGGAGTCTTTACTAAGGTAATTGATGGCCAAAGTCTCTCTACTGACTTTGTGGCCTCTTTGCTGATCCACAGCCAAACCTGTTGGCCGCTATGCCAAAGGTAGCTCCCAACAGCACAGATAAAGTTACCTCAGAACATGTGCAAAAGTTCATTTCCCCTCTCCTTTGATGGTCAGCCAATGCACGAAGCTGGAAAACCCGCAAAGGGATTTTCTCCAGCATATTTTTCTGGCCAAATAACAAGGGCCTGACTCAGGCTGGTGCTCCTATGCAGAGAGAGGCAGTTTAATTCTTTCCCCTCTGCACCATAAGCCTGACAAGGAAAGGAAAGGTCCCCTGTGCAAGCATCAGCCGTTTCCGACTCTGGGGTGACATTGTTTTCATGTTTTCACAGCAGACTTTTTATGGCATGGTTTGCCATTGCCTTCCCCAGTCTTTTACACTTTCCTCCCAGCAAGCTGAGTACTCATTTTACCAACCTTGGAAGGAAGGCTGAGTCAACCTTGGTCCAGCTACCTGAATCCAGCTTCCGCCGGAATCGAACTCAGGTCGTGAGCAGAGAGTTCAGACCACAGTACTGCAATACTGCTGCTTTACCACTCTGCACCACGGGGCCTCTGACAAACAGCTCCTCAAAAGGGCTATTTGGCCCACCAGAGATTAATATAGTAATTGCCTCATACTTTCTGTATTTTTGCCTCACAAATAGGAAGGTCTGGAAAATGATATGGGGGGCAGTTAATACTCTCCCCACTTAACTGAGGCTCTGACCTGATTTTGCTCCCTCTGCCCCAGTTACTGTTTCCCCAGAAAACCCACACCAGAGATTCATTTGTGAATCTTCCATTGCCTGGTTTGCTTTGACTGTAAATTGAAGTTTGGTTGGTTCAGCAAAATGCAAAAGAGTGTGTTAAGAAGCAGGCACTGCAGAGTGTGGAATCACCAAGCAACAATTATTTTTTTTTTTTGTTAACTGCTGCTCCCCCGCGAGTCCCTTTCCTTTTTTCCGTGGTCCACCTCTTTCTCTCCATCTCTGTTCCTCTGCATCCCCCCACTCTGTTGCCATGGCAACTTCCCAGCTGGGCACAAAGGACTAGGTATCCCAGGGTGATGAGTTTTCTGAGACTCCTTGCAGACAGAGGAGAGAAAAAGAGAATTCAATATTTGGATCTCTCTGGTTCCTTTGCCCTCCCCCACCCCAGCCAAATTGGTCCATGTGCTCACGCCATAGCTATTAATATTGTTCAGCGGTTTGGGGAAATGGTTATTTTAAGTTGGTGCAGTTTTGAGGCCTCTCTGATGAGGGAAGAGAAAGATGAGTCACTTTAGCACAACATAGAGCTTACTGGGGTGGGGAGAAGTAACCCAAAAAATATGAGTTGGTGTCAGAAATGGCTGGAATTTTATTTATTTAATCAGTTTTTGGGGGGTTGCCACTTACCCCAGGCATCTCATGGCGACTTATCACACTTAAAACATCATCACAAATAAGTTAAAAACCAAGATCAAGTAACATTGAAAATTAAAAAACATTACTCAGAACTGTGCTACTGTTAAGCATCTGGTTAAACTCCAAAGGCCAACCTGAAAAATTCAGCCTTACAAGTCCTGCAGGGTGCAAGTATGATTAAACCGTGCATTCCATAGGGTAGGGGCCATCACTGAGAAAGCCCTTCCCCTGGTAACAGCTGAATGAATCATTGCAAGACTGGGCATCAGCAAGAGGCCCGGAGACGATTACAGAGGGGGGTGCAGTGGGTTGTAGTGGAAGAGGTGGTCTCATAGGTATGAGGGTCCCAAACCACAGAGAACTTTAACACCAATACCTTGAATTGGATATTGAAACAACTTTTATCATGACATAGATATTTTTATCATGACAGTAGAAAAGAGCAAGAGTCCAGTAGCACCTTAAAGACTAACAACATTTCTGGCAGGGTATGAGACCGACCACGTTTAATTTGGGCAGAAGCTTTCACGTGCATGCACCCAGAATTAAACTCAGTTGGTCTTAAAGGTGCCACTGAACTCAAACTATGTTCTATTAAACCAGTATGCAAGGCTTACGGGGAGGAGCTTGTACCAGCTGTCTAATGCAGCTCCAGATGTTTTAAATACAGAGTTAAGCTCCCCTGGGGCCAGTGTTCTCTCTAAGCTGAGTTAGTGTGAACTAGCTCACAGTTTCTTAGCCTCCAGTTCACACATTTTTGTCTTCTCAGGCACACATTTTTGTCTTACCTTTTTTTTGAGCAGGAACGCAGCTCTGGCTGGCTTGGCGTCATGGGGTATGGCCTAATATGCAAATGAGTTCCTGCTGGGCTTTTTCTACAAAAAATGCCCTGAGTTCAGGAAAAATGGCCCCAAACTAATTTAAGCAGTAACTCACAAAGTAGAATTTTTGCTCACAATATTCCACAGGTTAGAGGGAGCATTGACTGTGGCTACATGCTGGCACCCATGCTGTGTACAAGGCCACTGCTTCAGTCACCATCACCCTCAGTTAAAGGGACTTCAGGAAGCACCTTGTTCTGTCTGGGCTGCAAACCTAGAAAGCCACTCCCCAGCAGAGTACACAATACCAAAGTTTGGCGTGTGGCAATTTTGCAGTGCATTCGATCTAGAAGCCATCCCTAAGTGTGTAGGACTTTATCCTAGAACACTCCCTCCTGCAAATAGGTAAGAGTAACTTCTGACTGTCTACATGAATTCTCCGTCATGGCCTCAGCCTTGCAGAATGTCTGCCCGAAGAGGTCATGAAAGCTCTCATACTTCTGACATTCCACAAAGTGCATTCAACAGAACTGTTCACGAAGGCATCTTTATAAAATAGGGCTATCTAATAACCAAATAGTTCAGGAAGGTGTCCTTTTATAAAGGACAGTAGTCCATGCCACTGTGTATGCCAGGGGTAGCCAAACTGCATCTTGGAGGGCTTTTTCACATATATTGTGTCACTCTCAATGTCCCCACCACCCTTTCAGGCAGCTTGGAGAAGGCATTTTGTCTGTTTATCACTTCTCCAAGTCAGGCCAACTGGCAGCTTGGAGAATGCATTTAAAGTTGCTTTCTTTCCCCCTCCCCCATCTATTTGCCTTCCATCCTTCCTTCCCTTCCTCCCTCAAACATCTGACATTCATATCTTACAGCTCTCAAACATCTGTTTATTCTATGTGGCTCTTATGTTAAGCAAAATAGTGTATGCTATTCACTAATCGTTGGAAAGTGGGTTATTATAGTTTCAGAAAGACACTGGTCTGCAGTAGAACAGGTAGATTTGAGTTGAGTAGTATCTTAAAAGATTTTTGGGGTATAGGATTTTGAGAGTCAAAGTTCTTGATGAAGGAGGCTTGGACTCTCAAAATCTTGTGCCTCAAAATTTTTGTTCATCTCTTAAGTGCTACTGGGCTCCAATCTAACTGGATTGTGATATATTCTTTTTCTCATGGTGCATTATTTTCTGCTTTTGTAATACTGTTTTCTGCATTGTTTGATAGATTATGTCTGGTAATGTTTTGCACTGCTTCTCTAATGCCATTCCTATTGCATTATCAATTACAGGCCTGTTCCTATTGATTGCACTGACCTACACTTCCTTGAGTCTCAGGAAGGCCTACTATTAATAAGCAGCTGAAATAAGTAAAAATTGAATTGAATATATTGTATAACCTTGCATGTATGCATGCGTATTTTTTATATATATTTATACCCATCTTACACAAGCAGTTTAATGTCATGACATTCAAACGAATTAAGGCTGCAATCCTACCCACACATTATACTTCAGAGCTTTTATTTGAATTTCCACATCATTGCTGATTTGTAGTCCATTTTGCATGATCTCATACTAAGCCTCGTTTTGTAGTCTTCGCGTGTTTTAATACTGGGTATTACTTTCTCCACTTCTGCCTTTAATTTCATGGTTATTTCATAAATACAGAGCTGTGTGTAACGATCTATGCATTTTAACTCCTACTGAATTAAACAGCGATTACATAGCTGTTCGCACAACAACACTGCTGCAACCTTAACTACTGTCAACGTTCACAAAAACGGCACAGGCTAAAGCGCACATTTCGCCGCCGCACTGAAGATCACCCTCTTTATCTCGCCAACCGCCCCAGCTTCCCTAGAGTTCTCGTTCCTCCGCCCCTCGTTCTATTGTTCCACGCCCCACGCCTTGAACTTCTTCCTGTCTATTGGCTGTGATTCCGCCGGCCCTGCCCCTTTAGAACGTTGTGTATCCGGGTTTGGAACGCCGGAGCTGCCCGGGGTCCTCGCCCCACGTGCGTTTGCAAAGGAAACGGTAAAAGCTGGGGGAGGGTATTGATTGATTGGTTTCATCCCGTTCATTTCATTCGCTCAGTAGCCCATTAAGAGGCTTGGGAGGGAAGAAGGCCGGCAAGGTCCCGCCTACCGGGGGTGGGGGGGAGATTGACTGACGAGCGATGGAGTGGAGGCTTAAATGGAGAAAAGTGGGCCTTGGAGGTTTAGCAGCATTTAAGCTTGACCATGTGTTGCATTATGCGTTGTGTGTGTGTTAGGCTATAATGTCATGCTGGATCAGAACAAAGTTTTGTTTGGCCCAGCATCCGTTTTCCTCTGGAAAACTCATAGGAAGAATGTTACTTGTCCTCACCAGTATCTGGTGTTCAGAGGTATACTACCTCCGAGTCTACCTGGAATTCTGTAATCTTTTTAAAAGGCCATTTAAGCCACGAGCTGTCACTGCATCGTCTGGAGGGGAATAACATCCATTTAATTATGTGTTATTTCTTTTTCTCTTATCTGAACCTCTTGTATATCCTCCTCCCTCTGAGCTTTAGGAGAGAAGTTTTTCCTTATCCCCTCTGTATTTCTCAGAATGTTACAAACTGTTAAAAGGATTATCTTTTGGAGTACTGTGAGCCCTTTAGTGCCTTCTGTGGTGAGAATGAGGTGGACAGTGAGATGCCTGTCAAGGCAAATGGGTAATGTTTGTAAGGTTTTGATTGGGTTTAATTAGAACAAGATGATGTAGACATCTCACAGAACATTTTTTAAAACCCCACACAAAGAAGCAGCTGAATTCTGCAAAGATTTTATCCTGCTTTTTACCAAGAGGCTCAAGACAGTGGATGTAATTGGCTCCAATTTTATCCTTGTAGCCAGGCCTCAGATTCAGCTGGAACTCACAGGAGCACAGTTCCTCAACCTTTCTGACAGTTCCCCCTTTCTCTCCACTTCCCTTGTCCATTGAATAGGTGCAGCTGCATAACAATCCCTGAATTAGGGTAGCACGCCCCAAACAGCCCTCATTAACCCCTGAAAAAGCCCACACCACCCTTTCTCCACTTCTTATGTGATTTTGGGTGGCGAGTGGCTTGCTGGCCTTGACTGGGGAGGGCAGCCCAGAAGAGCCCCAGGTAAGTGAGGCTGCTTGAGCTGGCTGGATCTTTAGCAAACAAAAGCAAGCTTCGCTTGCCTGAGGCTCTCCTTTCTTGCATTGGTTAGGTTTTGGCTGGGGGTGGGCAGCAAATGCTAATTAGTTCTGTTAATTTGCTCTGCCACTTATTTTTCTACAAAACAACCCCCACTTGTAACAACTCTTTGAAAGACATGCTTGCAAATATTGTATTTATTTACTTTATTTCTATCCTGTCATTTCCCCCAATGAGGACTCAAAGCAACTGGCATCGTTCTCCTCTCCTTCCTTGTTATATTCACAACAACCCTGTGAGGTAGGCTGGACTAAGAATGTTATCCAGGGTTACCCAGCAAACTGCCATTGCAGATTTGAACCTGGGTCTAACAAAATACTAGTGCTGCAGTACTTTGAGCACTATAATACTGCACTGGTTGGTTTCCACAATTTGTAGCGAAATCTTATACATGTTTACCCAGAACTAATGTCCACCATGTCCAGTGATACTTAAGTCCCAAATAAGGTTGCCATCTTGTTCTGCTCTTCTGTTTATGGGGAGGGTCCAATGACTGTGTGGGTCTAACTGCATCTTTACAGGTCTCTTGGAATTTTTCTATGAGGGCTAGAAACCTGCCTCAGTAAAGCACAATGGGATGTTCACTAGGGAATAAGAAACACAAATCTTCAATACTAGAACAATGAAATAAAGTATAGCAAACAGCCAAATTGATGGGATTTACGGCTGTAGTATACAACAGATGTGATCTATTATAAAGAGTTAAATTTTGAGAGAGTTTTTAATTAGTATATGCATTCTGGCCCTGACCTGGCTAGATGGATCTTGTTAGATTCTGAAAGCTAAGCAGGGTCAGCCTTGGTTAGTAGTTGGATGGGAGGCCACTGAGAAAGTCCAGGATTGCTACGCAGAGGTAGTCAATTGCAAGCCATCTTTGTTCATGTCTTGCCTCGAAAGCCCCATGAGATGTCGCTAAAAATTGGCTGTGATGACAAAGAATGTAATTTAGCTTATACTTGCTCTAAAGATAATTATGGGAATGAAGGTGGCATGGGATAGCTCTGTCTTGTCAGATCTTGGAAGCTAAACAGGGTCTATATTTGGAAGGGCGACCACCAAGGAGACTCTGCAGAGGAAGGCAATGGCAAACCACCTCAAGTTCTCATTTGCCTTGAAAGCCCCTTGCTGGGGTCACCTTAAGTTGACTGCAGCTTAATGGTATTTTATGCATACAAAGATAATTATAGATAAATGGTTCTGGCATTTGGAAATGATGCCTAAAAGTTACTTAAAGGTTCAGTTCTTATTGGTATGATTTTACTCTGTTTTATATCATTTTTTCCCGCTTCAGTGAAAACAGAGATGTGGAATGCTTTTATGTGTTTGGTGTGATTGCAAGAAACACTCGACTTGGTTTTTAATTGGAGAGAGGCAGCATGTCTAGTGGTTAGAGTGGCAAGCTAGTCCTAGGCAGGCCTCGGATTCAGCAGCAGCTCACAGAAGTGCAGCTCCTGAACCTTTATGAGGGTTTCCCCTCCCCACCTTGTCCGTTGAATAGTAGGTGCAGCTGCATAACAATCCCTGGATGAGCTCCATCCCCTATTTTTCTACAAAACGACTCCTGGTCCTAGGCAATCTTTGCAGTGTAAGTATGAGGGGGAGGCAGAATACACACATACACATTGTCCACCTCTGAAGAAACGTGTGCCAGCAGCCAAACAACAGGAGAAGAGGAGAAGCTGGGATTGTACTTGGCCAGATGTGTTGGGGACAAGCTGAGTCTCATCAGTGCTTCCAGCATCAGGGGCTCACCTGGGACCAGCTGGTGGTGTGCAGGTCCAAGAGTCAATGAGGGGCTTAAGCCATGCTTCTGCCAGCGCACCAAGCCATAGAGGCACAACCAGTGCCTTAAGAAGGTGCATTGGTTGCTTTGGTGGAGAACTGACCTTGCATGGCAAGCAACTTGATCTGACATCCCACTGTTGGGCCCATGTGTAGGGGATTTCCTGCCCCTGATCTGAGAGACCCCAATTCATATCTCCACTCTAACATGAACCTTGCTGAGTGCTGCTGGGTCAGTCACACTCTCTCTGCTTATGATTGTAGTGAAGATAAATGGGAAAGGGGGAATCATATACACACCTCTGAGCACCTTGGAGAGTAGTAATGCACTAGATCGGGGTGGCCAAACTATGGCTCAGGAGCCACATGTAGCTCTTTCACACATATTGTGTGCCTCTCCAAGCCCCCATTGCCCTGTCAGCTGACTTGGAGAAGGCATTTAAAGTTAAAGTTGCTTTCTTTCCACCTCTCCCTCCCCTATCTATTTTTCTTCCTCCCTCCCTCCCTGTCTTGTGGCTCTCAAACATCTGATGTCTATTCTGTGTGGCTCTTATGTTAAGCAAGTTTAGCCACCCTTTCACTAGATGGATTCATTGTTGCTTGGGAGATTAGGATGCAATAATAAATGGTTGCTTTTATCCTTCTGATGCCACAGGTTTCACCTTCCATCTGGAATCATCCCCAAGCTCTATGCTTGTTTCTTCCCAGAGGGCAACTCATGGCTGGAAGAGGCGGCAGAGGGAGGGGCCGGGGAGGTCACATGACCTTCAACGTTGAAGTCGTGGGCATCGGAAAGGGAGAAGCCCTGCCCCCACCCACTCTGCAGCCCTCACCACTGTTTCCTGTGAGTCCTGCCCCCCCCCTCCCCAATTTGATCCTGGGCTTATCCAGCTGATTTGAAATACTTATAAATTCTTTGTTTACTGACCCCCTGGGTATGTGGCTATATTCTTTTTCCCCTACAAGATTTGCAGGCTTTCATCTTTCTCCTTGTCTGTTCCCCTAGCCCTTAGAATATAAACCAGTTCCCTTGCAAACTGGCGAAGAGGTAGAATACATGTTGGCCCTGAAGCAAGAACTGAGGGGAGCAATGAAGAACCTGCCATACTTCATCAAACCCTCTGCGCCTAAGAAAGGTAACAAAGACTTAAGGAGAGCTCAGGAATACCCAGAAGGGGCTAGAAGGCAGGAGCCAGACATATCTTAATTTTGTATTAGGCGAAAAGCAAAGGGTCAGTTTTCAAGCTGCAAAGCCTATCGCTGCCATTGATTGGTTGACCTGGCGTGATGTCACAGAATGCAAGTGTTTTAATGGGGAAGGTTCAGTCATGCTACGTGGAGGGTCAGTGTAACTGCTGTAAGGGGGAGGAAACATGCAGATTTGAAATGGAAAGAAAACAAGGCAGGACTTGTGGCAGAGACCTGCTGGCAAAAATGAAGGCCATGTCAGGTGGGAGGAGACTGCTGGATAGGAAGTTACAGGGGGAGGGGCTCTGGGAGTTGCTGCCATAATAGTGTCCTGGCTCCACTGATGGACCTCCTGATGGCACCTGGGTTTTTTTGGCCACTGTGTGACAGAGGCCCTTTTCACACTTACCAGTGGAAACCGGAAGGGAGTCGGTATTGTGCCGCTTGCAGTAATCCGAGACAGGGATGGGAGTTTTCAGACACATGTTTTTTTTCCGGTAGGGTTCCGTGATTGAAGCGAGCCATTTCACACTGTTCCGCTCTTATCTCGCTTCCACCAGCGCCAGCCGTTTTTGCCTGCCGGCTCGCGATCTCCAGCTTATTTTTTTTTTTTTGAATGTCGGGCTAAGATCGCTATAGCGCTATAGCGACGTATCACTACAGCAACACCATAGAGATGGCTAGGCTCTATTGAGATAAGTTACCAGGTTTCAGCGGTGGCGATATCTGGTATCTTAATGGAGCCCAGGCATCCCTATGGTGATGCTGTTGTGATACGTCGCTATAGCGATCTTAGCCCGACGTCCCCCCCCCAAAAAAAGCCGAAGATCGCGCGCGCCGGCGGGCGAAAAAAGGCGCGAAAACTGCTCCCGGGTTAGATACTGGACATTTCACTCAGCACCCCATAGCGATTTCAACCCGGAAGGAGGGGTTGAAAAGTGGAAGAAGCTGCTCTTTGTTTGTAACGACTCAGGCACGCCTCACTACCGGGACAGCCGCGGGAGTGTGTGAAAAGGTGAGAGTATTCCGGTAGCAGCCAGTTACTGAATCGGGTCTGTCTGAAATGCCAGCAGAAACCCGTTACTGTTCAGTAACTGACCAGCTTCCATACCGGAATACATAGACTGTGTGAAAAAGCCCAGAGTGTTGGACTGGATGGGCCACTGGCCTGATCCAACGTAGCTTCTCTTATGTTCATGTGTTCTTATAATTTTTTTCCTGGCAGAGATCCTACTGGTTAGGAAGCTGTAAAACAGGAAAGCTTTATTTGAAGAAGAGTAGCAGTTTTTGAATTTCTACACTCTACTCAACTGTTTAAAGCAGAGGATTCTCCCTAAGAGAAAACTGGCTATTCTGTTTAGAAGGCAGTGGTTTTATCTGAGCCACATCAGTCCTGAGGTAAAATGTTGGTTGTGGATGCCAGAAAACTGAGTTCAGATTTACATACAGTCATGAAGCAGTTGGGGAGAGTATCTTGAGGTAAATCACTCCCCCTCTGTGTAAGTGTTCTGACAGAATTCCTCTCTGAGTAACTATTTGAGAATGGTAAAACATTATTTGGCAGGAGCAGCTGTTATAAAGGGGCAGCCACAGAATGTGACACATTCTTAACATCTGCCAGAATTTCCTTCATTATCTGGCAAGTAACGTTTGGCATAAGGATGCCAGCGGGTGAAGTGAGTCCTTCTGGTCAGGCATTTCTCAGGTTTGCATCCAGAAAAGGGTTCTGAGTCAAGAAGCCTTGCCTGCATTGTGAGGACCTCTTGGCTTATAGCTTGCTCTGGGGCTGTTCTGACATCCTGAGCCATCCTTGTAGTAGCAGCTCCTTGTCCACTTTGTTCGGAGCCCTTCACCCCAGGAAACAGGAAACAAGCAGCCTTTTCCTACTGATCTCTTGAGCCTCGAGCCATCCAAGAATCACGATGGTGGAAAATGCTGTCAAGTGGCAGCCAATTTCTGGCAACCCAAGTAGGGTTTTCAAGGCAAGAGATGTTCCGAGGTTGTTTGCCATTGCCTGCCTCTGTGTAGCAGTCCCAGGATTAAGTCCTTTGTGGTCTACCATCAAGACTAACCAGGACTGATGCCACTTAGCATCAGAGATCTGGCAAGCATGCAGATAATCTTACAAAACAGCTTTATTGAAGTCCCAGGGCAGTTTGCTTCAAGGGTCATAAAATGTAGAAGGGCCGTAAAATGTCTTTTGATCCATAGGTCATAAAAATTCAGTTCTGCTCTATGCAGCCAGCAAAACAGTCCCATTTCTCCATTACATTCAGCAGCTTTAATTTGCCTTTTTTAAAAAATTTAATTTTGTATATATAGAGCAGTACATGAATGAAAACGTTTTCTCATTTATAAAAGTAAAATTGGATCATGTGAAAACAGAGACAAAAAATAAAAAGATGCAGCCATGCCTGGCAATAGGTCATCTCAATCCAGCTATTCTGAATTCCCAAGTCTCCATCAGTTTGCTGGTTTTCACTGACATAAGGTCAGCTGCCAAGGGTACAACGGATCTACTCTTCTTTGAAAATTCTGCTGCAGCTCTAAATTGGGAGTGACTGAAGTGCCATCCTTCTGTCTTCAGTGGACTTAGACATGTTGTAGCTCCTCTTTGGATGGCCCTGTGCCAATCAGAAGCAGTGATGGGGGCAAACGTACTCAACTCTTAACATGTGCAAATTGGGAGGGGGCAGGGCTAGACCAGTGAATCATATAGAGACTCAATGGGCAGCCTCCGCTGTGAATTGTGAATTTGGATTTATAGGAGCTTTCATTTGTCTTATATTTCTGAAGTTCTCTTAGCAGATCTCCATGGTACTCAGTTTTAGAATGGTGGAACTTGGTGCTTAACAGAGCTGGGAGAGGAGATTCCTGTTGCCGTTTTCAACTTTGATTTTTCAACATCTGGTTTTGCACAGGCAGTTGTGAAAATAATAATAATAGCTGTACATATCTGGTGTTGAACACAAAGTCTAGCGTCCTGAGAATATTAATTTCCTTTATCCAAAGTTCCTAATTGTTATGATTAGTGTTAGTGTTTCCACTAGATGGAGCAAAGGTTATCTTGTACAATGTTCCCCTTTGTCTAGCTGGCAGAAGCAAATGAAATTATGCAAACTACTACCCTTCTTTGACAGTGCGATTAAAATGCATCCTCATATAGGTGGCAGAATGCAGATTTTCTAGGTTGAGAATTTTAATGTGAACAAAATTTGTCTTTATTGGCTCAGAGAGTGCAAAAATATAACAGTTTTGGGCCAACTGTCTCGTGCTGTCTCATTTTAGGCATGGCTATTTAGGAATAAGCAATGGAAGTGCAACATGGTGTTTGCCTGTATTTGCTAGGAAGTGTTCCTGTTCTCTGGTCCCTGCCCCTGTTTATTCTCATTTCTTTTTTTGCCTTTGGGGATGTTTGCTAAAAGGTTAGGGGGAGTTGTTAGCATTGGGAAGGGTGCAGCTTCCTTCCTTGGGTCTCTAGAAATTAGATCTCTGAGTTGGTTGGTAGCAGTTGGGTATCATCTCTGGCAGATGTGCATATAAATACATGTATGTGAACATTAAGGCAGCAGGCAAGGCACAGTCTGGTATTCCGTATGTTACAAGCCCTGGGGCATAATGAGACCATACTGTAGACTGAAGATCTCTGGCGTTTGTTTGACCCTCCAAAAGTAATTGTCTATTGCATTTTTATCCCATTTTCCTTCAAGAAGCATATGTTATCCCCCCTCTATACTCACAATAGTCCTGTGAGGTAGGTTAGGCTGAGAGAGTACAGGTGGCCTGAGATCACATAGCTAGTTTCATTGCAGTGTGAGGATTTGAATCCATGTCTCCCAGTTTGGTATAGAGAGCCATTTTGGTGTAGAAAGCCAGTCTGGTGTAGTGGTTAAGTGTGTGGACTCTTATCTGAGAGAACCGGGTTTGATTCCCCACTCCTCCACTTGCAGCTGCTGAAATGGCCTTGAGTCAGCCATAGCTCTAGCAGAGTTGTACTTGAAAGGGCAGCTGCTGTGAGAGCCCTCTCAGCCCCACCCACCTCAGAGGGTGTCTGTTGTGGGGGGGGAAAGATTGTGGGGGGAAAAGACGCTCTGAGTCTCTGATTCAGATAGAAGGGCGGGGTATGTTACAATATAAATCTGCAGTCTTCTTCTCCCAAATTCTAATCATTGCACTGGACTGTCCTCCTTGCCTTTTAAATCTGAGGATGATGGTTTACTGCAGAGTAGATTAATATGACACTGTAGTGGAACCTTCAGCCATTGGTAGTAAGGCTGAAAGGTGATCCTTAGCGTAAGAATTTGGGTGTCCCTATTTTCATGTGTAAAATGTTGGAGAATCTCACTATATTTAATTGTAAACTTCTTAGTTCCTGCCAGATTATAAAAGCAACAGAAATGTGACCAGACGCAGGCAAACTATAGGGTCTCTACATACTCTGGGGACTTCACAGGTAGAAAAATGTGATGTGATTGTTGGAGTATCACTGTACCGAATAGTGAACTGTCTGGCCCCTATGTGGATGACAGAAAGAACAGAATGGGGCCAGATACAGACAAAGCAGGAGTCTCTACATATTTCTAGGACTCCCCAGGCAGAAAAATGTGATATTTTAAATCATCCTGAAGAAAAGTGGCCTGATGAAAACTGATCATGTTCCCAGAGGCCTGGAATGTTGACAGGAGCTGAGAGTCGATAAAAGGAGAAATCGTCAGTGGTGAAGAGAAGAATTAGCTTGGGAGATTTTTGAGGATGGGGGAAGATTTCCAGATTGTTTGTTCTTCCTGCTGTTTCTTCCATGCCTCCATTTCACGCTAGTTAAGGCTTAATCCTCATGGAAATGTATGTGTGGGGTGGGAGGCATTTCTTTCCCTAAATCTAAAAAAAGAATGGCCCTTCCAGTTTGTTGATACTAGTTTATATGCTGTTTTTTCCTCCCCCCAGATGTGGAGCGTTACTCTGACAAATACCAGATGTCCAGTCCTATCGATAACGCTATTGAGTGGAGTCCAGGTGCGTCTGGGGATATTTTTCTCTTGCATATTTTAATATCCCAGAGGGATAGACATGCTGGTTTGTTGCTACAGAAACAAAGGATCTTGTGGCACCTGGAAAAAAATATTGAACAGTTTTTAGTGCAGCATCATCTTTCCTGGATTAGAGTCTTATTGAGTCAATGCATTAAGGGTTATTCTCGGTTGTTAGTTACACGTGTGGGTATCGAGAAAAGCCACTGTAAGCAGCTGGGGTAAAGGGCAGTTAAATGCAGGTTGTGACATTTGTTGGGCCAGGCTGTGACATTTGTTGGTGAAGGTGATGTGTATGCAAGAAAGAATGTTTTGCAGGCAGCGAGATATCTATAACTCCAACCCCTCTGTTTTGGTCTTAAAACTGCAATCCTAAACATACTCTATACAGATTACTTTCCTGTCGATTTAATGGGATTTACTTCTGATTGTATATGTTTAGGATTGCACCATGAAGCCCGGAGATGTTACCAGCTCTGATCATAGAATCATGGAATGATAGAGCTGGAAAGGGCCATAAAGGCCCTCTAGTCCAACCCCCTGCTCAGTGCAGGATCAGCCTAGAGCATCCCTGACAAGTGTTCATTCAGTCGCTGCTTAAAGATTGTCAGTGAGGGGGAGCTCACCACCTCTCTTGGTAGCTGATTCCATTGTCAAACATCTCTTACTGTAAAAAGTTTTTCCTAATATCCAGTTGATACCTACCGACCCTTAATTTAAACCCATTATTACAAGTCCTCTCCTCTGCTGCCAACAGGAACAGCTCCCTGATTTGTTCATTTGCAGTGGCTTTCTTGCATCAGATTACCTGATGTGCTAGTCTTTTGTGTGTTGCTTGCTAAATTGGTTTGTGATTTTCTAGTGAGTCTGAGGAACATCAGAGATTACCGGGTTGCCAACAGGCCCAGAGGGAAAAAAAATTCCCATCCCTTGCATGGAAATGAACAGTTGAAGCTTTTCATGTCATGAAGGTCAAACACATCCCAGTAAGCCTCTGTTGAAGAGACAGAACTTTTTTTTTTCTCTCTAGGCCATTGGCAGTTCTATCAGAGGAAGGTGAGATTATCTCCAAAATGAGTTTTATACTGAGCAAGTATTAAAAAAAACCCCATATGTGTATATGTGTGATATAAGTAAATAATAAACATATATATAATAAGCATCTTTCTCATATGGGTATACACACAAATATATGAAACAATGCCTGGTGAGAAACAGTGCCTGCTGTTTCCCAGGCATTTCTCCGCAGCATCTTGTAGAAACGAAATTGCTATTTGATAACCTGTTTTCTAATGTTTTATTTTTTTTAAAAAAAACTAATTAAGAATTGCTGATGGCCCTAAAACTAGTTAAAATTTGTCTTCACAGACTGGAGACGGCTGCCTCAAGAATTAAAAATCAGGGTGCGGAAGATTCGAAAGCAAAGTAAGTGCTTTTAAAATACGATTCAAAATAACAAAAGAAAAAAGGATCCAAGTTTCAGTTTCTTGTGCTGTTATGAGATACTTTCAAAATACGTTACAGAGGTCAAGAAATAATCAAGTTTTTAGCTTTCACTTTTAATCTCTTCCTCCAGCTATATATTCTCCCTTGCCTCTCTGTTGTGGCTGTGTCTCCTTTGCCTGCCATTACTGGCTCTGATTTTCCTTTTGCTAATAGCCAATGTATCCATCAACTTGACTCCTATCCTTCTTTCAAGGAGCTCAGGAGGGTGGTTTGCATGGCTCTTCCTCCGTTTTATGCTCACAACAGCCCTATGTGGTAAGGGAAGCTGAGCAAGTGACTGGGCCAAGGCAGTCTTCTTGGAAGAGTGGGGCTTTGAAACCCAGGTTTCCCTGATTCTTGGCACTGAGACCCATCCAGAGCTTTTTTTCCTGGAGGAATGTGGCAGAATAGAGTTCCAGAATCTCTTCATGGAAACAAAATCCTCAGAAAATGTTTAAAAGTTCATGAGGGGCACGCGTGTGTTTCTCCTTCATTTCCCTCTTGAGAGTTCAGGCACCACTTTTTCCAGAAAAAAAGGCCTGGATCCATCAATATAAATATCAATTGCATTAGTATTCTCTTAGTATGTGGGCTTCCCATATAAGTTTGTGTGTTAAATGCTGTCAAGTCACTTCATGGCTATCCTTCCCAGTTCCTTGGCCACTGCTCACTCAATTACTTTCCCCAGAAAAGTAGGGCTGCAAATTCCCAGTTGGAGGCAGGGGATCCCCTGGTTTGGAGGCCCTCCCCAGGGTCATCAGAAGCGGGGGCAGGGTGGAGAAAATGTCTACTGGGCACTCCATTATTCCCTATGGAGACCAATTCCCATAGGGTACAATGGAGAATTGATCCATGGGTATCTGGGGCTTTGGGGGGCTGCTTTTTGAGGTAGAGGCACCAAATTTGCAACATAGCATCCGATGCCTCTCCTCAAAAGACCCTCCAGGTTTCAAATAGATTGAACCAGGGGGTCCAATTATTTGAGCTCCAAAAGAAGTTGCCCCTGCCCTTCATTATTTCCAATAGAGGGAAGGCATTTAAAACGTGCGCAGTCCCTTTAAATGTTATTGCCAGAACTCCCTTTGTCACAACCTTCCTCCACCCGAATGTCTCCTGGCTCCACCCCCAAAGTCTCCAGATATTTCTTGAATTGGGCCAGGCAACCCTACAGAAAAAGTAGATTAGACACTGGGCAATAAGTGGTCAGCTCCTTTTTATCTAAGGAGGGTTTAATTAGCAAAGGCCTTAGAACAGCCTCCTTAAGGAAGCTTGGGAAATCGCCCTGTGAGAGAAAAAAAAATTAATAATGTGTCTCAAAGGGCCACTTACCACTTCGTGGCATGATTTTACCAGCCACAAGGGTTCAAGGAGCAGGCTTCACAGCTGTCAGGATCCTGTCAACATCCACGAGGGTGAGTAGTCCAAAAGAGTCCAAAAAGAACCAGATGGTGTGAGTGGAGCCCTCATCCCACTGCTGTTTTCAAATTCAGCAGCCAACTCCAGGTGGAGCTTGGAGACTTTATCCACAGAAAAAATTCGCAACTGAATCACAGCTGAGAGCCAAATCAGCATCAGTTTTAGGACACACCAAAGAGGTGGTTAATTGTTGAAGCAATCTGAATAACAGCTGGTTGTTAGCTAGTGGACGCAATGGAGGCAGCAAAATAATCTCTTTTTGCTGCTTTCATTGCCACCTCATAAGCCTTCAGTGGACTCTGTAGTATGTCCTCACAACTTCATCCCATGTTCATTGCCAGTTCCGCTTTAGCTGTCTGAGCAACCTCAAAATCTCTTACACTCTCATTATAATAAGGAGCCACAGAGACATGAGTTCACAGAGGGCATCGGGGAGCAATCCAGTCAGTAGCTTCCTGAAGACCTCTATTCCAAGTCTCAGCTCATTGAGGGAACTGCTGGCAGGTCCAGATCAATCCTGCAGGGCCTTTTGGAAACCCATCAGGATCCATTAGCCTCTACTGGCAAACATAAGTACGCTTATTGCCCCTGCAGGGGGGAATGGCCACCTCCACACCGACCCTTATGAGGAAGTGGTCTGACCATGACACTGGTCCAAAAACAACCACAGTATTCAGATTAAATAAGCCCTGCACAAAAGATCAAGCGTAACACATCTCATGCATGGGGGTTGATGCAACCTGGGCGAGTCCCAGTGTTGCCTATATTATATACTATTCATCTGGTGCCATATTCAATCCCGCCATTTCCAGTTACAAGGATCAAGAAGCAAGTGATGTGAAAGTCCTCTGCCTGAAGATCCGCTCTCAGAGTTCACACATGAAGCTACCTTATAGTGAATCAGACCTTTGGCCCTTCAAAGTCAGTGTTGTCTACTCAGACTGGCAGCGGCTGTCCAGGGTCTTAAGTTGAAGTCTTTCACATGTCAGGACAGTGTGCGTTTGCAATAAAAAAGGCCAACGCCATGCTGGGAATTCTTAGGAAGGGAATTGAAAACAAATCAGCCAATATCATAATGCCCCTGTATAAATCGATGGTGCGGTCTCATTTGGAGTACTGTGTGCAGTTCTGGTTGCCGCACCTCAAAAAGGATATTATAGCATTGGAGAAAGTCCAGAAAAGGGCAACTAGAATGATTAAAGGGCTGGAGCACTTTCCCTATGAAGAAAGGTTGAAACACTTGGGACTCTTTAGCTTGGAGAAACGTCGACTGCAGGGTGACATGATAGAGGTTTACAAGATAATGCATGGGATGGAGAAAGTAGAGAAAGAAGTACTTTTCTCCCTTTCTCACAATACAAGAACTCGTGGGCATTCGATGAAATTGCTGAGCAGACAGGTTAAAACGGATAAAAGGAAGTACTTCTTCACTCAAAGGGTGATTAACATGCGGAATTCACTGCCACAGGAGGTGGTGGCGGCCACAAGTATAGCCACCTTCAAAAGGGGTTTAGATAAAAATATGGAGCACAGGTCCATCAGTGGCTATTAGCCACAGTGTGTGTGTATATATAAAATTTTTTGCCACTGTGTGACACAGAGTGTTGGACTGGATGGGCCGTTGGCCTGATCCAACATGGCTTCTCTTCTGTTCTTATGTTCACATCACATACTTCCTGGTCCTTTAAACTAGAGATTCTGGGGACTGAGCCTGGGACCGTCTGCATGCCTAGTGAGCTTTGTTAGACCGATCCCCTGAGTTGGTATGAAGTAGGTTCATGTATTCAACCAGCAGCTATCGCAAGCGTTTGGAACACCAGTGTGAAAGGCTTCCTGTGGTTTGGCCCAGTACTGTAATCTTCCTCTTTTTGGTACAGGAGCAACTGTCCTTCCCCCCAAGAAGAAAACTCAGCTGCCAGTAGACAAGGAGGAAGCCATTAAGAAACTGGAGGTAGGCTCAGATGTTGACATGAGACCCATCAGGGATGCTATGGGGTGGGGATTTCTGGCCAGGCTTGAAAGCTGTTGTGAGGAGAGGTGGCAATAGCTCCCTTTCCCAGAATTCCATCTCATTCAGCTGTTTGTCATCATATGAGCTGCTCTACCATTGGCTCTTAGATATCCCCCTCATACTACTTTTGGCTGATAAGGGCTAAACATTCCATGTTTTTGTGTTCTGAGGGGCAGCTCGATGGGCCAACATTCACCCACTGCTTAATCTCCATGTCGAGAAAAGTTTCACTGCTAGATTTATGTAGAAACAACGCCAGTGAAAACAGTTGGCAACCCTAATCCCCAACCTATATACCTTCTCCTTGTCAAATGATTTCAAAGGTTTCTAAGCAAGGAGTTCCACACGAGTGTTTTGCAGACAAAAACAGGGACACACTTTTTAACACCCTCTGTTCTCGTGCCAGGGTGTACTCCCTGCACAGGATAAAAGCCCCATCCACTGTGCATTTATTCCTTTACGCTGCATAAGAACATTAGAGAAGCCATGTTGGATCAGGCCAATGGCCCATCCAGTCCAACACTCTGTGTCACACAGTGGCCAAAATTTTTATATATATATATATATATACACACACACTGTGGCTAACAGCCACTGATGGACCTCTGCTCCATATTTTTATCTAAACCCCTCTTGAAGGTGGCCATGCTTGTGGCCGCCGCCACCTCCGTTTTAACCTGTTTGCTCAGCAATTTCATCAAATGCCCACGAGTTCTTGTATTGTGAGAAAGGGAGAAAAGTACCTCTTTCTCTACTTTCTCCATCCCATGCATTATCTTGTAAACCTCTATCGTGTCACCCCGCAGTCGACGTTTCTCCAAGCTAAAGAGTCCCAAGCGTTTCAACCTTTCTTCATAGGGAAAGTGTTCCAGCCCTTTAATCATTCTAGTTGCCCTTTTCTGGACTTTCTCCAGTGCAGTGGTTCACCCTCTGTTTGGAATGTCGAGTCTTGCTCTTTACGTTAGAAAACTGTGTCAGAAAAACCATAATTATCTTCCAATCTGTTGTTGACAGTTCATATACCTCAGCTGCTGGACTGTATGAAATTGTTGCCTGTGACCATTGGTGCTTACGTGCTTAAAACAAGAGATCCATCACATCTCCCCTACTTTGAGATTTTTCTTCTAGGGACCCAGTGCGGCATAGCAGTTAGACAAGAATCCAGTTGAAATGCCCACTCAGCCCAAACCACCAGGCTGGTTCTTCTCTCTTGGCCTGACCTGCCTCGCAGGGTTGTTGTGAGGATAAACTGAAGGAGAGGAGAGAACCATGTAGGCTCCTCTCAGCTCCTTGGACAAAGGACAGGGTAAAAAATATGCTCAATAAATAAAGAAGAAGAAGATATTGGATTTATATCCCGCTCTTCACTCCGAAGAGTCTCAGAGCGGCTCAAAATCTCCTTTACCTTCCTCCCCCACAACAAACACCCTGTGAGGTGGGTGGGGCTGGAGAGGACTCTCACAGCTGCTGCCCTTTCAAGGACAACCTCTGCCAGAGCTATGGCTGACTCAAGGCCATGCTAGCAGGTGCAAGTGGAGGAGTGGGGAATCAAACCCGGTTCTCCCAGATAAGAGTCCGCACACTTAACCACTACACCAAAACTTTTCTGAGATGTGTAGACTGCAGGGTAGTGGCTGGTTTGAAAAATATTTGTACCTATGTAAATGGTCCTTTGCCAACTCACCCAACCCTCCTTGTATGCAGACCACTAGTACATCAAGGGGAAGTGTTCTAAGCCTGTTTTGCACTGGCTCAGAATCACATATAAACTGTATTGTAGATTGTGCTAAGTGGCTACAGGTGAAGCGGCCTTATACCAAGTCAGTCCACAGGCCCATCTAAGTCAACTACTCACTCTGGTGGCATTTCTTCAGGTCTTCAAAATCCCCTACAACTTGATCCTTTTAACTGGAGATGCTGGGGATTGAACCCGGGACCTTCTGCATGCAAAGCGGATGCTCTGTCTCTGAGCCACAGCCCTTCCCCAAGTTTGTACGGCTAGAGCTCTGTATTCATTGCAGATGTTGTACCTGTGTGCTAACTAAACACAAGTAGATACTTTGCATGTGTCACAACAACCCTGTTTAGCCAAGGTACAAAGCCTGTGCAAAAATTACATGAGGTACCTTCATAGAATCATAGAGTTGGAAGGGATCTCTAGGGTCATCTAGTCCAACCCCCTTCTTGCCTTACCAGCTTCAAATTAGGCTTTAGTTGGGAAATGTGAAAAAACTGCATACACTTCATTAGGAGTGTGCATTCAGATCTTCCTGAGCTGAATATAAATCCTTTTCAGGGTATATTTCAGCATCCCAAAAGTATCTGGGGTTTTTTTTTGGGGGGGGGGGGGGACCAACAAACAAAAAATCCAGCCCCCTCCCCCATTTTTTTCCAATCTTGGGTCTATTGGATCTGAAAAAAATCAGGACTTTTTAAAAAAAATCCTGGATCCAAATACTTTGTTGGTATTGGGATCTGGAATTTTTCAGAAATCCCAAAATTTGGGTGGGCTCTAATAGACCTGAACTGAACCCTCCCCCCGCATACCCCTATGTTCCATTGTCCCTGTTTCCTGGTTTCTGTTCTTAGTAAAGTACTAAGCCTATTTCTGTCATCTGGGGGTACCATCTGGGGTTGAAGTGATGAAAGTGAGAGCTTTTAGCCTCCTTCTTTTCCTCTTCTTTCACCCTGGATACATTTTTGGGGTCAGGAACAAAGAAGGTCTGGTTTGAAAAAAATATTTGTACCTATCTATTCCCTAGACTCTGGAAAAAAAGGAGGAGGAGGTAACATCCGAAGAGGAAGAGGAGAAAGAAGAGGGTGAGGAAGGGAAAGAAGAAGAGGAAGAAGAATACGATGAGGAGGAATATGAAGAGGTATGTTTCGTTTCTGAAGGCCCCCCAGCCCTTGGCAGAAGAAGGGATTTCAGGGCACGCAGGGGCCTGCTCAGGGAAAATGTTGGAATTTAACCTATAGTTTGTTTGATTTGGGGCTATGACTTATTTATTTTTTTCTGTTATTTGTAGTCCATTAAGCAGTACAAACATTACCTTCTTAGTAGGCTCCTACTTACAGTAAGCTGTACACAGCAGCATAGACTACCCGTTCCTAATCATGTATCCAAGTAATTTTTGTTAAGCCTTCAGGATATTACCATCCTAATAAAAAAGTAATAATAATTAGCAACAACCATTCCCCCCAGTCTACCTTTGATGCATTCATAGTGATAAAGGTAAGATTAGCGCTTTTTGCGCATGACCTTTCAATCTGTTTTAACAATTGTTTGCTAGTGGATTTTTACCATTTCGCACAGTAAAATCCAGTTGCAAAGTGTATTGTGAGCGAATTAAAAGTGCAGTATTTGAGCCCTGTCCTAGATAGCACAGGCAAGCCTAACCTCCTTGGATCTTGGAAGCTAAGCAGAGTCGACTGCGGTTAGTACTTGGATGGGAGACTGTCCTTGAAATACCCAGTTGAGAGGACAGGGGCAGGCTTTGTTCAGCCACCTCCCTGAATATCCTCCAGGCCCCCAGTAGTGGTCAGTCACTAGAGGTCGACATGACTTCCAGGTACAGACACACACACGACAAATACAAAAAACCGCAAAAACTGTGCTAGCTTCCCATGTACAGGCTCTTATTAAAGTAGGGGAACTGTGAAAAATGTAGTCTGAAGTGCTGTGGCAGGTTCTATCACCTCAGCAGCCTGCCATCTCCCTCCATCACACATCTAAGCCATGTCAAACAGAGTTGGTTACTGCCACCTAACAAACTCCAGCACAGCTTTCTGAGCCGTCTCTGTGGAAACAAACCATTCGTCTTCTTCCTTGCTAGCTATTTTTGTCTTGACGCCTCATGTAATATCTGTGGGAAAACTGAAAAAGCAGAAGCAGTGGCAGCAGCCAGGTCGACAGGAGGCTTGTGGAGACGTCTTTACTCATTATCACTCTCCCCCTCCCCCACTGCATCTTTGCTGTTGTGGAAAGGCAAGGGACCAGAGGGAGATAAGAAAGTCAGAGGTGGCAACCCAGCTTGAGCAAGGATGCCCTGCCCCACTTCCACCTACCAACACTTGTGAGGAAGCAGAAACAACCAATAGCCATTGTAATGCCCCTAAATAGGTCTATGGTGTGGCCTCATTAGGGATACTGTATACAGTTCTGGTCATCATATCTCAAAAATGACATTGCAGAGCTGGAAAAAGTACAGAAGAGGGCAACCAGGATGATTAGAGGGTTGGAGCACCTCCCTATGAGGAAAGGCTGAAGAACCTGGGACTTTTCAGTTTAGAAGAGAGAGAACTAAGGGGGAACATGATAGAAGTGTCTAAAATTATGCATGGGATGGAGAGAGTTGGCCAAGAGAAGTTTTTCTCCCTCAAAGTAGTAGAATTCGGGGGCATACGATGAAATTGATAAGCAGTAGGTTTGGGCTGGACAAAAGGAAATACTACTTTACACAGAGAGTGATGAAAATGTGGAATTTGCTGCCAGATGGTGTAGTGATGGCCACAGGATTAAACAGCTTTAGGTAGATCCATGGAAGATAAGTCTGTCAGTAGCTACTAGCCATGGTGACTGAGGGGAACCTCCTCATTCAGAGGCACTAATCCTCTGAATCCCAGAGCCAGGAGGCGGCAACATCAGGGGAAGGCCTCAGCCTCCTTGCCCTGTTGTTGACTTCTGTGTGAGACAAGAAGCCGAACTAGATGGACTGTCCATCTGGCAGAGCTGATGTTCTTAACAGCATGAGGGAAAAGGAGAACAGAGTGTTTCAAGCTTAGGCACTTGAATCTGTTTCCCCTCAGTGATCTTCTGGCTTCCGGAAGACTGCTGTTTCCTTTCTGGAACAGCAAAACTGCTGTTCTTTTAATTATTTGTTCTGGAGCAGAGTGTCTCTTTTTAACTTACCAGAATATTTCCCAGTGGGTTGCTGCTCTGAGGAGCCTCTAGCAACAAATGGCCCCTGAGCGCAGTGCTATGTGATCTGTTCAGTTCACTCAGGCTTCAGTAACAGACATATTCAGCTCACTCAGGCCTCAGGGACAAAGACAATGAATATATTGTCACCACGGTAGGTGGATAGTGTGGTGTTGCCAGAAGCATAGAGGCTGCTCAGATTATCCCAGGGGCTGTTTGAGTGTCCCAATATGCCCATATCTTGGATCCTTATTCTCTACACATCATCCTCTGTGTGGAGAATGCTTCCTTACCAACATAGGCAAGAGTCCTCTTCCCTCCAAAAGAAAAAGCTTCTATCCTATCCCATCAATTAGGCAGAGTTCTGCCATTTGGTTCCATGGTAATTCTCACGTATATTATGTATGATTGTGGATTTGAATCATAAGCTGGTTTGAGCACAAGCCTAGCAGAAAAGCAAGGTCGAAATGTTAGTAACATTGTTTTCTCTTTCTCTTTTGCCTGTACAGGAGACAGATTATATCATGTCCTACTTTGACAACGGTGAAGATTTTGGTGGCGATAGTGACGACAACATGGATGAAGCCATATACTGAATTATGATGGTGCCGTAGGGTTGCTGAGACAAGATATTCCCATCATGTGCCCAAAATGACTCCTTTTCTGCCACCTCTGGGAGGCTTCTACACCTGACACACTTTGGGTGATGTGGAACAGTTTCTACTGTCTTCACTGAGTCATTTCCCAGGGGTTTTCCTCAACATCTTGTTGTGTATGTGGCCTCCAGGTGGCGCCATCAGTCTGTTGTTCCATCAGCCATTTGGCTCGCCAGTCACTACTGGACCAGAGCCCATCAAAATAACCAGCATACATCTCTTCATTTTCTCTCTTCCGTTGGAGAAACTGGACTGGATCCCATAGAAATCCTACTTTTCTTTCAGTGCTGCCTTTTGGAATGGAGAACATTCCAGAAAGGAAACAGCAGTCTTCCAGAAGCCAGAACATCACTAACACTGAGGGGAAACAGACTCAAATATTTCCTCTGGGAACCAAGGGTCATCTCTTGATTAATTTGCAGCAAAACTTATCACTTTACCCTCTCTGTCCTTAAGTGCAGTGATTTTTCATGACTGCTTTTTAGTAATGTAGGGATGCCAAGGAGGACTCTTTTATTAAAGGAGGACTTTTAATGCCACAGTTTTGAAAAACAAGTATTTTCCCCATGTTTCAGTGTTGTGAATTTTGGCGGGGGGTGGGGTATCAAGGGGGTTACCAGCATTTTTCAAGAATTGGGAAGAATCTCCCACAATCCTTCAGGGTTTGTGATAGGAACCATTCACCTAGTATCAGCTTCTTGTACTGTTTATGAGTAGACTGTCCTGCTGTACAAGGTGAATGTGTGAGTTCTAATTAGCTGCAGATCTCTCGTTTTTTTTAAAAAATAAAACACATTGTTTTAAAATGTGTTAGGAGAAAGTGGTGTCAAGCTTTCCTTATTTATTTTATTTAAAAAAAAATTACCTTAAAAAAAATCCCTGTCCAAGGCAGCTTAAGAGAACAGAATCCTGAAGCACATTACAATGTTAAACTGAACCTACCACATTGCAGACAGTTAAAGTGTCAATAGGTTATTAACAAATTAAAAACGTGGTGGTTTTGCTTATCTTCGGCTCTCCCCCACCATGTGTTTTATTTTCTGTGCTGTTCCAAGAAGAACACCATGTAAATGCTACCTTCTGATTTAAATTTTTGCTTTGAGGTATGGTTAAGCTCCCATTTTGCCACAAACTACATTTGCACCTCAGCCATTTTAGGCATCCAGACTGTTGCAGTCATAGGAATCCTTCCCCTCTTCCTGCTAATTTTTAATCCTGATAACATTTTAAAATCCTTCCCTTCCTCTAAGGAACTCATGGTGACATATATGATTCCACTTTCATCTGTTTTCTGTATACCACAACCTTGTGAGGGAGGTTTGGCCAAGGGAGAACGATTGGCCCAAGATTACCCAGAAACCATTGTGGTTGCGTGGGGATTTGAACCCCCCGAGCCTAATCCAAACTTTTGTACCTTCATGTGTAACATGTGCTTGTGTTTGAAGCAAGTTAGGTAGTGGCCCCCTTTGTCCACGCAAGAGGCTCAACTGGACTAGTTAATACCTCTCAGCCTAATTTTGGGTTGCCAGTTCTGATTTAGGACATTCCTGCTTAGTGGGGATGTAATACCATAGAGTCCATCCTCCAAAGCAGCCATTTTCTCCAGGGGTTCTGTGTGATCTGGAGATGAGTTGTAATTCCAGGAGACCTTTAGGCTTTACCTGGAGTTTGGCATAAGAAGAAGAGATTGGATTTATACCCCACCCTTCACTTGGGAGTCTCAGAGCAGCTTACACTCTCCTTCCCTTCCTCTCATAACAAATACCCTGTGAGGTAGATGAGGCTGAGAGAACTCTTTTGAGAACTGCTCTTGAGAGAACAGCTCTGAGAGAACTGTAACTGAGGCAAGATCACCCAGCTGGCTACCTGTGGAGGAATCAAACCCAGTTCTCCAGATTAAAGTCTACCATTCAGCCACTACACCAAACTGGACCGTTTAGGAGTACAATGGGGAAGAAGTATGTATGTATCCCTGAGGCAACTGAAGGAAGGATAGGATTTAAAACAAGCTCAAATAAGTGGCAAAGGTTTTCCCAGAGTGCTTCAGTCAGGATGTATATGATGCTTGAATACTCTCACAGCTAAATAAAAATCATTGCATGCTGAGGGGGGGGAACCTGTGAATGAGAGGGATTCAGCATGGCAAGTAAAGAAAATAGCTCTTCAACCTATTTTGCAGGGAGCTATTTTTATGGGATAGCATTTAAGCACCTGTTGCACAAAGATACACAAGAGGAAACCGTGAAGTAAAAGTACACAACAAGCCCAAAGGTTCCACGGCTACAAATTACTGGCAACAAATAATATAATCAATTTAAAGAATTATAATTATGAAAAATTAAAGAACAGTGCAGTATAAACATTAAAAATGATTCAATATGTTTGTTCATACAATTTGTGCTTTGATCCAATAAACTCCCGGGAGACAGCAGAATCAGCAGTTCATAATACAGTTGTCTCCACTGCAATCATTTCATAAATTTAGAGGCAAAAACCAGTGCCACTCTTCAGAGACTGTCAGTGACGCTGAAGCTGAAACCCCATTCCATAAACTGATTCCATAAGCTGGAGCCGGCCATTTCACATGGAGGCTTCATCAGATATTCGTGTTGGGGTTATACAAACCTTATATTCACATTCAGTTCAAAAGCAGGTTGAGTCAAAGGTGCTGGCTCCTCCCAGGACGTCAAGCTTGCCAAGAAGGGGGGGGGGGGAGGGGGAGGTGATAGCGCTCATGGTTTCTCTGTGAAAAGTTGCGTTTCTTACTTTTTAAAAAAAATGCTGTTATGTGTACTTTAAAGTCTAAGGCTGCCTTCTATTGGTTCAGTGACTGATGTTTTTAGCAGCATATCAAGCAAAAATAACCCCTCTGATACTGACTTCTATGGTAGAAACGCTTTAGAGGCTCAGATGCAAGGCCTCAGGGTGCCGCTAAGTGCAGAAGAGCCAGGTGGGTTTGAGAAGGAGGCATCCTTAACTTCCTGGTTGGGTATTTTGAAGTGCAGTCTGTTCTTAAGAGATTTCTGAAAAAGGGAATGAGAAAGAGGAGTATTGTGTTGAGGCTTTGTTCTTGATCTTGCTGGCAAAGGGTCTCTGTGATCAAACAATGCTCAAGCAGAAGCATTCTGCACATTTTCAGAACCGCTGCCCTCTTACGAGTGTTTTCAATGGAAATCTCTTAGCAGGTGTTGTTCTGAAAAAATAACCCTAGGAAAATTGCTTGTTCACACTACTGTTAGATAAGTTTGCTCATCAGGTCCTTTGCTTTTCTAGAAGCTAACTGTGCCTCAGTGGCATTTTATAAAAATCAACAAACCTCTTAATGGAGCCAGATTAGCTGGGGGAAAAAATCTACGGTTGGGGTCGTGAACTAAATTTGGGAAAAGAGACAAGTCAGATGGTTTCCCCTTTTGGGGTCTTTATTTTGTCAGCTCTCAGCAATTTTTAAAAATGTTATCTCTTTTTACTAAGTATATATGGATACTTTTATTTTTTTATTTTTATTATTATTATTTGCCATAAAATACTTTGGGGGGTTTTCTGTGTACCTTGTTTTGATTTCATTGGCATTGCCTTCCCTCCAGTTCGATATCAGTTGGTTCTTTAGCTTTGAAAACAAGTCTCTGGGAGTTCCACAGACAGCTCACAGAGAAATGGCAATAGAGTGTTTACAAATGTGATTTGTGAGTCTAGATTTCCATAAGAAAATGTTCCATGCTGGGACTTCCCTATCAAACATTTTTTAACATGCTACCCTCTCTTCCCATGCACGTTGTTCTCTTTCCAGAGCAGGACTATGACATGATGCAGAATGAAATTCAGCCATTACCCAAACAAACAGTCTGGTGTGTGTGTGTGGGGGGGGGGGGGCGGTATTTGAACCACTGCAGAAGACCACATGGCCATTGTGTGTTCTTCCACAATACGTCAAATAGTTCTTTCCTCATTTCCATTCACGGTAACAGCATGTGGGGGGGTGTGGGGAGACCAAAGCTCCTCAACCTGTGGTCCTGATCCAGGGTAGGAACATTGTATACAGGGAGCACAGCATATGACTACTGTAGAAGTTCGCAAGTCTCCTCAGCATCTCAAATCTTGTTAAATGGAAACTGGCCTTGGGCAGGGAAAATGAAAAGGTTGTTTCCATGGGGGTGATTCTCCATAGAGGGACTGGGAAATAGCAAGAACTGGGAAACAGCAAGAACAGTTCTGGCACTGTGTCATTGAAACCCTGCATCTGTTGAATTTTTCACACATTGGCCATAGGAAACAGCATGCTGGAAAGAACGGATTCCAGGGTAGGCCACAGAAGAGTTTGTGTGGAACAGAGGAAAGGGCTGAGGGTAAGGCTGTATGTGACTTCGTCTTGAGGAGGTACTGGAAAAACTCGTGTAGTACTGGGTACAGCATTCTTCCTGAAAATCTCAGTTTCTTTGTTTTTTAACATCTTAATAGGTTTGAAACATTTCGGTGCATGCCTGAGAAAAATCCTGGAAACTAGAGAAGGGAGTGTGTGGAAGATTCCCCGTGGCTGGAGGGCAGGATTGCCAACAAACCAGAAAACAGCTGTGGACTACTCTCTGGCCTTTTAACAGAGTCTCAGGCAGGGCTGGACCCACCACTAGGCAAACTAGGCGATTGCCTAGGGTGCCAGCCCTCTAGGGGCACCAAATTGGGCACCCTCATGTGACTCAGTGATGTTATCAGTGCGGGGGGGGGTGTGTGTGCCAGAAGTTAGTCTTGCCTAGGGTGCCAGACAGTCTAGGGCTGGCTCTGGTCTCAGGTTTCTTGGGTGGGGAGGCAGCATGGTATGGTCTGATCTCATTGGATCTTGGAAGCTAAGCAGGGTCAGTACTTGGAAAGGAGACCACCAAGGAAGACTCTGCAGAGGGAAGCAATGGCAAACCACCTCTGGTTCTCATTTGCCTGGAAAGCTCCTTACCATTAGCTGGCTTTGGGTTTATGGCACTTTACACACCCACATGAGTCTCTAGCAATTACAGATTGCTGCAGATCTGGGCTTTTTTGTAGAAAAAGCCCAGCAGGAACTCATTTGCATATTAGGCCACACCCCCAACATCACCATTGTTTCACACAGAGCTTTTTTGTAGGAAGAACCCAGCAAGAACTCATCTGTATATTAGGCCACACCCTCTGGTGCCAAGTCCGTTGGAACTGTGTTCCTAGTCAAAAAAAGCCTTGTTCTTTCTGTTTCTGTTTCTGTTAAAGGCAGAGGAACAGAGGCCAGTTCAAAAGTTGGCAATCCTATTGGAGGTTGGGGTTTCTGTATCATCCTCATGACTAGCTGATACCTCCCCTGCCTGCAAGCCTACAGCACAGAGTTGGGTAGTAAAATATCTGGCGCCATTTGAAATAACACAGCTTTTTCCCCCTTTGTTTTTAACCTGTTTTATCAGTTGTAAATCGCCTAGAGCCCTACATTGTGAGGAATAGGTGATTCATAAATTGCACAATACATGATGTGAAATAAGAGAATTTGCCTGTGGATTTGCACCATATATACCAGTTACAGGCATGTTCTTGGCAATGGATTTTTAATTAGTTTAATGTGAAATACCCAGACCGCTTTCTATTACATTTGCGTCCCACCTTTTTTCCCAGGGAGCTTGGGGCAACAGCCATTTTAGGTAGATTTGTGATCTCCAAATCACCCAGTGAGCTTCATGGTCAAGTGAGGATTTGAACCCACCTCTTCCATGTGCTAATCTGACCACTATAACACACTACCTCATAAGTGAGAAGATACAGATTATTAGTCTGACTAATCTAATTCCTGGCCACCACCAACATTTTTGGGAAGCCTCTAAAGTGCCAAGCATATTAGAAACAGAAAGAGGAGAGTGAGATGCAAAAGGCATCATGCCAGGAAGAATTAAGTTTTGCAATTCCATACAGTAAACAAATTGCCATTCTTGGCACCGTTCTTTTTCCAAAGCAGAGTCACTCTTGACAATGGCCGCATGACATGTGAGTCCCACTTGGCTGACCCTTGCAGAGGATTTCATGTTCTTACCTTGTTGGAGAAAACAACATGGATAGATTTGAGACAAACAACTGAACAGATGCCGAGGAGACTGAAGGCCAGGTGTGAGGTTTGGTATCCTGGGGACTTTCTGCCCACACTTTGTTCATGGTACAACATTTTGTGTCTTTCTCTTGCAGTTGCTTGTAATCAGATCTGTGCACCATACAACCTTACCATAGCTGATCTACAAACTGCATCCATGCAAGGACTGATTGAGGCAGATGACATCCTGTTTTACCAGTTTGTTCGGAAAATACAAGATGCAAGCCTTGGGGCTGCACAAGATACTTCTTCAGCTGCAGGGGTGGTTTACAACTATGGACAGCTTGGGCAGTGATAGAAAATAGTGGTAGAAAATCAAAAGGCAAACTGTGGCACAATTTTAAAGGGATTGTGAGAACTGGGCACATTATTCTTGTTCAAAGAAGGTTTTTTTGGGGGGGGGATTCTTTTAGGTGGGGGGCATTCTTTTGCCCAATGCCCCAGAATCACTTATGATTGCCCCTGCTCAGTTGGATGCTCAAAGGAAAGGACTGGTTTGTTAGTTGAGAGAGAGAGATTTCTGTGCAAGCGTGAGATATTCTACACACAAAAGGAATGCATTGGGAGGAAGCTGGAAAAGACACACACTGGCTCAGTTCAGACCTAATGAGAAATCATTGTTTATTATATTTATTTAGTCATTTATACCCTCCCTCTTTCCCTCCCCAATGGGACCTCAAAGCAGCTTATATCATTCTCCCCTCCTTTATTTTATTCTTACAACAATTCTGCGAGGTAGGCTAGGTTAGAGAAAGCAACAGGCCCAAGGTCAACCAACAAGCTTCCATGGCAGAGCAGGGATTTGAACTTGATAGTCTAAGACTCTATTCACTACACAACACTGTCTCTGGTTTAACTAAACTAACTGTGCTTAGTACAAACATCCCTGTGTGGGTTGCTTCACTAACCATGATTTGTGGGGTTCATCAAATCAGGGTCTCAGAGCATGGTTTTATGTAATGTACAAATACAAGATGCCATGGCCAACTCCTGGCTTGTTCCCTGGCACTGAACAACTACTGAGAGGCCTGGCTAGTTAAAGCAACTGATTATACATGGATTCTGGCAAAGTAATCTGCAAACAAAACTCGGGTGGGAGCAGTTTCATAAAAGCCCCCAGAACTGAGTGGCAAGACTTACCCTGTACAGTATTATTTCAGACTGGGAATGGGGGTGGGGAATTGTCATGGATTGAATGCTCTGCCACCTAATGCAGCTCCCTGCAAAAAGAAATCTAACATTTTGGGCAACTTGGGTCAAACCCTTTATCTCACATACTAGATCTACGTGTGCATGCAGTCAGAGGCATCAGTCATGTTAGCCCTGAACCACCAGCAACCTGAAAGGGTATAATCCAAAAACAGCATCCCCGGTGGATTTTGTCTAGTATAATAAACTGACCCCCTGCCTGATCTTTTTCCCTTCTGGGTCTTCTTAATGTCAGACAAAAATTGCATTCTAATTCCATTGGCAGGAGCATGATACACACACACACAATTTTTTTTTAAGTGTCAGATTGTTGAAACCACTCTTAGAAGTCACCTTGCAAAGCCCAGAAAGTACCCAGGTGTCCTGATCCAAGGGTCCCTTTTGGTTCATCTTTTCACATGGGATGTTGCACTTGCTTCTCTTGCTGACAACTTCCCCAAAACTGTCCTCTCCTCTCCAACATTTCGTGGAAATTGAACAGGACGCCTTGTGTTGGCAGGCTACTGTCATCTCCAGCATTCCTGCACATGGGACGCAAGAAGCTGTATTTTCTATTTGATGCTTTTGATGATCATAAACAAAGCAGGGAGGTAGGAAGAAGGCTTAAAGTGGGTGTGTAGAGGGCCGAGGAGTTATGGGCCACAGTGGAGCTTTGAGTGGAATTTTCCATTGGCTGCCATACAGAGGGTATGAACTCTTTCCAAGAATACCTAGAGGCTAGCATTCTTGCTCACAGACAACTTATGCAGGGAGCTGTTCTTTCCAACAGACAGAAGCAAGGATGATACATCCTGAGCTATGCCCTGGAACTTAATTTCACTGCCAGACTTTGGCTACTGTGCAGAATATTGCATTGATAGCATGCCTTTGAGCATGTGCAGAAAGCTCCTGCTTCCCAGTGCTACTTTTCACTTCTAGAGTTTAAAGGAAAGTGTTTCTGGGTCCAAAGGAGCATGCAGAGAGGGCCAGGCCCTCTCTTTCTAAGAAATGTTGATCAGCATTTCAAATGTGCCCAGAGATTTGGCATCAAGCACCAAATAGGCCTGACAAAGGTGGTCTAACCCAGGGGCTTTTTTGTAGAAAAAGCCCAGCAGGAACTCATTGGCATATTAGGTCACAACCCCTGATATTTCACACAGGGCTTTTTTGTAGAAAAAGCCCAGCAAGAACTCATTTGCATATTAGGCCACACCTTCTGATGCCAAGCCAGCCAGAACTGCGTTCCTGTGCGTCCCTGCTCAAAAAAAGCCCTGGTCTAACCTAAAGCAATGCAATAATTCATTCAGAAGTTGAAAGCAAGGTGAAGGGGCACAAACTTGAATGGAAACTGGGTCTTCTACTCTGCAAGTCCTTACAGGGAAAGTGTTTCTTTGTGATTAAAGGTGCTAAAACAAGGGTTTTCAGCACATGTTCAGAGATGTCCTGGGGTTTTGTAGATCACAGATAAAATTATGGCTTGGATCTACCATTATCAGCTCTGGGTTGGGAACTCCTGGTGACTTGGGAGGGCAGGATTTGGGGAGGGGAGATACCTCAGTAAGATATAATGTCGTAGAGTCCACCCTCAAAACCAATGCCACAGAGTCCACCCTCCAAGCCTTTTGCTCCAGGGCAACTGATCCTTGCAGCCTGGAGCACCAACATAGCGCTGGGCCATTGCCAGGCTCCACCTGGAATTTGCCATCCCTACAATACCACCTGAATGGATGGAAATGGTGGTGGTGGGAAACACAAAGGAGAAGTGGGATGTCTGCAGCAAGAAGAGGAAATGAGCAAATACGGCCCCTCTTTCTAGCAGCAGAAATACTCCATGGCATCAAGCCCTCTTGTCTTTTATTAAATCCACTTGGGGAGGTAGGCAAAGTCTTGATTTCCCCAGAGCTCTTCATCCAACAGAGCAGAGTTCTGTGAATCCCAGCAGTCTGAAGACTGACACAGCTATGCTCAACACTTGCCTGCTGACAGCCAAATTAAAAAGCATTAAAGCTGAGCTGATAGAGCTCTGTCTGTGCGGTGTGACCTGTGAGTAGCTGCTTCACCCATGTAAGTGGCTACTGAGCAAGACTGGATTTATGTTTTTTTGAGGGGGGGCAAAATTAAAAAATGACACCCCCTTGTTGGCCCATTCTATCTTATGAGCCCATAGAATAGAATGGATTCCATATTCAATTTGGCGCCCCCCCTCCGATGGTGCCTGAGGCAAACGCTCCCTCAGCCCCTCCCTAGATCCAGCCCTGCTACTGAATATTGATCCAATAAAAGGGAGCAACCAGGATCAGCACTGGGAACCTGCTGGGAAAATAAAGGCTGCAATCACACACACTAAATAATGCACTTTCAATCCACTTTCCAGCTGAATTTTACGGTGTGAACTGGCAAAATCCAGCTGGAAAGTGCATTGAAAGCAGATCAAAAGTGCATTATTGTGTGTGTGAGTTTGTGAGTGTGTGTGATCACAGCAAAAAATTCCAAGGCTAGGCTCCTTTGTGCCCTAACCCAAAGTTGCAAGCATACCAGGTCTATGTATGGTATGGTTTTGCAGAGTAACAGAAAAGACACAGTATACGCTGTATACTATACAGTGTTTTGGAGCACAGAATTACTTGATAATCTTGGCTTTCACTTTTAAAAATCAAATTGATAGCCTTTATGACTTTGAGGTGAATATCTGCAGAAACCCCTCATGCTGCCTGAAAGTGGGGCTGCCATGTCCCCCCTGGCCACTGGTGGGGGATGGGGGAGATAGGGTTGCCAGCTCCAGGTTGGGAAACTCCTGGAGATTTGGGGGTGGAGCCTGGAGAGGACAGGGACCTCAGTGGGTTACCATACCGCACAGAGTCCACCCTCCAAAGCATCCATTTTTAGCAGGGAAAACTGATTCATGTAATTCTGGGGGATCCCTAGGTTCTACCTGGAGAATGGCATTCCAACCTGAGAGAGAGCTAAAATTTAAAATTTTATTGTCCCACATTTGGGTAAAAGAAGACACCAGGTGTGCAAATGTGCTTAATTCACCTGTTTTATGTAGACAACAAAGTCTAGGTGTTCTGAGCGCCCCGTTTTGACGTAGCCCCTTAATGAGCACAGCACCTAGGCTTCGGTATTTACACCTCAGCATGGCTTTCTCCTTCCAGGGTGACTGGCCCAATGCAGCTGAAGCCAGATGGGGAAAGCTGCGCAGGTCACTCATACCCGGGAGGGCTAGACAGGGCCCCAGCAGCCTCCGCCTCTCACGTGTTTTCGTCTCCAAGGCCTACGTGCAGAATGTCTCTCTCCCAGCCCAGCCCAGCCTGGTCTTGTGACATTGCTACTCTGATAGGAGGCAGGGGAGGGATTGAGAGAAGGAGAGAACAGGATCCCAGGACTCTTATCCGTCCACACACCACACAAGGATTGCCTGACGTCTGAAACTGATCGCAGATGGGTTTATCTTTGCACGGCTGCTGTCATTTTCTTTACTCAATCATTTTATCTCCCCCATTTCCCATTCAGCTTGAGCACAGACTGTCCAAGGAAGGTGTCCTAAGGTTGCCAGTCTCCAGGTGGGGTCTGGGGATCTCCTGCTTTTACAACTGATCTCCAGCAGGCAGAGAACAGCCCCCCTGGAGAAAAAGGCTGCTTTGAAGGGTGGACTCTATGGCACTGCACCATGCTGAGGCCCCTCTTCTCCCCAAACCCCACCCTCTCCTAGATTCACCCCCAAAGTCTCCAGGTATTTTCTAACACAGACCTGGCAACCATGTCTGGCCTTAATAATCCCATTCTATCGCCTTCGTTGTGGCTGATTGGCAGAAACCCTGCTTTGCGCGCAGAAGGTACCAGGCTCAACCCCTGGTGGCTTTAATTTAAAAGCTCTCCAGGGGTTGGAAAAGACATTTCTCTGCCTGAGAACTGCCGATAAACAGAGCAGATGACATTGTGCTGGAACGCACCAGTGGTCTGGTTCAGGATGAGTACAGTGTCATAGGTTGCAAACCACTGGTTCTCTGTCATTTTTTACCATCTCATAGATAAAATTTGTCTTCAGGAATGGTTGCCAACTCTGGGTTGGTAGATGACAGGAGATTTGGGAGAGGGGAAGCCTAGGGAGGGGAAGGTATAATGCTGTAGATCCCACCTTCCAGAGCAGCCATTTTCTCCAAGGGTATAGAGAAGCCTAGAGTTCCACAGGACAAAGCGACTTATACAACAACACAAAAAACTGTGGAAAATATCCTGGGTGCTGATAAGTGGAATACGTCTCTCAGATGAAGAGGCTTGAAACAGTATTACAGGCTTTACTGTTAGAGGCTGATGACTATCCACTATATATCAAACTTCTTTAAAGGATGAAAGTCTAAAGTAAAATCAAAACAAGTTTTCTGAAAAACAAGAACTATCTGCATTTGCAACACGGTTGACACTGACACTTTATTTATCCCACGAAGTCAGGTGAATAGTCTTCAAGCGTCTTAAGTCGGCAATGGACATGATTAACTGCAAGCACTTTTGAAAATGTATTCTCTGCACTTTATACCTTGTGTTCATGAATTCTTGATAATATGCAATAATATGTGATGTTGTAGTGCTTAAAATATTAATTAATTATATTTTTGAAATAATTTTCATGATTTATTCGTTATTTTCCACAGTTTTTTGTGTTGTTGTATAAGTCATTTTCTCCAGGGGAGCTGATCTCCGTAGTCTGGAGATCAGTTTTAATTCCAGGAAATTTCCAGGTATCACTTGGAGGCTGGCAACTGTACCTTTGAGGGATGCTTTTATAAAGTGAATTTCTAAAGATGTCAGTCTTCAGGTTTCACACCCTGTACGTGGGTTCTTAAATAAATCTCTGCTCATGGGAGGGATGCATCTACTCTGTAGCACGCATGCATATCAAAGCATATGCATGGACACATTAAGGGAACACTCAATGCACAGCCTGCTATTTGACATTTATTTTTGAACTGTTCTGAGAACAGAGTACAGGACAACTGTGCTTTTTGGTCAAAAGAACATATGGTTTCTTTGCTTTTGAATCACAAGAGCTGATTGTCAAGACCTTTTTGTCTCTCTCCGAGGTTTGCACACCATTTCATTGTTTGAATCATATTTCATAGCTGCTGGGTTTAGAACAGATTTTATCTTTGGCCGTTATTGTTTTACTAACCTGTTTTATGGTGTTTTCATAAAGTTGCATGTTATCACGACTGTATATTTTATAACGGAGGAGTACAGGCTGTATGTATCTACAGCTATGATAAGTCCCAGACCATAATATTCTTGTGCAGTGGGAAAAAAACCCAGAAATATGTAATTATACAGGTGGGGCATGCCAGTGAACAAGGCTATACCTATGCTTGGGGTTATTAGGAAAGAGACTGAAAATAAAACTGCTAATCTTATAATGCCCTTGCATGCATAGATTTATAGTTTAAAGAAGGGATTGGATAAGCATATGGAGCAGAGGTCCATTAGTGGCTACTAGCCACAGCATATTGTTGGAACTCTCTGTCTGATGCAGTGATGCTCTGTATTCTTGGTGCTTGCGGGGGGGCACAGTGGGAGGGCTTCTAGTGTCCTGGTCCCACTGATGGACCTCCTGATGGCACTTGGTTTTCTTGACCACTGTGTGACACAGAGTGTTGGACTGGATGGGCCATTGGCCTGATCCAACATGGCTTCTCTTATGTTCTCTTATGTCTTTGGAATACTTTGTGAAGTTCTGGTCACTGTATCTCAAAAAGTTGGGAAAAGTACAACGGAGGGCAACCAGGATGATTAGGGGGCTGGAGCACCTTCTTTATGAAGAAAGGCCTGGGACTTTTCAAATTAGAAATCAGAAAATTAAGGGGGACATGATAGATTATGTTCGGGATGGAGAGACCGGACAGAAAGTTCCTCTCCCAAAATGCTGGAACTTGGGGTACTGAATGAAATTGATGAGCAAGTTACTGTTCAACATAATGAATAAAATGAATAAAACTTAGTTGGTCTTAAAGGTGCACTTGTCTACTGCTTTGTTCTGTTGAACAGTTTATTTAACAGTTACTGGTAGTTAAATTGTGGAATTCACTGCCAGATGATGTAGTGATGGCCAGAAGCGTAGATAGCTTTACAAGGGGATTACACGAATTCATGGAGGAAAGATCCAGGTGGGCAGCCGTGTTAGTCTGAAGCAGCAGAACAAAGTAGAAGTCAACTATCACCTTTAAGACCAACGAAGTTTTATTCAGAATGTAAGCTTTCATATGCATGCATACTTCTTCAGACATGGGAATGAGGTACAGTGAGGAGAACTACATATAGCTGGTGGGGAACAAAGCAGGAGTCAAACTGGGAAAAATGCCAGTGGGCCCATGGCCTGAAGAAGCATTTTCCCCCACCTGGGCCACCCTCATCTCAGTGAGGGACAGCTGTTGCCCAGGGTAGTCAGCCCCTGGTTGAGAAATACCTGGAGATTTTGGAGGTGGAGCCTGAGGAGGGAAGAGTTTGGGGAAGGAGGGACTTCAGTGGGGTATAATGCCATAGATCCCACCCTCCAAAACAGCCATTTTCTTCAGGGAAAGTGATCTCTGTCACCTGAAGATCTTAGTGTAATAGCAGAAGATCACCAGCTTCCACCTGGAGGTTGACAACCCTACGTTCGCCACATTCAGGACAGCCTTTGTAGCCATCACTGATCAAGCTGGCTTCCCTGACCCCATGAGGTGCGGGTGAGCTGCCATTGCGATCAAGGATGGCTTGTGGTGGTATCTCCCCTATCCCACAAGGGCTGGGGTAGGCATCTCACTTGCTGCTAGGGTGACCAACCTTTTGGGGGGGGGGGGGCTGGAGATCTCCCAGAATTACAACTGTTCTTCAGACGGCAGAAATCAGCTCGCCTGGAAAAAATGGATGCTTGGGAGGATGGACTGTATGGCATTATTCCCCACTGAATTCCCTTCTTTGGCCCCACCCCATAAATCTTCAGGGATTTCCCAACCCAGAGCTGGCAATTCCAGAGCTGTCTTTTGCTCTTTCCCCCTTCTTTCGGGGTGGGCAGAGGGTGGAGCCTTTCCAGGGGCATTTTTGCTTCCCAGTCTGGGTCTGTTTTCACTGGTTAAGTCTTGCCTTCAAAAAGACCTCTACATGTGCTCAGAGACATTTGCAGAGTGTGATTCTCTCCCATGTTTACAGGCATGAGCCCTGGAACTAGAAACAGGACTGAGATCTTGGAACCAAAATGAAGTCTCCTGGTGGGAGGGCCTAGCAGATGGTTCTACTCTTATCTCTGTTTCTGGCTGCTGACGAGGCCACCCCACTCATTACCCTGATCTGTTTCCTGTTTTGATTTAAATAGTAGACAGCAGGAAGTTTGCAGCACGGAGGCAAACAACAACACACAGGCAGAAACAAGGGAAAGCTTGGAGGCAGAAATTCTCAATCTATCCATTTCTCATAAACTGGGTTGCCTATCCCTAGTTGGGGGCAGGGGATCCCCTGGTTTGGAGGCCCTCCCCCTGCTTCGGGGTCATCAGAAAGTGGGGGTGGGGTGAGAAATGTCTGCTGGGCATTCCATTATACCCTATGGAGACCAGTTTCCACAGGGCAGGGCTTCTTTTGTAGAAAAAGCCCAACAGGAACTCGTTTGCATATTAGGCCACACACCCTGACATCACCATTGTTTCACACAAAAAGCCCAGAAGGAACTTATTTGCATATTAGGCCACACCTCCTGACACCAAGCCAGTTGGGACTGCATTCCCCCCCTGCTAACCCCCCCCCCAAACCCCTGCCATAGGGAATAATGGAGAATCACTCCATGGGTATTGGGGACTCTTGGGGGCTGGTCTTTTGAAGTAAAGGCACCAAAATTTAAACATAGCATCCAGTGCTTCTCCTCAAAACACCCCCAAAGTTTCAAAATGTTTGGACCAGTGGATCCAATTCTATGAGTCCCAAAAGAAGGTGTCCCTGTCCTTCATTATTTCCAAATGGAGGGAAGGCATTTAAAAGGTCTGCGGTCCCTTTAAATGTGATGGCCAGAACTCCCTTCAGAGTTCAGTTGTGCTTGTCACATCCTTGCTCCTGGCTCCACCCCCAAATATTCCCCAGATATTTCTTGAGTTGGACCTGGCAACCCTACAATGTTGTAGTAAAAAGCTGTCAATCAGAGAGCCAAGGCTCTGTTTCACTTTATTCATGGAGAATATATCTACTTGACAATATATATCTAGAATATATCTACTTGATATTCATGGAGAATATATCTACTTGTTATCCAGAAGAGATAAATGAAACCTCCTTGTTCAGATGCAATCTACCTCAGAAAAACTGGGAACAAAGAAGAAAGGTGATGCATGCTGTTCTTGTGGCTTTCCCAGAAATGTTAACCCAGCTATCCCCGGTTGGTAGGGTTGCCAGCTCTGGGTTGGGAAATATCTGGAGATTTGGGGGGTGAAGCCTGGGGAGGGCAGGGGTTGGGGAAGGGAGGGACCTTAGCTGGGGTGTAATGCCATAGGGCCCACCCTCCAAAGCAGCCATTTTCTCCAGGGGGACTGATCTTTGCAGCCCCGAGATCAACCATAAAAGTGGGAGATCTCCAGATGTAATCCTAGCTGTTGGGAACAGGAAACTGGCCTAGACTGGGACCAGAGGCTTATCCAGCAAGATCACTCTTAACATTCCCAGATGAAAATAAGGACACACTCAGGGCTTTTTTTGAGCAGGAATGCACAGGAACACAGTTCCAGCTGGCTTGGTATTAGGGTGGTGGTGATGGTGACCTAATATGCAAATGCGTTCCTGCTGGGTTTTTTCTATATAAAAAAAGCCCGGTGCGAAACAATGGTGATGTCAGGAGGTGTGGCCTAATATGGAAATGAGTTCCTGCTGGAACTCATTGTGTACAATGCTTCCATGTTAATACTGAAAACTGACTGCCCCTACCCTCTGCTTTCCACAGTACTGAAATCTCATCTCTGCCGACTGTCTGTAAACTGACTGCAGCAATTTATTTCTTTTTAAAGAACAGATGGAAATAAATTATACCTAGCCAGGTCCCTAGTCCACCTAGCTCGGCATTATCTACTCTGACTGGCAGCTAGTCTCCAAGACAGAGTAAGAACAAAGGTCTTCCTAACATCTGTGTTTGAGATCAAAGGAGAAACTCCGGAGAATGTGGCAGGGCCTTTCGAAATGCAAGTCATGTGCTCTAAAGAGGGTGGGGGGAGAGCAGCTTTTAAGGGTTTCAGGCAGAACTTTTCCCAGTCTGCTACTGGAGATTCTTTTCAGTGCACTTTGAAGTCCATTTGTGTGCATGGGGACACATGTACATTAGAATCAAGCTGGTTTTCTCCTCCCATGCTACTCTAAGGCAGCAATCACACACACTAAAGAATGCACTTTCAAGGCACCTTCCAGCTGGATTTTGCTGTGTGAAATGGCAAAGCCCACTTTCAGTTTCTAAATTGGATCAAAACTGCATTATTTAGCATGTGTGACTGCACCTTATCCTTCAGGTTGGACGCAAGAGACTGAACAAATCCGTAAATCAAAAATGGACAGTACATCAAACCCATTTTTAAATTTATGTGTTCGGAACATATTCCCAGAAAAACACACGTGCTAAAATATACAGATAAAAGCATAGCAGCCCTTAAAACTTTGAAGCCCAACAATTATTAAAAGCACAATGTTTAAAAAGAGAGTCCTAACCCCCAAAGTCCCTCAACAAACCAATTTGCTTCTATCTCTTTGATGCTCATTCCAAGAGACCCCAGAATGGATTCCACTTCTTTGATTGGTGGGGCAAGGCTCCTGTGCCTTTAGCAAGGAATGGGCAGGCAGAAATCTATCAGGAGAAGCTCTCTCCATAACTGTACCTCCACACCAGGAATTTCTTCCTGCCACCATCAAAACCATAGGCCTTGTTCTAGAATAAAGGTAGCTAGCAAATACAGCCCCTTCCAATATCTCAGCTACCCCTTTTTTCACAAGAGCCCCCTTACCCAACAGCCCCAGCTTATCCCTAGACTCCATTTCCTGCCTCATCAAACTTCCTTTCCCTTATCCAGCATTCTCAGCTTACTGAGACTCACCTCTGGAACATGTCAAAGCAGTAATCATTCAGAGCACAGAATCCAGGGTCAGTTAGATGCAGAATGTTGGGATTTTATTCAGATACAGAAAAATCAAGTCTAGCTTTATTGTACCTTCTTGGTTTGATGCAGTTCTGTACTATGATTTTTCTCCTGTGATTTCTCATGCCTCCCTCCGTAGCTAGATTGATGTTGCTTTTATGGGATTGGATGTGGTTTGGATTGCTGTCTTGTGCAATGGAGATTTTTAAAGAATGATGCTGTATCATGCTCAGCTCTGACCTGGAGAGTCTGATCTTGTCAGCTCTTGGAAGCTAAGCAGGGTCGGTACGTTTCTATCCCTTTGATGTTTATCGAAAGGGATCCCCAGAATGGATTCCACCTCTTTGACTGATGAGATCACCAAGGAAGTCCAAGGGCACTATGCAGAGGTAGGCAACGGCAAACCACCTCAGTTAGTCTCTTGTCTTGAAAACCCAATGGGTTGCCATTAGGATGGCTGTGACTTGATAGCAATTTCCATCACCTCCAAAGTGTTGAGAGTGTTATAGATAAATACAACTTGTAATAGTGAGATTGATGGACAGTAGATTCAGGTTAAATGCAAGATAGTTCAGCTTCATGCTGTGCGCCAATAACTTCTGGAATCCACTGCTGCAGGATACAGCAATGGCATCTGGTTCTGATAGCTTTAGAAGGAGAGGCTCTTTGAAGAAGATTGATCAATAAATTGCTGGTGCAGCCTCATTTGGAATACTGTTTACAATTCTGGTCACCACACCTCAAAAAAGATATTCTAGCATTGGAAAAAGTGCAGAAAAGGGCAACTAAAATTATGAAAGGGTTGGAACACTTTCCCTATGAATAAATGTTAAAGCACTTGGGGCTCTTTAGCTTAGAGAAACGTTGACTCAGGGATGACATGATAAGAGGTTTACAAGATTGTGCATAGGATAGAGAAGATAAAGAAGTACAAGAACTCGTGAGCACTCAATGAAATTGCTGAGCAGTCAGGTTAGAATGGATAAAAGGAAGTACTTCTTCACCCAGAGCGTGATTAACACTTTGGAATTAACATGTGGAATTCACTCTCACAGGAGGAGGTGGTGGCAGCTACAGACATACATGGATTCAAGAGGGGATTGATAAACATATGGAGCAGAGGTCCATTAGTGGCTATTGGCTACACGATATAGATGGAACTCTTGTCTGGTGCAGTGATGGTCTGTATTCTTGGTGCTTTGGGGGCCACAGTGGGACGGTTTCTAGTGTACTGGCACCACTGGTGGACCTCCAGATGGCACCTGAGGGGTTTTTTTGCCACTGTGTGACAGTGTGTTGGACTGGATGGGCCATTGGCCTGATCCAACATGGCTTCTCTTATGTCCTTAAGTCTAATGCCAGTTATAAGCAAACAGAGCTCCCAAGTCCCATGGAGGTCTACCTCTCAGTACCGGAAGCTGGGGACCAGAAACTGGGGAGGCCCGTTGCCTTCATGTTCCTGCTTCTGAGCTAACCAGAGATATCATTACCACCAGAAAGGGGATGCTGGACTATATGGATCTGAATGTGATCCAGCAGGTCAATTCTTACACCTTTCAGCTAATCAGAATGTTACCACCTCCTCACCCAGCAGTTCTTCTTTTCAGCGTCTGGGATGACGCAGAAGGTGTTCTTTCTCACACCTTTTGCTGCGGTACCAGGCATGCTCTCCCACCTTCTAATTCAAGTGCATACCTGTTCCCACTGCCTCCCACGCCCAGGACTGAGCTCCACGTGCCCAGCGGTATAAAGTCTGCTGAACCTTAGATTTAAACAGTGCAAAATTGTCAAGGTGATGGAAACCCTCAGTAAGCCAGTTCTCTGCCAATGAACAGCAGGATTTACTGTGACTGTCTGTCTCGGACCAGTGACCTGCGGCCATGGCAGGATGTTCTTAGAAACCATCAACACTAACCTTAACAGAGTCAAAGCCAAAATGATGCTCAAGGTGGTGTGGCAAGGATTGGTCCTGAAAAATAAGCCTTGTTTTGAATGACGGGGCAGACCATCCAGGAAATGGATGGAGCAATAAGGAGAGGAGTACCCCTGAGTGTGCAGTAATCAAATCTAACCACACAAGGCTGGAAAATCAGTGTAAGAAGGCTCTGGGGAAATTCTATGGAAATGGCTTAATGATCATAGGATGGCCTTCATAACAAGAACACGCCATTTCAAGCACCACAGGTGGCATTCTCTGATGAAAGTAGACATTACATTTGACACGTGAGCACCGTGGGAACTTGAAATCAGACAGCAGCTGCAATCCCCATAAGAACTGAACTCTGAAGCATCTGGTTGGGACTGTTACGTAGAGTTGCCAGGTCTGTGCTAGAAAATACCTGGAGACTCTGGGGATGGATCCGGGAGAGGGTGGTGTTTAGGGAGGGCCTCAGCATGGTACAATGCCATAGAATCCAGTCTCCAAAGCAGCCATTTTTTCCAGGGGAGCTGATCTCTGCCAGCTGGAGATAGGGTGACCATAATGTCTGAAGGCCAGCCAGGGACACCTTGGGGGGGAAGGGGGGAGGCAGGGGTGCGTGCGCAAAGCGCGCGCGTCGCCAGAAACAGGAAGTGACGTCACTTCCAGTGACGTCACTTCCGGTGATGTCATGCCACCGCTGGAAACAGGAAGTGACACCACTTCCTGTGACGTCATTTCCCCGCGTCACCTGCCGGAAACGGGAAGTGACATCACTTCCTGTGACATCACTTCCCCCAAATGACATCATTTCCCCCAAATGCCACCGCCGGAAACAGGAAGTGACTTCACAGCACTTCTTGTGACGTCCCCAAAAATCCCCCAAATATCACCGCCAGAAACAATTTTGTTCTCAAATCCTGTATATACTTCATCAGCATATGGGATAAGGCACTTTCTCAACTGTGCTGCATAATGCAGCCTATTTATTTTGTCCTGTTTGCTCTGTTGGCTCTATCTGCGCCACCTTCATCACTTTCAGGGTGTGGATCCCCCAGTGGGGTGGTCTCCCGACTCCCTCCGCCGGCTGTTTCTGATAGCCCTGCGCCCCCTCTTTCATTTGATATGTGTCCCGTGCGGGTGCCACCCTCCCGCCGGGAGATGCCGCAAAATGAGCCCCCTTGAGGCTTATGGCGGCAGGGCTCGGGGGAAGCGAGCTAGACTGCTGTTCTTTTGAGGGGTTATAGAGTGTTTCGAGCCCATCCCTGTGGCATCGGTCCCATCATTGTGGGACCCAGGGGGCCGGCGCAGCGGCCCGCCGAAGCAGCCTGTCACTAATAACACAGGTCGAGATGCAGGACAGGAACCCGGAAGTGACCAACAGGCCGCGGAGAGGCCTCCGCCACCGCTGCCGGGCCCCGCGCGCGGGCGGGGAAGGCGGCAAGTGAGAGAGGGAGCGTCCCTGCGCGTGTGCAGGGGCCCTGCGCACGCGCAGGGACGCTCCCTCCCTCACTCGCCGCCTTCCCTGCCGGCACCTGCGGCCCACCGCCTCCGGGGCTGGCTAAACCGGGACCTCTAAATGGTCCCGGTATAGCCAGCCCGGGAGGCGGGAATAGGGGGCCAGAACCGGGACATTCCCGGGCGCCCGGGACGGTATGGCCACCCTAGCTGGAGATCAGTTGTAAAAGTGGGAGATATCCAGGCCCCACCTGCAAGCTGGCAATCCTAGGACCGTGAGATGTGGGAGTCACAATTTTCCTGACCTGAAATGGCCTGTGGATGTGTGTGTTATTTGCCCTGTTGGGGGTTTGCACATATACTGATGGCCTACATGAGCAGCCCCACCAGAAGGGGAGATAGTGCCCTCCCTGGGGGCTGTTTTGGGTCAGGAAAACTTTGTGTTGGGGGGGGGGCGGGACTGAAACTCCTTCTCCCCAAGTGCTGCAGTCCCAATCTGACCCAGGACTCTTCATGCTTGAGAATTCAGGTCCCAGAGGAACTCACGGCAGCCATCTGACTGCAACTGTGTCACTCACATGTCAAATGTATTATCTAGTTACACTGAAGGGATATATTTTTCCAGGATGGGTGAATCTGACTTCCTGGGACCACTATAGGAGAGGAAGGTATGCAGTTTCAATATCAGGGGCTGGTCAGGGTCATAAAGTCTCAGGAGGGCAAAAACTAACCTCTTACCTATAGGGCTTGAAGGATCTTTATAGAAGAAACACCTGGCAGTCCAATCCCACTCTCCAGGAGTCCCTCCCACAGCGAACAGAAATCGCAGGGGACTCTGAGGCAAACTTCCATTTCCTGTTGGGAGTGACACTCCAGGAACTGCCCAGGTGGGGGTGGAGATCTCCTGGAATTGCAGCTGTTCACTCATTTATCATGTATTTATTTCCCTTTCTCCTGGAGAAAATGGCTGTTTTGGAAAGTGGACTTTGGGGCATTATACATAACGTAAGAGAAGCCATGTTGAATCAGGCCAACGGCCCATCTAGTCCAACACTCTGTGTCACACAGTGGCCAAAAATCCAGGTGCCATCAGGAAGTCCATCAGTGGGGCCAGGACATTAGAAGCCCTCCCACAGTCACCCCCCCCAAGCACTAAGAATACAGAGCATCACTGCCCCAGACAGAAAGTTCCATCAATACTCTGTGGCTAATAGCCACTGATGGACCTCTGCTCCCTGAGGTCCCTCCGCTCCCTCAACCCCACTGTCTCAGGCTCCACCCTTGAATTTCCAGGTATTTCCAAACCCAGAGCTGGCAACCCCATGTGTGTGCATGTGCGTATGGAGGCCCACTGCTGATCATTTTGCCCAGGGCCCCTAAAACTTGGAGCAGAAATGCTACAGTGACCATGGTCTATGAAGGGCTTCTTTTGGGGAGTCTGTTTTTATTGCTACAACAAACTGCTGAAGAATTTCTGTGGGCAGGAAATGCAAAGGGGAACATTATGTTCCGGATGGGGTGGAGGAACTCTGTGTTAGTTTTCTGAACACAGCTGGGGAAGAAAAAACACCAAAACAGCACATCTGAAGCAGACCTACTGAACTTGCACGCCACAAAAAAGGCTGACACAGCCCACATGAGGTTTTGACAGATCTCCTGTTTTGTATTGCTGATCACCTTGTAAGCCACAACAGGCAAATGGCATGCTGTACAGGTCCCAAGTCATTAGCATTTCAAATATTTTTACCCCAACCATTCTTCAAAGAACTCAGGATAGCAAGTAGGCCCCAATGTTGGTTCTCTGGAACAATGTGGTAGACATGAGTCTTGGTTCAGTCCTGGCCATTTTTTGTATGGGAGGTGATGGATAATGTCTTCTGAATCCAGCAGTGAGCAGCACGAGAGGTAGGGTTGCGAACTGCCTGGGGAGGGGAAAGTTCTGCCTGGCTTAATACAGGATTGCCAATTCTGGAAAGAGAAATTCCTGGAGATGTGGGGGTGGAGCCTGGGGATGGCAGGATTTGGGAAGGTCAGGGACCTTGTGGTGGGTTATAATGCTGTAGAGTCTACCCTCAGAAGCAGCTATTTTTTCCCAGGGGAAGTGATCTCTGTCATCTAGAGATGTTATAATTCCAAGAGATCTCCAGGCCCCACCTGGAGGCCGACAGTGAGAGCTGAATTGAATGTTCTTTAGAAGTGGAAGAGAAGAGACTGGATTTATTCCCTGCCCTTCACTAGCCAAAGGAGCCTCAGAGCGGCTTACACCACTCGCTTTCCCTTCCTCTCCTCACAACAGACACCCTGTGAGGTAGGTGGGGCTGAGAGAGCTCTCCCAAAACTGCTCTTGAGCAGAACAGGCTTGAGAGAACTTGTGGCTGACCCAAGGTCACATCAGTTGTATGTGGAGGAGTGGGGAATCAAAAACCAAGTCTGCCCACTTAACCACTGGACCAAACTGTTCTTTACCAAGTGATGTCAGTTAATCTCCATGCTTTTGAAAGATTCAACTGCAGTCCCCACACATTAAGCTTCTATTAAAACAGTTTTCCCCAGGTTGGCTGTTCGCAAACCTCCCCCAGATCTGAAATCCCACGGAAAAGAAAATCTGTTAAGAAAACGGAGACAGACAAATGATTTGCAAAGGAGAAACTGAAACCAGAGTGGGGAGAGCATTTCTCCCATTCCAGTTCCCACGAACCTCTCCCGCTCTGCTAGCTCCCAAAGAGATTTCCCCTCATTTAAAGGAGCTTTGCCTCTGTTGCGTCTCTTTGGCAGAAATGGGCCATTTGGGTCTCCTCGAACGCCAGAACGAGGCTGACGCAGGATGGCTTCCCAGTGAATTGTCGGCCCCCCTGCCGCGTTAATTGGCGCGCGTACTTAGTAGGGGAGCGAGCTGTAATGACGATTTCCCGCCTCTTGGGTCACCGCCAGGGCTTTCTCTGCGCGCTCGGGCCCTTGCGGGACTCCTCCCTCCGCCGCTTTTCACGCCCCGGTTTATGATAAGCGAGGGGATTTTTCGCCAAACAGAAGAGACGGGCGCCACTTGAGTGCCGCTGGCTGATAATTCCTATCAGGCAAATGCCGCCGTTCCCGGGCCGCAGAGGATGGCCGCAGGTGGCTTTTTAATATTGGAGGCGCACTAAAGTGCGCGCACCCACTCCAGAGGATAGCAGCAAGCCCGCGTGGCGAGGCTTCTCTCCGCGGCGACTTATCAGCACAGCACATGCGTTGTTTTTGCCTCTTGAAAAGCAGTCTGAGCGGAGAGAGGGCTGCATTCCTGCCGATAGCAGCAGCTGGGACTGTGTTTTGCTATAATGCCCTCAAAGGAGGCCCAGGTCGGGGCGTTCTTAGTGATTTTGCAACTTTGATAGGGTTGCTAACCTCTAGGAGGGTGCTGGAGACCTTCCGGGATTGCAAATGATTTCCAGACTAGAGATCAGGTCCCCTAGAGAAAATGGCTGCTTTGGAAGGTGGATTCCATGGAGCTATACCCTAATGAAGCCCCTCCTTTGCCCATATTTAGAACCAGACTCCACCCCCAAATTTTAAGGTATTTTCCAAGCAGGAGTTGGCAACCTTAGCTCAGGCAAAAGTCACAGATGTCCCCCAGGCCTGGGAGATGGGAAGTCACTGCGCTAAAAAGCAGTGGCTCCCCAGACCTGGTCTGCCCTGTGTCTCAACTCAGTCACCTTGTGCCAGGGGGAAAGCAACTGCATAGACATGGGGGGGGGGGGGCAGCCTTTGTCCTCCGGCTGTTAAATCACTACTATGGCTGCAAAGGGGGCAGGCAGGGTACCTACATGGTGGCAGGGCCCAGTCTGTGGCCATCACCAGGCCCTCTCCAAGCCCTCTATCCCCTGGCTCTACCCCCAAATCTCTAGGAATTTCCTAACACGGAGTTGGCAACACACGCTTGAGTTGCTGCAGCAGCAATGACACAGAGGGCAGCTGCCCAGCAGTTGGGGTCGCCACCATGCATTCTCCAGCTTGGGATCCTGGGCCCTGGTTGCCCCATTGGCAAGATTACCAGTGGAGCAGCCATAGGGATGCCAGCCTACAAATGGGGGCCTGTAATTTAATTCCTTAAGTTACAGCTCCTCTCCACACTGCAGAGGTCAGTTCCCCTGAAGAACTGACTGTATGACATTATACCCTACTAAGTCTCCTCTCCGCAATCTCCATCCTCAACTCTCCAGGAATTTTCCAGCCTGGAGCTGGCAATCCAATGGCCCCTGCCCCCCATTGGTGGCCAGGGGGCACCTGGCAACTCTTAGAGCGAATCATTCTTTCATGCCTTAATAGCCCCTTGACAGGCCAGGCTGGGAAAAAAGAACAAAGATAGTTTTACAGTTAAAGGCAAAAGGCAGAAACAGCCAAACATGATTAGCAGGCCTTAAGGTAAGCATTTCTCAATCCCCTATCTGTAAGCATTTATGTGTTGTTTTTCTAAATACTGTTTTGTAACACAGGTTTCCAAATACTTTTTCCAGTGATTAACAATTGTGGATAAAAGTAGTACTGATTAAAATATCAAGGATAAGATCAGAAACAGTGGAAAACTGAGCATCAAAGGTTTTAAAGACTGGTTTTCACAACAAAGCCAAAGAAAATGACAGGTAAAAAGGTAAAGGTAGTTCCCTGTGCAAGTACCAGTCATTTCCGACTCTGGGGTGACGCTGCTTTCACGTTTTCACGGCAGACTTTTTACGGGGTGGTTCGCCATTGCCTGCCCCTCAAAAAGGTAGACCTCTCTGAATTATAACGGGGGTGGGGCAGGGGATAGAATAGTAATGGCCTAACTTAGAAGGTTGTTTCAAGGTTGCCATCATTTATATGAAAAATACACAGGAAGGTTACAGCACAACTGAGAATGAATTTTCCTGGGTGACCGTTAATCCATTCAGAAGTCCAATATATGCAAATTTAGAACCAGCTTTTTACTTTCCACATGCATGTACCATCAGAGGGAGAGGAGCAGAAAATGCTTTAAGGGGAATGTGTGAATTCACCCTGAGATTCTTAGGATGTTGTATACCCAGGTGGGGAAATTCCTGATGATTTGGGGGTAAAGCCTGGGAGGGGCAGGGTTTGGGGGAATGAGAAGGGAGACCTCAGTGGGGTATTATGCTCTCTGAAGCAGTCTTTTTCTCCAGGGAACTGATCTCTCATCTGGAAATCAGTTGTAATTCTGGGAGAGATTCAGACCTCAGCTGCAGGTTGGCAACTATACTTCTGTGGCTCTTTCCACACATAAGAACATAAGAGAAGCCATGTTGGATCAGGCCAATGGCCCATTCAGTCCAACACTCTGTGTCACACAGTGGCCAAAAGAATTATTTAACCCGACTGCTCAGCAATTTCATCGAATGCCCACTAGTTCTTGTATTGTGAGAAAGGGAGAAAAGTACTTCTTTCTCTACTTTCTCCATACCATGCATAATCTTGTAAACCTCTATCATGTCACCCTGCAGTCGACGTTTCTCCAAGCTAAAGAGCCCCAAGCGTTTTAACCTTTCTTCATAGAGAAAGTGTTACAAACCTTTAATCATTTTAGTTGCCCTTTTCTGGACTTTTTCCAATGCTTATAATATCCTTTTTGAGGTGCAGTGACCAGAATTGTACACAGTATTCCAAATGAGACTGCACCATCGATTTATACAGGGGCATTATGATACTGGCTGATTTGTTTTTAATTCCCTTCCTAATAATTCCCAGCATGGCGTTGACCTTTTTTATTGCAATTGCACACTGTCTTGACATTTTCAGTGAGTTATCTACCACGACCCCAAGATCTCTCTCTTGGTCAGTCTCTGCCAGTTCACACCCCATCAACTTGTATTTGTAGCTGGGATTCTTGGCCCCATTATGCATTACTTTGCACTTGGCCACATTGAACCTCATCTGCCAAGTTGACTCCCACTCACCCAGCTTCAACAGATCCCTTTGGAGTGCCTCCAAAGGGTTCTCACCACCCTGAACAATTTAGTGTCATCTGCAAACTTGGCCACTTCACTGCTTACTCCCAACTCCAAATCATTAATGAACAAGTTAAAGAGCATGGGACCCAGTACTGAGCCCTGCGGCACCCCACTGCTTACCGTCCTCCACTGCGAAGACTGCCCATTTTTACTCACTCTCTGCTTCCTATTAATTAGCCAGTTTTTGATCCACAAGAGGACCTGTCCTTTTACTCCATGACTCCATGACATTACTAAGGAGCCTTTGATGAGGAACTTTATCAAAAGCTTTCTGGAAGTCAAAGTAAACAACATCTATTGGGTCTCCTTTGTCCACATGTTTGTTCACCCTCTCAAATAAATGTAACAGGTTAGTGAGGCAAGATCTTTCCTTACAGAACCCATGCTGAGTCTTCTTCAATAACTCATGTTCATCAATGTGCCTACTCATTCTGTCCTTGATAATGGTCTCTACCAACTTTCCCGGTATTGAAGTCAGACTGACTGGCCTATAATTTCCCGGATCTCCTCTGGAACCGTTTTTAAATATGGGGGTGACATTTGCTACCTTCCAGTCCTCAGGAACAGAGGCAGATTTCAATGAAAGATTACAGATTTTTGTCAGAAGATCCACAAGTTCAGCTTTGAGTTCTTTCAGAACTCTTGGATGTATGCCATCCAGACCTGGTGACTTATTAGTTTTTAATTCGTCTATCAGTTGTAGGACCTCCTCTCTTGTCACCTCAATCTGACTTAGGTCTTTCAACTCCCCTTCCAAAATAAGTGGTTCTGGAGCAGGCAAACACTTCTCATCTTCCACAGTGAAGACGGAGGCAAAAAATGCATTCAGCTTCTCAGCCATTTCCATATCCTCCTTCAGTAATCCTTTGACCCCTTGGTCATCCAAGGGCCCCACTGCCTCCCTGGCTGGTTTCCTGCTTCTAATATACTTGAAGAAATTTTTATTGTGCAATATGCTCCTCATAGTCCCTTTTTGCCTGCCTGATCACAGTCTTGCATTTGATTTGCCACAGCCTGTGTTCTCTTTTATTAATCTCACTCGGACTAGCTTTCCACCGCTTAAAGGAGTCCTTCTTACCTTTTACAGCTTCCATTACTTCCATTCATGCAGGCCTTTTCTTATACCTGTTTGTGCCTTTCCTAACTTGTGGTATATATTTTATCTGAGCTTCTAGGATTGTAGTTTTAAATAGCCTCCAAGCTACCCCAAGGGTTTTGACTGTATTTACCTTTCCTTTCAGTTTCCTCTTCACATGCCTCCTCATCTCAGAAAATTTATCCCTTTTAAAGTTAAATGTGGTTGTGCTGGTCTATTATGGCAACTCTCTATTTATACAAATGGTGAAATCAATAACGTTATGATCACTGCTCCCAAGCGGTGCGATCACTTTTACATCTCTCACCAAGTCTTGGGCATTACTTAGGACCATTGGCAAAACAACTTTTTCAGTTTATTGACCATGCAAAGAAAACCGTGTGCACATTTGTGTAAACATCCATAGGTTCAATTATATTCCAAATACAATGTGTCTGCGACCATGGATCAGGTTCAGAGTTCGCTGATATTCATGACTCCTGCTAACACTTGAACAAGGTTGTCTTCATAAGGCTTTATGGAATGGTCTTCTCTACCCCATCCCAAAGTGTGTCCCATTTTTAAGGTGACCTCTTTCCAATCACGTAACCTCCACAATCAAACTACAGTTTTCAAAGGCTGCCTGCTAGTAAAACACATAAACAAGAGGTATTTTTAGCAAACAGTTGACACTCCTCCAGTGTCTGGAATTCTTTGCAAAAGCAACCCAGGAGGAATCTACGCAAAGTCCTGTTTCCTCATCAGCTAATCCCCCCCCCCACACACACACACACACCCCATTCAATTCTCAGTAGCTCTTGGCACAAATTAAAAAATAAAAAATTTGGCTAAGTAGAAATTGTTCTTTGTATTCCAGGAGCTTCTTGCAAAATAAAGCCCACAGCAATGAGACAAAGTTTTTGCAAGCATGTAGCTGGGAGAATATGTGGACATGTAATGGCTCTGACTGTTACCCAGATGGAGTCATTACATGGTGATTTCAAAAAGTAAAAGCAACAAAAAGAAGCACCACACAGTGGGAGGTCCCTTCTTAACTGTGGCTACCTAGCAAGTAGGTCAAGGAAGTGATGTGGCGTTGCCAATACCAGGTTGGGAAATTCCTGGAGATTTGGTTTAGAGGCTGAAAAGGGCAAAGTCTGGGAAGGAGATAGAATTAAGCAGGGAAATGGTCCTACACAGTCCATTCTCCAGAGCTGCCATTGTTCTCTGGCAGAACTGAGCTTTGTAGTTTGGAGATAAATCATAATTCTGGGAAATCTTCGATTGGCAAACTCAGTAACATCACAGGTGTGCACCAATAGACCTATGTAACTTCTAAAAAACCAAAAGCAGTGATTCCCAATGCTCCCACGGGGCCCTGATGCCAGCCAATGAGTTTCCTGTCAACTTAAATCTTGAGTCTTGGGCTAAAATCCAAATTGCTTTTGGGGTTGCCAACTGTGGTATGAGAGATTCCAGGAGCTACAGGGACAGTGCCTAGGGGAGGCAGAGTTTGGGTAGGAGAGGGAGCTTAGCAGGGATGTCATATCACTCTAGGACTTTGGTTTCTCCTGGTATACCATAGAGTCAGCCCCGGTGCGTGGGGTTTTGGCGCCCGAGGCAGAACCCCAGTGCTCACCCACCCGTCGGCAGAAAACTTATCATGTGCACGCAAAGCGTGCGCACAGCAGGATGATGTCACCCAGAGATGATGTCATCGTGCCGGGCACTCGGTGCATCCCCTGCCCAGTGCTCTCCAAGTTTGGAGGGCACTGGGGAGGGGAAGCGCCGTTCTTTCTTGGCTCTGAGGGATCGGGGGAGCTCCTCCAATCCCTTAAAGCTGAGAAAGAAAACTCGACGTGTCTCCTGCCCAGCAGTCTCCGAGTTTGGAGGGTGCTGGAGAGGGGAAGTGCCATTCTTTCTTGGCTCTGAGGACTGGGGGAACTCCTCTGACCCCTCAGAGTTGAGAAAAAATGAGTTGGAGGCTCAGAGATGGCACAAGCGGCGAGGAGATGCCTGCCCCCCTGCTTGGAGCTGGCACCCTAGGCAGTCACCTAGTTTGCCTACCCCCATGCGCTGGTCCTGCGTAGAGTCCATCTCCAGAAGCTGCTGTGATAACGGGATGCGGGATAAGTTATATCAGAAGGATAGGGAGGGAAGGGTTGGAGGTGGGGTGGCTCTGTATGTCAGAGAGGGTATACAGTCCAGTAAGACTGAGGTCAGAGAATTAGATTCCCTTCTAGAAATGCTTTGGGTCGAAATAGAGGGCCCAAAAGGAAATTTAACTATGGGAGTTTGTTATCACCCACCAAATCAAAAGATAGACAATTATTATAATGATAGATTAAAGATAGTGGCTAAACGTAAAAACTGTGTCATAATAGGTGATTTTAACTACCCGCAAATTGATTGGTTCAATATGTGTTCTGGTCGAGAGAAAGAGATTGAGTTTCTAGATTCTCTCAATGACTGTGCTGTGGAGCAGATGGTCACAGAAACTACCAGGGGTGGGGTGATCCTGGATTTGATCCTAAGTAATGCCCAAGACCTTTTCTCACAATAGAACTCATGGGCATTCAATGAAATTGCTGAGCAGTCAGGTTAAAATGGATAAAAGGAAGTACTTCTTCACCCAAAGGGTGATTAACATGTGGAATTCACTGCCACAGAACGTGGTGGCAGCTACAAGCATAGCCAGCTTCAAGAGGGGATTGGATAAAAATATGGAGCAGAGGTCCATCAGTGGCTATTAGCCACAGTATAGTATTGGAACTGTCTGGGGCAGCAATGCTCTGTATACTTGGTGCTTGGGGGGAGGGCAAAGTGGAAGGGCTTCTAGACCCGCTTGTGAACTTCCTGATGGCACTTGGGTTTGGGGGGTTTTTGGCCACTGTGTGATACAGAGTGTTGGACTGGATGGGCCATTGGCCTGATCCAACATGGCTTCTCTTATGTCAATATGTTTATGTAGTCTTTGGTTGCTTCTCTGTATTGCTTGTTGTCAGGCAGAAGTTTACTGCTTCCTTGTGAGTTCAGATAGTTCATTTTCAAAGGACTGCTTGTTGCTTTAGCTCTTTTAATAATGTAGTCCAGAAATTATAAGATTTTCTACTTCTGGTTGAGAAGATAGCTTCCATCTTCCTATTGTTGAATTCCAAGGTAGTAGCTGATGTTTCTTGTTTCACTTCTGCTTTTTGATTCAGATGTCAAACTGTTTCACTTCTTGATTCAGATGTTGAACTATTTCATCACAGTCCTCCTTAGCTTCATAGCATAAAGTCAAGTCATCCACATAAATCAGATTATACATTTATATCTTGAGTATAGACAACATTCTGCCATGCCTTGCTCAAATCCTTCCTTGGTTAGTCAGGAGATCTGGGGAGGAACCCTCTATTTATGTGAAGCTATTTCTCTGTGCTGCATGGATAGAAAGATATGCAGCAGAAGAGTGGTGCTGGTTTCTTTCCTGAGATATATATATATATATATATGAAATATCTTTGACTCATTCAGAAGTTCTTGGTCTCCATCCCAGAATTGCTGGGAACCTTCTGCTCCTAAGTGGGACTATATTAAATGGGCTGCCAAAGCACAGCATTTCAAAGTGATGATAACTATGAGTTGGGCTTGTGAATGGCTGTGACATATGATGTGAATATGTGCGCCAACTGTGGCAAGTTGTTTTTCCAAGTCAAGCCAGCATTTATGGTCTCTTGGATTACCAGCTCCAGGTGGAGGAATTCTTAGAGATCTGGGGTCAGAAAGCAATTTTCAAATATTCACCACCAAAATTTGGCATTGTCTGTTTTCTAAGAGATAGATGTCTTGGACTAGTGTACCGTTTTGTGCTGTGAACTGGAAGCCCAGCCTTCTGTAAATTGATAATCCCTTTGATTATGTTTATTCTCCAATTTTCCGTGAAGAAACATCCAAGGGGATATGCAGTGAAATCCTAGGCATGTCTATTTAAGTCCTACTATCTGCAAGGGGATTTACTCTCATGTAAATGTACACTTGCAAAGCCTTGGTTCACATGACATCTCTTCAATAGACAGTTTATAAAACCTGATTTGCAGTAGACCTTCATCATATAGCTTCTGACTGTTCTCTTGGTGTTATATTTGATATTTCTGTTTAGAATCAACACTGATTTTAAACTAGACTGTAAGTGTTAGAGTTTATTCTTAATTTTAAAAAAGCAACAACCCTCAGCTGTTTAAGAAAACTGAAACAGGAACTGTTGCCTTGGAAACCAAGGCCTTCAGCTAGTGAGGAGACAATTTAACCTGATGCCCTGAATCTGCCGTCTGAAATTAAGCACTCCCATTTTTAGTTTTCGAGGTCAAACATTTAAAGGGGAAGCCCACATTTTGAAATTTAAAATGCCAAAACTTGAACTGACAAAGCTGACTCATACAAAATCAGATCACTGATCCATTTGGAGCAACAATGGAAGGCATTTTAAAGAAGAAGGTTTCTTCTCTCATGGGCCTCTAGTCTGGCTCACTGACAAAGGGAATGATAGATCCAAATAGGCAGACATGTTGGTCTGAAGTAGTAGAACAAAATAGGAGTCGATTGCACCTTTAAGACCAACTTAGTTTAATATACTTTAACCCCTTAATGGATTGTTCAAATGCCCATCAGGGTTTGGAAGAGATACCCCTCCTCCCAAGATTGTCAAGCTTGTTCTGTCTCAAGCCCATAAGGTAAGAAACTGACTAAAATAAAATGTAAGTTATAGCAGGAGTTAACTATTACATTTTACCCTTTTCATCAAGGAGCTGAGAGTGACATATATAGTCTTCCCTTCCATTTATCCTCACAACAACACTGTGAAGTACATTTCTCTCTCTCTCGGCTTGACTTCGCGAACGAAGATTTAAGAAAGGTGCAGAAGTACATTAGGCTGAGAGAAAGTGACTGGTCCACGGTTACTCAGATGATTGGGTGATTTGTCTTTGATTCTCAGCACTCAAAAACTAACCACTATACCATACTGTCTATGGTTCACTTTATGAAATCTGGCAATTCAAACCTAGCCAATGTATAACTTCCAAAATTATACACACATACATATTTTGCCATCCAGTCACAACTTCCTTATGGCGACTCTGTAGGGTTTTGATGGCAAGAGACTTCAGAGGTAGTTTGCTATTGCTTGCCTCTGTGTCACGATGCTGATATTCCTTGGGGGTCTCCCATCCAATACTAACCAGGGCTGATCCTGTTTAACTTCTGAGATCTGATGAGGTTGGGCCAGCCTGGGCTGTCCAGGTCTTCCAACTTCCAACATTTCACAGATAAATACAGGAATCTGTTTTATGCATTGTTAAAGACTGTTCACAGGTTGCTGTGCACTGTGCTCATTTACTCTACAGCAGCCTATCCTGTTCTGTTCTAAAGCAAAGTGGATATTAAAGATATACTAAGAAAAATGGAATTGCCTCCAGCAGTAGATCCACAGTTCTTTATATGCCTCAGGAGCTGTAATGGCAGACTATGCCCTGCATAAAACCTTACTGTTCATATGCAGGCATTTATGTGTATGCGTTCTAGAAATAAGATGTACCTACTCACCCAGTCATTGGAACCTGAATTTCTTAGAGACCCTGGGGAAAGAGCTGAATTGGAGCGGGGAGGGGGCACTAAACATTCACAAGTAAATATGGAAATATGTATAAAGCACAATTTGTCACTGCAGACTTGCGGCATCCCTGTAAGTTTTCAATGTAAGAGTCATTCTGAGGTGGTACACTGTTGCCCGCCTCTATGTAACAACCCTGGACTTGTGGTGATCTCCCATCCCATCCCTTAATCTTCCAAAATCTGACAAGATCAGGCTAAGCCTGGGCCATCCAGGCCAGGCATGTAAACAAGCCAGGGACAGAGATTTTCCAGGGATATTTCACACATGGAAACAGGAATGTTTGTAACATATCCATTCTCATACCAAAGACCACAGTCCAAGTGCTCTGCCCTCCATTATGCATTGCTGAAAGTTCTATTCTCATGTGTTGCGTGCTGTGTTTATTCACTCTGCAAACAGACTATCCTTCACTGAGTTAAAAACAAACGTTTGTTCTTTTGGTTAAAGAAATTGGTTTAAAATGGAATGTTACCACCAACAGTTCAAAACAGTCTTCTGGTTTAGAAAAAAAAAAGACTAAAGGGGGGGGGGGAGACTGCTCATTTTAGATGTTTGGGGAAGCTCTCCACAGAAGACCAAAACAGATCCTTTCTGAAGTTTTGCAGGACTTTCTGAAGTGGGCATCCTTCTTGTCTATTCCTCTGTGGCAGGCCAAAGAGCTAATGGAAGAGGAGGTGACTTATCGGTTTAAACTTGAAGGGAGCAGTGCTGAAATGCCATACTTGAAAGTCCTAGGCTATTTCTGGGATGAAATTTGGGATGAAACGTTGAATTAAAGATAGTAAATGGAAATGTTTTCCATTTCCTCTACTCTGAAAACAGACTTCACAGCATCTTCCCTCCAAAAAATAAAAAAGAATTACCTCCCCCCACCCTTGACTGTCAAAAGAATTGCAAATCTTCTTGACAAGCTATGTTAACATCCAAAGGGGGGAAAGAGAACACAAGGATAGTAGACACTTCTGGGCTTACCTGGAGCCAAGGGTACAGTGGCCAGAGGTTGCAACCCTAATCATCTGGAAGTTTGATTTAATTCAATCATATCACACCTTTCACCCTATTGAGGAACCAAAGCAGCTTACATTATTCTTCAATTTATTCTCACAGCAACCTTGAGAAGTAGACCAGGCTGAGTGAGGGTGACTAGCCCAAAGTCACCCAATGAACGTCTATTGCACAAGCAGGGATTTGAACCTGTCTTCAAGATACTAGTCAAACACTCTTAACCACTACACCATAGTGGCTCTCAGAGACCTCTCCTCAGGATTAGACCTGAGGAGAGGGTCTGTGTAGGGCTGCCAACATCCAAGCATGGCTTCATAGCTAATCTTCATATTACTGAGATCAATTCCCTTGGAGAAAATGGCTGCTTTGGAGGGTGGACTGTATGCCATTATACCCCCGTGCTTCAGTTTTTCTACTCCCTCGCTTGTCTTAAGGTTGCCAAGCCTGTGCCTGCAAACTGCTGGCAGATTTTTCGGGTGGGGCTGCATCCAACCCTGGAAGTGATGTCATTTCCAGTGAGTACTAGGAATGCTACGTACCTCCAATATCCATGGTATGGAGATTTGGGAAGATTCCTAGAGTGCCATCCAAATGTGATGTCACTTCTGGAATTGGATGCCATCCCTACCCCGCTTTTATCTTGTTATGACCATCAGAGATGAGTGCAGTGATAGGCAAGTGGCCACTGGGGGCAGCAGTCGGCAGTCCTTGGGTACTTACAAACCGCATTTTGACAGCAGAAGAAATAAGAGTGCAAAGGGAAGAAACAAGGGTAACTGCATCTTTTGAGTCATGTTTTCCATTTCTTCAGTACTTTACTTTCTTTTAGGCACCAAGCTAAAATGCATCTTTGTGTGTATGTTAAGTGCCATCAAGTCCCTTCCAACTTCTGAAAAGACAGCATAGAAATTTCCTTGAGGGGGAAGGGGGTAATGCTCTTTGTGTGCACTGTGAGTAAAGACGAGGGTTACCAACCTTCAGGTGGGGCCTGGTAGTCTCCTGGAATTACAACTGCTCACCAGACCATAGACATTAGGAGAAAATGGCTGCTTTGGAGGGTGGAATCTGTGGCATTATGTCGTGTTGAGCTCCCTCCCTTCCCCAAACCCTGTCCTTCCTAGGCTATACCTGCAAATGTACAGGGATTTTCCAAACCAGAGTTTTTAACCCTAAACAAGACAGTTGTGTAATTTAGCTTCTTTTCTGTTTCAGAAAAGAACTGATAGGTAGCTACAAGGCTTCAAGAGGGGTTTGAATAAACATGGAACAGAAGTCCATCAGTGGCTATTATCCACAAGGTATAGATGGAACTCTCTAGTGTCCTGGCCCCACTGGTGGATCTTCTGATGGCACCTGGGTTTTTTGGCCACTGTGTGACAGTGTTGGACTGGATGGGCCATTGACCTGGTCCAACATGGCTTCTCCTATGTTCCTTTGATTTGGGTGTTTAGAAGCTCATCTCAAAAGACCCAGGACAGATCCCTTCTGAGATTAAGAATGGAAAGACTGTTTGGAAAATTTCCCTACCTTTCCAAATGAGGAAATGGAAATGATCTCACAGCACCTCCAGACATTTCAAACTGGAGTGCTGAAATCCTTATGACAAGTTAAGCCAATGTCCTTTTCCAAGGGTGGCTGGGGAAGAATAATAATTGCAGATTTATACCCCACCCTTCTCTCTGAACCAGAGACTCAGAGCAGCTTACAATCACCTATATCTTCTCCCCCCACAACAGACACCCTGTGAGGTGGATGGGGCTGAGAGGGCTCTCACAGCAGCTGCACTTTCAAGGACAACCTCTGCCAGACCCAAGGCCATTCCAGCAGCTGCAAGTGGAGGAGTGGGAAATCAAACCAGATAAGAGTCCGCACACTTAACCACTACACTAAACTGGCTCCCAAACTGGGAAGGTACAATCTGATCCTCAGAAGTACAGAATAAGCATGTTGCCCTTTCTCCACAACAAAGGCCATTACTTGACACCTTTGCTGGCCTCTTACGGGTTATCCAGCTAATTTAGCTCTGAGATAGTTTTAGGACCTGCTGTTTCCTAGCCAACACAACCCTATCACCAGCCAGAGAGGTGCCGTGGATTTAGGCCCTCTCCATAGTGTCTGGATTTTCCAGCCATTTATGACACAGAAGTTAAAATCTGTGATATCAGGCTGCTAGTGGTATATCATAAAACACAGGCAATAAAAAGTACCTGTAATTCATCTCCTTCTCTTGAATGTTTTATTGCTAAACGTTTGGCAATCATTTTGTAGTATCAACAGCACATTTATTTTAGTCACATGCAGTTCTTTTTTTAAGCAAAATTCAATAAACAGACTAGTGTGTTTGAGTGTGTGTGAGAGGAAGCTATCTGTTATCTGCTATCTGTATAATTTATAAAAAACCAAAAAGGGATCTCTGGAAGTTACGGTTGTCAGCCTCCAGGTGATCTCCTGGGATTATAACTGATCACCAAGTGACAGAGATCAGTTCACCAGAAGAAAATGGCTGCTCCTCAGGCACCAGCACCAAAATCTCCAGGTATATGTTAATGGCTGGCCAGCCAGATACTGTCCCAGAATACCTAGCCAATTGTTTGGGGTCTGTGGTGAAATGGTTAAAGCAGTCCTGTCTGAAGCTGAACTCATTAAAGATGGAGGTCCTATGGCTAGGCCAGGGTGGCAGGTTGGGGAATTCAGATTCCAATTCTTGATGGAGTACAGCTAGTACCAGCTCCCTCCATCAGGAATTTGGGCATGAGCCTAGATGCCTCCCTCTTCTCAGGTCACAAATATGGCAAGGACAGCATTTTTCCATCTTCTCAAAGCCCAGCAACTGATCCCTTACCTGTCCTGTGTTGACCTGGCCACAGTGATCCATGCAATAGTCACCTCTAGATTAGATTACCGTAACTCGCTCTACTCAGGGTTGGCCTTGAACTTGCTCTAGAAACTTCCAACTGGTCCAGAAAGCAGCAGCACAGGGTCCTCCTGGGTCATCTAATCCAACCCCCAACGGCTGTGGTCCTTTTTATTTTTAAAGGAGTAATTGTTTTGCCTCCATATCTCAAAATATCTCTGAAGGGTGCGCTAGGCAAAACCACACATTTAATTTTAAAATACAGGACATGTCAGCCTTGTGCAATGTATTCCACAGATGGTGGGTTTGTTATACAGCACTTCATTTTGTCATATTTATTCATTTATTTACTTTATTTATAGCCTGCTGTTCTCACTAAGGGAACTCACACAGCATAAATCAATGCAATCGATAGGATGAGACATCTAACAGCAATGTAATAGGACAGGGATTACAAACATGTGAAACAAAGCAAAAAACGCCAGCGCTCTTAACCACTACATTGCATTGGCTCTCAAGATCACGGTCTCAGTGGTCTTTCCACATCAATAGCTGTCAGATATGTTAACTGGAGATGCCAGGGATTGACTGTGGAACCTTCTGCGTGCCAAGCAAATACTCTATCACTGCTGGGGTTGCCAGCCTTCAGGGAAGTCTGGAATTACAATTGATCTCCATACTATAGAGATCAATTCTCTTGGGTAAAATGGCTGCTTTGGAGGTTGGGCTCAATGGCGTATTTCACTGAGATTCCTCTCCTCTTTAGGTTCCACCCCCAAATTTCCAGGTATTTCCCAACCCAGAGTTGGCAGCCCTTCCTACCACAGAGCCATGGCCTCTTCTTAAATAAAAATAGCCCCCTTTTTCACTCAGGTCACAAGCTTGCTTCTGGCTCCACCCCCAAGGGCCTCAGATATTTCTTGAATTGGTCTTGGCAACACTGACACACCATGTCCCAGGAGCTGCTTACTTCTCCAAGGCCTTATTGTTTTCACAAAGTTACATAACCGTACTGAGTACTTCTTAGAATCACCTGGCTACGTCCCAACTGTTTGGCTTCACCAGGCAAAATGCCAGCCTCTGGCTTCCAGCGCTGTGTCCCATTGATGCCTGTGTGAGAAAACAAACAAATAAGGAGAACAGGACATCTTAGGAGCGTACCTGAGATCAGGCACGAGGCCATTTGTACCGTAGGATCTGAAATCAGAGGAGATTCAGAAGAATAAATAAAAATTTCCGGAAGTTGTCGGGCCATTAGAAATTCACTTCCTAACATAACAGTAGTAGATACTTTTTCTCAGGACCAACCCAAGTGTCTCAAAGGAATGTGCAGTCTTCAGAACATGCCAGAACCCTAAGGCTAGAATATATATATGGAAAAGAAGCTTCTGGACATGATGGGAAAAAAATCAGTTTGCAATTTTTAATCATCTGAAAAAGACGCGGAGGAGGTGTTACCCAGACTGTTCTAGGAGTCTGCCACCACAGGCTCTAAAGCCAAATATATCTTTTGGAGAGAAGGAAGGAAACTTGTACTTTGGCTCTTGCTAGTGTGGATCAATACACTTTCTTTTCTTTGCCAGTGCCTTTGTCTTTCTTTTGCATGCAAATAACCTTGTTTAAAATTCCTTTAATATTATTGTCTTGCTTATTATTATTATTATTATTATTATTATTATTATTATTATTATTATTATTATTATTATTATTATTATCTTTTAATGTATTGTCTTGTATTTTAAAAATAAAATGTTGAAAACAGCTCTTCCAACAGAGCTTCAGGTTTCTTTCTTTTGAAGCTGTCCCCAGCCTGGATGTTCTGGAAGCGACTCTGAGACAACCTCTTCTTTGTGATTAAACAGTTGCCCCACCCCAGTTTCTCATGACCCTGAAGCAGGGGGAGGGCCTCCAAACTGGGGGATCCCCTGCCCACCTGGGGATTGGCAGCCCTATTTTCAAGGCAACAGACAACCATAGGTAGACCAAGGTGGGTAGCTGTGTTTGTAACAGTAGAAAAGAGCAAGAGTCCAGCAGGACCTTAAAGGCTATTAAAGACTTAAAGACGGGATGAGCTTTTGGGAGTCAGGTTCAGGTATTCGAAGAAGTGAGCAGTGACATGAAACCACAGGTGGTTTGCAGTTGCTAGCCTGTTCATACCAACTTTGGACCTCCTTGGGGCTTTCCCATCCAAATAATAGTCAATGCTGACGGTGCTTTGTTTCTGAAATCTGACGAATCAGACTGGCCTGGGTCTTTGAGGTCAGGGTGAAAAGAGGTGCCAGATCTTAGTAACAGCAGGCCATAACACAAAGCAACTCAGTTTCAATTTGGCTTCTTTGCTCAGCTGTATCCAGGGCTTTTTTTGTAGAAAAAGCCCAGCAGGAACTCATTTGCATATTAAGTCACACCCCCTAATGCCACCATTGTTTCACACAGGTCTTTTTTGTGGCGAAAGCCCAGCAGGAACTCATTTGCATATTAGGTCACACCCAATGACAACAGACCAGTTGGAACTGTGTTCCTGTGCATTCCTGCTCAAAAAAAGCCCTGGCTATATCCCACTTCCTACAGCTTTTTGTTGTTGTTGTCTTGAGATATTGCTTCCTAAATAATATTGCTGTCCTGGAGAATGGGGAATGACTGCTTGATCTTTTCATGAAGTTGTCTGATTGTCATTTAAGTCTATCTGACAGCTTGACTACACTGACACGGATGGCCCAGTTGTCATACCTTGGGACCTAAGCAGGATCAGCCCTGTACATGAATGGGACAACCCCCACGGAAGCCCTGGGTCTCTATGCAGAGGCAGGCAATGGCAAACCACCTCTGAACATCTCGTGCCTTGAAAACCCTCTGGGGTTGCCATAAGTCAGCTGTGAGTTGATGGCAAAAAAATAAAAACGTAACAAAAATAAGAGAGACTGCATTCCAGGTGCTAGTTCGTCTGTCTGGTTTTTCTGGGTAAACCAAGTAAATATTTTGTCCCTCTTTCTAGATTACAAAACCTGAGGCACACCACAGACTCCTGATTAAGCAACCTTTTCCCTGTGAGGACTGAACAAGCAAGCAGGCGTTTGGAGGGTTGGGGGAGGAGAGAAGGGTTTTGACGTCAAAACAAAAAAGAGAACATTTTATTTATGCAGGCAATCCTGCAGGCTTGGACAGGCCTTGCTTCTTCCAGTTGCAAACAGCGTAATGCAGGGAGCTGCTGTGGTTCACCTCAGCCTGCAAATGACACCTTATATCCCTGAAGCCTTTACTTCATGCCCCGGCACACATCCCAACTGTATTTGGAATTTTTCCCTATTATTGTCAAGTTGCCTGGTATGTCCCATGGTTCTAAAATAGGGTTGCCAGGTCTGTGTTGGAAAATATCTGGAGACTTTGGGAGTGGATCTGGGAGAGGGTGGGGTTTAGAGAAGGGAGGGGCCTCAGCAGGATACAGTGCCATAGAGTCCTCCGTTCCAAGCAGCCATTTTCTCCAGGGGAGCTGATCTCCACCAGCTGGAGATCAGCTGTAAAAGCGGGAGATCTCCAGGCCCCACCTGGAGGCTGGTAACCCTGTGTCTAAAATGAGGAAATAGTCAATGGCGGCGCTAGCAGGCAAGGCACAGCTGCTGCCCCGATGCAGGACCAGTGAGGGTCCCGGTCTTCGCGTACATGCTGCCGCTGCCTGCTGCTGCTCTGCCTTTTGCATCTGTGACATGAAAGGCAGAGTGACAGCAGGTGGTGGTGGCGCACATACGGAGACTAGGAGGGCCCAAACCGGTGCATTTTCCCCAGGTTGGCACTGCAGGCAGCCACCTACAGCTGCCTAATGGATGCGTTGGACCTGGAAATAGTGTAAATAAAATATCACAGTACCCCCCTTTTTAAAATCTGTTGGGAATACCATATTAAAGATAATCTTATCCAGTGTTTTGTATCATGAGGATTCAACTCCTTCCTCAGGAAGTTAAATCTCTGGTAGCCTACCTACACAAAACTTTCCCCAGATACCTATCTGGAGCTGCAATCATGCATGCTAAATAATGCAGCTTCAGTCCACTTTCAGTGTATTTTCAAAATTGATTTTGCCAGGTCCAGGGCTTTTTTTGAGCAGGAATGCACAGGAACGCTGTTCTAGCTGGCTAGGTGTCAGGGGGTGTGGCCTAATATGTAAATGAGCCCTTGCTAGGCTTTTTCTACTAAAAAGCCCTATGAAACAATGGTGCTGTTAGGGGGTGTGGCTTAATATGTAAATACGTTCCTGCTGGGCTTTTGCTACAAAAAAAGCCCTGGCCAGTTCAGAAGGTAAAATCCAGTTGGAAAATACATTGAAAGTGGATTGAAACTGCATTATGAAGCATGTGTGATTGCAGCCACTGTTTGCCTGATAGGAGCTTGATGTGTTGGAAATTCAGTTCCCAGGGATATGGGAGCCTGATTTGAACTGGTAGTCTGGGGAAGGGGTGGGGGGGGAACGTTTCAAAAAGGCTATTGGCCAATGGAATGGTGTCATTTCTGAGGAAACCCAAAAGTGACAGCACACCTTTATTTTATTTATTTATTTATAATTTTGATTTCTATACCGCCCTTCTCTGAATTCATAGTGCTCAGGGCTGTTAACAACAGAAAGCTGTACGATTTAAAATCCACAAAATTAAAATAGGTAAAAATAACATCAGATAGCCCCAAAGCAATCATACAGTATTGCATTACTGTCCCACAATAAGAAGGGAAAAGCAGGGTGGGGGAAGGGAATATCAGGTAAGGTGGTGCCCGTTGCTGTCCTCAAGCCAAAAGCCTGGCGAAACATCTCTGCTTTTCATGCCCTACAGAACTGCATAAGGTCCTGTAGGGTGCGGATGTTATTTGGCAGAGAGTTCCACCAGGTGGGAGCCAGCGCTGAGAAAATTACAGAAATTGGCAGAAAGTAGATTTTTGGAGATTCCTCAAGAACACTCCATGTCCCTGCCTGCCAGTCTTCCACTGATTACCAGGCCTGGTGATCCTACCAATCCCACACCATTTTCCTAGCCTGAAATGGTCCTAAGGAGACAATATTTGTACCATTTTTGTGTACTAGTGGGTACCTATAAGTTTCCACAAAAAGGCAAATAGCAGCTCTCTGGGGCCATTTCAGGTTGAGAAAACAGAGAAAACTTACATGTGCTGAGAATTAAGTTCCTAGTATAGAACACATAATCATGGACTGACAGAGTTGAAAGGGGCCACATAGGCCATCTAGTCCAACCCCCACCTCAATGCAAGATCAACCTAGAGCATTCTTGACAAGTGTTTGCCACCAGGTCTAAATCCACCATGCCTAAGTCTACTGAAGTCCATGAACTCAAGATGGTGCTTCAGTCACTCCCAATTTAGAGCTGCAGCAGAATGATCTAATCACAAAGGAGAGTAGATCCATTGCACCTTCGGCTATTGACCTTACTTTTTTGTCAGTGGAAACCAGCAGCTTGATGGAGACTTGGAAATCTGGAATAGCTGGATTGGCATGACCTATTGCCAGGCATGACTGTATCTTTATGGCCTATGGATCAAAAGACATTTTATGGCCCTTCTACCTTTTATAATCCTTGAAGCAAACTACCCTCTCTGAGACTTCAATAAACAGATCTGTAGGATTTTCTGCATGATGGCCCAGGCTAGCCTGATCTTGTCAGATCTCTGAAACTAAGCAGGAGACCACCAAGGAAACTTGGGGCTGCTACACAGAGCCAGGCAATGACAAACAACCTTTGCACTTGCCTTGAAAACCCTACTGCAGGGATGGCCAACGGTAGCTCTCCAGATATTTTTGCCTACAACTCCCATCAGCCCCAGCCCTTGCCCTACTGGGTTGCCATATGTTGGTTGAGACTTGACAGCGCAGTGCTTTCCACCATAATGATTCTCAGACAGCTTGAGGCTCAAGAGATCAATAGGATCTTATTCCCTGGGATGAAGGGCTCTGAACATAGTCTTAATTGTGTGGACCTGGGGAGGGCACAAGGAATATGTAATGTGTAGATACATCCTTAGTTAAGCCATGTGTACAGGGTGGGTGTGTTGTAGAGTTGCCAGCTTCCAGGTGGGGCCTGGAGATCCTTTGGAATTGCAACTGATCTGGCTGTTTTGGAAGGTAGACTCCACAGCATTACAGTATACGTTGGAGAGCTGCTGCCAGTCTGAGTAAACAACACTAAAGATCTGACTCAGTATCTGGCAGTGTCATATGCAGTCAGACACAAGTTGAGCAAGCCAGTGTGATGAGATGGCAAACAAGGCAAATGTGATTTTAGACTGTATTAAATAAATATATTGTCCAACTGCCAAGAAACAATAGTTCCTGTCTACTCTGCACTTGTCTGATCTCATCCAGAACATTAAGTCCAGTTCAGGGTGTCACATGTTCAGAAGGAAATAGTTAAACTGAAACAGGATCACAGGTAGGCAGTTGGGGATCTGGAAAACAAGTTCTGTTTTAGAAGAAGCTAAATGAATTGGCTATGTTTCCCCCAGAGAAGGTTGAAATGGTCATGACTGTGCTTTTCCAGTACCTGAAAGGGGGGGGGGTCATTACAGAAGAAGGCAACGATTCCTGGGACATTTCTTTGCTGTCCCAAAGGATCTAATGGGTTTAAGTTACAAAAAGGTGACATCAGCGCAATGATTCTTCAGAATAGGGTTGTTGCAACTATGACCCTGTTGACAAGGGCTGGTTAGAGGAAATGAGACAATAGCATGGGGCACATAGAAAAATAAAGCACATGGCAATTTCACAATGCCTGAGATTGCTTTGAGGGGCTCCATTGCTGAGCTATGGGCTCTCCCCAGCCTGATAACTTGGGAACTGAGACTTCAACTCAAAACCAGACACGAGCAATTTCCTAATGACAGGAGGCCATGGTGCATCAGATCAGATCATGCAGGGCAGAGTCTTCTTGTGACCTCAGAAGGCTTGTTTATCTATCACTTGATCAAAGCTGGTGGGCCAAGAAATCTGCTCCTACAAGAGGAGACTGTTAAGGGGCTAGTCGCAGTGATGGGAGAAGGGAAGCTGTAGGAAGAAAATAAACTCCTGATCATGACTCCACCCCCCAGCCATACAAAAGAGAACTGGAGCATCTGGCACAACTAAAATTAAAACATAACTGCAAAGGTAGTTGCTTCCACACAAGTGCTCTCCTCCACCCTGATTCTCAAACTGGAGCAGTTTTTTCCATAACATTGTATTGCAATCTCATCTCACAAGAACACCTGAAGCTGTCTTACAGTGTATCAGATCCTTGTTCCATCAAAGTCAGTAATGGACTAGCAGAGGTTCTCCAGGGTCTCAGGCTGATGTCTTTCACATCACCTACTGCCAGATCCTTTAACCAAAGATGCTGGGAATTGAAACTGGGACCTTCAGTGGTAGAATATGCCAAGCAGATGAGCTGCCACTGAGCCATGGCCCCTCCTTCCATGATTTCTCCTGGTTTGCTTGACAGTTTCCCAAAACCTGCTTTGCATCATTCTTTTTGGAAAGTTTGTTTTCTGAGAAGGTTTGCCCTCCATGTGGTCGGAAAGGTGTGGATTTTCAAATATCCCTGCCTGCATTGCCACAATTTCCCTTCTGTGTCCCTCCATGACTCCCATTCCCTTCCCACCCCCATCTCTGACAGGTGTTTTGTTCCATTCTAGGGTTGCCAGCCTCCAGGTGGGGCCTGGGGATCTCCCTCATTTACAACTGATTTCCAGCTGGCAGAGATCAGCTCCCGTGAAGAAAATGGCTGCATTGAAGGCTAGATTCTATGGCATTGTACCAAGCTGAGGCCCCTCCCCTGCTCAAACCCCACCCTCTCCTGGATCCACCCCCAAAGTCTCCAGGTATTTTCCCACACGGACCCAGCAACCCTCTCCCATTCTTAGTGGGATTGGATGGGTCAAGGCAAGGGTCTCTCGTCAGTAGCAGGCCTTCTGATGGACTGTATTCCTCAGTGCACTGACACAGACCCTGAAGCAATCCGTAGATGGAATCTCTCTGCTGGAAAACTCCTGGGAAACAGATGGAACTCAACTTGTGCTTGCAGGAAACATTCTTCCATTGGGCACTGCTACTGTTGAAAAATGCAAGGAATCTAGGCTGCTCTTTGTGAAACACTGGACATTTTAAACATGCCCGATGCTTTTGGAGTGGTTTAATCAAATAAACATTTTCTTGTTGGTTGAAATAACTTTGCTACTGAGAGATCAATGTCTGCAACAGCTGAAAAAGACTTGGAGGGCAATCATCGATCGTATTGAAATTCATGTGTAGTTTCTTTTATTGTATTAAAAATATAATCTTGACTATAAGTTGAAGAATAATAAAAACAAAATGCAAGAAAGCATGCCCTATTGAGACCTTATGACGTTAGAATTTATCATGGGCTGCAGGGTTGCCAATCCCCAGTTGGGGGCAGGGGATCCCCAGTTTGGAGGCCCTCCCCCCCACTTCAGGGTTATCAGAAAGCTGGGGGGGAGGAGAGAAATGTCTGCTGGGCACTCCATTATATCCTATGGAGACCAATTCCCATAGGGTATAGTGAAGACTCGATCTGTGGGTATCTGGGGCCTTGGGGACTGTTTTTGAGGTAGAGGCACCAAATTTTCCACATAGCATCTGGTGCCTCTCCTCAAAACCCTCCCCAAGTTTCAAAAAAATTGGACCAGGGAGTCTAATTCTATGGGCCCCAGAAGAAGGTGCCCCTTTCTTTCATTATTTGCAAATGGAGGGAAAGCATTTAAAAGGCATATGGTCCCTTTAAATGTGATCCCTAGAACTCCCTTCAGAGTTCAATCATGGTTGTCACACCCTTGATCTTGGTTTCACCCCCAAAGTCTCCTGGCTCCATCCCCAAAGTCCCCAGATATTTCTTGAGTTACCCCTGGCAGCCCTAGCTATCACACTGAACAAGAGAAGAAATTAGATTCAGGGTGAGTTTGAGAATCCATCTTGCAATTAGTTTTCTAGGAAAACCTTTGGTAACAGTTTTGATTTCTTGCCCATGTTTTCCGAGGCTAGTAGTACATTGGTATGTGTGTGTGTTTAATAGATCACCAGGCTGCCAATTTTTCAAGCAGCCTCTGTCCCTGCAATTTTCACACTGTTTTCATGTGCTAATATTAATATCTGTTAATGTTCATCTTTGTACAGTGAAAAGTTTCTCTTGTATGTTTTGGCCCATTGAGCTGTTTAAATGTAGTGCAAGAGCAGCAGGGAAAGCATTTCAGTTTGGTCAGCTGGCAATCCATAGATGTCCATCCACTTTAGTTCTGTGTAGGCACTAGAATTTGTAATGTTATTTAATGGGCAATAGATATCTTCTGTTGCTTCAGCTCAAAATTCAAATACAGACTTTAGAGAAAAGGCATCACATAGGAACATTTATTACTATCCTTAGAAAATAGGTCACAAATTCTGCCATAGTACCAGCTTTGCAAAAATATGCTATTGCAGAACATGAAGATTCCATTTTAAGCTTTCCTGCCTGGAACCTGTTGATAAACTTCTCCACGAACCAAGATTTCCAAACTCCAGGTGAGGCCTGGAGATCTCATAGAATCACGGAAGGGATCTCCAGGGTCATCTAGTCCAACCCCCTGCACAATGCAGGAAACTCACAAGTACCTCCCCCTAAATTCGCAGGATCTTCATTGCTGTCAGATGGCCATCCAGCCTCTGTTTAAAAACCTCCAAGGAAGGAGAACCCACCACCTCTTGAGGAAGCCTGTTCCACTGAGGAACCGCTCTAACGGTCAGGAAGTTCTTCCTAATCTCTGGGTCTTTACAACTGATTTCCAGGTAATGAAGATCAGAATGGCAGCTTTGGCAGGTAGTCTCTATAGCAGGGGTGGCCAACAGGAGCTCTCCAGATGTTTTTTTTTTTGCCTACAACTCCCATGAGCCCCAGCCATTGGTCATGCTGGCTGGGGCTGATGGGAGTTGTAGGCAAAAAAAAAATCTGGAGAGCTACTGTTGGCCACCCCTGCTCTATAGTATTATACCCTGCTGAGATCCCTCTCCCTGAATTCTGTTCTCCCCGGGCCCTGTCCCCGCCCCCCCAGATTTCCAGGTATTTCCCAACACAGAGCTGGCAACTTTATCCATGACTTTGTCCAAGCCAGCGAGATGGCCATTGCTACATCCACTGAGCATCTTAATTATGCATGGTGTATATAATTTATAAATCTTTAACAGCATGTTGTCAGGAAGTCAGTTTTCCCATATTTGTATCTTTATATCTGTCATTTTAAAATTATGGAATGTTTTGGTTGTCTTCAATTAAAAGACTTGGAAAAACTCCTTTTGGTAATTTAGTCCTTTCCTTCTTAAGAAAGCAATGCTGGCCTTACCGGATGTTTGTTCAAAGAGAAGTTGTCAACTGCAGGGGCATATTATTTTTAAACTCGTAACTCAGCTGTTTCGGAGCGAGGGTGAGGGGTGACTCACCGCCGGCAGCCAAACAAGAAAGGCTCTCCAGAGGCCTCTGAGTTGGCAGAATATTTGCCAACCCCCCACCAGGTAGGAACTAGAACTCAAGACGAAGGAACGTTTTGTCCTGTCCCAATAAGGTCTAACTGCAGAATCTCTGGGTCAGCCCATGGCAACAAAAGAAGATGCTTGGCTATTAACAGCGCCCATAGCCAACAAGGCATTTCATGTACATACAAAGGAGAACAGCTGGGCTCCTGTACTTTTTATTATCAAAAAAGCCGTGTGAAACCAGTTTAAAAAAAGAAAATGACACAGAAGCTTTTCAGTTCTCCAGACATTTAGAATTTGAAAGCTCACACACTGTTTTGGATAGGTACAAACAATTGCTAAATGGTGTCCCGAGAATGCATCACCTAATGTGTTTGAAAGTAGCCATATCAAAGGTATTACACAGTTTTGCTTTTGGCCTTTTCTTTGGATCAGCCTGGCTACCTGCAATCGCTCTGCTTTTAAGGGTTTGTAAAGAAGCAGGATTTGGCAGCTGCAGCTTGTCAGAAAAAAGAAAAATGTTACAGGCTGTTGTGGACAGGACCCGCCCTGGACTGTCTGGCACTCTAGGCAAGTCTAACTTCTGGTGCCCACCCTGTACTGATAATGCCACTGAGTCATGTGGGGGTGCCCAATGTGGCACCTAGGCAATCACCTAGGCAATCACCTAGTTTGCCTAGTGGCAGGGCCAGGCCTGGTGGACACAGTCAGACCACCATTCTATTTAGCCCATGGGTACCCAATGTGGTAGGAGCCCTGTGGCGCAGAGTGGTAAAACTGCAGTACTGCAGTCCGAGCTCTTTGCTCACGACCTGAGTTCGATCCTGGCAGAAGCTGGGTTCAGGTAGCGGGCTCAAGGTTGACTCAGCCTTCCATCCTTCCAAGGTCAGTAAAATGCTGGGGGGGAAGTGTAGATGACTGGGGAAGGCCATGGCAAACCACCCCGTAAAAAATCTGCTATGAAAACATCGTGATACGATGTCACCCCAGAGTCGGAAATGACAGGTGCTTACACAGGGGACTATCTTTACCTTTTTACCCAGTGTGGTGTCAATGTGCACCGTGTGCTCACCAGCACCTTTCCTGCCACCTATAAACTGCTTTCAGAATGTGGGCAGGGCTAGATGGGGCTTTTGCCCATAAGGGTTTCTGATGGGCTGTGCAAATAAAAAGGTATCCCGTTACACTGAGCTTCTGCTTAAAAAGTTAGAGTCACACACACACCTATCTGTCTGTCTGTCTCCTTGCTCCCTAGCATTTTGTGACTGCCTTTGCCTCCTCCAGCAGCCATTTAGTGATTGTGTCCACCACCCAGTGTCAGAAGGCACTTCACACACACACAATAAAACAAGTGCCCAAAGGCTAAAAAAAGGCTGGGAACCTCTGATCTAGCCCAATATGCTGGCAGCAGCTCTCCACCCTTCCCTCCTTCCTCAGGAGTCATTTGCTCCAAATATGCCTCAGTGTGGCCTATCTGCTATTCATTCATGAAATGGAAGCAAGCCCCGATCACAGTCTTTGGCCCTTGCAGCTTCAGAGAGCATGGCCATTCCCCATCAACCACTCACACAATTGGGCTGACACTGTTTTAGCATACTGTTAATATGATGTATAGCTATGCCCCCCACTCACCCCCATGAGGTGGTGAGCTACTGTCTGAGCAGTGGCATTTCAGGAAGTGTCAAGACTGTTATCTGACTGCAGGAAGAGGCCCCTGTGATGGATTTTCATAACAAACACTTTGTATATAGACCAGCAATGATGTTTGCTTGCATGCATCTCACAGAGGATGTTCATAAGAGCAGGTTGTAAATAATATCACATTCTGAAAAATCTTGTTCTTGCCTTTCCATCTTTTTGAAATTGTAATATCCTGCCTGATGAAGAGTCATGTTGAATCTGAAAGCTTGCTCAATGCTTTGTGTCAATTTGATTGGTCCTAATAAAAGATATTGGGAGGAAAGGCAGCATGGCAATGTCTGATCTCATCAGATCTCAGGAAGCCAAGCAGGATCAGCACTTGGGAGAGTGACCACCAAGCAGGACTCTGCAGAGGAAGGCAACAACCAGCCACCTCTGCTTATCACTTGCCTTGAAAGCCCCTTGCTGGGGTTGCCATGAGCTGGCTGTGACTTGATGGCACTTCACACACACACACACAATAAAACATTAACAAAATCTGTGGCAGGGTACATGAAATAAAGTGAGTTTATCCAGCTCTGAATCAACCAAGAACATTTTATTGCAAGAAGAAACAGTCACAGGCACAACTGCAACTATATACAAAACTGCAACTATACACAGGCAAAACTGCAACTATATACAATCTGGCCATGGTTAACCACTCCCCTCTAGCAGGCAACAGTTACTCCTATTGGCTCACTCCAGAATCCTCATTTGTATCTCTTTGTTACAAGTTGTATCGTGATTAGCCAGTTCTTCCAGGCTTCAGGATCCTGGTTTGCAAGGAGTTCCTGTCTCAAGCTCAGGTAACAAGAACCCAGTAAAACACAATACATAACAGTACATATTAGCTTTCATGAGTCACTACTCACTTCTTCAGATGCTGTATCTGAAGAAGTGAGTAGTGACTCACAAAAGTTCCTACCCTACCACACATTTTGTTAATCTTTAAGGTGCTGCTGGACTCTTGCTCTTTTCTACTGCTACAGACAGACTAACATGGCTGCACATCTTGATCTATCACAATAAAAGATATTACATAGATTTTTGTCCTTGAAATTATTTTTTTAAATGACTTTCTATCTAATTCTGTGCTGAGCCTTTTGAGGACCCTTCCATGCTGAATGTCAGCTCCCTTCTCTCATTGTATCCTTATCGGCACCAGCCCAGTCACTTCCTACGTCATCTTGGCCTCCCTTTCCTTTTCCCTACCCGGCTATTTCCAGGCTACGTGCCTCTTGGCAAAGCCCGGCGTGGCCCCTTATCCCATGCAGCTTCCTGTGCAGTGCTAACCCGCTGCGAACTAAAAATTTAGCTCCCACTCCACCCCATTTTATTATGTACTGCATAGCTTAATGGTAGGGCTTTCATGATCACGAGTTGTCTGGGAGGAACTGTCTTTTCATATTCCAGAGTCAGTTCATTCTTTTGAGTCCAGTAGCCCCTTACAGTCCGCTTTGAGTCTCAAAAGAATCCTCTTTGACTATGAAGAGGCCGTGTAGAAATATTCCGAATAATAAATAATTTGTGATTCCTTGGTGTTCATAGAATCATAGAGTTGGAAAGGGGCTCCGGGGCCATCTAGTCCAACCCCCTGCACAATACAGGAAATTCACAAATACCTCCTTCCAGGCCTCATTTTGGGCAGGAGCTCTGGAAGCTCTAACTTTTATTGTGCGCTTTCTTTCTTACCCCCCCCCCCTCACCCCAAATACTTGCTTCTGGGCTGCATTGTTTAAATCCCCTGTGAGAATTTTGCTGAACTCTTTAAGATTTGACAAAGTTTCTAATATTTCCCCCCACAAAAAATGGGAAAATAACCAAAAATATAAAGCGGACAGATGAGAATCTTCATCATGTCATTGTTGCCACATAGGAGAAAGTAATGTAAAAAGTATGATGGTGGTAAGGTTTTATTATGACCACTATAATTCAAGAAGCATTTTAAAGTAGATGCTGAGCTGATAATTTAGTACACCTTCCGGTGATGTCAGGGATGTGTGATATATGCAAATGAGTTATGCAAATGAGCTCTGACACCTCTTTTTCTACAAAATGACCCCTGTTTGTGAGCAAAAATCCTACTTTGTGAGCTACTGGCATTAAAGTTGTGAGCTACTGCATGAATTACTTTGCTCTGGGGCCATTTTTCCTGAGCTAAGACAAAAATGTGTGAGCCAGAGGCAAAAAAACCTGTGAGCTAGCTCACACTAACTCAACTTAGAGGGAACACTGCTCCTATCCAAGCACTAACCAGGGCTTACCTTGCTTAGCTTCTCAGATCAGGGCTATTCCTCATCCCCTGGCATTTCCCAGATGAAATCAGAGATATTCCTGCACACTTGAAATCTGCTTTGTTCTTACATCAAGGACCAGAATTGGAGCATAAGCATAAAACCATTATCAGACGAGGTTTAAGACTCATCTCCACCAACTTCCCACCTTGTTTGCTTAATCTGCACTTAATTTGCACAATGTTAATAACTTGACAATTTCCTTTTTTAAGAAGAAAACTTCATCTCAGCTAGAAAGATGCAACAGCCTTGCTGGAGTTTAGGATTGATCTGGGCTTGACCTTGGACTCCAGTCCTGCTTTGCACTCCTTGTGGGCAGGATATTGGCTTGTTGACAGCAGAGTCCCTGATTGGCATGCAGAACCACATTCATTCTGGCATCTCCAGTTTAATGGGGGTTGGAAAAGACTGTTCTCACTCAGAGCAGGTGCCGAAACAATAGCGGCCTAGACAGATCAGCAGTCTGACTCAAGAGAGCACTGTTTTTCCTTACAATCGCTCTAGCTGCATTGATGAAGTGTGTGTTGGAAGTGGGGGGAGCAGTGCCCTGGCATTTTGCCGTAAGGTTGCCAACAGGCATGGGGAAAAATGCTGTCTCTCTAACAGAGATTCAGCAAGCGGAAATGGGCAGCTGAAGCTTTTCATGGGCTGGAGGCAAATAAGTTCAACTGATAAATAACATTCTCGTATGGAAAGGACAGGCAGCCCTGTAATTGTCTCCATGTGCCTGTTCAGTAGGGTTGCTCAACTGGCCAAAAACGAAACCCTGCTCTTGGGGTCTTTTTTTTACACAGGTTGGAAAGCAGCAGAGGATGCTGCACACGTGAAAAGGCCAAGCAAAAGACACGTACTCCCATCTCTTCCTACTTACCAGAGATTGTTCCTGTTTCCCAGTTCCTAGTATCAGTGTTGTTATTTTGTAGGGTTCTGTTTGCTCCCTAAACTGCTAGAATATTTCTCTCCCTCTAAGGCATATCCATGCAAAATACTCATACACACAATTTAGGGTTGCCAAGTCCAGGTTGGGAAACTCCTTGAGATTTGGGGGTGGAGCCTGGAGAGGGTAGAGTGGGGGAAGCAACTCAGCACAGCATAATAATGCCACAGAGTTCATTCCCTGAAGCAGCCATTTTCTCCAGGGGATCTAGCAATCTTAATTGTATTCTAAGGCACACAGCCTGCCATTTTCCCAAACCACACATCTCCCTGCCCCACCATTTCTTAGTTAGAAAAGGCAAGTGTTTTTCTGTGTCTACGCTTGCCAGTCACTCACTGCTACAATGGCCCATTCAAAATATGGCAACCCTTGGGGTTGTCAGGTTCCCCCTTGGGCCAGTGGATGGGGTGGGGGGTAGGGTTACCAGCCCCAGATTGGGAAACTCCTGGAGATTTGGGGGTGAAGCCTGGGGAGGACAGGGACCTCAGTGGGCTACAATGCCACAGAGTCCACCCTCCAAAGCAGCCATTTTGTCTAGAGGAACTCATCTCTATTGTCTGGAGATGAACTGTAATTCCGGGGGGGGGGGGTTCCCCAGCCCTGCCTAGAGGCAGGTATCCCTAGCAACCCTTAAGGCAATTTGAACAGGATTAGAAGGTTACAACAGATGACCACCGGGTGGATTCCCAGCCATGAAATCCTGAGAACTCTCACGTAGGTGAGTCTCTGGACTGTCCGCACCAGCCGCTGTAACCTTTTCCCTTCTCTTGCTTCTGCAGTCATGGGAATGCAGTGCTCAAATTATACCCCTGGAGGGAGAAATGCCTGAGCTGCTCTCAGCACGTTGCAGAGCTGGACATGCTTTCTACGAGACAGGCAGAGTTCCTCTGGCTTCCCCATATCAGGTTTCCAAGGTAACCGCTTGAGGCTGGGACTGCAATTGGATTCGAATGGGATCCGATGCCTTCTTGGCTGAAGGTTGCCTGCCTGATGGCATTTTTGACCAGTCGTTCTTTTAACGGCTGTTGATCCAGAGCCGTCAGCGTTGGTAGATGTTGCCAGGTTTTATCTCTGCACCACAGAAAGCTTCACCTGCCCCTTCCCGCATTTCAAACGGTGCTCAGAGGCGCAGCAACTGAGGCCAGGTGAAAAGTTAGCAGCCTTGTTAAGATTCAGATCTGTCACTAAAACACTAAACCACATATTCAGCTGGCTCTGACCAGATTCTGCTTTGGGTCAAGCAGGTCAGCAAAAGCCCAGCACTGTTGCCATGCTTTTAATGGCCAGTCAGCACACAGATCAGCAAATGATGCTTTTAACTTTTCATTGCGTGTTGGCCAGCCGTGTGGCATGCAGAAATCAAGAGCTGCACTGTTGAAAAGTGGCCAGCTGTGTGCTGCATGTTCATTCTAATTTTGTTTCATTGTGGTTTCCCTCTTTCCTTCAGAGAGCCAGTTTAGTGTAGTACTTAAATGCACAGACTCTAATCTGGGAGAATGGGTTTGATTTCCCCATTCCTTCACATGCACCTGATGTGACCTTGAGTCAGTCACAAGTTCTCTCAGAGCTGTTCCTCTCAAGAGCAGTTTCTGTCAGAGCTCCATCTACCTCACAGAGTGTTTGTTGTGGGGAAGGGAAGGTAAAGGAGATTGTAAACTGCTCTGAGACTCCTTCAAGTAGTGAAAGGTGGGGTATAAATCCAATCTCTTCTTCTTCCTTAGGGCAGCCTGCACTGTGCTCCCTTTCTCAGTCTTACACTCAGTCCTGTGGGGTAGGTTAGGTTGAGAGAGTATTACCAAGTGATACATGGCAGAGTCAGGATTTGAATCTGGGTCTCCCCTGTCCTAGCCCAGCACTCCAGCTACCACATCCTAGGGTTGCCAGCTCCAAGTTGGGATATACAAGTTGGGAAATACTTTGGGGGTGAAACTTGAAGAGGGCAGGGTGGGTCTTGAGAGGGAAGGGACTATGATGGGGTATAATGCCAATAGAGTCCACCTTCCAGAGCAGCCATTTTCCCCAGGGAAACTGATCTCTGTCACCTGGAGATCAGTTGTAGTAGCAGGAGATCTCCAGCCATCACCGAGAGGTTGGCAACACTTTACCACACTGACTCACACCCATGCCTTTGTCTAAATGTGCCCTATGGATGTGGTGAAAAGTGTCTCCAAGTTGCAGCTGATTTATGGCAACCTAGTGGGGTTTTCAAGGCAAGAGATGCTGTGGTTGGCCATTTGCCTACGTTCATGTCACTACCCTGGTATTTCTTGGTGGTCTCCAAATACATGCCAGGACTGGCCCTGCTTGGTTTCCAGGACTTGACAAGATCTGGTTAGCTTGAGTTATCCATATCAGAGTGAAAGATTTGTTGTTGTTGTTCAGTCACACAGTCGAATCCGACTCTTTGCGACCCCATGGACAAAGTCATGCCAGGCCTTCCTGTCTTCTACCATCCTCCGAAGTCTGCTCAAATTTGTGTTAGTTACATCAGTAACGCTGTCCAGCCATCTCATCTTTTGCCGTCCCCTTCTTCTTTTGCCTTCTGTCTTTCCCAGCATCAGGATCTTCTCCAGTGAGTGCTCCCTTCTCATTTGGGTTGATTTCCCTTAGGACTGACTGATTTGATCTTCTTGTAGTCCAAGGGACTCTCAAGTTTCTTCTCCAGCACCACATCTCAAAAGCATCTATTATTCTGCACTCGGCCTTCCTAACTCTCCCACAGCTATACATTACTACTGGGAATACCATCGCTTTGGCTATACGGACTTTTGTTGGCAGGGTGAGGTCTCTACTTTTTATTATACTGCCCAGGTTCGCCATAGCTGTCCTCTCAAGGAGCAAACGTCTTTTAATTTCATAGTCCCTTCCCTCTCAAGACCCACCCTGCCCTCTTCAGGTTTCACCCCCAAAGTATTTCCCAATTTGTATATCCCAACTTGGAGCTGGCAACCCTAGGATGTGGTAGTTGGAGTGCTGGGCTAGGACAGGGGAGACCCAGATTCAAATCCTGACTCTGCCATGTAGACAGCAGGGCCTGGCACTACAGTCACCATCTGCAGTGATCTTGGATCCCAGAAAAGTGAAAGTGAAAGATTATGCATATGCTAATCCAGAAAATCAATTTTCTCCTCCTCACTTGTTTCAGCAGCAGCCAGTGGCTAAATGTGGCAAAGAGGAAATACTTGAGGGGTGTGTGTAGGGGTTGCAAAACAAATCCATTGAACTAGCCCAGATATGGCCAAACTTAGAGCCGCATAGCATAAAAGTCAGATGTTTGAGAGCTGCAAGACATGAAGAGAAGATGTTTGAGAGCCGCAAGACAGAAGGAAGGAAAACAGATGAGGGAGGGATGGAGAGGTAGAAAGAAAGCAACTTTAAATGCATCCTCCAAGCCACCAGCTGTGTTAATGTAAGAACATAATTGAAACCATGTTAAACTTTTTTTTAAAAGGATGTCGCTTAACATGGGAGGCCATGCCTTAGTTGGGGCTGGGAGAGAGACGAGGAAGGCTTATAAAATAATAGGCAAAATAGGAGTCGATTGCACCTTTAAAACCAATTTAGTTTTATTCAGAACGTAAGTTTTCATGTGCATGCACACTTCTTCAGACAAGGATGCATGCACACGAAATCTTATGTTCTGAATAAAACTAAGTTGGTCTTAAAGGTGCAATCGACTCCAATTTTGTTCTATTACTTCAGACCAACACAGCTGCCTATTTGGATCTATCTACATGTTGGATCAGGCCACTGGCCCATCAAATCCAACACTCCGTGTCACAGTTACCCCCCCCCCCCCCCAAACCACTACGTGCCATCAATAGGTCTGCCAGTGTGGTATTTACTGTGTTATGCTGCAAGCGCAGCACCAACAACCTGCAAAGTTTCTAATAACTTGACCCACTGCCTTCAGAAGCCTTTGATGTATACTCTGGCTTTTCATCAACCAGCTTGAAAACATATTTCATTCCAGCCTCTGAGGATGTCTTTGCATCATTTCCAGTGTTTAGAGGACCCGCAGCACATGACATGATTTTTGATGCTCAATCTGCGCACCGCTTCCCAGATGCGCCTGTCGATTACCCAACCTGTATTTATTCTATTGCCTATTATTTTATAAGCCTTCCTCGTCTCTCTCCCAGCCCCGACTAAGGCATGGCCTCCCGTGTTAAGCGACATCCTTTAAAAAAAAAAACAACACGTTTAATTTGCAAATCTTGAATTGCTTCTTAACGTGCAATTTCTTGCTCTTGGTAGGAGAAGGAGACGCCGGAAAAGAACGCCGAGATCAAGGGAAGACGAGCCCAGCAGCAAAAGCAGAATAAGAGACCGCGCTTGAAAACAGTCCAAAGGATCACGCGCTCTCTGAGTGGTCGTTCATGTGAACTGGCCCCAACGGCCTATCAGGAGAGGCCGGAATTTGCCACCGACCAATGGCAGCCTTGGGCCGCCGCGTGCGGCTTCTGGAGGCGAGGCTTGGCGCTCGCTGCTGTTTGGACTGCTTCCATCGCTTCCAAGAAAGATATTTCGGCGGCTCAGAGTTTTCTAACCGCAGACCGCGCTTGGCGAAGCGCGTGACCTTTGCTCCAGAGATGCACCTAAACATCCTCGTCATTTTTATTGGTTCCCACGTTATATTGAAAACAAACCCGGGTTCGGAGCTATTTATTGGCGTTCTCCAAGTAACAACCTTTTATTGGGCAAGCAACAGCGACATTTTTTGAAAACCTCTTCTCTCCCCCCCCCCGCCTCTTCATCAGGATGGATATTAGGCACATGGGAGTGAAAACCTTAAAGGGGTGGTGGGGTGGGGTGGGGGGTTTTGGGGGGGCGAGAAATACATATAGTGAAAACTATCCCTCTTGAAATGGAGCAGAGGAAGTGCGCTGCAGACTTAAGAACGTTAAGAGAAGCCATGTTGGATCAGGCCAATGGCCCATCCAGTCCAACACTCTGTGTCACACAGTGATACTTAATTAGGGTAAACCGAGCGAGGTGTCAAAAAGCGCTTGGGTTACCAGGAGAGACGAACTCCGGCTGCTCTCTTTTTCCAAAATAGAAAACTCCACCGTCGGTAATCCGGCTCCGCTTCTTTGTAAGGCTGATAGTATTTTTTAAATTAGTTAAAGCTAGAGCTTAATTGTACGTGCCGTGGTCACTAGGTCAATGGAAACTAAGTGGGGTAATATGCCTTGGGGTTGGAGGTGGCTGGAGATCTCTTGCTATTGCAACGGATCTCCAGTTCACCTGGAGAAAACTGATGCTTTGGAAGGTGGATTCTATGGCATTCTAGCTCATTGAAGTTTCTCTCCTCCCCAAACCCCCTGTTGGATCCCGTCTGCATGCAAGAGGATCTGGGAGAGAAAGGGTTAAGAGAATTCTCTCATTCACGGTCACCTGGCAGTTCTCAAGGGTTAGATGTTGAGCCTCTGACCCTTGATTGCCTTTCATCTTATAGAGGACCTTCTCTTTTACCTGGGCTTGGAGCTGTAGCAAGTTAACCTTTTTTTGAAGTTAATCTGTTCAACAGTAGAACAAAGCAGTAGACAAGTGCACCTTTAAGACCCAGCTAAGTTTTATTCAGAATGTAAGCTTTCGTAGGCTCTTAAGCAGACTTCATCAGACAAATGGGAATGGAAGCAGCAATTCTTAATATGTGGGCTGTATAGAATCGTGGGAATGTTTTTAGCAGATTCAAAGAATCACAAATAGGGATCTGTGTTTGTTAGTGTTAGGACAAAACAGGGCTGAAGAAACTGGCGGGTGATAAAAAGCAGACTGCTGTTGTTGGTGCGAAGTGCCATAAATCTAGGTAACATTCTGGCTTTGTTAGTTTAAATAGAGGGCATGGTTTCTCAAGAGATTATAACATCCATTATAGTTTGCCATTAGAAAAAAGGAAGACATTAAAATACAGTGGAGGATAGTTCAGCAGTAGGTTAAATGCACCTACATGAATATGTCATGTAAGACGTGCTTCTGTTTTTATAAGTAAATCTCTTATTACCATTGGAGTCAGGTCATCTGTGTAATTAGTCTGAATAGCATTTTCCTTTAACTGGGAAATGTGGAGGATTGGGGATACTATGTAAAGCAAATGAGGGTTTTTTTACATTTAGCCCAGCAAGCCTGCAGCAGACGTGGACTACTGCACCCTTCTTAAATCTTCGTTCGCGAAGTCAAGCCGAGAGAGAGAGAGCCCAGTAACCCCACTCTTTTCAAACTCCACCCCCAACCTGGAGCTGGCAGCCCTAGAGCACATTACACACACAAACACACACACACACAATAAGCAAAATCCTGTTACCCAGTAAGCTTCTTCTCCCTCTCAGCCTACCCTACCTCACAGGGGTGTTAGCAGATTGTATTTACTCATTCTGGGTAATCTACCTTGAGTCCAAGTGAGAAAAATGGATTTTGAATGACATAAAATATATATGTATGTATGTGTGTAGGTGGGTGACACTGAGCTACCTGAAGAAAGGGTGGGATAAAAACTGATCAGTAGGTTATTAAACATTTTTTGCTAAGAGGATTATATGTATTTGACTCTTAACTAGGGCCATAGCCAGGATTTTATGTTTGGTGGGGCCCACAGCAGGATTTGTTGCTTGTGGGGCCACTTGGTTTGGTGGCTCTGGGCTTTTGGCATTGTAAGCTGCCTTAAGTTCCATAAGCTAACCCCCTTTCATGAGGGCACTAACAGCAGCTCCACTCCCCCACCCCTTTCTATGTGCCCCTCTCTTAGAGAGACAGACACCTCTTGACTCCCTCCCCCCCTTTGCTCTACACACTGTGTTACGGAAAGGGAGACAAAAAGCAAAAAGACCAGCAGCAATGCTACTACTTGTTCAGAGTGGCCAGCAAATGGGATAGATTGGGGGCCCTCCAATGGAGGGGCCATACAGTTGGAGGGGGGGGGGGGTTGAAAGGATGGGCCTAGCCACCCAGGCCCCACTGTAGCTACAGGCCTGCTCTTAATTCCCTCCTATTTAAAATTGTTGGTGTGTGTTGGGGGGGTATGTTTTATTTTACTGGAATATGAAACAGTTCTCATATGAAACCCAGTGGCCTCCTTGTGGAGTATCCAGTGTGGAGTTACCTTCTGAGAACTGGTCTCGTTTACTGCCCAGGCCCGCCTTATCTTTGGCTTGTAATCTTATCTTTTCCCACTCTTAAACATCTGTGACCTGACAAATAACTCCCAGGCTATTAAGAAGGAAAGTCCACAGATTTACACAGTGCAACAGAGAGAGTGTTAGGAGATTATCTGCGGAACGGGCCTGTGTGGTTTTTCAGGAGGACATTGCCACAGGAATGCTAGAAGAAGAGGTTTTTATCTCCTGCTTTTCTCTACTGTATGGCATCTCAAAGTGGCTTACAATCACCATCCCACCCTCTCCCTGCAACAATCCCCTTGTGGGGTAGGTGGAGCTAAGAGAATGGTGACTGGCCCAAGGTCATCCAGCAGGTGTGATGTGAAGGAGGAGTGGGGAATCAAACCCTGTCATCCAGATGAGAGATTGCCATTCTTAACCACTACACCATTCTGGCTCTCCCCACTAGATTGGATCAAGGGGCTGTGGAATCAAGGAGTCTTGATTTCAAAACAGGTCATCAAGATACTCCTGGAGAGGCCACAAATAATGGGTGCGGGCAGCCCCCTCCCCCATTTTTTGCACCTGAAGTCTGAGGTATCCTGTCTTTGAACATGGAAGCTTCATTTAACTGATGTTGGTAATAAGAACATAAGAAGTGCCTTCCTGGATCATCCCAAAGGTCCATCCAGTCCAGAGTTCTGTCCCCCGTGCAAGCACCAGTCATTTCCGACTCTGGGGTGATGTTGCTTTCACAACGTTTTTACGGCAGACCTTTTTTTTTTACGGGGTGGTTTGCCATTGCCTTCCCCAGTTGGGCAATGTTTCTGGGAAGCCCACAAGCATGACCTGAGAGCTCTCCCCTGTTGTTTGTCCCCAGTATTTCTTGTTCAGAGGTAGACTGCCACCAAACCTGGAAGTTCTGTTCAGCAAGAATCATTGCTCAGAATCTCTCTCTCTCGGCAAACACCCTTTTAAAACCATCTAACACAATGGCTGCTATCTCCACACCATGTAGCAAAAGTTGGTTGCAGGTCTGGAGAGGCATATCTCCTCTTTGTGACCCCATGGACAAAGTCACACCAGGCCCTCCTGTCTTTCACCATCTTCTGAAGTCTGCTCAAATTTGTGTTAGTTACATCAGTAACGCTATCCAGCCATCTCATCTTTTACCGTCCCCTTCTTTTGCTTTATGTCTTTCCCAGCATCAGGATCTTCTCCAGTGAATACTCCCTTCTCATTTGGTGGCCAAAGTATTTGATCTTCAGCATCTGACCTTCCAGGGAATAGTCAGGGTTGATTTCCCTTAGGACTGACTGATTTGATCTTCTTGCAGTTCAAGGGACTCTCAAGATTCTTCTCCAGCACCACAGCTCAAAAGCATCTATTCTTCTGCGCTTGGCCTTCCTTATGGTCCAACTCTCACAGCCATAAATTACTACTGGGAATACCATCGCTTTGACTATATGAACTTTTGTTGGCAGGGTGATGTCTCTGCTTTTTATTATACTGCCTAGGTTTACCATAGCTGTCCTCCCAAGGAGCAAACATCTTTTAATTTCATGGCTACAGTCAACATCTGCAGTGATCTTGGATCCCAGAAATGTGAAGTTTGTCATGACCAGTGTTCCCTCTAAGCTGAGTTTGTGTGAGCTAGGCTAGCTCACAATTTTTTAGCCTCCAGCTCACACATTTTTGTCTCAGCTCAGGAAAAATGGCCCCAGAGCAAGTTAATTTATGCAATAGCTCACAACTTTTAATGCCAGTAGCTCACAAAGTAGAATTTTTGCTCACAAGATTCCACAGCTTAGAGGGAACACTGGTCACGACTTCCATGTCTTCTCCTATTTGCCAAGGTGTGATGGGGCTGGATGCTATGATCTTAGTTTTTTTGAATCATAGAGTTGGAAGGGACCTCCAGGGTCATCTAGTCCAACCCCCTGCACAATGCAGGAAACTCACAAACGCCTCCCCTAAATTCACAGGATCTTCATTGCTGTCAGATGGCCATCTAGCCTCTGTTTAAAAACCTCCAAGGAAGGAAAGCCCACCACCTCCCGAGGAAGCCTGTTCCACTGAGGAATCGCTCTAACGGTCAGGAAGTTCTTTCTAATGTTGAGCCAGAAACTCTTTTGATTTAATTTCAACCCATTGGTTCTGGACCTTCTGGGGCCACAGAAAACAATTCCACACCATCCTCTATATGACAGCCCTTCAAGTACTTGAAGATGGTGATCATATCACCTCTTGGCTGCCTCCTCTCCAGGCTAAACATCCCCAGCTCCTTCAACCTTTCCTCATAGGACGTGGTCTCCAGACCCCTCACCATCTTCATTGCCCTCCTCTGGACCCATTCCAGCTTGTCTATATCCTTAAAATGTGGTGCCCAAAACTGAACACAATACTCCAGCTGAGATCTTACCAGAGCAGATTAAAGCAATACTATCACATCACGTGATCTGGACACTATACTTCTGTTGATACAGCCCAAAATTGCATTTGCCTTTTTAGCCACCGCATCACACTGTTGACTCATGTTCAGCGTATTATCCACTAAGACTCCCAGATGCTTTTCACACATACTGCTGCTAAGACAAGTCTCCCCCATCCTATAACCATGCATTGGATTTTTCCTACCTAAATGCAGAACATTAGATTTATCCATGTTAAAATTCATTTTATTGATTTTAGTCCAGTTTTCCAGCTTGTCAAGGTCATCCTGTATCCTGTTTCTGTTGATGTTGAGTTTCAAGCCTACTATTGTTTTTATACTGTTATGTTTTATTTTAAATCTGTAATAGGTGTCTACATTTCTGCTGCAAGCCGCCCTGAGTTGCCTTGCGGGAAAGGGCAGAATATAAATCTAAAAATTAAATTAAAAATAACCTGTTCCTTTAGTAGAGTCTTATTTACCCAGCTGGCATGAAACATTTCAACTGCCTGTTTCCACAAAACACATATTTTAATAAAGGGAAGTCCTGACCTGAATAGCTGTAGCTAGCCTGATCTGGTCAGATTCAGGAAGCTAAGCTGGATCAACCTGGTTAGTATTTGGATGGAAGACCACCAAAGAATATTAGGGTCAAGACGCAGAAGCAGGCAATAGCAAACCATATCTGTCTCTTGCCTTGAAAACCCTATAGAGTTGCTATCACATGGGAAAATATATGCAAATAAAGGGCAAAGGCATTTTTCTCCGGGTGACTGGGCAGCTCTACTAGTGGCACACTCCATGAGTTCCATAAACAAATTGTGTCAGGGAGAGACTGTCTCAGTGGTAGAGCAACTGCTTTACATGCAGAAGGTCCCAGGTTCAGTCCCTAGCATCCCCAGGTGAAAGGATCATATGTGATGTGAATGACCTCTGCCCAAGACACTGCAGAGCTGCAGCCAGTCTGAGTAGACAATACAGACTTTGATGGACCAAGGGTCTGGTTTAGGACAAAGTAGCTTCATGTATTCATGTGAATATATTATTTTGTCTGTCCTGAATCTGCTGCCTATTGATTTCTCTGGATGACTCCCTAGTTCTAATATTAAGAATATGACAGGAAAAGTCTCTCTATTCATACTGTCCACATTGTCTACCAGTTTATACAAGTTTTTCAGAGGTCGTTTTGTAGAAAAATAGGTGGTGGAGCTCATCCAGGGATTGTTTTGCAGCTGCACCTACTGTTCAATGGACAAGGTAGGTAGGTGGGGAGGAGGATGGGAACCCTCAGAAAGGTTCAGGAGCTGTGCTCCTGTAAGCTCCTGCTGAATTCAAGGCCTGCAGGTTTGACACATCCTTCTTATTTCAAAACAAACACAAAACCGCAAATGCTTTTAGCCTTTCCTCATAGGGCTAGATCAGTTACTGTGACTCTTGAAAGGATTACCTATTTTCTGTTTCTTCTGTGCTTTTTAACACCTACTCAGTGGGCAGCAATCCAACAGGTGTCACTCACTTTCCCCTCTCCATCATTGCATCTCCAGGCTGCTGCAAGCTTTTGTGTTAGGTAAAACTCTGTCAAAGGATGCCAAGTTCCACAGTGTTCAGTCAAAGTGCTCCAGGAAGAGGAAATGAAGCTGAAACGACCCTATCATTCTGATGGCAGAATTGCTCATCTTTTATTGTAGAAAGGAGTGCCTTGGAAGAAGCTTCTGACTCAAAGAGGGCTGGCCCAAAAACAGAGACCTTGTTTTCATTGTGGTGACAAATCCCTATCTGTTTTTCAGGCTGAAGCCCCATGCAGTTGAATGCTTCTTGGTGTGATAAAGAATTCCCTGTGCTCAGAAAACTAGTGTGTCAGGGATTATTAGGGTAGGACTTATCTTTCTGATGTGCATGTTTCCCAAGTTCAGGGATATTTTTAAAAGGAAGGAACATTTAATGAACTGAACTGCTCTTACAGTTTGATATGATCCAGCCAAGACAGGTTTACCACCAAACAAGACAAAATATCCCCTGAAGTGTTCTTAAACTATCAAGACCTGATTCTCCAATCCTGTTTTACCTGTGGACTTGTCCTGCCACCTCACACTAGTTCTTTCTCTTCCTCTTAGTTTAAAACAAAAAAACCCAAAATTAGTGTGGTGTAGTGGTTAAAAATGGCTGACTCTAGTATGGAAAACCCAGTTTGATTCCCCACTCCTCCTCCACATGAAGCCTGCTGGGTGACCTTGGGCTAGTCACAGTTCTCTCAGAACACTCTCAGCCCCAACCTACCTCACAAGGTGCCTGTTGTGAGGAGAGGAAGGGAAGTTGATTGTAAGCTGCTTTAAGGGTAGGGAAAAGTAGGGTATAAAAACCAATTCTTCGTAGTCCCACAAATGGTAGGTTCAAGCCACGTATCTGCAACAGACTTGTTTGTATGGCCTTGGGCAAGTCACATTCAGCTTCATTCATAAGAACATAAGAGAAGCCATGTTGGATCAGGCCAACGGCCCATCAAGTCCAACACTCTGTGTCACACAGTGGCAAAAAATTTTATATACACACATACACTGTGGCTAATAGCCACGGATGGACCTGTGCTCCATATTTTTATCTAAACCCTTCTTGAAGGTGGCTATACTTGTGGCCGCCACCACCTCCTGTGGCAGTGAATTCCACATGTTAATCACCCTTTGGGTGAAGAAGTACTTCCTTTTATCCATTTTAACCTGTCTGCTAGCAATTTCATCGAATGTCCACGAGTTCTTGTATTGTGAGAAAGGGAGAAAAGTACTTCTTTCTCTACTTTCTCCATTCCATGCATTATCTTGTAAACCTCTATCATGTCACCCCGCAGTCAACATTTCTCCAAACTAAAGAGTCCCAAGCGTTTCAACCTTTCTTCATAGGGAAAGTGCTCCAGCCCTTTAATCATTCTAGTTGCCCTTCTCTGGACTTTCTCCAATGCTATAATATCCTTTTTGAGGTGCGGCGACCAGAACTGCACACAGTACTCCAAATGAGACCGCACCATCGATTTATACAGGGGCATTATGATATAAATCGATGGTGCGGTCTCATTTGGGGTACTGTGTGCAGTTCAATCGCCTGTCAAATAGGAACAACAATCTCTTACTTTTGATTCTATAAGAAAGTCCTTCAGCTATCAACTTCCCCATTTAGTCAGTTATTTTCTTACAAGGAGGAACCCATGAGGGAGCTCAACCCCTGCTCCTCCACTGCCCCCCCCCACTTCATCCTACAGCTTTTTGCTCTCCTTTCTCACCCTCTTACCTCTTCCTATGTCTCCTGTTCTTTCTTTCCCCTCTTCCTTTACTGCTGCTGCCTGATTTGCTCACTAGCTTGATTAGATTTTTAAAATTTAACCACCCTTCTCAATATTCAGGTTCAGGGCAGTTTACATCAGGTACATGCAAACCAGATTAAAACCAGCAAAAAACAGTAAAACACTTTTTTATATGATTTGATTTGTATCCTGCTCTCCCCACCGATGCAGGCTCAGAATTCCTTAAAAGATGTCATCAAAGTCTCCATGATACCACTGTCTCGTGGCACTATCTAAGTCCCAGTGGTGCCGCTATCTTACGGGGGTTTGTTACCTCCTGGTCCTTCACTGCCTCTACCTCCACATGAACAGCTCACTGGCATGGCCAAGGGTTTCCTTTGCCCCCTTCCCTGCTGCTACCAGCACTTCCTGTCCCACAGTCTTGCTCACCCTTTCTTATTTTTCTAGCTCATCTGCCCAACGGCATGCTTCCTCCATCTGCCCACTGCTTCCTCTTACTTCTTTGCCTCAGTCATCCTGTCACAACTGCCTGCTTTAGAGAACATCATGCATTCTTTTCTCTTTTTTTTGACATTGTCTGCTCTTCAAAGTTTCTCTGCTTGGTATTCTTTGTAAACTCCCCAATTTTTTTAATGTTTGAGACTTTTCAGCAAACCTGGGTGTCCGCTCCCCCCCCAAGAAATGTGTAGAAAGCTGTCCCTTCTTTGTACATGGCCTCAGTATGTGGATTTAACAATCTACATTTTTTGGCCATGTTTAGAATTAGATATATGATTACCATAATTATCACATCAAATAGACAAAAGATCACCCACCATGTGGACAGAAGAAGAGGACTGAATTTATACCCTACCTTCATTCAGAGTCTCAGAGCAGCTTACACTCCCCTTCCTCTCCCTACCTGTGAGGTAGGCGGGGCTGAGAGAGCTCTGAGAGAACTGCTGTTGAGCAGAACAGCTCTGAGAGAACTGTGGCTAGCCCAAGGTCACCTAGCAGCTGCATGTGGAGGAGTGGGAACTCAAACTCAGTTTTCCCAGATTAAAGTCCACACTCTTCACCACTAACCAAACTGGCTCTTTTAACCACTAAAAAACCCCCTCAAGAATTGCTGATGAATCTCAGATGGTAAGGAGAAGACGCAATGAGATTCCTTGGGCCAGGAGTAGAGCAAAATTCCCAATCTGATTTTGGTAGCTAGCAGAAAAAGAACAGAGTATGCAAAACAGGCTGAGTATGCAAATATGCTTGCTTTACATAATTGACATCCATTTGTTTATTTTTGCTTGGTGAAAATCTGGATTCCTTTTAGGCAAGGTTTTGATTCTTCCAGGGGAGTCTCTGATTGAGACTGATTCTGCAGACACTGTTGTTCCGCCTCCTGGCTTCTGCTTTCATCGGATCAAGCAATCGATTTCCTACCAATTGCCGTGGGAGTGCATTTTGATCTGCAGGTCCCTCCAATTTCCCTCACAGTTTCTTGCTCTTGTTTTTTGGAGAGCAAGAAACTGTGAAGGAAATTGGAGGGAACCACGGATCAAAATGCCCTTGCACAGTAACTTTTGGGGGAATTGATCACTTGAATCAGGGAAAGCAGAAGCCTGGGGGCAGAGCAACTGCTAGTGGGGAATCGGTCAAGATCAAGTAGATGCGAGGGAAATTGGAGGGAGCCATGGGTCAAAATACACTTGGGGGAATTAATCACTTGATCCAATGAAAGCAGAAGCCATGGGGCAGAGCAGCAGCAACTGCGGGATCAGTCTGACTCAAGCAGCAAGTAACCTGTTTGCCTCTGTCAAGTTTGCCAGTGTTAGAGGCCCTGCCTATGAGAAGTGCTCAGCTCCTGACATCTGAGCCACTGAAGGGTTTTTATATCGCTTTGTTCTTAGGAGTAAAAGGGAATGAGAGGAGAGGTATTGCTGAGCCCTGCCTGTTCTCCAAAGCTTTGACATATTGCATGAGTTTGACGTCTTCCCTAACCTATAACTCTCCCCTACTTTGTTACATCGTAAGCCCTTGGCAATTTGAGAATGACGGATATGTTATCCTTTGGCCCGCTTGCATAAACACAACACCACAGCTAGAATCCAAAAGAACTGTGAAATTTAGTCCCATGTGCTGAATGGGGGGGGGGTGCTTTGGTGTGGACACTAACCCAGCTGTTCAGAAGGGACAGACTCTGTGCCCAAGTCCCCCATACATTGAGGTCCACGTTTTGTCCCTGGTTTTGCTCTTGAGGAAATTGTTATAATTTTGAACATGACTTATGGCCCGGTATCGATATATTGCAGGATGTAGCTCTCCTCCAAGGCATCTGGAAGTTAAATCTCTGAGTGGAGAAAGAATGCATCGTGCCTCCAGGCCACATGCAGTCAAATGCATGTGCACGAGCACTAAAGTGCCATGCACTGCACATCCTGTCTCTTCACAACCTGCAGCTGCTGAGCTCTGTTCTGAACTATGGATAACATTGTGGGACACCTTCTTCTTCACTTGCACTTGCTGGAATGGCCTTGGGTCAGCCATAGCTCTGGCAGAGGTCATCCTTGAAAGGGCAGCTGCTGTGAGAGTCCTCTCAGTCCCACGCACCTCACAGGGTGTCTGTTGTAGGGGGAGAAGGTAAAGGAGATTGTGAGCCGCTTTGAGACTCAGATTCGGAGTGGAGGGCAGGATATAAACCCAATATCATCATCTTCTTTTCTCTTCCTCCTCCTCTTCCTCTCTCTTGATTTCAATTCACTTCTGACTTATGGCAACCGTATAAATTAAAGTCCTGCAAAACATTCTCACCTTAACAGCCTTGCTCAGGTCCTTTACTGAACCAATCCATCTCATGTTGGATCTTCCTCTTTTCCTAATGCTTTCCACTTTTCCCAGCATCGTTGTCTTTTCCAGTGACTCTTTTCAGAATGTGACCAAAGCACAATGGCCTCATTTTAGTCATTTTAGCTTCTAGGGAGAGTTCAAGCTTGATTTGATCTAGAACCTACTTATTTGTCTTTTTGGTGGCTCCTAGTATAAAACTCTCCTCCAAAACCTCATTTCAAAGGAATCAGCTTTCTTCCTGCCAGCTTTCTTCCTTGTCCAACTTTCACACCCGTACATAGTAATGGGGAATACAATGGAATTATCTTGATCTTGGTTGCCAGCATATCTTTAAGCTAACATCTTACTGGCTTTTAAATCAATGAAGCTGTTACACAGTAAACCAGTGCAGTAGACAGAAGACGGAGTAAAGTCACAAGGTGTGACTGAGGAGAGCAGACAGTTCAGACGTGACCCTTGAGATGAGAATAACTGTTACAAGCGGGTCCCTATATTCATCTGTGAAATGGAAGGGATTCCCTCTCCCAGCAAGCAAACTGCATTGCCCCTTCTCCACTTTCATGTACTTCAACGGATAGATCCCTGATAACGGGCTATCCCCAGTAAGTATCTTCATTTTGTCTCAGTTTGTGCCTTTTAAGGATGCTTTTTAAAATCATGTTCAAATTGTTGGATTCATCATCTCTCAGAGTGAGTTCTCTTCCCCAGGTCTGAAGAGATCTCTGTGGGGAGAAAAGAAGCCTCTTGTCTCTAGTGGTTGTCATGGGCACAGCCTATGCAAGAACATTAAGGAACATTAAGGCATCACCTAGCTTGCCATTTCATCATGCATTTGCTAAATCTAATGCAGTGGAAGAAGAGCACATTGCATTATATGATACAGGGGTCCCCAGTCTTTTTTTGGGGGTATTTTTATATTTAAAAAATCGTTTGCGTGCCTGTGTGTTTGCTCTTGGAAGTCATGGCAACCTCTGGTGACTGCCCCTTACTGGGAGCCTGGAGGATATTCAGAGAGGTGGCTGAATAAAACCTGCCCCCGTCCTCCCGACAGCTGGTATTTCAAGGAGGTCTCCCATCCCAGTACTTGCCAGAGTCGACCCTGCTTAGCTTTTGGTTGCCACTAGGTCTTTGTTAGAAAATACCTGGAGACTTTGGATCCAGGAGAGGGCGGGGTTTGGGGAGGGGAGGGGCCTCAGCATGGTATAATGCCACTTCAGGGTCATCCCCCCACTTCAAGGTCATTAGAAAGCAGGGTGTGGGGAGGGAACTGTCTCCTGGGCACTCCATTATTCCCTATGGAACCAATTCCCATAGGGTATAATGGAAAATTGATTGGTGGGTATCTGGGGCTCTGGGGGGATTTGTTTTTTGAAGTAGAGGTACCAAATTTTCAGCATAACATGTGATGCCTCTCCTCAAAACATCCCCCAAGTTTCAAAAAGATTGGACCAGGGGGTCCAATTCTATTAGCCCCCAAAAGAAGGAGCTCCTATCCATTATTCCAAATGGAGGGAAGGCATTTAAAAGGAGCATGGTCCCTTTAAATGTGATGACCAGAACTCCCTTCAGAGTTCAGTTGTGCTTGTCACACCCTTGCTCCTGGCTCCCAAAGTCCCCAGGTATTTCTTGAGTTGGGCCTGACAACTCTACCTGCTATGCTCTTTTTGTTGGCCTCCCCTGGACAAGTGGTTGGCCACGATATGAATCAGTAGATCTAATGACATGGCAGCAAAAGCCTGGGAAAAGGAAAACTTCTCATTGGAAGGCTAAAGTTCTAAAAGAAACCTGTCATTATCAGAATTGCTATCTCACATTTTCCATCCCTGGAGGACAGAACTATTGCAGAGTAAATAAATACAGCAGAAAGCAGGAAGGGAAGAGCCTTCAGCAACATGGGTAAGGAGGGAGAGGGATCCTTGAATGAAAACTGGGGTGTTATAGTCATGGCTCTCTTTCTGAGTGGAGTGTTAGAGAATATACTTTAAAGGAGGGTGGATATGCTCAGGCAAGCTGGGTTCTGTGGAACCAGAAAAGCTGGACTTTCTCCTCTTGGTAATGTCCAAGGTCAAAGTGCCATTGTGCAAGGTCAGGGCAAAGGTGACAACAGGCCCAGGCTGGACTAAAACCTCTTGCCATGCCTCCATCAGTCAGGTCCGCCAGAAAGGGCTGCTTGGCTGGTGTCTGCCCAAGAGAGGCCAATAAACAAGCCTCTGGGCTGCTTCCATATGACCAGGGCTTTTTTGGGTAGAAAAAGCCCAGCAGGAACTCATTTGGACATTAGGCCATACCTCCTGACATCACCATTGTTTCACACAGGGCTTTTTTTGTAGGAAAAGCCAGCAGGAACTTATTTGCATATTAGGCCACACCTCCTGACACCAAGCCAGCCGGAACTGCATTCCTGTGCATGCCTGCCCCCCAAAAGTCCTGCATAATGACTATTCTCCAAGTGCCGTCTGTTGTCACTGGGAATGCACGGGCATTGGTGATGGCCAATAATGGTCCACAAGGTTCCCTCTAGGCTGTGCATGTGAGTGGTTGCTCATGAAGAAGAGGAGGAGGATGATTGATGATGATGATATTGGATTTATATCCCACTCTCCACTCCGAATCTCAGAGTGGCTCACAATCGCCTTTATCTTCCTCCCCCACAACAGACACCCTATGAGGTAGATGGGCTGAGAGGACTGTCACAGCAGCTGCCCTTTCAATGATAACCTCTGCCAGAACTATGGCTGACCAAGGCCATTCCAGCAGGTGCAAGTGGAGGAGTGGGGAATCAAACTCGGTTATCCCAGACAAGAGTCCGCACACTTAAGCACTACAACAAACTGGCTCCCACACGAAGCCGTGCTCAGCAGCAATCTGGAACCACATACAGTCTTGCACTGCCATTGCCCAATTTGAGATTAATGCACTTATGCTCAGGATGGGAACTGCTCCTCTCAGTTTGAGGGGGAAGGTAATAGAGGGACCACTGGTCCACACAGTAGTTTTCCTTGCACTTTGACTTGCCCCATTCCCTCCCCTGAGCCACCAGAAGCTGGCTGGGGTTTTTTGTTTGTTTTTTTTCAAAAAGCAACAACAGGTAATTAGCATATTGCTTTAAGAGTAATGCTATAGCCTTTAGAGCTGCCATTCTCTAGGCTGGGAGTATCACTAGCCACAAAAGGACCACGGTGTGGAAAGTTAAATCAACAACTAATAGCACTGGGAAATAAGAGTTATTTTGAAAATTCTTGCACAGTTATAATTTTTGTTTAAATACAACTTCTAAGTAACATAGATATAACATATACAAAGGCAAAAGTTATTATGACAAATATTTATAAGTTACTCAACAGTGGAATGCTTCCCAGTTTCCAAGTATGTATAGTCCATTTTTGGTAATAAAAAAGTAAACAAGATGGCGGGAGGACAATCCAGGGTCCCATTTTGACACCATCAGGTCTTGTAACATCATAGAAGAGATTTCAACAATTTTGTCCAGATTTTGAAACTGATAATCACTTGTAGTACTTTCAATATAGAAATGGCCATGTATCTAAAAAAAGATGGTGATTCTGATTTAAATATTGCTATGCTGACATATTGGTGCTTTATTTCAGATTTGGTGCTTTAAAAAGAATGGTTAGATCCACCAGAGCATTTCTGCGGGTGGAAGGGCCTCCGCACATGGAGTGTGACTTTCCAGTCCCCCCTGTTCTGCTGCAGCCCAAAATGCCCTCCACAGAACTGCTCCTGGAGGATGGGGTACCCCTAGGAACAACAATCCATGCTGCAGTGGGAAGGGGGACACAAGAAAACTGTGCTCTGCAGGTGGGAGTCCTGCTTACGGCAAAGCTCTGGTGGATAAGAACATAAGAAGAGCCCCTGTGGATCAGATCAGTGGTCCGTCTGGTTCAGCATCCTGTCTCACACTGTGGTCTCAACATGTTATTCTGGAAGTCCAACAACAGCGCGCTGAGGCCGAGGCTCTGAGATTCGAAGGTTTAGTGCCTCTAAACATGGAGATTCTCTTTAGTCTCCACGGCTAGTAGCTACTAATAGACCAGGGGTGGACAAACTTGTTTAACATAAGAGCCACATAGAATAAACATGTTTGAGAGCCACAAGACATGAACATCAGAGGAAGGAAGGAAGGAAGGAAGGAAGGAAGGAAGGAAGGAAGGAAGGAAGGAAGGAAGGAAGGAAGGAAGGAAGGAAGGAAGGAAGGAAGGAAGGAAGGAAGGAAGGAAGGAAGGAAGGAAGGAAGGAAGGAAGGAAGGATAGATGGGGGAGGGAGGAGGGGGAGATAGAAAGAAAGAAAGCAACTTTAAATTTATTCTTCAGGCTGCTGGCTGGCTTGGCTTGGAGAAGTGATTTAAAGAGACAAATGCCTTCTCCAAGCCAGCTGATGGGGTGGTGGGGGCTTTGAGAGCCACATAATATGTTTGAAAGAGCCACATGTGGCTCCCAAGTCACAGTTTGGCCACCCCTGTAACAGACCTATCTTCCATGAATCTGTCTAATCCCCTTCTAAAACTGTCTTATTTTATTTTATTTACGTTTGATTTATATCTCACCCATTCCAAACAACCTCTGGCATCACTACATCCCTTGGCAGTGGATTCCACATTTTAATAACTCCAAGTTGGTTGTGCTTATGAACTGGGATCCCAAACTCCAATGTGCCACAATTTTTAAAAATACCCAATTGGGACACACATGAGACAGAGGACTTTGGTTCATTCTTATCACCAATACTGAAGACATGACATTACAGCCATAAAGATAATGTCTAACCTAATGCTCTGTGATGAAAAAGATATTTAATAAATGCAAAATCTATTCAGGAAAGGAAGTGATAACCTTCCCAAAAATTATGTAATGCCCAGTTCATGAAGAGCGGAATGGGAAACATGTTATTTTTGCATTCCTGGAATTGCTTTGGGATGTTGAAATTGCTCTTAGAGTGGTGAGTTTTAATGAGGTTTGGACAGTGATCAGCTCCTCTAGTTCCCAAGGAACAGTGTCTCCATACAGGTGTTCCTAAGAGTGCAAAGGGAAAGAAGCAAAATGTTTCTCCACTTCAGCCTGATTTGCAAGCCTTTATCTTGATGCCCATGATGTGGTATTTCTCAGGGAGAAGACACCAGCCATATGTGCATTTCAATCTTTCCCACAGGCAGGCTGGGGTTTCCTGCTGGGAGTGGTTTGGTCGTGCTGAGCCAGCTCAGACAGAAGATGCTGCGGAAAGGTGGAAGCTGATTGGCTGGCTTCTTGGATCATGCAGTGCCTGATTGGCCAGAGGCCCTTTTCACACGGTGGCCACGCTTCCTCCGCCTGATGCCTGCGGTTTTGCTCTTCCGACTGACTCAAGACAGTTTCATGGGCTTGTGGGTTCCAGGGACATGCTGTGCCTGGCTTCATCTGAGTCACTATCTAAGGACTGCTTCTGGATGCTTATTGCTGGCTCCGCAAACACCTTGAGAAACCCAAAGCAGCTTGAGAAACTGGTTTTGGAATGAGGCTGCCATTTCAGCAAATTCCACTGCAACAAATGAGAACCTTTTTTGATCGGAGCCAAGACATGCTTCAAATGCAAAGAGCAAGCTTGCAGGTCACACTGGGCTCTTTGGGGCAAGTTGCTCAAAACAAAGGAAAACAAAAATATATAAAAAGCGATGACAGAAAAGAAACACATCTGTTTTTGTATGTGGATGTAGTGGGGTGGCTGGGGTTGCCAAAGTCCCAGTGGCTACAACAAAAAAAGAGATTCACAGGAATAGGATAGAACATTAACACCATGAATAGATAACGGACAACCATTATGACATAGAATTTCAATAAATATAACCAATATCAATGTGTCAAAATTTCATTCCAAAATGTATAAAAAGTCCACAAAGTTCCTATCCTACTTATATTCATATACAAAGTTCCAAAATCTCATATCCATTAGATAAGTCCCAATAAGTTCTGAAGTATTTAAAGTGCCTGTAGCAGTCTTTTTTCAAGTGCAGCCAGCTTCTTAATGGAAAAAAGTGCTTGTGCTTGAAATAGTCAATCCTTGATAGTTGATATACCCTCCAATATTTTGTTACCGGTGTTCCATGAACAGTGATCACTGACTTTCCTCATTTCACATTCCGAAGAGCTCTATCTTTTCTTTTTCCAGTTTTCCAGTTGTACAGGGGTGGCCAAACTGTGGATCTTTCACACATCCTGTGTGGTTCTTGGAGATCCACTGCCCCATCAGCTTTAAATCACTTCTCCAAGCCAAACTAGCCAGTGGTTTGGAAAATGCATTTAAAGTTGTTGCTTTCTTTCTACCTCTCTCTCCTTCCTTCCCATCTATTTTCCTTCCTGTCCTGTCCTGTGGCTTACGTTAACCAAGTCTGGCCACCCCTGATCTATTACTTTACTCTGCCATGGCCAGCCTTATGTTGCCCTAAACACTGAGAACCTGTTTGTTCTTCTAGGCTAAAGATTTGCTAGGGAAAAAAAATCCATAATTATACTACCATCTGTTATCAACAGTTCAAAATGAGCTTAATCAGCACCTGGAGATTACTTGCTATTACAGTTGATCTGCAGACAAGCAAGATCAGTTCCCCTGGAGAAAATGGCTTCTTTGGAGGTATTATTATTATGGTATCTATATTGTATGGCAGTTACATACAGGAAGCATATGATAATATAAAATATGTAATCAAGTTGATACAACAGGCATGCGGATTGATTGGGCAATCCTCCTAAATACTAGTAATATCTAAATTTTCAGTCTACTCAATTGCAGCCGGGGAGAGTTCAGAGAGCTCCATCACATCACCCTGGAAAGCATGACGTTCACAGTCCTGTGACAGATGGAAAATAGTATGGCTGGCTGCACCACAACAGACCTGTACAGCTGCCAAAGCCTGTTCATATCTCTATTAGCTGTCATCCATACCGGTGGTAAGTCAAATCCTGTTTATCAGGTTATGGATATTGTGCGGAACTGATAGCATCCCTGTTTGCAACCTTTCATTCCCTAGATCAAAATTTTGTGATTTCAGGATTTGCACAGATCTTATTGCTGGGCGTCGGGATCTTAGACTGGATAGGCCTGTGTCAGCCATGTCTCTGTGAATGGGCAACTCTCTGTTTTCACTGATCTTTCTATATTCACGAAGAAGCGCATCTTGTCTTCAGAGATGTGAGGGAGCAACGTGGCACAACAGGGGTAGCCAATAGCTTGGAGTGGGTTTAATACGTTCATCTATGGTTCTCTGTGTTGTTATATCCTCTACTCCCAAAATCTCCAGGAATTTCCCAACCTGGAGCTGGGAACCCTAATACAGAGGAAAGAGCCAAACCTTGACAACTGAAGGCTGAACTAAATGTCACATTGTTCTTGTGTCCTCACAGGAAAATCACCAGCATGTTAAAGTGATTTTAAAATGCTTTGAGAGCTCATTTCTGAGCAGCATGGTGGACAGAGCCACTCTTGTTCTTCTCCCCCACCCCGTGCCTTTTCAAGTGCTGAAATGGCTACAACCCCCCTGCCCACTGCTGTTTCAGCACTTGAAAAGGTGTGGGGGTGACCAGAGTGCCTCCGCCTGCCATGCTGTGGTTGGACCCTTGTAGTATTTTAAAATCCCTTGAAAATAGCAGTGGCCCTGTGGTGGACATGAGGCTGCCATCACATCTGGTTTTGGCCTTCTTTCTAACCACATTTGAAGAAGGCATCAGCAGAAGCCAGAAATAAGGATTTATTTATTTCATTTACACCCCACCTTTCATCCCAATGGGGACCCAAAGTGACTTACATCATTCTCCTCTATTTTATCCTCACAACAACCCTGTTAGGAAGATCAGGCTGAGAGTGTGTGTGACTGGCCAAAGGTCACCAAATTAGCTTTCCTGATAGAGCAGGGATCCAAAGCTAGATCTTCCAGATCCTAATTGACACTCTAATCACTACATCATTCTGACTGTCTTTATAAGAACATAAGAGAAGCCATGTTGGAGCAGGCCAATGCCCCATCCAGTTCAACACTCTGTGTCACACAGTGGCCAAAATCCAGGTGCCATCAGGAGGTCCACCAGGGGGCTAGAACTCCAGAAGTCCTCCCACCGTTGCCCGCCCCCCCGCCTAAACACCAAGAATAGAAAGCATCACTGCCCCAGAGAGATGAGTGATGAGGTCCATAAAACCATCCCTGATGAGAGAGTTGGAGCATATGGGGGCAGGCAAGCAGATCATATTGATGTTTTTAATTAGCTGGATTTCTTCTTATGATCTGTTAGTTTAAATAACAAAGTAGTGGCTTCAGAACAGGGGAGGACTACACTGGTGATGAAAAGATTAAAGAGAATTCTATAAATAAACAGTCCACTCATCCCAAACTTTAAGCAACAACCTCTCCGAGAAACTGCTTTCAGCGCAATATGAGTCAGGTTGTGGTGACGAGAGAGGAGGTCCTACAACTGATAGACAATTTAAAAACTGATAAGTCACCAGGCCCAGATGGCATACATCCAAGAGTTCTGAAAGAACTCAAAGGTGGACTTGTGGATCTCCTGACAAAAATATGTAATCTTTCATTAAAATCTGCCTCTATTCCTGAGGACTGGAAGGTAGCTAATGCCACCCCCTTCTTTAAAAAGGGTACCAGAGGAGATCTGGGCAATTATATGCCAGTCAGTCTGACTTCAATACCGGGAAAGTTGGTGGAAACCATTATTAAAGAGAGAATTAGTAGGCACATTGATGAACAAAAGTTATTGAGGAAGACTCAGCTTGGGTTCTGTAAGGGAAGATCTTGTCTCACTAACCTGTTAGAGTTCTTTGAGGGGGTGAACAAACATGTGGACAAAGGGGACCCAACAGATGTTGTTTACCTTGACTTCCAGAAAGCTTTTGATAAAGTTCCTCATCAAAGGCTCCTAAGTAAGCTTGAGAGTCTAGAGTTGAGAGTCATGGGGTGAAAGGACAAGTCCTCTTGTGGATCAAAAACTGACTAATTAATAGGAAACAGAGAGCGAGTATAAATGAGCAATTTTCAGGGTGGAGGGTGGTAAGCAGTCAGGGTGCCGCAGGGCTTAGTACTGGGTCCGATGCTTTTTTACTTGTTCATTAATGATTTGGAGTTGTGAGTAAGCAGTGAAGTGGCTAAGTTTGTGGATGACACTAAATAGTTCAGGGTGGTGAGAACCAGAGGGGATTGTGAGGCACTCCAAAGGGAGTGCTGGGCAAGTTGAGGCTGGGCGAGTGGGTGTCAGCATGGCAAATGAGGTTCAACGTGGCAAAGTAATGCACATTGGGGCCCAAAATCCTAACTATAAATACAAATTGATGGGGTATGAACTGGTGGATTTATTTATTTATTTATTTATATTAGGATTTATACCCCGCCCTTCTCACCTAAGTGTCTCAGGGCGGCTTACAGCATAATAATTCAAACACTTCAGTTTAAAACATTTAAAAATACAATTAAAATACAATTAACCATAAATTAATAAAAACAAGATAGAATAAAACCGGCGGTCTATAGATGCATTTTGTTCCATCCAAGATATTTTCATTGTCAGTTAATATTATAGGCCTGCCGGAAGAGGGCTGTCTTACAGGCCCTGCGGAATTGCCCTAGATCCCGCAGGGCCCGCACCTCTTCCGGCAGCTGGTTCCACCAATAAGGTGCCGTTATTGAGAAGGCCCGATCCCTGGTGGATTTTAGGCGGGCCTCCTTTGGCCCGGGGACTACCAACAGGTTTTGCGAACCTGAACGTAGTACTCTCTGGGGAACGTGTGGGGAGAGACGGTCCCTAAGGTAGGCAGGTCCTAGGCCATATAGGGCTTTAAAGGTAATGACCAACACCTTGTACCGGACTCGGAATATTACTGGCAGCCAGTGCAGACCCTGGAGCCCCGGCCGAATGTGCTCCCGTCTTGGGAGCCCTAATAGCAGCCGGGCAGCAGCGTTCTGCACCAACTGCAGTTTCCGGGTCCGGCACAAGGGTAGCCCCATGTAGAGGGCATTACAGTAGTCCAGCCTCGACGTGACCGTAGCATGAATCACTGTTGCCAGGTCGTCACGTTCCAGGAAGGGGGCCAACTGCCTCGCCCGCCTAAGATGAAAAAAAGCGGACTTGGCAGTGGCTGCTATCTGAGCCTCCATCGTCAGTGAAGGCTCCAACAAGATCAAGAGATACTGATCAAGAGAGAGATCTTGGGGTCATGGTAGATAACTCACTAAAATGTTGAGACAGTATGCAACTGCAATAAAAAAGGTCAACACTATGCTGGGAATTATTAGGAAGGGAATTGAAAACAAATCAGCCAGTATCATAATGCCCCTGTATAAATCAATGGTTTGGCCTCATTTGGAGTACTGTGTACAATTCTGGTCACCACACCTCAAAAAAGATATAGCATTGGAAGAAGTGCAGAAAAGGGCAACTAGAATGATTAAAGTGTTGGAACACTTTCCTTTTGAGGAAAGGTTAAAATTCTTGGGGCTCTTTAGCTTGGACAAATGCTGACTGAAGGGTGATATGATAGAGGTTTACAAGTTTATTAATGAGATAGAGAAGGTAGAGAAAGAAGGACTTTTCTCCCTTTCTCACAATACAAATCTAGAACTCGTGGGCACTCAATGAAATTGCTGAGCAGTCGGGTTAGAACAGATAAAAAGAAGTGCTTCACCCAAAGGATGATTAACACATGGAATTCACTGCCACAGGAGGTGGTGGCGGCTACAAACATAGACAGCTTCAAGAGGGGATTAAGAGCCTTAAAGAGGCTGTTTTCCTCTGTGCTGTATTCCCCTGTTTATGCCTGGGAATTAAGTTCTGAACACAGAACACCCAGGACCAGTGTTCCCTCTAGGCTGAGTTAGTGTGAGCTAGCTCACATTTTTTTAGCCTCTAGCTCACACATTTTTGTCAGCTCAGGAAAAGGGGCCCTAGAGCAAGCTAATTTATGCAGTCGTTCACAACTTTAATGCCAGTAGCTCATGAAGTAGAATTTTTGCTCACAAGACTCCACAGCTTAGAGGGAGCATTGCCCAGGACACATATGTCTTCAGAACACGAGAGCCTGGAGTGCTTTGTAATTACAAAAAGCCATTATATATTGTAATTATATTTAGGCTTCTGTTTACTATAGGTATGGTGACCTCAGCAAGGGGCTTTCAAGGCAAGTGAGAAGCAGAGATGGTTTACCATTGTCTTCCTCTGCAGAATCTTCCTTGGTGGTCTCCCTTCCAAGTCTCGACCTTGCATAGCTTCTGAGATCTGATGAGAGCAGGTTATATCTTCCCTCTTCTCCCTGTTTATCCAAGCCAACAGAAATGTCTGCTTCTCACCAAACCAAACTGCCTATGCATATTTCATATCAGAATGACTACAGTCAGCACTCAGCAGCTTAGTAACTGAAGGTAATCTTTCGTTAAGCAGCTGTTATATGCTTTTAAAAAAGCCTACATTTTTCATATATTTTAACATTAGAAGCAATGGTTACAGCAAGGGGAGAAATCTTGGGCTGGGAGTAACAAATGGGGACGAGGCCTCTGAGCATGCACAAAATATTCTTCTAGTACAGCTGATAAGCGCAGCTTGCCTCCCACCCATTTGGATTGAAAGAGCACAGTTTCTAGGCAAACTTGCTGGATTTAATTGCCAATGTGTAGGACAGTTAGTTTCCCATCCGGAAGCATAAAAATAAAAATTTCACAGGATGGGCAAATCCCCGCCCCAAGGCTGTGAAATTTGGGCAAGGAACTGCTGTTGCTAATGTAACAGGAAAAAAAAATATCTACCAACTTTTCCTTTCCAGCCTCCTCAAAGAACATGCAGCAGGAGCATGGATGTTCACATGGCCGAGTAGATTCCTCCAATCGCCAGCCGGCTCTCCCTTTCAGCCAATCAGGACTACTTCCCTTTGCTGTGGGAGTCAGCAGAAAATCATTCTTCATCATCATAACACCGGTGCTGGCAGGAAAGGGGAGTGTCGGTTTCAGCAAAACTGAAAACGGTGTCTTGCAATTTCTCTCTCTTCCCACACCTTCCCATCACTGTGTTTTCCTGACTTGCAGGCCATCTGCGTTTTGGGCGGGGTTTCATCAGAATGAGAACTACTGAAGGTGACCCTGGAATCCACTTGTGATCCCAGAACTCAAAACTTCAGGAGTTTGCTTTTGAGCCGCAGAAGAAATATAAATGAAGCAAATAAACTGCTTTCCTTTCATGTGAGAGAACTATGTTCAGTTTTGGGCACTGTATCTCAAAAAGGGCATTGAAAAACTGGAAAAACTACAGAAGAGGGCAACCAAGATGATTAAAGGGTTGGGACATCTTTCCTGTGAGGAAAGGCTGAAGAATCCAGGACTTCTCTGTTTAGAAAAGAGATAACTGAGGGGACATGATAGAGGCTTATAAAATTATATATGGAGTGGAGATAGTTGAGAAGTCGGAGGGCATCCACTAAAGTTGATTCATGATTGACAAAAATAAATACTTCTTAATTAAATGAGTCGTTAAAATGTGAGTTTTGCTGCCAGAGGACAATGATGGCCACAAAAGGATTAGACACATTTATGGAAGACAGGTCTATCGATAGCTACTAGTCGTGGAGACTGAGGTGAACCACCATTTTAAGAGGCAGTCAGCTTCTGAATCCCAGTGCTAGGAGGCAACATCAGGGGAAGGCCTCACCTTCTAATGTCCTGTTGTTGGACCTCCAAAGTAACTGGTTAAGGCCACTGTGTGAGACAGGATGCTGGACTAGATGGAGCACTGGTCTGATCCAGCAGGGCTTATTTTAATGATCTTATGAAAAAAGCTCTTGGAGGCTAAAAAAAAAAAGGGAGGGGGGAGAGAGAGAGGAAGGAAGTGTCTGGATAGGAGGGAGAATATTTGTTAATATCATATGTTTTCATGCTGTGGTTTGAGGGCCTGTTTTTATGCTGTTGTGTTAAGATTTTATTTTATGGCCTTACTTGTGAGCTGAGGAGAAGAGCTGGACTGATTTCACACTAGGGCTTGTTCTGGGTGGAGAGCCCTTTTGCCTCTGGCGCTTCTCTCAGTTTTTGCACAAGCTGCCCAGGAGCTGTGAGTTGGCGCACTGCTTTTCCACGGCAAGTAACCTCAACTAGACCAGTGAAGAATTTGGGTTAATGGGGCAAAATTTGAATTTTGATTTGAAGGGCAGCATTCAGATAGCCTTAACTATGGCATTGGAAGTGTAATGATTAAAGAACCATCCCTGGTAACTGTTTTTAAGGTCTGTGGCAGAGGCTGTGCTACACACCCCTTACAAACCCTTTATTCAAGTTTGTTCCTTGACTAGCCTGTAACCAAAGGATCAGCAAGCTCAAGGATGGAGTGGCAATGAACTCAGACTGTAATTCCGGCCCCTAGAGTGTGTTGGTAATGAACTGTGGCTTGCAACAGGGAAAATGGACTTGGCCCACTCACAAGACGGCAAGTCTCTTGGGAGGAAGGAAATGGTTACATCATTGGAAACTCTTCAGCCCCTTTGCATCAATCTTCATTTGTTGGAGAAAACAATGCTCCTCCTGACCCTTATCCGAATTGGCTTTGTGTCAGGAAAAGGCATTATGAGAAAGCATCTCCCATTATCTGCCTTATTGGTGTGAAGTACTAGATAATGTCTTTCTTTCTTTCTTTCTTTCTTTCTTTCTTTCTTTCTTTCTTTCTTTCTTTCTTTCTTTCTTTCTTTCTTTCTTCTTTCTTTCTTTCTTTCTTTCTTTCTTTCTTTCTTTCTTTCTTTCTTTCTTTTCCTCCCTCCCTCTCTGTGAACAAGCAATAACAATAAGAGACCTGAAGGTGCTTTGAACAAAGAATTCTAGCTGTCCACAGAATAGATTTCCAGTTTCTTTGGTTCCACTTTTTTCCTCTAGTCAGGCAAGTTTTTGCAAAGCTCCAGAACTTCCAGGAAACTTGCTTAGCAGCAAGGATGAGTGTACATATCCTGAAGAGAGGTTGACTCATTGGGGAAAAGTCTAGCACAGGGGTGGCCAAACTTCCTTAACATAAGAGCCTCATTGAATAAATGTCAGATGTTTGAGAGCTGCAAGACATGAACATCAGATGTTTGAGAGCTGGAAGGAAGGAAAGAATATAGATGGAAAGGAGAGATGGAAAGAAAGCAACTTTAATTTTAAATGCATTCTCCAAGCCACTGGCTTGGAGAAGTGATTTAAAGAGTCAAATGCCTTCTCCAAGCCAGTCAACAGGGCAGTGATGGCTTGGAGAGCCACACAATATGTGTGAAAGAGCCACATGGGTCTCTCGAGCCACAGTTTGGCTATCCATGTTCTAGCATCTCCCATTGCTGGTGAAGCCTAAACTGGGGTCACAATCAGGATTATCAGGTCTGAGATTCAGATGGGAGAGAGTGGGGGTTTGGAACTAAGGAAGGATGCGGGGCAGACCAGTGGGTGGAGGGGCTGAGTCTCATGGTGCCTGGTTGGGGCACCTGGTAGATCAAGAAAAGTGCTTGGGAGATAAAAGGAGGATACTTGGCAGACCTAGGGTCAATAGAGTTAACAACCTCCAGGTGGTAAATGGAGATCTCCAGGCAGGGCCATAACTAGGCAGGCCGTGGGGATGTTGACTCCTACCAAATCTGCCAAACACACCTTCTCCTGGTCCCCCCCCCCTCTATTGTTTATGCTTCACTGGGTTCAGGTAGCTGGCTCAAGGTTGACTCAGCCTTCCATCCTTCTGAGGTCAGTGAAATGAGTACCCAGCTTGCTGGGGGGGGGGGGGGGGAGTGTAGATGACTGGGGAAGGCCATGGCAAACCACCCCATAAAAAGTCTGCCATGAAAATGTCATGATGTGACGTCACCCCAGAGTCGGAAACGACTGGTGCTTGCACAGGGGACTACCTTTACCTTTTTAATTAAATTAGCATCACCCCCAACACCCAGGAAAAAAAAAAAATCCAAGATATAGATCTGTCTCCTGAGATTACAATTGATCACCAGGTGACAGAGATCAGTTCACCTGAAGAAAATGGTCACTTGAAAAGGTGGACTCTGTGGCATTACACTACATTGAAGCCTTTCCCCTCCCCAAACCTGCCCTCCTTGGGTTCCACCTCCAAACTCCCTAGTTATTTTCCAGCCCGTAGCTGGCAACCCTAGGGGTGGAGCTCAGTGGTGTATGGCACTGTGGTTGATAGAGGGGATGCCAGTCTCCAAGTGGGGCTTAAAGATCTCCTGGAATTAAAGCTCAGCTGTAGACTTCTGGACACTCATAGTATGAAACAAAGTACTTCTTTGCTAGGGTTGCCAACCCCCAGGTGTGGCTTAGAGACTTCCTGGAATTATTAATCCTGTTTTAAAGTTTTATTAAGTTTTCACACAGAAATAAAGGACCATGGAGAAAGATGGGTATAGAAAAGAAACAATACATAGGAAATCAGAAATTTAGTCTATTCTGCATGACAATTCATCATATAAAAGGCCACAAAAAGAAGGTAGCATAGTACATACTGAAGTGAGCTTTATGTGTTTTTATACATTTTATAGGTATTCTATGTATTTTATTGTATAATTATAATTATTAATGTATTATTAATGTATTTAAATTGATTTTGTTGGTTTTTATGTTGTAAGCCGCCCTGAGCCCACCTCGGTGGGGTAGGGCGGGATATAAATCGAAATAAATAAATAAATAAATAAATAAATAAATAAATAAATAAATAAATAAATAAATAAATAAAACATATTTCCATATTTTCAACAACAACAACAACAACAAATCTCACTGTTCATTGATATATAAATATCATTAATTCTTGCTTAAACTTTCCTGATTTGGATCAAAGTCTCAATATACATGCAGTAATGAATAATAATGGCAGGTATAAAATAATTAGATTTCGCATCAGTCGATCAGAAAGTTAGCCAAGAGTGTCAAGCCAAACATGTAATGGTTCCCAATTTTTTCTTGCTTCTTCCTTAGGCTTGCCATCTAGTAATGAAGATAGATAGTCCATCTCAGCTGTCTCCAATATTATTATTAATTATTAATGATATCCATACTACAGAGATCACATCCCCCTGGAGAAAATGGATGCTTAGGAGGGCGGATTCTATTGCATTATACCCCACTGAGGTCCCTGTCCTCTCTAGGCTTCACCCTCAAATCTCCAGGAGTTTCCCAACCTGGATCTGGCAACCCCACTCCACATTCCCCTGGCAACTAGGGGTGCCATCCTCCAGGTGGGACCTGAGAATCTCCTGGAATTATGGTTTATCTCCAGACTACAGAGATCACTCCCCCTGGAGATTATGGCAGCTTTGGTGGGTGGATTCTGGGGTATTGTACCCCACTGAGGTCCCTCTCCTCCCCAGGCTTCATCCCCAAATCTCCTGGAGTTTCCCAGCCTGGGGCTGGCAACCCAATTCCACCCATCTCCTGCCTGTCGTCAGGGGAACCTGGGAACCCTTCTGGCAGCTGTACTTGGCAGACATAGGACAAACCAGTAGCAAGCAGAAAAAAAACCCTTTCCTTTGATTCCAGAGCCTTATTTTAAGATTTTAGCCACTAGCGGTTAAGTGTGCAGACTCTTATCTGGAAGAACCGAGACCGATTCCCCACTTCTCCACTTGCAGCTGCTGGAATGGCCTTGGGTCAGCCATAGCGCTTGCAGAACTGTCCTTGAAAGGGCAGCTTCTGGGAGAGCTATCTCCACCCCACCTACTTCACAGATGTTTGTTGTGTGGGGGGGAAGGTAAAGGAGATTGTTAGCCACTCTGAGATTCAGAGTCATCGTTGTCGTTCTCATCATCATCATCATCATCTTCTTCTTCCTCCGCCTCCTCTCCCCCCCCCCCAGGAGCAACCAAGGAGGCAGCTGCAAAACTGAAATTTTAAGTCAAACTCTAGCTAACTATAACCGCAAGGACACCTGTCCCCCCACCCCTCATTAAGGTCAATTGGCTTAGTGATGACTGGAGGCACTCCCCCTCCTGTGTTAGTGCTAATGTGAAAAAGCTTGATAAAGATGCCCAGTCCAGGATTGGTCTGTGCAGCAGTAGATAAAATGCCAGCTTGTCTGGAGCAGAACTGATGTCAACTCCAGCGAAGTGGAAGTAGGGCAATGTCGAATGTAAATAAACAATGTCATCTGCCCTACATATAAAAGCATAACAAACCAGGCAAGGAAATGGCATGAGTCTTTTTTTACTTTTGAAAGCAAGGGATAAAGCAAGTGGAAATATATAAAAACATATTCATACTGATGGCTCCTGTCTTGCTTCCAAAGGACAGCATCTGCAGATTTGGATCAAATGTACATCCTTTTGACTTTCAAGGGACTCTTTGGCTCAGTGAAGAGCTCTGTGATACTCAAAAGGTTTGCAAGTTTTAGTGCTGCCAAAAGTAGTGTTCTTTTGTATTAACTGGATTTTTAGCTAGGCAATGGATGTTTCATATTATTTGCTCAGTGAAGAATTATCTCTGCCATTCATTCTGAATAAAACTTCGTTGGTCTGAAAGGTGCTGCTGGACTCCAAGTTTGTTCCATTGCTTCAGACCAACATGGTTGTCTACCTGGATCTACTTCCATATCCTTGTTTTCCTTTAAGTTGTAGGCCTTGTAATTCAAAACATTTTACCAGGAAAATAAAATGTAACCTGTGTGGCGTGATCTTCACATAGCTTGAGAAAGAAATAAATCACACCATTTTCCTTGGGAGGGGAGATTTGTCAACAGTCTCCAGGTTAATTTTATTTTACCACCACACCTCAACTCTATATGTTTGTGTCCATTGTTGGTCCTTAGTAGTTCTGGTCCCTGCCCCTGGAAAATTATTGTCCCTGTTCATCCTAAGTTTTTGCCTTTGAGGAATGTCCTGTTGTTAGTCTAAGATGTTAATATTCTCTGTCTTTAGAATTCACCTTCCTTTCTGGCATCTCCTATCTTAAGAACGTAAGAACCTAAGAAGAGCCCTACCGAATCAGACTAGTAGTCCATCTAGTCTAGCACCCTGTCTCACACAGTGGTCAAACAATGGCTCTTGAAGGGTAACAACAGGGCATAGAAACTTGAGGCCTTCCCCTGTTAGTGCCTCTGAATGTGGATGTCTCTCAGTAACCATAGCTAGTAGCCATTGATAGACTTATCCTCCATGAATCTGTCTAATCCCCTTTTAAAGCTGGCTGTGGCTGTGGCCAGCACTACATCCTCTTGCAGCAAATTCCACATTTTAATCACTCACTGTGTAAAGAATACCAGTTATGCTGTTTATAGATCTGCCCTCTTGTCAACAGAAGTGCTGGCAGTTCCACACTCGAGGCTCAAGGCAAGATGAGGATCTGGATGACACAGTCTAGCCCTATCTCCTCAGATCTTGGAAGCTAAGCAGGCTCGGCTGTGGTCAGTATTTGGATGGGAGACCACCAAGGAGGTCCAGGATCACTTGGCAGAGGCAGGCAATGGCAATCCACTGCAAAATGTCTCTTAGAATCATAGAGCTGGAGGTACCTCTAGGTCTAGTCCAACCCCCTGCACAATGCAGGAAACTCACAATGCCTCCCCCTAAATTCACAGGATCCTCAAGGCTGCCAGATGACCATCTGTTTAAAAACCTCCAAGGAAGGAGAGCCCACCACCTCCTGAGGAAGCCTGTTCCACTCTTGCCTTGTAAATGCTACAGGGTCACCATAAGTTGACTGTGACTTGATGGCACTTCCCACCATCATCGTTAGGGCTTTTTAAAATCAAGAATGCACAGAAAATCTGAGATTCAGTTCTCAGAAAATCTGGCTCAAACATGAATGTAGAATCCCCCACAGTTCCGGCTGGCTTGGTGTTAGGTTGTGTTGCCTAATGTGAAAACGAGTTCCTGCTGGGATTTTTCTACAAAAAACAAAAACCTGTGTGAAACAATGGAGATGTCAGGGGTGTGGCCTAATATGCAAATGAGTATGTGCTGAGCTTTTTCTACCAAAAAAGCCCTGACCATTGTCATAAGTGAAACATTGGAAGGTATAAAAGTAATGCTTTTCAAATTTGTTCCCCAGCATCATATCTTTTGGTATTTTTGGTGTGGTACAAAAAAAGCTTTCTTTCTTTCTTTCTTTCTTTCTTTCTTTCTTTCTTTCTTTCTTTCTTTCTTTCTTTCTTTCTTTCTTTCTTTCAAATCTGAACTTCAATGTAAGTGAAGTTAAACGGTCTGAATAAAACAAACAAGCATTCTCGGACATTGACTGAAGTTTGTCTCTTTGCGGTTCACAAACACGCCCTCTATTCTTGTGGCTTCTATTTTGGGACCAAGCTATGCCCTCTGAGCCCCCATTTCAGCATTCATCCCTTTTCTCTCTGGCACAGCAACAGGGTGGAATCTGCCATCTCCTCTGTGTGTGAGTTTAGGCATGGATTTGCCTGCCAGGGGTGTTTTCAGCCCCAACTAGGGGTCCTGATGCCTTCACCTTGTATGGTGGTGAGAGATCACGGATCCCTCCCCCAGCTCAGATCTCCATTTTGCCTCTGGGGAAGTAAACAACTTCCAGGAAAGATCTCTGCAGTTACAAGTATACACGTCTGTATAGAATAAATCTCTCCCCCCCCCACCTTCCTGGACAGCTGGTATGAGTAAACAGCTATCTCTGAACCACAAGTGCCTTCTGGGTGCTGAGTGAGTATACATGCTTTAAAAAATATCCACTCTAAACCCGGCCAATAGAGATTGGATAACCCCAGGGAAAGAACTCAGCATCCCAGGCTTGCCTCATGAGCTATCTCTGTATACTATAGTTTCATACTCTTCACATTTTTATGGATGAAATAGAACATTTGAATGTAAGAAGAGCTCTGGTGGACCCAGGGCTTTTTCTGAAGCAGGAACTCCTTTGCATATTAGGCCACACACCCCTGATGTAGCCAATCCTCTAAGAGCTTATAGTAATAAGAGCCCTGTAAACTCTTGGAGGATTGGCTACATTAGAGGGGTGTGGCCTAATATGCAAATATGTTTCTTTGGTGGCCCTGGGTGGACCAGATCAACGATCCTTCTAGTCCAGCATCCTGTTTCTACACAGTGGCCAATCAGATGTCCTGGAGGACCAACAAGCATGGCAGAGAATCCAAAGCTTCCCCCTGATGCCTCCCAGCAACTGGCAAGTCAGAGATACACTGCCTCTGAACATGGAAGTTCCATTTAGCCATCATGGCTAACAGCCATTGATGGATTCATCTATTCTATCCTTGTGTTTTCTTTTTTTAAAGCCATCTGAGCTAGAAACCATCATTACATCTTGTGGCAGGAAGTCCCCCAAGTTAATTATGTGTTGTGCAAAGAAATAGGTTTGCCAATTTGGGCTTGAGTAATTCCTGGAGATTTGAGAGTGGAACCAGTGGCGGGCAGGGCATGGGGAGGGCAGGGACCTCAGTGGGGTACAATGCCAGAGAATCCAGCGGGGTACAATGCCAGAGAATGGGGTACAATGCCAGAGAATCCAGCCTCCAAAATAGTCACTTTTACCCTGGGGAACTGAGATGAGCTGTAATTCCAGGGGATCCCGAGCAATGTTCCCTCTAAGTTCCAAAGTTTTGTGAGCAAAAATTCTACTTTGTGAGCTACTGGCATTAAAGTTGTGAGCTACTGCATAAATTAGTGTGCTCTGGGGTCATCCTTCCTGAGCGAAGACAGAAATGCGTGAGCTGGAGGCTAAAAATGTGTGAGCTAGGTCACACTAACTCAGTTTAGAGAGAACACTAATCCCCAGGTGCTACCTGGAGGCTGGCATCCCAATGCCAGCAGGGAAGTTTGCTTATATGCGGGAGCTGGGGCTTTCAATGGAAAATTCCTTTCGTTTCCTCACCAGTGTTCCCTTGCATTCATGTAATGTCTTCATTTTGGTCATTAAACCGAGACTTGAATCACATGAAGGTAATTACAGGTACAGTCCTTCAAGCCCACAGCACCATGACCTTGATTCTGCCTTCATGTTTGTTTCTCTCACTGGGTGTGAGAGGCTGGCTGGTTGCCAAACGTTGCTCTCCAGCACACAAATGCTACAAAATTAAAACAGGGCTTGGGTGTTCTCTGTTTTGCAGGTCTTGCCATGCGTCAAAGAGGTTGGGACGACTTTCTGATGAGGAAAGGCTAACGAGCTGGGCACTTTTAAGACTAGAAAAGCAGGAGAGGATAGAGGTTTACAAAATGATGCATGGGGTGGAGACAGTGGCTAGAGGGAGCTTTCTCTTCCTAGAACCTCAGGGGGCACTTGCCCTGCTTGTGCAGACAACAACCATTCAGACTGCTAGGCGGGGCCAGTGCTAGGCTTTCTGGCACCCTAGGCAAGTCACCCACTAAAAAATAGGGAAAATAAAGAGTGCCAAACTTGAAACTTTTCACATTTTTAATTTACTGATTTTTAATTTTAATTTTTCAAAAAAAAAATGTGATGTTATAAAAAACTGTAAGAATAAGTGCTTGCCGTCCACACCAGGAAGAAGGGTGGTGGGACAGGACGAGGTGGGAGGCCAAGTCACACAATGGGGAGGGGGGGTTGGCTTGACTTTGTTGAGGGCAGCTTGATAGTGGGAGAGAATGAGGTGAAAGCGGTCAGGAGCCAGAGTCATGCGTTGGGGAGGGAGCACCCAGTGGTGCCCGCTAGGCCAGGTGGTGCTCTAGGCGAGTGCCTACTTCGCCTACTCCCATGCACCAGCCCTGCTGCTAGGTTGCCAACAAGTCTGGAGAAAAATGTCTTGTTCCTTAATATGTGAAAATGGGCCGGTGAAGCTTTTTGTGACATGTCAATAAACAACATCACCTAGTAAATAATAGCCTGTTCAAAGACAGGGACCAATTTCCCACTAACCTTAAGCCGCTTTTATGCTCCTCTTCTCTGCGGGGATTCCGTTGGATTTCACACTATCTGCTCTGGGGCTGCAACTAGCTTCTGCTTTTTCATGCAGCAAACAGAAACTGGTTTTTAGATGTTTCTGTTTGCCGCACAAAAAAGGCAAAGCTATTTGCAGCCCTGGGGCAGATAGTGTGAAATCCGACGGAAGCCCTGCTGAGAAGAGGAGTGTGAGAGCGCCGTAAGGCGAGTGGGAAATCGGTCAGGATTTTTCCCCCCTCCATTAATTTGGCAATCCTAATTTTCAGGGACACTTCCAGCATGATAGGCTGGGGCTGCCAAAGCCGCAGTGCTGATAGGACTCATTTCTGACCCTTGAGGATAGGTGGGAGAGTGTGTGTAATAAGTTAGAGTGTTGGACTAGGATCTGGATGGTGCAGGTTTGAATCCCCACTCTGCCATGGAAGTTGTCTGGGTAACCTTGGGCAGTCACACACTCTCAGCCTACCTACCTCACAGGGTTGTTGTGAGGATAAGATGGGGAAGAGGAGAATGAGGTAAGCTGTCTTGGGTCCCCATTGGGAACAAAGGAGGGTATAAATGCTGTAAATTACAAATAATTTTCATACTGCAACACTCTATAAATTCAAAGACAAAGTTAATCATTCCATATTTAAGTCTGGCAGTGGCAGCTATAGAAGACGACGGCAGTTCTATATGTTGTTGACCAGGGCCTGATATACAAATTTCCAGTCTTCTGTGATTTCAGCACCTAAATCTCTTTCTATCCATACTATGTTTTCTTTAAAAGGCCTGCACGGACACACACACACATATTCACTTTCAAGCATTTCCCATCCTGTTTTCTTTCACTGATTTCCCCCATCGTGCTAAGATGCATATTGCTTGCTGAAGTCTACCCTTTCTAAACCTCCTCTAGAGTTACTTGGTGAGATCCATGAATCTTATGTAATTATATCTCGGCTGCTTACCTAAAACTTGGACCCAATCATGTCTTCCAGCCTGTGGGCATGGAACACGATACTGCCAGATTAGATTGCAGAGACCAGCAGAAATGATGCGCCCTGTCCAGTGAACAAACTTAACCTGGGAATCTGCAAAGAGGTGTTCCAACTGATGGGAATGGCTCTGGGATCTTTACTGAACCACAGCTATTGTTTTGAGCAAAGCAAGAGAAAGGGTTCTTCTGACTCACTATGGCTGGTCATTACTAAGTAGGGTTGCTCGTTCTATGTAGAGAAATTCCTGGAGATTTGGGGGATGGTAGGGTTTGGGGAGGGTATAAAGTAGGGTTGCCAATCCCCAGGTGGGGGCAGGGGATCCCCCAGTTTGGAGATCCTCCCCCCCCCCGCTTCAGGGTCATCAGAAAGTGGGGGATGGGGGTGGGAATGTCTGCTGGGCACTCCATTATTCCCTTTGCAGACCGATTCCCATAGGGTGTAATGGAGAATTGATCCACAGGTATCTGGGGCCCTGAAGGGGCTGTTTTTTTGTTGTAGAGGCACCACATTTGTACCATAGCATCCAGTACATCTCCCCAAAATACCCTCCAAGTTTCAAAATGAGCCCCAAAAGAGGGTGCCCCTATCCTTCATTATTTCCAGTGGAGGGAAGGCATTTAAAAGGTGTGCAGTCCCTTTAAATGTGATGGCCAGAACTCCCTTTGGAGTTCAATTATGCTTGTCACAACCTCGCTCCTGGCTCCACCCCCAACATCTCCTGGTTTCACCCCCAAAGTCTCCTAGCTCCACCTCCAAAGTCCCCAGATATTTATAAAGCCATCCACCTTCCCAAGTAACCATTTTCTCCAGAGGGGTTGAATTTGTCTGGAGACCAGTGGTGATTCTGGGAAATCTCCAGCCACCACATTAATGGAATGCAATGACAGCAGGGTCTAGTTATGCTGCACCAGGTATCCCAAGGGTGCCACACTTAATTGTGTGGGGCTGAATCCAATTCCGTGACCCTGGATTCTGTTTTGGGATTACAGAAGTGGGCCCCAACCTTTTTGGCTCCAGGGATCGGCCCCAGGGTCGGCAGGGTGGGGGCACCCAATTCAGCCTCCCCCGTCCCCTGCGGCGCCTCCTTCTCCCGTTTTCCTCCTCCCTCCTTCGCCACCCCCCCCCCCCCCCACGCAGCCTCACAGCCGCCTTCTCCCTCCTGTTTTCCTCTCCCGTTTCCTTTTCCCTCCTTCACCGCCCCCCGCGCAGCCTCGTCACCTCCTCCTCTCCCCGTTTTCACATTTTAAGGCCCGGGAAGGTGCTGTGAAGCAATCAGCTGATCGTCGGGAAAACCGCAGCAGCAGCAGCGAGCAACGCTGCCCTTGCCTCCTTCTCTTCCCCGGCCTTAAAATGGTGAAAATGGGGGGGGAGGCGCCGCGGGGAGGTGGGTGGCGAGGCTGCACAGGCCATTGCAAACAGGCTGTGGCCCAGTATCGGTCCCAGGCCCTGCGGTTGGAGACCCCTGGATTACAGGATATTGCTGTTGCTTCGGGGCAAGGGCAACCTGCCTGACAGTGATTTGTGAGGGTCTGTAAATACCTGCTCAACCCGTACATCTGTAAATTAACAGATTGTTCAGAGGACAGTGTAAGTCTGCACTTAGACACTGTTTAGGATTTCCTGCCGCACAGAAAAGGGGACGTGATGAACCTGATAATCTATCCTATGAGTGATTTCTGCTTTTTAAAAAATCAGATGCATTTGACAGTCTTTCCAATTAATGTAAAAGATCAAAATGGGTAGCCATGTTAGCCTGTCCATAGCAGTAGAAAAGAGCAAGAGTCCAGGAGATTTTGGAGGTGAAGCCTGGGGAGGGGGCAGGGTTTGGGAAAGGGAGGGGCCTCACTGGCATATAATGCCATAGAATCCACTCTTTAAAACAGGGGGATTTTTCTCCAGGGGAATTTATCCCTGTCATCTGGAGATGGGCATGGCTGGCCCTGCCACTAGGCAAACTAGGCAATTGCTTAGGGTGCTGGCCTTCTGGGGTACCAAAATGGGCACCCCCCACATGACTCAGAGATGTTATCAGTGGTGGGGGGGGCACCAGAAGTTAGCCTTGCCTAGGGTGCCAGACAGTCTAGGGCCGGCCCTGGAGATGGGTAGTAATTCCAGGAGATCTCAGGGCCTTACTTGAAGGTTGCAACCCTAACTGAGAACCGGCTTATTCATTCTGGGTGCAATTGATTCGTTTACTACTCTGGCAGGGGGAGGTGAAGCATTCGCAGAGCCTGATGAAGTTAAAGTAATTTCCAGGCATCTAAGACTGGCTCTTGACAACAGGTGCCTTGGGGCTCTCCTTGGCTTGACTGGCATTTTATTTCCCCTGTATGTATGCCTAGTTTTAAACTTCTCTTTAAACTGGAGAGCCAGTTTGGTATAGTGGTTAAGTGTGCGGACTCTTATCTGGGAGAACCGGGTTTGATTCCCCACACCTCCACTTACACCTGCTGAGATGGCCTTGGGTCAGCCATAGCTCTGGCAGAAGTTGTCCTTGAAAGGGCAGCTGCTGTGAGAGCCCTCTCCAGCCCCACCCACCTCACAGGGTGTCTGTTGTGGGGGAGGAAGGTAAAGGAGATTGTGAGCCGCTCTGAGACTCTTCGGAGTGGAGGGCGGGATATGAATCCAATATCTTCTTCTTCTTCTCTTTAATGCTTTGCAAAATGGGACCGTAGTAGCCATTTTCCTTTGTCTTTGCACAAGATTGCAAGGCTGGGTGGTTTGGGGGGAATCTTAGGTGCCTTCTTCTGGTTGAAAGGAGTGTCTTCTGGGCAACAGTATCTTACCTATCTACCAAGGTCTTCAGGAGAGAATTTTAAAGAGGAAGGAAGGAAGATAGACAGACAGACAGACACACAATATTATTTCTTCTGGGGTCTTGTGGACCCCAGAATCACGCACTGTGCAGAATGACTGATTCCATTATTGTGGCTACTAGCTGTTGACAGATCTCTCCACACACAAATCACACTCATGAGTCTGTCATGCTCATGACTTTATCGAATCCTTTCCTAGAACCATTCAAGAATGTGCTCATCACCACATCCTGTGGCAGTAAGTTCCATAAGTTGCTAATACACATTGCATGAAGAAGGAGTTCCTTTTGTTTGATTGGAATCTACTGCTCATCAATTGCGTTAGGATTCTAGTATTATAGGAGGGTTGGATTCCCTCTATACCCTGTCTTTCCATTGTTAATCAGTGTTAAAACCTCTGTCATCCTGTCCCTCTGCTTCTAAATGTCTACCCTGCTGCCGCCAGCCTCTCAAAACACCAGCTGGGGGAAGGAAGACAGCATGGTACATGGTGCAGCATGGTGCTCTCGTCAGATAGCGGAAGCTAAGCAAGGTTGGTGGTACTTGGATGGGAGACCACCAAAGAAGATTTTGCAGAGGAAAGCAATGGCAAACCACCTCTGCTTCTCACTTGCCTTGAAAGCCCTTGCTGGGGTCGCCACAGGTCAGCTGATGTATTACAGATGTAGCACAGCAGGGAGCTCATCATTTGGACTGTTCTTTTTCATCATTCTGTGATATTGGTTGCTTTAAGGTCAGAAGGATCAGGTCTGAGCCCTCTTCCTTTCTTCTGCATTTCAGCTGACAATGTCTGTGCAACAACCAAATTTGCTCTTGGATTTGAAGTCCCATCCTCCAGCCTCTGCTTAAAATGCTTTGCCTGGCAGAGGCACCCGCTGAATGCCAGCTGTCCCTGTGGCAGCTTAGGGTGACCTAAGTTTAGATCCTGTTGCCCACCATTCCCCTGCCCTCTGTCTTGCCTTTACCCTGCTTGGCTTAGAGAACACCCCACCTGTTCTACAGTCTAAAGGGATCTCTGCTTTTGGCTGGCCCAGGTCTGTCTGAACTGCTTATTTAAGCAGTCGTATCGGATGCTCCCCATTGGCAGGGCTAGATCTTCAAAGCATGTTGTACAAAGTTCAGTGTCTCGTGGCCCAGCACGTTTGCTCTCCGATTAGCAGCCACCACCTTGCATTTATAAGAAGAAGAAGAAGAAGATATTGGATTTATATCCCACCCTCCACTCCGAAGAGTCTCAGAGCGGCTCACAATCTCCTTTACCTTCCTCCCCCACAACAAACACCCTGTGAGGTGGGTGGGGCTGGAGAAGGCTCTCACAGCAGCTGCCCTTTCAAGGACAACCTCTGCCAGAGCTATGGCTGACCCAAGGCCATGCTAGCAGGTGCAAGTGGAGGAGTGGGGAATCAAACGTGGTTCTCCCAGATAAGAGTCCGCACACTTAACCACTACACCAAACGTGCTCTCCATACACCAAACATGCTCTCCATAAGCCTGTTGCTGCCTCTTGATTTCTTCTTTAAAAGACAGAGAACACAGAAAGGTTCCTTTTTGGATCAAACCAGTTGTCCATCTAGTCAGAAGAATGTAAGAGAAGCCATGTTAGATCAGGCCAATGGCCTATGCGATCCAACATTCTGTGTCACACAGAGGGCAAAACCCAGGTGCCATCAGGAAGTTCACCAGTGGAGCCAGAACTCCAGAAGCCCTCCCACCATTGCCCCCTGAGCACCAAGAATATAGAGAATTACTGCCCCAGACATAATAGTGTTCCATCTATACCTTTTGGTTAATAGCCACTCATGGTCCTCTGCTCCATATGTTTATCCATTCCACTCATGAAGCCATATGGGTTTGTAGCGCCACCATTTCCTGTGGCAGTGAGTTCCATGTTTTGCTTTGGGTGAAGTACTTCCCTTTATCTGCTCTAAGCCTACTTCTCATTGATTTCGCTGAGTACCCACAAGTTCTTATATTGTTAGAAAGGGGAAAAAGTCCAGCATCCTGTCTCACACAGTGACCAGCCAGTTCCTCTGGGCAGATCCAATAAGAGGACATAGAGGCCAAGGCCTTCTTCTGATATGGCCTCCTGGCACTGGGATTCAGAGGTTTACTGCCTCTGAATGTGGAGGTTCCCTTTGTCCCCATAGCTAGCAGATGCTGACAGACCTATTGTCCATGAATCTGTCAAATCCTCCTTTGAAGCCATTTGTGCTGTCACTACATCCTGTGGCAGCACATTCCACATTTTAATCATTCCTTGAGTTTAAAAAAATAATTTCCTTTGTCCACCTTCTGCTCATCAAATTCATGGGATGCCCCTGGCCCCAAGGTCTATTATTTTGGGAGTGGGAGAAAAAATTCTCTGTGTATACCTTGTGCATAATTTTATAAACCTGATGTTTTAACAACCTGCTCCTCAAATTCTCTATTTATATGCCTAATTATTAACTTACTATCACTTACCAGCCCCTGTAACTTTTTTGCTAGTGACACAGTTAATTTTATTTATTGTGCATGGCTTGGCTCACTTATGTGAGCAACCTATATGAGTTTGGCATCTTGTCTGATGCACATTGACTCTCTGCCCCTAAATGCCCCCATGATATGGCTTTTGAAGGTAGTTTTGTGTGTATTTAAGGGGGAGACAAAGCACTTTGCAATAACATTCAGCTCCTTTAACAAAGCACTTCCCATCTGCAAAGGAGCAAAGTGCTGAGGTTTGTATAGACTCATGCCTTCGGGGAACCTGACCAGTTTGAAACGGAATGGAATGGTTGGTGCCTCAGCAGCTTTGCTGGCCTGTGCAGAGATGAGGTAACTGCCCTTACTTAAAGCAGCAGAGAAGCTTCTCTTTTTTATCTCCTTCTTGCATACATTGGCCTGGTGGAACTTCCCCTTATCCAGCCCCATCACCCACCAGAGCCATTAGAACAAACACGGCTGGCGACTGGCGCTCTCTCTCTTGTTTGATTGCAAGCCGCTGCCCTCTGCTCTGATTGCAAGATTCCATCTGCCTTATCTTAGGCGGCTTTCTGATTAGGTTGGTTTGTTTCCCTTACTATGGAGTTTGGCAGCTTGTCCACAACATGGTTGCCAGGATGGAGCAACCCTAGAAACCATTTCCTCGCTTTAAATGATTTTTTTCCCATGGACTCCCCTGTTTATGGACTCCCCTGTAAACTCCACTCTGATTACCGCCCATCATTAAGGATATCTTTTTACCTCTAAGCTGAGTTTGATGGTTATTGCTATATCAGTTCCCTGGGAGAGGCTGCAATAGAGCATAGAGCAAGACAGATCGGTGGTGGAGCATTGATCAAGATGGGTCGCGGGATTAATCTGCCCGTAGCACTAGAAAAAAGCATGAATCCAGCACCGTAAAAACTGAAGAAGTAGACAGTGACTCACAAAAGCTCATAGCCAGCCAGAAATTTTGTTAGTCTTTAAGATGCTGCTAGACTCTTGCTGTTTTCTAATGGTAGAGCATGCACTTGTCTTATTGAAGATCCCAAGTTCACTTCCTGGTAATTCTCGTTAAAAAGGTTCTCAGGGAACAGGTGTTGCAAAAGTTCTGAGCCGGAGACCCTGGAGAGCTGCTGCTGCCAAGTACAAAGCTGAATGGATTATTGGCCTGACCTGGCATAAAACAGCTTCAAAAGTTATAAAGGAAGATGCAGACACGTTGCAATCACACACACTAAATAATGCACTTTCAATCCACTTTCAACTGGATTTTGCCATAAACTAAAATCCAGTTGGAAAGTGCATTGAAAGTGGATTGAAAGTGTATTATTTAGTGTGTGTGATCTCAGGCATAATATCATTTACTGGGTCAGTTCGGGTTAGTATAGATAGAGCAATGCCAGTTTTCAATGGGGAGGGGCTGTGGCTCACTGATGGAGCTCCGGCTTTGCATGCAGAAAGTCCCAGCTTCAGTCTCTGGCATTTCCAGTTAAAGGAACAGGTGATATAAAGACTTCTGCCTGAAACCCTAGAAAACTGCTGCAAGTTATTGTAGACCAAATCGACCTTGATAGATGACTAATCTGACAGCTTCACTTGTTCAGCTTTCACATATTTCCTTACCTGATGAGTTCTGTTAAATCAGAAACCTCACATAGCCAGATCTCAAAAAAGAGTTCGCGTGGGGGAGAATTCAAGGGGAGGGTCCACACTTTTAGTGTTAGAGCACCTGCTTTGCATCACAGAAGGCCCCAGCCAGATTCAGTCCCTGGAATATCCAGTTGGAAGAATCTACGCAGACTGGCAGTGGCTCTCTGGGGTCTCAGGCAGAGAGCCACTGCCAGTCTGAGTAGACAATACTGACCTTGATAGATCACTGGACTCAGTATGAGGCAGCTTCATGTCTTCAAACACTCAAACATCCTGAATTGTGTGCAAGAGATACAGCTGGGATTACCAGCTATTAGTGGGGAAGGACATGGCAAATAGGAGAAAATGCAGGCTTACCAATGGGTGGTTGCAATGCAGAAGATTCCAAACGAAAAGAGCTTAATAGAAAGCCTGGAAAGGATCATATCTACTATGAGTGAGCAGATATTGCACAAGGCTAGATCACTTCTAAGTTGGACTTGCTGCATAAACTGCATGGGGTGGGGGGTGGGGAGGAGATGTTTCTCTTCTTCTTTTTTGCTTGAAGGACCCACAGGCAAATTTCCTGTCAATATTCACCCATTCTGTCTGGCAGCTGCTGAGTAGTCAGTTTGGCCTGGATATTGTCTGATCATTTTTTGTGGCACTGTGGTTGCTGCTGCTTGTCAGCTGTGTTTTCCTGATCCCTGTTTTTAAACTTCAAATAGTTAAGGAGCTGGCTGAGGAACCTGTGTGCTAAGACCAGACCATGGGATATAAATGTTTCAAAATAAAATACAGAAGCTTTATTTGAATGTCAAGGATCTCCCTTCATTTAGTAGTAGTTACATGACGGTAGGGAGGGTGGGGTGCGCAAACTTTCCCCTGATTATTGAGGCTGCATTAATGGGACTTAGCTATTCTGAGCTATGCGCTTGTTATAAACAAACCGTTCTGCAAATTCAAATCCAATTTGACTTGGTGTTTCAAACAATCACACCAGTGGGTAGGCACTGCTCCGGGACGAGTCTTACCACAGGCTACTGGTCTCAGTGGTATCCATATATGACATCCCATTGGAGATGAGATAGGGTCTGTTGAATTCATGAGCAGTGCTCAAGCATGAAATCTACAAGGGAAGCAAAAAGGAGGAATCAATGGACAGGTCTCACAATGCAGGGAAGTAAAGTGTAGGGTCCCACAAGGATCAGTTTTGCTCTTTCTAAGCTGTGGAGTCCTGTGAGCAAAAATTCTACTTCGTGTGCTACTGGCATTAAAGTCATGAATGAGCGATTTGGCTACAGCATAAATTAGTTTGCTCTGGGGCCATCCTTCCTGAGTGAAGACAAAAATGTGTGAGCCAAAGACTAAAAAATTGTGAACTAGCTTGCACTAACTCAGCTTAGAGGGAACAGTATTCATAAAGGATCTGGAACTTGAGATGAGTAGTATAGTGGTCAATTTTGCAGATGACACAAGTTATTTGGGATGGTGAAAGCCAAGACTGAATGTGAAGAGCTCTGAGAGGATCTCCACAAACTGGTCGAGTGAGCAACATTGTGGCAAACGAAGTTCAGCGTTGGTCAGTGTAAAGTGATGCACATTTGGACAAAAAAAACTCTCAACATCAAGTATAGGCTAATAGGGTCTGAACTTGCTGAGACTGAGAGGAAAAGATCTTGGGGTCATAGGCAGATAACTCAATGAAAGTGTCAACCCAGTGTGCTGCAGCATTGAAAAAGGCAGACTCTGTTAGGGGTAATTCGGAAAGCGATTGAGAATAAAACAGCCAATATTGTTATGCCCTTTATAGATCTATGGTGAGGACTTATTTGGAATACTTTGTACAGTTCTGGTCACTATCTCAAAAAAGACATTGCAGAGCTGGAAAAAATACGGAGGAGAGCAACTAAGATGATTTCAGGTTGGAGCAGCCTCCCTAGGGGACGACATGTTCAAGGTTTATAAAATTATGCATGGGGTGGAGGGAACTGACAAAGCAAATTTTCTCCCTCTTCCAAAATGCTAGAACTTGAAAGCATCCAATAATGTTGATGGACAGTAGGCTTGGGATGATGGCCACAGCCCTAGACAGGTGATTAGACAGATTGATGATGTCTATCCATGGCTACTAGCCATGGTGACTGAGAGGAATCTCCACATTCCAAGGCACTAATCCTCTGAATGCCAGAGCCAGGAGGCAACATCAGGGGAAGGTCTTCATGCTGCAGAGGAACTAGTTGGCCATTGTGTGAGACAGGATGCTGGACTATTGGCCTGATCCAGCAGGGCTCTTCTTATGAAGGCCTCAGCCTCTATGCCCTGTTGCTGGCCCTTCAGAGGAACTGGTTGGCCACCATGTGAGACAGGATGCTGGATTAGATGAACCTCTGGACTGACCCAGAATGATTCCTATGTTCTGATGAGGCCAACAGCAACACGGACACCTATTAAGGCCGCATTTGGATTCAGTGTCCCCCCTGCCAAAGAATGGCTGAGTACATTACAAATGCTCATTATGAAAACCCATTCAAGAAACAGGACTGGGAGCAATCATGGCTGTTGTGGACTTTGAGCCCATTCATGGGAAAGGCAGACTAAAAATCAAACCAATCATTTGGGAATGTACTTTATATGGGACAGTTCTAACAAACTTTCCATGGTTTTCAGGTTTCTTTTACCTATGTTACACCTACTGTTGCCAGTTCCAGGTTGGGAAATGCTTGGAAATTTTGGGGGTGGAGCCTGAGGGCAGGGTTTGGGGAAAGACTCCATTAAGGAGTAATGCCATAGAATTCACCTTCCAAACCAGCCATTTTCTCCAGCTGTTGCCTGGAGATCAGTTGCAATATTAAAAAAATCTCCAACCACCAACTGGAGGTTGGCAACGCTAGTTGCACCCCAAACACACATACCCCTTTACCAGTTCTTCCCAATTCTCAAATTAATTTGTAGCTGTGCAGAGCACACACATTTCTGAAACCCCATGTGTTTGCACCACTTCGGAGTGGTGACAGATACTCCAGCTCCATCAAAGAGAGACAATATGAAAAGTTCCACCATTTTTAAATTTTTGGAAAAAAACTTTATTAAAAATGGTACCCCCAAAAGGGGCTTTCTATAGAATAACAGTACAAAATATAATTAAAAATTTCAAACCCATACAAAAAGCAAAATACACAGAAAATAAATCCACAGTAGAAAAAGACCAGTCAGTACACTTTTAAATTTGTGTCTGACCATCACTTAGACAGCATTTTTTTTAACCAACACAGCTCTGTACTGACAAAGCCTGGGAGATCAGTTAACACTTTGAATATACAGTGCCATTAACAAATACATTTTTTAAAAAAGTGCATTTTACTCAGTCAGTTGGGGATAAACCAGGCATGGGTGGAGAGTAGACATAAGAGCAGCCCAGAAGCAAAATAATTTGCAGTGTGATTTAAGTCAGCCTTCAGCTATGGCTATGAGGTGTACGGTTTTTACTCATTGACAGCTGTGCATGGAAGTAAGACTGTTTTGGCACCATTGGTCTTTGGTCTAGTGCATTTAGATATTGCTGGGCTTTTTGACACCAAGGCAGCAAGGGAATGCCTGAGAGTTCTCACTGCAACAGGAAGACACAAGGAAGATGCCCTCCTTCAAGGCCTCAAATTCTATCCCTGCACTGTGAGAGGCTGCTGCTGATCTGTTGCCAACCCCCCAGGGTAGCGACACTGGTTTATCCACATAATACAATACAGAGATACAAAATAAGAAAAGTATAGTGATTTTTCCTCCCTTTACCAAAAAAAGTTGGCTTGTTTATACTTAGGAGATATCAACGTCAAGTTAAAACATAAATACAGGAAATATTAAGTGCTACGTCAATGGTCAGCTGTGAGACTTCCATAACTGGCCACTTTTGAAAAGCTACACTAATATGCAGCATACACGATGCTTGTTAAATGACAAAAGAACATAACAAAAGAACAGTAAAAAATACAGACATTGCATTCTGAGAAATAGGAGCTCCCCCCCCCCTCCGCCCAATGTCTTGGGCCTGTTCTGTCATCCACCTGGAGTATGGGTTGGTGGTATAAAAGAGCAACACTTTCTACTACTTGCTAAATTCTTCTATTTTCACCTCTTCCCTTCATCTAGCAACATGACAATCCAGCATCTGACACCTACAAAACAGCCTAACAGCTTGTCTCCCACACATAAAAACTCCCCGAGGTTAAAGTGTTAAGTTTTTAAAGAAAAAAAAAATTTGTTCTGAAAGCAACACATACCTTTTAAAAGCTTGTTTTAGTATTGAAATTGTCAGACATAACCCCCCCCACATCTGTAGCTAGATCATAAGGTTCAAAACACTTTTGATCACTGATACAAAAAGTCATCGATACACCCATCTGTTGTTCAGTCTCTTATCTCCCACAGCCATTAATCTGTTGATTTTCCTCTCTTCTACAGGAAAACACCACATGCTCTCCATTTCTAGGAATTCCCCTTTCTGCTCCTACCCCAAGTTTTTTATTTTTAACAGTTTTATTTCAGCACCTGATAGCTTGAAGGGGGAGAGTTCTTTAAAGTCTTTTGGGGGGAGCAAGTAGAGAAAACCCAAGCACTGACACTAAAGGCTTCTCTTAGCCTACGCCAAGTCACTTTGGACAAAAGGCATTAAAAAGGAAAACAGCTTTGTAATTCTACTCCTTGCTGACACAGCTGTTTTGTTTCCTGGCGTGTCCTGCCACCGTGAAATCTTCCCTTTTTAAAAAAAATCAGGAATTTTCTGCCTGGTGCAATCTGTGAGTGCAATATTTAAATGAGTCCAGGAGAAGTTGAAGACAACTGCAAAAGTTGTTTCTTTTAGCTGGTGCTCATTGAATGTTGTTGTTGGCAATGCAAGGATCCACCTGGAAGAGAGAAGAACAAAGGAAAGGGATGAAGGCCTGCTTGAGGTCTGCAAATCAGATCATGTTTCCTTCTCATTGAAAAAGTGGAAGTTGGGGGTTCATCTCTCTAACTCAAGCATTAACAGATTTCCCCTTAGACAACTTCCTTTGCATTCGTAACACCCCACCAACCAACCCCCCTTTCTTCTGCTTTGCTGTTATTTCCTTCACTTGCACTCAGTACAGAATAGCTAGGAAGCCTCACCTCCGTGTAGGTTGGTGGGGGCATGAACTTGAACTCCGGCGCATACATGAAGATGGGACTGTCAAAAGAGTTGTCCAGCTCATCTATGAGAGGGGTGGTAGGACTCTCCAAGCGGTGATCTTCAGGGACAATGTCCAGATAGCAGGGAGGTGCTATAGAGGAAGATGGTACAGGTTAACCAAACTCAAATTAAGTATTTTTCCTTCAGTCAGCTTTCTTTGCATTAACATCTACCTATACTCCAAGTCTAGGAGCTGTAATCTCCCTCCCCTAAAAACGAAGAGGCCTCTACTCACCTTCTGGGGTATCAGGGATGTTGAGGTCCACCCAGCTCATCTCTGAACTAGCCTGGCTGGCCATGCTGGAGCTACGGCTGCCAATGCCAGAAGACTTGCTGCCAATGACGAGGGGCAACTCTAGGATAACCTTCTTGGACCCTGGAACACTGACATAAATCTGCAACAACAGAAAGAAAAAGTGGTGGTGAGATTCAATTTTAAAACAAGAATGTTGAAAACTGCCTGGATGTTGTTAGCTGCCCTGAGCCTGCTTCGGCGGGGGAGGGCGGGATATAAATAAAATTTTATTATTATTAAATCTTTAAGCTTTAAAAAAAGCATGAACAATGAGCCCATGCTTAGGGTGGAAGCTATTGTACACATGCTAAGGCATCACTCCATCACAAAAAAAAAGTATTTCAGAAGTATGCCTTCTGCCTGTTCAAATGCATCTAATAACTGGCGTGCTGACAATGATATGCATAGAAATGCTTTAATTCAGATCCAAAGAGTTTCCAAATTTCCTTTCTCTAAAGGTAAAAGTAGTCCCCTGTGCAAGTACCAATCATTTCTGACTCTGGGGTGATGTTGCATCACTGCCCACATAAAAAAAATTCTTTGGGGGGGGGGGCATGGGTGAAATCTGATGCGACAGCCCTGCAGAAGAAATTCCAAAATGTGTCTTCCAGTTGCAGACCACTCACTGGTATAGCCACAAGGCTTGAATTCCTGCATTCAGTACAAGCTTTACAGCCACACTCAGGCTCAAATCCTGCCCCAAATACTTGGATTTAACAAAGATTAACAACTTCATGATAGATTAGGAGTATGTGGTTTACTGACCAATGGAACCCTTCAAGCACAGTTCTGAGTACAGCTGTTGCCTTCTATGATCAAGATCCCTCACCTGTAGGAAGTACTCCACGCGCAAGATGTTGCAGCCCAGGATTGAGGGTTTGATTTTCCTGACTCGGAGGGTCTTGCCACGCCAAGTTTCAGACATGCCGGAGACGATGTGGTTGCCTCGGACACAGGACAGTTTCTGGGTGAAGACCTTGGTTTGCCCGTTAGCCAAGTAGGTGTGCTTCGAAATGATGGCTGCCTTAGGCACCACAATTCGGGAGCAAGTGTTCTCAAAGTCCGCATTTATGCAGATGTCGTCACCTGGAAGAGCAGGGTGGAGAAACCACTTAGTATGGAAGAACTTTAGGACTTCATAGGCTGAAACACAGCTTCTTTGTTATGTGTTCGGAGATACTTCAGAACAGAACAAAGCATTCCCTAACATACGGTACCCTGAGAGCTGGTCCTAGCTCCCCCAGTACATTTTAACACTAGTAGAAGAAGATAATATTGGATTTATATCCCGCCCTCCGCTCCGAAGAGTCTCAGAGCGGCTCACAATCTCCTTTACCTTCCTCCCCTACAACAGACACCCTGTGAGGTGGGTGGGGCTGGAGAGGGCTCTCACAGCAGCTGCCCTTTCAAGGACAACCTCTGCCAGAGCTATGGCTGACCCAAGGCCATTCCAGCAGGTGCAAGTGGAGGAGTGGGGAAATCAAACCCGGTTCTCCCAGATAAGAGTCCGTGCACTTCACCACTACACCAAACTGGCTCTTAAACACAAGGTTTTCTCCTCCCTTCCCCAAATTGAGAGGGTTCAAGGGCTCACCATCACAAAATCCTTTGCGGTCAATCCTGGCACTAACAGATACGTGACCATCAGGAATGAACATGCAGGAAACTCTCTTTTCCTTCTTGGCAGAGACAGGTGACTGTAATGAAACACACAGAAAGATATGAGCACGAAATCTAAAATCTGAGACACACACTGCCTTCAAATTGTATCCCTGTCCACATAAATCTTGCTTGCTTGACCTCCTGCTGAACCTTAACCAGTTTGCCCCTTATTTAGAGTTTAAACTGTAACTCTAATCATTTACAAATGTCTTTTTAAGCATGCATTAGCCTAGGCACTTGGATAAAGCACAATGTCACGCCAACTTCAGGTCAAAGATTTTAAAAGAAAACACAAGCATTTTAGCTGACAATTCTGAATCAAGCCACTAAGAAGATTCTGAAAGATGCCCGGTTTCATGCAAACTGCTACAATAAAACTTGACAGAGTGGGTTAGCTGCTAACAACGGCAAGATGAAAGCAATACTCCAAAATGATAATTACCATCAAGTCTGGAGTGTTGACGTCAATCTGATCCATAACTTCAAAGCGTTGCTTTATCTCTTGAGTTGGGAAAGATGGGCGATCCAGGAAAACCTTCACCCAGTAATCAACACAGCCATACTTCCCCTTGAAGGTAGTACCAAGAGGTCTGAAAAGAAAAAAAGAAAAGAGATGTTCATGAGACACAGCAAAGTAGCATAGGAAGCTCAAAAAAGTAGCAATCTTTGTTGATTTGGTGGCCACATCTGACCAATACCTACCCTTGTGGCAGCTCAAATCCAAACTTGTATTCGTAGATGTTCCCTGGCCTCAGAATCACAGAGCCATCTGTATCTGTGGAAGTGATCATAAAAGGAGAAAAACATAAATCCTTTAGATAAAAGTTTTTAAAAATATACTCCTTTCCAACATGCTTAGACATGCACGGAAATTTTAGCCCCAAGGGTTTTAGGGTTTCCCCATTTTTAGTTGAGGAACCAGAATGTCAATAAATGCCTCTTTTTAGTACACACCTCAATTCTTTTGAGCGCTATCTCCTATGAACACCATCCAAATAATACTGCAAAGCATGGACTGCATGAGCCAGCGATCTAAGGAATCTCTCATTGCCCCAGATCACACATCACTCACAGAGACTGCCAGCCAAATTTGACAGCTTTGACCCTGGTGTGTGTGTGTGTACTCCTTGTACTATCAGTACGTCCTCAGACAGACAACCTAGCCAGCCAATTCCATACTGCAGCCAGCACCTGTTTCTGGGATGTACTGTACTCACTCTTTTCCTGTGGAAACTAATGTAGCAGAGGAAGTACACAATACAGTGGATGCTGCTGCCAGTCATTCAAAGGAGATCCACTCTACCCACCCTAGTATATCCTTTGTTTCCTCCTTTGCCAATACTCAAGCCTTAAAACTGTGCATTGTTTCCTAACCTGCATCCTCTCTTACATCTCAGACCAAGGCAATATTCCCATGAGGAATTTACCACAGTGTAAATCTAATTAGAGTTTATCCTATTTAATTACAAGTAATCATGCATAGAAATTGGAACATGGAGGGGAGGGTTATTCCTAAAACACAACTTTTAAGTGGTTGAGTTCCATCTCTATTCCCATGTGTGCAATCCTGCGATGTAGCTCTATTAGAAGATTCCCAAAATCCCTCTAAGTTCCCCCATCTTAACCATATGCCATTCTTTGTTGGGCACCTTTATGCAGCCTGACTTGAAATGTTATAATTTGTCATTTGAGTTCCAGAGAGAAAGACAGGCTTTAAAAATAAACACAGCTAAACAAACAGCCTAAGAAATACTGTGTGAACAACACAAAACCAGATACAGAAAGTTAGGAGAGCCCACTTTAAAAAGTTTTAAAACTTCTCCGCTTCGCTAAACATTATTATGCCCCTTTGAGGAAGCCAATTCCCAGTCACAGGACAGGGCCGAAACCGAAACCTAGGACCCCGCGTAATCCCATTATTAACTTCCAAGCCAACACATTAAAAGACTGGAAGCGAAGAACCACTTCTCATAAAGTTTTCATTTCAATTTACTTTTTTTTGTTTTTGCAAGATCGCCCAAAGCCAAGGAAGACGCAGCCACACCAGTACCCAAAACAAAAGCCCAGCCACGCAAGGATGCTCACCAACGGGATGGTCGTCCATCGTGAGGACGTCTTCGTAACGAAGATACTCCATCTCTTGCTTGCATTGCTGGGGGCCCTTGATCCACAGGACCTTGGCCACCCCGCAAGCCAGGATTTTGACCGAGGTAACTCGGGTGACTTCGGCCACTTCCACGGTCACCCGGCCGGCCACCTTCTCCCCGCTGGTGTGGACCTTCTCGGGCTCGTTGAAGGCGAGGGTGAAGGTCTTGATTTTCTTAAACATCACCATGGTGACTAGAGGTTCGGACCCTTCTCGAGAAGGAAGCAAATTTGGTTGCGTTCAACCTCTTTGGTTTTGGAATAGGATGATCCTTTCTTCCCCTATAAAACTGGGGTCAAAAGTTGCCCTCTTTGCGAGAAACGATGAGGAGTACCAGTGGAAACCCCAAAATGGAAAAGGTTAAATTGCTATTTAAAAACAACCACTGACCCCTTTTTAGAACTGGCCTTTTCACCCAAAAAAAGAGCGCCTATGGGACCGAAAAGGATCAAATTATGTTCTTGCGTGAAAGCACCTCTCGCACTCAGCGCCCAAAAGGCTATGACGTTGCTACACCCGGATGCTGCCTTTTATATCTCCTCCTCCCCTTTCTCACCCTCCCTGGAGTTGTTGATCTCAAACTGCTCCATGCGGCCGGCTCGTGTACCCTCGTGCTGCCCTCGTGAACAGCGCTCCTATTGGCTGTCTCGCCGTGTTTACAATCCAGAAGACCAATCAAAAGGCGGGCTGCGGCGCGTGGACAGCGTGTGTGGAAGAGATGCCGGCTCTCAGTTAGAAGACGCGAAAAAAAAAAAAAGCAGGCTGCAATAGGCAAAGCGGGGGAGAGGGGGCAGGGAAGAGCGGAGTGACGCATAACTATCCAATGAGAACGGAGTTTGAGTCAGAGGCGCCTCACGACCGACAAAAGTTTTATCCAATGAGAAGGCAAGAAGAGAGGACAGAGAAGGGTCGCCAACGAATGGAGCACGAAGGGTGGGATTTGGATGATTCGGAGCAGGCTGAGGGGAATTTAGACGAGTGGGTGTGGCTGTGCTTTGACTGATGAGGGGAGTTTTGGTGGGAGAAGGGATGAGTTATAAAGCTTGCCTTAAATAGCCAAATGTGAGGGGAAGGCAAGTTCAAGCTTAGTGGGAATACATAGACACCCCCCCCCCCCCCCGCAATGGCTCTTTCGTTTTAATCCCGGGGACGGGCGGATTCGTTTTGTTAAGTAGAAGAGAAATGGTTCCAAATAAAATCTGAAGTGTACTTAGCTATATTGATAGATCCAAGCTGGCAGCGGTGTTGGTCTGAAGCAGTAGAGCAGTCAAGTTGCACCTTTAAGACCAACAACGTTTTATTCGGAATGTAAGCTTACCTTCTGAATAAAACTTGACCAGTTTCGCACTAGAACTTTAACCCTGGTTTAACTCTGTCCCCAAGCTGGCTTTTCACACTAAAACCATAGAATCATAAAGTTGGTTTCTCTGATTCTAGTGTAGAAAGTCAGTTTGAGGACAGAGTTAAACGAGGATTAAAGCTCTAGTGCGAAATTGGTCGAAGATCGATTGGTTGTCTTAAAGGTGCAACTTGACCCCTACTTAGGTAAATTGAGTTTGAGTCCAGTGGCACCTTTAAGACAGCAAAGCCTGATTCTGGGTATAAGCTTTCCTGTGCATTCTCCAGATACATTAAAACAAGTGCCACTGGACTCAGACTTTGAGGCAGGCCTGTAGCCACAGGGAGGCCTGTGGGGGCACTGCCCCACAACTTCCACGGGGAAGACTGCTTTCCCTCTTTTTTTTGGCATGGCTGAGCTGCCAAAGTGTCATCAGTGGTAGCTGGGGCTGAGAGAGCTGACCAGAGCACAGTGCATTGCAGCAGTAAAAGGAGCAAGTGGAGAGAAGGGAGGTGGAGGAGAGGGAAGCGGAAGAAGTTGCATGGAATGGGCCGGGGAGGGAGTGACTAATGGAGCTGTTGGTTGCAAAGTGGCAGGGTGGGGGAGAGGGAGGTGGAAGGAAACCCTCCCCCTCCTGCGCACAAACTGCAGCCCCTACATGACTCCCAAGTTTTACGGTTGGCTGCCTCGACTTGGCCACTTTCAGAGCCTCCTGCTTTTGCCCTTACTCCAGAAAGCAGCAAGCCTTGCAGTGGATGGGAAAGGGTGCCCCCTGACTTTTTAAAAAGCGCCCCAACTTTTAAAATCCTGGCTACGGCCCTGCTTTGGGGCTGCCCACCTGAATCTGCTTAACTAAACTGGACTTTGAAATAGTCCTAAAGGCTCAGAGCATAGCTGCTTAACAAGATAAAACATGATTTTATAGCAGGTACTGTTCAAGAATTCAAGAGCACTAAATGGATAGCTGGATTCTCCTTTATAAAAAGGGTATGTCAGAAGAGGGGTTTTTTTCCAACTAATGATACCTCAGAGTCTTAAAAATGGTTGAAAGATGAGAGGGTCAAATTAATTAAAAGCCATAATTTGATTCCTGTCAAAATGCACTAGAGTATCTGTCAGAAAATGCTACTAAAAAGGCTGAACAGTACATAAACCAATAAACAACTTTTAAAAATACAACTGGTGCTGAAAACTGTACCCCCACTGCTAACCAAGGCTAACAACAACCAATATGGAAATTAGATTTAAAACAATATCTCCAGTGCCCTAGGTATCAAAAGCCAAAATATAGATTGTTTTCTATGCAGAAGCACTGCACATGCAGTCATATGAATGACTTTTAAATTTCTGAAATGGAGCATTTATTTACTTATTTTGAAATGTGGGTATGTTTATTGCATGCATTTACTCTAAAACTGAACAAGTTGTTGCTTTGAAGAAAACACTTGTTTGCAAACACATGCATCCGTCTACAAGCTTGCATCATAGGGCTCAACATCAATATATAACACTAATATGCTAATTTAAGTTAATGTAAAGAGTTCCTTTGCCCATCGAATCATCCAGTGTTTAATATTACCTATTTTTCCTTTTTGCCATTTTCCCACATATATTGATTCTAGTGGCGAGGGCATTTGCAGGTCAGGCACCCAGAGCTTGTTTTGTACACATTCCATGTGGTGTTGATGCCACGTTGAAGCTAAGGAGTGCCATTTTAAATCAGAAGATATACTCTAGATAAATGTAGCCTTTTGCATTTCATTTATGGGCATGTAAAATCATAAACCAAACAACGTAAGCTTTACTTGTACACAGCTTCAGTCCAAGAAACAAGCTTTCAATTTTGGCTTTGAATTTGGGGTTCATCGTACTGTCTTTTCCTCCGAAGAGTCAAACCTGGCTGTTTGAAACTATGCCAGAATGAATCCTAATTCCTGCTTTCCTCTCCTCCCCTTCTCAGGCAACAAGTGCATTCCACAAATGTCAAGAAAGTTTTAAGTCTGGGACAGGCATACAGCCAGTTGTGCTGCGGTCCAACACACGTTCTTGAAATAGTACTCTTTCCTGTGCTCATCAGCTTTCTTTTGCCCTTTGCCTTCCTGACATCAGTTTGTCCACCAACACTTCCTAGTGACATTTGGAGTTACAAAGGGAAGAGCACATGTGATGTTAACATATTGCAAGACCCTCATACTCAAGTATTGATTAATCCAGAATAGAGGTTTTCTAAACTGTATTTTGATGAAGTCCTTGGAAACATATCAGGAGTTTTCCCAATGAGATCAAGCTTCGCTGAAAACTTCTTGGCCATTGCTACCAATCTTCTGTTGCAATGCACAGTCATGGGAGATGTCAGGCATGCCTTTGCTCTTGGAGTCCATGCAAGACAATGGTGGGGCTAAAGAGACCTGGGCTAAGTGCTCCAGATGGACTGTTTGTGCACTCTTGAGCATATCCCAGAATCCTCTGCAATGAGCAGAGGAGTTCCTAAGTATACTGGTCACCTGTGGTAAGGGTTCCCTTAAATGAGAAGGTTTTGAAAACCATTGATATAGAACTATAGCTGCTCTTTGCTTCTGTATGTGCAATTGTGGGTTAGAATCTGTTTCACTTTGAACATGAGCTCCAGGGGTGGAAAAGGTCTCCCCTACTGCTCTTTACAAAAGCACAAAAGTAGGCTTGAAACTCAGCATCAAAAAAACTAAGATCATGGCATCTGGCCCCATCACACATTGGCAAATAGAAGGGGAAGACATGGAAGTAGTGCCAGAATTCACATTTCTGGGATCCAAGATTACTGCAGATGGTGACTGTAGCCATGAAATTAAAAGACGTTTGCTCCTTGGGATGACAGTTATGGCGAACCTAGGCTGTATAATAAAAAGTAGAGACATCACCCTGCCAACAAATGTCCTTATAGTCAAAGCGATGGTATTCCCAGTAGTAATGTATGGCTGTGAGAGTTGGACCATAAGAAAGGTCGAGCGCAGAAGAATAGATGCTTTTGAGCTGTGGTGCTGGAGAAGAATCTTGAGAGTCCCTTGGACTACAAGAAGATCAAATCAGTCAGTCCTAAGGGAAATCAACCCCCACTGTTCCCTGGAAAGTCAGATGCTTAAGCTGAAGCTGAAATACTGTGGCCACCAAATGAGAAGGGATCACTCACTGGAGAAGACTCCGATGCTGGGAAAGACAGAAAGCAAAAGAAGAAGGGGACAGCAAAAGTTGAGAGTAAGTAATGGAAGTAATGGAAGCTGTAAAAGGTAAGAAGGACTCCTTTAAGCGGTGGAAAACCAGTCCAAGTGAGATTAATAAAAGGGAACACAGGCTCTCTCGGCTTGGCTTCGCGAACGAAGATTTAAGAAGGGTGCAATAGTCCACGTTTGCTGCAGGCTCGCTGGTGGCTGACAAGACCAATGTGGGACAGGCAGGTCCGGCCACAGCGGCTGCAGGGAAAAGTCTGATTTAGGGTTGGTCCTGTAGCAGTGCGATTCTTCCTCAATCTCCTTTTGTCCTCAAGACCAGCTATGCGTGTGTTCTCAAAGGAAGAGACAGCCTGGTGGATGGTGTGCCTCCATGCTTTGCGATCTGAGGCTAGGTCAGACCACTGGTGATGGTTGATGTGACAGGTGCTAAGGGATTTCTTCAAGGAGTCCTTGTACCTCTTCTTTGGTGCCCCTCTATTTCGATGGCCGGTGGAGAGTTCGCCATACAGGGCAATCTTGGGAAGGCGGTGGTTTTCCATCCTAGAAATATGCCCTGCCCAGCGCAGCTGCGTCTTCAACAGCAGTGCCTCGATGCTGGTAACCTCTGCCCGCTTGAGGACTTCAGTGTTGGTCACAAAGTCACTCCAGTGGATGTTGAGGATGGTGCGAAGGCAGCGCTGATGAAAGCGCTCAAGGAGTCGCAGGTGATGACGGTATAAAACCCACGATTCGGAGCCATAGATGAGGGTTGTCATCACAACCGCTTTGTAAACATTGATCTTTGTGCCTTTTTTCAGATGCTTGTTGCTCCACACTCTTTTGTGCAGTCGGCCAAATGCACGGTTTGCCTTTGCCAGCCTGTTGTCAATCTCCTTGTCGATCTTGGCATCTGAGGAGATGATGCACCCCAGGTAGCTGAACTGCTGGACTGTCTTCAGAACTGATTCACCCACAGTGATGCAGGGAGGGTGATAATCTTCCTGGGGTGCAGGCTGGTGGAGAACTTCTGTCTTCTTCAGACTAACTTCTAGGCCGAATAGCTTGGCAGCCTCTGCAAAGCAGGACGTCATATGCTGCAGAGCTGATACCGAGTGGGAGACGAGTGCAGCATCATCAGCAAACAGTAGCTCTCGGATGAGTTTTTCCATTGTCTTGGAGTGTGCCTTTAGTCGCCTCAGGTTGAACAGGCTGCCATCGGTGCGATAGCGGATGTAGACACCATCGTCCTCATCTAGATCTACTGCGGCTCTTTGAAGCATCATGCTAAAGAAGATCGTAAAGAGAGTTGGCGCGAGAACGCAGCCTTGCTTTACACCTGTGCCTATTGGGAAGGGCTCCGAGAGGTCGTTGCAGTGTCTGACTTGGCCTCGCTGGTCTTCATGTAGCTGGATGATCATGCTGAGGAACCTTGGGGGACATCCTAAACGTTCCAAGATTTGCCACAGGCCTTTCCTGCTAACGGTATCGAAAGCTTTGGTAAGGTCGACAAAAGTCACATACAGACCCTTGTTCTGTTCCCTGCATTTCTCTTGGAGCTGCCTGAGAACAAATACCATGTCGGTGGTGCTCCTGTTAGCTCTGAAGCCGCACTGGCTCTCTGGGAGGAGTTCTTCTGCAATGGTGGGCACCAGTCTGTTCAGGAGTATTCTGGCAAGGATTTTGCCTGCGATGGAGAGCAGGGTTATCCCCCGGTAGTTGGAGCAGTCTGACTTTTCCCCTTTGTTCTTGTATAGGGTGATGATGATTGCATCGCGAAAGTCCTGTGGTAATTTGCCTTGTTCCCAGCAGGTGACAAGTACTTTGTGAAGTGAGCTATGTAGTACTGTGCCCCCATGCTTCCAGATCTCTGGTGGAATTCCATCAACTCCTGCTGCCTTGCCACTTTTCAGTTGCTTGATGGCTTTAACAGTCTCTTCTAGGGTGGGGATCTCATCCAACTCTGTTTTCACCGGTTGAAGTGGGGTGAGGTGGATTGCTGAATCTTGAACTACGCGGTTGGCACTGAAGAGAACCTGAAAATACTCTGACCACCGGTTCAGTATGGATGCCTTGTCTGTGAGGAGCACTTGGCCGTCTGCACTATGCAAGGGACTCTGAGCCTGATATGATGGACCATATACTGCCTTCAGGGCTTCGTAGAACCCTCTTAAATCACCAGTGTCTGCACACAGCTGGGTTCTCTCTGCAAGCTTGGTCCACCACTCGTTCTGAATGTCTCGAAGCTTGCGCTGGAGGTTGCTACATGCAGCGCGAAAGGTTGCTTTTTTCCCAGGACAGGAGGGCTGAGCAAGATGTGCTTGGTAGGCAGATCTCTTTTTTGCCAGTAATTCTTGGATCTCTTGATTGTTCTCATCAAACCAGTCCTTGTTCTTCCTTGTGGAGAACCCGAGGACTTCTTCAGAGATCTGCAGGACGGTAGTTTTTAGGTGTTCCCAGAGTGCTTCTGGAGAAGGGTCTGTGGGGCAACTGAGGTCCTCAATTCTTGACTGGAGTTTTGCCTGGAAGGCAGCTTTAACTTCGGCTGACTGGAGGCTGCCAACCTGAAACTTCCTCCGAGGGATACCTCCTCTCCTGGGTGTGGGTTTAAAGTGAAGACGGAGATTGCAGCGTACAAGACGATGATCCGTATGACATTCTGCGCTGGGCATTACTCGGGTGTGTAAGACATCTCGAAGGTCTCTCTGGCGCACCAGAATGTAGTCGATAAGGTGCCAATGCTTGGACCGTGGGTGCATCCAGGTTGTCTTCAGACTGTTCTTCTGCTGGAAGATAGTGTTGGTGATGGTGAGCTGGTGCTCCATGCAGAATTCTAGCAGGAGGCGCCCGTTGTCATTGCAGTTTCCAATGCCGTGTTTGCCAAGTACTCCTTTCCAGGCTTCCGAGTCTTTACCTACTCTGGCATTGAAGTCGCCAAGGATGATCACCTTGTCCTCTGTAGGGGTTTTCCGTACGAGGTTGTGTAGATCAGCATAGAACTTGTTCTTTTCTGCAGGATCTGCTTGAAGGGTTGGGGCATACACACTGAAGAGTGTTGCATGCTGCTTGTTTTGAAGTGGGAGGCGCATGGACATGATGCGATCTGAGTGACCTGTTGGAAGGTTTTCGAGTTTGGAGGCAATGGAGTTCCTGACCATGAAGCCAACGCCAGAAAGGCGGCTCTCAGCCTTTGACTTACCCGACCAGTAGAGGGTATAGCCAGCACCGTGTTCTTGAAGACTACCTTCCTCAGGGAAACGGACCTCACTGAGAGCTGCTATGTCGATATTCAACCTGAGAAGTTCGTGGGCAACTAGAGCAGAGCGTCGTTCAGGGCGACCACTGCCTACTGTGTCAAGCATGGTTCTGATGTTCCAACACGCAAGCTTTAGTCTTTGCACACTTTGTGAGGCAGGTGCATGCCTTTTCTTTGTTGTTATTTTTCGACCGCAAGTAAGGATGCCCGTTGACCGCGGCTAGCCAACTGGGGTGGGGGAGACGAGCTTTGTTTAGGCCACCTTTTCTAGGCCCCTCTCCGTGTGGAGCAAGCAGTGCTGTCCCTAGATAAGGCTGCTTGGTCGTTCAGGGTGCTGCCGAAAGATGCTTTCGTCTCCGGGTTAGCATCAGGCGACCAATATCCTGAACCGCCTACATGCAGGATCGGGACTGCGGCTTCCAGTGGCACCTTCCACCTGCCGTTTCGCCCCTTGCCTATCGCTGCAGGACTTGATGCGTTGTGAGTTGTGTGTGTGGATATGCCCTTCAGGCCTGCGCAGAGGAATTTTTTAGGTGAAGCGCAGTGTGCGCGGTACTGGCTCCACCCTTTCACCTGGGGGTCATCTGCCATGGCCCAGTAAGCCGGGACGCCGGCAGTGAGTCCTCCAGGTGGTAGGTGTTACATTAACGAGCTCTATCTGCCCGGGTTTGATGTTAGAGTTTTCCTTCTCTTAGGCTGACGAGGTTGGTGGGCCCAGCCTGCCCATCCGGTTATACCGCCGGACACTTCGGTCGCACCATGACGTAGCAAACTCTGTGAAAACGGGGGGGACCAGCGAGAAGGTGTTGCTACGGATGCAGTAATGCAGGAGAGGCCATTGCAGTGACCATCTGCCAGGCATAGCCAGACAGTGACCACGCGGCGTTCACTACACCGGGAGAGGAGAGGCTATGTATTGCGCATGCACTTTCCCTGGGGGGGTAGGATTCCCAGAGGGAGCCCACCCACCCCCCACCCCCACAGTGGCAACACAGGCAGTGGCAAATCAAATCAACACAGTGGGAACACAGGCAGTGGCAAATCAAATGCAAGACTGTGATCAGGCAGGCAAAAAGGGACTATGAGGAGCATATTGCAAAAAACATAAAGACCAACAATAAAAATTTCTTCAAATATATTAGAAGTAGGAAACCAGCCAGGGAAGCAGTGGGGCCCTTGGATGACCATGGGGTAAAAGGATTACTGAAGGAGGATGGGGAAATGGCTGAGAAGCTGAACGCATTTTTTGCCTCCGTCTTCACCGTGGAAGATGAGAAGTGTTTGCCCGCCCCAGAACCACTAATATTGGAAGGGGTGTTGAAAGACCTGAGTCAGATTGAGGTGACAAAAGAGGAGGTCCTACAACTGATAGACAAATTAAAAACTAATAAGTCACCGGGTCCGGATGGCATACATCCGAGAGTTCTGAAAGAACTCAAAGTTGAACTTGTGGATCTTCTAACAAAAATCTGTAATCTTTCATTGAAATCTGCCTCCGTTCCTGAGGACTGGAAGGTAGCAAATGTCACCCCCATCTTTAAAAAGGGTTCCAGAGGAGATCCGGGAAATTACAGGCCAGTCAGTCTGACTTCAATACCGGGAAAGTTGGTAGAAACCATTATCAAGGACAGAATGAGTAGGCACATTGATGAACACGGGTTATTGAGGAAGACTCAGCATGGGTTCTGCAAGGGAAGATCTTGCCTCACTAACCTGTTACATTTCTTTGAGGGGGTGAACAAACATGTGGACAAAGGAGACCCGATAGATGTTGTTTACCTTGACTTCCAGAAAGCTTTTGATAAAGTTCCTCATCAAAGGCTCCTTAGAAAGCTTGAGAGTCATGGAGTAAAAGGACAGGTCCTCTTGTGGATCAAAAACTGGCTGAGTAATAGGAAGCAGAGAGTGAGTATAAATGGGCAGTCTTCGCAGTGGAGGACGGTAAGCAGTGGGGTGCCGCAGGGCTCGGTACTGGGTCCCATCCTCTTTAACTTGTTCATAAATGATTTAGAGTTGGGAGTGAGCAGTGAAGTGGCCAAATTTGCGGATGACACTAAATTGTTCAGGGTGGTGAGAACCAGAGAGGATTGTGAGGAACTCCAAAGGGATCTGTTGAGGCTGGGTGAGTGGGCGTCAACGTGGCAGATGCGGTTCAATGTGGCCAAGTGCAAAGTAATGCACATTGGGGCCAAGAATCCCAGCTACAAATACAAGTTGATGGGGTGTGAACTGGCAGAGACAGACCAAGAGAGAGATCTTGGGGTCATGGTAGATAATTCACTGAAAATGTCAAGACAGTGTGCGTTTGCAATAAAAAAGGCCAACGCCATGCTGGGAATTATTAGGAAGGGAATTGAAAACAAATCAGCCAGTATCATAATGCCTCTGTATAAATCGATGGTGCGGTCTCATTTGGAGTACTGTGTGCAGTTCTGGTCGCCGCACCTCAAAAAGGATATTATAGCATTGGAGAAAGTTCAGAAAAGGGCAACTAAAATGATTAAAGGGCTGGAACACCTTCCCTATGAAGAAAGGTTGAAACGCTTAGGGCTCTTTAGCTTGGAGAAACGTCGACTGAGGGGTGACATGATAGAAGTTTACAAGATAATGCATGGGATGGAGAAAGTAGAGAAAGAAGTACTTTTCTCCCTTTCTCACAATACAAGAACTCGTGGGCATTCGATGAAATTGCTGAGCAGACAGGTTAAAACGGATAAAAGGAAGTACTTCTTCACCCAAAGGGTGATTAACATGTGGAATTCACTGCCACAGGAGGTGGTGGCGTCCACAAGCATAGCCACCTTCAAGAAGGGGTTAGATAAAAATATGGAGCAGAGGTCCATCAGTGGCTATTAGCCACAGTGTGTGTGTGTGTGTATATATATATATATATATATATATATATATTTGGCCGCTGTGTGACACAGAATGTTGGACTGGATGGGCCATTGGCCTGATCTAACATGGCTTCTCTTATGTTCTTATGTTCTTATGAGATGGCTGGACAGCATTACTGATGCGTTACACGAATTGGAGCAGACTTCGGAGGATGGTAGAAGACAGAAGGGCCTGGCATGACTTTGTCCATGGGGTCGGAAAGAGTTGGACTCGACTGTGCGACTGAACAACAAACTGCTCTTTAACCATGCTGATTTCACTCATACCCAGGAATGTTAAGCGGTAGCTAATCTGTATGGACTGTTATTCAAAATACACCCAAAACATTTCATCTCCTACAAATGACCTGAAACTTCCACTCATTTGCAATCAGAGGGATAGCCTTGGATAATAGTTTGTAACAGGCAGGATAGATTCCTTTAACAGGCCCAGCGTGAGGCCCTTAGTAGTGGAAAAGGAAACCATATATGGCTTTTTAAAAATGTCTTGCGTAAACAGGCCAGAAGAGTATTTGTTAGCAGAGGGAAAACAGCTGCAATTAAATGCAACTTGGCAGGGATCTTTCTGTTCAGTAATTGAGATGTCTAGCAGCTTTAAAGAACTCTAGAAAACAGTGATGAGTATTCATTTCTCTTCTGGCAAGTATATATATTGTTCTCTTTCTTGCATCACATGTCAAGTATGTTGGGAATGGAAAGAAAAGCTGAGGTCCATCAGCTCCGTGTCTGTCTGCCTGTCTGTCAAGCATCCCACTCTTTCTCCAAGGAGCTCAGGGCAGCATACATGCTTCTCTTATCTGCTAGTCTCACAACAACCCAGTTAAACTAGAGGTCACCTGCAATGCCATCCTAAGCAGAGTTATACCCTTCTAAGGCCATTGACTTCAATAGATTAGAAAGGATATAACTGCTTAGGATGGCGTTTCCAGTGAATCTGATGATTGATGGGGGGTAATTGTATCTTGGCCTCACCACCAGTCATGTTAGAGAAACTGTAGCACTTGGGAACGTGTGTATGGTTCTATACCAAATTCACTACCCTCTCCCATTTATACTGAGGGCGAGGCACAATTCCATAGGACTGTTTAATAGTACACAACTTTTGTTTTAAGAGGTGGGGATATTTTCAGATTGCATGGTTGCTAAAGCAGGTGAAATATCTTGCACTGTGATGAACCCAAATGAACATTTTTCATGCTATATGAAACACAATAAATGCCTTGGGGACCGTTCTGTGTTTTGTTGTCCAAGGGTTAGAATAATTTTATTGACAGAGCTTGCCCTCTTGTGGTTATTGCCAGTAATTCACTATCACCATGTGCTTGAAAATGGCAGAAAACCCCGAGGCTTCCCACCTGCTTTTTATGCAACTTTTTAAAAGCTACATTAAGATGGCCGTATATTCACTGTTAATTTTCTAGGTGTTTTATAAGTTGTTTATATCATAACCTATATTGTAACTCGCCGTGAGACCGCTTGTGGGAAGAGAGGGATAAAAGTTGAACTAACCGACTAACTAACCAACTAAAGTTCTGATAAATGTGATACATCATTTTCTTACAGACTCTGAGACTCATAATGTGTTCCTCATTTTGGAGCTGTTTGTGGTAACCCTAAAACCCATCCTTCTAGGTTTATGGGAGTTTAAACCTCTCTCAGCTCCAGGAGTGGCTACAGAGTTAGGGCTTATCTAGAAATCGCAAGCTTAACGTTTTAGACAGGATGTGTTTTTCCAAGTAAAACAGTTACTCCGATGTCACTGACCCATTATAGTTTATTAGCCCTTTCAGGTGTTAAGGTGCTTTGCTTATGTTATCTTTTTGTAATCCTTATAATAGTCCTGTAAGGCAGGTCGGTATTCTTATGCCCATATTGCAGACAGGGGTATGTGTCAATGTTAGTAAAAAAGGTCTCAAGTGAGTTCATCGCAGAGACAGATTATAGTGAGAAACAGGCCCTCTCAGAGGTCCAGAGAATCCAGAGAGCCTGATGTCATAGGGACAACTTGTGGGCAAGGCTGGCGCCTGGGTTTCTGGTGCACTGGGCCTCTGGCTCCGTGCCTGCGGTGGTGGCAGGCAGCATGGCACTGAGTGCCTTCAAGCATATCTGCCTCTGTGCTGCCCCTGCTCAGCCTTTCTGGGCTGAGCAGGAGTGGTGGGGTGGCGCATGCGCTCACAGGCACTTGGAGCCTGTCTCCGAGCACCTTCAAGAGCACCTGCCACCCTGTCGCCCTTCCACTGCACCTTCCCCGCTGCCCTCCTGCAAGTAGGTTGCGAGGTAGCAGAGGGTGGCAAGGGAGAGCGCGGTGGGGACGGGGAAGGGGCACCGGGGTGTTGAGGCACACGCTGAGAAGGGTCACTCGCTGGTAACCCCTGAGGCCAGGTAGCACCATAGGCGGCCGCCTATCTGGCCTACTGGGATGCGCTGGCCCTGCCTGTGGGATGTTTGGGGGTAGCAGGGCTTTTTTTGAGCAGGAACACGCAAGAATGCAGTTCCAGCTGGCTTGGCATTAGGGGTGTGGCCTAATATGCAAATGAGCTCCAGCTGGGCTTTTTCTTTTTTTAAAAAAGCCTAGTGTGAAACAATGGTGACATTAGGGGGTGACATCAGGGTCTAATAATCAAATGAGTTCCTGCTGGGGGCAGAGACTGTAGAAAACAGCATTGCTTAGCAGGGCAACAGCACTTCTGGGTGGAGACCTGGAAGTAGACTATTAGCAGGAGACTTAATGAGGGGAGGGGTGCACCAGCATTACTTCTAGGTTAGGGCAGAGGTATTGTCAGTGTCTTGTCAATGTTGACTATTCCCCCCCCCCCTTTTCTTTCATTTGGCCCAGAAAGTGGTGGCAGGTGGGAAAGGTTGCCAGTGGGAGGTCTCCTGCCAAACTAGGAGTATCCTGGCAGCCCTACCTGGAAGTGACGTCTAGTAACATTTCCTGCATTGTGCACAGGGTTGCACTAGATGACCCTGGGGGTCCCTTCCAATACTCTCTCTAAGCTGTGGAGTCTTTTGAACAAAAATTCTACTTCATGAGCTACTGACATTAAAGTTGTGAGCTACTCCATAAATTGGTTTGCTCTGGGGCCATTTTTCCTGACCTAAGACAAAAATCCGTGAGCCGAAGACTAAAAAACTGTGAGCTAGCTCACACTAACTCAGCTTAGAGGTAACACTGGACCCTTCCTACTCTATGATTCTAACATTCTAGGAATTTCCCTATTCTCTATGGTGAAAAGCATAGAAAGTAGGGGTATCCCTAGAGTGTCACGATGTGTTGGTGTCAGTTCCAGATGTTACTGCATCGAGCAACACAGATTCCTACGAGTTCCAACCTATTTCTTCCCTGCTGCTCCAATAGTGCAGGCGGGAGACAGTGCAGAACAGATGGGGGTTTGTTTGCTGATAAAGAGGAGATGGCGTCCCTATTAGGCCACTCCCAGCCTTTGAGGATTTTAGCTAAAATTTTAAAAAATTACAACAGATGATGCACATAACTTTATCAGATGCCAAAAATTTAATGTGTCTAAATTTGAGGCACCCTTTGAATCTGCCCACCCTGCCCCTGATTGGTCCTGGTGAGGGATTTGCCTAGCTTAGATCAAATTAATACATGCTACTTGCTGGGCAATGGCAAACCACCCGGTAAAAAGTTTGCCATGAAAATGTGATACAATGTCACCCCAGAGTCAGAAATGACTGGTGCTTGCACAGGGGACTACCTTTACCTTTACTTGCTGGGCAATCCTATGCATGGTTACTCTAGTCAAAGTCCAGGGCTTTTTTTTTGAGCAGGAATGCACAGGAACGCAGTTCTGGATGGCCTGGTGTCAGGGGGAGTGGCTTAATATGCAAATGAGTTTCTGCTGGGCCATTTCTGCTGGGCCAATCAGTCTCCCTAGGGAATAATAGAGTTCCCAGCAGATATTTCCCTCCCCTCCCCCCGCTTTCTGATGACCCTGTAGCGGAGGGAGGGCCTCCAAACTGGGGGATCCCCTGCCCCCACCTGGGAATTGATGTTTGAGGAACAATGCTTGTTAAATTCTGAGGCTCTGGATCATGCTGCAATTTTATAAATGTCGTCTGCCTAGATCCCTCCTGTATGACCAGCAGGAGATGCACCAACTCTACATGCTGGTTTAATTTGCAATAAACTTGCCTTCCTACAAAACAAAACAAAAATGTAGCTAAAGGTTCAAAGGGTTACGACAGGGTTCAAATCTTAGTTAGGACATCAGTAGCCATGTTAGTCTGTCTGTAGCAGTAGATAGATCCAAATAGGCAGCCGTGTTGGTCTGAAGTAGTAGAACGAAGTAGGAGTCAATTGCACCTTTAAGATCAACTTAGTTTTATTCAGAACGTAAGCTTTCGTGTGCATGCACACTTCTTCAGACAAGGAATGAGGTGCAGTAAGCAGAGCCACATATAGCTGGTGGGGTTTGGAATGCCAAGTGGTACAAAGTTAAAAATCAGTAGCAGAATAGTAAAATTAACAAATTCAGAAAACCTTTGATCTGGGTTGCATTAGCGTGGGAAACCATAAAACAGTAACATGTCAGAATGTGAGAATGCCTGTTAATTATTCTATTGCTAATAAACCTGGGTCAAAAAGAAGGCATTTCTTTCCCAGAAGTTTTTCCTGTCCAACTAATTTACCTTTTAACATGTAGCAATAGGAAAGAGCAAGAGTCCAGCAGCATCTTAAAGACTAACAAAATTTGCAGTAGGGTATGAGCTTTCATGAGTCACTGCTCGCTTTTTCAGATACTAGAATGTGAGTTCATCTGTTCTATATATTGGAAAGTGGAATGATTTCAGATGCCAAATAACGTTAGCAGGCAAATGACAATAGAAGATGTGATATTAGATGTGATATGCAGAGAGATAACAGGCGTGGAGAAACCAGGATTGCAATGAGACAGGAAACCTAGGTCTTGAGTGAGTCCAGGTAGATACATTGTCTTGAGTGTTGTTATCAGTTTGGACAGTAATAATGACAAATTCAGTGGTGATACATGGGGGGAACTGAAGGAAACATTATTCATTAACCTTTCAGAAAACATCTAGACACTTTGAGCATAAATTGATTTCCCCTGTATCAGCTCAGCAGCAAAAGTAGAAATAGCTGCTAGACAGGCATTAATAATAGTAGCTAAACATACATTTTTAATAAACAAAAGATACTCAAATATGTGATAGTGTGCAAACCACAAATTTATCTCCCTTTTGGAGTGACCACTGCACACATTTTTCTATTTATATGAGTAAGGTTTTCCAGTTGATGGTTTCCTAATTTCTATTAACATTCTCTGTATTAGCTCCAACAAACTGTCATTTACATCTAGTCACACGGTAGATGCTGGTATTTTCCCTGCGACATTTTAATTATGGAGGTAAATCTGGCTGTCTAGGGTAATGAAGGGATATGAATATGCACCTGATGATCTCCTATCTCCTCTTGACTCTAGTTATTAATGGGATTCAAGGAAATGTGTAATAGAACAGCATCTGTGCACAGTACATCTGTGTACAATACATCTCATGATACTGGAGAGCCAGTTTGGTGTAGTGGTTAAGTGTGCGGACTCTTATCTGGGAGAACCGGGTTTGATTCCCCACTCCTCCACTTGCACCTGCTAGCATGGCCTTGGGTCAGCCATAGCTCTGGCAGAGGTTGTCCTTGAAAGGGCAGCTGTTGTGAGAACCCTCTCCAGCCCCACCCACCTCACAGGACGTCTGTTGTGGGGGAGGAAGGTAAAGGAGATTGTGAGCCGCTCTGAGACTCTTTGGAGTGGAGGGCGGGATATAAATCCAATATCTTCATCTTCATATGTAGAGTATAAGATGCCACTGAACAAAATTTAAGGCACAAAATACTGAATCTTGTTACAAATAAGCCTATTGGAGGGGAAGCCCCATTTGTCTGAAAACTGGAAGGAGATGTTTGCACAGCAGTGTGTCTGCTCATGTTTCTTTGATGGGTCTCTGCTCAACTCAGCTACTAAACCTGGGCATTGCTTCGGCTTTGATTCTTTAATGCGGTGGTCCCCAACTTTTTGGCACCAGAGACTGGTTTTGTGGAAGGCAATTTTTCCACAGATGGGGGGTGGTGGTTTTGGGATGATACAGTTGTTTAGTTTATTTTGGTGAGGTGGTTGTGTGTGGTTTGATTCCTCACTCCTCCACTTGCAGCTGCTGGAATGGCCTTGGGTCAGCCATAGCTCTTGCAGAGTTGTACTTGAAAGGGCAGCTTTTGGGAGTGCTCTCTCAGCCCCACTTACCTCGCAGGGTATCTGTTGTGGGGGAAGAAGATAAAGGAGATTGTGAGCTGCTCTGAGATTCGGAGTGGAGGGCAGGATATAAATCCAATGTTGTCTTCTTATTATTAGTAGTAGTACATTGTGATATATAATGAAATAATTATACAATTCACGGCCCGGTTGCTAACAGGCCACTGACCGGGGGTTGGGGACCCCTGCTGTAATGGATGGACCAGTTTCAAATATCTTCCCCAAACCTCATCTTCCCCAGGTTCTACCCCCAAATCTCCAGGAATTTCTCAGCCTGGAATTGGTAATGTGTTGTGAACATTATTTGTGGAGCTAACGCTAAAGCTTTGAATTGTGCATCTGCAGAGAGATTGTGACTGTCCACCAGCCTACAGACAGTTCATCTGAGATCTGACTATTCATTGCTGGACTGAAACACATTTAGGTGGGGGGTTCATTATCAGTCTGGCCAAGAGAAACCAATACTGTAACACTGCAGTGAGAAACATCATTAGGGGAGGGAAGTACCTTGGGCTCTGATGAACTGCCATGCAAGTTCCTATGGCAGGGGTGGCCAATGGTAGCTCTTCAGATGTTTTTTTTTTTGCCTACAACTCCCATCAGCCCCAGCCAGCATGGCCAATGGGCTGATTGGAGTTGGCTGATGGGAGTTGTAGGCAAAAAACATCTGGAGTGCTACCGTTGGCCACCCCTGTCCTTTGGCAATGAAAACTGGAGATTTACACAGAGTTGTCAAAATGCTTCACTGATAAAACCATCCTCACTAATAACACATGCCACTATACTAATTTCTGCTTAATTATTTCCACAAATCTTTATAGATTGATGTAGAATTTAATGATGACAGACTTTCCTCTTTTTCTTAGATGAAATTTTGGTGAAACATTCAACCACCCATGACTAATCTAAGCATGTCTGAGTATAAAGGGAAGGTTCTGTTATTTGCTTTTAAAAACCACTTCTGTCTCAACTATAGTTCTCATATGGTAATTATACCTTTCTGCGGTTTAATAAACAAGAATAGAGGAGAAATAAATGTATTGATGGAGTCTGCCCTCTAGTGGTCACTTTCATAATTTACCACAACAGTGAATTTTAAAAAGGAAGAAAGCAATGTTTCTGGATGTATGGACATTTGCACTGTTCATTGGCTGTATTTCATGGCACGGTCAGTAAATCCGAAATCTTAAAGAAAATTTCCTGAGAGAAAGCCTCATTGAATAAAATGGGGTTTACTTCTGGGTAGACCTGCTAAATATTTCATCCTCGGTGTCATTGCCTTACAGAGCCTCCAAGGCAAAATTAGGCAGGTTGCTAACCCTTGCAAGGGGCTTACAGCTTCTTGGATATAAGCCATAGGGGCTGGCAAGGGAAAGTAGGAAACTGGGGAGCAACTGAAGGTGATAGCTTCAGCCCCATTATATCCTTTATCAGGGCTTTTTTTTTTTTAGCAGGAATGCAATTCCGGCAGGCTTGGCATCAGGGGGTGTGGCCTAATATGCCAATGAGTTCCTGCTGTGTAAAACAATGGTGATGTCAGGGGGTGTGTCCTAACATGCAAATGAGTTCCTGCTGGGCTTTTTTTGTCCTTTATAATTCTATTCCAGTGCTTTCTGTTAGGCAAGATCTCACTCTTTCATTTGCCACAGCTTTCTGCATTAGTATCCTGATTTTTAATACTTCCTTCAAAATCCTCTTTTTCAATAAAAATCAGATAATCTTTCCTAACACACTTTTAATGTATTTAATCTTCCTCAGTCACAGTTTCAATATCTGGCACTGAAATTGGATTTTAAGCTTTTCCTCCTTTTCATTTCTCTGCTAGCTAGGAAAAGAAAAAAGCCCTTGAAAGGTCAGCAGAGTAGAGCTTCATTCCATATCCACCCCTGTAATGGACAACAGCCTCATGGTTGTACCTTTGAGCTGAATCAAAGGAGGTTTCATTTTGTCCTGGCTTGAAGGGGGGAAATATGTGAGCTAGATGGGGCATATCTGTTTTGGGAATGATATTGCCTGGATATTTCCAAACATTCTGGGGGCTTCCCTTTGTCCATGCAGGAGGAAAATCCCCATATGGAAGGACCCTAGGTGAACGATTATAGCAATTCTAGACTAAACTATACCAGCAACTACAGAGTATTTGTAAAGGGTGCTTTAAAGCATGCAAAGTGAAGGTCAGGTGTAACTTAAAGCAGGTGCCCAGTACCTGTCCCTTGGGTCTGAGTTGTAGCAACTGGCCTCCGAGCAACAAAAGTAAAGGACTTCCATGTGGGTCAGAAGAAGAGAAGTCCCATTTTTCTAGCCTCTCTACTGCATTTTCCATATTCTCTTTGATTATTGTTGCTTTGTAATGCATTATCCTCCTACTCAGCACGTGAGGGAGAAGTCTTACTTGTTTTTCAAATGCAAAGGCATATTTAGACAATATAAGTGCTAATTCTCCAATTTGATGCTTCATTAACTAGATGGCATTTGAAACGACCATGGAATGAGTGAGCAAACATTGAGGTTCTCTCAGGAAATGCAGCTGGAGATGATTCAGAATGCCTGCAGTTATTGTTCGGGTGAGGAGAATGTCACCAAATTAGATGTGTGTGTGTGTGTCAGTCACAGTCCCCTGGCAGGTATATTTTTGAAGTGGGACATTCCACAAAGCAGGGTCACAACTGATAGGCCACAAGCCATAACTATTGTCGCTAGTTGAACAGAGAACACTATCAGCAAGGCCTACAGATAGAGTCTGGGTTTGATATACGGCCTCCTATGAGGGAAAGATGTTTCCTGGGCTACTTGTTCTCCAGGTGCTTGATTAGTTCTTCTTTTCTGACTCTGACAGACTAGCAGTTTCATGGTTAAGAGTGGTGGACTTTCATCTGGAGAACTGGGTTTGATTCCCTGCTCCTCCACATGAAGCCTGTCAGGGGACCTTGGACCAGTCACAGTCCCCTCAGAACTCTTTCAGCCCCACCTGCCTCACTATGTGCTTGTTGTGAGGAGAGCAAGGGAAGGCATTTGTAGGCCACATTGAGACTCTTTAAGGTAGAGAAAAGTGGGGTATAAAACCCAACTCTTCTTCTAGTAGTCTGGACTGCACTCTTATATGTGGTGGCCTGAAATTATGCACAGATGGCTGATAGTGAAGGACTTTTAGGAACATGCAACAGATAGCATTTGCAGTGGACTGAACCCCTGGGCCCACTTCCTGGTCTCTGCTCTGGTTCTAGAATTTTTGGTTGCATGAATGGCAGCCCTGTTTATCCATAGATCATGGATAATAATAATTGATATGACTTCACTAAGATTTCTCCCAGACCTGTTTATCTGCCCAACAGTTGACAGGAGTAGTAAGAGACGATCCCGGCTGATTCTTGATCCATAAAAGGGAGACACGATGACACTGACACAAAAGGTTGCTGTTTGTATTCTTTTATTTGTAGATTTGTAGGCTTCCAAACCAGGAGGAAAACTGTCCCAGACGTCTAGGGAATGCCTCTGGTGCTTGTTCCTCTTGGCCGCCTTGTAATCAGTGGTAAAAGATCAGCATTGCAGATTCCAATAATTGTTTGGAAACGCTCCAGCCACTATGAGCCCCATAGCCACTCCAGTCGAAAGCAGTGTAGTCGCCACATTGCCGTGGAGCTTCTTGTGGAAAATGTCCTCCTCCACCAACACAGGTCTGGAGAAGAAGGAGGGGAAGATCATGATTACTATGACTGGATTTATACCCTGCAGTACTGCAGTCCTAAGCTCTGCTCACGACCTGAGTTTGATCCCAGCAAAAGCTGGTTCAGGTAGCTGACTTGAGGTTGACTCAGCCTTCCATCCTTCTGAGGTCGGTAAAATGAGTACCCAGCTTGCTGGGGGGGGGGGGGGGAAGTGTAGATGACTGGGGAAGGCAATGGCAAAGCACCCCGTAAAAAATCTGCCATGAAAACGTTGTGAAAGCAATGTCACCCCAGAGTCGGAAACGACTGGTGCTTGCACAGGGGACCTTTCCTTTTCCTTCACTAGGAGTCTCAGAGTGGCTTACCTTCCTCTCCCTACAACAGACAGCCTGTGAGCAGTGTTCCCTCTAAGCTGAGTTAATGTAAACTAGCTCACAGTTTTTTAGCCTCTGGCTCACACATTTTTTTATGGCTCATGAAAAATGGCCCCAGAGCAAACTAATTTATGCAGCAACTCACAACTTTAATGCTAGTAGCTCGCAAAGAAGAATTTCGGCTCACAAGACTCCACAGTTTAGAGGGAACAGTGCCTGTGAGGTAGGTGGGGCTGAGAGAGCTCTTTGAGAACTGCTCTTGAGAGGACAGCTCTGAGAGAACTTATGACTGACCTAAAGTTTCCCAGCAGCTGCATGTGAAGGAGTGGGGAGTCAAACCCAGTTCTCCAGATTAGAGTCTGTTGCTCTTAACCACTACACCAAACTGACCCCCATGGGGATAGTCTGGCCTGGAATCTAGACGAGTGGAACAAGTGCTGAGTGTTGCTGATGGAGTGAACCAGTCCCAAATATTAGTATACTGCCTTTAAGCCAACTACTCACATGTTCCGAGTCGCATCCTGTGACTCTAACCCCAGCACACAGAGCCATGGCTGCTTTTTCATTATTAAACACCCGGAACTGAATGAAGCCAGGTTCCACTTGAGCTGTAAAGACAAAAACGTAAACAGCAGGGCTGTTTCTTTGCTCCAGGAACTTGTTATTTGATAGCTCTGTGGTTTGGTTCAGACCTAATAGCAAACTGTTGCTTTCTGTTATGCCCCAATCAGCAAGCAGTGGTTTGCACTTTCCATGCAAATCATGATTCCAAGTTAAGAACAATGCTATGGTTTGGAATCTTGGTTTGCAAGGCAAAACACACAGCTTAATTTGCTCTTTGGGGTGTAAGTGCAAACTATGGTTTGCTAAGAATCCTGAAATATCTGCATGACAAGGGGAGTGGGGGCTTTGAGAGCCACGCAATATGTGTATAAGAGCCATCTGTAGCTTCCAAGCTGCCGTTTGGCCAACCCAACTTTGATTTTGATCCATTCTTGTATTCCAAACCAAAGTCATCCAGTGTTTTGGTCAATTTCTGCACAGCATTTCGCTATTGCAAACAAATCACTTACCTCGAGCATTTGGAGAGTAAAAGAAAGATGTCTGCTCGGCATTACCATGATCATAGAAAACTGGTACAGAAGGGCCGTTGTCATTTGCACAAGTGCCAATTCCAAACTTTACCGGGTATTTCTAGAAAGACAAGCAAGCGGCAAAGAAAAACAGGCATGATGTGGTAGTTAGAGAGTTGGATTAGGATCTGGGAAACCAGGGTTCAAATTCCCATTCTGCAGTGAAACTCTAGGAGACCTTGGTCTAGTCAGTCTAACCAACTTCACAGGGTTGTTGTGAGGATGAGATGGAGGGAGAGAGAACTGTGTGTGCTGCCTCAAGTTCTTTGGAAGAAAGGTGAGATAAAAATGAGAGAGATCCATCTCACTGAGGTAGGGTTGCCAAGTCCAATTTAAGAAATATCTGGGAACTTTGGGGGTGGAGCCAGTAGACTTTGGGGGTGGAGCCAGGAGACATTGGGGTGGAGCCAAGATCAAGGCTGTGACAAGCATAATTGAACTCCAAAGGGAGTTCTGGCCATCACATTCAAAGGGACAGCACACCTTTTCAATGCCTTCCTTCCATAGGAAGTAATGAAGGATAGGGGCACCTTGTTTTGGGGCTCATAGAACTGGACCCCCTGGCCCAATCGTTTTGAAACTTGAGGGGTATTTTGGGGAGAGGCACTAGATGCTGTACTGAAAATGTGGTGCCTCTACCTCAAAAAACAGCCCCCCCCAGAACCCCAGATACCCGTGGATCAATTCTCCATGATTTTCTATGGGAATAAATCTCCATAGGGAATAATAGAGTTCCCAGCAGACATTTCCCTCCCCTCCCCCCGCTTTCTGACGACCCTGAAGCGGGGGGAGGGCCTCCAAACCAGGGGATCCCCTGCCCTCACCTGGGGATTGGGAACCCTACACTGAGGGAGGGTGGAGGGGAAGGTCCCCAGAGCGGATATGGTAGACTTCCATAGGTATATGAGGACAGACCCTGGATTCAGCAGGAGCTCACAAAAGCACAGCTCCTGAACCTTTCTGAGGGTTCCCCCTCCTCCTCCCCATCTTGTCCATTGAATAGTAGGTGCAGCTGCATAACAATCCCTGGATGAGCTCCCCCACCTATTTTTCTACAAAACGACCCCTGTATGAGGAGATATAAATAAAGGGGGGAGGGGAGGCCTTAAATAAAGAGTTAGTTCGGAAAGGGCATCTTTAATACTATTGTCATAGCAGAATTGGCTAATCTTGTGATCTCTGTCCTGGCTCCAGGATGCAACACAAGAGATCTGATTAGATTTCTCAGCTTTTTCTTTCTAATCAACTATCTTGAGGTTGCAAATTAGATCAGAAGAGCAGCGATTGGGGGAAGAAGAGCAGGGATGCCAACTCTGAGTTGGGACATTTTTGGAGATTTGAGGGTGGAGCTTATGCTGGGCACAGTTTGGGGAAGGGAGGGGAGGGAGCTCAGTGGGGCATAGTGCCATAGAGTGCATTCTCCAAAACTGCCATTTTCTCCAAGGGAACTGATGTCTATATTCTGGTGAACAGTTGCAGTTCCAGATTTCCAGGCCCCTTGGCAATCCTAAATAAAAGACGTTTAAACTCTTTCTCCCTATCTAATCAAAATGATCCCAGTCCTCACTCAAACTACTGTAAGTCTTGTTTGCTAGTAGGAAAAATACAGGGAAAATAGACGTATAGTGTCTGTATTTTTTCGCTAGCAGACTGGTCTAACAGTGGTCATTTAGATCAACGAAATGGCATGGGAAGAAAGGATTAAATACCCTCTACCTCAGGGCTGCATCCCCAGTTACATCAGTAGCCATGGTAGTTCTGAAGCAAAGAAAAAAAATATTAACCTGATCATGGATCATCAGTTTTAACCCTCAGCCACTGGTGTTGGAATGGATTAGGATCAAATACTATTTCCCTAAGGGATGACTCTGAGTAAATTTATACACAGTTTGTTATGGGTTGTATGGTTTGGCCAAAAGGACTGGAATTAAGGCCTATAATGAAAGAATGCTCATGTTGATAGGAGACAGTTCTGTTCAAGTTCCCATCAGAGCTTGTATTGAATGAGTGACATTCCTCCAATTCAGGTGAGGAGGCAGAGGAGTGTATGTTTGTGTTCGAAGAAACAACATTCTGAATTTGGGTGAGGCATGCAAGAGCTGAGAGAAAGGGAAGGAGACAGACAGAAAACTGAGCTGAGTGAAAGGTGAAGCCCGTTGGGGTGCAAGCTGTCTTCTTCTGGGAATCTACAGTGGAGCAGTGAACCAGCTGCCCTACGGAAATGCCTTTCTTCCCGCTTTCTGTAATAGGTTTGTCCCGTCCCCTCTAGTGGGTTTGTCCCATCCCCTCTCTCTCCTGATCCCTGCCACTGCTTAGGCTTGCCAGTTTACCTGCAGGGGCGTGGGATCTCTCACCCCCTTCCCCAGCTTGTGTTCCCTGCTGCTGTTCAGCTAGGCAGCAGCAGGAAATGCCCATGTGAAATGGGATGACATGATTGGCTTCCCCAGCAAAACTGAGTTTTGGACAAATGCTAGATCATAACCTGGTACAACCTGGAAATAACATCATCATGCCAGGTTATGATCTAGCATTTGTCCAAAACTCAGTTTAAATCATGGAGTTTTGGCTGAATGGCTTAGACCAGTTGCGCAGGGCCTGCAAGACCACCCTCTTTAAACAGGCGTTTATCAATGACTGAATTATAGGTGCACAACAAAGGAAACGCCAAAATGGTCTGGTCTAGGGATCCACCACCACTACACCATCTGACAGACATAGCGTCAAACAATAATGTTTACTGCCAGACTTAATAGTGTTAGATTTAGAAATGTTTTAATTAATTATTGATTGGTTTTAATGTGATTTTAATGTCTTATTATTGTATTGTTCACTTTTAAATGTTGTTAGCCGCCCTGAGCCTGCTTCGGCGGGGGAGGGCGGGATACAAATAAAAAAATTTTAAAAAATGGTGAGAGCATCACCCTTGTAATGATGATGTCACTTCCCGGTCACATTGGAAGTGACATAATTGCTCTGAGGATGCCAATCCCCCCCAATCCAGAAGTTCCTACTTCCCCTTCTCTTGCCAAGCAACGCTAATCCTTAAATGAAGAGAATATTACAAAGACACAATAAGCCTTCGGTGTTCTCATATCAAAAGGGAACCAACCAGAGGCACTGGACCTTCTCAGCACTCAGAGAAGCAGAAATCATGTAACAATATTCTGAATTTCCTAGTTTCTTGAGCTCAGTTAGTCCCACCTTTTAATGAGAGCTCCGCACTACTTGCACTCTTCTAAGTCCCAAATGTTCAGTCTTTGGGTGACCATCCTTACCTGGTAGAGTCTAAGAAGGTTTCCCCCTTCAGCAGACAAGAAGCCTGTCTCCGTGTGATACCGCAAGAAGGCTGCATTCCGCCATTCCTTCATGGGGGTGTTGTTGGGGACATGCCATATGGCCATATCCCGTGCTTCAAGATCATAATAGCCAGGATTCTAGAAAGTTAAAAAAAGCCCACCTCTGAGGGAAAAGCCTGGTTGTGCCTAAATCCTAAATTAAGCTAGGAGTGGAAACTGGAATGCTGAATACTGGAATCAGTGGGAGTCACCTGGGGGCAGGGAACTGTCACATGTTGATGTGTGATGTCATGACATTTGTGAGGGAACCGGCCCGATTTGACTTTCAGACCCGGTTCCATTAGCCCCCTCCCAGGCCTGGGCCCCTTCCTGGAGGGCGCTATTCTGCTTCCTGCCACTAGGGTGCACTGCCACCACCTGCTCAATTTAGGGGTCCTGACTGAGAGGAACAGGGCTCTCAATCCCCCTTTCTAGTTCTGAGGCTTGGCCTCAAGGTCCTCTGCTACCCAGAATCTGGTTGCCACAGAAACCAAAGTCCTTCGGGAGACCCCTGTCAACTGGGGGTTTTTTTTGAGCAGGAACACACAGGAACGTAGTTCCAGCTGGCTTGGTGACAGGGGGTGCGGCCTAATATGCAAACGAGTTCCTGCTGGGCTTTTTCTACAAAAAAAAGGCCCTGCTGCCAACTGTGTGCCCCCTTTCCTGGGCTCCCCTCTTAAAGTAGCATGGTCTAAGGCAGCTGGGGAACTATGTGGCACAGAGCTTTACTGCCAGCATTCAAAATAGTAAAATGTTTATTAAAAAGAGAAAAAGGTTACAATTACAAGCATAATCTTAGCACAGCACACAATCAGCAACCAGAAGGTCAAATAAAAGTTGGTTTTAAGTGCATCCTTCTCCCCCAGAGCCGGATTAACAATTAGGCCAAATAGGCACTGGCCTGTGGGCCCCCACACCTCAGGCTGGCTCCCCCCATTTTTCCCCTGCTTGCAGCCCTCCCAGCCTGCATGCACAGCCAGCAACTGAGCTGTTCTTTGCCTGACTGGCCGTGCGTGGTTGCTGTTGGCGTTGTCACCCAAGTTTGCCTCTCTCTGCCTCTCCTCCACAGCTTAGCAAAAGGGGCGTTTAAGAGGGGCCTGCAGCAAGGGTCATGGGCAGTGGGGCAAATACTCAGAATCTGAGATAATTTGCAAGGGCCCTCCCAAGATTTCAACTGCCTAGGGGCCTCCACAGGGTTTAATCCGGCACTTTTCTCCCCCGGTCTAAAAATGTGCTCTACAAGATGTTGCAGTAGAGCAGGCAATTCTAAGCTTAAGTAAAGGTAAAGGTGCAAGCACCAGACATTTTCGACTCTGGGGTGATGTTGCTTTCACAGCATTTTCATGGCGGACTTTTTATGGGGTGGTTTGCTGGGATCAAACTCAGGTCGTGAGCAGAGGGCTATGACTGCATTCTAAGCTTAGTAAGATACAAATCACCATTTCAGTGTTCCTGCCTCCAGCCAGGCCCAGCCACATGGTCAAAATGGCTGTGGGCTTCTGACCAGAGGGCAGCTGTCTGTTCTCTTCCAGGGTCCAACTCCCAAGAGAGCCTCCCCTTTGGGGCAAGTACTTTTAATGAACCTCTGACTCCACCCATTTTACATCACTCTCCACCCCTTTCTACCTGGTTCTCCCAGGTCCCAAATGCATCCTGGGATCCCTCAAGAAGGCATTCTGGGAACTCACCTGGAGATTCCTAACACCAAATATCACCTCTGCAAACCCAGCTTCCTGATCTTCCAGAGAGCAGAGATAAACAATGACACCTTTGAAACTCAGAGTGGAGGAGGGAGAAAGGCATTCTGTCACAACATTACTTCCATTTTGTACTAGAAATTACATCATGACACTCTTGGAATTCACTGATCATCCAGCTGGAGCAAAGTGACCTGGTGAAGCCTGCCAGCATCTTTTGTTTAAATAAGGGTGGTATTCCAGAATGAAATCCAAATTTACACCAACCAGAATATGGTTTATGTGTGTGTCAGGGAAGTGCATCTCTTAACCTTCCAACCAGGCAGGGGTAGCATGCATTTGAAAAGAGAGACTAACCTTGAAATCATCACTAGTTGAGGCCATGGCAGATCCGAAAGTAGCATTGTTAGCCCAGTTGCCATCCCCCTGGGGGTAGTTGATGTTGTTCCCTTGTTGGCTAGACCAGCGGTCTCCCTTAGTGCACCTCCCATATATGTTGTTCTCATGGATGCTGGCCACCAAAGTCCAGCCGCCTCCATTGGTAGTCATGTCACAGAAGGTTTGGTAGACTTCGCCATCTTCCGTGGCCAGGTAATACAAGCCATCTGCAGAGAGACAGACTGTCCTGTAGCTAAGCTCATACTGTAGTTATAGCATTGATTCTAAGCACCTTTTTTTGTGACAGGCTGTTTGTAGTTTTTGGTCCCAGTGTCAGCTCATTCAGGAGGTCAGCTTTCTCAGTGCAGGCCTTGGATTAAGTAGTCTGTACCTTTACTGAATGTCAATAAAAAGCCACAATTAAGTTAGCCATTTTAAGGCCTTGTTTAACCTTGAGGTCAGGAGGCAAAAAGAATTCAACTGTGCAGTGTTGGGAGTGCTTAGTGTCTCATTTAAATTAGGTGTGTATTGGCCTCATTTTGAGCAAGAGGTCACAGGAGTGGAGCTCTGGAACCTCTAGATTTTATTGTGCTCTTTCTTTCTTAACCCCCCCCCCCCCCAAAAAAAAAATAAGCTTGCTTCTGGACTTGATTGTTCAAACCCCTTGTAAGAATTTTGCTGAACTCTAAGATTTTACAAACTTTCTAATATTTTTCCCCACAAAAACAGGGGGAAAAAACAAAACATATAAAACAGACACATGGAAATCTTCATCATACCACTGTGGCCACAGAGGAGAAAGTAATTTAAAAAGTATGATGGGGGTACGGTTTTATTATGACAATTATAATTCAAGAAGCACTTTAAGGTAGATGCTGAGCTGATATAATTTAGTACACCTTCTGGAGATATCAGGGGTGTGTGGCATATGCAGGCCTCAGATTCAGCTGGAGCTCAGCTGGAGCTCACAGGAGCACAGCTCCTGAACCTTTCTGACAGTTTCCGCTTTTCCTCCCCACCTACCTTGTCCATTGAATAGTAGGTGCAGCTGCATAAAAATCCCTGGATTAGGAGAGTAGGCAACCAGCCAGCTACCAGGGATTTTGCCATGCCCCCAGCAGCCCTCATTAACCCCTGGAGAAGCCCACACCATCTTTTCTCCACTTATGTGATTTTGGGTGTTGGGTGGCTTGCTGGCCTTGACTGAGGAGGCGGCTCAGGAGAGCCCCAGGCGAGCGAGGTCTGCTTGAGCTGGCTGGATCTCTAGCAAGCCCAAGCAGGCCTCGCTCACCTGGGGCTCTCCTTTCTTGCATTGGGTTGCTGTTGGCTGGGGGGGGCGGCGGCATATGCTAGTGAGCTCTGCCACCTATTTTTCTACAAAACAACCTCTGGGTATATGCAATGAGTTACGCTAATAAGCCCTGGCACCTCTTTTTCTATGAAATGACACCTGGTTGTATATGTTAAGTGCTGTTAAGTCGCTTCCAATTTATGGCAGCTCTATAAATCAATGACCTCCAAAACATCCTATCAACAGCAGCACGTGCAAACTGAGAGCTCTGGCTTTCTCGACTGAGTCAGCCCAACGCATGTTGGGTCTTCCCCTTTTCCTACTGCCTTCAACTTTGATTAGTATTATTGTCTTTTGCAGTGGGAGTGACTGAAGTACTATAGCCTCAGTTTAGTCACTTTAGCTTCTAAGAAGAGTTCAGGTTTGATTTGTCTTTATGGGGGTCCATGGTATCCATAAAACTCTCCTCCAGCATCCCATTTAAAATTTTCCCTCTCAGCTTTTTTCATTGTCTAAGGGTGCGGTCAGACGTACCATTAGTGGCAACACAGCTCCGTCTGGCTGACAGATTAAATGTGTTCGTTCAGACATCCACATCTGGCAATTGAGTGTCATCCAGGGTCATCCTGGCTTGCTACGCCTGAATGGCGCATTAATTTGACAGCATAGAAAGTCCGGCCCTTTTTCAAAACAGCGGCACAGGATCGCCTTTTTCATGTTTGGACAGCTCACGCGCGATACTGCCTCCCACCTTAAAAAAAAAAAGCCCCAGCAGACATGCACATTGCCAGATCATCCGGGAATCTGAGGTGACGCTTTTGCTTCTCCAATCAACACAGGATTGGAGGGGGGGGGGAAACATTATCCCACTATTCAGAACAGGAAAAAAATCTTTTTTTTTTCAATGTGGAGGATTTCCAGATATCTTTGTCACTGCCAATTTCTAGGAAAGTAATTCCTGGCAGTTCCTTGGTTTGAATTGGCAACGTTCATTCTGGAAACTTTCCCCCTTCCCCCGCTGCCTCTGAAGCAACGTTTGATTTCCCAGCTTCAAACAATTGGGCGCATGTTCAATGGACCCCCCCTCCCAGAAATCACCATCTGATTATGCATGCTCCAAGAAAAGAGCGTGATAGTACTGGATGTCTGATCGCGCAACAACAGAACGAATCGCATTCTTGGATGCTCGTCTGAACTGCCCTGCATCGAATCAATATTCAGCGGTTCAGATTTGAGCGCTACACACCCGCTTTTCATGGTACGTGTGACTGCACCCTAACTTTCACATCATAATAGTAATAGAGAATATTATAGCATGAATTATCGTGACCTGGGCTACCAGTGACACATCACACTTAAGAATCTTTTCTAGCTCCTTTATGGTTTTCCTTCCCAATCTCAGTCTCCTGACTTCTTCACTGCAGTTACCCTTTTGGTTGATGATGGAACCAAGGAACAGAACATCTTTTAACAGTTTAAATTGGGTACATTCAGAGCTGGTTCTAGTTTTAGGAAGCCCTGGACAAAATGCAGATTAACTTTCACAGGACCTTCATCTCATTGTTTTTACAAAATTCTGCCTCTTTCTTTTTGGAGACATTGCTCCTAACATGCCTTGTGTCCTTTTCTGTCCCTCACCCACCATCAGCTCCTTCTAGTCCTGTTTTGATTTCCTTGCAGCTTCGAGGCAGACTCTGGAGCAGGTGTGGGGGCAGGCCCTGATCGTTCTGCAAACAAGTAGCATCTTCCCACTTAACCAGCAGTTTGAGAATGTCCCGTTTCAATGAGGTCGCACAGCCACTGCTATCTGCAAGGAAATGAGTGATTAGGGAAGACAGAGAAGAATCATTCATTAATGACAATGAATGCAACAGACTAATTACACATTGGATGAAGAAGTACTTGTTTGTCCAGACAGTACTGTCAATAAATTTAACAGGGTGCCCTGAGTGGAACATAGGTAAAGTCAACTCATAGGTGAAGTAACTGCCCAAACCTGTTTTATAAGTGGGAAGATGTGTATGATCTAGTTACAAGTACTCCTAGCCAGGGCCAGCCCTAGACAGTCTGGCACAGTAGGCAAGGCTAACTTCTGGTGCCCCCCCCCCCCCCCGCACTGATAATGTCACTGTGTCATATGGTGGCTGCCTCTTTTGGAGTCCCCAGAAGGCCGGTGCCCTAGGCAGTCACCTAGTTTGCCTCGTGGCAGGGCCAGCCCTGCTCCTAGTGACACACAAAGTTAACCTAGGGTTGCTATACTCAAGGAGGACCTGGAGATCTCCCAGAATTCCAACTGATCTCCCGACAACAGAGATTGGTTCCCCTGGTGAAAATGGCTGTTTTGGAGGGTGGACTCTATGATGTTATAACGCATTAAGTCCACTTTCCTTCCCAAACCCTGCCATCCTCAGGCTCTGCCCCCAAAATCTCCAGATATTTTCCATACCTGTGTTGGCAAGCTGAACCACACATTTTGAGCCAGTTTGGTGTAGTGGTTAAGTGTGTGGACTCTTATCTGGGAGAACTGGGTTTGATTCCCCACTCCTCCATTTGCACCTGCTGGAATGGCCTTGGGTCAGCCATAGCTCTGGCAGAGGTTGTCCTTGAAAGGGCAGCTGCTGTGAGAGCCCTCTTATCCCCACCCACCTCACAGGGTGTTTGTTGTGGGGGAGGAAGGTAAAGGAGATTGTGAGCCGCTCTGAGACTCTTCGGAGTGGAGGGCAGGATATAAATCCAATGTCATCTTCTTCTTCTTCTTCACACATCTAGTCTAGATTTGGGCAAAAGAGTCCATGAATTTGGTCTCTTTCCTTAGATCCCATGTAACTGCCAGATATCACCTAATTTTAAAGGCGAACGAGATGAGGGCTGTGTGTTTGTGTGTCCATGCATGTGCAATTACTACAAATCTAACAACTGTTTTACCCAGAAGAACACATGCACACTTACCACACCATTGGCCTTTTGGGAACAGAATCACACACAGCAGGATGACCATGAATTCCCTCATTTTCGTGAGCTGTAAAAGCCAAGTTCTGTTACGTAAGAACTTCTCTGCCCACATTGAAATGTTATCTCATAAGAAGACATGTAGACCACTTGCTCAGCAAGCTCAGGAAGCTCTAGAGAAATATATTCAAAACTTGACAAAATTCCTGGCAGCTTTCCAAATGCTGGATACAGGGCTGGTGCTAGGGGTTCTGGCGCTCCAGGCAAGAGCTGCCCACCTGCTGCTGCAGCCAGGTGGCGCCCTAGGCAGCCACCTACCTGACGTTCTCCTACTTGCTGACCCTGGCTGGAAAAACACACATAGGATTGCTACCAAAGATCAGTATAACTGGGGTCCTACTGAAGCCACACACTAACAGGGGTCTCTATGGTCACTGTAGTTTTAGATTTTATATATTTTAATTTGGTCTTTTATTGTTTTTACTGTTGTTTTTATGTTGTAACCCGCCCTGATCTGTTCTACAGGAAGGGCGGGCTAAAAATCGAAAAAATAAAATAAAAATGTGCAATTAGCATTCATTCTTGTCACTGCTCTCCTCCCACGCTTAAACTCCATCTATCAATGGCTGATGCCTCTGTTTCCATTTGACTTTTCCTCCCCTTAAAAAATACCCTCAGGCCGCAGGACCAGAAAGAGCAGACCTCTCTAGCCTTGCCCTTCCTCATGTTGTGGCAGTTGAGAACCCACGACTGTTGGCAGCAAATCAGAACTCAGATCTTATGCTGCGCTGCTTTAGCTGCAGCTCTGTTGCCAGCTCTTTCCTTGCTACAATTGTGGCCTGATCGCTGTCTCCTCTCTCCTTATATTGCCGTGATGCAGAACTCAGCCCTTTGTGTAGTGGGTGATTCAAGTCAACAGCAACTGGGAGCCACTGCTGCCCCCACCCCACAGTTTCCTGGAGAGGAGAGCATGGAGATACCTTGTCAGCAGCCCACAAAAACCAGAGGGGCCCCACAGGCAGGAGTTTGCTTTGCAATTGGTAAGGCTACTAAACCTCTTTCAGCTGAATAGGAGAGTCATGTTGGTGTGCAGCTGTAGTTTCCTCTGCCTTAACAGAATAAAACATGAGTCCAGTGGTATTTTAAAGACTGATCGCTACTCAATTCCTGCTTTGTTATGCTGCTTAAGAACTAACACAGGTACCCATCTGTAATTATCAGTTTTGCAAAGAGGTGAATCCCTTCTCAGCTACCTGTTTTCCTCATGGAAGACTAACGTCCATTTTAGGAAAATCCTGCGGCTTCGTTGATACAGCACAGTATGGCACAGCAGGGTAGCTATAGAGGTGTAAAGGAATATTCCCAGCTCACCTGATCAACAGTTAACCTTCCTCCGTGCTTCTGATTTAGTGCAAACGGCTTAAACAGGAAGAAAGGCCTGATCGGTTGTGTCTGTCCGCCTCTTTGTCTCTACCACAGCCAAATTGACCTTGGACCATTGATAAACAAATCAGACAGCTGGAGTGGCCAGAAATTGTGTACACACACAGGGCAGGAGGGCAGTGAACAGAACAGAACTGGACTCGCTTTCTTTCCCAAGATTACAAAATAATCTTCCCACCACTTAGGATCTTGCAATCTGTATTTTCATAATAGCTCTCACCAAGAGGGCTGGATGTTCTCACAGAATACTTCTCTTTGTTGTCCAAGTACTGACCCAACATGTGGCTCAATTCCATACTAAGCAAAATTTGCATTAACCATAGTATAGAACCCCAAACTATGGTATGAGCTTAGAAATGAATAGGCATGCCATAGTCAGTAGGTGTACTTTCCCCTGCACGCAGCAGTTCTGGGCAGTGGCCTCTGGAGGCAGTGATGGTGGCTATAACAATCATTCGTCAATTCAGATACCATATCAAACCATATCATGCCTCCGTGGCATCAGGGCACCACTGGAGGGGGGTGAAGTGCCCCCTCTGGTGACAAAGAGGTGAAGGTGGGCTGTGCATGCAGGAGACTGGTTTCTCCTTAGGGTTGCCAGATCCAATTAAAGAAATATCTGGGGATTTTGGGGGTGGAGTCAGAAGATATTGGAGGCGGAGCCAGGAGTCTTTGGGGTGGAGCCAGGAGCAAGGTTGTGACAAGCATAACTGAACTCCAAAGGGTGTTACATTTAAAGGGACCACACACCTTTTAAATGCCTTTCCTCCACTGGAAATAATGAAGGATAGGGGCACCTTCTTTTGGGACTCACAGAATTGGACCCATTGGTCCAGTCTTTTTGAAACTTGGAGAGTGTTTTGAGGAGAGGCACTGGATGCTATACTGCAAATTTGGTGCCTCTACGTCAAAAACCAACCCCCCTCCCAAGCTCCAGATACCTGTGGATCAGTTCTCCATTATACTCTATGGGCATTGGTCTCCATAGGGAATGATGGAGTTCCCAGCAGACATTTCCCTCCTCCACTCCCACTTTCTGATGACCCTGAAGCAGGGGGAGGGTCTCCGAACCAGGGGATCTCCCTACCCCCATCTGGGGATTGGCAACCCTGACAAGGGTGTCCTGGGTGGAAAAAAACGTCCCTGGTCAACAGTGGGGAAAGAAAGAAGAGCAGGCTCACCAAGGCTGCTGGCCTAACAGTTGGCATGCTTGCTGTGTCTGCTCTGCTGGGGTTGCCAGCTCTAGGTTGGGAAAGTCCTGGAGATGTGAGGGGTGGAGCCTGAGGAGGGGAGGGACCACAGCCGGATATAATACCAAAAAACAGCCTCCTCAGAGCCCCAGATACCCCCAGATTGATTATCCATTATAGTCTATGGGGCCCATTAACTATAAAGGCCCTCATAGGATACAGTAGAGCCAGAAAAAATATTTTTGAACATTCATATTATGCTTTCAGTATGATTTGTAAGCTACCTTTAGTCACAGGAGAAAGAGGGATATAAATATCTAAATAAGTAGTCCGGACAGGTTGATAACATTTAAGCAACTTCCTGTTTTTTAGGTTAGGCAGGGTTCTGACAGCAATTGTCCCTCCTCTGTTATACTTGACCTGTAATGCTAGTTTGTCATATTTCACGAAAAAAAACCCCCAAAGTAGACTAGGGCTGGGAAGCTCCGGCCAGGGGTGGGGGATCCCCTGCCTGGGAGGGCCCCAACCCACTGGCAGGGAGAGCCCTGTCAGCATGCACCATCCCCGGTGTGATGACGTCACTCGGAAGTGATGTCGTTGTGCCAGGGGTGATCAAGGACTATGGTACCATAGAGTTTTACTGCAAATCCTAGAGTGTTTCTGGTGTGATGCTCTAGGAATCGTGGTAAAACTCTATGGTACCATAGAGTTTTATCACAAGTCTGTAAGAAAAAGCCCCCTACTCTTCATACACATGGACATCATGATCACCAGTATGGTTGCCAAGGTGCCTGGAGTTTGACTTGCACACATCTGCTCTAAGAAGTGGACTTTGCCCACGGTTTCTAAGGCTTATGTGGATACTGTAAGCCTCAGCTTTGCAGCAGCATTCTACATCTCTAGATGGGTGTTAGCCAGAACTACAGACGTGCTTCCAGCTGCTCCTTGCATGCCCAGTCTTGGCCACTGCAGTGGAAGAAGCAACGCTGGCCCATGAACTGTACAGGCAAACAGTTTCCAGCCTGTTTCCATGAACCAAAGGCTAACACCACCAGAATCCGTCTTGTTTTCCTGACTCCATTACAGCAAAGCAAGAGACTCACGTATCCAACAGCTGCTTCAACTTCTGCATAAGAGCCATCAAGCTTATCTTAGGCGTGGATCCTGCCAGACCCCTTAAGCCTTTGTCTAATGGAACTCAAGACAAAGACTGGTGCCAAGAGAAGACTGAAGAAGAGGAAGACCATCTTCAGCCAGAGCCAAGTTCCTTTGTGTAAATTGGGTGTTACCTTTGGTAGCAATTTGGCCATCTATTGTCACCTTTTTAGATAAGTTTAATAGTCGTGTTTAATAAACACCTCTCCCCTCCCCAGACCTGTCCTGTCCACAAGGGGTTGCCAACCTCCAGGTGATGGCTGGAGATCTCCTGTTATTGCCACTGATCTCCAGGCCCCCAAGATCAGTTCACTTGGAGCAAATGGCCACTTTGGAAGATGACCTCTATGGCATTATACTCCATTAAAGTCCCTCCCTTTCCCAAACCCCACCCTCCTCAGGGTCCTCCCCCAAAATCTCCAGATATTTACCAACCGGGAGTTGGCAACCCTATTCTATAGGGTCCACCCTCAAATCTCCGGGAATTTCCCAATCAGAAGCTGGCAACCAGAGCACAGAGTGCTTCCCCTCAACACTGGATAGGCACAATAAAGCCCCCCACAAATGTGAGATATATTTGGAAAAATAGGTCTCCAGATATGTGGGGAACATGTGACTTTATGTTTAACATATTTAATTATATTAGATACCCCATTTTTCCTGTTTAAATCACAGGCTCATATCATATGAGTCATATGTTCCCATTTTGTTGCCTCGGTTGGTCAACTTTCGCCAAGGAAGCTCAGCTCCAAGGAGGTTAAGCTGTAGGGATGGGTGGGGCAACCAGCTATCTATTGTTCAGCCCCACCCCACCCCAGCGTGGGGCAGCTGACCTGGATGTCCTGTGCCTAAGATTGCCCTAGTTGTTGCTTTGGATTGTGATTAGCATCTCCAAATGGACATTCCTACTGGTCTGGCTGCCCACCATAGGAAACTGGATGCTGGACTAGAAGAATCTTTGAGGGATGTTCTTAAGTGAAATGAGCTAAGATTATCACAATCTTTGTACTGATTGTGTATATCTGCCAGGGGTAGGGAACCTTTAGCACTCAAAGAGCCATTAGGACCCATTTCTCACAGAAAAGAAAACACTGGGAGCCGCAAAACCCTTTTGACATCTAAAATGAAGATAACAATGCATGTATCATTTTTTACTTTTATGACAGTGTGTTGCATTTATGCAATCAATGAACTGCTGCAGAGAAAACAAATTTTTATTTCTTCACACAACATAAACATTTTGAACTCTGAAAAAAAGATGCTGGGTTGAAAGTTATTTACAAATAAAACACTAAGTGTCTATTTGAGTCCTCCTCATATTTATGAAATAAAAAGCCGGACTTAAATTATCCACCTGCAGCAAACCAAAAACGCTGTCTGCTTCTGTATGCCATCATACTGGAGTGTGCAGTCAGCTGTCAACCTGAATAAAAGAAGGACTATTTCACTGAACAATGTAAAATATATATTTGAAAAACAATACCCAATTAAAATATTTATTTTACCAAGTTAATGTGATTTTTGCTCCTGAACCTCAGCACACAATGTCTGTACATCGGGGCTGTAAGACGTCACCTTCATCTTCACACAGGATTGTAAACTGTCGTCTGTGAGGCGTGAGCGATGTTTGTTTTTAATATAGTTCATGTGGGAGAAGACCTGCTCACATGAGTATGTGGATCTGAAGATCGACAGGACTCCAAATGCATATTTTTTTCATGTTCATATAAGTGTTGGGGATGGCATTCCATGTTTCAAATACAAGTTGGTCCGGTTTGGGAAGGTTTTCAGTATCACTCCATTTGTGATTCTGAGCAGGAATGGCCTTCTGACGGGCAACATCTTCAAGAGTAGCTGTCAAGCATTTGGACTTGGACACCCATATATCTTTGTCGGCTATGTCAGCCAGTTCCATCTCAAGATCTGGTTGACTTACACCTGCAAATGCAGTCATATTCAATAGGGATGGATTGATGTTCAGGAGAGTGACAGGGAAGAATAATGTGTTTTTTTCCTCTCTGAACTCACAGAATTGTTTCCCGAACGATGTTTGCATTGCGGCGATTGCAGAATGCAAATACTCCATATTTATCATATTGTGAGCTTGTTTGAACTCTCTCAAAGAGGGGAAAGTGAGACATTGTACCTCTGTAAATCTCTGGCAAACACTGTCAACTTGTGCTCAAATGCCAAAACCTCCTCCAGCATGTGCAAGGCTGTGCTTCCTTTCCCCTGAAGACTTGTGTTCAGTGTGTTCCAATGCACTATCATATCTACCATGAAGTGTAGCTTTTCCAGTCACTCTAGCTGTTCCAGCTCAGGAAAGGTGAGTCCTTTGCTTCCTGGGAAAGTTTTCACCTCTTCCAGACACCCGGCAAAGTGTTTGAGTACCTCCCCTTTGGATAGCCAATGGACGAATGCAACAGGAGATCAGAATACATGCTTTCCACCTCCTCCAGTAGCAAATGGAACTGACGGTGATTTAAACCTTTTGCCATTATTTTATTTTATTGACAACATTCATTACTTCTAGATTTTCAAAGAGTTTTATTAGTTTCAGAAAAAGATAGGGATGGGGAATAGGAAAATGAAAAGCACAATACATTCTGGTATTATTTTGCATAAAAATACTTTCAAAAAGCTTAATTCTACAATTCTTTCTTTACATAAATTGTCCCCTATTATTTTGTCTCAACTGTACATAATCCATTTTCAAATTTTATAGTATACACCTTTTGTTAAAGTTTTCTAATAATTTTGACAATTCCAATAAAAGTAAATTTCTTGCGATTTCCATCTCTGCGCCAAAAGAATCCTAGCTGCTGTGTTAAAGTGCGCCAACAAGTGTCTCATTTCTTTGGAATAGTCCTCAGAAAATATATTCAATAAAAATAGTTCTGGTTTGAAGTGGATCTGTGTCTTCATAACCTTTTGTAGCATTTCATGTACCATTTTCCAATAGTCTTTCACAAACTCACATGTCCACCACATATGGTAAAAGGAACCAATCTGTTTAGTACATTTCCAACACTTGTTGGACATATTAGTATAAATCTTACACAATTTCTGTGGAGTCAGGTACCATCTATAAAACATTTTATATAGATTTTCTTTAAAAGTTACTGACCTAGTTAATTTAACGTTAAGCTTCCAAGTCTTTCCAGTCTTCTAATGCAATATTATAACCAAAAATGTTTGCCCATTGGACCATACAATCCTTTACCATTTCATCTTGTGTCTTCATTTGAAGTAGACATGCATATAATTTGGAGATTAACTTTTCTTGTGGGCCCAATTTTTTTTTGTCAAACACATATTGTTCTGTATTAAAACCTATCACCTTGTCTTTGGCATATCTAGATTCAACTTGCATTCTCAACCACCAATTCATTTTGATATCCACATTTCCCAGTTCTTCTTTGGTTTCAAATTGGTTGTCTTTTCCCAACAAGTCGTCATACCTATAATTCTGATTTGGTTTTAGGAGATTTGGATGGGTAAATGCTTCTACTGGAGAAACCCATCTTGGAATTTTTTGGTAGGTTCTAGTCTTTAACCATGACCACGTGTGATACAAGGATTTTCGAAACCAATGATTCTTAAAATAGGAGTGGCCTTCAAATCTTTGATACCATAAATATGCGCGCCATCCCATAGTCAAATCATGTCCTTCTAGTAGCAATTGTCTCTTGTCATTCAGAAGTATCCAATCTCTTACCCATAAAAGTACAGATGCTTTATAGTATAACTGCCAATCTGGCAGGCCCATGCCTGCTCTTAATTTAGAATCCTGCAATGTCTTTAGTTTAATTCTAGGTTTTTTGGCTTGCCAAACGTATGTGGCAACCATCTTGTTCAATTCTTGAAAAAATCCACTATTTAAAAATATTGGAATGGTTTGAAACAGAAATAGTAATCTTGGTAAAATATTCATCTTTATTAGGGCTATTCTTCCCATTAAAGATAAGTTCAAATCGTGCCAATTTTCCAAATCTTTTTTAGTTTCTTTGAGTAGTTTATCATAATTGTCTGCTTTTAAATTGCTGCATCTATTTGGAATGACAACACCTAAATATTTAATTCTTTTTTCATACAAAAATCCTGACTTTTGCTGGAAGAAATGAATTTGTTCCATCGTCATATTCTTTGTCAAAAATTTTGTTTTATGGTAGTTAATCTTTAATCCTGCATAATAGCCAAATTGTTTGATCTTGTTTATAAGACAGTCAATTGAATCCATTGGTTGTTCTAGTATAAAAACTAAATCATCAGCAAAGGCTCTGAGTTTATATTGTTCATCTTTTATCACAGTTCCCTTTATATTTGCATCTTTCCTTATTTGATTATTCAACCTCTCTAAAGATAAGATAAAGGGTAGAGGTGACAATGGGCAGCCTTGTCTTGTACCTTTTTGAATATTAATAACATCTGTTTGTTCACCATTCACTGTCAACCTTGCATTTTGTGAGGAATATATTGCTTCTACTACTCTCAAAAAATTTTCACCGCACTCCATACCTTTCAATTGCTGTAACATAAAATTCCAATGAACATTATCAAAAACCTTCTCAACATCTAAACAAATTAAAGCCAGTAGCTTCTCTGGATGACTCTCATAATATTCCAAAATATTACAGACTGTTCTGACCTTGTCTTTCAAATATCTTTTAGGAAGAAATCCTGCTTGATCATGATGTATTATAGATTGTAAAACTGTCTTAAAACGTTGTGCCAATATTGCAGCAAAAATTTTATCATCCACATTTAAAAGGGAAATTGGACGGTAGTTTTTGATATCTTTCAAATCAGATATTGTAGCTTTTTGCCATGAAGCTGGTATTTGACCTTCCTCTTGAATCTTCTCAATAAGACGCTTAAATGGTAAAAGCAAAGACTCTTCATAAGCTTTGTAGAATTCTGCAGGTAAGCCATCTGGCCCAGGTGTTTTGCCATTGTTTTGAGATGTCATTGCCTCTCTAAGTTCCCTTATTGTTATTGGCTCATTTAGAATTTTTTGCTATTCCTCTGTAAATTTGTTGAGATTATTTTGGTTAATATATTTTTCTAGTTCAGTTTTCTGAACTTGTTTCTCTTCATATAATTTTTTATAAAACTGTTCCACAATTTGACATATTTCTTGCTTTTGATTTTTCTCTTTATTGCTCTCATCTTTCAATGTCATAATTATTCTTTTGGTCTTCTCTTTTCTCATCCTATAAGCCAACCACCTTACAGGCTTGTTGGCATGCTCAAAAAAGGTTTGTCTGGCATACCTCAATTTAATCTCCATCTCTTCCATAAGAATTAAATTCAATTTATGTTGGGGTTTTTTTTACTTTTTTAAAAAAATCACATTTTGTTGGTTGTTTTTTAATATTCTTTTCAGCATCTCCAGCTTGTAACATTAAATTTTGGAAATTTTCAGTTCGTTCTTTCTTTTTCTTGCCACTATATCTAATTGCAAGGCCCCTATAGTAGGCTTTAGCAGTGTCCCAAACTACTTGCATCTTTACTTCTTGTGTTATATTCTGTCTGAAAAAATATTCCATTTCAGCCTTAGATTCTTTAAGAAAGTCTTTATCTTTTAAATTTGAAGTATTTAATTTCCAAAATTTTCTTTTCCGTTGACCTTTTAGCTTTACTATTATAGGGCTATGATCTGAAATAACTCTTGTTTGAATTTCTGTGTCAACTAGATCTTTAATCAAACTTGCTGAAAGCCAACACATGTCAATTCTTGACCAAACATTCATTACTTCTGTGCATTCTGGTGGAAATGTTTGAGTGCACAATGCCTCTTGGTGCAGGATGCAGTGAAATATCATCAGTGTTCTACCCAGCGACTTCTGCAGTAAAGCCACAAAGCCCTTCTACACTCCTGTCATACTTGGTGCCCCATACGTAGCCACTGACAGCAGGTGAGTGGTGTTTATTTCTTTAGTTCTTAAAGAATCCAAGACAGCCTCACAGATGTCTTCCCCCGTGTCTGACCTTTTAGTAGTATCAAATCAATCATTTCTTCCTGTGGCCCAGCAGAGCTCACATATCGGCAGAACAGTGCTATTTGTTCAATATCACTTCTGTCTTTGGACTCATCACAGGTGATTGAGTACGCCATTCCTGAATTGATGTCTTTAATTTGCTGTCTGGTGATGTTTTCTGCCATTTTTATGGTTCTTTCTTTGACAGTCCTTGCAGAGGCATATCTCTGATTTTCTGCACAATTTCACTCTTGTTTTTAAAGTTCGAGAACAGATGTTCTGAAATCTTCATGAATGATTCTTTTATATAATCTCCATCTGTGAACAGCTTCCCGTGCCTGATTATTTCCTGAACAGCCACAAAACTAGCATATGTAGTTGAACTGGCAGACTTAATCCACTTCTTGAAGAGATTTTTACTCAAATCAACCTTCCGCATCAGTTCCAAAACAGATTTTCTTCTCTCATCTCCATCCGGATATTTTTCAGCAAGGCTTTGTGTTTAGTTTGGAAACTTCTTGCAACATTCGACTTTTTGTTGTTTGCCAATTTCTCACCACATATTAAACATAATGGTAAACAAGTCTCATCAGGACCAGATCTACATTTTTTGGGGGGTGGGGCAAAATTTAAAAATGGCGCCCCCTTATGGACCATTCTGTTCTATGGTCCCATAGAGTACAATGGCCTTCATATCCAATTTGGTACCCCCCCCCGGTCAGCGCTCAGGGCAAGCACCCCCCTCTGCCCCCCCCCCTAGATCTGGCCCTGAGTCTCATCAGTAGTGAAAGCGAATGAATCTGCCCATGCTCCAATAAATGTTCTGTTTTCTTCTGAAATTTTTCTTTTCTTGGATTTGTCCATGGTTGGCCTACCAGGGGTCAAAAAGCACAATAAATCTCCCAAGCCTTCTCTGCAGTGTACTGGTCAATCTAATGACCTAGAAGTGTGTGGGGGGGGGTGTTGATGCGCCCGTGCTTAGGAGGGTGGTCTTTAGTGATGCAAAGAATGAAGCCTTGCACACAGTAGTGTTAAAACCACTATATACAATTTATTTACACCTCTCACTCTCCAATCCGACAAAGTGCTCTGCTGCTCTCCAACATACATATCCCACACACAGCGAAGTGTCTTTGTACATTTATACATCAAGTCCAGCCAGGTAACCAATCAGCTTCCTGCTGAGTCATGCTGACTTTGCTCCAGGCTGATGCAATCTGGCAACCAGCCACCTTCTGTCACTTAGATGATCTACCTGGCAGATCAGTCACTTTCACTTTCCCAGCATGTGCTAAAAACTGTCAAGGCTTTGCATATAACTGACACCCCTCCTCAGTTTTAAGCTCATGCTGCAATATCTCAATATTACATATTCCATATTCTCCATAGTAACATTAATACATAGTTTACATTTGCTTTCTTATTTACAATTGTTACAATTCAGTATTCAGCCTCTGAAACTCTGTGTTGGCATGCACACATTTAGCTCTGTTTGTTAATTACCATTGTAAGCACATTCTTATCAGTTAGATAACCTCCCCCCCCCCCCCCGGCTGATCATTTGTTATCTCCTCTGGCCCGTTCTGCCAGAGCATTTACCGTACCATCTCTAGTACAGAGGCACACTGTTTTTACCATATTTTACAGCTTTGAGTTTTTACATTTCAGTTTAACAGTCACAGTTTATTTCTTGCTTAACACATTTGTAGCAGCTAGCTTTGTCTTTGGAGTTACATTTCTTTCTTTAACATTCTCAGTCTATTTACACATAGAGCTTGTTATTCAGTTATTTTATTGAAGCCTCACTTTTTCAGGCTTTTAGCTCATGACTCTTCCTTCTCTTTGGAAGAGGTACCATAAAGCAGTTCTATTACACTTGGGTAACATTTAGGCTCCTCGTTAGCCTGATAACCTCCATTACCCCCTTCCTCCTCCGTGGAAGAGGTACCATAGTTTAGGTCCAGTACACTCTGGTAACACCTGGGCTCTCCATTAGGCAGATAACCTCCATTGCCCAGATAATGTATGTCACTGTCATAGCCGTACCGTTTCGGTGATACTCCCTTATTTTCCCTAGCAGACACCCTGATTTTAGGCATTTCAGCCTCAGAGCTCTCCTGCTTTACACTATCTGAACTGCTAGCACTTTCTTCTCTCTGTTTCAGTGAGGGAGCTTGTCTGTTTTCTGCCCCTCCTCACTATCTAGAGATAGCTGCAGTTCAGCTCTCTTAGGCATTTCATTTGCATGGATTTCTGACCAGTTCTCATCCTCACAGAACGAAGCTGCTCAGCTCAGCTTTATTACATTGTTTTCATCCACAAACCTGTAGGATTTCATGCCATTTTGATAGCCCACAAACAACAGTTTCCTGGCTCTGGCACCACCCTTCCTCCTTTTGTCCAGAGGAATATTGACCCATGCCTTAGACCCAAAGATCCTAAGGTAGTCTAGGTTTGGCTTTTTGCCATACAGCACTCTATATGGTATATCATCCAGAGCCTGAGTCCACCATCTATTACAGATAAAACAAGCTGTTTTTAATGCTTCTCCCCAATATGCCAGCTTCAGTGCACTGTCTGCCAGTAAAGCATGGCACATGGTTTGTAGGAGGCCCACTCTGCGTTTGGCCACCCCGTTTTCGGCCGGAGAGGAGACGTTGGCAACCCTGTGATTAATGCCTTCCTCCTTCAGATAGTCTGAGAAGCTTTGACTCATAAACTCACCCCCCCAAATCGCTCTGGAGAGCGGCTATCTTACAGTTTAATTGCTTTTGGACTCTCTTTGCCCAGTACTTGAAAGTAGGAAAAACATCACTCTTATGTTTGATTGCATACACCCACGCAAACCTGCTCCAGTCATCCACTATAACCAAGCCATATCTATTTTTTGATACACTGGGTGCATACGGCCCCACAACATCTGCGTGGACTAATTGGAGTGGTCTTACCGACACCCGGTCACTCTTCTTAGACACTGGGAATGCCTTTGATTTTGCTTCCTTACAGATATTGCAATCCAAAAACACATTACATTTGTCAACTTTCTGCCCTTGCAATATACCCAGTGTTTTGTTTATTGTATTGTAGCTAGCGTGGCCAAGGCGTCTATGTAAACGGTGAATGCACCTGCTGTGGGGTTGCTTATTCCACACTGCCTGTGCCTTTCCCACTGCCTGGTCTAGCTCATACACATTAGCTTTTAACACACCTTTAGCCAGCAGTTTACCTTTTCTCAGTATCTCACAGCCCTTAGCATCAAAAGACACTGTAAAACCAGCTGCTGCCAGCACTGAGACGCTTAGCAAACTAGTCTCCAGATCTGGCACACACAGCACATTGTTAAAGGTGTAGTTTAGTCCTGGAAAATGGACCGTGCCTTGGCAAAGCACGTCAACCTCCCGGCCATCAGCCAAGCTTACAGTTTTTTGACTGGCCGGTCTGCTGTCCTGCAACTGGTCTTGCTTGCAGCAAAAAATCTGTGTTGCCCCAGAGTCAACGATCCACGGCACACTCTGTAGCCCTGAGCCAGTTCTCACCAGAGTTGCCTGCTGTGTCCTTGAAGACGGCTGCCGGCCTCTCCTCTGCTGCTGAGGACAACTCCTACGCAGGTGTCCAATTTGATTGCAGATATAGCACCGCTTCTTCCTTACTTGCAAAGCTCTTTCCTCCGGCTTTGCCTGCCAGCTGGAAACGTCTCCCACAGGCTTCTGCTTCCCCTCCTTGCGGTCGCGGTCAGCCTGCTCACCTTTACTTTCCAGCTGTCTTTGCTCTTCAGCCAAGAGTTTCCCAGTCACATAAGGCAAAGTCAGCTTATCTGTATCCTGGCCCTCAAAGGCTATCACCAGCATGTCAAATCTCTCATGAAGAGAGCTGAGTATTAAATAGACCTTATCTTCATCAGCCACAGCTTTCCCTCGCGCCTCTAACTCCTGGAAACACACAGACATACCGTCGAGGTGGTCCCTCACCGACTCCCCAGCCAGCATTCGTTTCCTGTAGAGCCTCCGAGTTAGAGATATCAGCGAGCCTGCTGATTTCTAGATATACACGGCCTTGAGGGCTTCCCAAGCCTCCTTTGCTGTCTGGTGCCCTCGAACATGCACCAGCTGGTCGTCTGAGACACTCAAGATGATAGTGGCTAGAGCCTTTTGGTCCTGAATGGCCTCTGCTGGTGTGGGATCAGCGGAAGGAGACAGTCCCATAGTCCCTCTTGCTTCAGGAAATGCTCTAGCCTCAACGACCAGGTATTGTAGTTGGTGGTAGTCAGTTTATCCACCAGCACGGCAGCTGCTGCTGTAGCCATCCTGCTCAGCCTCCAACGTTCAGCCACTGCTGGTCTCACCTCCAAGACAGCTTCTGGAGCACCTCAGCGTCCTTCTTCACCACCTCTCTCAGAGCTTACAGGCGCAGCAGAAGCATGCTGGGCCCATAACCCTGTTGATGTGCCCGTACATAGGAGGGTGGTCTTTAGTGACACAAAGAATGAAGGCTTGCACACAGTAGTGTTAAAACCACTATATACAATTTATTTACACCTCTCACTCTCCAATCCGACAAAGTGCTCCACTGCTCTCCAACATACATTTCGCACACACAGTGAAGTGTCTTTGTACATTTATACATCAAGTCCAGCCAGGTAACCAATCAGCTTCCTGCTGAGTCATGCTGACTTTGCTCCAGGCTGATGCAATCTGGCAACCAGCCACCTTCTGTCACTTAGATGATCTACCTGGCAGATCAGTCACTTTCACTTTCCCAGCATGTGCTAAAAACTGTCAAGGCTTTGCATATAACTGACAGGGGGTGGGGGGGGGGAGAGAAGAGAGATTCACACACTTCACTGAAATGTAACTGAAGGAAAGAAATTTTTAAAAACCCACAAAGAATCACACTGTTTTTGCTCATCTATAACAGAAAGACCAAAAAAAGCGTTGGAAAAAAGGATGAGGTAATTTACTGTGGTTTACTTAGGAGTAAACACCTTGAATCAGACAGTTAAATATATTTATGCAAAGGTCCACATGCTGCCAGGTTGGAAAACTGTAAAAGCTCGGACTCCAAAAACCTTCTAAAACGGGAGAGGGGAGAAAGAAGCACCTTTATATTCATAGTCCTCCTCTATAAGTAAGGCGGAAAGTGGAGGGGGGGAGAGATTGACCTTTACTTTCTAACTCCTGAAGGAGGCTGGGGCCAAACACCGCCTGGGTCCGGGGTGGGGGGAAGGGAGGAGGCTCAGAGGGAGGAAGGGAGGCAGCCAGGCCTTCTGAGGAGGCGATGTTCCCACATGGCCCGGGCCTCCCTCCTCACCGCCACCACCCTTGTGTGTGAGGGAAAGGAGCCCAGCAGTAAGAGGGAAAAAAGAGGGAGCCCCCTGCCCGCCCACCCTCAGGTGCCACCTGCCCAGGAGCCCAGCAGCAGGAGGGAAAGGAGAGGGAGGCCTGCCTGCCCACCTGCTCTCAGGTGCTGCCCATTCAGGAGCCTGGCAGCAGGAGGAGCCACACCAGCACCACCATCCCTTCCCCAGAGACGCTCCTTTTTCTCCCCCTCTCCCCCCCCCCACTTTCACCCCCCCCCCCCCCGCAGCACGGCTCTAACCTGCCAGCCAAAGTCCCAGCAAAGCTCGCAGCTGAAGCGGGGTCCCAAATTTGAATGCTCCTTTTTGCCGCCGCACACAACTCCTCGCTCTAGTCAGCCAGTCCCAAAATGTGCCGCTCCAACGATGCTCTGCGCCCAAACCTCACGAGAGTTCCCCCCTCCTTTCCGCGCTGCCACCGCAAGCCAGAGACGCTGCTGCAGAAGTTGTCCTTGAAAAGGCAGCTGCTGTGAGAGCCCTCTCCAGCCCCACCGACCTCACAGGGTGTCTGTTGTGGGGGAGGAAGGTAAAGGAGATTGTGAGCCGCTCTGAGACTCTTTGGAGTGGAGGGCGGGATATAAATCCAATATCTTCTTCTGCTGCTGCTGTTGAGAGAACAGCGTGAGCCCGCAATGACATTTCCTCCTTGCTCCAGTCAGCCAGCCAAAGAGCCGCAAGTAAGTCATGAAACAGCCGCATGCGGCTCTCGAGCCTTACGTTCCATACCCCCGTTCTAGTGTAACAATGACAACTGAAATCCTTTACCTGGAAGCATCCTCAGAAAAACAAACTGGACAACATCTCAGTTAATTTTTAATTTTTTTTATTCCAGTGAAGAATATATGCATAGAAGATAGATTTTCATTTTCAAGGCTGTACCTCTGGTACTTCCATTTCTACAAAGCCACCCATTAGTGGTAAAACAGCAGCATAGCTGAGTCAGTTAGCTCTTTAGAAACGCTCCAGTTAACATGTGCCCCGTAGCCATCCCAGTCAAAGCCGGTGAAGTCCCCACACTGGCGAGGTGTCGCTTCTGGGAAATAGCCTCCTCCGCCAATACAGTGCTAAAGACAGGAAAGAAATGTAAAACAAATGACACAAAATGGGAGTAACAGGCAGCCCTACAGAGGATGATATTGGAACTGGACAGTGAAGAACAAATTTAAACTCAGCAAATTTTAATTTGAATTGCAAATACATATAAAATAGGGACTAGAGGTATATTAGGTCAGTAGCAGAGAATGCCAATGTGTTAATTTGACCAAAAATAGTTGTATGCTGTTTTGGAATGTATTAATAATTCAGATACTAGACAGTACTTTCCCTCCTTTCACACAATAAAACTCATGGGCACTCAATGAAATTAATGAGCAGGAGGCTTAGAACAGATAAAGGGAAATACTTCAGTCAAAGAGTAATTAACATGTGGAATTTACTGCCACAGGAAATGGCAGCTATAAGCATAGACAGCTTCAAGAGGAGATTGGATAAACCTATGGAATAGAGGGCCATGAGTGGCTGTTAACCACAAGGTATATATGGAACACTATGCCTGCACAGTGATGCTCTGTATTCTTGATGGGGAGTGCAACGGTGGAAGGACTTCTGGAGTTCTGGCTCCATTGGTGGACCTCCTGATGGCACCTGGGTTTTGTGCCACTGTGTGACACAGAATGTTGGTCTGGATGGGCCACAGATCTGATCCAGCATGGCTTCTGTTATGTTATTATGTTCAGATATGTCTGTTGAGCAGCACAGGTTTGGCCTCAGCTGGTTTTGGTGACTACCTGGCCATTTGGAGTCCAACTAACAGGTGTTATGGAGCATAGCTGAGGTTGACAAGAGGTTTTAGAATCATCCCTGGGTGAGGCTGAGAGCCTGTAGCCAGGATACTCACATGTTCTGTGTTGCATCCGGTGACTTTCACCCCAGCACAGAGAGCCATTGCTGCTTTTTCGCGATTGAACACTCGGAAATGAATGAAGCCAGCTACAAATTCATCTGAGACAACACAAAGAAGAAATCAGAGCAAAAAGGAAAGACTGGAAGAACATCCTCTTTACAATACCCTGTTCTCATGTATTTCTTTTTAGAGGTCTTGTAATCTACTAGTGAGTCTTATTATGAATATATGAATAAGTAGGTATAGATTAGGAGGGAGAAAAACACACAAAACTCAAGTTGGTTCCAACTTGTTTTGCCACAATGCAATTTTTGGAAATTGACTGTAAAACCTGAGCAAATAAAAAAAGACTTACTCCGCCCGTTTGGAGAATAATACTCAGCTGTCTTTGAAGCACTGCCCTTATCATAGACGACAGGCACCGCTGGGCCATGGTTACCTGGACAACTGCCGATTCCAAATTTAACAGGGTATTTCTGAAAGGAGAAACAAACTGAGGTGATTGGTGGTGGAAAGTGCTGTCAATTCACAGCCACCTTATGGCAACCCTATAGGGCAGGGGTCCTCAAACTACGGCCCGCGGGCCAGATGCAGCCCGCTGAGGACGTTTATGCGGCCCGCCGGGTTATGGCAAAATCAGACCGAAAGTGACATTCGACCTAAACTCGCATTAGAAATGCACACTTCCGGCACTGGGCTGAGGTGGCAGAGACAGAGTGTGAGGCGATGGTGAGGTGAGTTCCCTGGCTGGGGTGTGTGGTGTGGGGAAGGGAGAGAGATGCAGAAGACGGAGAACTGACGGCCCGCGGCCTTGTACAGTAACGGCAGCCACCACAACAGTCCGGACCTCCAACAGTCTGAGGGACAGTGAACTGGCCCCCTATTTAAAAAGTTTGAGGACCCCTGCTATAGGGTTTTCGAGGCAAGGGACAAACAGAGGTGGTTTGCCATTGCCTGCATCTGTGTGACAACTCTAGACTTCCTTGGTGGTCTCCCATTCAAATATTAACCAAAGTGAACCCGGCTTGGCTTCTGAGATGTGTCAAGACTAGGCTAGCCTTGGTCAGGTTGCCAGGTCCCTTGGAGCAGCCGATGGGGGGTACACTTACAGAGAGCAGAGAAGAACGTCAGAAATTAATGCAACATGCCTACATGACCCAGAAGTGATATCAACACATTGCTGAGCTACACTCAGGTTTTTGGACAAAACCCTATTGTAGAATGTTGTAAAGTGAGTTCAGTCAGCTCTTCAGTAAGCAACAACAGTTTATTCAAAAAGAAACAGTCACAAACAGGACAGAACACTTCACAATATATACACTGTGGCTGAGTTAAACACACCCCCTTTAGTCAGTGGCAATCCCTCTTATTGGTTTCTCCGGAATCCTTCATTTGCATTTCCTGGAATAAATGCCGCACATCCCTATTGGCCAGTTCTAAGAGAACGGCCAATCAGAATGCAGGCATAAGGATCCTGGAGGGTAATCGAAGCATGCTTCAAGCTCAGGTCTACTAACAGTGAACGCAGCAAATACATAAAAGAATTACGATTAATTTCTGGTGTTCCTCTCTTATGGGGGGGTTTAATTCCCCCCTGCCAGCCAGCTGGCCAACAGTGAAGACATGGGGGTTGAAAGCGGGAGACTCTCGTCCCCTTCAGGGGCATCCCTAACCTGGGTAATCCAGGTCAGGGCAAGAGGTGCTTACAGATTTTTATTTATGACCCTACTTCCTTGGGTAGGAGGGTGCAATAGTATCTTGTGCTACCTCCGTTATCATTCATTTACAGAATATTCGCTGGGCAAGTACTTGTTGAATATAAAACCCCATCCATAAGCCTCATGAGTGTAAGATCCATAAGCCTCATGAGTGCCTGCCTGCCTAATCTTCACTTCCTGAATTCCAAATGCAGAGTCACCAAGCAGCCATTATTACCTGATACAGTCTGAGGAGGTTGCCTCCTTCTGCAGCTAAGAACCCAGTTTCAGTGCGGTACCTCAAGAGGGAGGTGTCACGCCATTGTTTCATTGGGGTTTTGTTGGGAACATGCCATATGGCCAGATCTTGTGCTTGAAGGTCATAATAGCCAGGATTCTGGAAAACAAGGGGAAAAGGTGGATTTTTTAAAAAAAAAATGGATTGAATTGAAGATCCTGTATTAAGCAGCCATTGCAGCAAGGCAAGACTAGCCAGGGAAAGGTACAGTCACTGCCACAACGCAGCCTCATAATGATTTATTGTGGCATAAAGTGACATGGACTGAAACCACTTCATTCTTTGGAAACTTTTAAAGGTGAGCTAGGCCAGACTTCCTAGCATGCTTTAGGTGAAGAAAGAGAGACAACCTAGATAATGTATTCCACGGTCCCCCAGTGTGGTGCCCGTGTGTGCAATGGTGCCTGCCAGTGCTACCCATAGTGCCCACCAAATTTCAGAAGGTAGGTGGGGCCATTGTTATTGGCTGCCCTCATTCAAATGAAAGGGTTTTCCAATAGAGAAACTGGAGCACTGGGCTTTCCTTAGTCAGCACATGGTTCCATTCTTCTTCTTGGAAGCATGAGGAGGGAGGTATTCCATTCAGATCTGCATCCTGTGGCAGCCATTTTAGATCCGGCCCACCTCCAGTGGCAACCCTTGTGGGATGGTGCTCACCATCCCCTCTCAAAGTTCCAAATGTGCTTGCAGGCTCAAAAAGGTCAGGGACTACTGATGTATTGTGTCTATGGTTTCCTCTAGTCTGATCCTCATTCCATCTTGCAAGAATTCCTCACCTTGAAGTCATCACTGGTTGAGCCTACAGCTGATCCAAAAGTGGAGTTATTGGACCAGTTTCCATCTCCTTCTGGGTAGTTGGGGTTGCTCCCCTGTTGACTGGACCAACGATCCCCCACAGTGCATTTCCCAAGCATGTTGTTCTCATGGACACTGGCCACCAGAGTCCAACCTCCTCCATTGGTGGTCATATCACAGAACGTTTGGTAGACCTCACCATCTTCCGTCTGCAGGAAATACAGTCCATCTGCACAGGCCCAGAAGATTGTATGTTAAAAGAAAATGTAAGACAGTGTGGTATGTTGTTATTCACTGCTGTTGTTTATTGATTAATGTTATCATTTCAGACTCCTAAAATGGGATTTCAATACAGGTTGCATTATTCCCCCCCCCACCCCAATGGTCAGAAACTTCATTTCTCACCTGTGGCCCCTCTTTGGGACTCTTTGATTTCTCTGCAGCTTCGGGGCAGATTCTTCTGTGCTGGGTTTGGAAGGCAGGAAGTCTCTTCCCATTTCACTAGCAGGCTGAGGATGTCTTGCTTCAGTGAACTGATGCAGCTTTGGTCTGTGTACACAACGAAAGTTAAATTTGGGAGGGGGGCAGAATCTACAACCATAACCCCTTAGGAGTACTGCAAAGTTTTAAGGCTCCAGTCCTGTCACCCAAAGGCACTGACACCTTTGCTAAGCATACATTGTTATCTCCAGCGCCCCTGCATAGAAATATGGAACTGGCTAGCTCTAGGTAAACAACACATGAACACCTGAAGCTGCCTAATTCTGAATCAGACCCAATGGTCTGTCAAGGTCAGTATTGGCTGCTCAGACCAGCAGCAGCTCTCCAGGATCTCAGGTAGAGGTATTTCCCATCACCTTCTCCCTGATCCTTGAGTCTAGCGGGAGATGCCGGAGACTGCATGCCAAGCAGATGCTTTCTCAGCTACAGCACACACACACAAAAAAAACACAACAACCCGTGTCACACCCTTTAATCAAGAGTTTGTTTTGTGACTCCATAGGATCTTTCCTCACCCAGTCCAAAATAAGTGAACAGTGCTTTCAGAATAATAATCTAACATTCCATGCAATTCAAGAGTTCCCCTCAGTATACAGACCTGCCTGGTAACCTAATAAAGTCCTTAACTTCATTCCCTGAAACCTTAGCAACCTGTTTGAAGAAACTGAAAATGTGGTTCGTCCCTCACTCAACATCTCAATTTCTAATGTTGCAACAAAAATGTATGTATCAGGGTGGTATTCCGGATTGAAACCTAGCTAGAAGAAGGGTGATTGGAGGTGCGGTTTGAGGCATGGGTGAGGAAAAACGTATACAGGCAAAGGGTTCATCATTTCCCTTTGTACCTCGGGTAGAAACTACTCCAACTTATCACAGGACTGGGTTTTTTTTATCTCATTACGTATCTAAACCTATTCTCATCAAGTATAACTGTATAACTACAATATTCCAATGTATTTCTCTTTTAGAATAGTGTTATGAGAATAATGTTTTTTGTATTGGCATACTGAAATAAGAGATATTGGCTGTTTATCTTGTTTATATGTAACGAGATAAACAGCCAATATCCCTTATTTGAGTATGCCAATACAAAAAACATTATTCTCATAACATATACTAAACCCAATTTCACTATATTTTAATGTATTTTTTTCTTATGACAAACTAGAATGATGTTTATAATGCATGTTACATTTTTAAAAGTAAATTAGGTGGACAAGAACATCTTTTTAAAAAAATGTCCTTAGTTTAATGCTACTGAGACACTTCAGTGAGAAGGGCGGGATATAAGTCCACTAAATAAATAAATAAATAAATAAATACTTGCTAGCAATAGGGCAATTAACAGACAGCTTTTATTACTTTTTATTGGTTTCCCACGCAAATGCCATCCAGACCAAATGTTCTTTCAATTTGTTAATTACACTGTGTTGCCATTGGATTTTAACTTTGCACCATTTTGCATTCTAAACCACTGCCCACCAGCTTTATGTAGCTCTGATCACAGTACCCCATTTCATTGTCTGATGAAGTATGCATGCATACAAAAGCTTACATTCTGAATAAAACTTTGTTGGTCTTAAAGGTACTACTGGACTTCAGACCAACATGGCTGCCCAGCTGGATCTATCATCACTTTACAGCTATGTGGCATTGTGTGTATTTGCTTTCAAGCAACGGATTCTACTGCCATCGTATGGACTTCTGCCCTGAGAACTCAAAAGCATAGCTTGTGCATCTGGATCCCTGCAAAGAGCTCAGAGTGATGGATGTAGTTCTCTCTTCCTCATTTGCTTCAAGTTTTGTTTCTGAACAGGAGTGATGATTGTGGCTTAACATTGTTATTTTGCAGATGAACTCTCCGTTAACCCCATGCCAGTATCTCAACCCACAATTTTCCCAGCACTTACTTACCACACAGTTTGGCCTCTGGAAGGAAAGCAAAGAGCAGAAGCAGGAGAACAAGTTGCTTCATTGTGGTCTGCGGGGGAAATCAGAGAGTCAAGTAGTTAATGGCTTGTCTTTGTCTTTGGATAGCAATGAAAGCTGAATCTTATATGCCATTTCTGTACTATAGTTAGAATCCTCACTCCTGACAGCAAACCGAGTCCAAGGCCACCCTGCATTTGGTCTGCAGAGGTGCTCAGAAGCCAGTGCAAAGCAAAAGCCTTGTTAAACCAGTTGAGAATAGTGACCACACTGCTGTTAAGTTCAGTGGGACAGAATCCTCCCCTTTTCATTGCAGCCCATTGATCTCCCTGAAATGGTGAACAGAGGAGCCAGGACAACCTAAAGGGCAACTGGGGTTCTGCAGCAAGAAGGGGGAACTGGTGGAAGCTACAGCTTCGCTTCTGTTACTGGAAAATTTATCCTGGATCCAGCCCACTATTTTCAGAAAGGAGGTGTGAAGAACTGAATCAGAAAGGTTTCAAGAGATGAAGTTTTAGGTTTGGTGGACTGATTTAAAAATCACATTACCAAATGCAGAATATAGTTTGTAATTTTAGACTCATTTGTTCAATTCATCGTATAGCCTGAAAACACCTGATGAAGCAGCCTTGCAGAAGATAAACTATTTTTAATATGGTTAATCTCTTGTGGGGAGCAAGGCTGAGTCATTCAATAGGTATTCCTTGGAAACTGCCTAGGGTGCAAGGGGTAGAAGGGTGCCAACCAGCCCTGCTGATGCCCCATTTTTCAGCCCATAGCTTAATAATAATAATAAATTTTTATTTATACCCCCCCTTCCCCGCCAAGGCAGGCTCAGGGCGGCTTACAGGACACGGCATAAGCCATGATGTAACAATAAAACAGAACAATGCAGTTACATACAATTCACAATTAAACATTAAATAATCTTACATCACAACCCTAAACATATTTACATGGAAGGTAAGGGTCTAAGGGAGGTGCCCCTCGCCTCAGTGCGAAGCCCTCTGGGAACCTGTTCATTGCCACCCTCTGTAGGAGTGGGTGGAGCTTTCTTATGCCCCCACACTTCCTCTTTCTCCTTCCCTCCCCTGCAGAAGGGGTGGGAGGCGAGGAAGGGTTGGGAGCGTGGATGGAGGGAAGTGCTCCTGCACACAAAAGCCTATACCTTGAATAAAACTTTGTGGATCTTAAAGGTGCCACTGGCCTCTAACTTTATTCTATTGCTTCAGACCAACATGGCTACCCACCTGGATCTACCATTATACAACACTGGTTTTGAATTGCATGCTAGGGGAAAGGTGGTGTAGTAGAATTTTATGCAGCATAATAATAAAAAAAAATTATTTCTAGTATTTCACATGCATCCATTGATTTTAAATAGCATGCCTGTTTGTCTCACCTGAGTTGTGTCTCACCTGAAGAGCAGCTTCCTCTTCTTCAGTGCAAAAGCTCTGGCCTTCTGTTGAATCTGTTCCCCTTGCTTGATATTTATAAGCCCCAGTTTCTAACAGCCAATGAGGAACTCCAAGTCACGAGAAAACAATTGTTTGCACACAGGGCAACAGGCTGACAATGGACAGACAGCAAATAAGGATCACATTATTTTCACCATTCTTCCAGGAAAAGGTGCTTAAAAAACCTTGGAAGGGGGATTCCCATGTCAGAGTGTTCCAGTCTGGATATAAAAACCAAGATTTATGCAAGAATGTACTGAGAACTGGATGTTGTCATAGATGGCTCCTGTTCCAGAGCTGCGTATCAACTAGAGATTTTATAAGAACTCCAGAGAGATCAGTATGTCTTCCTTTGGTTTATTCACTTGTACACCCATTTTGAGATAAAGACTTTGATGAGGCTTTCCTTTTTTTTTAATACTTTGATTGTTTATGGAATGACAAATACAAAGGATGATAACAGAATACAGAGAACCAGATGTATTGCAGATAAGATACAAATAAGGAATGCATCAGAAAAATAATAAGTCCCGATAGTGAGCCTTATTAGGAACCCCTTTTTGCTGAGTCAAATAGGATTCTACTGGAAACCATACTGCTGTAAATTTTTCTTGATAATTTTGCAAGTTTGGCATGAGATAATAGCTTGTAATTTTGCTATGAACAAAACATTCCCACACCTTATTTTGCCAGGATAATAAAGAAGGTGAAGAAGCTCATTGATTCTACTGCAAGTTATGAACCTTGAGTCTGTGTAAGAAGCTATTTTTAACAGCCTGATAACTGAAGAAAGACCAGTACTGAAACGTCTTGAAATCTAGAGGGGACGTCTTATGAAGACTGTAGAGATTTCCTGGTCCTTCCACTTGAAAGAATTTCAGAACATATCAAGGACTGTATTATGAACTTTGTTTATTGAAGGAAGGATTTTTTGAAGGCTACTCATCTCTCCGTTGGAAATTTTGGAACCAATTATTATTTGTGATGATTTGTAAATTTTTCTGGAGGGAAGATATTATAAAAGTGATGCTGACTTTGTACATACTGGTTTAAAACAGTGCATATGGAAAATTATACATAAGGACTTTAATATACTTAATATTTTTCAGCAATGTTCTATTTGCTTGCTTGAACTTTCATCAGGCATTATTCCATGGATGCTTGTTATTACCCATCAATTCAACAGTTAGAGGATTATTTAAAAACAACTAAAGAATTAAGGAAAGCAGCTAGATGAAATAACTATATCATAATAGGTGATTTTAATAGGTGATTGGGTCAATATGTGCTCAAGTCAGGAGAAAGAGGTTGGGTTAATAGATACTCTCAATGACTGTGCCATGGAGCAAATGGTCATACAACCTGCCAGGGGAGGTGATCCTGGACTTGGTCCTAAAGTAACGCTCAGGACCTGGTGAGAGATGTAAACACAATAGCACCAGTTGGGAACGGTTACCATAATGCTATTAACGTTAGCATTTATGAAAATAATGATTTGCCCCCAAACACCAATGCAACCACATTTAACATTAGAAGGGGTAACTTCTCTAAAATGAGGGGGCGTGTAAAGAAGAAATTGAAAGGAAAGGTCTGGGGGATCAGATCCCTTCAGGAAGCTTGGGAGCTATTTAAAACTACAATATGAGAAGATCAGATACAATGTATACTAGAAGTTTGGAAAGGTACAATAGATTTTTTAAAAGGCCTGTGTAGTTGCAAAGTAATAGAAGCAACAAAAGGTAAGAATTCTTTTAAGTAGTGGAAGGCTACTCCAAGTGAAGTTGATAAAAGAGGTTAATAAAAGAGCACAGGCTTTGGCAAGTCAGTGATCAGGCAGGCAAAAAGGGACTATGAGGAACATATTGCAGAAAACTAGCCATGGAGGCAGTGGGGCCCTTGGATGAACAAGATGTGAAAGGATTACTAAAGGATAAAGGGGGAGGGGAGGGAGAAATAATGCATTTTTTGCCATTTTGTCTTCACCAGGGGTGGCCAAACTGTGACTCAGGAACCACATGTGGCTCTTTCACGCATATTATGTGGCTCTCAAAGCTCCCACTGCCCCATCAGTTGACTTAGAGAATGCATTTAAAGTTGCATTCTCTCCACCCCTCCATGTATTTGGTAGAAACCATTATCAAGGACAGAATGAGTAGGCACATTGATGAGAGCCACAAGACATGAACGTCAGGTGTTTGAGAGCGACAGAAAGGAAGGAAAGCAAATAAGAACATAAGAGAAGCCATGTTGGATCAGGCCAATGGCTCATCCAGTCCCTCTGTATCACACAGTGGCCAAAATTTTTATATATATATTTATATATATACACACACACTGTGGCTAATAGTCACTGTTCTACCCACATGCACTGCTACTTATAACAATTCAATTATAATTATAACAATTCTATTAATATAAATCAGATTGTCATAGCTGATCTATAGGTAGTGATAGGAAATATCAGAATGTGCTGGATCTGGATCTCAGCAACCATACCATCTTCTTCCTCCCCTTTCCTGTGTCTGTGGGCATCGTCCCAAAGCCACAGCTGTGCCAGCCTCTGCTGCTGCATCTGAAGAAGTGAGCAGTGACTTATGAAAGCTCATAGCCTACCACACATGTTGTTAGTCTTTAAAGTGTTACTGGGCTCTTGCTCTTTTCTACTGCTGCTGCAGTGTTGCTGATAAGCCCCTCCACCAAATAACTCCACTGCTGCACCCCAGCCCTGAAAGGAAGTAGCTCAAGTACCTTCCTTAGACACTATATTAGCAAAATCCATCCCTCAATATCTGGTGGTTCTTGTTGTGGGAAGGGGGGAGGGGGTTATTGGGATTGCTATATGATGTCCACACTAATTCTGCTGTGCATTTGTTATCAGCTCGTTTTTCATATGTCAGATCATTTGTTTTGTGTGGGGATAAACTGGTGAGGTGGAAAGGCATGTTGGGACTACACGTGGCTGAATCTGAATGGAGGAAACACTCTGCAGAATGAGAGGGAACACCCACAGTCAACAAAAAGCAGCTGAATTCCTGCTAGGGCCCTATGATTTATTGTTTTATTGTCTAATGCCATCTCTTGAGATCTAATCACTTCTTGAAAAAAATAAGTTTACAGGAACAGCCCTGCCCCTGTACCCAAATATTGTTATCTGTTCCCATACTCAGGCAGACATGTGTAGAGTTTTGGGAATATAGGCTGTTGAGCACTGAAACTACTCAATTTGCATATTGGGAAGGTTGTGCACACACATTTTACTGCAGATTTTCAGAGCAGTAAACCTTTAATCTTGACCAGATTATGTGCCCACTTCACACACCATTCTTTTCCACTGGTGTATTTGTTCTGCAGTTGTGATTTTAAAAGCACACTTTTCTAAATTGGAGCAGAACATCACTTGTGACATGTGGGGGGTAGCATCCACAGTTTTAAAAATTAAATTTACCCAATTGCCCTATCACAGCTGGGTGGTAGCATTCAGCAAGCACCTTCCATTTAAACCCTCATAGTTCAGGTTTATGCATACATTTTAGTGTTAATTCCATGAATGAAAGGGAACCATAAGGAACAGGGGGCAGCCCCTGTTCCCCACCCCTGTTCTATATAGAGCAGACTGCAAGAGGTGATCCAGATATTTTTCGGAAACTGTAGTAGCCAATGATCTAACTTGCAAATACTAGGGGATTCTCTGCTGTGTTATCAGCCACTGTGAAAAATGGGGAAATCATTCAATCTCATTACGGGGAAACATGTTGAGTGTATAGAATGCGCAGTAGAACCCTCTGACACTATTTTTTATTTATTTAATTAATTCCATTTATATCCCGCCCTCCCTGCTGAGGCAGGCTCAGGGCGGCTCACATGGTCATGCATATGCATGAATATAGACATATAACAAAACATAAAAACAATAAAAGCAATTTAAAACATGAAAATTGTCATTTCAGGTGCTATGATCTTAAGTGTGTTGTCTTGCTATTCCAGCTGAGTGTTCTCCATAAAGCAGATCTTAATGGATCAGATGTTCTTTATCAGGGGTGGGGAACAATGGCTCTCCAGATGTTTTTTGCCTACAACTCCCATCAGCCCCAGCCATTGGCCATGTTGGCTGGGGCTGATGGGAGTTGTAGGCAAAAAACATCTGGAGAGCCACTGTTCCCCACCCCTGTTCTATTTAGAGCAGATTGCAAGAGGTGATCCAGATATTTTTTGGAAACTGTAGTAGCCAATGATCTAACTTGCAAATACCTGGTGGAATCTTACAGGCCCTGTGGAACTGTACGAGCTGTAGCAGGGCCCTGACCTCAGGGAGCTCATTTCACCAGTGTGGGGCTACTACAGAAAAGGCCCTAGCTCTAGTTATCATGAGCCTGGCCTCTTTAAGGCTGCGGATTGAAAACAGGTTTTTTGACCTGGACTGAAGTGCTCTCCAGGGAACATGTGGGGAAAGGCGGTCCCTAAGTTATGCAGGTCCCTGACCATATAGGGCTTCAAAGGTAAGAACCAGCACCTTGAAACAAATCCAGTATGCAATGGGCAACCAGTGCAGTGCTTTCAGCACAGGTTGAATGTGCTCCCGTAGGGGAAGGCCCGTTAACAACCTGGCTGCAGCATTCTGCACTAGTTGGAGCTTCCGGGTTTGAAATAAGGGCAGCCCCATGTAGAGGGCATTGCAGTAATCCAATCTTGAAATGACTGTGGCATGGATCACTGTCGCTAAATCATTGCATTCAAGGTAGGGGACCAATTGCCTTATTAGCAGATGATAAAAGGCTGATCTGGTAGTGGCTGCCACCTGGGCCTCCATAGTTAAAGAGGGATCCAGGAGTACCCCTAAGCTTTAACCTTGGGCGCCAGTGTAAGTAGCACCCCATCAAAGGTTGGTAATAGGACCTCGAATCCTGGACTGCCACAACTTAGGTACAGGACCTCCGCCTTCGTTGGATTCAATTTCAGTCGACCCTGCCTGAGCCACCCTGCCACAGCTTGAAGTGCCATGGACAGAACTTCTGGGGAGGAGATGGACTGGCCACCCATCAGCAGATAGAACTGCATATTGATGACATCCCAGCTCAAACCTCTGGGCAACCTGGGCAAGGGGGCACATGTAGATGTTAAACAACATCGGGGAGAGAACTGCCCCTTGCGGCACACCATAAGCGGGTGTCGTCGGGATAGTCCCTCCCCTACTACCACCCTTTGTCCCCGACCCTGCAGGAAAGAGGAGAGCCATTGTAAAGCCAACCCCTGTATCCCAGGGTCGGCATTGCAAGCTGTGAAATTTGGTCAGTCACAGTTCTCTCAGAGCTCTCTCAGTCCCACCTACCTCACAGGGTGCCTGTTGTGGAGAGAGAACAGGAAGGAGATTGTAAGCTGCTCTGAGACTCTGTGTGAAAGGTGGGGTATAAATCCAAGTCTTTGCTTCATCTACATGCCACTTGTAAAAAAAAAATTAATTTAAAAACAAGGGGGAAAAGGAGTTTGTACACCAATTAAGGGGGGAGGGTGAAGGAAGATGCAGAGTGGGTGGAACAACCTTTATTTGAGGGGGGAGTGACCTTCTAGAGGTGGCAAAAAGGTGAGGGAGATATTGTATCATGTATATCAGTGCCTTTGCCATCTGTTGTATGTAGGCAATACTATGCAATCAAGTTAAGTACGTATCATGGAGCACAAGGCAAGAATTCGAAATAAGGTCCCACTGGTCCCACATTTCATGGAAAAAGGACATGTGGAAGATGATTTATAGGGTTTTTTGTAATATTCAAATATAATCCACAGGTGTATAATCTAAATAGTGTACATAAAATATTATGCCAAGAAGCATCTTGGATTTATAAACTTCAATCCTATATGCATATGGTTTAAACCAGAACCTTGATTTGTGTTGTTCTTTATAAAATGTGCTATTTAGCAATGAAAAGAATTTGAAGAGACATTGAACAGCATGGTGAAACATCAGCTTATTTTTTTTTTAATGTTATGTTATAAATTCACAGTGTTGGTGTCCATCCTGTTAAACAGTGGTTGTAACTTTAAATGTCCAAATTGAGAGCATGCACCCAAATAAATTAATGGACTTATGTCTTTTTAAGGTGGGGAACTGAGGGGCTCTAATGAGAACCTTTTGCTAACAATGTTCAATGTGGAAGGCTTTGCTGCTCTGATATTGAGATTGACTCCTCTGTGTTTTAATTTACATTTAGGGATTCTTCTATAAGATTCTGTAGTTGCTTATAACTTTCTTGCAGCTTTGTGATCTAGTTAAGGTTTTTTGTTGTATTTATTCCAGACTAAGAATGATATGATAGTATCTATGAAGTAGATTAGATTTTGAGGAAGACCACCAATGAAAGAGGCTGAAACCCAGGTGTTCATCAGTCAGAACTTCCATTGATTCCTTGTAGTTTTCAATGCACTATTCAATCAGAACTATTTAGGTTTTTCCATTTGAAATTAACTTTGTCCACATTGTGATATATGCATTTATATTCTGCCCACATTGTGGTATAAATTATGCATACATGGGGGGGGCTTTGTGGTAATTATGACTATGCATGGTTTAAGTATAAATTGTAATCCTATTGATTTATAAAATGCTTTATATAAACAATGGAATGAGTCATTGAATAAGAATCAGGACACAATTGTTAAGAGATATTTAAATTAATGGCCAACAGTCACAGTGTTTTTTCTATTTTTGACAACCACTTCCTGCAGCAGTGAATTCTACCTGTTAATTACATCATGGTGCCTACTGGTGGGTTTCTTGGTGCCCATATGCTAGTTCCATATGCTAGTTAAGAGATCCAAGAATTACTAGCGAAAAAGAGATCTGCCTACCAAGCACATCTTGCTCAGCCCTCCTGTCCCGGGAAAAAAGCAATCTTTCGCGCTGCATGTAGCAACCTCCAGCGCAAGCTTCGAGACATTCAGAACGAGTGGTGGACCAAGCTTGCAGAGAGAACCCAGCTGTGTGCAGACACTGGTGATTTAAGAGGGTTCTACGAAGCCCTGAAGGCAGTATATGGCCCATCATATCAGGCTCAGAGTCCCTTGCGTAGTGCAGACGGCCAAGTGCTCCTCACAGACAAGGCATCCATACTGAACCGGTGGTCGGAGTATTTTCAGGTTCTCTTCAGTGCCAACGGCGTAGTTCAAGATTCAGCAATCCACCTCACCCCACTTCAACCAGTGAAAACAGAGTTGGATGAGATCCCCACCCTAGAAGAGACTGTTAAAGCCATCAAGCAACTGAAAAGTGGCAAGGCAGCGGGAGTTGATGGAATCCCACCAGAGATCTGGAAGCATGGGGGCACAGTACTACATAGCACACTTCACAAAGTACTTGTCACCTGCTGGGAACAAGGCAAACTACCACAGGACTTTCGCGATGCAATCATCATCACTCTATACAAGAACAAAGGAGAAAAGTCAGACTGCTCCAACTACCGGGGGATAACCCTGCTCTCCATCGCAGGCAAAATCCTTGCCAGAATACTTCTGAACAGACTGGTGCCCACCATTGCAGAAGAACTCCTCCCAGAGAGTCAGTGCGCCTTCAGAGCTAACAGGAGCACCACTGACATGGTATTTGTTCTCAGGCAGCTCCAAGAGAAATGCAGGGAACAGAACAAGGGTCTATATGTGACTTTTGTCGACCTTACCAAAGCTTTCGATACCGTTAGCAGGAAAGGCCTGTGGCAAATCTTGGAACGTTTAGGATGTCCCCCGAGATTCCTCAGCATGATCATCCAGCTACATGAAGACCAGCGAGGCCAAGTCAGACACTGCAACGACCTCTCGGAGCCCTTCCCAATAGGCACAGGTGTAAAGCAAGGCTGCGTTCTCGCGCCAGCTCTCTTTACGATCTTCTTTAGCATGATGCTTCAAAGAGCCGCAGTAGATCTAGATGATGACGATGGTGTCTACATCTGCTATCGCACCGATGGCAGCTTGTTCAACCTGAGGCGACTAAAGGCTCACTCCAAGACAATGGAAAAACTCATCCGAGAGCTACTGTTTGCTGATGATGCTGCACTCGTCTCCCACTCGGTATCAGCTCTGCAGCATATGACGTCCTGCTTTGCAGAGGCTGCCAAGCTATTCGGCCTAGAAGTTAGTCTGAAGAAGACAGAAGTTCTCCACCAGCCTGCACCCCAGGAAGATTATCACCCTCCCTGCATCACTGTGGGTGAATCAGTACTGAAGACAGTCCAGCAGTTCAGCTACCTGGGGTGCATCATCTCCTCAGATGCCAAGATTGACAAGGAGATCGACAACAGGCTGGCAAAGGCAAACCGTGCATTTGGCCGACTGCACAAAAGAGTATGGAGCAACAAGCATCTGAAAAAAGGCACAAAGATCAATGTTTACAAAGCGGCTGTGTTGACAACCCTCATCTACGGCTCCGAATCGTGGGTTTTATACCGTCATCACCTGCGACTCCTTGAGCGCTTTCATCAGCGCTGCCTTCGCACCATCCTCAACATCCACTGGAGTGACTTTGTGACCAACACTGAAGTACTCAAGAGGGCGGAGGTTACAAGCATCGAAGCACTGCTGTTGAAGACGCAGCTGCGCTGGGCAGGGCATATTTCTAGGATGGAAAATCACCGCCTTCCCAAGATTGCTCTGTATGGCAAACTTTCCACCGGCCATCGAAATAGAGGGGCACCAAAGAAGAGGTACAAGGACTCCTTGAAGAAATCCCTTGGCACCTGTCGCATCAACCATCACCAGTGGTCTGACCTAGCCTCAGATCGCAAAGCATGGAGGCACACCATCCACCAGGCTGTCTCTTCCTTTGAGAACGCACGCATAGCTGGTCTTGAGGACAAAAGGAGATTGAGGAAGAATCGCACTGCTACAGCACCAACCCCAAATCAGACTTTTCCCTGCAGCCACTGTGGCCGGACCTGCCTGTCCCGCATTGGTCTTGTCAGCCACCAGCGAGCCTGCAGCAGACGTGGACTACTGCACCCTTCTTAAATCTTCGCGAAGTCAAGCCAAGAGAGAGAGATATGCTAGTTCCCCAGATCATCTCTCCTATGGATTATCTTCATTTTTTTTCCTGAGGAAGTGAGCTATGACTCACAAAAGCTCACGCTGGAATGAATGCTGCTAATCTTTAAGGTGTCACCAGACTGCTGTTCTGTTTTGCTACAATAAACAAACATGACTGTCACACTGGATAGATCCTTCTGAGTAATTGTCTCTCTTTGTTATATCCCTTTGATCATAGAATCATAGAGTTCACAAGTGGGGCTAGAAGCCCTTCCACTTTGCTCCCCATCCAAAGCTTTGGTGTTCAAAATTGGCATATCTTGCTGACATACTTGAATATTTGAATAAAATAAACAGCAGTATGCAAGGGAATGGAGAAAACATCTGAACAGCAGTAGATAAAAATTGTGCTATGAGAGACAAAATAACAATTTGGAAAAGGAAAGTGAAAGAAGGAAATTTTGAAATGTTTCCCAGAATTGCTGATTGCAAACTAAAATGTGATATCAGCTCGTTAATTGTTGACCATTTAACATGGTCAGCTCGTTAATTGTTGACCATTTAACATGACCATTTAACAGCATTACTTCCCAGATGTTGAAATCCAAGACTATTATTGGATCAGAAATCCATTTCTTTAAACTGCAATTGTTGACCATTTAACATTGCTCGGAGAGAAAGTTCAGCATTACTTCCCAGATGTCGAAATCCAAGACTATTATTGGATCAGAAATCCATTTCTTTAAACTGCAATTAGGAACTTTTCACTTACTGAAGAAGAATTAGCTGACATAAAAAATTATCGAAATCTGTTAATGATGTATGAAGAGTGTAGTGTATCAGTAAATAATATGCGACCGGGCGCAGGGGCAACTGGGCCATCCCAGAAGCCCCAGCGCAGGACGCGAATCTCCCCGCCCATCAACAGCTGTGGCGGGAAGTTCAACGGGTCAGGATTGGCCTGACCAACCCTGTAGGCTGTACCGGGGATTGTATATAAGTGGGACCCGGCCCGCGTGTTCGCTCTCTTGCAACGTGCTCCTAATAAACAATGTTGCCCTACTCTCGTCTCCGCCTCGAGTACGTTACACTGGCGACGAAGGTGGGATCCTAGCCTTATCGGCTACGACGGAGATCTTGGGCAACGAACGACCGGTCACGACCGCCGCCGCCACCATGGCCAACCAGGGCGGAATCACCGGCTACCTCGAGCCCTTCGACCCTGCAAATCCAGAGGGCTGGGAGTCCTACTCGGAACGGGTCGAGTTCTACCTCCGGGCCAACAAGATCACCGACGCCGGAGCAAAGAGGGATGTTCTCCTGAGCGTATGCGGGCCTGCCACGTTCGAGATCGCAAAGGGTCTCTCGGCGCCCGCCCGCCTGGCGGAGAAATCCTACGAGGAGATCATCAGACTCCTCACGGGCCACTTCTTGCCGCAGCCCTCACGGGTGGCTCGCAGATTCCTGTTCCACAGGAGGGACCAGGCGGCAGGAGAATCGGCCGCCGACTATCTGGCAGCCCTCCGCAAGATCGCCGGGAACTGCAACTTCCCCCAGCTGGAAGACACCCTGGCCGACCGATTCACGTGGGGCCTCCGCGACGAGAGGCTCCAGCAGAAGCTCTTCGCCAAAGAAGAGCTCACCCTCCAGAGCGCCTTCAGCGAAGCAGTGGCGTTCGAGAGGACCTCCAGGACCTTTCCCAAGACCCGGTCAGACGCCGTCCACCACGAGGAGCTGGACCACGACCGCATGGAGGAGAGAGAAGCCTACCAGCTGCGTCGCCCCGCCGGCCCACCCAACAGAGCGGCCCAACGCCCCCGAGCGGCCGATCGACCACCGGCGTCGGAGAGGGTTCCGGCCACAAAGTGCGCCAGCTGCGGCGACTCCCACGATCGGAGAGACTGCCAGTACCGGACCTGGGACTGCCGGAGCTGCGGGAAGACCGGCCACATCACCAGGGCTTGCCGGGCCAAGCTCAACCGCCGGAGACAGACCACGCACCACGAGTCAGCGGAGTCCCACTCAACAGACTCCACGTCCCTACAGGTACTGAACTTGCCCCTCGCCACCCCTGATAAAATTAAAGTGGCAGTCCTCATCAAAGGGAACCCCTGCCAAATGGAGGTGGACTCAGGTTCCTCCATTTCCCTCATAGCGGAGGAGACCCTGAGGGAACTGTGCCCCCGGCAGCGGCTGCAACTACGGCCGGCGAACTTCATACTCCGGGACTTTCAGAAGAACCCGGTGCAAATTGCGGGGTGGGCGCGGGTGCAAGTCGAGAGGGGGTCCTTCTACGGGCCGCTGGACATCCTGGTGGTAAAGCGCCAACTTGCCACCCTGCTAGGGCTGGCATGGTTCAAACCCTTGGGGATACGCGTGGAGGGGGTGGGGCAAACCTTAACGCCCAGCGGGTTCGGGGAGATTTGCAAAGAGTTCCCCGAAGTATTCGACGGGTCCCTGGGAAGCTACAAGGGGCCGGCCATCTCCCTGCCCCTAGACCCCACGGTCAGGCCGATTCGGCTCAAGGCAAGGAGGGTTCCGTTCGCCTTGAAGCCCAAAATAGAGGCCGAACTAGACCGCCTCACAGCCCAGGGAGTCCTGGAGCCAGTGGACTACGCCCCCTGGGAGACCCCCATCGTAACCCCACTAAAGCCAAACGGGGAGGTGCGGATCTGTGCAGACTACAAATGCACGATAAACCGGGCACTGCAGGATAACCCCTACCCAGTGCCGGTGGTGAGCCACGTCCTGGCTGCCCTCGCGGGGTCTAAAATCTTCGGGAAGCTGGATCTGGCCCAGGCCTACCAACAGCTCCCGGTAGACAATAAGACGGCCGAGGCCCAGACGATAGTAACGCACAGGGGGGCCTTCCGGGTGAGGAGGCTACAGTTCGGGGTAAGCGTCGCTCCGGGGATCTTCCAGAGTATAATGGACGCTCTCCTTAAAGGGATCCCCGGAGTCCAGCCGTTCTTCGATGACGTTTTAGTCGCCGCCCCGGACCCCGAAGAATTCGGCAACCGCCTAAGAGAGGTGCTCCGCCGGTTCCAGGCTGCGGGGCTCAAAGTCAAGAGGGAGAAGTGCCTGCTGGGGGTTCCGCGGGTGGAGTTCCTGGGGTTCGCCGTGGACGCAGCGGGAATCCACCCCACGGAAGAAAAGACACGGGCCATCGTGCAAGCTCCGCCCCCCACCTGCAAAGCGGAGCTACAAAGCTTCTTGGGGGTCCTTAACTTTTATCACTCATTCCTCCCCCACAAGGCAGCCCTAGCAGAGCCCCTTCACCGCCTACTGGATAAAAAAGCCCCTTGGGTTTGGGGCAAACGACAAGCCGCCGCGTTTCAGGCGGTCAAGGACGTTCTGGTGTCCAATGCGGTGCTCCACCATTTTGACGAGGGCCTCCCCGTCATCTTGGCTTGCGATGCGTCGCCGTATGGGGTGGGAGCAGTCCTGGGGCACCAACTCCCGGACGGGAGGGAGGTGCCGGTAGCGTACTACTCCCGCACACTGACACCGGCAGAGCGCAATTACGCGCAGATAGACAAGGAGGCTCTGGCGATCGTGGCGGGGGTCCGCAAGTTCCATGAGTATCTGTACGGGCGGAGGTTCACCATAGCCACGGACCACAAGCCCCTCTTAGGTCTGCTGGCCCCAGATCGACAAACCCCCCAAATTCTGTCACAGCGCGTGTTGAGGTGGAATCAATTCCTCAACTCCTACACTTACACACTGGTACACCGGGCCGGCAAGGCTATGGGTCACGCAGACGCGCTCAGCCGCTTGCCGCTTCCGGAAATGGGTCCAGACCCCGCCCCCGCACACCAGGTCATGCTGATGGAAAGCCTCCCAGAGCCACCCCTTCACGCAGCGGAGGTCGCCAAGGCCACCCAGAAACATAAGACACTTGCACGGGTGCTCGACTGGGTGGTGAGGGGGTGGCCAGAGGGGAACATGGGGGAAGATTTCAAACCCTATAAGGTCAGGAGGGAGGAACTAGCGGCCCACAAGGGGTGCCTACTATGGGGAAGTAGGGTGGTGATTCCGCCCCCGCTGCAAAGGCGTGTTCTAGAATCCCTCCATGAGACCCACCCCGGCATAGTTCGTATGAAGGCCCTGGCCAGAAGCTACGTCTGGTGGCCGGGAATGGACGGGGAAATAGAGAGTTGGGTCCGCAGGTGCCAGACGTGCCAGGAGTCGCGGCCCGAGCCTCCCAGCGCCCCCGCCACTAGGTGGGAGTCCACCAGGAAACCATGGTCGAGACTCCACCTCGACTTCGCGGGGCCATTCCAGGGGCAGATCTTCATGATAATTGTGGACGCCTACACCAAGTGGCTCGAGGTCATCCCCGTAGGGTCCACCTCGTCCGCAGCCGCAATCCGAGCATTACGCAGGGTCTTAAGCACACACGGTATCCCGGACACCATAGTCTCGGACAATGGGACCGCGTTCACGTTCGCAGACTTCCAGGCGTTCCTCCAGCGATACCTTATTAGGCACATAAGGTCGGCCCCCTTCCACCCAGCCACCAACAGTCAGGCAGAGCGGATGGTCCGCACCACCAAGGAAGCCCTGGGCCGTATTGTACAGGGAGACTGGGACCACCGATTAGCGGCATTCCTATTCGACAATAGGATCACCCCCAACCCGGTCACAGGGGTTAGCCCGGCCGAGCTCCTCATGGGACGAAAGCTCATAACCCGGCTGGACAGACTACACCCTGACCGGGCGTCAGACACCCGCGAGAGCCCCGAGGTCCGGGACGCAGTCAGGGGTTTCTTCGCGGGCGACCCGGTTTACGCCCGGAACTACGCAAGGGGGCCCAATTGGGTGGCGGGCCGAGTGCTACGAGTCACCGGGTCCCGCCACTACGACATATCAACTGAGGGGGGCCAGGTACTACGGCGGCACATAGACCAATTGCGGCGCCGCACGCTACCAGAGGAACTGGCGGACACAGAAGAGGCAAGAGCCGGAGAGGAGCTCATCGGGGACCGACCGGAGGACGCGGCCCCATCACCCCTAACGCCGGCCCAGGTAGCACCGGAACCGCCAGAGCCCGAAGGTGCCGAAGAACCAGTCCGGCCGCCACCGTCCGCACCAGGGTCCCCCGCAGCATCAGATGCGGTGGCGGCGCCTCCCCCACAGGACCTCCCCAGACGGTCCACCAGAGAGCGCCGACCTCCCGCATATCTGCAAGACTATGTTCATTAACCAGGGGGGGAGGGGTGTAGTGTATCAGTAAATAATATGCGACCGGGCGCAGGGGCAATTGGGCCGTCCCAGAAGCCCCAGCGCAGGACGCGAATCTCCCCGCCCATCAACAGCTGTGGCGGGAAGTTCAACGGGTCAGGATTGGCCTGACCAACCCTGTAGGCTGTACCGGGGATTGTATATAAGTGGGACCCGGCCCGCGTGTTCGCTCTCTTGCAACGTGCTCCTAATAAACAATGTTGCCCTACTCTCGTCTCCGCCTCGAGTACGTTACAAAGAGGGTAACAACTTTTGGATTTGCATTTTAAAAATACATCCAAATATAACTAAAAAGGCACTAAAATTATTCTACTACATACATACATTTGTGAAGTTTCCTTTTCAATTACACTGAAACTTAAAGACACTGAAACGTGGAAACTTAAAAATGCTTGATGATGAAATGCGAGTGTCCTTGTCTAATATTCCACCAAATATTCAGAAGCTGTGTTCAACCCATCAATCTCATACATCCCATTAAAATGGTAAGAAGTTATTGGTGTTATTCAACAATATATATTATCTTACCAATCATATATTTAAAAAGATAAAAATGAAAAAGGTTTCGTAAGATATGTTGTGTCCTCATATATTTTGTTGTTACAATGCATGTCTGTATCTCTTATAACAAATTAGTTTAAACTGAGTTTGCTAATGAATTACTGTGTCACCAAATGATGCATGTCTAAAAAGTGTGTCACCAACATGAACAGTTAGGAAAGCTCTGCTCTAGATTAAGACCACTTCCCCTCATAACATCAATCAAATGACCAGTCAGCTCTGCCTGAGCTAGACTTTTAGCCCACTGATCCTTATTAGACCCTATCTCCTGAACAACAGTTGAATTTTACCCCTCCCACTTGTCAAGCATGCATATTTCTGTGTGCCATGATGGTCCCTAAGACAAAGAGCAGAACACCAACCTCCCCTGCTCCCCCCTCTTTTACAATTTAAGGGCAAGTAATAAATCCATCTGGCCCAAGGATGTTTAGGTTAGCCTGGCTGGTAACAGTGTGATGCGCCTCTCTCCCAGATTCACACAGGCAAGTCTTATCTGCTCGCAGAGAAAGTGTGAGAAAGGGAGATGTTTTTAATAGCCTATGTTCCTTAGTAATAAGATACTATATAGTAACCTTTGAACCCGTGACACAGATTGCATTTGTATGATATCCTTTGAAGCCATCCTATAAAGTAACTATGTAAGTCTGTATACGTCACTACTTCCAAGAATTCTGTCCTTGGCAAAGCTATGGAGTTTCTACAGTAAAGTAACTTTTGATTAAATAACAAAAGACTGATTATTGAGAAATATCGATGCTTGACACCACTCAGCATTCTCATATCCTTCCTGTCTGGATGTTGCTGTGCCTTTCCACAGACAAAATTCTGTGAAGGGATTGGTACATGAAACTGAAAAGTGCAGAACAGTCACGTATCCATCACATTGCTCTTATATCCAGCAAGCCTCACTGCAGAAGAGGAATTTCAATCTAGTTTTGATGTAGTATTTCAAGGGGGTGGTGCCTTATCATTTTTTCATCAAGATTTTGCTGGCCGTACAGCCAGTTCTCCCTCATGAGAGAGAGGGCAGGAAGAGTTGCATCAGCAGGCCCTACGCTAGGGTTTCTGCCATCCATGGCAGAATCCTGCACCGGTACCTCTCATCTCACCCAGAAGTGATGTCACCTCAATGCCCCCCCCCAACACCCCCCTCCCCCAACTTTGCTCAGCCTCGGGAAGCCTTGGCAAGGTCCGGAAGACAGTGGGCATGCTCAGAGCTGGGCTCTGAGCTACTCACTGCCTTGCCCCCCTCCCTGATTTTGCCAAGGCTGCCTGAGCCTTGGGAAGTCTTGGCAAAGTCTGGAACGCAGTGGGTGTGCTCAGAGCCAGGCTCTGAGAGCGCTCGCTGCCTCGCTCCCCCAATTTTGCCGAGGCTGCCCGAGCCTTGGGAAGCCTCAGCAAAGTCCAGAAGGCAGTGAACGTGCTCAGAGCCAGGTTCTGAGTGTGCTCGCTGCCTCGCCCCCCCCCCCCGGCGCATGAGGAGAGGGGGCACTTTATGGTGCCCCTAGGCCACCGCCTACTTGGCCAGCTCCCACACGCCGGCTCTGTGCATCAGTGCTTACTTCTTGTAGCCTTTCTTTACATGCCTTGGGGAATGCTGACCCCCATTTTAGGTCAGGAAGCAATTTTCAGCCCTGGCTCCAGCCTGGTGGAACTCTCTGTCTAGTGACATCTGCACTTTGAGAGACCTTGCTCAGTTCTCCAAGCCTGTTTGGCCAGGAATCCTGGAGGTTTTTTGCCATCTTCTGGGCATGGAGCAGGGGCCACTGGGAGTGGATATTTGTGAATCTCCTGCATTGTGCAGGAGGTTGGACTAGATGACCCTGGCAGTCCCTTTCAGCTCTATGATTCCATCTTGTGCTTGTAGGGCATAGTAGCTGTGAGTCTTGAAAATACGGGAACCATATGAGGAACGGATTTGTTTTACAGTTGTTAGAGACAGAGACCCATAGCCTGAACGTATCAAGCAACTATTGCGGAACGAAACTTTATTGCTCTGGTAGGTGCTTTCCAACCAGGAATGGGGATGGTGCAGTATATAAAGGGTTCATACTGTTTTAGCCCTACTCACCAAAGGCTCTTTCAAAGGATGGTGCTGGCTGAACTTAAAGAAAGGACTCAAGGCTATCTTAACGAAGTAACAGTTTATTCCTAAATACAACCTTCTATAACATCAGCTAGTACACCTTGGTAAAGCAATAACTTCACTTAATACTTATCTAAATTCCCCAATAACACAGAAAATAAACAAAGACATAAAGCATAAGATCAAGAATTTCTGGAGGTGCTACTCATAACTGTCAGCGAGAAATGAACTCTCTGCTGTCCTGTTGAGAGTGGGACCTCTAACAGAAATTTTGTACCGTTTTTGTAGGTAAAGATCGAACAAGTCACACCATTTGATTATGACTTAATTATGTTTGGCACCTCACACAATAAATTCTTTATGAGGGAGATGTTCCCATCGTCAGAAATTTTGAGATGTTGTTGATGTACTAATGCAGCAGGATACGGGATTTATTTGCACTTCTAGACAGATAACAGGATAACATACACTTTTACATTTTAGAGAGGAGAGGGGGCTATTTACATTTTATTACAGGGGATCTGTGTAGTTAAATGTTAACTTTAGGGTCTGGGGTCTTGATTTCAAAGGGATATATCTAGGGGTGTGCAAAAAATATATTTTGCAAATGCATGCTTTGGATTGGCTGCTGGGGCTCCTTTTCCCCTCCCCCTCCTTTCCTGATTCCAGGGAGGCTATGGGAGATGTGGGAAAAGGCTTCCAAAGGCGGGAAAGGAGGCAAGCAGCATCCCTGAGGCTGCAGAAGCTCCTTTCCCGCCTTTTACATTGACTTCCGAATACTTCCGAATATCGATTCGGAAGTATATGGGAGCCCTATGCTTCCAATTGGATTCAGAAGTATATGGCGCCGTATACTTCTGAATCAGGGGGTATTTGGCAGCACATTACCGGCCGGTCTCAAATTTGCCCTTTTTGGGCAAAATTATTGAGAAGGCAGTGGTGTTACAATTGCAGAGTTTCCTGGATGATGCTTCCATCCTCGATCCCCACCAGTCCGGCTTCTGCCCGGGCCATAGGACAGAGACAGTGCTGGTCGCCCTGGTGAACGATCTCCAGCGGCATCTGGATCGAGGCAGTTCAGCAGAGCTGATGTTGTTAGACCTATCAGCTGCGTTCAATACAGCCAACCATCAGTTACTGACCCGCCGCCTCACCGACGCGGGGATTCAGTGGCTGACCTTGCAATGGCTTTCCTCTTTCCTTGATGGTCGGGGACAAAGGGAGGTGATTGGGGGAGAACTGTCCCAGAGGCACCCACTTAATTGTGGGGTGCCTCAGGGGGTGGTCCTCTCCCCGATGTGGTTCAACATCTACATGCGCTCCCTTGCCCAGATTGCCTGAAGGTGTGGGCTGGGTTGTCACCAGTATGCTGATGACACCCAGCTCTATCTACTGATGGACGGACGGCCTGGCAGTGTCCCAAAAAATCTGGACCTAGCGCTGCAAGTCGTGGCAGATTGGCTCAGGCTGAGTAGGTTGAAGTTGAATCCAGCAAAGACAGAGGTCCTCTGCCTGAGCCATGGTGGCCTGGGAAGGGAAATCCCCCTACCAGTTGTTGATGGTGCGTCATTGGAAACAGCGTGCAAGGTCAAGAGCTTGGGGGTGCTACTGGAGCCTTCCTTGTCAATGGAGGCCCAGATAGCAGCCACTGCTAAATCTGCCTTTTTTCATCTTAGGCAAGCGAGGCATTTGGCTCCCTTCCTGGAGCGTGACGACCTGGCAACAGTGATCCGTGCAACCATCACCTCGAAGTTAGACTACTGTAATGTCCTCTACATAGGGCTGCCCCTGTGCCGAACCCGGAAACTGCAGCTAGTGCAGAACACGGCAGCCAGACTGTTATTGGGACTCCCTAAGTGGTAGCACATACTGCCGAGGCTACGGGAACTGCACTGGCTGCCAATTGTGAACCGGATTCTTTACAAGTTGCTGGTTATTTACTTTAAAGCTCTATATGGCCGAGGACCTGCCTACCTTAGGGACTGTCTCTCCCCATATGTTCACCAGAGGGTACTGAGATCTGGCTCACAAAACCTATTGACAATCCCTGGGCCAAGGAGGCCAAACTGAAAGTTATGAGAGAAAGGGCCTTTTCAATCACAGCTCCCCACTGGAAGAACCAATTACCAAAAGAGGTGCGGGCCTTGAGGAGCCTTAACCAGTTCCGCAGGGCCTGCAAGACTACCCTCTTTCAGCTGGCTTTTTCTTAATGTGAAATTTACTGTACCGTTGTCACGTAAAATTGTGTCAAGATGAGTAACATCGAGATTGTAGCACCAAATTAATTTGTTGGTTTTAAATTTGATGGTTTTAATTAGATGGTTTTAATGTAATAGTACATTTAATTGAGTAATATATAATTGCTATCTAATTAGTGTATTTTTATTATTGTATTATTGTAATGTCTGCATTTTATGCCATGTAAGCTGCCCTGAGCCTGCTTTGGCGGGGAGGGCGGGATATAAATTAAAAATTATTATTATTATTTATTATTATTCTTCGGTTCGGCTGAACTGAATGCACACCCCTAGATATATCTGCATACACATTCCATTGATTGTTTTTGTGCTTACTCCCTGGAGGGAGGTATGGTGCTTGTGGTCACATAGGCCCAAAGGTGAAAGGTCAAGAACAGGCATAAGGAATTCTGGAATCTTAATACTGACTATAGCACATCTTTTATTTCCCAAACCACCATTCTGATTAATTTTTCCCACAACTATATTTCCTCCTGTCCATACTCTCAACTTCCACTAGATGGCAAGAATGCCTTTTGAATATTAAAAAAGGATCTCCTAGATTGGAAAGAGATACAATTGGTTTTAAAATTGAAGGACTGCAAGTACTAGGCGGGAGCCTGCCATCCATGCATATATCCTCCCAATATAGGTGGTACCATCTTACCTGAAAGGGGCAGCATATGGAGCAGGGGTGGCCAAACTGTGGCTTGGGAGCCCCATGTGGCGCTTCCACTCATATTGCGTGGCTCTCGAATGCCCAACTGCCCCGTGGGCTGGTTTGGAGAAGACATTTGTACCTTTAAATCACTTCGGCAAGCCAGCCAGTGGCTTGGAGAATGCATTTCAAGTTTGTTTCTTTCCGCTTTCCCCTCTACCTTCCTTAAACATCTGGTGTTCACATCTTGTGGCTCTCAAGCATCTGATATTTACTCTGTGCAGCTCTTTCATTAAGCAAGTTTGTTCACCCTTGATTTGGAGTTTCAGTTTGGGTCTATGGCAACCCAAAACCCTGAAAAGTCAGAGTTTCATGTAATGTATACAGAGGCTGTATATATATGCGTAACTTATGTGTTGTCTCTTCTAGACAAAATGAGAACCATACATATCAGGAGGTTCAAAAAAGCACATGATTGGCAGGCTGCCAGTACAGGCAATCATAGCGGAAAGGAGTGAATGTGGGGTTGATCTAAAAGTACATGCAGGTCTTCACCAGGAGAGCTGATTTATATCAGGCTTGGTCGTAATGGGCTTCAAAAGGAAATATTCAGCTTCTTATTTATTTTAACATTATTGAACTCAGAAACAGATTAGTAGCCCATTCAGCTGGCTAAAAGAATTAATAGGGGTAAAATGCCCAAATCTTCCTACTTCTGCTAGCAGGTGAACAGCTGTATTTTGCACCAGGTGAGGTTTCTGAGTTAAGAACATAAGAGAAGCCATGTTGGATCAGGCCAGTGGCCCATCCAGTCCAACACTCTGTGTCACACAGTGACAAAAAAAAAAAAAGGAGGTTCACAAATGGGACTGGAAGCCCTTCCACTTTGCCCCCCCCCCAAGCACCAAGAATGCAGAGCATCACTGCCCCAGACAGTTCCAATAATATACTGTATAATAATAATATACTAATAACCACTGATGGACCTCTGCTCCATATTTTTATCCAACCCCCTCTTGAAGCTGGCTATGCTTGTAGCAACCTCCACGTTCTGTGGCAGTGAATTCCACATGTTAACCACCCTTTGGGTGAAGAAGCACTTCCTTTTATCCGTTCTAACCCTACTGCTCAGCAATTTCATTGACTGCCACGAGTTCTTGTATTGTGAGGAAGGGAGAAAAGTACTTATTTCTCTACTTTTTCCATCCCATGCATAATCTTGTAAACCTCTATCATGTCATGCACCATAAATTTATACAGAAGCATTATGATACTGGCTGATTTGTTTTCAATTCCTTTCCTAATAATTCCCAGCATGGCGTTGGCCTTTTTTATTGCAATCGCACACTGTCTTGACATTTTCAGTGAGTTATCTACCACGGCCCCAAGATTTCTCTCTTGGTCAGTCTCTGCCAGTTCACACCCCATCAACTTGTATTTGTAGCTGGGGTTTTTGGCCCCAATGTGCATTACTTTGCACTTGGCCACATTGAACCTCTTCTGCCACATTGACACCCACTCACCCAGCCTCAACAGATCCCTTTGGAGTGCCTCACAATCTTCCCTGGTTCTTACCACCCTGAACAATTTAGTGTCATCTGCAAACTTAGCCACTTCACTGCTTACTCCCAACTCCAAATCATTAATTAACAAGTTAAAGAGCATGGGACCCAGTACTGAGCCTTGCGGCACCCCACTGCTTACCACCTTCCACTGCGAAGATTGCCCATTTATACTCATTCTCTGTTTCCTATTAATTAGCCAGTTTTTGATCCACAAGAGGACCTGTCTTTTTACTCCATGACTCTCGAGCTTACTAAGGAGCCTTTGATGAGGAACTTTATCAAAAGCTTTCTGGAAGTCAAGGTAAACAACATCTATTGGGTCCCCTTTGTCCACATGTTTGTTCACCCCCTCAAAGAAATGTAACAGGTTAGTGAGGCAAGATCTTCCCTTACAGAACCCATGCTGAATCTTCCTCAATAACTTGTCTTCATCAATGTGCCTACTCATTCCGTCCTTGATAATGGTTTCCACCAACTTTCCCGGTATTGAAGTCAGACTGACTGGCCTGTAATTTCCCGGATCTCCTCTGGAACCCTTTTTAAAGTTGGGGGAACATTTGCTAGCTTCCAGTCCTCAGGAACGGGGGCAGATTTCAATGTAAGATTACATATTTTTGTCAGGAGATCCACAAGTTCAACTTTGAGTTCTTTCAGAAATCTTGGATGTATGCCATCCAGACCTGGTGACTTATTAGTTTTTAATTAATCAATCAGTTGTAGGACTTCCTCTCTTGTCACCTCAATCTGACTCAGGTCTTTCAACACCCCTTCCAAAATTAGTGATTTTGGAGAGGGCAAACACTTCTCATCTTCCACAATGAAGATGGAGGCAAAAATGCATTCAGCTTCTCAGCCATTTCCCTATCCTCCTTCAGTAATCCTTTTACCCCTTGGTCATGCAAGGGCCCCACTGCCTCCCTGGCTGGTTTCCTGCTTCTAATCTGTTTGAATAAATTTTTATTGTTGGTCTTTATGTTTTTTGCAATATGCTCCTCATGGCCCCTTTTTGCCTGCCTGATCACAGTCTTGCATTTGATTTGCCACAGCCTGTGTTCCCTTTTATTAATCTTACTTGGACTAGCTTTCCATCGCTTAAAGGAATCCTTCTTACCTTTTACAACTTCTGTAACTTTGTTAACCATGCAGGACTTTTCTTATACCTGTTTGTACCTTTCCCAACTTGTGGTATATATTTTATCTGAGCTTCTAGGATTGTAGTTTTAAATAGCCTCCAAGCTTCCCCAAGGGTTTTGACTGCATTTACCTTTCCTTTCAGTTTCCTCTTCACATGCCTCCTCATCTCAGAGAATTTACCTCTTTTAAAGTTAAAAGTGGTTGTGCTGGTCTTTTGGGGCAACTTCCTATTTATACAAATGGTGAAATCAATAACGTTATGATCACTGCTCCCAAGCGGTGCAATCACTTTTACATCTCTCACCAGGTCTTGGGCATTACTTAGGACCAAATCCAGGATCGCCCCAGCCCTGGTAGATTCTGTGACCATCTGCTCCATAGCACAGTCATTGAGAGTGTCTAGAAACTCAATCTCTTTCTCTTGATCAGAACACAATCAATCTGCGGGTAGGTAAAATCACCTATGACGACACAGTTTTTACATTTAGCCACTATCTTTAACCCTTCCATCATATTATAATCATCTTTTGATTTGGTAGGTGATAACAAACTCCCATAGTTAAATTTCCTTTTGGGTCCTCTATTTCAACCCAAAGCATTTCTAGAAGGGAATCTAATTCTCTGATCTCAGTCTTACAGGACATACAGAGCCACCCCACCTCCAACCCTTTCCCCGCTATCCTTCCGATATAACTTATATCCAGGAATCACCGTGTCCCACTGATTCTCCTCATTCCACCAAGTTTCTGGAATTCCCATAATGTCTATGTTTTCCCCCAACACTAAACATTCCAACTCCACAATTTTATTTCAAACACTTCTAGCATTTGTATACAAACAGCTATAATTTCCCAGGCAAGTTAGGCCTGCAACCTTCCTCCTGCTGCCTCGAGCCTTTGGCAGACAGTCCATACTGTTTGTCACCATCTCAGTGGACAACTCTGATCCATAACCCGGTATGAGATGAGTCCTCCCGAACCAGAGACATTTCATCTCCTGTCAGCTTTCCCCCAAGATTTAGTTTGAAAACTGCTCTGCCACCTTTTTGATTTTAAACGCCAGCAGCCTGGTTCCTTCTGGGAACAAGTGGAGACCATCTCTTTTGTACAGTTGCCACTTGTTCCCGAAAGCATCGCAGTGCCTAACAAACTTAAACCCTTCCTCCCTACATCATCGTCTCATCCACACATTGAGACTTCTAATTTGTGCCTGTCTCTCCAGCCCTGCACGTGGAACAGGTAGCACTTCTGAGAAGGCTACCTTGGAGGTCCCGGCCTTACGTCTCCTGCCTAGCAGCCTAAATTTTTCCTCCAGGACCTCACGACTGCATTTCCCCACTTCATTGGTGCCAACATGCACCACGACCACTGGCTCCTCCCCAGCACTGTCTATCAAACTATCTACAACACGTGTAATGTCCGCTACCTTCGCACCAGGCAGGTAAGTCATCATACGGTCAGTACGCGGTTTTGCCACCCAGCTGTCTACTTGCCTAAGGATCGAATCACCAACTACCAAGACTCTCCCCTCCCTGCCCAGGGATAGTTGCTTGGCATGAAAGGATACCCGCTCACCAACTGAAGAAGAGGTCCCTTCTGAGGGTGCATTTCCCTTGTCCTCAGCACAGTACCCTGTTCCCTCTCGACCCTCATGCTCCCTGGTAGCAGCGGGGCTGCCATGTTCAGAGTGGGGCTCATCTAACACGTCCCTGAGAGTCTTCTCCGAGTGAATAACTGACTGTCTTTGCATCTCCAGGTCCGCCACCTTGGCCTCAAGGGTACGAACTCGTTCCCTGATGACCAGGAGCTCCTTGCATCGAGTACACACCCAAGACCTCTGTCCTGTGGACAGATAGTCATACATGTGATACTCAGTGCAAAACACTTGGAAAGCCCCCACCCCGCTGCTGGCATTCTATCTCCATGATAGCTTTTTAAAATATACAGTCCCCCTTAAATCCTGTTGTGTTTATGTGGCTCTCCTTCTGGAGGGTCTACTTACCTTATTGGGAACACAAGGAAAATAGGGATCCGGGTTCCTGGTCCTTACAGAGCCCCCAGGCCAAGAGCCCTTTAGCTCTTGCCCTTTGGCTCGCGCCAGAGGCTCGTGCCTCTGGCAATGTGTAGCTTAATAATGCAAAGAGGGTGGAGCCTCAGTCTGCCCCAGGAACACAGCCACTCAGCAACAATCAGAAACAATCACCTACATCCCCCTCAAAGCAAACAAACAGCAGTTCCCCAGCAACCACACAAATTCAGAAATTCTCAACAATCACACAGCTCACACAACTCACACTTCTCAGCAATTTCCCCAGCTGTTTAGAAAGCCAATCTTCACCCTTATAGCCTTCTTATCTTCTCTCTCTCAGAGCTCTCTGAAATGTGGGTTGTATTCAAGTACAGCCACATGTCAAGGGGCCATGAAACAGATTATAGAAACTGAGCGAAAAGACATCCGTGTGCCATGTCTGTAAACTTTTCTACACCATGTAGTTAGATGTCACTGTTCATGAATAATTTAAAAACTGTTAAATCACAGCAGAAAGTAGAGAGTAGGAATAAAGGAACCTCTCACAATGGAGGGTAGTGAGCATTCGGGTCCCACAAAGATTGGTGTTGGAAATCATGCTATTTCGTTTGTTCATAAAATGATCTGAAAGTGGGAGCAGCCAGTGTAGGAGACAGGTTTGCAGATGACAGTAAATTATTCAGGATGGTAAAAACCAAGGCAGATTGTGAAAAGCTACAGGAATATCTCTATAAACTGAGTGAGTGGGCAACAATATAGCAAACAAAGTTCAACGCAAGTAAAGATAAGGTGTTGCATATAGAAACAAAAAATAGTAACTTTAAGTACATGCTGATGGGTTTTGAATTTACTGAGCCCAAGACTGAAAGATCTTGGGGCCGGAATGGAAAACCTGATGAAAATGTCAGCAGCAAAGATGAGGCAAACTCCATGCTAGGAATTACTGGGAAGGGGACTGATAACAAAACAGCCAGTATTGTAATGGCCTTGTACAGAGCTAAGGTGTTGCCCTGTTTGGAATATGGTGTGCAGTTCTGGTCATCATCTGAAACAGGGCATTGCAGAGTTGAGGGAAGTACAGAAGAGGGCAACCAGAATGTAAGACCAGAGGTTCAAACATACAAGGCTCCCACCTGGCCTGTGAGCAACTGGAGCAAGGGAGGGAAGGCAGGACTGCTGGGCGGGGGGGGGGGGGGGGCGAGTGGACACATACTGTGAGGTGTTTGTGGTTGAAGCTGTCAAGATATAGAAAAGAAATGGCTAGGGAGTTGGGCTAAGAGGCTGAGGTAAAATAGTGGGGGAATGGCAACATGGTGTTTTTCCCCTCCTGCCTCCTTCAACCAAAGCTCAGTAATGATTTGCCAAGCAACTACTGGGGGTGGTGAAGCCAAGTGGCTGGTGCTACCACCACTACTGACCACACCAACTAGCTTAGTGTATTTTCAAACTACGCTTGTGGGGGGGGCGGGTGTTAGTGAAAGCGAAAACATGGAGTGATTGTTTTGTGACAAAGGGATAGAGCTAATGGGGAAGAGGGGAGGTGGAAGGCCAGTGTATGGATTGGGAGGCAACTGGGCTGACTTCTGCATGTTACTCTGAGGGAAAGGCGTCCTGGCCTTGGAAGCTAGTGGAAGGGCGAAGGGGGAAAAGGGCACTGCTGTCACTACTGCACTGTCAGGCATCGGTATTTCGAATAACCAAGCAATTGTTTGATACAAAGACTTGTTTTATTGATAATCCGGTACTTGCTCCAAGGTGTGATACCTTGGAAGTGATACAAAATTTCACAAGGTATAGATTCTTAAAGGCTACTTCAAAGGCATTGGAGAAGATAGCTTTAAAACATAACATGCGGATGTAAATTGCAACAAAGGTTCAAAGGGTATTATCAACTACCATTATGTTACTACAACTTCTTCCGGTTCCCAGACATTCTTGTCTTTCTGAGAAGATGTATGGATGGGAACTGGTCGGGGGAGGCACCTTGCTTCCAGCATTAAGGTTACTTGCATATTCTAAATAATCTATCAAGAGGTGAGAAAGGAAGGAAAGAAAAAAAAGGGGGGGGAGAAGCAAGCTTTGAAATGCAACTATGAGAGAGAAGAATTTAGAGGCAGAGAGGAAATGGCTTCCACTACATGCATTGATTCAATACCCAGAAATATCATGCTTGACACTGCACATCTTAATAGCCCCAGAACTAAAAGTCAGAATGAGTGTTATGGTGGGTGGAAGACAGCAACCTCCTTTCCCCACCCCCACTTGTTCTCAGCCTGTGAGAGAAAGGGGTCGTGTGAAGACAAAAAGTGCACCTTGGATATTTCAGAAACAGCCTCTCTGTCAGATCTTCCCCTCAGCTTCAATGGGAAATACAGGACGATGAGAACTGGGAGAGCTGGGAGAGTCAGGTTCAGTCCCCACTCCTCCTGAGTCAGAACCCTATCATCTGGGTCACCAGGGTTGGTCACTCAGCCTGGTACACCTCGCAGGGTTGGTGGTGGTGGTAGGGATGGGTGGCAGAGAGGGGAGCCAATTTCTGCCTCCTCAGAGGTAGAATGGGGGGGGGGGAGGAAACAAAGAGCAAGAGAATGATACTGGGTGCATGGAGGTTGCTGAAAAACTACCTTATTTACTGGTAAGGAGGAGGAGGAGTCTCCTGAAAATGTTATATATTCAAAAACTAAATTTGTGTGGAAAGCTAGAATACACCCCCTTTAATGGTATCTTTTTTGGGGGGAAGGTCTTAGGGATCATTTATCCCCACATGTTCCTCAGAGGGTACTCAGATCTGTTACTGATCCCCAAGCCAAGGGGGGCAAGATTGAAGACCACCAGAGAGAGCGCCTTCTCTATATCAGCCCCCTATTGGTGGAACCAACTCCCGGAAGTAAGAGCTTGTGGGACCTTGCCCAGTTCAGCAAGGTCTGTAAGACAAATCTGTTTCGACTCGCCTTCAACTGGTAGTAGCATATAAGGATACCCAAGAAGGCTGAAGACACTGGAAATTGACACTAGTACCAAATTGTTTTAATCTGTTTTTACTGTTTACTCTGTTCCAATGTTTTAACTGTTAAAAGTTTAGAATTGTAAATGTTTTTATTGTTGTAAGCCACCCTGAGTCTGCTTTGGTGGGGAGGGCAGGATATAAATCCAATAAACAAACAAACAAACTAGTCTTGTATGTGATGAAATACATTTACTGGGGCTTTCGTGGGTTCCCCAGTAAATCATTGCTTTCACTGCTAGGAATCACTTGCTGTTGTTTGTATTTTGGGTTTTAAAATATTGTTGATTGGATTTGCCTTTGACATTTACAAAGTTTAAATCTCTAGTATCTGGCATTACATTTTATGGCACACATGGTCTGGCCCAACAAAGTAACATTTATGTCTGATCTGGCCTTCATAACACATACGTTTGACACCTCTGTGTTAGGGATTTGACTCCCCCCCCCCCCCTTTCAGCTTCCTGATCTGAATGCTGAACTTAATAGCACTGGTAATTCTTTCCAATTGGTGTAACAACCTCTGCATCTCTCACCAGATCTTGAGATCTACTCAGGACCAAGCCCAAGAGCACTACCCCTCTGCTTGGCTCTGTGAACAACTGCTCCAATGCAGTCATTTAAGATGTCTAGGACTCTCATTGCTACAGCCTGACTCGAGCTCGTGTTTGCCCAATCAGTGTGAGAGTAGTTGAAGTCTCCCAGTCAAAGCTCCCTTTGTCAGACAGGAGCACAAAGGAATGATTCTCAAAAGCTTGAACCCTGAAAGTCTTGTTGGTCTCTTAAGATGCTGGTGGGCTCAAATCTAGCTCTTCTTCTGGAGACCTACAGTCTACCTTATCAAAAGTGCCGTATATTTGTGGAACAGATGCCCACCCATAAACTGCAATTCTAAACTGCACCACCAGAGGGCAGCCAGTCTTCACTACGTATTTTCTTAAATGCAAATAGGTTGTTTCTCGCACACCTTTCTTCATTTACATATGTATATAACCATTTTCCTCCACAGTGGGGACCTCTCAACTTCCATTTTCTCCAGCCACCAACCTGAAAGTTACTTGCCCATCATCCAGCAAGCTTCCATAACAGAGTGGGGATTCGAACCTGGGTCTGGCAGATACTAGCCAAACGCTTCAACTGCTGTACATCATGCCTCTTAAAAGGTGTCTCATAAGGTCCAAGAAAAGCTGCATGGATTGCTGAAAGGAAAAACACACACATCCAATACACTATGCAGAAAGACACAGGTCTTAATTTTTATTCTGTAAAGCACTCCGTGCATCAGTAATGCGCCTCCAAGGAACTTACAATCTGAAGTTTAGAAAATCTATAATTAAGGTAGAATGCACAGTTGCAGAAGCTTTAATTGCTGCATCAAATAAAGCTTTCTTTGATTTATGGGTGGTGGTGGCGGCAACGGCCAATTTAAATTGCTACAGGTAAATTTTAATTGGCATCAATGGCACACCCTCTTGCGGTTTCAACCAAAATCCAGTCACCTCTCAAAGCAATTACATAATTAACTTGCAAAACACTGGCCAAGATGTTTGCTCAATGCAAGTTGTTTCTCAGTGGCATGATTCACTTGAAATTGTGTGAGACTTTGGTTTCAGATTTGTCTGAGACCCATCCATTCACATGCAGCCATGTATAGTGGTAAATTTTATAAAGGACACAGATAAACACAATTAAAGATGTTATTATTAACTCAAAAGACAAGTGTGCTTTAAACTCTTGCGATATTTTGTTTGAAATGAGGTGGCGGCGGAATAGTGGATTTGGCAATGCAATTTTAAAAATAAAACACGAAGAAAAGGCTCAAGGATCACAGCAGAAACAAAAATATAAATAAAAATATAAAATGCTCTGAACCTAGGAAAACATGACATGACTGGGCATTGCAAACTTCTTCCCCCCACTCCACCCTCAGATTGACAATGGCTCTTCAGTGCAATATTCCGCTTTGGCTGTAGGTTCCAAGGTAAGAGTATTCACTAGGCAGCAGTTCTCAGGTCTATTCAGCAAAGAGAAACTGGCTCAAAGCATCCATCTTTTATTTGCAAGAAGCTTCAGCTGGCCATAAATGCTGCAAAAGTTAAACTGCTTTAGCTCCACTTCACTGAAATACATTACTACACAAAGGTGCAAAGAAAACACAGAATGGATTTTCCATTAACGTCTCTGGGCCCAGATAGATCAGTCTATCTGGGCGCAAAGTCCTTAATGGAAAATCCATTCTGTGTTTTCCTTGTAGCTTTGCAAGCCCAGAAGAGATTCCAGCTGAAGCCAGCAAAGACAAGGCAGAAGGAGGTGGGAACGCTGTTGGCCTCCAAGCTTCCAAGTATGAGGACAGGAGAGGAAGGGGGAAGAAAATTGCTGTGGGCCTGATTAAAGCCCTGGGCAGGCTGGATGCGAGTGAAAGGGAACCTCCATATTCAAAGGCAGTAAACCTCTCCAAGCCAGGAAGCTGATAGGAAGAAATCATTTGAAATGTGGTGTTGGAGAATAGTTTTGCAGATTCTGAGGACTGTCAAAACATAAAAAAGTGGGTTCGAGATCGAATCAAGTCTGACCTCTCCCTAGAAGCTAGAATGACTAAACTGAGGCGATCATACTTTGGTCACACTATGAGAAGTGCTGACTCTATAAAAGAAGCCACAGTACTCAGTTTGCAAGACCTGAGCAAGGCTCTTAAACAATAGGATGTTTTGAAGGACATTAATAAGGTCGCCATAAGTCAGAAGTGACTGGATAGCACAGTAGAAAGAGGAGGAGTTGGTTTTATACCCTGCTCTTTACTACCCAAAATAATCTTGGAAAGGCTTACAGTGTCCTTCCCTTCTTCACCCCACAACAGACACCCTGTGAGGTAGGTGGGGCTGAGAGAGCTGAGGGAACTGTGACTGACCCAAGGTCACCCAGCTAGCTTCATGTGGAGGAGTGGGAAATCTTAACTGCTACACGAAGCTGGCCCTCCAGTGCCAGGAGGCAACATCAGGTGAAGGCCACTATACCCTGCTAGCCCTCCAGATGAACTGGTTGGCTGTGTGTGAGACAGGATACTGGACTAGATGGACCACTGGTCTGATCCAGCAGGGCTCTTCTTATGTTCTTAACAGGGTTGGCGTTAGGTGGTGGTCAGCTCGATGGTTTCTCAAGCAGGCCTGCTCTCATTGGCCTGTCCTCAACATTTTATCCCGTCCTTCCTCCCCCAAACCTTGAGATTGCTTATAAGGTTCTGCCCTTAAACAACCCTGAGAAATAGGTTACACTGAAATTTTTTATCTCTGTAGGTCTCCTTCAAGACTAACTAGTTCCAACAACACTGGTTGTTTGGGGTAGAAGCAACCTGGAGCAACTATTTCCATCAGGCTGGAGTGGCCAGTTAGCTTCCTTTTAGCCCAGTGGGCCACTGTCCTAGAGGGCTGTTGGTGGCTGGGAGCAAGCAGAGCCAAGCCCCAGCAACTCTGCCTGAGCCTCAGGCACCACATGGCCCCTTATCAGCCACGGCTGTTTGCGTCAACTCACCAGCTGTCTCCTCCTGCACAGCTTCCAGTTTGGGGGATGATGCAGCAGGTGAGCTAATGCCTGTTGTCAGCCCCATGGAGCCGAGTGGCCCTGCAGCACTTGCTTGTAGCAAAAGCAAGGGCTGCTCATCTTGACTCGCTTCAGGGCCACTGTCACTTCCCAGGCCACTCCTGGTATCCATCTACTAGCATTTAAAAAAATAAATCTTAGGAAGTGTAGTTCCAGAAGTGCGTAAGAGTGATGTTGTTGTCTTTTTAAAGACACTGAGTAGGTTATGGCAGTGTTCTCCCCCATTGCTCCATGTCTGTTTTACTGATGTACATATATACTGCCCGGAAATGTTTGTTGCTTTGTTTGCAGAAACAAATGACAGGACTCAAATGAAAAAAAACCAACCAACCAGCTTTATTTCCAATTGGTCAGCAGATAAAATTACACATGGCTGTCAAACGATATTTATAAAAGGCACACATTGGGTAGCGATCTCGAGTTTTAAAAGAAACTAATGACTTTCTTCTTTGCTTCATGGTTTTAAGACTTTACAATAAGGCCACGATCCAAACGCAGAGTTTGGCATGCCACTGGTTTTACCAGACTCTGCACAAGAGAGTGTGGGCTGCAGCGTAAGGCGTTCTATTTTCTGATAGCCCCACTCGATGCTATTTAGGCTTTCTGGTGTGACTGTAGGCTGTCCCTTGCAGAAAGAACCCCTACAGGTGTGATCATTTCATCTTCTACCAATGCAGCTATTCCACCAGTTGCTTTCCAGTAAGTCATTTATCTCCTTTGCAAGAAAGGGGGGGCTGGGGAGGTCCAAGCAGCTTACAAAGCGCCTTCTCAACCACCATCCTTCTCTGACTCACTCAGGACAACTGGGTGCCCTTAACTCCACCCCCACTCCATCTCTGAGCAATTTACAAAGGCCACTTGAGTACTTGGGCAGACATCATTTAGCACCTTGGCTGGCCTGGAAATTCTGGTCTCCTGCAGGATTACGAACTATTGCCTTGAAAAATAAACTCTAAGGCAGTCCTTTAAATTAAGGTAAAAAGGGGGGGGGGTAGGGAGAGAAATTGTAAAAAGTACTCTTACATTAAAAAAACAGGTTAAAAATCACACTTAATTACAAGGATTCATAAAAGAACATTTACAACAGGTCAAGGAGATTGGACTTAATACACGCCTCAAGACAGGCCCAGGGCAGAGATCAGACCAAGAAGGACGACGTCTGTTTAAATTCACCCTGGAAAACGATAAGAGAATTTAAGGAAATTGCAGAGGGACAGCACAGGACTGTGACAATTCAGAACGCTGACATTGCAGGGATTCTGTTGCTCATTATCCACATGTTATCCAAAGACCCACCTCTGAGGATGGTGATGTAATACTGATGGCTGCTTTGGTCACTGGACGAAAAACCACGGCTAATAGCTTTAATACTGAGTATTTCAGTATTTTAAGCACTTTGTAGATGTATAACCTGTACAACAACCCCAGAAGGTAGGCCAGTCTTATATTGCAGATGAGGGGATAGGGCAGAGAGAGAAAGAGAGAGAGAGCTAAAGAGTGGGGCTTGCTTCAGGCTTGCTCTAGCAAGCTTTGGCACAGCAACATTAGGCCATGATTAGGGATGGGCCAACTCGTGGGTCGTTCCAAATTGGTTCGGGTACTCGCACTATGCATGACTTGCAAAACAAAGCAGCTTGTTTTTTGGGTGGTTCACCTGTGTTGCTATCGGGCAGGGGATCCTCTTTGTGCTCTGTGACATGCCCGGTGTGGTGACGTCACCCAGAAGTGACGTTATTGTGCTGGACACAATGGCAGAGGATGCTCTGTCACGTCCTCACTGAGTGTCTCCCCAGCGACATGCCTAGCACGATAACATCACGTCCGGCTGACGTCATCATGATGGGCATGTCACGGCACACCGGCGCTCCTGAACCAACAAGCCACAATTTGTTCAGAAAATCAAAACCCACAGAACAAAACAAACCTCCAAATTGGGCAAAACCGACGAAACGTGAAATGAAACGAAACACCATTTTCACATTCTGTGCCCATCCCTATCCATGATGCATCATGAAGGTCGCATTGCAAAGAAATACTAACAACCCAACTTTAAACTTAACTTATAGGCTTCAAAAACAACCCAGAACCCACAACTTGAGATATTTGGCTTTTGACTCTAGAACAAAATATGGGTGTAGCTGAAGACACCTAAGTCTAGAACTATGGAATGACCAGAACAATAAAAGATGAGGTAAGATGACTGCTAGAACTTCCAAGTCTGCACTTCAGTTTCTTAACCACTAAACTAAGCCAGCTGGTAGGAGACTGTCAGACATCCTAGAGAAGCAGGTACCATCAGTCACCGCCTGCCTGCCAAGATGACTAAACCGACAGTAGAGAGAGCCAAGCTGCATCATCATTCATTCAGGTCTGCGGTTTGCAATGTGCCACTTGCCTCAACCTCCCCAGCCCATTACATCACCACCATGACCCACTTCAAAACTAGGGGAAGGAAGGCTTTCTGTGGGAGAGCAATGCAAAAAACGTTGGTAACCCTGCCTCTTCTTTACTTACATCGCTCCGGTTGGAAGGCTGGCTGTAAATGACCTTCTTGTTGGTGCTGCTAAACAGATGGAAACAGAAGGAGAATTAAAAAGCAGAAGAAGGGGGGTGGCAAGAGGCCACAGTAGAGCTGGCATACCAACTGCTGGATGACCAGACAGTGCAGAAGCCCACGAGGAAGGTGGCATGGCAAAGGACATTCTTCTCACCCCCACTTCAGCCACACTCTCCAGTGCCTGGAAGCAAGGCAGAGGAAATCCCACCCCCAATATTGAGGATATTGTCATAAGTTGGAGTACATGCATGAGGTGGGGTGGGGTGGATAAAACAAAACCCAAACAATTGTGTGGTAGACAGCAAAACTACAACACGAGCGGCAGCCAAACAACGGGAGAAACGTCTACTCACTCTCTTCTTTCTGAAAGCAGAAAAAAAGGAAAGGCGATGATTAGCCAAGTGAGGAGAACCTTGCCCAAAGCGCTCCACACCATTTTGTTTCTCTTCTCACCACATCAGGAAACAGGCTAGGCTGAGAATCCACGGCTGTGGCCCAAGGACATTGTGGATGATTCTAGTGGGGATTTGAACCTGCTGACCCACATGCAGAAACTGTGTGTGGTATTCCAGGAATGCTGGACTTGGACCAAGGAGATCTGGGTTCAGATCTTCCTGCTCCCATTCCCAACCATTAGGCCCACCAGGTGGAAATACTAAGGTCAGTATTTCAACTTAGCCCACTTCACAAGAATACTGCAAGAACAAATGGGGTCTCAGGAGCTTCAACTATAAAGAAGGTGCATCTCTTAACATGAGCTGAAAGCTGAACAGCGCTACATTTGAGCAGCGCTATGACAGCTACATCTGTCTGCTTCGAAGTCCAAATCAAGGAGCTGGCTTTAATCTACACAAACTTTAATGATTACTTATTTCTATACAAGTCCACATGTCCTTTAAGATCAAGTCACAGGACACTACTTGCTGTCCTGGTCTTACTTCAGGTCCAGACAGTGGTAGCTAGGAACAGGGCCCTTATGGTGGCGGCACCGAAACTGCTGGAATGACATGCATGGGGTTGCTAGGAAAGCCATGCCTTTGAAAGATTCAAGGGGGGTATAGAAATACTCTCTTTTGGGTAATTTTAGAAAATTAAGCACCTCTGTTTTTGACTTCTTAAGTTTTGAGATTCTGGGGAAATTCAGTTTAATTTTAAAACACAAGATTAGAGGAGGAAGGTCCACCACAGACTGGCACATACTAACAGTAGTGTCGAGATGAAGACACTGCCATTAGCAAAATGCATCTGTGGGATCCAACTTGGAAGAAGAACAGGACAAAACAAACCCAGTTGCTTTCCCCAGAACTCTTTCCACAGCAGCCCTTGAGGAGGAAGCCACAAAACCCTCAACTCTGAAATGGAACCAGCCACTCAGCTACTTACTACTGAAGAACCCTCTGCTGTAGGCGAACCAGATGCCAAAGCCTGCTAGCCCGAAGACAATCAGAAGCAACACCACAGCTGCCACGATGCCACCCACATTGACCTCACCTGCAGACAAAGGAAGATTGGGAGGGCACTTCTTAAAGGGAGCCTGGCATATTGCGAGAACCTCCACACTCTAGCAAACAGTAAAGACTGTCCCCTCTGACAATACTGACCTCCACCCTATGCACACCATACCGTTAGAAAGTTCCCAGTTCAGACCTTGTCTCTGCCACCAAATTCATTGTCTAGCCTTTGGAAGCCCACTCTCTCCTCCCAGCTTCAGCCTTTTCATCTATGCTCAAAAAAGTATGTAACTACTAATGCCACCCATCTCTATAGCACTTTAGAACATTCCCATACACCAGCCTTAAAATATGACAGATGCTCAAAATGAATAAGGTAAACATTCCTGCAATATCCACCCTTCCAGGTAAGGCCACTGTTATTCCCATCCTGTATACAAAAAGGCAGGGCTATTTTTGTAGCAGGAACTCCTTTGCATATTAGGCCACACACCCCTGATGTAGCCAATCCTCCTGGAGTTTACAGTAAGCCCTGTAAGCTCCAGGAGGACTGGCTACATCAGGGGTGTGTGGCCTAATATGCAAAGGAGTTTCTGCACAAAGCTGAGAGAATAGCAGCTTGCCGAATACCACCTAGCAATTTTTATGACAGAGGAGAAGAACATTATTGAAAAGCCTCCCTTAAACTAAGAAGCTAGTATTAGCAAGGATATACATATTCTGGAGTGCGGTGAGCAATCCAGAACACAGTTCCAGTAATCTGAAGTGCCTCTTTTCATTCTATGTTTTTATTCTCCACTGCAGCCAGCTCCTCTGCCCACAATTACATGAGTGAGCCTTTGGCTCCTGTGCTTCCCTCTTTTGCTTGCAGATCATAAAGCTTCCTCTCATATCCAAAATGGCAAAGAACAGTTTTGGTTCCCTTCCAAACCAGAATGCAGACCACTGGCCAAAGAGAACTACAGTTTGTCACAAAAAGAGGAAGGGGGTGGGTGGGTGGGAAGTCAGAGCACATAAACCTGTGGTTCTGTTAACCGGCATTATTTCCAGGTTAAACTTGGCTAGAAGAAGGATCTTTTCAATCTTGTGCAAGGAATAACAATTCCAGGAAAAGAAATGGCTTGGATACCAAGTTATCTAGTTACATGGGATTTTATTTGTACATAAGCATGAATTTATCCTCTAGCATAGTGAGGGGCAGGGCTTTTTTTGAGCAGAAACGCCCAGGAACACAGTTCCTGCTGGCTTGGCATCAGGGGGTGGGGCCTAATATGCAGATGAGCCCCTGCTGGGCTTCTACAAAAAATCCCTGTATGGAACAATGGTGATGGCAGGGGTGTGGCCTAATAGGCAAATGAGTTCCCAGTGGGCTTTTTCTACCAAAAATTCATGCGGGTAATAATGACGATGTCGGGGGTGTGGCCTAATATGCAAATTAGTTCCTGTGACGGAACCGGCCCGATTCTGCCTTCAGACCCAGTCCCGTCAACTCCCTGCTGAGTCGCGAACTCCTGGAGGGAGCTATTTCTCCTCCGGCCACTTGGGCCCGCTGCCACCACCTGCTCAGTCTAGGGGTTCAGATTGAGAGAAACAGGACTCCCAATCCCCCTCTACAGCTCTGAGGCCAGGCCTCAAAGTCCTCTGCCACTCTGTACTTGGGTATCACAGAGACCACAGCACTTCTTTGGGGAACCCCTGGAGGATTGGCACTTTATCCAACTGCATGCCTTCCCCCTTCCCCAGGGCCCCCTTCTTAAAGCAGCGTGGTCTAAAACGGTTGGGGATCTATGTGGTACAGAATTTGACTGCCAGCATTCAAAACAATAAAAATATTTAAATAAAAGGAAAGAAGAAAAGAAAAAAGAAGAACAAAACAAAAACAGTTGCATGTAAAAGGTTAACACAGCACAGCACCCGCACAGCAAGCAGCATGACAAAGAAAAGGTGGTTATAAACGCATCCTACTGTCCCTGGTCTAAACGTGCCCTGCCTTGTGGTTGACTTACGTGGTCTGATTGCCTGGGGTTCTTCTCATCCTGAGTAGGCCTCTCCCAGTCAGGAGCCCACAAACTCACAACCTCTTCCTTCGAAGGCCAGCTGCAGACCCCCTCACTTCCTGCCTAACTCAAATACAGAGAACAAAAGAACTTCCTGCCGCTCTAGGAGGCTTTCCCCCTAGAGTTGCTGGTTTGGCTCTGGTAGGGAGGGGGGAGTTTGGGGCCGGCTAGGCCCCAAAGCCTGCCTAGCAGTTTCATGTTCCCTCCCAACCAAGATGGCGTTTCTCCACAGTTCCTGCTGGACATTTCTACAAAAAAGCCCTGGAGAGGGGTACCAAAAGATGGCCAAAGATGACTTGGTGAAAAAAGGCCTTACCTCTTGCGAGGGGTCTTCCTTCAGATGGATACCTGAATGACAGGGAATGAGGGAGAGAGGCTTGAATCCCCTCTCTCTAACTTCCTGCCAGAGACCCCTCGATCTTTCTACCTCATTCGGCTCATCTGTCCATTCTCCTAACCCAGTCAGGATTTTACAACTACTCTTAGATCTTTACCAATTTGATGACAGGCTATTTTCGCAGAAATTCTCATACGGTCATGAAAAACATGCATGAGCTTTCTGGGTTTCCCCCAACCAACCAACCCTCCCCCACAACATTGCTGGATCAGGTCATCCTATGCTGGAACGCCCCTTCTACTTTGGCCCAGTATTGCTGACATTGCCTCTCCTCTGTCAGCATCCATTTTAGAATCAAACCTGTTGTACAATCACCCCTTCTTCACAATCACAGCTTCCCCAATAAACATCCCTTTAGGAGCTTCTGCTTACAACATGGCACAGACACATAGCATTAAGTTGTAGGGCAAAAGCATAACTTCATGGTTACATATATAAGTATAGCATTAAAATGGGCTGCAGGAAAGGAAGATTTAAAACAAACAGGAGAGGGAGGGGGTTGTGTGTGTTTGTTCGTGCTTTGGCTATTAGAACTTCTTTCAGCCACTGTTCAGACTTGCCCTGGACTCTTGACTCCCACTTTTCTACTTTTGTTAAAATTTCAACGCCAGCTGTTTGGCCATGAAGGCTTCTTGAAACTTGCATGGCTTCTGAAATCTCTGGTGGGGACAGTGATCCAGAAGTTTGCTCGTGTGATGTAAGAACCAGTAATCTAGGTTCTCTTCTCAAACAGATGTTCTCCATAAGATCTCTATGCCTGCTGATGGACTTTTAGAGGAACCAGTTGGCCACTGTTTGAGACAGGATGCTGGCCTACTAGACAGATCACTGGTCTGATTCAGCAGGGATCTTCTGAGGTCCTTCTCAGGGAAAGGCCTTGGCCTCTATGCTCTGTTGTTGGCCATCCAGAGGAACTGGTTGGCCATTGTGTGAGACAGGATGTTGGACTAGATCGGGGTGGTCAAACTTGCTTAATGTAAGAACCACATAGAATAAACGGCAGATGTTTGAGAGCCACAAGACATGAATGTCAGATGTTTGAGAGTTTCAAGACAGGAAGGCAAACAGATGGGGGAGGAAGAAAGAGGTGGAAAGAAAGCAAATTTAACATTATATGCATTCTCTAAGCTGTCTGGCTTGGCGAGATGATTTAAAGAGAGAAATGCCTTCTCCAAGCTGGCCAAAGGGGCAGTGGAGGCTTTGAGAGCCACACAATCTGTGTGAAAGAGCCGCATGTGGCTCCCGAACTACAGTTTGGCCACTCCTGGACCGTTAGTCTGATCCAGCAAGATTCCACTCATGTTCTTATGACAGCTCCTGCCTTCATTGCAAATATCTCTTCTCACACGTTCTAGTCCTTGCCAACTGCAAAACTATCCACCAAGGCTACCTTGGCCTCAGTTGGCTCTAAGCAACCTCAGATGCTGGGTTGCCAGCTCCAGCTTGGGAAATTCCTGGCGATTTGGGGCAGTGCCTGGAGAAGGAGTTCAGCAGGGATGTGATGCCACAGACTTCACCTTCTGAAGATGCCACTTCCTCCAGGGGAACTAGTGTCTGTATGTATGGGGATCAGCTGTAATTCCAGGAGAACTCCAGGCCCCACCTTGAGGCTGGTGACCCCAGCTGAGGCATACTTACTGGGCTCCAAGTGGACAGCTTCTGACTTCTGGGAAGACCCAATACTGTTATCAGCCTCGCAAGAGTAGTCACCAGCATCAAAGGAAGTTGCAGGTTCAAACGTCTGACAGAGAGAAGAAAAGCAGTTAACACAAGTAGATTCCCAGGAATTGGGATAGATCTCACATATCCAATCCTATGACCTATGCTCTTTCACATGTCCCTTTGACTTCTGCATTAGCAGAAACCTCAAGATTTACATGGCTGTTGTAATGATCTCTCTGGATAAAGCGGGCCAAAAGGAAATATTGAGAAAAGGGAACCACACTAGACTCCATTCAGTCCCTGCAATGGTTTTAAAGTATTTTTTTTCTTGTTCTATCACAGAACACACAACTTGACTGTCAAATTTCATTTTATGAACACAGCTGCAATCAGCTTGTGATTTCTAAGGATCAAGATTTGGATCCTGAGGGATTTTCCTGAAAAGATGCAGGATATGAAATGCTAAAACCCCTAATCCACATTTCCACCCAGGCAACAGGACTGCTGCGCACAGAAAATAATGCTCCATGCCACACAAAATACACTGTACACTACTAAAGGTAACGGTGCAAGCACCCTGTTCAAGCACCAGTCGTTTCCGACTCTGGGGTGACTTTGCTTTCACAACGTTTCACGGCAGACTTTTTACGGGGTGGTTTGCCATTGCCTTCCCCAGTCATCTACACTTTCCCCCCAGCAAGCTGGGCACTCATTTTACTGACTTCAGAAGGATGGAAGGTTGAGTCAACCTGGAGCCAGCTACCTGAACCCAGCTTCCGCTGGGATTGAACTTAGGTCATGAGCAGGGAGCTCAGACTGCAGTACTGCAGCTTTACCACTCTACGCCACGGGGCTCTTTTATACACTACTGGGCCACCCCTTTTCTTCACTCAGATGGTGCTTCTATTGCCTGCCTTTTCTCCCACTATGCCCATCACTGCTAGCATGAGAACCTCTCTCAGGCTGAGGATGCTGGGAAGCCCTCACCATCTGCAGTCAGGCAACAGTGAACTCAACAGACCAGACAGCCACATATATGGCTTCAAGATGATTTGTAAGAATTTGCACTTGCTGAGTTAGACATATCCTACTGCCTCGCCCTCCCCACACCCCCTTTATAGGATCACACTTTCTGTGACTACCAAACATGGAGTTGCCTTTTGCCCTCTAGCCAAAGGCCCTCGCTTGAGACCGTACCAGAATCCCCGTACTGGAGTCGAGCGTGTAGGAGGAATTCTTGAAGAGGACGTCCGTTTTGGGGTCCACGGGCATAAGGATGTCATTCTTGTACCACCTGAAGGTGGGCCGCGGGGAACCGTCCGTCTCCACGCAAGATAGGACTGCCCTGTTGCCAATGGTTACAGAGGAGGGTACTTCAGCCTTGGGCTTGGAGGGAGGAACTAGAAGGGAAAGAGATGCCATTACAGGAACTAGGGACATTGGAGGAATGCTTCTCCAAACAGAGGTGGCTCACAGCAGCTGTGAGCAACTTTAAGAACATAAGAGCAGCCTTGCTGGATCAGACCTAATAGTCCATCTAGTCCAGCATCCTTCCTCACATAGTCGCTCACCAGTTCCTCCGGAGGGCCAAAAACAGGGCAAAGAGGCCAAGCCCTTCCCCTGATGTTGCTTCCCAACTCTGGAATTCAGAGACTGACTGCCTCTGAACATGGAGGTTCCCCTCAGTCACCGTAGCTAGTAGCCACTGATAGATTCATGGAAGACAGTCCCCCTTTAAAGCTGTTTATTCCAGTGACCATTCACTACATGCTCCAGCAACAAATTTCAGATTTTAATCATTTTTAAATGTAAGCCCCAACTGTACCTATTTGTCAAAAAGTGTCCTGGTTTCCTAGTCTAGTCCCCAGCAAATAAATCCATGACCATGGCCTTTTTGGAGCTATCCTGTAGCAGCTCCACTAACAGGAGCTTGTAGCATTGCCATTTTTGAGAGCTCTGCTCCTTTGCCTGAATCTTGAGACATGAAAACCTCCAAATGGAGAAACAAGATGTATCTGGCCTCTACCACACATGCATGCTAGTTTCTGCACATGAGCACTAATTCACAGCCCATCACCTTACACGCTGCAGCTCCTGAGGTATATAATTTGAACTTGCTAGCATAGTCAAGCCATGATCTGGCTGTCGCACTGTCAGACTAAGGACCCAGGCCCAAATCCCCACTCTGGGTTGCTAGGTGACCTTGGGCCAGCCCCACACTCTCAGCCTAACCTATCTCACAAGGTAAAATGGAGAACAGGGAATGATGCAAGCCACTTTGAGTCTCCATTAGGGAAAAAAGCAAGGTATAACTGAAGTAAACAAGTCAATGCAGCTATTCTGTTTTCCTAGGATCTCCTTCCCTAAATCATAGTAGCTGTTAAGGCTGTGGCAATTGCAAGTTAATTAATACAGCAGACAACAGCCTCCAGCAATATGAATGAGTGGGAGAGGTATGCAGGCTGAGGAAGCTCCTCTTGTATGAAATTCAGGGTATTATGAGAAAGTCTCCATTGTCATCTATGGCATCTTGAAGGACAGTCTATTCATGGTAGATATTATTGCCAGAGACAAGAATACTGGGAAACCTTCACAAGAGAGCAGTGTTTCCTCTAAGCTGAGTTAATGTGAGCTAGCTCAGTTTTTTAGCCTCTAGCTCACACATTTTTGTCTTAGCTCAGGAAAAATGACCCCAGAGCAAAGTAATTTATGACCCCAGAGCAAAAAGGATATTATAGCATTGGAAAAAGTTCAGAAAAGGGCAACTAGAATGATTAAAGGGTTGGAACACTTTCCCTATGAAGACAGGTTAAAACGCTTGGGGCTCTTTAGCTTGAAGAAACGTCGACTGTGGGGTGACATGATAGAGGTTTACAAGATTATGCATGGGATGGAGAAAGTAGAGAAAGAAGTACTTTTCTCCCTTTCTCACAATACAAGAACTAGTGGGCATTCGATGAAATTGCTGAGCAGTCAGGTTAAAACGGATAAAAGGAAGTACTTCTTCACCCAAAGCGTGATTAAAATGTGGAATTCACTGCCACAGGAGGTGGTGGTGGCTACAAGCATAGCCAGCTTCAAGAGGATATTGGATAAAAATATGGAGTAGAGGTCCATCAGTAGCTATTAGCCTCTGTGTGTGTGTATGTTGGCCACTGTGTGATACAGAGTGTTGGACTAGATGGGCCATTGGCCTGATCCAACATGGCTTCTCTTATGTTCTTAGTAGCTCACAACTTTAATGTCAGTAGCTCATGAAATAGAATTTTTGCTCACAAGACTCCACAGCTTAGAGGGAGTATTGCAAGAGAGTGGTTTACCAAAGGGTGAGCATCAGAGGCCTCCATTGCTTTTACCTTGGACAATAAGGTCCACTACACTTTCAGCAACCCCGTTGTTGCCAACAACCTGACAGGTGTACTGCCCCATATCTTTGCGGGTGACCGACTTGAGACGAATGTCACTGCCACTGAATTCAGCACGGCTCTTGTAGAGATCTGCAGAAAAAGAAGGTCTTCTATTAAAGTGTGGCCTCAGTCAGGGCTCATGGCCTAACCCCAGAATTTATAAGTGGTGTAAAGGAATCTACACATGCTCAGAGAATCACGACTGGTTGTTGTTCTATATCAGGGAACAGAGGAAAAGGTTTCTAGGTTGAGAAGATACATCTTCCAAAACAGGATTCTCCGAACTTTAGTTTATGGGCAGACATTTCGGAATTTTGACATTTGGAACATTTCGGAAAAGACCGCTAAGCATCCTCTACTGAGGCGGGGGGAGCTATTTCCAAATGGACATTACTGGCAGATCCAAAGGTGATGCCTCCTGGAGGCATCTCCTACTCCATTAAGGTAGAAGAAAGCTAGGGCTGACTCTTTGATCTGGAGAACAAAAACATCAGGGAGAAACAAGTGGGTAATAGGAAAGACAGTGGGGGCTGCCATGCTGGGTAAAAGTCTTTTAATCCAAAGCCAAGACACAGTTTAGAAAGTCCTCCCATTTTAGAAAGCTGAGTCTTTTACAACCCACCAAAACAGCCACTTACCTGTCAGCTGCCCTTGATAGTACACAAATTCTGTGGCACCGGAACGCTGGAATTTCCACTCCAGGCGTGTTGGTGTACCCTGTCCAGCTATGGCTTTACATGGCAGTTTGACCGCTAGAAATGTACAAAGGGAAAGAAGAATGAGAACAAAATGGCATGAGGGGAGGCATTGAAGTAGGACACCGTATTGCAGAAATTAATGTAAACAAAATAATAATTTGGCATGAAGCTCTGCAGAAGTAACTGTGGAATGATGACTCCATCAGAGTTCCCAAGCACAAAGTGTTAGCACGAGGCAATAATGTTGGAAGGGAAGGAGGAGACAGGTCTAGGTGCCTCCGAGCTATAGGAACAAGCACAAAAAATGCATCTAAGTATATATCAATTCTGTGGAACAAGCAATGATTTTTTTTACTGTTTTTAGGGATTTCCCAGGGTTCAAGGCTCACTGAGCTGACTAGGGGAAAACCACAGTGGTAGCCATGAAGCACTAGGTTGGATCCTGATTTAAGGACAGATATTAAGACATGGAAAGAACAATCTGCAAAACATGGTCTCTCCCTGCCCCCCGCCCCCTTTCTGGGGTTAAAAGCAGTATCTGGGAGGAAGCATCATAAATTGACTCGTTATAACAAAAGCACTGGAAGAGCAGGAAACCAGCATGAAACAGCTTGTTTCCTTAAAGAATTAACATGAATCCTGATACAGTCTCTAGATTCTGATTACATACATTATGCGCATGGAAGGCTGGGGGGGTTTTTTGTTCTGATGATTAGATGCAACAGCAAAGGCATCATTATTATTTTCCTTACCCCCTTGCTTGAATACTATGCTACCACCACTGGCAAAGAGTTTTCTAAAAAGAATTTTTAGGGGGGTGGGGAAGAGACCCACAAATTGGAGCATAATAGCCCACGAAGCTTCCAAGAATAATCAAGCAGGAAGAGGAAGTGTTGAACTGTTTCCCCCCACTTCAGCTTCAAAGAACATTTCCTGTTGAAGGAAAAGGATCATCCAGGGAAAGCCAGCTGCATTAATCAAACAAGGGAAACTCTGGAGACCAGGATGGCGGGAAAGAGAATGTTTTATGGTACTCCATGGCCAGAAGAGCCCTGTTCATGCTAGTGGAATAAGGTATACACCTGGAACATGCCGAGTTAACTTTTGCTTCTGTACTTCAGGGCCAAAAAGGATAGACTAGAGTAGGCTGTGGAGGTTCTAAAAGGCCAAGATGAAGCAGGAACAGCACAGCTCTCCACTACAGCAGAGTCAAAAGCTGCTTCACGCACAGGTTTTGTTCCTCATCTTCAAGCTAACAAGCTGCAGTGCTTTTTTTGCTTGTCTGGGAACATCCACAAAATGTCATAGTATAATTATGCTCTAACCCAGATGTCCCCAACATGGTGCTCTCGCTCCCTGACATTTTGCAGTTGGCTACATCTCCCATAGCATCCATTTTGTAATTGTGCCCACTAGGCTGTGTCAGAATTGCAAAGGTGCCCACAGGCTCAAAAAGGTTGTGGAGGACCCCAGCTCTAACCATTCTTTCCCTTTCCTTAGTGCTCTGATTCCCAAGTCTTCTTTTCTCTGATCTTTTGGGGAAGACCAACATAAGTGCATGAGTAGGTGGTTGCACTGCCCTGTCCTCCATTATCCAAGGTTCTGCTCAAATTGGCACCACTTCCCTCCTGAGGCCCTCACAGCTACCATGTTTTCCCTCATCAGGCCACCAGAGGGCTATTTCCAAGTTGTTGTTTTTTTAAGTTAATTGTGCACTTGCTATGGCAGAACAACACTAGCCCCTCTGAATTCTAAAGGTAAAGGTAGTCCCCTGTGCAAGCACCAGTCATTTCCAACTCTGGGTTGATGTCACATCAAGATGTTTTCACAGCAGATTTTTTACGGGGTGGTTTGCCATTGCCTTCCCCAGTCATCTACACTTTCCCCCCAGCAAGCTGGGTACTAGCTTTCCTCTTATTTACAAAAAGCAAATCTCCCATCCTTTTGTTTTGGAGATATGATTATCTATAATTAGAAGTGGCTAAAGATGCAGAGTGGTAAGCTGCAGCACTGCAGTCCAAGCTCTGCTCACGACCTGAGTTCGATCCCAGCGGAAGCTGGGTTCAGTTAGCCGGCTCAGGGTTGACTCAGCCTTCCATCCTTCCGAGGTTGGTAAAATGAGTATCCAGCTTGCTAGGGGAAAGTGTAGACGACTGGGGAAGGCAATGGCAAACCACCCTGTAAAAAGTCTGCCAAGAAAATGTTGTGATGTGACGTAACCCCATGGGTTGGTAATGAGTTGGTTCTTGCACAGGGGACTATCTTTATCGTTTTGGGTTTTTTTAACCTTTAGAGACTTTTTAGAATGAAAGCTGGAAATTTATAGGGGCCAGTAAATTGTGGCAATAGATCAATATAATGTTATACCACTACAGAAGTCTAGCAATTACTAATTTTTTTTAAAAAGCTTGAAAATACCCTTCCAGTAGTATGTGTGGAAACAAAGCCGGGGGGGGGGGGGGGGGGGGCAACAGTTTGAAAGTACCTGGAAAACCCCTGTACAATATTTCAATACTTGTCCTCTCCCGAAATCACCTCCAGGCAGAAGAGCTATGAAAGATACCTCTCTCTGACTAAGACCTTCGAAAGCTCTGTCTGTGAGGGTAGACAGTGGTGGGCTAGAAGATATAAGGCAGCTTCATGTGTTAAGCAGACTTTTGTTCCCAGGACTTACACTGATTCTCAGGAACTTGTACCACCTGATGGGTCTGGCCTGATATCAAGGACCCTGTGGAGAGAAAGAGAAAACAAAGGGCTTTCAAGAGACCTCACTTTGCAGACGAGTGACAGAGAAGGAGACTCCCTTCAGCGCTTGAACACAGCAACAAGCATATAAGGGCCCTGCAGAGAGTCATATAGATCGATCAGCATCTTGAAGAGATGTTTCTGGAAAGAAAGGCCTATGACTCCAGTGACTCGCCAACCCTGACAACGAGGAGGTTAACAGCCACTAGCCGGGGAAGCTTTAGAAAAGTTGGTTCTTTTAACACATTGGCCCATAACACAATTTTAAAATACAAATATTCTACTGAATGCAGCCAGAGATAAACATTTAAAAATATACCCAAGCTACTATAAACATTCTTTTAAAACGCACCAACCTGCCTTGTAACTAATTCCTAAAGCAACATCTTCCATTCTCTACTGAAGCATGGCTCCATCAATCAACTGTAATTACTCAACAGTCCTTTGAAAAAGTTCTACCTGCCCTCCACCTAGAAATAAAAAGACAGCCAATTAACAGGGTAGCTCATACAACCTGTTTCACCAAGGAGGCTGACTACCATGTTACAGACTGGCATCATTTGGAGACGGATTTGCAAACAGTTCCCCAATCACCCTTCTCTCACACACATACAATGGGAACTTGTCAAAGTTACCAAGGACCCCTTCCCCTAGAAAAGTTACCCTCACAACCCAAACACCATATGACCAGGGTGCTGAGAATTTTATTGTCTCCCTGCAGCTCCTTTTCTTGGACCTCAGACCTAGGCTAAGAACAAGCTGAAATGCAAACTCACTGTGCCAGCTAAGCAAGTGAGCTCTGGCTCAAACAAGCTCAAGCTATAATACATGTTAAGCCTAAAGTGCCACTTGACTCCCGGTTCATTTTGCTGCAATAACATAACATGGCTACCCCTTTGGAACCACCAGGCCAAGTGCAGCCTCCCATCTGTACAGTTGCCAACTCCAGCTTGGGAAATTCCTAAAGATCTGGCAATGGCCCCTGGACAGCGTGGGGTTAGGGGGGGGAAGGACTTCAGCAGGGCACAATGCCTTAGAGCCCACTCTCCAAAGCATCCCTTTTCCCCTTGGGAACTGATCTCTGTAGTCTGGAGATAAACTGTAATTCCAGGGGATTCCTAGGTGCTCCTTAGAAGGTGGCAACACTAGAAGGAGCTCCACAGGGTATAATGCCCCAGAGTTTAACCTCCAAAGCAGCCATTGTCCCCTATTGTCTAGATATCAGATGTAATTCCGCAAGATCTCTGGGGTCTACCTGGAAATTGGCAACCATATGAACTCTGCATTATGGAGCTGGCACTAGCCAACCTTACCAGGATGCTGTAAGGATCGCTGTGATCATGTTCATGAAGCATTTTAGATGCTGGACGCACCAATCACATGTTAAATATTAACCCCTGCTATTCCCTACCACAAGCAGTGCTGGCTTCAGAACCTACACAAGCGGCAGCCAATCACTATCAGATTTGTTTGCTTTTATGTGCTTCTGCACATGCGCCGAGTCAGGCACACTGCAAGGTCCATGGGGTGAAACTTTATAGTATGAAGGGAAATAAGCAGAACAGAACTCATGCTCTATTGCACATTTTAGCTACACACAGGTAGGAATTGCTCTCCCCTTCCATAAGGCATGTCAGGCAAGTGTTTGGCTAGACAAAAACCTCACTACCCGAAACCACAAGAGGAGGCTTCAAAATAGCCCTTCTATAGAGAAACTAGACATTTCTTCATTGACATGACCATTACGTAACCTGTTTGCAAGCATCCAGCTGGCCACTGTTGAAAGCGGAATATGCCTGCCCTTGGCCTGATCCCACCAAGGTTACTCTGATGTGCAGTACACCCAATACCTCACTGCCTTGCAAACAACTGGCAGGCACCTATTTTGCATTGGCACGGGGGCAAGAAGAACCGCATCACCGACATGAAAAACAAAGAGTAGATCCTCTCTCCCTCCACCCCCACCCCTCTTTCATGTGCCTTTATTCAGCGCCAGGAAGGAAACCCATGTAATACCTTTTATTCAGTCTAACCAAATTGACCTGAACCTTGTGCAAGCTTTCGAGAACCAGGAAGGGCCCTCAAGTAAAAACTATGACTCAAACGTTTTAATAACTGCACGGATTAGTGAAATCAGAAGGGAGACGGATGCCTAAAAGCAGAAAACTTATGGCAGCATGTAACTGCATCTGTGGCTTATTCCTCTGGGCTCTGAGCAATAAGCAATAAAAATACATATTAATAATCTACAAGAACGGAGAGCGGGACCAGTCATGCAGCCACCATGAAAGTTGCTGTACCGCAGGATCTGAGGAACCATGTCCCAGAAAGCTCTGCAACAACTGTGTGTGTGAACGCTAAACCATACCTGTTGGACTGTGCGCACTGCCAGCAGCATAATCAGATGGGCTTGTGCCATCAGGTCAAAGATGCTACCAAAGAGAGCAGTCTAGCAGGGAAGACTATGGAAGCAGAAAGGGGCAAGAAGAGGTACGGGACTGTTTACCTCTGGCCCACCTGGTAGAATTCCCTGTACTTCCAAGGTCTGCCTCACCTCCCTCCCACGCACCCAGTGGGAGCGGCAGAAGAAACTCGTCAGTGAAACTAAGCTAATGGAAAGCTCCATCCCCCCTCCCTTCCCACCTCCACACTTTGCAAGTTACTTCCTCTTCTGGTCAAGAAAAGATTATTCTCCACTCTTCAAGCCAGGGATTTATAGCGTGACCTCACCAGCGGAAGATGACTTCAACAGGGCTTTATCGTACAACTGCTCATGGGGGCTTCCCACTGGGCACCACTTGCTGCAGGCTGACCCTTTCTTTATGCATTTGCATTTGATTGTCTGCAGTCTCTTGAAAGCCAGCCAAAGGAAAACTTCATTCTGTTGACTGGCCGTATTGTGTGGCAGGGATGGACTGTACCTCTTAAACAACACACATCTCTCCTGCTTCAAGAAATGTGACTGGTGGAATATTGGCTAAGCAACTGAAAACAGGGTTGCCAGTCTCCAGATGGTGCCTGGACGTCTCCTGGAATTACAACTGAATTCCAGACTAGGTTCCAGATCAGGTTTGCTAAAAAAAAATGGCTGCTTTGGAAGGTGGACTCTAGGGCATTATACCCCAGTGAGGTCCCTCCCACAACCCCCCCCCCCCCAAATCTCCAGGAATTTCCCAACCCAAAGTTGACAGCCATACTGAACTATGAATGAGGGGAACATAAGAGAAGCCATGTTGGATCAGGCCAATGGCCCATCCAGTCCAACATTGTGTCACACAGTGGGCAAAAAAAACAAGTGCCATCAGGAGCTCCACTAGTGGGGCCAGGACACTAGAAGCTCTCCCACTGTTGTCCCCCTCAGAACCAAGAATACAGAGCGTCACTGCCCCAAAATCTGGTTCCAATCTCACCTCTGCTACAAACTCACTTGGCCTTCTTAGGTATTTATTTTATTTATTTAGGAGGCTCATATTCTGCCCTTTCCCATAAATGGGGTCAGGGCAGATCACAGCATACAATTGTGATAAGCCACTATTTCTCTGTCTCAGCCCCTGCTTGTAATTTAGGGCCCATACTGGCCTACCTTTCAAGACTGTTGTAAGCAAGGCACAATGCTAAGTAACATCATAATCTTGCTTTACAGGAAAAACAAATCCTAAGAATCCAGTTTTTAAAGGGAGTGCTTCAACAGACAGACAATGAAGGTAACCAATAAATCAGAGTTGGAAGGAACCTCCAGGGTCATCTAGTCCAAACCCCTGCACAATGTAGGAAATTTACAAATGGCTCCCCCCACCCCCAAATCTCCCTTTCTGGTTTCAGAGGGCAGCTATGTTAGTAGAAGAGCAAGATTCAAGTCCAGTGGTGTCTTAAAGGCCAACAAAATTTCCAGGCTATGAGCTTTTGAGAGTCCGATGAAGGGAGCATTGACTCTTGAAAGCTTGTTGGTCTCTAAGGTGCCAGTAAACTAGAATCTTGCTTTCCTTCTCTGGTATTTGTTTTATTTAAAGCATTTTATGCACCTGGCTCTCAGCTGTTTGTCAGGCTTTCTGCAGTCCCTTTAAAGAGACTGCAGAAGCCAACTTGAGGATCAGCTGAGCTGATGGGAAGCAGCTTCAATTAGAGAACTTCCGGCTGGGTTAGCTTTGGGCTGGCTGGCTGGCTTCTTGTGCAGGCTTGGAGGCAGCACAGGAAGCCATCCCTAAGATCAGCTGAGCTGGCTGGAAGCTGAGTATTCTCAGCTGGGTCAGCTTTGGGCTGGTTGGCTTTTTGTGCAGCCCCCTTTAAACCAGGCAGCAGGAGAATCCAGCCCTCAGATCAGTTGAGCCCACGGGAGATGGCTCAGATGTTTGTCAAGGCTGTTTTCTGCAATCCCTTTAAATGCTCCCTGTTTCATTGGACTGCAATAAAAAGTCCAACAAACAGCTGACTGGGAAGCAATCTGCTCCACCTGTCAGCTGTGTGTGTGCGCGCGCGCATGTGCATGTGTGTAGCTTTGCTGCTACATTTTATTTTATTTTTAAAAAACCCTTTTTTTCTTCTCAAGTCTGCTGGACCGGAAAAAAATGAGATTGCTGGGAAAACCTAGACCATAATACAATACTGGTATTGGGATCTGGGATTTTTTGGAAATCCTGAAATTATTTTCAGGCCCAATAGACCCACACTGAAAAAATATTGTTAAAAAAACAGCATGCCCCTACTAGTAGCTATTAGCCATGGCAACTGAAGAGAACTTCCACATTCAGAAGCACTAAACCTTTGCATCTCAGAGCCAGAAAGCAACATCAGGGGAAAGCTTTTGCTTCTATGCCCTGTTGTTGGCCTCCAGAATAACTGGTGGGTCACTGTGTGAGACAGGATGCTGGACCAGATGGACCACTGGTCTGACCCAGCAGAGTTCTTAGATTCTTATCTTCAGTTGGTCTTACTTCCATTACAGGGCTATTTTCACACAGGTTGTATGCCACAGGTTGAAGGCTGTTGGAAAGTGGATGTTTTCCTTGCTTCCATGCAGGCTCCTGGTGTTCTGATACAACTTCCAGGATTCTCCCCCACCCCGATCTTTCCCAAGCCTGCTTTGCTGCCAAAGTTCTGGGAAAGACAGCAGAAAAGGCTGGATGGCTCTCATGTGGGTTGGGAAGTTCAGACACATGACAGCCATGTTCTCTAGAGAGCCCGTTTCTTTCCCAACCCTACCAGGGGGGCTTCCTCATTTTTGTTTTTCTTGGCCACAATACTGTTATAGCAATATGACATTAAAATGATTTTGAGGGTTTCCTCTAAGGATGTCCATCCCCAGGCAGGGGACCCTCCGGTTTGGAGGCCCTCCCCCTGCTTCAGGGTCATCAGAAAGCGGGGGGGGGGGGGAGATGAAGAAGATATTGGATTTATATCCCGCCCTCCACTCCGAAGAGTCTCAGAGCGGCTCACAATCTCCTTTACCTTCCTCCCCCACAACAGACACCCTGTGAGGTGGGTGGGGCTGGAGAGGGCTCTCACAGCAGCTGCCCTTTCAAGGACAACCTCTGCCAGGGCTATGGCTGACCCAAGGCCATTCCAGCAGGTGCAAGTGGAGGAGGGGGGAATCAAACCCGGTTCTCCCAGATAAGAGTCCGCACACAACCACTACACCAAACTGGCTCTCAGGGAATGTCTCCTGGGCACTCCATTATTCCTTATGGAGACTGATTCCCTTAGGGGATAATGGAGAATTGATCCGTGGGTATCTAGGGCTCTGGGGGAGCTGTTTTTTGAGGTAGAAGCACCAAATTTGCAGTATAGCATCCGGTGCCTCTCCTCAAAACACCCTCCAAGTTTCAAAAAGATTGGATCAGGGGCCCAATTCTATCAGCCCCCAAAGAAGGTGCCCCTATCCTTCATTATTTCCAATGGAGGGAAGGTTTTTAAAAGGTGTGCAGTCCCTTTAAATGTGATGGCCAGCACTCCCTTTGGAGTTCTAATATGCTTGTCACAAGCTTGCTCCTGGCTCCACCCCCAAAGTCCCCAGATATTTCTTGAATTGGTCTTGGCAACCCTAGGAGTAGCTTGATTACTAAATTAACTTTAAGTGATTGTGGGGAGAAGTAAGAAGATGGGGGGTGAAGAAAAATGCTTTTGTAAAATTATGTTTGTTATAATATAAATAATTGTGTTTGCATAGTTAAATCATAACATTCTTTCTCCAATAAGGATATATATAAAAGCAAAAAAAAAGTATGCTTGTTAACTCTGGGTTAAGAAATTCTTGAAGATTTGGGATGGAGCTGGGGATGGTGGGGTTAGGGGAGGGGAAAGATCTCAGCAAGCCATAATACCCTCCAAAACAGCCACTTTCTCCAGAGGAACTATCTGGAACTAATCTGGAGATCAATAGAAATTCCAGGTAAACTCCAGGCCCCACCCGGAGACTTTACAGCATCATCTTCTCTACCTGACAAACTGCCGCCAAGCTAATCTCTGCGGCTAAACTTTGAGACAATGTCTTCAAAATAAGTTGTACGCCTGGAGGACTTTTAAAAAAGACTTGTGTATCCAAGCAAGAGGAGTGAGGCAGCCCAAGATCATTTGTGGAGAGAGAGGATAACCCTTTCTGGCCTATCAAACGACAACATGAAATAAAGAAATCACATACTACCATACTTTGATGTCACCTATTTTCATAGTAACTTTGACCTGGCTGGCACAATCTTGTCAGAACTAAGAAGCTAAGCAGAGTTGGCCCTGTTTAGTATTTGGTTGGGAGATCATCAAGGGAGTCCAGGGTCACAGGCAATCGCAAACCACCCCTGAAGGTCACTTGCTTTGAAAAAAACCCCAGGTTGCCATGTCAGCTGCAACTCGATGGTATTTTCTACCACCACCACATTTCTGGAGTAAACCTATCAATGGTCTTCTGTAACCCCAGCAGTTTCGTCAAGAAAGTAGCTTTAAAAATACAATTTTCTAAGTCAGAAGTTAATACAAAAAAGAAGAAAGTCCCAACAACTGAATCTATCAAAGAAAGCTCCACAGTGACAGCTTACAGAGAAAAACCAAACACACAAGTCTATCATTTGCCACTTCAAGCTGATGAACACCTTAATGTGGACAATGATGTGTGTCTGCAGCAGATGAGTTTAGTGGTTAAGATGAGGCACTAGAACTGGGGAAGCCTGTCTGCCACCCCCACCTCCTGCCGTGGCGTCTACTGTGTGAGCTTGGACCAGTGGCTTTCTTTTATTTTCACCTATCTCACTGGATTCTTAGAAGATTAAAATGGTCAGAATTGAAAACAAAGAGCCCCTTGGAGAAAGGGCAAGGAAAAAATGCAAAAGAGAGAGACAGGATTCTGGGAATTTTAAGTGCATCCCAGGGCTAAGATAGAAGTTGAAAATGTTTTCGCTGTAGAATCATCAAGGAGGGGTTCTGCCTTTTGGTGGTTTGCTAAGTACAGAGTGACAACACCAAAGCAAACGTTGTTCCAGTACCAAGCTTCCACTTAAACTCCCAGATGGTTACTTAGGATAGAAACACACCGTACACCCGACGGGGTCACCTTGTTTCCTCTCTACTTGCTCTTGGTGTGAGGTTATGCTCCTTTTGTACTGAGAACATTTAAGCAGCCTAGCCTGCTGAGAACACAACAAGGCAAGACTAATCTAAGCCAGAGCTACAGGCCAACATTTGACCATCCTGGCTTGTCGCAGCTCCAAGGCCACAGGACGATCCACAGTAGGGTTGCCAACTCTGGGGTGGAAAATACCTGCAGATTCTGGGAGTAGATCCTAGGGAGGGGCCTCAGCAGGACAGAATGCTATAGAATCCATCCTCCAAAGCGGCCATATTCTCCAGGGAAACTGATATCTGTTGTCTGGTGATCAACTGTAATAGCAAGAGATCTCCAGGTGCCATATGGAGGTTGGCAACCCTAATTTCCACCACTGGCCTCTGGTTACAGGAAGATGAGACCCCAACATGATTTCTTACCCATAATGTGATTGTGGTGAGGTGATCCATAGTGTGTATGATCCAGTGCATTCCAACCCACCCACCCAGAAACGGCACACATGAGAGTCACCCAGGAGGAACCAGCAGAGATCAGTTCTTTCGCCATAGTTCAAGCACCACTGCAGCTGATATTGCAGTGGTCTCTGGGAGCAATCCCCCACTTCCATTCGTGAGCAGAACTAAGGAAAGGAAACCCTGGCAGAATCGGTGGGGCTGGAAGGAGCTGCTAGCCTGTTCCATCCCAGAAGAGAGGGATATATGCAGGTGTGCCCACAGGAGGTCAGTTTGCCCCTCTCCCAGAACTTGAAGCCATCCCTGAAGACGAGGGAAGGGAAACCATGGCCCACCACTGAATGGTATCAATCTCTGGTAGACCACCCAACACATGATTTGTTCCTAGAATTCTTGGAAATGCAGACAGACTAGGTGGATGTGTTAACACAGAAAGGCACTTCCTGAATTTTTAAGCAAGAGGTTTAGTCACAAATTAGTCATTCCTTAGCTATTGAGATTCCAATTACATTCTTGTTTTGTAAATGTAACATTTATCTGTACACCACAGGTTTCTAGTATTTGAAAGCAGGAAACTATGCAAACTTGAATTCAATCCAGCCCTGATCTAAACATCTCTCCTCCTCCTCCACATCTAAGAGTCAGACTACACACTTGAGCTTGTAAGAGCTGGGTCCAGTTCTCAGGACTCAACTTGGATTTCCCTGCAACCACCCAGTAGCTGAATGGGGGGTGGGGAGATTCCTGTTAGGGTTGCCATCTCTAGGTTGGTAAATTCCAGGAGACTGGAGGGTGGGGTGGAGTCGAGGGGAGGGAATTCAGCAAGGTACAATGCCATACAGTCCACCCTCCAAAGCAGCCAATTTCTCCAGGGGAACTGATCCCTGTTGCTTGGAGATCAGCTGTGCTTCTAGAACAGGGGTGGCCAAACTTGCTTAATATAAGAGCCACGCAGAACAAACATCAGATGCTTGAGAGCCGCAGGACATGAATGTCAGATGTTTGAGAGCTGCAGGACACAAACGCCAAAGGAAGGGAGAATGCAAATAGATGGGGAGGGGAGGGAGAGGTGGAAAGAAAGCAACTTTAACTTAGAATGCCAGATGGCTTGGAGAACTAATTTAGAGAGAGAAATGCCTCCTCCAAGTTGGCCGATGGGGTAGTGGCTTCAAGAGCTGCATAGTATGTGTGAAAGAGCCACATTTGACTCCCGAGCCCCAGTTTGGCCACCCCTGTTCTAAAAGAACCCCAGTCGCCACCTGGAGGCTGGCAACCCTTTGCTGCTTCTCCACAATGCTATTTCCACATGGCGATTAACAGTTGGGGGGGCAGGAGCCCTACTTTCCCTCATGGTGGTGTTCTGAGCCCCTCTGGGCTTTCCTGACTTTAAAAAAGAAATCAATTTCCCACAGCTGCTGTGTGGCCACGGGGAACTTTTTAAAAACCACATACATGTAGCTGGGCCCCAAAGTAAACATTTCCCTTGCATCCAAGTCACATAACGCGGCAGGTCCACAGCACATCATAAGCAACCAACAGTTCCATCTACACACCAAAACTATGCCACCAAAGTTCAGAAGAACTGACACAAACCCTGCACCCTAGACTCTAGATCAGTCCCAGGAATTTCATGACAAAGCACTCCTGCAGCTGTTTAACTTTGGACCTCTGAGCTATAGAAGCACTAAGAAGAAGCTACATATTAACTAGCAGGGATAAGGAACTGCAGTTTCCCCAAATCTGGATTTGTTCTTACAAATGCAATGGACATCCAAGGTTGCTATCTTTCTTCCCCACACTGGAAAAATAAACCCCCTTAACCATTAGACATTGAAAGCATTTTGGCATATGCAAAAAAAAAAAAAAATCAGAATTGCACACAGGTTGAGACAAACTGTGAACACTCTACAGCTTGCTTCACTGTGTGAACTTTAGGGAGGGGCCATTGTTTTGCATGCCAAAAATCCTCAGGTCCCACGAAAGGATTTCAGATGGTCTTGGGGAAAAAACCTTCCTCACTTTCCTACAGCCTCTGTTTCTACATCATGGAGACCTTTTTGCCTTTTAGACCAGATATCAGTCTGAATAGACCAAACTGGTAGGCAAGTGAATATATTCCATTTCTACAAATTAAAATAAGCACTTGGTGCAGAACCACAGAAAGCTGGCATAGAGAAGCATTTAGAACATTAGAGCCTGGGAAAACGAGGTTCAAATACCAGCTTTTGCCATGAAACAGGGGACTAGGAAAAGCACTAGAAATGTAGCCGGAGCAGCACAGAGAGAAAACCCCTATGAAAGTTTAGGAGAAAAAAAACTAGAGCAGGGGTGGCCTAACTGAAGCTCAGGAGCCACATGTGGCTCTTTCACACATATTGTGTGGCTCTTGAGGCCTTCATTGCTCCGTTGGCTGGCTTGGAGAAGGCATTTGTCTTTTTAAATCACTTCTCCAAGCCAAACCAGCTAGCAGCTTGGAGAATGCATTTGAAGTTAAAGTTGCTTTCTTTCCACCTCCACCTCACTCCCCCATCTTCCTTCCTTCCTTGTCTTGCAGCTCTCAACCATCTGATGTTCATGTCTTGCAGCTCTTGACCATCTGATTTTTATTCTTTGTGGCTCTTACATTAAATAAGTTTGGCCACCCTGGACCCAGAACATTTGTTAGGGACCAGCGGATCTGATGCGTCACTTTGTGAGCAGGGCCATGTGCACCATGGAATGCAATGCCAGTTACTTTATAAAGGGCACAGACAAACCCAATAGCATTTTTAACACAAAATACAAACATGCTTAAAACATTAACACTCTTACCATATTTCCTTAGTGTATCTCCCTAAAGACTACCCTCCCACTTCCACCGCCTGTTACGCATTAGCACTAGGACAGTATACAGGGATGTGATGCACAACCTCTGTCACCTGGCAATAAAGGTAATGACCAGTTTGTTCATGGGCCGGATAGAAATCCTTGACGGGCTGGTTCCATCCTGCAGGCCACATGTTTGACACCCTGCACTGGTTCTAGGAGATCCATGAGCTTCATCACAGCAGCTGTCAAGCCACTGGTTGAAGACACCCCTGCTTTGGAACAATTCTCGGCCATACCAGCCTCACATTCCCTAGTCACTAAATCAAACTACTTGTTGTGTGAAGAGATCCAGGTTTGGATCTCCAAATGGATTATTTCAATGTCAAAAACCAGAGAAGGCAGGATGGGGAAGGGGAGGGGAGAAAGAAGAGGAGATCTGGGTCATTGCCACAGCTCCTGGGGCAGTGACTAACCCTTTCCATTCCTATGTCAGAAACATCAGTCAAAAAGTCAGGAGAGAGGCAAAGTACAGGGTTGCTTTTGTCACCACAAAGCCTGCAGGTTTGCTTCCACCCACTTCAGCTGATGGCATTGCCTGAATTTCAGTCCTTTAACCGGGAGGAGGCTATTGCTCGCAGATCTCCATGCCCAACTTTTTCCTTTCCTTATTGAAGTCTGCGGTGCAAAGGGCTAAAAGTGTGCATGGGGGTGCCACCTATACAAACCTCATCCCTCCACTTCAGCTTCCCTTTCTCTGGTCATCTCAAGATGTTGCCTACCTCACAGGACTGGTGTTAGAGATTCAAGAACAATATGCACTGTCTAAAGCACCAAGTTAAAGCAAGCTATTTGGGCCAGTTCTGTGTCCTCCCTGCATGTCAGTGGTGGGCCAAATTCAATTCTGTGCAATTAGTAAAAGAAAAATGCAATCCCTGTGAATTCTTGCTGACCACTTTACAAAATACACTTGTGGAACTCACTGCCACTGGTTTAGAAGGCTTCAAAAGGCGACGGTTGTTCCAGGATTCTCCTACAGTCGACTGAAGGCTTGCCGGAAGAGAACGGTCTTACAGGCCTTGCGGAACTGAGCGATGTCCCGCAAGGCCCTAACCTCTTCCGGCGATTGGTTCCACCAGGAGGGGGCTGCCACTGTGTGACACAGAGTGTTGGACTGGATGGGCCATTGGCCTGATCCAACATGGCTTCTCTTATGTTCTTATGTTCAAAAGACCAGTTCATGGAAGAGGGATGTCTATCAATCACTGTTAGCCATGACAGCTAAATGGATCCTCAGCATCCAGGGACAGCATCCTCTGAACACCAGAGGCTGGAAAAATACAGCTGTCTTCAGGCCATGATAGTAGGCATCAACATCTTTGCAAGAACCCTAGAAACCCCCTCAGTTTGGGTCAGGGGAACACCAGAAATCAGCAGCCATGACTTTTGCCTACTGCCCTACAGTGCTAAACTGAAGATTTTTTGACAGAGTCAAAAACATCCAGGATTAAGGAGGCTAAGAACAAGGGAACACCTCTGCCTGACTGGACGTCACAGGAAGCTTGTTCAGCCTTCACAACTGGTTTTCCAAGATTTTTAGTTCCTTTTGACGCCGTCTTTAGAGTCCCACACATACCAAGGTAACGAACACTGAAGTGATTTCCTTCTGATTGGTTAAGGGCAAGGAATTTCAGTATCTTCTCACAGTCCAGTGTCATATTGGATCTACAGCCATAGTGTAAAAAAAAAAATCTATAAAGGACTCTATAAAGGAAGTTATATCTGAGTAAGGTTGTTACCAATAGGACATTTTGGAGAATCTTAATTCAAAGGGTTGTCGAAAACTGGAAGTGACTTGCACTTAACACACACACACAGAGGAAGCTTCAGGGTCTACAACCAAGCTAAAATAAACTTCATTGCTCCCAAAAAATTGCTAGCATAACTCAGCACACCGGGCGGTGTATAATAACCTCATATTCTTCTAGTTAGAATTCTTATTTTTCCTCAAACTTGTACAAACAACAAAGGGACACAAGTGATCCCTCTTTGTGGCAGAATCTTAATGGGGACTAGCCACAAAGGAACTGCAGAGAACATTTGTCTGAATAGAGATCAGTTAGGAGGAAGAGCCATTAAATGTTATGGGGAGGGACGGTGGCTCAGTGGCAGATCATTTGCTTGGTAAGCAGAAGGTCCCAGGTTCAATCCCTGGCATCTCCAAGTAAAAAGGGTCGAGGCCAAGTAGGTGTGGAAAAACCTCAGCTTGAGGCCCTGGAGAGCTGCTGCCACTCTGAGTAGACAATACTGACTTTGATGGACTGAGAGTCTGATTCAGTATAAGGCAGCTTCATATGTTCATATAACATTCATATAACAAAATTCTACTGTTATAACATATTTTGATGAACTCCCCCCCCTCCTGAAATTCAGGGTTTCTTCAGATATAATTTTATCTCTGTATGATGACCTCCATAGTACCATTCCAATTTCTGTCATCTTCAAGTGAAGCTCTACATTGTACCACAGTTACCTGAAAAAAGGCCAGTGGCCACAGAAGACAGGGCATTTTTCTGTGGTAGCATCTCGGTTTTGAGCAATCCTCTACAAAAATGCTTAGCTGACACCAAGCTTGCTATACTGCTGACAGCGCTTAAAATATGTATATTTGTTTGCTTGAGCTCTCAGTTTTACATACCCCCTGCAAAAAATTATTCTATGTTTACATCTCTGTGTTTGTTTTCAACATTTGGCCTCTATTTTAATTGTTGAGGCTGACTATTTTAGTTTCAATTTTTAATTGTATTGCCATTTTTAACAGCTTATTGCTGCTGTTGTTGAGGCTGCAGAACAATTTTTTAATGCCACTACCACTATTTAACGGATGACGATTACTATTTTGCTGCTCCTATTTTAGCAGGTCTCACCTGGATAGTCCAGGCTAGCGCAACCTTATCAGATCTCAGAAGTGAAGCAGGGTCAGCCCTAGCCATTATTAGGATCGGAGACCTCCAAAAAATACCAGAGTTGTGATGAGGAGGCAGGCAACAGCAAGCCACCTCTGAATGTCTCCTGCCTTGAAAGCCCTACGGGGTCACTATTAAGTCAGCTGTGACTTGACAGCACTTGCCTCCACCATTTTGACAGGAGGTATCATTTATACTGCGTCAAGTACCTTTGATGGAGAAAGGGCAAGACAGGGCAAGGCAGAGGTAGTTGAAAGTACTGGGAAGCTGGCAACCCTAAATATTTATGTAGCACTTTAATTAAGATACCTACATGCATTATCTTGATGTGTTCCTTACAACAACCCTATAAAGTAAGTCAAGATCATTAGCCTCTGCTTGTAGATGTGAGTATGAGGTTCAGCATACAACCCTTGCCCAATGCCATTTATATGTCAGACATTAAAAAAAGTCATAGCAACCCCTAAGTCCACAAAAATCACACCATTTTCAGCAAGATCAAAAAAAGACAAGAGGATCAATCATGTCTACTTGGCGGCTGTATTCAGATGTAACAAACAGACCACAATTTATTCACAACAAACTGTGGTCAGTTTCAGGCTTCCTCCCCTATGACAAGATCAAGGAATTTAAAACCAACTGCAATTTGTCATGACTTCCAAACTGTGCACTTTCACTGGCAGTCTTTAAGCAGCAGCTGGACAAACATTAGTCAGGGATTTTCCTACAAACCAGGATTTTAAATTTTTGTTTAACTTTTTGATTTCTGGACAAGAAAGAAACCACAGATTTTTAAATCACCGGTCTGGATCTCCCAAAAAATGGAAGTCTTGCAATGGAAGGAGAAAGGCCAAGGGCTGTCTGGCTTGTTCTGGTCACAGGTAATGATTTCACTGCAACCTTGGAGGTCTTCCAGCTCCATACCCAATAGAAGGCTGAGTGTGACAGACAGGAGACTGTCCTGTCCAGCCACTCGGCTGTTGCACATCTGAACTTTTGGAAGTGTATTAGTAACAGACTGGACAATTTCATGGGCAGTGTTAGAAAAGAGCAAGAGTCCAGTAGCAGCTTAAAGACTAACAAAAATTGTGGCTTTCATAAAGCTCACACTGCCACAAATTATGTTAGTCTTTAAGATGCTACTGGATTCCTGCTCTTCTATGCTGCTACAGACAGACTTAACACAGCTACCCATCTTGATCTAACTCCATGGGTAATGCGGCAGAGTGGAAGGAGATAAACTTTACCTGAGTCATAACATAAAGAATTATGAGGCCTTTCACTGTTGATGAACAGACCTAGTAACGACAAGCTTTAAAGAGAATCTACCACAAAACCATGGGGTTGGACTAGATGACCCTGGAGGTCCCTTCCAACTTTATGATTCCATGAACCAGTACATAAATAAATCTTTGTTGTTTTATTATTCCTCCTGCTTCAGTGATCTCTGTACTCTTCAGGCGCCATACAAAATTTACCTCACAGCAGCAACTCAAAGCTGTTACACTTGCTACCTTAAGAACATCTTGTAACTGAAGGGAATGCTTTTATCTCAGAACCAATCTGGTCCCCATATTCAAGAAGCAATATGGGTCCAATCAGGGTCAATAAATATCACACCAACTAAGAGCAGGAATCAGATCTCTGTTTATGTCATCCAAGCATGGAAATACCTGGAACTTAAGGAAGAAACAGAACCAGAACAAACAGCTCTGAATCCAAGTGGAAATGGTTTCCTAAAAAATGCAGCAAGATAAACAAGGCTGTTGTTTCTTTGGGTGGAACAAAGATCCTTTCGTGCTGTGAAACTATCTTCATGCTCGACTGGCTTCTTAACTATTGAGGCTCCGAGGTAATAGTGTTCCAAGTAAATTAATGACCCCTTAAGACACACCCTTTCAATGCTCGCTGTGAGGCAAACTGAGAAGCTATTGCAACCCTTATTAAATACACTGGCAGAATAGGTATCATAGGACCTGAGGCCCTGATTCAAACAATTCAAACAGCAAGTGCTTTACAATGTAATTTAATAAATTTAGAAATATTTAAAATCTTCCTGCTGTAGCTATACTGGAATGGGGTTTGTTGCTCATGGCAAAAACATGCAATTGAGGAATTTTAAAAATGTAATAATTGGGTGTTTGAGGGGCCACTTAAGAAGAAAAATCCTGATGAGCTGTCAGAAATTTATATCACCAAGCAACCAAATGTTAGAAGGAAAACGGACAACATGGAATATCTCATTTTTAAAAACCTAGATTGAATAAAACGGAACAGACTAAACCAGCTGCAGAGCCAGCAAGATTTTAAAACCACGTTAGAGATCTATATCCACAGCAATGCTGTTATTCATGGTTTCAATAGACATAGTGCTTGATCAAACACACCACAGGTCCCTGCCCCAAGGTGCTTGCAACCTAAGAAAATAAAAACATCCCCCAGGGTCCTGTGAATACACTGATCTGTTAGCATTACTGGCTCAGTGGGAAGGGCAGTGCAAGAGGAGCGAAACTCTAGCATAAACTTTCCTAGATCCTCAAATATTTGATCAGCAATTGAGGCATGAAACACAAAGAACTCCGCCCCGAGAATGGTGACTCAACAATTGTATGTGTGCTGTCACGGTCACACTCTCAAGAGAATAGGTCAACTTGCATTGTAAACGCCAGCTCATAGATACGGAGCTTCTTTTCTGCATGTGCTATGAAAAAAGGAAAACAAAACAGCCTCCCAGGAACAGGGCTAGGCAAGAGAAAGCCAGCCGTACAATTTTATTCTTCCCAAACTGGCTTTAGACAATCTCTAGTGCAATGCTGGGTGCATCCTTTTATTATGGTAAGGATTTCTTCTGTTCCAAGTGCACAATTAGTCCAAATGATTCCAATATGATTCCAACTCTTTAAGGAATTGGAAGGAGGGCCTTGTATCCAAGGATGAATATAAACAAATCACCAGCGCTTGTAGAGAAAACATTAGGAAAGCTAAAGCTCAGTATGAGCTTAGGTTGGTCAAAGATGATAAAAACAACAAAAAAGGGTTCTTTTTTATGTTCCGAGTAAGAAAAAGAGCAAAGACATGGTAGGCCTATTGCAAGGGCACGAAAGTGAAACTGTAACAGGTAATGAAGAGAGGGCAGAACTGCTCAATTCCTACTTTTCCTCAGTCTTCTCTTCTAAGGGAAACAGTGCTCAACATGGCAAAAACAGAACATATAAGGAGGGTATGAAGTTTCAACCTAGGATGAGCATAGGGGTAGTACATAAGCACCTGGTTTCTTTAAATGAAACTAAATCCTCAGGGCCAGATGAATTGCACCCAAGGGTTCTAAAAGAGTTTGTGGATGTAATTTCTGAGCCTCTGGGTATTATTTTTGAGAATTTTTGGAGAACAGGAGAGGTGCCAGAAGATTGAAGGTGGGCGAATGTTGTCCCCATCTTCAAGAAGGGGAAAAAGGAGGATCCGGGTAACTACCGACCTGTCAGCTTGACGTCTATACTTGGAAAAGTTTTGGAACAAATCATCAGTCAGTCAGTCCTGGAACATTTAGAAAGAATGGATGTGATTACTAAGAGCCAGCATGGGTTTCTCAAGAACAAGTCATGTCAGACTAACCTGATCTCTTTTTTTGAGAAAGTGACTACCTTGCTGGATCAGGGGAATGCCGTAGACATCATTTATCTTGATTTCAGTATTGTTTTTGATAAGATTCAACATAATATCCTTGTTGACAAGTTGGTAAAATGTGGTTTAGATCCGGTTACTGTTACGTGGATTGTAACTGATTGACAGATTACACCCAAAGAGTGCTTGTGAATGGTTCCTCATCCTTTTGGAGAGAAGTGACAAGTGGAGTGCCTTAAGGATCTGTCCTGGGACCTGTTTTGTTCAACATCTTTATCAATGATTTGGATGAAGGAATAGAGTGAATGCTTATTAAACTTGCAGATGATACTAAATTGGGAGGGGTCGCAAATACAGTAGAAGAAAGAAACAGGATACAGGATGACCTTGACAGGCTGGAAAACTGGGCTAAAATCAATAAAACAAATTTTAACAGGGATAAATGTAAAGTTCTGCATTTAGGTAGGAAAAATCCAATGCATGGTTATAGGATGGGGGAGACCTGTCTTAGGAGTAGTATGTGCAGAAAGGATCTTGGGGTCCTAGTGGACCATACACTGAACATGAGTCAACGATGTGATGCAGTAGCTAAAAAGGCAAATGCAATTTTGGGCTGTATCAACAGAAGCATAGGGTCCAGATCACGTGAAGTGATGGTTTCACTTTACTCTGCTCTGGTAAGACCTCACCTGGAGTATTGTGTTCAGTTTTGGGCACCACATTTTAAGAAGGACATAGACAAGCTAGAACGAGGACAGAGGAGGGCAACGAAGATGGTGAGGGGTCTGGAGACCAAGTCCTATGAAGAAAGGTTGAAGGAGCTGGGCATGTTTAGCCTGGAGAGGAGGCGACTGAGAGGTGATATGAACACCAACTTCAAGTACTTGAAGAGCTGACATCTAAAGGATGGTGTGGAATTGTTTTCTGTGGCCCAGAAGATAGGACCAGAATCAATGGATTGAAATTAAATCAAAAGAGTTTCTGGCTCAACATTAGGAAGAACTTCCTGACCATTAGAACAGTTTCTTAGTGGAACAGGCTTCCTCAGAAGGTGGTGGGCTCTCCTTCCTTGGAGGTTTTTAAACAGAGGCTAGATGGCTATCTGACAGCAATGAAGATCCTGTGAATTTAGGGGGTTGGAATAGATGACTCTGGAGGTCCCTTCCAACTCTATGATTCTATTATTCCAATATATGGTTCACCATGTTTCTGTCTTCTACCGTATTTGCGACCCCTCCCAATTTAGTTCACCATGATTTCCAAATGACAGAGACAAGAAAATCCGGAATACAATGTCTTGTTTTGCTGATGCTTTTTCAAGGATTATCAAAGATCAGAAAATCAGTTCACAGTTTACAAGAGGAATGCTTACGCCTCTGTATTCATCTTACAGACTGTATTCATCCTATACTGAATTACAGAGGCTATTGGGATTCTCTGCTCCTTTAGGGTTCCCACCCTTTCACTGGGGGTGGGTTTCCCTCCAATCTGGGGTCCTCGAACCTGCCAGCACAGGATAGATGGGGGAGCCCTGACCCTGAAGAGTTCCTTTGGTGCATGACTTGCCCAACGTGATTATGGCATGACATTGAACTTTTTCACACAGCCTATGTATTCCAGTATGGAAGCTGGTCAGTTACTGAACAGTAATGGGTTTCTGCTGGCATTTCAGACAGACCCGACTCAGTAACTGGCTGCTACTGGAATACTGTCACCTTTTCACACAGTCCCACGACTGTCCCGGTAGTGAGGCATGCCTGAGTCGTTACTAACAAAGAGCAGCTTCTTCTAGTTTTCAACCCCTCCTTCCGGGTTGAAATCGGTATGGGGCACTGTGTGAAATGTCCAGTATCTAATCCGGGAGCAGTTTTCGCGCCCTTATTCGCCTGCCGGCGTGCGTTTTTTGGAACATCGGGCTAAGATCGCCATAGCGCTATAGCGACGTATCACAACAGCATCACCATAGGGATGCCTGGGTTTCATTAAGATGCCAAAGATTGCCGCCACTGAAACTTGGTAACTTATCTCAATGGAGCCTAGCCATCTCTATGGTGGTGCTGTTGTGATATGTCGCTATAACGCTATAGCAATCTTTGCCTGACGTTCCCAAAAAAAAAATAAGCTGGAGATTGCGCGCCAGCAGGCAAAAACGGCTAGCGCTGGTGGAAGCGAGATAAAAGCGGAACAGTGTGAAATGGCTTGCTTCAATCACGGAACCCTACCGGGGAAAAAAACATGTGTCTGAAAACTCCCATCCCTGTCTCGGATTACTGCAAGGCGGCACAATACCGACTCCCTTCTGGTTTCCACCGGTAAGTGTGAAAAGGCCCATTGTGTGGGGATGCTCTAGCATTTTGGTAAAAAACTCTAAGTCACAATAGAGTTTTTAACCAAAATGCTAAAGTGTCCCCACACGATGTGCCCAGTGTGATCATGTCACTTCCGGGTGATGTAATCGCACCTTACGCACTTCACCCCACCGACAGTCAGGTAAGACCAGGCAATCCTATGCTTCTTTGTTTGATGAGCTGTTTCCATTGATTTCCTATCGTGTTCTAAGACATTCACTTTTGTATGAAACATGATTAGAAGAGATTTTTAAACTTACTGAGTTTCATACTCTGAGCGTTTCAAGGCTGTGTTTACAAGGAAGCGGGGTTTTTTTTAGGTATTTACCACCTGGGGCTGGCAACCCTAACCCAAATAAAGATGTTGGGTCATCTTGTGCTAGAGTAAGTTCTGTTACCCATTTTATCTTGCTGCTACCAACCGACCCATTTGAAAATAGTATTGTCATCAGCTTTAAAGCTGGTTTACACAGAAGAATGTGCAATTTGTGATAGGAAAGGAAGAACAGCCTTCTAAGCTAGGATGGAGAGAAATGCTGAAAAGACATCATGCCCTCATGGAGGTTTGGCAGGGAAGCAGGAAGAAAAAGAGGTAGCCAGGAGGAAAAGAAGCACAACTAGAAGGACGTAGCCAAGAGAAAGAAAGTTCCTAAAAATAGCATTCTGGGCAAACAAAGACACAGCAGCAGAACAGACCAGAGGAAGCATACAAAGGAAACTGGCCTATCTGCCTTACTAGCTTTTTTGCTCCTTCTATAGTACTGGTGTGCTTGATACAAAGGGAGGCTGTATATCTGTTAACTCCCTACATTTAGCATATCAAGATAACCTATAGCCACGCTACACACTCCAACTGCACATGTTTATCAACAGCCAACACTATTTCCGACACCTTCTACAAGTAAACTCTTGCCCTTGTTTTCTCCTTTGGGGAATGCCTTGTTAAAATCATGTGAGTTACCAGCATAGTCATCTTCCAAGCTCTCTGGCGACCCCGATTTACATGCATGAACATATAAGTGTCCCATAGTCTGCCATTTCACACAGTAGAGAGATTCATTTCAAATAATAATATTGTGTAGAAACACAATAGAAACACCTAAGGAACAAGCACCTTGGTTTTAAAAACAGAACAAGCTGTTGCAGAGTAAGTGAATAGAGCAGAGAGCAGTGAACCCTGGAACAAGGACAGAGTGTTCCAACTCTGTGGTGTACTACAGCAGGGGTCCTGGACCTTTTTAAGCCCGTAGGCACATTTGGAATTTTGAGAGGTGTGGTAAAAGCCACTCCAAAATGGTTGCCACAGGAGGCAGGGATGAATAGAACACCCCCCTCATACTCTCTGGGAAGAAGGAAGCCTGGAGGGAAAATGGAACCACCCAATGACAAAAGGAAGCCCAGATGCTTACCAGCAGGACTTTTTTTCTGGAAAAAGAGGTGCTAGAACTCTCAAGAGCGACGTGGAGAAACACATGGATGCCTCTCATGAACTTTTAGACATTTTAAAATAATTTTGTTTCCACAAAGATGTTCCAGAACTCCATTTCACCACGTTCCCCCAGAAATAAAAAGTCCTGCTTACCAGTCCTCCTGATCTGTGGGAAAACCCTTTCATTGGAATGAAAACAGCCAACAAGAAGTCCTGCTTTACAATGTCCCCATCAATTTTCTAAAAAGCTTGGCAGATTCCAAGGGAAGTAGTGGTACCACAAACACCACATTGGGAAACTGTACTACAGCATGAACGACATCGATTGAGATCAAGGTATGGTGTTAATCAAGCTAATGTTAGGCCTCATCTTCAGAATGGAAAGATGGTTTCCTGAATTTAGACCAAAACCAGGTTTTTGGCTAAGAGATATCTGGGTCAGAAAGTTCAATGCCACCTGCTGAGCAATTTCTGAGCTCAAGGTTTTTTTGTCATTAAATAGCCAATACCACCAGTCCAGACTAGAAGATGACAAATTAAATTTTTCTCCCCTCCCCCAAGGATTCTATTCACACTTAAAACAAAGAAGCAAAAAAAAAAAAATCTTGTGGCTCCTTGAAGACTAACAGACTTCTGCTTTACAGAGAAGACAACCTCAAGGAACACACACACTGCCTTTCTCCGAAGACCCAAGGCTGCTTGCAAATGCAATAGGTTAAAATATGATTTAAAAATCAACAAATATTCCATCAATTCTAAAACATGCTGAAGATACACAGAAACTCATTATAGCCATCTACCACAAAGTCTAATACTTCATCAGCCTTAAAAAAAAAAAAAGCTTTCTTAAATTGAGTGTCCTTACATAGCCTACAGAATAATCAGAAAAGATGGTGCCCTCTACAACTTTCTTGCCTTTAAGTAACCACAACTGAAAATGCCTTTTCCCCCAGACTGTGACTGGAGCAAAGCAATCTGACAGAGATTACAGTAATGAGCAAGTCAACTGAGGAATACATGTAGATGTAGTACACACATGTGGATGAGAAGATGTCTTTTGGTAGGTATGACGGTCCCAGCTCACGAAGGGTTTTAAGGATGAGAACTAGCACCTTAAATGGGGCTTTGAAGCCAGTAGCCAGTTAGCTCCTGACAAAAGCTTGGCTTGCTGCAGTTTGTATCAACAGAAACTTCCAGGTCATCTTCAAGGGCAGCCCCATGCAGCGAAATCCAGTCTGGAGGCTGAAGCTGTGCGGATCAACATAGCTAAGTCAGCCGAGTCTACAGCATTCAAACTAACAAGCAAGATTTAATGGAAAGAAGGTGCTCTGAGCAACAGCATCAAAATGTTTTTCTGTCAACTCGTCTGGGTCCAACATCATCCCCAGGCTCTTTACTTGAACTGTGACAGACAATTTAACCCAATCTAGAGCTGTCAAATTAATCCCCACAAGTATCTATCTTTCTAGCCAACATCAGTGTCATCTCGTCTGGATTCTATTTCATCTTGTTGCTCTTATCTTCAAGACACTGGGTTTAGGACAGTCTCGACGGCTTTGGGAGGACTGAAGCCAAGAAACAAAGCTGAGAGCTCTCTGTATATTGAGGATAACCAGTACCAAAGCTACAGAAAACTTCATTCAAAGGCTTAACTAGTGCTAAGGTGCACAGGGAACAAGTTGAATTATTGCGGCAATGGGTCTGCAGCTGCTAACTGCTTCTCCAGTAGAAATTTTCACTCCTATTCCCATAAGGGAACAACACTAGGAGATGTCCTTTGCATGCCTACCACAGACCCTAAATGATCCAGCAAATCTTGTGGCTGACAGTGTCAAAAGCAGCCAACATATTTAACAAAAAATCAACAGACACATTGCCCTGAACTACATAAATAGTCCTTGAGAATCACTGTTATTATTTAAAACATTCACATCCTGCCTTTATGCCAATTGGGGCCCTCAAGGAAGCAAACACTCAAAGACATTAGAATCAACTTTAAAAGTGGTATATAAGTAAAAACAACAATTAAACAAAAACTGAGTACTAGGGAACACTGTAACAAAAAAAAGTCTTCACATGCTGGTAATAGAAGGGAACGGGTTAATCTCCAGGGGTGGGAGGGTGAGAGACTGCATTTCCACAGTTCTGGTGCCATGGTCAAGACAGTCCTTTCTTGGGTTGCAATCCGTCTAACATTTGTTGACAGGGGCACCTGACAATGATCATGACAGTAGAATAAATTTATATGGGGGTTAAATGGTCCTTAACATATGCAGGTCCCAAGCCACGTATGACTTTAAAGGTGACACCAACACCTCAGTTTGGTCCTGGAAACAGATGGAACAAAATCGCAGGACATGTCCCTGTGATCTAGTCCCCCTATTCATGTTGGCTGCCCTCCTATGTCCATGCGATGGTCACCTCACGACTGGACTACTGTAACGCCCTCTACATGGGGCTGCCTCTGTGCCGGACCCGGAAATTACAACTAGTGCAGAACGCGGCGGCCAGGCTGCTGCTTGGTCTCCCAAGATGGGAACATGTACGGCCGGGGCTACGCGAGCTGCACTGGTTGCCGATTGTATACCGGGTCCAGTACAAAGTACTGGTTATTACCTTTAAAGCCCTATATGGCCGAGGACCGGCCTACCTGAAGGACCGCCTCTCCCCGTACGAGCCCCAGAGAGCACTGAGGTCAGTAGGAAAAAACAGACTGACTACCCCTGGGCCAAGAGAAGTTAAACTACAGAACACCCGCTCACGGGCCTTCTCGGCTGCGGCCCCATATCTCTGGAACCAACTTCCAGAAGAGGTGCGGGCCCTGCGGAACCTTGATCAGTTCCGCAGGGCCTGCAAGACCACTCTTTTAAAATTAGCTTTTATGAACAGCTGAAGTACAATTTTACAACGAAGAATATCCGCCATTAGCACTAACTAGAATAGCGTCAATGATAATGTTATAGTTTGTTTTAATTAATGTTCTACTGGTTTTTAAGGTTAAGTTAATGCTTAATTTAATGTTCTTAATGTAATGGTTTTAATTAATGCACCATTGGTTACTATGTTGTTTATTAATGTTTTATTTATTAATGTACCATTGGTCACTGTGTTGTTAGCCGCCCTGAGCCTGCTTCGGCGGGGGAGGGCGGGGTACAAATAAAATTTATTATTATTATTATATTACTATGTACTTTTCCCAGCTCTACAATGTCCTTTTGTTGATATGGTGACAAAAACTGTGAATAATATTCCAAATGAGGCCACACCACAGGTCTATACAGGGGCATTACAATCTTGGCCATTACATTCTCAATTCCCCCTTTTTTTTTTAAACTCACCATTATCTATTGCTTATTTATTACATGACTGTAATAACACTTATATAGAGACAGATGTGTAAAAATGAGACATGTCTCAATCCCTTTCGTAATAATCCCACATGGAGTTTGCCTTTTTCACCAATGCAGAACACTGGGTTGACACTTTCTTCGAGCTTTCCACTAATAATCTCTAAGGAATGGTAATTCTGAAGTATCCATTACAACCCCAAGATCTTGTCTCCTCTCAATCTCAGCAAGTTCAGGCCCCATTAGCCTATGCCAAAAATATGGGATTTTTTTTTGTCCCAGTGTGCATCAGCTTACACTTACCAACACTGAACTTCATTTGCCAAACTGTTGTCCACTCACACCCAAAGAAAGGAGACTCGGCAGAGATCTACAATTGCCCATATCCGTTAGCTAAAGAAAGCTTAAAAAGAGATCTAATTTCAGCTGCTGAGGAAATATCCCTTACATCAAACACATAATCAGTTTTATTTAAGGGCCTCTCACCTTTCCACAGGATATTTTAACCAACCGTAACTGGGCAGAGATCCAATTTATGGGTGGTGGCATTCACAACAATGAGCACCCTGTGGAAATCAGTCATGGAGATCAATCCAAAACCACCCATAGGCAAGCAGACGCAACTGACACCTTCAGCACAGAACCTGCCCATAAATTGTCCTCTAAGTTGTGCAAGTATCCCATGGCACAGAGTGGTAAAGCTGCAATACTGCAGTCTGAGCTCTCTGCTCATGACCAGAGTTCAATCCCGGCAGAAGCTGGGTTCAAGTAGCCGGCTCAAGGTTGACCTAGCCTTCCATCTTTCTGAGGTTGGTAAAATGAGTACCCAGCTTGCTGGGAGGAAAGCGTAGATGACTGTGGAAGGCAATGGCAAACCACCTCATAAAAAGTCTGCCGTGAAACCGTTGTGAAAGCAACGTCACCCCAGAGTTGAAAATGACTGGTGCTTGCACAGGGGATTACCTTTACCTTTAAGTTGTATAAAGTAAGCAAGGAGGCAAGGAAAACTCTAGCAAAAATGTCACTGGCAGCATTTGAACTAGCCATAATCTAAAATTTGACATATGGGAAACAACAAAAGAAAAGAGGGGAAGAATTGCATTTTTTTCCAGTCGCGTCTACAATTTTTTTGTGGCGTAAGCTTTCATGAACTGGTATCCAGTAAGGGTATGCTGCCCTGATCTAGATCTGATCCTCGCAGCTGCTGGAATGGCCTTGGATCAGCCATAGCACTCGTAGGAGTTGTCCTTGAAAGGGCAGCTTCTGACAGGGCTCTCTCAGCCTCACCTACCTTACAGGGTGTCTGTTGTGGGGGAAGAAGACAAAGGACATTGTAAGCAGCTCTGAGACTCTGATTCAGAGAGATGGGTGGGGTATAAATCTGCAGTCATCATCTTCTTCTAGAAGATAGCCCAGGCTAGCTTGATCTCATCAGAACTCAGAAGCTAAGTAGGTTAGTACTTGGATAGATGATAACCAAGGAAAGCCCAGAAATGCTATGCAGAGGCAGGCAATGAGATCAGAATGTCTCTTACCCTGAAAACCATCAGGGGTCACCATAAATTGGTGGTGACTTGATGAATCTTTCCCCCACCACCAAGGGCACTCCAGTGGGTCTGTAAGTGCTCTAGGGAGCTCTCTCCATTCACTAGGAATGGGAAAGGGGCTGGCACGAGGGAAGGGGATGGATCCTGTTCTCCACTCTTTCAAAAGCTCAGAGTTTGCACTACCACGCACAGATGCTAAGATTCCAGATAATCTCTGGAGCACCATCCAGAAAGCGTGCAGATTTGTTGCCAGGATATGCAGTGATAAGCCACACTGTGCCACCTCAGAACATAGATAGAGAACTGCATTTTGGGACATTCTTCCACAGACAGCTCTCCACTAAGGTTCAACCTCTCTTCCTCCCGCAATGAAGGGCAGGAACTTCCAGGACACAGTTGTTAACTCACTATTCCAGAGGCGTGGTCAACAGGATGGATTCTAGGGAAACCTGTTTAGAATATTCAAGTTGTATTTCCAGAAGATCCTGTTTGAAAAGAAGCTTCCTTTTTGTCCTTTTAACCTTTATCTGTTGTTTTTTAAAAAGGAAGTATTTCGCCTAAAGCCTTGAAAGAGCAGGGGAATTCAGAAGAGGCATTTGACACAAAACTGTAGTGAACCTGTAGGTCATTTTAGGATGGCCCACAGGCATAGGATGGAAGGCCCAAACATAGAAGAATTTACTGTAATTCTGAATTTAGCATATATTAGATGCTGGGAAACAGAGTTAGGCGCTGCCGCTGCCGTGTTCCTAGAACCTACCTCTTCAAAAGACAGCTTTTGAGGGAGCCAGTTTGGTGTAGTGTTTAACAGCACGGACTCTAATCTGGAGAACCGGGTTTGATTCTCCACTCCTCCACATGCAGCTGATGAGTGACCTCAAGCCAGTCAAAAGTTCTCTCTGAGCTGTTCTCTCAGAACTCTCTTAACCTCACCTAACTCACAGGGTGTCTATTGTGGGGAGAGGAAGGGAAGGACACTGTAAGTCGCTTTGAAACTCTTGAGTGAAGAGCAGGGTATAAATCCAACTCTTCTTCTTTCTGTCATCAGAACTACCAAAGCCCTGACATTACAGGATTTTAAAAGAACCACCCCATAGAGGCTATTGTTCTTCATTGAAGGAGGAAGAGAAATCAAACTAACCTATTTTTTACAGGGTTGAGGTGAAGATTCAAATCATGCCTATGAAGTGTATTTTTGTCCATCATATCCCATACCCATACCTGTCCATCTCCAACTAGGCCCAAATGCCCACTAACCACCATTCTGTCAAGCCCAAACTACCACCTTCCTTTGCAGTCCTTGCAGACTGGTAAACCTGAGAGCAGTTTATAAACCTGAGGGTGGGGCCCACATGCCTTTCCATTTATTACACACCTGCCTGCTGCATTGTTTTGTGTCTTCCCTGCTACTTTGGGAGACAACCTGACTCCTAGAGAGCAAGATTAAAGGCTCTAAACCAAGGGTGGCCAAACTGTGGCTCTTTCACACCAAACTGTGGCTCTTGAAGCCCCCACTGCCCTGTCAGCTAGTTTGGAGAAAGCATTTGTCTCTTTAAATCACTTCACCAAGCCAAGCAAGCTGGCAGCTTGCAGAATGCATCTAAAGTTGCTTTCTTTCCACCTCTCCCTCCCCATCTGTTTTCCTTCTTTCCTTCATCTGATGTTCATGTCTTAAGGCTCTCAAACAACTGACATTTATTCTATGTGGCTCTTATATTAAGCAAGTTTAGCCACCCCTGTTCTAAACAAAAAATCCTGCTCTTTTTCCAAGGAACTTCAGCTAGCCCGAAACACAACTCACAGAAATTACTTTATATCTTTGTGATTGGCACACCCAGAGCCAAAGGCGGCTACCACAACTTGGTTCTCATTAAAAGTGAGAGTGGTCAACACTGGCTTCTGGGGATGTTGGAAGTATTTGCTGATATCCCAAGACAGGCAAACCATCATTCCTACTTGGCACATTGAATCATCACTGTATAGCCAGGACCTGGGTAGCACAGGCAAGCCCGGTCTTGTCAGATCTCAGAAGCTAAGCAGGGTTGACTCTGGCAAGTACTTGGATGGGGGTGGGGGGGGGGGAGAGACCTCCTTAGAATACCAGCAGTCAGGAGGGCCGGGGCAGGTTTTATTCAGTCACTTCCCTGAATATTTTCCAGTCCCCCAGTACGAGTCAGTCACCAGAGGTTGCCATGACTTCCAGGTGTGTGCACACCCACCCACCACATAAATACAAAAAGAATCACCACTGCATTGTAGCAGTTACAGCTGGGGTCCCCAAACCTGGTGAGTCAGCAGGCGCTTCTTGGATTCTGAGATAGTGGGAGCTGTTACAAAATGCTTGCCATGGGGAGCCTTAGCACTTTCCATGCATATTATAAAAATAGCTTTTCAATTAGATAAAATGTTCAGAGGGCAATGGAAGGATTTCACATTTGCAATGGGGGGATTTCAAGAAAATGTTCAAATAACAATGTAATGCTAAAAACAGTTATTACATTGGGAAGAACTGCAGTGAGTAACCATAGGGTTGCCAACCTCCAGGTGGTGGCTAGAGATCTCCTGGGATTAATCAGAGATCACCTGGGAAAAAATGGCTATTTGGAAGGTGGTATTCTATTCCAGGGGTTCCCAACCCCAGGGCCAGGACCGGTACCAGGCTGCAATGGGCTGTGCAGCCTTGCTGCCCCCCCCATGGTGCCTCCCCCCCCCATTTCAACCATTTTAAGGCCAGGGAAGGGAAGGAGGCAAGGGCAGGTCGTTCACCACTGCTACTGCGGTTTTCCCACCGATCAGCTGATAGGCTAGGGGGGTTGGCCTGGGAGGCACTTCACGGCCCCTTCCCCAGCTTTAAAATGGTGAAAATGGGGGGGGAGGCAGCGGCAGCAAGGCTGTACAGGAGGGGCAACAAATGAGGAAGGAGGAAAACGGGGAGAAGAGGAGTTGGTGAGGTCGCGCAAGAGGGCAAAGGAGGAAGGACGAAACGGGGGAGGCGCCGCGGGGGGGGGGCACGCCGAATTAGGTGTCCTCACCCTGCTGGCCCTGGGGCTGTAATCGGCAGGCCAGCCCTAGGGCCGGTCCCTGAAGCCAAAAAGGTTGGGAACCACTGTTCTATGCAAGCCCCACCCTCCTCAGGCTCCACGTGTTTTCCTACCTGCAGCTGGCCACCCTACAAGTTAGGTACCATCTACATTAAACACTTTGGAGGAGATGGCCAGAGTTTGGGCTCCCCCCATACCTAATTCCACAGCTCCCACTGCAACTTCCACATCCTGCCATCACACCTTGAAGCTGGCTGGAGAAGTGGTGCAGGATAGAGATTCAGGTCAAAGAGAGAGCCTTGGGAAAAGCAGAACAGCAGAAGGTGATGAAAGGAAAAGTGACAGAGGAGGAAATCTGAAAAGAGATAAGGAAGGAGCATGGGAGGAAATCTGGACAGCTGGGAGGCAACCAAGCAGGAACCAGGAAACACATCAGCAGGCATCGTGTCACTGAAATTAAAGGAAGACTCGAGTTCCATGCCCTGCTCAACCACAAAGTTTACTATATGACTTTAGGCAAGTCATACTCTCTCTCACCCTCACAGGGCTGATTTGAAGATAAAACAGAGGATGTGAAAACCACATACATTGCTCCGACTTTTTGAAGAGAAGGTGGGACAAAAGTGCAGTATTCAGTTTGTTCCCACTTTGTCTTGTCTAGATTGAAAAGGAAGGACGGTTGTTTCGTTGCCTGATAGCCCAACTATTGGAGTCAGTCTCGGCCACATCACCTGAGTTTATAGGACCATAATAATACTGTCTCTGCTTGCTTTTTCCCATACTCCTCTCTCTCAGAACCGTTAAGGGAGATAAGAGACTGCAGATAATGGGTATCACGTCCTAAGAACAAAAATATTATTTACTAGGCTTCTAGAATCCTCGTCCAATGCAGACCTGTTTGGACAGCTTGGCATAAATAGATCAAGGTACGGGGCAGTCTGCCAGCTCTCGTTCAAGTAATCCTAAGGTGTGGTTGAAAAGGGTACAGAAACACGATCCTGCTTGCCTTTGGTTTATCTGAAAAGCCCTCTCTCAACTATCTGGAGGCAAATGCAGCACAGGTTCGAGGCTCATGAGAACAACAACTGCCAAATCTAGCTTGCAGCTGCTCCAACAACAACAACAACAAAAAGTTGTGAAAATTCAGCAGAATCTGATTAAGTTCTAAGTAAAGCTATATATATATATAAAATAATCTAGACCTGCAACTCCAAGTTGTGACGTTAGCAGTTGCTTAGGAGAACTGGCACATTTGTACAGAGCTGGAAGTCAAGACCAAAATAAATGGCTACCTTCTCTCAAACAAACAGCTTCAAAATCCAACACTAACTTTGAGAATTATTTCAAGGTACTCACACGTACTGGCCAACCACATGCTGGGAAAAACTTTTAAGTAACTAAATGGAGATTTTTATTAAAAAGCAAACCAACTAGCAGAGTCAGAGCATTGAGCAAGATTTCAACAAGGAAACAGTTTAATTAAAATCACTCTTTCCAACTGGAGCCATTGCAGGACATCAATCAACCTACAGGAAAGAACAGAAACGGAAAGTCCTTTTCAGCCACATAGCAATACTACATAAGCATACACCTATGTAAACGCTCTGCTTATCTGAAGTCAAAGTTCTAGACAACTGGGTCAATAAACTGCTCTAGTAAGCCAACAATAAACAGAAACAACTTTGATAAAGAAAACATTTTGGACAATACTTTGTCAAGCAGAGTGATACACACAACAGAAACATACCTGAAACCTTTGCTTTTCCCTTCAGAAAATCTGTGCAGGTTTGCCCAAAACTCTCTCACACAGGAGAATGTACTTGAGCCAAAATGAAGAACTGATACCTCTCAGTTAACTTAAAAAAATACTTTCAGGTGGGTAGCCATTTTGATCTGAAGCAGCAGAAAAAAGTTTGAGTTCAATGGCTCAAACTTTTGAGTGCATGCTTATACCCTGAATGAAACTCTGCTGGTCTTAAAAGTGCCACTGGACTCTGTTATTATAACATACAGATCAGGATGGGGAGCCGTGTTAGTCTGTCCGTGACAGCAGAAAAGAGCAAGATATGTTCAGATATTTGAAGAAGTGGACAGTGACTCACAAAAGCTGCCACAAATTTTGTTAGTCTTCAAGATTTTACTAGGCTCTCGATCTTTATAACATACAATTGGGGAACTTTCTCTCACACTCTTTGGAAAGACAAGATGTTGGCTACTGTGCCAGGGGACAGCTTTTGCAGGGACTTCAGCCATTTCCACTTTCAAGCATTTGCTCTGTTAGGTAAGAAGCACAGTTGTTCGGTTGGCTTTCATACACTGCACTGAGCCAAGGCTGTCGAAGCAGAAAAATAAAGCACTGGCTTGGGAGGGGACCCCCAGAACACCATTAAAGGGGAACCCCGCCCCCCTCAGAAAGCCACAGCGCCGCCTACTTTGTCCCCTTTCTCACACACCCTACCAGTGTTCCCTTTACGCTGAGTTGGTGTGAGCTAGCTCAGTTTTTTAGCCTCCTGCTCACACATTTTTGCCTTAGCTCAGGAAAAATGGCCCCAGAGCAAACTAATTTATGGAGAAGCTCACCACTTTAATGCCAGTAGCTCACAAAGTAGAATATTTGCTCACAAGACTCCACAGCTTAGAGGGCGTATTGACCCCTACTACCCTCTAGAGGGAAGTTCCTTTGCACCCTTCCAAAGACCGTCTTCCCGTCTAGGGCAATGGGGGCTTCCTGTCCTCCCCCCCCCCTTCCCTTTAACCTCTTTCTCTCCTCTTGCTTTTATTTGCCACTCCTGCTTTCAGGTTTCTCTCGATTTCTGTCCCCCGCCCCCTTCCCTTTTTTCTCCCCCTCCTCTTCTAGGTCCCCTCTCGCCTCTGCTTCCCCTTTCCCCTCCCTCCTCATGCCTCCCCCCATCCCGCCAACTCACAGGATCCGGCGCAGAGCAACACCCAGAAGCAGCACCGATGCCGGCGTCGGGATCCCCGCGCAGCAGCCTCCGCCATGTCCTACCCGGCCCGCTCTCCTTGGTCCAACTGAGCCAGCCGAGGCGAGAGGGCTCAGCGCGCAGGTGAGAAGGCGGCCGCTCCCGATTGGCTCCCCGAGCCGCCCGTCGCTGCCTTTTCCCCGCCCTTGCACAGGTGTAGCGACGCAAGACGGGGGCGGGAGGAAAACCTTCGGCCGCGCCCGTTGCTCTCTCGCGGCTTCCTGGCCGGGGAACTTCCCAGGCTTGCTGCTAGGAGGGCAGGGAAGGCGGGCGGTGTTGGAGTGGTGGTCAGGCCGTGCCCTTTCGTGGGCAGGGGGCGCTGCGCGCATTATAGTCTAGAATGGGACCGTGTTGGTAGGAAAAAGAGGTGCCGGAGCTCATTAGCACAGCTGATTTGCATATACCACACAGCCCTGACATCACTGGAAGGTGAATTAACAACTGATTTGCATATACCACACAGCCCTGACATCACTGGAAGGTGAATCAAATTATATCTGCTCAGCATCTACCTTAAAACGCTTCTTGAATTATAATAAAACCTTACTCCCGTCATACTTTTAAAATTACTTTCACCTATGTGGCATCGTGCCACTGGCATGATGAAGATTTCCATCTGTCTGCTTTATATGTTTTGGTTCTTTTCCCATTTTTTCCCCGGGGGAAATATTCTTAAGAGTTCAGCAAAATTCACACAGAGGGCTTGAACAATTAGAGCCAGAATAACGATTAGGCCAAGTAGGCACTGGCCTACGGGCCCCTACGCCTTTAGGGCCCCCAGGCCAGCTCCCCGCCCCCCCCCACCGTTTCCCCCCTGCTTGCAGCCCTCCTAGCCTGCATGCTCAGTCAGCAACTGAGCTGCTCTTTGCCTGACTGGTCTAGCGCAGCTGCTGCCGTTGTCTCCAAGTTTGCCTTTCCCCCACAGCTTAGTAAAAGGGGCTTTTAAGAAGGTGCCTGCAGGCTGCAGCGAGGGCCTTGGGCAGTGGGGCAGGTGCTCAGTCTCTGAGATAATTTGTGAGGGGCCCTCCAAGATTTCGACTGCCTAGGGGCCTCCACAGGGTTTAATCTGGCACTGTGATCAATGAAGCCCAGAAGCAAGTATGGGGGGTGGGGTTAAGAAAAAAAGAGCACAATAAAATTTAGAAGTTCTGGAGCTCCGTGTCTGTGAGCTCCTGCCCAAAATGAGGCCTGAATAGGACAAAATATTTTCCCTGCATCCAGAAAAGTAGCTGGTCAAGATGAAGATCCTTTCCTCCAGGTGCTACTTTTCCACTTGGAGGGATATATTTTTGCATTCAGGTTTGTTTGTTTTTTAAATCAATAGTACAGTCCCAATATAAGTTTATCTTCTAGGTGTTTAGCTAGGGATTACGGATTTTTAACACATATATGGTATTTATACTCTATTTTTTTAGATCACTACAGATACATTTTAATAATTTTACAACAATCCTGCTGGGTAGAACATTATCCCCATCTTGCATACTTGCAGAAGGAGACTGGTGAGACAGAGAAAGTAGTTTAGTTCCTGAGAGCTTTAAGAACATAAGAGAACATAAGAGAAGCCATGCTAGATCAGGCCAATGGCCCATCCAGTCCAACATTCTGTGTCACACAGCGGCCAAATATATATATATATATACACACACACACACTGTGGCTAATAGCCACTGATGGACCTCTGCTCCATATTTTTATCTAACCCCTTCTTGAAGGTGGCTATGCTTGTGGACGCCACCACCTCCTGTGGCAGTGAATTCCACATGTTAATCACCCTTTGGGTGAAGAAGTACTTCCTTTTATCCGTTTTAACCTGTCTGCTCAGCAATTTCATCGAATGCCCACGAGTTCTTGTATTGTGAGAAAGGGAGAAAAGTACTTCTTTCTCTACTTTCTCCATCCCATGCATTATCTTGTAAACTTCTATCATGTCACCCCTCAGTCGACGTTTCTCCAAGCTAAAGAGCCCTAAGCGTTTCAACCTTTCTTCATAGGGAAGGTGTTCCAGCCCTTTAATCATTTTAGTTGCCCTTTTCTGAACTTTCTCCAATGCTATAATAACCTTTTTGAGGTGCGGCGACCAGAACTGCACACAGTACTCCAAATGAGACCGCACCATCGATTTATACAGAGGCATTATGATACTGGCTGATTTGTTTTCAATTCCCTTCCTAATAATTCCCAGCATGGCGTTGGCCTTTTTTATTGCAAACGCACACTGTCTTGACATTTTCAGTGAATTATCTACCATGACCCCAAGATCTCTCTCTTGGTCTGTCTCTGCCAGTTCACACCCCATCAACTTGTATTTGTAGCTGGGATTCTTGGCCCCAATGTGCATTACTTTGCACTTGGCCACATTGAACCGCATCTGCCACGTTGACGCCCACTCACCCAGCCTCAACAGATCCCTTTGGAGTTCCTCACAATTCATAGGCTTTAATTCATAGGCTTCCTAATTTGTATTTCACAGTAACGATCCTAAACAGAAACACACCTATTGAATCATAGAATCATAGAGTTGGAAGGGACCTCTAGGGTCATCTAGTCCAACCCCCTGCACAATGCAGGAAACTCACAAACACTTCCCCCTAAATTCACAGGATCTTCATTGCTGTCAGATGACCATCTAGCCTTTGTTTAAAAACCTCCAAGGAAGGAGAGCCCACCACCTCCCAAGACAGCCTGTTCCACTGAGGAATCACTCTAACGGTCAGGAAATTCTTCCTAATGTTGAGCCGGAAACTCTTTTGATTTAATTTCAACCCATTGGTTCTGGTCCTACCTTCCGGGGCCACAGAAAACAATTACATACCATCCTCTATATGACAGCCCTTCAAGTACTTGAAGATGGTGATCATATCACCTCTCAGCCACCTCCTCTCCAGGCTAAACATCCCCAGCTCCTTCAACCTTTCCTCATAGGACTTGTTCTCCAGACCCCTCATTCATTTCCATGGATTTAATAAGAGTGTAACTCTGTTTAGGATTTTGCCACCAGTTCCTTAGGTGTTGCGATTGTACATTTCACCAGGCACAATTTATTTAAAAAAAACAAAACAAATAATCTTACCTAGTAAGAATAACAGATACAACTGCTCATGATTAGGGAGTGCACTACCAAATTAAAGCATGTTCATATTCTGGTTTTAGATTGTCTCCGTTTGGAATTATCTAAGCAGCATCTGATTGTTGTAAGTCAACATGTTGAACAGAACTTCTGCACACTGTTGGGGAGGGGGAAAGAGCAGTTACGGTGTGTTATCTTTGATATCTGAGCAGGTGTAGATTTCCTTCCCACGTTCTTCCAAAAAAGAAGCAAATTTAACTTAATGGTGGCCTGGAATCCAGCAACCTGCACATTAAGCACATCTATTAAGTTCCAGATGCAGGATATGTGCATTCACATTCATGTGCAAGAATTCACCAACTGGGATTCAATCTGGTTTGGGAAGCCTTCAGTCCCAGAAGGTCGAACCAGAATCAACAGGTGAAATTAAATCAAAGTTTTCAGCTAAACATTAAGAACTTCCTGACAGAGCAGTTCCTCAGTGGAACAGGCTTCCTCTGGAGATGGTGGGCTCTCCTTTTTTGGAGATTTTTTAAAGAGAGGCTAGTTGGCCGTCTGACAGAAATGCTGATTCTGTGAACTTATGTAAATCATGGGAAGGAGGGCAGGAAGGGTTGCATCACTGTTTAGTTCTCATGGCCCTTTCTTATATGCCCAGAGAAATGCTGTTTGCCACTTTGGGTTCAGGCAGCGATTTGTCTCTGGGCCAGTTTGGCCAGGCACCCTGGAGGTTTTTTGCCATCTTCTGAGCTTGGAGCAGGGATCACTGGGTGTGTGTGTGGGAGGGGAGGTATTTGTGAATTTCCTGCATTGTGTGGGTAGTTGAACTAGATGACCTTCCAACTCTATTATTCACTTACCAGCAGACCCAGATGGTGAGTTCAGGCTATTAAATGCTGATTGCTAAGGTTTTAGGGTCTTTCCTGAAACCATTCCTTTTGTACCAAATAAGGTGTGTTCATATGTTCCCAGTGCAGCATTATTTCAAGGATAGGAGATTATGATGTTAAAATGCTTTTCAAAACCATCACCACATATCATGGGAGGTTCATCAAGACATGCTGGATTTATAGCACAACCCTAAGAATATTTTCCTGATAGTAAACCCCATTGAATAGACGTGAGGAAGATTCTGAGTAAGAACATCTGCTTAGGAGTGCTTACTGAAGGAGCAATCGTAGATAGGTCTACTCAGAAGCAAATCACTGACATTGCACGCAAAAGGATTTACTCCCAGGTTAAGCATGCCTCAGATTGCAGCCTTGCACATCCGAGTTGGGAGTTTAACTGAGCAGCCCACACAGATTGCTTTGGATTGTTATGCAATCGTAAAGTACAGGTCAAGGTATTGTATACTTTCTGGAAGGAATTTCCACACATGGGGGGAGGGAATTCTCATATGGACATGGCATGTCATCTTTGTGTACCTGACTGTACAGATCATTTCTCATAAGCTCAGTTCCTTTCTCCATTGCCCATAACAAAGTTTCCTTCAATATCCGCCCCACTGATTGTAATGGTTTATGATTTTATTAAGGCACAGGTCTTCTAGTATGTATATGTTCACAGTCTTACACAAAAATACTTCTGCTGGGAGGCAAAAGAGATATGATATGATAAAGCTTTATATAATTATGCATGAAGTGGGAAAAGCGGATAGAGAGCACTTTCCCTCCCTCTCCCATAATGCTAGGATTCGGGGCGTGCAATGAAGTTCATAGACAGTAAATTAGGAGGAACAAATGGAAACGCTTCTTGATTAATCCATGAGGGATTACATTATAGGAGGAGTGATGGCCATGAACACAGACAGTTTTAAAAATGGATTAGAGAGCTTCATAGCAAGAAGTCCCATCAGTGGCTTCTAGTCATGGGTGACATAAGAGAAAGCAGGCAATATCAGGGGCAGGCTTTGGCCTCTGGCCTGTTTGTTGGCCCTCCAGAGCAACATATTGGCTGCTGTGTGAGACAGAATGCTGGACTAGATGAACCAGCGGTCTGATCCAGCAAGGCACATCTTAGTCTATTTTGTTTGGGAACCCTCCCACCTGGCAAAAAGCCAAGAGGGTAAAATTTTTGTCCTGAACAAGAAAATAGGCAGCTGTCATAACCAAAGAAAGCCTCTGTGTACTGTTGTTGGACCAATGGAGGAACTGGTTGGCCACCGTGAGACAGGATGCTGGACTAGGTTGACCATTGGTCTGTTCCTTGAGGGCTCTGACATTCTTGGTCCGTCTTGCCTGTTGGGTTTCTCTGCGCAGAAGTGACGTGATGCTCATTTTCTGAGTTTTTAGACGGTGCAGAAACCTTGCCATCCTTAAGAACGTAAGAGCTTTGCTGCATCACACCAAGAGTCTACTTATTCCAACATCTTGCTTTTCTGCAGTAACCACCCGGATACCTTTGAAAGCCTGAAATCAGAGGATGAAATGATAGCCATCCTCCACTTCCTTTGGGAAATGGTGACCAGAATTTTGTATGCAATGTTCCAAACGGCACAAATGCCATAGGTCTATACAAGAGCAAGACGAGACCAACTGATGCATTTCCCTAGCAATCCCTGGCATGAAACTAGACTTTTCCCCATAGCTGCTGACTCACCAAGAACTGACATTTCCATTGATTTAGTCACTGTAACCCCAAGCTCTCTTTTCTGGTTAATCACCAGCTGGGCCCTAAAAGTTCATGTAATGTCATCTCCCCCACCTCTCTTCAGGTACCGTATATTGTGAAATATATGTTATGTCTCATTGAGACGTTTAGCACAAAAAGCCATCCTTTCACAATTTGCAACAAGTTACCAAAGCAGTAAACAATGGTTTCATGTGTCAGATGGAGCCATGAGAGTGTGCTGACCTCTGGCGGTCAATGTTGGTTGGAACTTGCTTTGAAATTTTTTAGCAAGACACAGCAATTGGTGAGCCAAATTCAACTGAGGTGGAGCCATCCTTCCTCACTCCTCTTCCAGAGTACTTGAAGCTGTTTAGATAGGGGGGGGGGGGGGGGACTGTTTTTGCCATGCCACTACCATAATCCAAAGTCCCTTCCTTACGTTTCCATTTGGGCAGGAGATAATTTCTACATCAGAAAAGTTTGGGCGCTATCGGTTAGATCATTTTCCTCACCTAAAATGGCATCTAAAATGCAAAGCCATAACAACAATTATGGTGCACTTTCCAATTTAGGATTTCCAGATCTGACTCAAAAAATATCTGGGGACCTTGGCAGTGGAGCCAGGACCAAGGGTGTGACAAGCATGATTGAACTCTGAAGGGAGCTCTGGCCATCGCATTTAAAGAGGTTACACACCTTTTAAATACCTTCCCTCCATTTGGAAATAATGAAAGATAGGGGCACCTTCTTTTGGGGCTCATAGAATTGGATCCCCTGGTCCAATCCTTTTGAAACTTGGAAGGTAATTTGGGGAGAAGCGCTGAACGTTATGTTGAAATTTTGGTGCCACTATCTTAAAAAACAGCCCCCCCAGATAAATTCTCCATTATACTTTATGGGAACTGGTCTCCATAGGGTATAACGGAGTGCCCAGCAGACATTTCCTCCCCACCTCTACACTTTCTGATAACCTTGAGAGGGGGGACTCCAGACCAGGAGTTCCCCTGCCCGAGCTGGGGATTGGCACCCCTATTTCAATTTAGAATCCATGCAGAAATGCAAGGCGTGTGAAATCTGACAAACCCTATGAGAAGGAACATTTGGCAGTCCTTCTGCATAACCATCAATCTTACGTTTACAGCTAGATGTAAATATATTCACAGTTGCAAACATTCCCCTGCTGAAATGTGTGCACTATGTTGTTTCTGTTACATGAAATTCCCTCCACACACCTTGGGAGTCATCAGCTGCCGTTCCCAGCTGTTCCCTTTCTGCTTCAGAACCATCTTCACATCAGGCCTGAAGTCAGCATCCCCAAGTACTTGCCGAAGACCCACCACTCATGGTCACTTTTATTCAACCCACCTACCCCAGGAAATGGCTTTCAGCGACCCTTTCCCCAATTTCACCTCCTGAAGGGATTATCCTTCTTCAGGTCTGTCCCATCCTTACAGCCAGGACTTTGCAGGAACTCATTGGCATATTAGGCCACACCCCCTGCCATCAAAGCAGTCAGAACTGCATTCCTGCACACAAAAAAGTCCTGCTTACAAATGCACCCCACCTTCTTCTCCTTTTCCCTCTCATCAATTATGATGCAGCTTGAGTAGGCATTGGCTGCTCTTCCCAGCTTGCTCATTGTTTTGAAGCAGCAGAGGCTGGGAACTGTCCCTGCATCCCTTGGAAGGAGAAGAGGACATTGCTGCTGCCAGGTAACATCTACCCAGGAGGGTAACTATGCAAGCAACAGGTGCCAAGGAACAGGAGCAGCCCCAGATGGCACAGTTTGAAACAGATGGAGGTGTGCGGGATCAACTGGTGCTCTTTAGTGCCACTTGCCTGCTCATCTGCCAGTGCTTCTCCCAAGAAGAAAGGGAGATTTCCTTAGTTCCATTCCGAGTTCAATCCTTTGGGGCCTCTCCAATTATAGGCTCTCACATATGGAAGCTAGGAATAACCTCTCTATCTCAGACTTCAGAGTATTGCTACCTGGTGTTTGCTACCAATACTGGGCTAGCTTGACTACTCTGACTCAGCTTTGTATGTTTTTCATACAGATAAGTGAACATATGAAACTACCTTATCTTGAATCAGACCATGGTCCCTCAAGGTCAGTATTGACTACTCAAGACCAGCAGCAGCTCTCCAGGGTCTCAGGCAAGAGGTGTTTCACATCACTTACTACCTAGCTGGCGACTACAAGCATAGCCAGCTTCAAGAGGGTATTGGATCAACATATGGAGCAGAGATCCATCAGTGGCTATTAGCCACAGCGTATTGTTGGAACTTTCTGTCCAGGGCAAGTGATGCTCTGTATTCTTGGTGCTTGGGAGGAGCAACAGTGGGAGGGCTTCTAATGTCCTGGCCTTACTGATGGACCTCCTGATGGCACCTGGGTTTTTGGCCACTGTGTGACACAGAGTGTTGGACTGGATGGGCCACTGGCCTGATCCAACATGGCTTCTCTTATGTTAGTCCTTTAAATGGGAGATGCTGGGGATTGAACTAGGGACCTTCTGCATGCCAAGCAGATGCTCTACCATTGAGCCATGGCCCCTCCCTTGTTTTGTCTGCCCCCTCCCCCCAGTTAAAAGGTGGTTCAGGCAAGAATTGCTGCTTGTGAGGTTGTAGGCAAATTCTGCTTTCATCTCTGTGTTGAAAATAGGTGCAGCAGGTTTTGGGATTTAAAAAAAACAACACCAGATCTTTTTGGCCAGAGGCTGAAACAGCAGGACAAAAGATATATACATTTACATCATGGGAAGCAAAACCACTTTTGGCTCTTTAAAAAACCTATTGTGTTTTAAGACATCATTTGTCAACCATGAAAACCACCAAAGCAGCTACTGCTGAGTTCAACACCAGAAGGGGGAGATTGAGGTCCTAGCTTCAGCAAAGGAGTTGGGCTTTCTGTGATGCACCCAGCCTTTATCTGGGCTTAAGAGGGATGCCAGCTTTCAGGTGGAACTTGGGGATCTTCTGAAATCACAGCTCATCTCCAGACTACAGAAATCAGTTCCTCTGGAGAAAACAGATGCTTTGGAGGGTGGACTTAATGATATTGTCCCTGTCCTCTTCAGGTTCAACCTCCTAAACTCCCCAGAGTTTCCCAACCTGGAGCTGGCAACTCCATCCCCCAGCTAATGGCCAGGGAACCCTAGCAACCTATGTTCCCTCTAAGATGAGTTAGTGTGAGCTAGCTCACAGTTTTATATCTTCCAGCTCACACATCTTTGTCTTACTCAGGAGAAATGGCCCCAGAGCAAACTAATTTATGCAGTAGCTCACAACTTTAGTTCCAGTAGCTCATGAAGTAGAATTTTTGCTCACAAAACTCCACAGCTTAGAGGGAGTGTTGCTAGCAACCCTAGCTATAATCCAGTAGTAGAGCAGATGTTCAGTATGCAATCCCTGGCATCCCCAGATAAAGGATCTCAAGGCAGCAGGTGCTGGGAAAGGCCTTTCCCTGCTTGAGACCCTGAAAAGCCACTGCTGGTGAGGCAAAAATCATACTGGTCTACAGGAGCCAACAGCCAGTACACAGCAGCTCCCATAAGGTCCTGCGATGGCCCATAGTTCAGTGGGGCTGGCAGTGCAGGCTGGGAGCTGCATCTGTACCCACAGGACACGCTGGGCCGAGAGCTGCACTGGGACTGGCAACCCAAACCAGACATGATGCAGTTCCCCAGCTTTGCAGCAGCTCTCTCCCCCATTCCGCCCATCACCAGGTTTGCCACCTCAGTAGCAGTGATGACAGTGGTGAGGACCATGATATGCAGCCACGGTTCAGTTGCATTTGGGTGGGATAGGGAGAGTGCCTTGCAACTGAGACCAAGCAGTGGCTGGGTGGACTTGGGGAGAATTCCTTTGAGTCTTGCAGGTCCCCACTTGTATAGTGCAGAAATTCCAAAAGAAGAATGTTAGCGTGTTTAAAATAAAAATCAAGTGACAGCAGACATAATTATAATAAAGATCAATTCATACTAGCCCTGACCTTGACAGCCTAGGCAAGCCTGATCTCATCAAATCTTGGAAGCTAAGCAGGATTGACTCTGGCAAGTACTTGGATGAGAGACCTCCAGCAATCAGGAGGGCAGGGGCAGGCTCTATTCAGCCACCTCTCTGAATATCCTCCAGGCCCCCAGCAAAGATCAGTCACCAAGAAGATAGATAAGAAGATATAGGATTTATACCACACCTTACACTCTGAATCTCAGAGTCTCAGATGGGCTTACAATCTCCTTTACCTTCCCCCTCCTCCCACAACAGACACCCTGTGAGGTGGGTGGGTGGGGCTGAGAGAGCTCTCCCAGAAGCTGCCCTTTCAAGGACAGCTCTGAAATAGCTATGGCTGACCCAAGGCCATTCCAGCAGGTGCAAGTGGAGGAGTGGGGAATCAAACCCAGTCTTCCCAGATAAGAGTCTGCACACTTAACCACTACACCAAACTGGTTCTCCATGACTTCTAGGTGTATACAAACACACATAAAATACAAAAAGAAAAACATCATTGCATACTGAATTTCATCTTCTGTCATTAAATAATCTACTGGAAGAATTTCACACTCCATAATATCTTTCTGTGGTGGCCCACCCTCCCGGGGAGTGTTCCTAGCCATGGAGCTACAACTGAAAATGCTCAAGTCTTGGCCTATGTAATCCCAAGCATAATTTCTTTGGGCGGGGTGGGGGGCTCTAACTCCAATGAGGCTTTGCAGTTCCGTCAAGGGCCCCAGCAAAATCTTTGACATTGTTTTGGCATGAGAAAATTGAAAGAGCAGCAGATGAATCTTCAGGACACGGCACGCCACCAGCTTTCCTGGAGACTGAAGTCTGCTGCAAAGAAGCCTGGATTCCTTCACACCTCACTTTCCTTCTTTCTCTGACCACTCCTTGTAGCCTCCAGCATAGTTGCGAGCCCTGAGGAGGCAAAAAAAAAAAAGAGTTCCCATATATGAGGCTGAAAAATTGGCAAAACAAAGAATTTGGACGTTACAAGTTCTCCCTCAAAGGCCAAAACAGCTCTGGAAGTGCCACATCAGACTTTTTAAAAACAGAATGTTGTTGCTTAACTGCCACTGAGGACATTCATTATTTAAAGCTACAGTCACTGGTTCTACTATTTTGGGAGCTTTTCACCCCCTAATGTAGATTAAGAAGAAGATGAAGATATTTGATTTATACCCTGCACTACACTCTGAATCTCAGAGTGGCTTACAATCTCCTTTATTTTCCTCCCCCACAACAGACACCCTGTGAGGTGGGTGGGGCTGAGTGAACTCTCACAGAAGCAGCCCTTTCAAGGACAGCTCTGAGAGAGCTATGGCTGACCCAATGCCATTCCAGCAGCTGCAAGTGGAGGAGTGGGGAATCAAATCCGGTTCGGCCAGATAAGAATCTGCACACTTAACCACTATACCAAACTGGCTCTCTAATGTATATTTTTCACTTTAGATTTCAGATTTTTCTGCAAGCTTGGGGCTTTTCTCAGGCTCATAGAAAGATATGTTCTGTCTGTTTATGGTGTCACTCTCTGGATTTAAGTATCCACAGATACGGCCATGTAAAGAATTAGATATACTGATGTTTGATTCAAACAGTAAGTATCACTTAAACTGAAGCTTGTGGGGCAGGGGGAAATATCAGTTTAAAGATCAGTTTCTCTCTTACGAATAACAGGCCACAAGCACCCTGCAGAACCAGACCAAAGTCACATAGGCCAGCATCCTGTTTCTCACAGTGGCCAACCAAACATTGATGGAAATACCACAAAAAGGTCATGAAGGTTCCCCCCCACAGAGACATCCAGGCTAGCAGCCAGAAACAGATTACTTCGTGAGTTTGTCCAACACCTTCGTAAAATAATTTAAGCCAGCTGCCGTTACTGCATTTTGTGAAAGTGAATTCCATAAGACTATGTTAAAACTTTTTTTTCCACCATTAAACATTTAGCAAAGCCTTAAGATAGAATCACAGAGTTGGAAGGGGCCAGAGAGGTCATCTAGTTCAACCCCCTGCTCAAAAGTAAGAGCCTTGTGGGACGTTGTCTAGTTCCACAAGGCTGTAAGATAACACTATTTTGGCTTGCCTTCAAATGAATTTATAGTAGTATAAGAGGATACCCAAGAGGGCTAAAGACACCTGAAATTAATGACACTAGCACCAAAATTGTTTTAAATTATTTATTGTTTTTTGTTCAGTATTTTAACTGTCAAATTCTAGAATTGATTGATTCTTTTAAATGTTTTGCTGTGAGCCACCTGTCGGTGCGGACGCTAGCAGAGTGAGCGGTGTGATGAGCCCGACACTGAGCTCCAGGAAAGAAATCAGCCAGACACCTGCAACTAGTGCCAAAGTAGTGTATTTACAGTATATACAATACGTGCTCACTAGTGCAGTCCAATATATTGATCACAGGAACAAAACGCTCCGCCAGCAATTCAATTCTCAGAAAGAGACCTGTGCATTGCAGACACAGTTCATTTATAGTCCAGTCAGCCAATCCTGGCAGTGCATTGTCATGCTGACTCAGCAGGTTCCTTCACCTGTCCTCAGCCGGCTCAAACCAGCCTGCTGATAAGGTCACTGTGACCTAGCATGCCGGCTAGATCACCAGCTGTCATTACAGAGCTGTCAAAGCTGGGTTAAGATAGATTCTTTATCCAACACCACCCTGAGCCTGCTTCAGTGGGGAGGGCGGGATATAAATCCAATAAATAAATAAAATGCTGGATCAGCCTAGTGAGCCTGAAGACTGGCCTCTTATCTTGTGGACTGATTTGTTAAATTTCAAAGGCGTTATATTCCTCTCTAAACCCTCCCCCCCCCCATACATCTGTTTTTTAACCCTCTGATTTCTAAGCAAACATATCTTAGCCAAGAGTCAGTGCCATCCTTATCTACAAAAGCAGGACTGGAGCAGAGGATCCAGGACTCAACTGCTGGCTAAGGTGAGTTTTTCTTCCTCATCCCATCCTCCCACTGCTTTAGGCTCCAGAAAGTTTTTGCTGCCTTCTAAATTTAATAGTGTGTTTGCAAGGCTGACAGAAGAGGCAGTCTATGGGAAAGTGTTTGCAAGCTGAGTTTTTGCATGAAAGATTGTGTAATGGTATGTTTGTGTTTGAGTTTTATTGTCAGCTCTGGGAGTAAGATGAATCGATCAGCAAACTCCACAGGGGCACTTGTTCGTTTTCAGGAAAGCAGCTGCCTGCCTTGTAGGGATCTTTTCCCTAAAGGTTAAAGACTCAAGTGGAGTGCATGAAATGGCAGTTTGCTCAGTAAATCCATCCTGAAACCATGCAATGGAAATCAGAGCATCTGGCAGGTGAATCACCCACCTTGAAAGGGGATTTCCCCTCCCCAGCAGTGTTCCCTCTAAGCTGAGTTAGTGTGAGCTAGCTCACAGTTTTTTAGCCTCCAGCTCACACATTTTTGTCTTAGCTCAGAAAGGATTGCCTCAGAGCAAGCTAATTTATGCAGTCGCTCACAACTTCAATGCCAGAAGCTCACAAAGTAGAATTTTTGCTCACAAGACTCCACAGCTTAGAGGGAGCATTGCTCCTCAGAGGTCAAAGGCTTTGGGTGAAGGTGTTCAAAACTGTGTTTACACTGAAAAAATCCTAAGAGAGAGAGTGTGTATGCATATAAATGTGTGCATATAAATATATGAAGTACTGTTTTTGTGAAAAGCTCTGCATTGGCTCTTGGTGAAATTCTGAATGCTGAAAAGGGTGGAAATATGGAGGGATTCTGTTTTAGGCACTATAAGTGATTGGTGGGATACTGTGTGTTTAGAATCAAAGAGTTGGAAGGAATCTCCAGGGTCATTTAGTCCAACCCCCTGCACAATGCAGGAAACTCACAAATACCTCCCCCTAAATTCACAGGCCTCATGGCGCAGAGTGGGAAAGCCGCAGTACTGCCCTCTGAGCTCTCTGCTCATGACCTGAGTTCAATCCCAGAGGAAGCTGCGTTCAGGTAGCAAGCACGAGGTTGACTCAGCCTTCCATCCTTCCGGGGTTGGTAAAATGAGTACCCAATTTGCTGGGGGGGAAGTATAGATGACTGGGGAAGGCAATGGCAAACCACCCTGTAAAAAATCTGCCACAAAAACATTGTGAAAGCAATGTCACCCCAGAGTCAGAAACAACTGGTGCTTGCACAGGGGACTACCTTTACCTTTTTAAATTCAAAGGATCCTCATCACTGTCAGATGGCCATCTAGCCTCGATTTAAAAATCTCCAAGGAAGGAGAGCCCACCACCTCCTGAGGAAGCCTGTTCCACAGAGAAACTGCTCTAATGGTCAGGAAGCTCTCAGTTTAGTAGGAAAGTGGAGGGATTCTGTTGAAAGGGTGAGGTTTTTGTTGTGATAGTGTAATTGTATATTGGTATCCTGGGAGGTCGTCCTACAAACAGAAATTGAACCCTGAGGGTTCCCTAGGCCAGATGCTGGCCAGCTGAGAGAAAAAGTAGGGACCTGTGCTTAACCAAACAGATATTTCTTTATTTCTGTCAGGACCATTGGACTCTGTATACTTGTGGGTTAGGCCTGGAGGAAAGGTGGCCAATTGAGGGCAGTTTTGAATGGATGTGTCTGTTTGTGCTAAGAAGGCTTGTGGAAGCCTCATATCCTGCCCAACCAATTTTCCCTTCCCTGTGGATGGAAGAGGTGGCAAAATGCCAGCCTTTCCCACTGGCACATAGGAAAGAAAACAAACCAAACCCTCCCTTCTGTTCTACTGCTAACTGGGGCAGGAAACCTGCTACGTAGAAGTTCCGTTGCTGCTGTGCTGTATTGGCAGCCACAACAGGAAACCAGACAAGCCCATCCCTGTGTGGAAACCACCTTTTCTTGTCGAAACAGAGCTCAAAGCTAATGGGGATGCCAGATTCCAGGTAAGACCTGGGGATCCCCTGGAATTACAGTCCATCCACAGACTATAGAGATCAATTCCCCTGGTGAAAACAGATGATTTGTAGGGTGGGCTTTATGGCATTGTACCCCACTGAGATTCCTGTCATCCCCCCTAGGATCCATCCCCAAACCTCCAGGAATTTCCCAACCTGGGTCTGGCAACCCTACCTCCCACATCCCTTGCTTGTGGCCAGGATGGGTGGGTTTGGCAACCCTAAAAAGGAAAACAGCAGCCTATGTGTATCCCCATCCCCTGTAAAATGGCTTTTTTTAAATAAACAGCCATCTTAACTGATTTATTTGCTGCAGCAGAAACCAGTTCAAAAAGGAGCCAATGCCTAGAACATAAGAGAAGCCATGTTGGATCAGGCCAATGGCCCATCCAGTCCAACACTCTATGTCACACAGTGGCAAAAAAAACCTAGGTACCATCAGGAGGTCCATCAGTGGGGCCAGGACACTAGAAGCCTTCCCACTGTTCCCCCCACCAAAGCACCAAGAATAAAGAGCATCACTGTCCCAGACAGAGAGTTCCAACAATATGCTGTGGCTAATAGCCACTGATAGACCCCTACTCCATATGTTTATCCAATCCCCTCTTGAAGCTGTCTATGCTTGCAGCCGCCACCACCTCCTGTAGCAGTGAATTCCATGGGTTAATCACCCTTTGGGTGAAGAAGTACTTCCTTTTATCACTCCCTACTGCACACACCCCTGAATCCCAAGTTTACCAGTTGGCCTTGTGGGAGAAACGGTACTGTGGAAACCAAGACTCACTTGGTATAGCCAAGTGCCAAGGCTATTTCTGCAGCTCGGGCCCCTCTTTTGCCTATCTGGCAGTGGAAAACCAAGTTTTCATCATCCAGCCGTGGCTTGTTCACCCCATACTTCATTTTAAATGTTTCCGGGTCCATTTTCAAAGCTTCTTCAACCTCTGCCACTGCACAAAAGAGTCAGGGTTAAAAGACGTCAGGCAAACCCTCCACATGAGCAACTGTGTCTCTTGTTTGTTCCATTAAAAGCCTACTGCTGCTTGTAAAAATAAGAGCAGTTAAACCTGTTCCTGTTTACAGCACGAGGGAGAGGACTGAGCAAGAGAACGCCAAAACCAAGGGCAGTATTAGGGGTGACACGGCTGGGCAGTTGCTGCATGCAGCTCACAGCCTTGAGTGGGCTCACCCCTGCAGCAGTTGCAGCTTGCCCTCTCCTCTCTGGGCAGCAGCAATCATAGCATTGGAAGGAGAAAGCAGCATCTCGCCAAAGGTCCTGAAACCTGCCCAGGTCAAAACGGAGCTTTCATGCTCCAAATTCTCAAACTGAAGTAGTACCAGGAAATGAGTTTGACATGGAAGGCTCCATCAAGAGAATGGGACAAGCAAACTTCCCTTATATCAGGGGTAGCCAAACTATGGCTCGGGAGCCACTGTGGCTCTTTCACACATATTGTGTGGCTTTCAAAGCCCCCATCGTCGCATAGGCCAGCTTGGAGAAGGCTTTTGTTTCTTTATATCACTTCTCCAAGCCAAGCTAGCTGTCAGCTTGGAGAATGCAGTTAAATATGTTTTCTTTCCACCTCTCCCTCCCATCTCATCTATTTGCTCTTTCCATTTTTCCTTCCTTCCTTCCAGCTCTCAAACATCTGACGGTCATATCTTGCTGCTTTCAAAGATCTGACATTTATTCTATATGACTCATGTTAAGCAAGTTTGGCTGCCCCTGCCTTATATATTAGCCTTGGAAGGGTTGGGTGGGTTTCCAAAATGGTAAGGGGCCTGGTCCTTTAGGAACAGCTCAGCCCTGCGCATTGCAGAAATGTTCTTTCCCACTTGCAATTCTATGCAACTTTGCATCAAACATCCTGCACCACAGACATTGTAGCATATTGTTCTCACCTGGAATATTAACAGCATTTACAATTTTTCCATTGGCTACTTCTTCTGGTGACCGGACGTCAAAAATCTGGGCCTCCCCTTTGGCCACCAGCTTCTTTACATCCTCATAGGAAATCACTTTTGCTTGTAGAAAGGGAGAAAAAACAAACATGTTTGCCTGTTTCTCAGGGTCTTCTCGACATACGTAGTTATCCTGAGATTTAAAAACCCTGAACTTCTTCCAAGTTCTGATTTATTTATATATGCAAAGGATGGGATTAACACAGTACATCTGGAGGACATAAAACCAATGAAATAACCATGACCATGTGTAAATAGTAAAATTTACACCTGCAGATATACTTCCTCTCCCATTCTTTTTCTTTTTACAAGCTCTTTTTCGCTGTTTTCAAACAGCAGGTAGCCCACAGAATTTTTGTTCGGAAACCTGTGCCACATCACAACACCTCATTACCCAGGAAAAGGCTTCCCCTATTAAATTGCCAAGGTAGAGGGCTGGGGTTAAAGTTGGCCATTCCATGAGAAAGTGATACTACTTTAAAAGGTAAAAAGGTAAAGGTAATCCCCAGCGCAAGCACCAGTCATTTCCGACTCGGGTGACTTTGCTTTCACGTTCTCATGGCAGACTTTTTACACCTTACCCCCAGCAAGCTGGGTACTCATTTTACTGACCTCAGAAGGATGGAAGGCTGAGGCAACCATGAGCTGGCTACCTGAACCCAGCTTCCACCGAAATCGAACTCAGGTCATGAGCAGAGCTTGGACTGCAGTACTGCAGCTTACCACTCTGCAACATGGTACCATGATGGAATGTGTTAGGTAATGGGATCCTTTGCAAGACAAGAGATTCCAGAATTCAAACTGCCCTGGAAATTCCTTTGATTTCCAAGCACTTCTATCTAGAGCCAAGAAAGTTGCCACTTGTTTTTTTACCAGCAGCCACATTCTTGTGTCTTTTAACAGCTGCTTTGTATTAATGTGTTAGATCTTAGGGATCCATTCTGTTGGCAGAGTAATTAACACAGCAAAGGTGTACAACCTGATTAAAGTGTAGATAAAAGTTTATTCAGGAACTAACATACTTGATAGTGAAAAGCAAAGATGGAGATAGGCTCTACTATATCACTAGTGGGGGGGGGACAATTTAGTGTAGTGCATTCACACTATACTAAACAATATATTTTGCAATTGGATTTTTGCTATTCTTAAATCAGTAAAATTTACTTCATTCTTAACACAGTAAAAATCCAGTTGCAAAACACATTAAGTGTAGTGTGAATGCACCCTAAGTGCTGAACTTAGAAAAAGGATATTGCCCAGAGAGTAGCAATCTGGAGATAGGAAAGAAATAGAACTTAACAGGAGAGAGGAGTCTGTCATTACTATCCTATCTAATGGTCTCCTTGCTGGGTCTCCTGTAGGGCCTTCTTCTTTTCTTCTTCATGTAACAGAGATTGCCTGTTCCAACACCTTCATAAAAATATTCCTCTTCCACCAGCTCAGAGCTTGGGAGCTAAGCAAGGTCAGCCATGGCCAGCACTTGAATGGGAGACCACCAAAGAAGACAAGTCACCACTCAGAAGAAGGCAATGGCAAACCATCTCTGCTCACTTATTGAGCACATTAAGCCCCTTATACTGAATCAGATCCTTCATCCATCAAGGTCAGTATTTTCTACTCTGACTGGCAGCAGTTCTCCAGGTTCTTAAGCAGAAAGGTCTTTCACCATCATCTCCTACCTGATCCTTTCAACTGGAGATGCTAGGCATTGAACCTGGAACCTTCTGCATGCCAAGCAGATTCTTCACCCATGAGTCATGGCCCCTCTTGCCTAGACTGCCCTGTTTATGGGGTCACCATGAGTCGGTTGTGACTCACCAGCACATTCTTCTCTGCCAAAGGAGTGCTGGTAGAGTAATTAACAGCAATAGTGCACAACCTGACTGAAGAACAGATAAAAGGTTTATTTAGCAACTAACATACTTGATAGGAGAGAGATAGGTTCCTACTCCATATGTAGCTGAGAAAGACAGAGAGCAAGAGAGAGACACTAAGTGTGGAGCTTTTGAGAAGAAAGAAATTGCCCTAAGAGTCGAGAAATGGAGACAGGCACGGAATGACACGTAACAGGAGGGAGAAGGTGCTGTCCACACTATTCTATCTAATTGTCTTCTTGCTGTCCCCTTGAGGGTTCTCTTCTCTTCCTCTTTGTACACCAGACGTTGCCTTTTCTAACAAGGAGGGCTCTTTGAACCAAAGGAATGCTCTTCTGTCATCAAAAGAGATTCACAGGATAACACTAGGGATGTTAACAGACCTGGAGAAAAATGTCCCATCTCTTGAACAGAGGCATAATGTGCAGAAGAAGGAAGTTGAAGCTTTTCACAAGACACCAAGCAACTTCAGCATCCACCACACTGTGGTGTGGATATATATATTTCTTTAAGAGAACGGTTGTTATGGAAAGAGGTGTATAGGATCTTAGTGGGATGTAGGAAATGGGGAGTAAACGCAGCTGTAGGTATGTGCTGTGAATGCTATTTGGCTGAGACGTTAAGAAACAGATTTGACTTGGAGACAGTAGGGAACAGACAGCTCCGCGCCACCCCTTGGCCCCGCCTGCAAGTCTCAAGGTGCAAGGAGACTTGGCAACACAAAAAGTTGCAAAGTAAAATATTAAAAGCTACGCTTAACTGCTGATTTTCTACCTCCTCTGCAGAGGCTATACAAGAGGGGTTTAGGGTTTGATTTTTTTTTTGTAACTTTCCCACGGCGATCTTGATCCTACCTCTCTCCACGCTGCTCATGTTCACCCGCGCAATATTCGCACCCAGCAGCTTCCGCAAGGCTTTCATTGGCAGCAGGGGCCGGCTTCCTTACTGTCCTCGTAAAGGAGATCGGATTCGAAAGAATCACTTGCACTTGCAAGGCACCGTCTCCAAAGACCGCGAAAGCAAAGCAAGCTCCGAGACGCCACAGGATTTCTCAACCTTGAGACGAGGCTGGCGGGTCTCCTTTTAGGGCTTCATCCCAAACAGGCCTTGCCAACTCCCCCCCCCCCCACCCCTCCGGCTCTTCTGCAGTGCTTTTCAACAGCCTCCGCTTAATTCAAAGTAACAACACCCCCCCCCCCCAAAAAAAAAAACTTTGTACAGGGCAGGTTGGAGGGGAAAAAGCGCACCAGCTAAATTTTAGTTCATGGACGTTGATGACAAAAGTCAAGAATCCTGCACAAACAATAGCAGTAGCGATCTACAGCAAATAACGAGGAGGGGCATACGAGGAAGCCCCTTTGATCCCCTCCCTCTCTTTACAAAGGCTCCCATTTTCCTATTTTGGAGGCGGGAGGAATTGCAAAAACTTTTTTGAAAAGGAAAATAAATTAAGAGTTTTAAAAATGTATTCTTCACCTGTGCCAGTGAACGAGAAGTTTGAGCCTCAGAAATAAATATGCAAAAACCCGGGAGGCTTTCTTTCCCCTTTAGGGAGAGGGATAATAAAAGGAATGACTTAAACTGGCTCAGCCTTAATTTCTCAAGATAGGCTGCGGCCGCTTCTCAACCCATTTTGCAAAATTTGTTAACTCCTCCGAGTTTTATTTAACACACAGAAAGAAGAGGGGAGGCTGCAAGTAGCAGCATCCCGTGGAGGAAACCAGCAAATTTTACACGTTTAGAAACTTCCTCAAAGACGGGGAAAAGAAACGTTTCTGAGGGGGAATGGGAATTGAGCCATATTCCCTAAATTGAAGGAGTGACGTACACATGTGTCCCTTCCTATCAGAATCACCGGAGTTGCTGCTGGGGGCGGAGTGGGTGGGTGTTGGGAAGAGCAGAGAATCGGGCTGTTCCGTAGACGGAGTTGGGCTAGCTTTTGAAGAGCTGCGTTACAAATTCTTTTTTGAAGATGCAAAGAAGTGTCTCTCCCCCCCCCCCCCCGCTTAAGAGGAAAAGCCCCGAAATGTGGAAGAATACAGCTGGGTGGGAGAGTTGCTTGGGAATACAATATGAAAAATGTAGAAGTAAATTAAGTTGGCTGGTGCGTTGTGTACAGCGCAGATTTTGTATAAATTAAGCACAACAGATTTTTTAAAAAACAATTCTATTGAAGGAGGGAATGTCAGCGATTGCAGTTTCTCCCTCCTACCTGTGATAGGAAAAAAACCACACTGGTGGCAGGTCTCCTTTGATGTTGCTCTTGAAGTCAAACCCGACTGTACTGAATAAACGCCGCAGATTTCAATGGGCGTAGTCCCAGCTAGGCGAGCGGAGTATTCAGGGCTGACCCAGTAGGCAAACTAGATGGTTGCCTAGGGTGCCAGCCTTCTGGGGGCACCAAACGAGCACCCCCCCATGTGACTTGGTGACATTATCAGTGCAGGGGGAGAGTGCCAGACAGCCTAGGTCCAGCCCTGAAAATGTTGTGGGGGCTGCCATACAATTTAATGAAATTTGTTTTTAGGAGCAAACTGCAGCTATGACACTGTCATGCCTTTATAAATAATGAAGGGTCTTGACTTCTTTAAGAAAAAAGAAATCTATCATAAGAACATAAGACCCAGTTTATTCATGAAGGGGCAAAACTATACCACCTTGAATTATAATTTTTCCAAGTTTCCATGCTTTAATAGTTCCTGGAAAAACACAAAGCAGCACAGCATGCAAAGGAATATTTTAAAATCTCCCACCCCTGGTTTCATTCCCCCCCCCTTTATTTTCAGGGAGTTCTTTATATGAAGAAAGCATTAAGAATAGGCCTCCCTTCTCCCTCACCACAGGCTAAAATGGTACAGCCCACCAAAACACCTCAGATTTCTTCAGGTGGGCAGCCGTGTTGGTCTGAAGCAGCAATACAAAGTTTGAGTCCAGTGGCACATTTAAGACCAACAAAGATTTTATTCTGGGTATAAACCTTCATCATGTGCATGATACTTCAGTGCTTTCACATGAAAGTTTATACCCAGAATTAAACTTTGTTGGTTTTAATGGTGCCACAGGTCTCAAACTTTGTTCTACCTCAGGATTCTGTTACCTTATTTTACTATATGGGTAGACCCAAAGTCTGATCGTATCAGATATCCAATGAAAATACAGTTTCACAAACATATGCTTATACATTTTATTTTACAGTAAATGCAATTGAGTTTATGAATAGCATTTTTTAATTTTTTGAATTTTAATTTGCAATATGAATGTTATTATGAATTTCATTTTACAATATGATTGCTGTCCATATTGTGCCTTCAACATACAGTGTTTCCCCAGATAACACTCTGCTAGGAAGCCCTAACTCAGGGGCAGAACTTATACTGTGTGGCAGCAATTCCTAAACGGGCATCTCCAGAAAAAAAAATCCACAAAGGGTTGGGGTAGGCCTTTTTCCTCTGCCTGAAACCTTGGAGAGCTGTATATGTTCATATCTTCTTGAAACAAGACCAGTCCCTGCCCGGAGGAATTTGCAGTTGAATATTCCAACGGAGGGACAGGCAGACAAGCAGAGATGGGTAGATGAAGAGGAGGAGGGAAAGAGTTGAGATCACAGAGGGGTTGGGGAGGGGGAGGGGTGTGGATCCCTGCCGAGGAGTCTTCTGGACTGGAGACAGTCATGGCATGGATGTGCTTTGTGGGCTAAATTGACTGCCCCAACCATGCCCTCTGGAAACAAGAGAAGACTCAGGCACTCCAGCACTGTCTTGAGTGTGTGGATTCTTTTCACCTATGTAACGGGTATGTAGGGAATGAGGACAGAAAATGGGAGAAAATTGCTCTGGAATGGTGGAAGAAGAAATGAAGAAGGGAATTTTCATTCTTTGTGTGTTCCTTGTGCTTCTGTTGATATCTGTTTCCATGCTGGTGTGTGTTTTACTTGGTGAAGTGTGTGTGTGTGTAGATGACTGAAAGGTAAGGGGGATGTAAAGTTTATAAAAATATGACTGGCACAGAAAGAGTGAAGAGAGATAAGCGTATGGTCTTTCTCTGTCTCAGGAGCTGAGAATTCTGAAGAATAAAACTGTTCAACAGAAAGTTCATGTTGGATGAATGAAAGCAATATTCCCTCTAAGCTGTGGAGTCTTGTGAGCAAAACTTCTACTTTGTGAGCTGCTGGCATTAAAGTTGTGAGCTACTGCATAAATTAGTTTGCTCTGGGGTCATTTTTCCTGAGCTAAGACAAAAATGTGTGAGCCGGAGGCTAAAAAACTGTGAGCTAGTTCACACTAACTCAGCTTAAAGGGAACACTGAATGAAGGTTTTCTTTTCGGTGCTTGCGGAATGCACTGTTTGTGAAAGGCTACAGTCATGTGACTGCCAGCTAAGATGGGATTTTTAAAAGCATCAGGCTATGGGATAGCTACATGGAGTCTCAATGCACAGAGGCAGTAATAGGTGGCTGGATACTGGGAACAACTAAAAGGGTTGACTGTCTTCTTCATGCCCTGTTTGTGACCTTCCCATTTGGCTGGTCCCTGCTGGAAACAGGATGCTGGAGTAAAGCCTGCAGATCCATTCCACTAATGGTACCACTTCCTCATAGTGCAAGGAGACTTCCCATGATGCCAGAGGTTCTGAGTCTCTTGAGTCAGGGCAATATTTCTTCCAAGGCAGGAAAACAGTGCTGTTAGTTGATCAAAAGAGGACAACCTAAAGGCAACCAGCCTCAGTCCCATCGGTGCCATCTCTGCCCTGCAACACCACCGGCTGTCCCCTCTCTGTCTGAGAGGTTTTTTTTAAACCCTCAATTATTGTCAATTATTTTGAAGAGCTGTCACTTCTGCAGGCACTTCAATTAATTCTCTGGCCTGGGAATCCATCAGAGGGGCTATTCTCATTCCACACAACACCCTGGGGCTCCACCAAGAGGAAGGAAAGAGGTGGCTAGGTACTCTGCAGTGGGATACACAGCCTCATTGTTTACTGCAAACTGTTCCTCTTTGGGTCAGGGCCCATAAGTTAATGGGTCAAGAGTAGAGTTAGTAATTGCTCATCCCCAGCCATCTCTGAAGCAGTTCTGAAAGAATTTTATCTGCCCAGAGCAATTCTGGTAGCAACTACTAAGGGATAGTCTCTATTTTCTGGTCTCTGTTCCTGACTAATCGTTTGTTGCCTCTATTTTTATCTTGTAAGAATTTGAGGTATCATCCTTCAGAATCAAGTGTCCCCTTTCCTCCACATAAAATCTCCAACAATTAAATTTCTGAATGTGTCCTGAGCCCTGTGGCACAGAGTGTTAAAAGCTGCAGTACTGCAGTCCTAAGCTCTGCTCATGACCTGAGTTTGATCCCTGGCCGAAGCTGGGTTTTCAGGTAGCTGGCTCGAGGTTGACTCAGCCTTCCATCCTTTCGAGGTCGGTAAAATGAGTACCCAGCTTGCTGGGGGGAAAGTGTAGATGACTAGGGAAGGCAATGGCAAACCACCCCGTAGAAAGTCTGCTGTGAAAACGTTGTGAAAGCAATGTCACCCCAGAGTCGGAAACCACTGGTGCTTGCACAGGGGACCTTTCCTTTCCAATGGATACAGCCTCGTCTTCAGTGAATAACCATGGGGGGGCATTAAGGTACTCTGCAAGTGCACAGATTGACGTTTAATGCCCTGTAGCTCCTGAATTTTATATTGAATTGTTGCCAATATATTGGAGAACAATTGTGTTTTTCTGTTACTGTGGTTTACTGAAATCCAGCCTCTTGACTTTTAAAACAATGAAGCAGCAATGCTTCAGGTCCTCACAAAAGAGAAAGGCAGGATGTAAACCTAAAAACAAACAAACAACCAAACTAATACAACCTAATTTCTCCCAGGAAACTGATCTCGATTGTTTGGAGATCAACTGTAACAGTAGGAGATCTCCAGGTGCCACCTGGAGGGTGGCAACCCCACCTACCTAATAGGGGTCTAATTATGAGGATAAAATTAAGAAGATAGAACTGTGTGTGCTGCACTGAGCTCCCTGGAAGGTGTGTGCAATAAGAATATACTAGGTGCATTGGTTTCTAGACTTCTCCATGAGTGGTATTGTGAAACAAAAATTGTCAATGGAAGACAGGCATAGCCTGTCAGGAAATGATCCCTCTCTTTTCTTCCAAGTTGCAGGAGCAGTGAAGGTATCAGTGGTGGCTGACAGCATCCAAGTGGTGCAAGGAGGAAGCGTCCTCTTGCCATGTTACTTCCACACCACGGCACCTCTGAACCGCCTCAACATTATCTGGACAGTTGTCCCAGCAGCAGACCCCAACCACCCACAACAAGTTAGTGACAGCAGGGGTGTTTTTTGTTTGCTTGCTTGATTTAGAGTCATGGTAGGGTTGCCAAGTCCAATTCAAGAAATATCTGGGGACTTTGGGGGTGGAGCCAGGAGACATTAGGGGTGGAGCCAAGATCAAGGCTGTGACAAGCATAATTGATCTCCAAAGGGAGTTCTGGCCATCACATTTAAAGGGACAGCACACCTTTTCAATTCCTTCCTTCCATAAGAAATAATAAGCATAGGGGCACCTTCTTTTGGGGCTCATAGAATTGGACCCCCTGGTCCAATCGTTTTGAAACTTGGGGGGTATTTTGGGGGGAGGCACTAGATGCTATACTGAAAATTTGGTGCCTATACCCCAAAAAACAGTCCCCCCTTGAGCCCCAGATACCTGCAGATCAATTCTCCATGATTTTCTATGGGAATAAATCTCCATAGGGAATAATAGAGTTCCCAGAAGACATTTCCCTCCCCTCCTCCCGCTTTCTGACGACCCTGAAGCGGGGGGAGGGCCTCCAAACCAGGGGATCCCCTGCCCCCACCTGGGGATTGGCAACCCTAAGTCATGGTCATTTCCATCCTTGAAGGTCCAGATTCCAGGGCCTAAGTTAGGGGTGGCCAAACTTGCTTAACATAAGAGCCACATAGAATAAATGCTAGATGTTCGAGAGTCGCAAGACATGAACATCAGAGTTCGAGAGCTAGAAGGAAAGAAAATAGAGGAGAGAGATGTGGAAAGAAAGCAACTTTAAAGTTGACTCGTTTGGCTTGGATAAGTGATTTAAAGAGACAAATGCCTTCTCCAAGCCAGCCAGCAGGCTGGTGGGGGCTTTGAGAGCCACACAATATGTGCAAAAGAGCCACATGTGGTACCCGAGCCACAGTCTGGCTACCCCTGGCCTAAGTAGTGTCATGACACACTGGAACTACATTTCCCATGAGGCTAGGTATTCACCTCGCCAAGCCAACAACACGATGCAAGAGGCCATGATATAGTTGCCAACTGTATGTTAAAAAATATGGGGGCAAAGTCTGGGGATGGCAGGATTTGGGAAGGAGGGAACCTCGGCAGGGTCTAATGCCTTAGAGTCCTCCCTCAAAAACAGCCATCTTCTCCAAAGCACCACATCTCTCTGTGGTGTGGAGATAAATTGTACTTCTAGATCTTCAAGCCCTATCTGAAGGCTGACTAGGACTAGCAAACAACTAAGGGAACGAGCCTTCTCAATCGCTGCCCCCCAATAGTGGAACCGACTGCCAGAGGAGGCCAGAGCCTTGCAGGACCTTGCCCAATTCCACAAGGCCTGCAGACAACATTATTTCAGTTAGCTTTTAACTGAAACTGCCGCTATATTAGCTTTATAGGATGCCTAAGAATACTGAATGCCATCTGTAACTGAATGGTAATTAGCACCGGATTGTTTTTAAATTGTTTAACTGTTTTAACTGTTTAATTAATGTTACATTTAATTGTTTATTGTGATTTTATTGTGTACTGTGAGCTGCCCTGAGCCTGCTTCAGCAGGGAGGGCAGGATACCAATTGAATAAACTAACTAACTAGATAGTTCAACTAGGAAGTTCACTGAGTGATCTTGGGTTAATCATTTTATGTCAGTCTAACCTACCTCGTAGAGTTGTTGTGTGGTGGGAAGAAATCATTCATGTCTGTCTGAAGTGAACTCTTCCAAGAAAGCATGAGAGAGAATTGAATCTGTCTTAACATCAGTCAGCCTATGGTTTCTTCAGTCACGGCACTTACTGCTTCTGGCAGACTCTCCAAAGCAGAGTTCTCTTCGCCAGCCTGCCTGTGCCTACAATTCCTGACTATTAGTTTATTACTGGAATATTGGCCACTAAGAATATAAGAAGAGCCCTGCTGGATCAAATCAGTGGTCCATCTAGTCCAGCATTCTGTCTCATACAGTGGCCAACCAGTTCCTCTGGAGGGCCAAGAACAGGGCACAAGGTCTTCCCCTGATATTGGTGCTGGGATTCAGAGGTTTACTGCCTCTGAATGTGCAGATTCCCTTTAGTCACCATGGCTAATAGCCACTGATAGACCTCCCTTCCATAAATCTGTCTAATCCCCTTTTAAAGCTGCTATCCCTGTGGCCATCACTACATCCTTTGGCAGCAAATTCCATCACTGCCCATCAGTTCCATTGAATGCCTTCAAGTTCTAGTAGTCTGGGAGAGAGAGAAAAAATTCTGTTTGCCAACTCTCTCCACCCCATGCGTAATTTTATAAACCTCTATCATGTCACCCTCTAGTTGTCTCTTTTCTAAATTGAAAAGTCCCATACTTCAGCCTTTCCTAATATAGAAGGTACTCCAACCCCCAAGCCAGTATTCCAAATGAGGCCACACCATAAATCTGTGAGGCATTATAATATTGGCTGTTTTATTTTCAGTCTCTTGCCTAATAATCCCTGAAATAGAGTTTGCCTTTTTCACTGCTGCAGCACACTGGGTTGACACTTTCATTGAGCTATCCACTGTGAACAAGATCTTTTTTCCTCAGCACATTCAGACCCAGTAGCCTAGTCTTGAATTTGGGATTTTGTTGTCACCATTATTCACTATAGCCTACTATCATCAATACTGAAAAGGGTCTGCCTTTAACTGGGGCTGCAGGGGACCAGTGTTCCCTCTAAGTTGAGTTAGTGAGAGCTAGCTCAGAGTTTTTTTAGCCTCCAGCTCACACAGTTTTATCTTAGCTCAGAAAAAATAGCCCCAGAGCAAACTAAGTTATGCAGTAGCTCACAGCATCAATGCCAGTAGCGCAAGAAGTAGAACTTTTGCTCACAAGACTCCACCAGTTAGAGGGAGAATTTCAGGTGACCAAACCAGGGAGATTCAAATCTTGTGCTCCACCCACTGAGCAAGGTCCCCTCCTTTCTCAGAGCCTGACCTCTCTTTCCCCCAAGGCCTGGGCTCACCTGGCAACTGCTTGCAGGACTTCCTGCACTGCAGGTGTGATTCAGACCCTTAGTCCAGCAAGGTTGGTCATCTCACTCGGGCTTCCTCTGCTCCACAGGTACTTGCTTATGAGCAGGGAGAAGTAGTGGAGAGCGTCTCCCGCTATACCGGCCGAGTGAGCTTTGCCTTCTCGCCGACCCAGAGTGCCACCATCGTCCTGAATGACACACGCAGCTCAGACAGCGGCACTTACCAATGCAGCGTGATGAACCCGCCAGATACCACCATGCCCAACATTGGGGTCATCCAGCTCACAGTGTTTGGTATGATTGCAACCCTCTTTAGTCCTCAGCTTCCCCGTAAATGCAAGACTACTAAAAGTAGTCATTAGTCATCCAAAGCTTTTATATTTATCAAGGACATATTTATGATACATAATACATAGATCAAGAGTAGAATAATTAAAATATTTCTCTTCTGAACGCAGTTGTATGAATTTACCAAGGTGGATTGTCTTACATTCAGGGTCGTCTTTGTTTTAGACCAATATTGGCAGGGCTTTTTTTGTAGCAGGAACTCCTTTGCATATTAGGCCACACACCCCTAATCCTCCAATAGTTTACAGGGCTCTTAGTACAGGGCCTACTGTAAGATCCAGGAGGATTGGCTACATCAGAGGGGTGTGACCTAATATGCAAAGGAGTTCCTGCTACAAAAAATATCGGTAAATTCGTCTTGGGAGGGAGAAAAACCTCAAGTAGGAAAAACTGCAGGGGAGAATTGGCCAGTGCAGGAGAAGTTAAACTCCTGCACATGTGGCAAGTACCATCAACTTGGTACTTGTGGCAAGTACCATCAACTATGAATTACTAACCCCCAAAATGTCCTCTTGTTAACAGCCTTGCTCAGGTCTTGCAAATGAAGGGCTGTGGCTTCCTTGACTGAGTCAATCCACCAATTCACCTCCTACGTCTTTGAGAACACCAAAAGATACTGGAGGTGGGCAGAAAGAGAAGATATGCTAGGCTGCCATCTACCTTATGACTGCTGCAGAGCCGAAGCAAATAGCCCTTCTCCCTGACCTTGAGAAATGATGCCATAACAAAATGGAAAAAGATAAGCTACCACCTATGTAAGGTGGTATTCTTAACTATGTATTCTTAACTTCAGTGACTCCCACTCATTTGTAAATTTATTATGTAGATGAGCTCTTGCAAAGCTTTTAGGAAGCAGCTCAGCTCTTGCCAAGCTGATCTTACTTGTTCTGATTATTGCTGCTTAGAATATAAGCTGATCTTACTTGTTCTGATTATTGCTGCTTAGAATATAACTGTGGAGTCTCTTCAGGATACATTCTCGCCTCTGAAGAGGGTAAGATGGCAAATCTGTCCATGCAGCAGCAAACACCGTTTAAGGCAGGTCCAAGAATGTTATTCTCTGTCTTACAGTGCCACCATCTAACCCTAGATGTTCCAGCGAGGGCAGTGGGGATGAGGGAGGCACTCTTCAGTTCTCGTGCACAGTGGATGAAGGAACGCCCATACCTACTTTTGCTTGGGAGAAAATCCCACCCACCACGCAGCCGTTGGTGACCAGTTATGAAGGTATTAAGTACGGGTGGGATTGGGCCAGGAGGAGATCTTAATTGTGAGACAATTGGTTGTCCTAGTAGCAGTAAGCAGAGATATTTAGTTTGCCACATTCAAAACTTACCTGCCCAGAGGTAAACTGTGACTGAATATGGATGCTTTGCTCTTAGAAGAAGATATTGGATTTATACCCCACCCTATACTCAGAGCGGTCACAATCTCCCCCCACAACAGACACCCTGTGAGGTAGGTGGGGCTGAGAGAGCTCTCTCAGAAGCTGCCCTTTCAAGGAAAACTCCTACGAGAACTATGGCTGACCCCCAAAACCATTCCAGCAGCTGCAAGTGGAGGAGTGGGGAATCAAGCCTGGTTATCCCAGATAAGAATCTTCACACTTAACCACTACCCCATACTGGCTCTCCTGGTTCATAGTGGCTGCTGGACTTGTACACCATGGTTTTTAAAGATCCATTACAAGAATTGCCTTGATGGATCTGACTGAGAGTCCATCAAGTTCAACATCTTGGTTCTAACAGTGGCCAAGGCATGCATACAGCTGCTTGCCCCCAGCAACTTGTATTCAGAAATACTCAGTCCTTGAATATGGATAAGCAGCATCTTGGACACTCTTCAGTGCAGATCCTGGTGAATTCTGCACTGCAAGACAGCCTCAGTTCCAGCCTTTCATCCAGCTGAGGTTCAGAGGGGGACTGCTGGCCAGTCATAGCAATGATGGCTACTTAGCCATCCTAACCTTCTGCTTGCTTTCCCTTTGGTTCTTGCATTCCCTGTTCTCATGCGGGGCAGATGACTACCACATCCTCCTGACCTTCCACAACCTAACGACAGAGGCCTCTGGTCTTTACTGTTGCACAGTCTCCAATATGCTGGGCTCGGTCTCCTGCTCCTTGGAGCTGCGGGTACATGTCGGTGAGTACGATGGTGCTGGCAAAATCTGAAGGGAAGCTTCTAACGGCAATGAACAAAATACCAAATACATAGTATGGCCTGATTGGGGACTGTATCATTTTGGGCGGCGACAGCAGGACTGCCTTGCCAAGACCTCTTTCCTAGTATGCTTATATATTTTTTAAAAAATGCAACAAAACCTCTCCCCCCAACTGCATGCTGCTAGCACGAAAACTGTAATCATTTGCAGGGAGTAGATCAGCCTACTTTACTCCACTGATAAAACCTCTCTTGGCCGCATTCACAGAGACATGCATTCAGTACAGCCTTAAGAGGGGGAGGGCATATGAAACTGGCATTCTCAAGTCACACCATCGCTCCATCTAGCACAGTATTGTCCGCTTGGGCTGGCAGCAGCTCCACAGAGACAGGAAGAGCTTTCCCAGCTTCCATACCAGTCCCAGAGTTGAGGATAGCAGGGATTAAACCTTAGCTTGTTCTGCATTCAGAAACCATGTGCTCCCCTCCTAGTGAAACCACCTTAAATTAGACTTCACCCAGCTATCTCTCCAAGACCTTGGGAAAGGTGTTTGTTTGGCCATTCTTGCTCTATGTGAGATCCTTTCAAGCAGATATCGGATTCTCAAACTGCAACCTTGAGTGTGCAAAATAGACACTCTGCCGTTACCTCTCCTTCCTGCATAGCAGTGTATCTAAATCTGTATCAGCGAGATTTGGTATTTGCAGTCCAGGTTTCACTTTAGAGGAGGGTTGGAACAAGCTATCCATGAGTGTCAGGTGGGCCATTTACCCAGCATGGCTCCTCCTTGGCCACCAGAGATTTTATTGGCTGTGCAGATTTTTTTTTAGGGAAGGACAGTGGCTCAGTGGTAGAGCATCTGCTTGGTAAGCAGAAGGTCCCAGGTTCAATCCCCGGCATCTCCCACTAAAAAGGGTCCAAGCAAGTAGGCGTGAAAAATCTCAGCTTGAGACCCTGAAGAACTGCTGCCAAGTCTGAGTAGACAATACTGACCTTGATGGACCGAGGGTCTGATTCAGTATAAGGCAGCTTCATATGTTCATATTTTAAAAAAACATTGCATTGGAAGCAGCTGCCACCGCAGCACAAAGATCTTCACTGTGTGGCTGAAATTAAGTTGCAGAAGCCACTTTGTGGCTGTGCCCACCACCCTGTGTTAGAATTCCAGAGGTGCCCATATGCTGATAAAGGCTGAGGACCTGCTGTAGAGGAATCACATTACTACGGATGCAGCATGCAAGAGCAAAAGCAGAGGCTTACACAGGCCCCTGCTCAACCTGCAGGGAAGAAGCTTTTTAGCTCAGAGGGTGTATGAGTCTTCCCCTGAGGCACAGCACCTTTTTAAGACAAACTCATTGGATCTGTTACCTAGCAGAATCCTTTGCAGATGAAAGATTAATAGTTGCATAGGAATTTGAATTGGGGTAGGAGCTCATGTGTAGCAGGGAGAATGCATAGCACCAACCAGAAGTTTCACTTCTTCCATGGTATCTGGAGTCAAGGTAGCAAACACAAGAGACAGCAATCAGGAAATCCTGAGTTCAAAGTCACCAGGTAGCTTTGATCACGATTTCCCCCGCCCCCCACAAACACACACATCCTTGTGCTTTAGACACTCAAAAGCCATATATGCTATGGATTTAGATCTGAAAACGATTTTGGGAAGATTTGCGTGCTATTCCCATACCCACTGAACAGAGGCTGTCTTTCTAAATCCCCTCCCTTACACAGCTCTTCAAAGCCAGTTTAGCGTAGAGATTAAGAATGCTGAACAGGTGGAGATTAATGGGCTAGACCTGACTCTGCCCTGAAACAGACTGAACTGGCCACATACACATTTCACCCTAAACTAACTCAAAAGGCCATTCAAGGATAAAATGAAGCAGAACCACATTTTGAGTTCATTTAGGGAAGGACAAATTTAAATTTTATACACGCAAGAAAGCTACATGAAGCCCATTGTCCTCCTTTGCTTTGAGCCAGCTATAGCCATTGTTCTGCCTTGCAGGCTAAGGTGAGCTGCAGAGGATAACTCAAGATGGTGGCACCTAAGTTCTAACGTCAGCACTCTTGCATTTCAGCCCCCCGTAGCAGCACCTCCCTGGTGGTGGGGATCACCCTCATGCTCATCATGGGCCTTGTTCTGCTGACCCTCTTTGCTCTGGTCCTGTGGCTGCATCATCACAGCAGGAACAAGTGGGAGGAGGATGACTCGTACAATGAGATCAGGTAAGCCAGCAGGGTGGCAAACCGCACGTGTTTGGGCCTTCCTTTCCTTGCGCACTCATCTGTGATAAGAGTTCCCAATATGAGTTCCAGTGTGCATTTAAGCTCTTCAAAAGCTGAGCCTGTCAAAGCAAAGCGCTGTACAAGGTAAGAGTGGAGTAGAACCAAAGAGTTTCCCACAAATTCCTAGAGTGTCCTGATGCAATACGTCACTTCTTGGTGACGTCATTGTGCCGCTCCCCGAGGGGGACTTGACAACCCTAGTAAAGGTTGTTTCAAAGAAATAAACAGCCCTAATGTGACTATCTGTATGTTACCTTCTCTAAGTCAGACTGATTCACTCACCCTCGAGTGAGGGAACCCTCCTGCTACAGCTGTTCCGGAGAGCACTCCTCTGTCTGCAGCCTCTTCAGAGAGAGCAGACTTCCTTTCCAGCCAGGCCTTTTATGTTTTCCTTCCAGGTCCTACCCCCTCTGGGCTAGTTTTCCCTCCAAAATTCTGCCACCTAATCAAAGGTACAGAAGGAATCCTGGGAGATGTAGGCCTATTAACAACTCCTAGGCAGGCTTCTTCCTGCCCTCTAGGCTGCACTAGGCGTCAGATCATGACAAGCTCTGAGAAAACATGGCACTGACCCAGGTTGCTGCTTGTGGAAGAGTGGGGAATCAAACCCAGTTCTCTCAGATTGGAGTCCACACACCTGGCTCAAAAGCAAAGTATATTGAACAAACTCAAATTTAATTTTATGCACACAACATTATAGGTTATTCTGAAAGGTCAGGTGGCAGCAGATGCGACAGATTTCACTTACATAAATTCAAATGGAAAAAAGTGTAATAAGATTATTTGGTGGTGTTGCCAGCTGTATGCTAAGTTATGTTAAAAGACATAAGGCTTGAAGATTTTCAGAACAGTGACAACCTTCCGCTGTGTCTCCCCCACAGAAACACCATGTTTTAGTTATCTGAGAGACCACGGTGATGTAGAGCTTGCTCAGGAATGAAGTATTCTCAAACCCTTAAAACCAAGACCAGCACCAACACTCTGCTTTAGAAAAACCATAGAACAGTGTAGTTTACATTCAAGAATTTTTAGATCCAGATCCGTTGATAACACAGTATGGAGCTGTTAGAAATGTTCTTACCTACTTGTACTTGCTAGCATATTACTAGCTCTGATAACTTAAATCAAGCTCAGTCAGCGGTTTGATAAAAAGTGCAAGGATAGATTTCTTCTTGGAGACCATGGCCTGGATCTTGCATAAAGATCACACAAGAACCATGGACCTTCCCTGCAACCCAACTGTTCCATCAAACCCTGATGTTTATTCCTGGGGTCATAGGAAAGATGTGGAACGATAGCCATATGATAAGTGGAGGTGAGGGTGAAAGCACTTCCTCTTGGGAAGATCTCTAGCTTCTAAACGCTAATTTGAACTAGAATAGGAATGGCCAGACTGCGGCTTGGGAGCCACATGTGGCTCTTTTCACATATTGTGTGGTTCTCAAAGCCCCCACTGCCCCGTTGGCTGCTTGGAGAAGACTGCAGATTTATACCCCGCCCTTCTCTCTGAATCAGAGACTCTGAGTGGCTTACAGTCTCCTGTATCTTCTCCCCCCACAACAGACACCCTGTGAGGTGGGTGGGGCTGAGAGGGCTCTCACAGCAGCTGCCCTTTCAAGGATAACTCCTGCAAGAGCTATGGCTAACCTAAGGCCATTCCAGCAGCTGCAAGCAGAGGAGTGGGGAATCAAACCCGGTTCTCCCAGATAAGAGTCCGTACACTTAACCACTACACCAAACGGAATGCATTTAAAGTTGCTTTCTTTCTACTTCTTCCTTCCTCCCAGACTTGACAATCTCTCATTTGGACGGTTGATTGTTTCCAAGAGTCCCCCTGGGGACATTTCTATATCCAGCCCTACAACCCAGCCTCTCTGGATCTTCACAAGCTCCACTCCCAACACCACTTATGCCCATCGGGAACGGAGACTCCAGCCTGGGACTGCGAGCCGGGTCATGCTTCCAGGAGGGCTAAGAGAGCCCACATTAGCACACCAGGGAAGGCAAATAAGCAACAGCCTTTCTGAGCATCACACATCCTCATCTGGAAGCGAGGAAGAGAAGCAACCCTTGCCCAGCCCTTCCCAGACGCCCACAGGATTCCTGGTGTAGTAGCAGCCACAAAACCTCCATGTGTGAACAGAAGCATTTAATCTGAGCCCGTATATGGATTTGGGAGGCTGGAATTTTTTTCCAGGAGAATCCTGCCTGACAATTCAACATATTTAAGGTGGCTCTGTGCTTTGTAAAGAAAAATACACCATTAACATGGAACATTTTGCTGAACACTGACTGCGGAAGTTGTTAAGGTTAGGATTACAAACATGAGATAGTAGAAAGTTATTTTGGGCAAGTGGCCCCCAAAAGTGAATCTCCAGCATCTTGTTAAAACAGAGGGCAAGCAGTTAGTGGGAAAGCCTCCCCATGTCACTAGACTGAGATAGTGACCCTGGACAGATAAGCTGATGAGCACATAATAGGGCAGCAGCAGAGAATTTCCAAGAGGTCCCAGGTTTTAATCCCTGGCATCTGCAGTGGGACGCTCTCAACTAGAAGGCTCTCTCTCCCTGAGACCCACAGCCAATTGAAGTGAGCTAGAATGAACCAGCAGTCTGTTAAAAAAAAAAGTCTTCATGTGATAAGCTACTCACCCAAGAATACTTAAATAAAAAGTCTGTGGTATCTCCATGCAAAAAGAAATCCATTTTCTTTATATTATTTCGAGCTACGCCTCTGCTATCCTTAAAAGCCAGATAGCTTCTGGAAGAGAATGCGTAAGAAATCTCCCCTTTGGTGAGCATGCAGGGAGAGAAGAGCCCAGCAAAATAACCAAATGGCTGAGGCCATCCTTCCCACTCCCCATGCCCATGATCTCTGCCCCCGTGAGCCAAACCAGGTCAACTTGCAGCCACGGAGGAGGAACAGAATACCCGCAAATGCTTTTCCGTTACATTTTTTAATTTAGAAATTTATGACTGCTTTTTTTTTTACAAAAAAAGAGAGAGAGGAAAAAGTGAATCGACTACATCAGTATCCCAAAGTGCCTCCAAGACGATAACAGCTTCTGCCTGCGGCACACTCACCTCCTTTTGCACTTGGCTTCCATGGTTCGAGATTGGAGTTAATCATCGGGCTGGGGCAGGCGAGTTCAGGTCAAGTAGGGGGAGAAGAGCTGTTCCTGGCACCAGCTCGGGTTCTCTGAGGATGGGGAAGGCCCAACTTCCCCGTCATGGCCTTACAGCAGGGAGGATGGAAGTTTACAGGCAGAGAGCCCTGACTGCAGGGCTCTTCTGTGCTCCAAAGGGTTAAACCCGAGCTAGACTGGAAGAGAGGCCCAGAGAAAGCCATAAAGCAGGCCCTGAGCTCACCTATCAGGATCAGTTCCGCAGCGTAACAGCACCAAGTACATGGACAATGCAGACATTCTGGAAATTATTTGTGGGTGGGAGGGACGGGGTTGGGAGAAGGGAACGTAGGAGAACGTGCAACGTGACTATGTGACTTTGCATGCATGTGGAGATGTGCAGGATAGTTTGAAAGCCCAGATGTGTGCTGCTGCTCAGCAAAAACAAAGAGAGACGCGGGGGAATTAATGGTGAGACAAAAAGACACAACCTGGGGGACCAATTCGGCTATAAAACAAGTACTCTGTCAAGAGTGGCAGCGTCCGACTCAAGGGTGGGGCCAGCCAAGGCAGTGAGGCAAAGCCCCAAGTTCAGTCCCTGGTCCCAGACCGATTTCGCTGCTTTCTGGTTCTGCTCAACAGAATGAGAGCCTGGCTTGGAAGCACCGGGGTGGGGCGAGGGGGCGGGATGAAGGATCCCCATCTTCTACTGTGCCAAAGAGTGCGGTGGTCTGAGCAGGGCCCTGCCAGACTGCTGCAGGTCAGTGGGCGTCCTTAATGATGATCTCCACACCGTGCTGACGCAGCTGCGCTCGCAAGATCAGGTTCTTGTTTTTCAGCTCTTCGACCTGCCCAGTGAGAAAGGAATGGAGAAATAGGCAAGAGGGCTGCAGCTGGGCAGGGATAGGAAGGGGGGGCAACTCCCTCCCCTTTCGCCAATGAAGCAGTGGACATTTCAAAGCCGTGTAGCTGCAGAAGCAGATCCCAGGGGGAGGGCAGCATTCCTGACCCGAAGGATGTCGGCTAACTTGTTAAATCGCCACACCCACAAAGGGGGAAAGGCTCCTGTGTCTTTTAAGAGCCCAGAGAGGGGAGACCAGGGCTTTTTTTGTAGCGGGAACTCCTTTGCATATTAGGCTACACCCCCGATGTAGCCAATCCTCCTGGAGCTTACAGTAGGTCCTGCAAGCTCTTGGAGGATTGGCTACATCAGAGGGATGTAGCCTAATATGCAAAGGAGTTCCTGCTACAAAAAAGCCAAGGGAGGAAGACTACTATTCTAGCACATGCAGCATCTCCAGGGATTTCAGCAAGAAATTCGTAGACGTCCACTGCACTGTCTCTGCACCCTAATCCCTAGACACTATTTTAGAACTGCCACAGATACTAATAAAGGGAACATGGTTAATTCCCCCCCTCCCCTTCCTCATGGGCCCTGCCTGGCTGCGCTGGGAACTCCGCTTTCACCTGCTGCCTCAAAACTTCGTTGTCCATCTGCAGCTGGTCAAGACCTTGAAGCTCCTCCGACAGTCGGAGATTACTCTGCCTCAGCTCCTGAATGTAGTCGCAAGCTTTAGACAGGATCCCACCTTTGCTCTGCAGAGAAACAGAAATTCAGCTGGACGAGGGGGAAGCAGAACTTTGCCTTGGGGGAGGAGGGAACAATTGCCTAAGATCATACCAGCCTGTGGAGCTACTTCCTGGTGGGACAGCCGACTCCTCTGGCTATGAGTGACCCCTCCTTTCCCCTCTTATTGTGGCCACTGATGCAATCACACGCAGACACACAACGCTGTTGCCCTGCATTACCTTGCCCTCCTCACAGTTGGGAAATGGCCCAGGCAGCCTCTCGTTTGTCGTGTGCTGCACAGAAGTAAAACACAGGCCCATTCTATAAGAACACCTCAGTCACTTTTCAGGACAACAAAGGCCTTCAACCCAGGACTGGGAAAGAAGCTTAAATACATTCTGATGTGATTTCCAAATTCTCAGATCCAGAATATGAAGTGAACCTATACACCATCGTTTGACATGTTGTCTGAATTGGGGGGGGGGATCTGACTGGCAAACCATGGTATTTATTTTATTTTTATTTTTTGCCCTCCCCGCCAAAACAGGCTCAGGGTGGCTAACAACATTGTAATATCAACAATAAAACAATAAGAGCAATCACAATAATCAATCAATTAAAAAGTTAAAAACAGTTTACAATTTAAAATTAATATAATTTTAAACAACAGTTTTGGTGCTAAATTTCATGCCATACATTCAGTGATGTTGGTTGAAGGCCATTCGAAATGATGTTGTTTTGCAGGCCTTGTGGAACTGGGCAAGGTCCCACAAGGCTCTAACATCGTCTGGGAGTTGGTTCCAGCAGTGGGGGGCCACAACAGAGAAGACTCTTTCTCTAGTAGCCTTCAATCTCACCTCCCTCAGCCCGGGGATTGCTAATAGGTTTTGTGATCCAGATCTGAGTACCCTCTGGGGAATATATAGGGAGGGACAGTCCCTAAGGTAGGCAGGTCCTCGGTATGAAGTAGGGTTTTCATTCCAGAAGTCCAAGCTCACTTTTGGTGCCATCTTAACTATGGGTTGTCAATTCAGGCATCACATGGAACCAGGGGCAGATAAGCGGACATATGGTTCTAAACCACGGTTTGTCTGTTGGCATATCTGGAAACTCAAATCACAGCCAGGGTATGCAACTGCAGTTAGTGCAAACTGTGCTTTGGTGTGATACCTGAATGGAACCCAGAATTCTCTGACTAACCAGATTTGTAGCAGAAGCTGCTCCCTGACAAACATAAAAATTTGCTCCATCATTATTCTACCAACCACTTGCCAGAGATGCTGTAGGCTGATCCTGCACTGAGCAGGTGGTTGGGACTAGATGGCCCCTTCCAACTCTGTATTCAATTATTCATCCCTGGCTAAGGGCAGCTATGGCCCCGAATTCTAGGATTCCTCAAGTAAGTCTTTTGGACTTAATATTTCTCACTGCTGAAAGACATACCAAGAGAAAAAACACTGCCCCATCTCTTTCTCTAAGTTAACCTCCACAACAAGATTCCACCATTACCTTGCACGTACTGAGTACAAAGACTTTGACGGCTGAATTTACTGGCCCAATTTATGTGGTACATGGTGGTACAGATAGATTGCCTCCGCCCTAGAGGCAGACCAACTCAAGCCCCCTTACCTGTCCAGACTTGGTGTTCTCCATTGAACAGTCCGGGATAATCTTGGACAGCTGCACAATCCAGTTGTTAATCTTGTCCCTGCGCCGACGCTCCACTGGAAGATGGGGATGAAATCAAACCCCGTGAACCAAGGAGAGGGGGGGGGGGGTCTTGTAATCATCCCACATAAAGTGGTTCAGAAGTAACAGCAAGCCAGGGTTGGCAGCTACGTGAATGAACCTAGGAGATCCTCAGGTTCATGTTCCATCCCAGCCCACCTGTAGCAACCAATTTCCCCCCCTGCTTCTGTGGCAAAGTCATATACCAAAACTGGCAAACTACAGTCTGTGCTCTCTGCAGACCACCACATTCCAGGTGTTTGGAATCCTGGTTTGTGCAGAGAGGACAAACAACAGTGATACTGTAGGTCATATCAGAAATCTAGCTATGCCTCTTCAGATCCTGTGCTCCTACCACTTCCTCCCTCCCCCCACCTTAAACTGGCTTGCACCTTATATTCCAAGTCTGAATTCTACCCTAGAGTGCCAATCAAGAAATCTGCATGATGGGGTCAGGCATAGAAAAGGCAGGTGCTTCTCACACACCTGGAACAGGACCGTCAAGTTTGCAGAAAAATCCCAAGAGTTTTTTAAAAATTAGAAATTTAACTCCCCTTTCCAAAAAAAAAACCCCCAACAAACCCCTATAGAGAAAGAATGTGCACAGGCACGCACATTATACCTGAAAAAGGATATTGTACAACTTGAAACAGTGCAAAAAAGAGCAACCAAAATGACGGACTGTGAGGATCAGTTACAGCCGCTTAGGGTTGTTTAGCTTAGAGAAAAGATGAGCAAAGGGAGACATGATAGAGGTCTATAAAATTATGCACGGTGTGGAGACAGTGGACAGGGAAAGCATTTTCTCCCTCTCTCATAATACTAGAACCCCGGAACATCTGCTGAAGCTGAAGGGTGGGAGATTCAATTCAGACAAGGAAATACATAAATTGTGGGACTTGCTGCTACAGGAAGTGGACAGCTATGAAAGGGGAATGGACACATTCATGGAGAATGGGAGCATTAGTGGCTATGAATCACAATGGCTATTAGCCATGACAGATAGCCACTCCTTCCAGCATCAAAGGCCATATGCCTCTTTAAACCTTTGCTGGGGAGCACAGGTGGAAGGATGCTGCTGCAGTCATCCTGCTTGTGGGCTTCCCAGAGGCAGCTGGTTGGTCACTGTGTGAAGAGAATGCCGGACTTGATGGACCATTAGTTTGTTCCAGCACAACTTTTCTTATGTTCTGATCTTCCAAACAACAATTTGACTAAGTTTTTGACTAGCATGAAACTAGATATGGAAGGCATTTCTACACAAGAGGAAAGGGTGGGGGCCAGTGGGAAAGAGGTGGGATTCTCCCTCTTCTGTTAAGTTCTCCTCTTGTTTGGTCCATAACCCACAGAGTCTGTGGGCTACAAATACAAAGGGGGCTAATGCATTAGGTGGACAAAGACATGTCATGGAACACACACTTCTCCCCTCAAATCAAAGCTACTAAGAATGCACTGACTATTCAATCTCCCCAGAAACTACTGCATGTTCCAAAAGAGGAGCAGGAATCAAACTACGCCCACCTGCTCAAAATATTCAACAATCAGGACATTTCCTGCAAGTGGATCCCTCATACACAGGGATCAAGGCCAACCTTTTATTGTTGGAACCCAGCTAAATGGCTTGCAACTGGGATGCTACTGCTTCCTTACCTTCGTTGTGTTGTGCTCGGCGCTTCTCATCCCGAGTCGTTCGTGGAGCTTCAGACTTCCTGCCAGTGAAGAGGAGGAGGGAGATAAATTTTAATACTTGTGTGAGCCAGAGGCCCACCCTCACATGCTGGAGAGAACTGCCCCAGTCCCACGCCACCCATCATTCTCAAGCCAGTCTCCAAGTTGAGTCAAGCAGTGCTGCCAATGCTGTTCCCCAAGGAAGAATACCAGAGACACTGGTGGCCAATCCCTAAAGCAGGAGGGGAGGGCGGCTGGGAAACAACAGAGCACTCACGGGGAATAGGGGTGAGTCCTAGGGGCAATAGACCTCTGTGTTCCACTCTGCAGAACCTCCTGCGGCGACATCATGACAAAAAATTGCCCTAGAGAATTTAGAATGAGAGAGAGTTTCAGGAAAAGAGGTTCACAGCCCTACAGGAGCTGCGGGACATTACTGAGCATCATAGTTATCTTAGTTTTCCACCTGGCACAAGAAGTATCTTTCCCTGAACAGCAGGAGGGATATCCAGGGATGACTATTGGTGTCGCCTGGAGTTACTTACTCAGCTTCGGCTTCTAATTTCAAAAACAGTTTGGTATTTTGTGCAATGGAGGAGGAAGAAGAAGAATTGCAGATTTATATCCTGCCCTCTCTGAATCAGAGACTCAGAACGGCTTACAATCTCCTTTATCTTCTCCCCCCACAACAGACACCCTGTGAGGTGTGTGAGGCTGAGAGGACTCTCACAGCAACTGCCCTTTCAAGGACAACCTCTGCCAGAGCTATGGCTAACCCAAGGCCATTCCAGCAGATGCAAGTGGAGGAGTGGGGAATCAAACCCAGTTCTCCCAGATAAGAGTCTGCACACTTAACCACTACACCAAACTGGCTCTCTCAGTGGTCTCAGCAACTGGTTTATATAGCCCACAAAGAACTTGTTCCACTTTGGTGGGGTGGTTCTGCCAGAAGACTGAGGAAGAAGCGTTCCCGCCCCCCCATCCATTTTGAAGAGCCCAGGCTACACTTGCCAGTAAGCTACTGGGGGTAGGTAGGCTTATTGCCGGATCTTTGGCCAATCTCACATACAAGCCAACCTGACTGACCAGTGCCTGTTGGCGTGGCTTGCCCCAGCAAGGCGTCCGAGTTCTGGGTTGTCACCACAGCGGTGGCTGTGGTCCCTGCCCCAGCCGAAGTGCTGGTGTCAGCCACCGCGGTGGCAGGGTAGTACGTATAGTGCGTCTCAGTGGCTGTGGCTTCTGTCTCAACTGCATCTTCACTGGTGAACGCACCTTGGATGACAGCCTGAGAAGACACAAAAGTGACAGAGTGAAGTGGCCCCTCCAGTCCAACTGCTATGGGCCCTTTTAGGTCAAAGAGGACAGAAAGAATATCAAGATGATCTTTCAGATGGCTGACCAGCTGTCTCTGGCCCCGTCAACCAGAAGCCATCAAAACAGAAACTGAGGGCTGGAGGGGAGAAAAACCTCTGCCTTCATAAGCCACTGTACAACTCTGATAACCACAAGAGGTGGCGGCGGCCACAAGCATAGACAGCTTCAGGAGGGGATTGGATAAACATATGGAGCAGAAGTCCATCAGTGGCTATTAGCCACAGCTTATTGTTGGAACTTTCTGTCTGGGGCAGTGATACTGTGTATTCTTGATGCTTGGGAGAGGGCAGAGTGGGAGGGCTTCTAGTGTCCTGGCCCCACTGATGTACCTCCTGATAGCACCTGGCTTTTTTGGCCACTGTGTGACACAGAGTGTTGGACTGGATGGGCCATTGGCCTGATCCAACATAGCTTATGTTCTTATCCGCCTGCAGTTGTCAACGTTTAAGTTGGCAACAATGACTTAAGATGGCCTTCCTTCTCCTACCCCACCGCCTTCTTATTTTACCTAAGCCAACACCTCAAGCAGCGCTTACCTGTGTCATGGATTGCGTCGCAGGATAGCCGCTGATGGCGCCAGAACCCTCCGTCTGCCCGTCCAGCTGCCCTTCGGCTACCTGTATCACCCTATACATCAACTAAAGAAAAGACCACAGGGAATTCTTCAGAGCTTCTCTAGAAGCAACCCCAAGAACCCACGCCCTCTGCAAATACCTCCATCTCAATACTCCTGCCTCAGCTCCTTGGATTTAGGACTTCTTGCTGCAGTTCTTAAATATTACTGGAAAATTTATGCAAAAGGTAGTTATCATGTCCAGCAGGGGAAACAGAGCCTTCCAAAAGGAAATGGAAAACCATTTTGAGGGTGTGATGATCTTTACGTCAGGTAACATGTATGTCTGGTGAAGTGTTGCCTCCTGTTCCCTCTAGGTGTACACTAGTGTCTTCTATAGAACTGGTAAAAGGAAGGGTGTGCTTTGGATACCAGCAAAGGGTGGAGCAGACAGAGGCGGTCCCGGGAACAAGGGTGTGTGATATGGCCACAATGCATACCAGGACCTGGCCCAGCATAAGAGACCTCCTGAGAAAGCTGTGTAAACCATCTTTAATTCTGTAACAGGAAGAAGGCAGGATATAATAATAATAAACTGTGGCTAACACACCAGTATAGAGACAGAAGGATTGAAGTTATACTCAGCCACAGTTCCAGTCTATATCTTAACTAATTTTTCCATTCTAACTTGCACTGTAAAATGTCTAGATGTTTTATTTTCATCACAGAGGTATCTAGACGGGCACCACTATGTACCCCACAGAGAACCAAGGGCAACGGCAGCTTTCAATCTATACTACAATTCAAGCCATGCACCGCTCTGGTCTTTCCCCCACTTCCACACACACCCATCAAAGATGAAAGAAAGGATACCACTCGCTGAAAGAAGCAAGCATGTCTCACCTGAGCACCCCCATTCTCTGTTCGGAAGACATATTTGATATTAGGGTCGGAAAAGGTTGTGGCTGACTGGATGCTGGCAATGGCCACGCTGGTGGGATCTTCCCCTGTAGCCACTGCACCTTAAGGAAAGAAAAAAAAGGATGCCACAAAGAGGGGAAAGGGAAGGGACAATGTCACTTATCAACTGCCTCCATGCTGCCAGCCGAGCCACTGTGGTGGTGGGACAACATCTGTATGGGACCCTCAGCAAGCAGTGCAGGGAAAAAAAGCACCTCTGCTGTCTAACCCTGCTGCAAGGGCTCAGCATTAATTTCCACTGGGACCTTGGCTGATTTTGTATTCGTCTAACCCAGTTTTCTTCAGGCAGTCTTGATTCATAATCATACAAATAGAAAAGCAGAATATAAATTAATCAACAACAAAAACTGAATTTTTAGGGGGAGGGGGTTGGCAGGGGGAAGGATGCTACCGGGAAAGGAAGTTGGGTGTGTGTGCATGTGTGTTAACTGCTTCCAATTTATGGTGACCCTATAAACTATAGACCTCTGAAACATCCTATCCTTAGCAGCCTTGCTCAGGGTCTTGTAAACGGAGGGGCATGGCTTCCTTTATTGAGTCAGCTCATGTCATGTTGGGTCTCCCTCTTTTCCTGCTGCCTTCAACTTTTCTTAGCATTATTGTCTTTGCCAGGGATTCCTGTCTTCTCATGTGACCAGAGCACGATAATCTCAGTTTAGTCATTTTGGCTTCTAGGAAGAGTTCTAGGGAGGAAGCTGGTACTGCCCTCCAAAAGAAATACACTGGGGGAGGGGGCTGAACTGCTCACCTTCCTGGATTTGCACTGTACCTTCTTCTGTCTCTGTAGCTTTTTGCTGTCTGAAAAGGGATAAAGAAACACATGAAAGGGGCAGCCTTTGGAAATACTTCATTTAAAAAAAATTTAAATAAAATATTTAAAGTATCTGTTTCTTTTTCTTGCTAGAACGACCTGGTAAGATAGGTGCAGGAATCATGCTGACGAAGGAGCGGGGGAGGAGGATATTAGATTTATACTGCATGCTTCACTCGGAGTCTCAGAGTGGCTTATAATCTCCTTTCCCTTCCCCTCCCCACAACAGACACCCTGTGAGGTAGGTGGTGCTGAGAGAGCTCTCCAGTACTGCTCTTGACCAGGACAGCTCTGAGTTATGACTGACCCAAGGTCACTCCAGCAGCTGCATATGGAGGAGTGGAGATCAAACCTGGTTCTCCCAGATAAGAGTCTGCATATTTAACCACTACACCAAACTGTCTTTGAACTAGGACAGATAATTCTGTCAAGTGATACTTGCCCCTGTTAAAGCCCCCATCTCAAAAAAACCAGGGTTTTTTTTTTTCAAAAAGAGATAAAACAAATGGCAGAACTATTGTGGTATGAACACTTTGATGATCATAGTACTCTGCTGTGGTGTGAGTTCTTTGTTTAAAGCATTTCAAAGATTTCATCACATTGATCCTGACAACAGTTCTGTAAGGTAGGCTAGTATTCTTCTCACACTGCAGACAAGGAAATGAGGTTGAAGGAGACTGGTCTGTCCAAGCCAATTAGCCAGGACATAGCACAACTGAGATTTGAGCCATGAGCCCTAAGGCACATTCTCTTAGCCACTCTTGTCAAGAGGAGGTCAGGACACACTTAGATACTCAAAAACCTACCCGAACAGTGGCAGCATACACAAAACACCCCCCAAAAAATCACAATAAAAAGCAATAAACAGCAGCAAAAACCCCCAAACTCAAAATAAAAGGTTACTGCAGAAAGCAGTAGTGAGCGTTAGATGAAAACTAGCTGTCTGGTGCCCAGGAGAACAGGACTGATGCCTAAAACTTACCTGTGACGGCACCTAATTAACAAGGCAGATGATGGTGTTCCATAAAAAAGGCAACAGAACAGAGGATGCTCCAACCAATCTAAATTCTCTAGACAAGGAGATATCAAGAGCCTCAGAAGAGGATTAGAACACAAGAAAATTTATGCAGGATAACCAATGCCCTTGGTGCCTGCTCTCATTTTCCAAGTCAAGCTAAACCTTGGAAGATCTGGGTTCAAATCCCTATTGAACCAAGAAGCTCACTGGTGGACCTTGGGCAGTCACTCTCTCATCTGACCTAAGATAAAATGGGAATATGCTCCTCAGAGGAAGACTGGGATAAAAACATGATGGTCATCTTAGCCTCTTACTCTCACCCCTTCATTTCTCTCCTCTGTTATGCATCAGTAGATCAGACCCTGGATTCTGCTTGTGAGTTCTTCAGAGCCTCGTCATCCAAACCCTGGGAAGTAAAAACAACAACACAGAACTATGAAGATGAAGTCTGATAGGCAAGGCCTGTTTAGTTGCCTCAGCCACAAAGCAATGTTAGTTCCAAAAGTAAAGGGGTACGAGGAGAAGAGGGTCCATCTGCAATTCTTCATTCCTGACAAGTGTTCACAAATGATACCTTAACATTGTCATAGATATCATACCTGGAATTCCAACAGCCACCAGGCTAGGAAAGAAGAAAACTTTGCTTATTGAGGAAGCAAAATTCCAAAGATCCAGAACTCTCACCCTTTTCTATCCCCATCTTCTATTTGCACAGCCTTCCATCCCCTCCCTCTGCTGTGCTCTCCCCTCCTGCTCCAAAAATATAATCTCAGATGGGTACAGGCAGCAGCTATTTTTGTTTCCACAATAAAGTGCTGTGTGTGTCAATGTGTGCTATATATTCATCAATAGCAGCAATAATGATGCCCCTAATAGCTGGGTGCATGTAAGCAGTTTAGGCAGGATTTAATTTCTATTAGCAACTATGCCAACTCACATCATCCAGACACCAGAGAGCAAGAAGAACAGAGCAGCACCACCCCAAGATCTATGAATCTTGCATCCCACATCTCTCCCTTCCCCACATTAGAACTTTAGATTGCACCCAAAATTATAATAAACTGTCAGAGGTCTGGAGGTTTCCCTGGTTGTTTTGTGGAGATTTATGTATACCACTGTCATTGTATAAACAAGTTCAAACAACTGGAGAAAGAGAATATTATTTTATCTGCCTAATACATCTTTCCTGCTCTTCCTCAAAAGAGATCAGGGCAGCCTACATTGTTCGCCCTTCTCCAGAGGGATTGAATGAACACAGGATACAGCGATGGATGAGGAGCATTAAAAAGGTGGGAGAAAAGAACATGTTCCAGGAAGGCTATCCACAAAGATCTTTTCTTACTTTTGACTCTTTGATCTTCCCATCACCTCCTGAAATCTAAACTAATTTCTTCAGGACAGTGACCCAGTTTCCTTCCCCCCCACACCTGACTGTGCCTCCTGAAAGCATTTCAAAGGCAGCAAGTGACCTGCCACACAAGAAGCTGTCTTATTGAGAGTCAGTTATCTACACTGATCGGCAAGAGCTCAAGGTCTCAAGAGTTGGTCTTTAACATCTATATGCGCCCCCTTGGTCAGATAGCACAGAGGTATGGGCTGGGTTGCCATCAATATGCTGATGGGATGGCCGGTCTGGCTGTGTCCCAGAAAAGCTGGACACGCTGCAAGCCGTGGCAGGATGGCTTAGGCTGAGCCGACTGAAGTTGAATCCTTTGTCTGGAGGTCCTTTGCCTGAGTTGTGGTGGTCTGGGCAGGGAAATCCCTTTACCAGCTTTTGATGGTGAGCCACTGACAACGGTGCATAAGGTTAGAAGCTTGGAGGTGCTCCTGGAGCCTGCCTTGATAATGGAAGCCCAGATAGCAGCCACTGCCAAATCTGCATTTTTTCATCTTAGCCGGGTGAGACAGTTGGCCCCCTTCCTTGAGCGCAACGACCTGGCAACTGTGATCCATGCAACGGTCACCTTGAGGTTGGACTACTGTAATGACCTCTACTTGGGGCTGCCCTTGTCTCGAACCCAGAAACTCCAGCTAATGCAGAATGCAGCAGCCAGGCTGTTATTGGGCCTTCCTAGGTGGGAGCACATACAGCCGGGACTACGGGAATTGCACTGGCTGCCAGTAGTATACTGGATTTGCTTCAAGGCGCTGGTCATTACCTTTAAAGCCCTATATGGCCAAGGACCTGCTTATTTTAGGGATCATCTCCCCCCACACGTTCCCCAGAGAGCACTTAGATCTGGATCCCAAAACTTACTATTGATCCCTGGGCCGAGGGAGGCAAGATTAAAATCTACCAGAGAGAGGGCCTTCTTGGTAGCAGCCCCCTACTGGTGGAACCAGTTACCGGAAGACGTGAGGGCCTTGCGGGACCTTGACCAGTTCTGCAAGGCCTGTAAAACCACACTCTTCTGGTTAGCCTTTGATCTAGAGTTACTGTTACTGTGGGAGAAAATGTAAGAATACTGAAGTCATCGGATGCAAAAAAACTACATATGATATCAGCACCAGATTGCTTTAATAATTGTTTAATTATTGAATTTTAAATTGTCGTATTAATGTTCTGCAATTTTTAAACTGATTTCATTTTATTGTTCTGAACTGCCTGAGCCTACTCCAGCAGGGAGGGTGGGATATAAATAAAAAAATAATAAGCAAATGGCAGGATGTCCAGTTGCTTGCCCCCCCACCTAACCTGTGCATTTGCCAACTGTTTCACTGCAATAGCTTCTAATAATTTCTCCTCAGACCACTGGTCTAGCTAGTTCTTCTCTGGCTAGCAGCCACTCTCCAATGTCTCATGCAGAGAAAAGTATTTCCCAACACCTGCTCCCAGAAATCCTTTGAAAGATCAGCAACAGAACCTCCAAGGCCTTCTGTGTACAAAAGGCAGGCTATGGATTCACCTCAGTGAGGCAATCGGCCTCTTCTGCTCAGCACAGTCTACTCTGACTGACAGTAAGTCTTCAGGGTCTATTCCAGCCCTGTTATCCATTGCCCTTTTAACCAAAGCTGCCAGGAATTGGAACCAGGCTCCGTTCTGCCTACAAAGCCATTTTGCTGCCTTTTGCAGCTCTATCATCCTTTTAAGTGGAGACCAATATTCCCTCTAAGCTGTGAAGTCTTGTGAGCAAAAATTCTACTTTGTAAGCTATTGGCATTAAAGTTGTGAGATACTGTATAAATTAGTTTGCTCTGGAGTCATTTTTCCTGAGCTAAATATGTGAGCCAGAGACTAAAAACCTGTGAGCTAGCTCACACTAACTCAGCTTAGAGTGAAAACTGGTGGAGAACATGACCACACACCGGCTCACTACAAGAAAGGCAGAGGGCTGCTCCACCCGGCCACAACAACTCGAGTTAGCTACCCCGTGGTGCAGAGCGGTAAAGCTGTTCTACTGCAGACTGAACTCTCTGCTCATGATCTGAGTTCGATCTCGGCAGACGCTGAGTTCAGGTAGCTGGCTCTAGGTTGACTCAGCCTTCCATCCTTCCGAGGTCGGTAAAATGAGTGCCCAGCTTGCTGGGGGGAAAGTGTAGACGACTGGGGAAGGCAATGGCAAACCACCCCGTAAAAAGTCTGCCGTGAAAACATCGTGATGCGACGTCACCCCAGAGTCGGAAACGACTGGTGCTTGCACCTTTGTTCGCCGCAGCCGCTCCCCTTTGCCTTGGAGAAGCAGCTGCAAAGAAACAAAAGCTACTCTTTCGGAGGCGGCGGCCTCCAGCTTCCCCCTCAGACAAAGCCGGCGCACCTCCTTTGGAGCAGCAGGCCGAAGACCCAGCTCCCCTCACTCACCAAGCCTCGCCTCACCTCCTCCGGGGGAAGCCAGCCTTGCCCGCGGCTCCTCAGACTCCCGAGGCCTCCGAAATGCAGGAAGACGGACGGGCGAACTCTCCACAGCGCCGGGCCTCTCCCCCTTAATCCGGTTGGAGGTTCTCCGGGAGGGGAAGGCGCCGTCCAGGCCCAGTCTTCGACCAAAATTCTCCGATCGGGGTGGGATCCGCTGCAGCGTGTTCCGTCACTTCCGACCCAAACGTGTTTACTTCCGGTCAGGCAGGGCGCAGCCGACGCCCGTACTTTGGGGGTCCTTCGGCGAGAGGGGGCGGGGTTTGTCCTGCCGTCGCGCGTCACTTCCGTCCCTGGAGTTCTTCATTTCCGGTAGAATCTGCGCTAGGAGTCAGGGGCTGAGAGTTCGTTAAGAGAGGAGAAAGTTGAAATTTTTGACAGTTTTATTTTCTTCACTTCTAGTGACTACTGTGGTAAATGACGGCTTCTTCACCTGCTATGGGTGGGCTAGGCAGACATTTTATGCGTGAAAAGCAAAACAAGTCCAGGGGTACGTTAAATAAAGTTTATTCCACTATGAGTTTTCTTGAGATACGATAGCAAGAAAAAAACTCATTTACTCCCATTAGAGAAATAAATGTTTCTCGTCCTTATGTACTATTGTACTATAGCAAAACTTCTGTTTCGTTTTGCTGCAATAGACTAACACGGCTCATCCACTGAAACTTTGTGACTGGCCATGAATGGAAAGTGAGGTTGGGTGCTCCTGAAGCTGCCAGAATTCAAAGAATCCTTCCCTTCTTGTGCAGCTTCTGCCACTACTCAGTACTGAATCCAGTTCCCAGGGAAGCAAGCTCTGATACAATAGTTTAAATTGAGGGAGGTCGAGATTACAGCCCAGGAGCACCTAAATAACTAACAAGATTTCCAGGGTATCATTTACATTGAGGAAGGGATATCGTGTCTAGAATTGTTCACTTTGAGCATGAGCGGGGATGTAAAAATGGGCCCAAATCATTCCCTTATGGTCCAAGACTGGCTGAACTGAAAGGCAACCTATGGGCAGCCAATGTTTCTGAGGGTGTCAAAGAAATAGAATGAAAGTCCTAAAACAAATCAGAAAATGCCTTGCGCAGATGCCTCATGTTGGCCTCATTCAGGCTTTTGTGCAGCAGCTCTGAACCACAAATATTTGGCTTGTATTGGGGGCATCTAAAACTTTTCAGGCTCAACTTAGAAAGATGTTACAACATTGCAGAGATTTACTGTAAACTGTTTTTATTAATTTGTGATGGCAGTTAACTGTTGCTGAATTTAAACGGGCAGCTTTCTAAATGATCTGAGTCTTGAATATTGAAAGTCACCAGTAAGTCTGGGAGAACAACATACCTGTGAAGCACTCAAAAGCTGCTGGAGCTCATTGCCCTCTTCTGGACCGATTAGAAAGTTCTGGACTTTGAGCAGACCAGTCCTATGGGATTCTTTGTCCAGAAGATTGGAATATTGCAGGGCCATCCAAATCAGAGTGATCCCCTTTAAAGCCCACTAATTTCCACCAATGTTCCCTCTAAGCTGTGGAGTCTTGTGAGCAAAAATTCTACTTTACAAGCTACTGGCATTAAAGTTATAAGCTACTTCATGAAGTAGTTTGCTCTGAGGCCATCCTTCCTGAGCTAAGACAAAAATGTGTGAGCCAGAGGCTAAAAAACTGAGCTAGCTCACACTAACAGCTTAAAGGGAACACTGCTTAGGCTCACACTGCTAGCCTTCAAGTGCCTAGTTTTGCTTAGGAGCATGGTATATGTTCAGAAAGGGCCAAACAGAAATCTGTCTAGGTTGGATAAAAATTCTGTTGTGCACATGGGATGCATGGCTAAACTTTTGGATAGTCCAAAAGGTGTATAAAGGCCCATAACAACAGACACTGAACTATCTGGCCCACCTCAAATGCACAATCACGACTTTAGGAGCTTTATTTCAATAGAAAATCTAGTAGAAGCATATTTATTTTAAGATCAAAATAGCACCTGATATTGTTTTATGTTATTTATTATGTGTGTATGTCTGTCTGTTTTTGGTTTACATCAATACTGGCTTTTTAATGACTTTTGTGGAATGTAAGCTGCCCTGATCCTGCTTCGGCGGGGAGGGCAGGATATAAGCCAAATAAAAATAAATAATTTGTGAACTGTCATGGTTTAATTGTTACAGCAGTGACCAGTTCATACGCATGTTTGCTCAGGAAATAAACACAAATTTAAATCAGCAGTCCCGCTTAGAAAATACATATATTTTCTGAACAAAGCATGTGCACTGATCAGCTACCGTAGCAATGAAATGTACTGTAGGCGAACAAAGAGAACCTTTGCACAGAGTGGCATGCAGCATTTAATCAGGGGAAGATCTGCCAGAATATGTGATGATGGCTGCTGGCTTGAAAAAGCATGGCCACCTTCAAGAGGGGTTTAAATAAAAATATGGAGCAGAGGTCCATCAGTGGCTATTAGCCACAGTGTGTGTGTATAAATTTTTTTGGCCACTGTGTGACACAGAGTGTTGGACTGGATGGGCCATTGGCCTGATCCAACATGGCTTCTCTTATGTTCTTAAAAAGGAACTAGACAAATACTTCAAGGATAGGTCTTACTACCATGGCTTCTCTTATGTTCTTCTCTTATGTTCTTAAAAAGGAACTAGACAAATACTTCAAGGATAGGTCTTACTACCAGAATAGCAAAATGAAACTCATATCTGATAAAGGGAGTTTTGGCTCTTGTAAGCTCATACCCTGAAAATCTTGTTGGTCTCTTAAGGGGCTTCAGGACTTGAATCTGGCAATAGTAAAGTAGCATTTCCATGTTCAGTGGCAGCACATACCCAAATAACGCTTGTGGAGGCAACAGCAAGGATGGATAGCTGCCTTCATTCCTTGCCATTAAAGCATCTGTCTGGCCCTTTTGGAATCAGAAAAGTATACTAGGTAGATTTCTACTATGATGCTGCCAAACTCCTGTGTACTTATTTTTGTATTAATTTGTAACCAGTAGAGATACAGGGAGGGAAGGCAGCATGGTATAGCTTGATCTCATCAGATCTTGGGAGTTAAGTAGGATTGTTACTTGAATGGGTGACCACAAAGGAAGACTCTGTAGAGGAAGGCAACGGAAAACCACCTCTGCTTCTCACTTGCTTTGAAAACCCCTTGGTGGGGTGGCCATAACTCAGCCACCACTCGACAACACTTATGCAGAGATGCAACCCAGGTTATGCATACTATTGTTTTTCTGAACATTGATTTCAATCATAGTTTTTCTTCCCCCTTGGCTTATATAATTCATTTACCATGCCAGGAGAATGGAGAGGATGCTGCAGCGACTGCTATGATTTGTTGACCCTGCAGAAATTGTTCAGCCTCAGACATGATCTGCTGCTGATACTGAGTCCTGTCTGAGAACAGCAGAAGTTTTGCTTCTCTATGTGCAAGGATAAGTAAGAGGCAGATGGAAACGTCAGTATTTTGCAAGTTTAGTCATGAGGGACAATGCCTTTACTATATAAACAAAGAATTAATAGAAAAATATGGCCATTAGCAGCTTTGATAAGATGAAAATTCTGTTTATTTTGCCAAAGTTACACACATATATGTTCAGCCCATTGATCTGTCTTGCTCTGTGTTGTCTGCCTTAGTTGGCAATGATTCTCCAAGGTCTTCCCTGGCTCTCCTTGAATCTGGAGTGCTTCTTTAACTAAATGGAGATAGCAAAGGATTGAATCCTGGACCTTCTGCACACAAAGCAAATGCTCTACCTGTGGTCTGTCCATCACCCACTGGCCCTTTACAATTAAGAGTTACAAAACTAGGCATTTTCAAATGGAGTTCTGCACAGCGGGGGGGAAATCTTTGTTTAACAGATCATTGTTTACAAACTGAAAAGGCTTTCTGGTGAGATATTGCAATCTGGAAGAATACAAACTGGATTCTGTTGCAGTATGAGCAACTAACATTTTTCAGGCCATAGCCCAGCACAGAATTAGGCATGGCTAATGCCCCAGTTCCATGATTTAGCTTACAAGGCCAGTCACCTCAGTTACTATCGTGCTGCACCTGGTATCTCTTCTGACAGGGATAAGCGTCTTCTCATCTTTAGCAAGCTCAGCCTGCTCCTGGCCAGGTCATGAGCAATGAAAGGTGCCTCCTGGTTAGGTGAAAGCTGACCTTCTGAAATGACTTCAGATGATGCTTGAGCAAGAAGTGGCTTCCCTGAAAGCAGAAGGTCTGGGGATGCAGCTGTGCCTATGCAACTCAGAGGTCTCAATGAGCGCTGTCCTAAGGGTTTCAGAGCAGGTTTCGGGAAAGGGGGAGGTTTTTCTGCTCTGGGGAGGCTGTGCAGACCCTCGACATCTCCACAGCAATAGGTCTGCATCCTTCTGACCGGCGCTTGAGCCGCATGCCTCTCTTTGGCGAGGGCAACAGCCTCATCAAAGGACATGCTCCCCCCACTGCGCCAGTTGGTCCACCTCTGCTTCTGAGGAGCAGCCCTGCTGCCTTCGCCATGCTTATTCAGCTGATATTTCTGAGCTGGTTCCCCTTTTTCTTCTTCTCTTTTAGAATTTCCACTGCATTTATTTAAATTCCCTGGAAGGGAACACTTCATCTTCTGGAGGTCATCTCCGCCGAACACATCGTTCTTGGACCAATGGCTGCATTTATCCAAACTTGCAGGCGAGGAGCACTGCAAGTTTTGAAGCGTGTCCCCTCTGCTCTCCTCATCCCTGTCATATTTCTCTAGACACACTGGCATAGAATTCCGCTGCTTCTGAAGGGCCCCTGAACCACCGAGGCAGTTACCCGGAGAGGTGGGCATTTCAGAAGACGCAGGAAGACTTTCTACAGATTCACTGCTGTCGGTGGTCAGGCTGGTAGAGCAAGGTGGTTTGCACATAGTGTCCTCATCAGACCCGTTCTTCATCTCATCTTCATCATTCTTATCTGATATTGGTGGGTCAGGCCACAGAATGGATGCTTCCTTGGTAGGAGAGGCTGGCGTTAGGAAAGGAGGGATCTTGGCAAATTGTGGCTTTGGAGGCACAACCGGGAAAGATTTCACCTGCTGGACTCGGACGATGCTGGAGGTCTTTCTCATGGAGACACTTCCATCAGGTTGCATGTTGTGCTTGGGGGCAGCTGAAGTTTCTTCTGGTGGTGCATAATAAGGTTTCCACAGAAGACTTTCTGGACAGCTCTTACGGAAAGAGGCCACGAGCAACGAGGAAGAAGACTCAGTGCAGCTGTCAGACAACGGGACATGGGGAAGGGATGTGTGGGACCAATACTCAAGCTGCTCAGGACTCAAGTCGAGCATAGGGTCAGGCAGAGGTTGCATCTCAGAACATGGCATTTCAGATATACTGCCGGATGAGGGAGAATGTTGGATGTGAGTCTGAGTCAAACTTTGATCTTCCAGTGATGAAGAAGCTTGGGAAATCTCTCTGCTCAGTAGCTGCTGAGCCTCTTGAAGTAGGAACTCACAGTCCACGTGCTCATCAGATGTTCCAGCAACCTCTGGAGTTGGTCCATCAGCCTCTAAGCTGGGCAAGCAAGGAGGCCACTGAACCTGCTCCATTTCTGATGCAACCTGAGCTTGTAGCTGCTGCTCATCCTTGAGGCTTGGTTGAGTTGCCTGAGTTCCATACTCTGGAGCCACAATTTTTTCCTGGTTTTCTTCTGAAGTTCTGAGAGGGTATTCTGCTTGAAGCAAACATCCTCTTTCAAGAAGGAGGTCATCTTCATCTCCAGCATTTGAATCTTTTGCTTGCAAAGACAAAGGCAAACTGGGCTTTATCTCAGTTGCTTTGGTTCCATTCTTTTCAGATGTTTCCAACTCATGGGAATCGCTTCCTGAACTCAGGAACACTCCATCCTCTTCCTCTGCCAAGCTTGGTAGTTCTGAGTCTAAATGCAAATTGGCTAATTGTGGATTGTTTGCTAGAGGAGTGCCTGGCAAAAGTCCCACATCTGCTTCAGATACCGCTGGGTCTGTAGGTGAAATCTCTCCAAGAAGACTGAAGGGTTGATCTTCCATCAGATTTCCTATGAGAGGGAGCTCTGGAGCTTCATTGAAATGCTGAGAATGTTTTAATTCACTAGCTAAAGGGCTGAGATCATCATATGCACTCAGATAGACTTCTTCAGAGTCCACCTCCTTGGAGTGCTCTTCCTTATCCAGACAACCCATGGCTAGATAGTATTGGTCATCTTCCTCATCTGAATGTTCATTCATACACTCCTCAATGGACAGATAGTTCAGTGATGGCACAGCAGAAAATGTCTCCATCTAGAAATGATGGAATAAGGAGGCAGACAAAGAGGAGAATAAAAGGTTTAAACAAGACACCACCCCAACTCATAAACACACTTATTTTTGTCTCATATTTTCTCTTAGTTGTTACTCTGTACTTCTCACTATATACTTACCACCTCTTTCATAGTTCACTCTGATGATGTACTGCTCGCTCAGTGTTCTGGGATAAATACACTGAAGCGATACATATTCGTAATGATTCGCCTAGAGAGAATTGTCCAAAAACTGTTTGTTTTAGTCACTTCCAAAATCTAGTTTTGCAGAATGTCAATGAAGGAAGCAAATAATTGATTGAAAGTACTGGATTAAATCCCTTTAAGGTAAAATGATAAGCTATGTATTAAAATCACTGTTTTACATTATGAGATTGTGATGTGTTAATGATTTATCAGGGAACTAACAAGTATTAAAGAATCTTGAGAGTCCCTTGGACTGCAAGAATATCAAATCAGTCAGTCCTAAGGGAAATCAACCCTGACTGTTCCTTGGAAGGTCAGATGCTGAAGCTGAAGCTGAAGCTGAAATACTTTGGCCACCAAATCAGAAGGGAGCACTCACTGGAGAAGATTCTGATGCTGAGAAAGACAGAAGGCAAAAGAAGAATGGGACGGCAAAATATGAGGTGTCTGGACAGCATTACTGATGCAACTAACACGAATTTGAGCAGACTTCAGAGGATGGTGGAAGACAGGAGGGCCTGGTGTGACTTGGTCCATGGGGTTGCAAAGAGTCAGACTCGACTGTGCGACTGAACAACAACATGTGTGCATGCTTGGAGGTCATGGTTGACTTCCGGTGACCCCTACTGGGGGCTTGGATGTTTTAGAGAAGTGGATTTTTAATCCTTGCCTCTGCATCCTGGTGCTGGTATTCCTTGGAGGTCTCCCATCCAAGTACTTGCCAGGGTTGGCCCTGCTTAGCTTCCAGGATCTGACCAGATTAGTCTTGCCTGGGCTAGCCACATCAGGGCTGCATGTGTCCATGTTAACTGGTGACCAGTCTCTAGGTTTCTCAGGCAAAGAAGAATTAATCCTAATACCTATGACCTAAGATCCTTTCTAACTGGAGCTGTCAGGAATTCAGACTGGGATTTTCTGTATGCTGTACTACTGAGATGCGAGCTTTTAAAAAAATGTCACAATTATAAGAAGTTACTAAGGCAGACCATTAGTCCATTGTATTCAGTAACAGTCTTTCTAAAACCTGCTACTGGGGACCCTTAACTGGAGATGTCAGGATTTAAACTGTGGACTTTCTGCATGCATAGCATGTCCTCTATCCACTGAACTACAGCTCTGTCCTTCCACAACTTCTCTTGCTGACATTGGTGATAACCTACTTATCCAAGTCTTCATATTACTTCCTCCTTCCATTTCTTGCTATGAAAATACCAATATTCAGAAGAAGAACCTTAAAGAAGCTTCTGAAATTTGGGCAACCTCAAAATATTTCTATTCATCCCTTCATGTCCTGGAACCTGTGAACAATTATCTGATAGATGAAACACAGCAATAGGGAGGGCAGACACTGGTGATTGGACAAAAAACTGTGGACAGTGCAACATTGTTGAACAATGAAATGGAAAAGGTCACCTCAGCCATAAACTAAAACAGAGGGCATTGGCTTCTTTAGGTAACTGTCCATTGTGGATAAATACACAGACAGCCATTGAGAATTCTAGCCAGCCAGATGAACTGTCTTTTGAACTATGCAAATATTTTTCCCCAGCATAACTAACCTGCCAGCTTTCTCCCATCATTTCATTCATGAATCCACTTCCCATATCATCATCCATGGCTGGGAAGTCATCTGTCTCTTGGACTGCAAAATTGGTGGCCATGTGCGGACTTTTCCAGGGCTGGTCACTATCAAGGCTGTCACCCAGCCAAGCATCCTGGCTGTCCAGGAAGGAAAAGGAATCCTGGACTTCCAGAGACAACTGGCTCTCCAATTCCAGCGGGCTTTCCACTGTCACGTCTGGTTCTGCAGTGCATAAAAACAAAAGAATAAGTGGGGTCATGGTAGCAGGGACTAGTGCCTTGATTAGTCTTTTTTTGTGATTGGGAAATGCAACCCTGAGTTGCCTTGACCTCAGAGTAAAAAAAAAAAATCCTGGCCTGGGAACCGAGCAATAAAATCTTTGGGTTTCAGGTTAAGAGGAACTGGTCCCCCTTTATGGAGACAAACAGGTGGGACAATGATAACCATTTGCCCACTTGCTATGAAGAGGCAAGAGAGATCACTTGCCATATCCTGAGTTCACTTTGAACCATAAACGTCGAGGATGTACTGCTGATTACAACTGGGGAAAGAAATGGCAGGAAGCATGGGAAGATACCCCAGTTTATTTATTTTATTTATTTTTGTTAACTTGTATTTCTGCCTCTCCTGCGATGGGCTCAGGGTGGATAACAACAAAAGTTTAAACAATTAAAAACTACCCACTAAAACCATTAAAACACAATAAACCAAACAGCATATATATCACAGGCGGCAATTTCCATTGGGCACATTATATCAGTACAGCTATAGGCCCAAAGATGTAATAGTAAAATTAAGATGATAACATCATGATAGGCAAGGGTGGCCAAGCAGATGGAATAAGGACATCCGCTGCCTTATTGAAGAAGAATTGGTTTTATACCCCACCTTTCACTACCTAAAGGAGTCTCAGAGCACCTTACAGTACTTGTGAGCAAGGAGAGTGGCGGGATGGGGGAATCACTACAGTGTTGTTCTGCTGTTTCTGTTCCCTCTGCCACTGCTTCTCAGGAATGAACAGTGTCATTGCCTCATTTTGTGGGTGGCAAAGGGCTCACACTCTGGTGCAAAACAAGTCTCCAGTCTCTGCTGGAAAGATGACTTCTTATATGCTCTTAGAGGAGTTATGGGAAAGACTGCAAAGGGACCACAACCTAGTGTCAAAAGATAATCCTTTCAATTGAAGATGAATTTATTCTAGGTATACTTTCTGAATTCTCCCCACCCAAATTTCTCTCCAGATTTTGAAGTTTTGGGTGACGGTATTAGGAGCCCCGTGGTGCAGAGTGGTAGGCTGCAGTATTGCAGTCGAAGCTCTGCTCATGACCTGAGTTTGATCCTGGCAGAAGCTGGCTTCAGGTAGCCGGCTCAAGGTTAACTCAGTCTCCCATCCTTCCGAGGTCAGTAAAATGAGTACCCAGCTTGCTGGGGGTAAAGTGTAGATGACTGGGAAAAGCAATGGCAAACCACCCTGTAAAAAGTCTGCCAAGAAAACGTCATGATGTGAGTGACATCACCCCATGGGTCGGTAATGACTAAGTGCTTGCACAGGGGACTACCTTTACCTTTTTATTAGGACTTCACCATTTAGTTTTTGGCTAAGGTAAAATTTGAACCAGGGACTTCCTAGCTTTGTATGTGGTCATCTGCAGAAAACAGATCACAAGGCTTTTATAATGTGATTGAGCTTTCTGGCCAGTGGTAGGTTTTTAAATCCAAGTGAACCCAGTGAGTAACCAAGCCATACGGGAAGACTAGCTGCCTTACCTGTAGGATCTTTCTTGTCCATGCTGCTCTCCGACATCAGCTTAGGCTTGTCTTCTTTCTGCTTCAAAGAAGGTATTACCTCTGTGGCCAAAGTAGTCTCAGGCGCTTCCTTCTCCAAAGTGCAGTAGCTCAGGGCAGGGCACTCCAGCCCCCGAGTCAGTCGGGATAACGTGAGGTTGGAGGTAATGTGGAAAGGGACCGTGACGGAGATAGGCCCGGAGATGTGAACCCCAGCACACTTTTCTGCCCGGCTCCTTGCAGACTGGGGTGATCGCCCTTGGGGGGCCACTCCAACAAGGCTGGACCTGCTGGCCTTTGGGGTTGTGGGCTCTGACTTGGCAGTAGCTTCCCCCTCAGATTCACCCGTTCCTTCCTCGGCTTTGATCTTCTCTAACTCCAGGAAGCTGTTGTCTTGTGAAGAATGGCTATTAAAACTCTCATGGCATTGAATGGGCTGCTTCTGGGACCTTTTTCTCCCCAACTGAGGAACATCTGGATGCAGAGAAGACAGCCAGATCAATAAGAGACCAGAAAGACTGAAACCTATTGGTGGCTCAACCTCTTTCAGGGTGCCGCCTTATTGCCTCGACGCGGTTGTGAAATGGCTGATTAATGACCCCAAATAGGTCTGTCGCTAAGGCTTGGGATGATCAAAGTGAGGGATTTAATGGGGGGAAAGTGTATGAAAGGTAATGCTGGAGTTGCATGAACTCTAAAGTCTGCCCCCAACCCTGCTCTGGACCGATGCTGCAGTCCTGGGGGAGAGGGAGTTCACTGTTTCCTGATTAGGAATGACATCACTTCCAGAATGTCTCTTAGCTCAGGAAATCAGAGAGTACACAGCTGTGGTGCTATGTCAGTTCCAATTTCAAGTTAAGAGAACATAAGAACATAAGAGAAGCCATGTTGGATCAGGCCAGTGGCCCACCCAGTCCAACACTCTGTCACACAGTGGCCAAAAAACCCAGGTGCCATCAGGAGGTCCACCAGTGGGGCTAGGACACTAGAAGCCCTCCCCAGCACCAAGAATACAGAGCATCACTGCCCCAGTCAGAGATTTCTATCTATACCCTGTGGCTGATAGGTATTTATGGACCTCTGCTCCATGTGTTTATCTAATCCCCTCTTGAAACTGTCTGTGCATGTAGCTGCCACCACCTCCCATTCCATCTACCTGGTACTTTTAGAGACACAACCACAGTCCTTCTAGCCTTTTAGTCTCCATGCTCCAGGACAGGGGTGTCGAACTCATTTGTTATGAGGGCTGGATTTGACATAAATGAGGCCTTGTCGGGTTGGGCCATGTGTATCATAAAATGTAATGCCAGGTAGCGGACATATAAACTTTATAAAGGACACAAACACAATTAAAGATTTTTTTTAACTTAAAACATGCTTAAAATTTTAGCACACTTGCAATATTTTGTTTTACAGTCTCTGATAAATGTCACCTCTTGCTATGAATTATTGCATCAAAAACTGCAGACAGTGTCTGTGCTGTACCTGTCTTGAATATGTGCTGTTCAGGTGTACGCATCTGTAAGTTGCAAACCTACTTTTGATTCATTGACATTCATTACAAATATCTCACGGTCAATGCTTTGAGGCTAAGACCCAGAGGAACATGAAACAGCTGGACACTATGAGCTTTTGTACAGAAGTTGCTTCATGCACTAGTCAAGAACATGTGAAGGCACCATGGCACAGACTGAGGGCTATGTGCTTGTCTACAAAACTATAATTTCCTCCAGAAAAATGACTACAATTAAAAAAAATAGAACTCCCCCCCCAAAAAAAAACTACTACAAGAACAGAGAGACAGCCATATACAGTGGTCAGTGTCAGCCTACTATCTGGGAAGTCTAAATTCAAGATCCCCAATCAAAGGAAAATGTGAAAGAAAAATTAAGGAAAATTTGCTGGGTAAACCTGGGGTGGAACACACTCTCAGCCTAATTTTGATATTTCTTTTCTAAATAGTTCACATGCTTTGCTATTGAGAAAGATTGGAGGGCATGAGTACAATGAAAAAGAGGAGGGGAACCCAGTTACACCCATAACAAGCTCAACAAAACTCTCTCTCTTTCTCTCTGTAGCAAGGCAAAAAGCTCATACCTTCACTAAAACATTGCTAGTCTTAAAAGCACTCTTTGTAGCTCTCCTGATGGTGGGGACTGGCAAAAGAAACTCTGGCTCTTTCTTTCCTTCCCTGGGGCATGAGGAGGGGGAGGAGCCTCAAGCCATTCATTTGAAGGAAGAGAGGCTTGACTCAGTAGCTCTGCAGGGTGATTAATTGAGCCTGGCAAACTTAATCACCCAGCAGAGCTATAGAGCCAAGCTCTATCATTGGCTGAGGCTGCTCCTCCATTTGGGAAAAGGGAGGGGGGAGAGGGAAAGACTGCTTTGCTGCTCTGGCCTGTCTGGGAAGAAACACAAAATGGCGACCGACAAAAGCAGGCAAGGGGAAATGAAGCAGACAGCCAGTTGCTGGAGGGCCTGATTGGAGCCCTCTGCGAGGCTGATCCGGCCCGTGGGCCTTATGTTTGACACCCCTTATCCATGAGGTTTATAAATGCCTGCCAGGGCTATAGTCAGAGGTGGAGCATCTTCCAAGGACCATGGCTCAGAGGAGGGCCCACCACTGACCAGAGATTCTTGGCCCGTGTGCTTCCATCAGGAATGGAAGATTTCCCAGAGGCTCATGGGACACTGCTGGGGCCTCTAAGGGTAACCTCTGATTTCAGGCAGGGAATGGAACCCTCACTCTCCTGAGCTTCTATGCCACTATTCAGGGCTTTAAAAAAGCATGAAAGAGCATGCTCTGCTCTCTCCCCCAGGAGCGGGTTTATATGGATAAGATGATGAGCTTAGTGATGAGATGATGTGCTTGGTGAAGATGCAAACATGGAGCCCACAAGTAGACTGGGAGTGGAGCTCCTGACAGTGAATCTAAGTAAAGCTTAATGACTTCTACACCTACCATCGCTCACACAGGGCATAGAGCTAAGGGAATCCATGCTTTTGGCTGGTCGCAATCGCATTTTCTCCACTTCTGGAAAAGAAAGACAAGATTGAGCCACCTGCTATGAGGATCAATTTTTTTTTGTGCTCTCGATGTCTCTGGGAGATTCAGCTTAATTTGAGAAAAAAGTTCACAGAAATAGCTGTAGAAAGTCTCTCCTCTCCAGCCTTGAATGTTGTTTCTGCATGAGGACTTGGCTCCCGTTAGCAGTGAGACATGGGACTTGGAATCTGCAGTTGCTGCATGAACAGGTACCACCAGGGCTTTTTTTGTAGCAGGAACTCCTTTGTGTATTAGGCCACACACCCCTAAGTAGACGATCCTCCAAGAGCTTACAGTAGGCCCTGTAAGAACAGCCCTGTAAGCTCTTGGGAGTATTGGCTACATCAGGGTGTGTGGCCAAATATGCAAAGGAGTTCCTGCTACAAAAAAGCCTTGGATACCACAGTCCTTATGACATTTATGCACTCAAGAAGTAGCAGCCATTGAAGCCCATTACCTTTTTCCTCTGGCTTGTTCAGCTTGCGCTTTGAGTCATTACTGGATCGGCCAAGATTGAAGATGGACCTCCATTTCTTTGCCTTAAGGGAGCCCTTTCTTCTGTGAACAATGGAACTGGGGTTAGAAACTGTGCAAGATGTCTACACGATGCATCTCGCACCATCACAGCTGTGCACAGGACCCTGTTGATTTTTCCCTCATCATCAGATTGGCCCCAGGACAAAAGCAGTGAAGAAGGGAATTGGTTCTGTTAATCAGCTCTGGGATTCCTTGCTGAGAGAAATGCCAGAGCTCCTTCCTCTTGGGCTCTCCCTCTTGTGTCTCTTAAAGGCAAAACTTCAGGCTACCATCCTTCTTTGTTTCCTACCCCTCCCCACCATACTCATGAATAGGACCTTGCTAACTAGTGAGTCTATGCCCAGCTCCTGTCCAAAGGAATGTTCCTGGCTGCAACGGGTTGCTGCTTCTTCTATGGGTCACCCTACAACTCTGCAGTGCATCTCACCCATCTTAGAATCAGAGAATCATAAAGTTGGAAGGGACCTCCAGGGTCATCTAGTCCAACCCTCTGCACAATGCAGGAAACTCACAAATACCTCCCCCTAAATTCACAGGATCTTAATTGCTGTGAGAACTCTAGTTTTCTGTGTTATACCTCTAAGGATGCCAGTCACAGCTGCTGGCGAAACAGCAGGTTCTACAATGCCAAGACTTCAGCCATGCAGCCCAGAAAACCCAAAACAATGAAGGAGCAGTGACTCTCAAAAGCTTCTATCCTGAAAATCTTGTTGATCTTTAAGGTGCCTCCGGACTCAAATCTAGCTATTCTGGACAGGGAAATTCACATGTGGAGGTGAAGGAAAAAGAGAAGAAACGAAGTGTGTACTTATGATCGTTGAGATCAATAATGGTGTGGTACGGGCGCATCTGTGGAGGACCATCTCCCTGGTTCAGCATGGTTGGAACATTGCAGGGAAAGCTGTATTTGTCGTCATAGAGGACTGTTTGCGACCCCATAAGAAGGAGAGATTTCCTGAGGGATTCACGGCTGCCTGCTGCAGGGGAGTGAAAGAGAACCAGGGTTTGCATTGAGTATGAGAAAAAAGCCAGAGCACCAATGGTATTCAATCTGTGCCCCCCCCCCACCTGCCCCAAGGGTTGTTCTAGCAGCAAGTTATGGCTGCCCGTACTTTGTCCAGTTTCTGGGCATGCCATCCTGGGCCATTTTGGACTGTTAGTTGTGGCACAAAGTGGATTATAATCTAATGCATCAGCCCTCTCCTCGATAAACTTTGTTCAAGAAGGAGAATATTATTTAAGCACTTATTTTGTATAATTTAATATTTAATAATTTATTATTATTTAAGTCTCAGAGTGGCTCACAATCTCCTTTATCTTCCTCCCCACAACAGACACCCTGTGAGGTAGGTGGGGCTGAGAGAGCTCATTCACAGAAGCTGCCCTTTCAAGGACAAGTCCTGTGAGAGCTATGGCTGACCCAAGGCCATTCCAGCAGCTGCAATTGGAGGAGTGGGGGATCAAACCCGGTTCTCCCAGATAAGAGTCCGCAGACTTAACCACTACACCAAACTGGCTTGAATTGCATAATGCAGGGGTAGACTGGGACCTGTAAGCAAACTAGGAACAAGCCAAGCTGAGTGGTTCCTGCAGTGCTGTCAGTAGTGTGAGGGCTACTCAGCTCAGACCCAGCCAGCAGTGCCACTAGTGGGCATCAACTCACCCATTGCCTCTTGGGGGTAGTGCAGGAGGAGGCAACGGGTAAGCTGAAACTGATCCTTGTTGCCACTAAAGAGTTTGAGCCAAGGAATTCCTGCAGCACTTGGTGGAGCTACAGGGGGTTGCCTGTGCTTGTCCCTGGCCACCTGTGGCCCTACTGGGCAACAGCCCAATGAGAACTTTCTGCAGTTATAAGTCAAATCTTGCAGATCTATTCTCCAAACAGCAGAGCTTTCACTGGTCTCTGAAGCCAATATCTCTTCAGGAGACGATCCCTTGAACTGAGGCAAAGCTGCTGTTGGCAGAATGGATCTGCAGTGTATGATCTGCAGATTGCTGTCAAGTTGTGGCCAATTTATGGTGGCCTCATAGGCAGTGTTCCCTCTAAGCTGAATAAGTGTGCGTCAGCTCACAGTTTTTTAACTTCCCGCTCACACATTTTTGTCTTAGCTCAGGAAAAATGACCCAGAAGCAAACAAATTTATGCAGTAGCTCACAACTTTAATGCCAGTAGCTCAGAAAGCAGAATTTATTTATTTATTTATTACTTTGCATTTATATCCCGCCCTCTCCGCAAGCGGACTCAGGGCTCACAAGACTCCACAGCTTAGAGGGAGTAGTGCTCATAGGGTTTTCAAGGCAAGACATTCAGAAATGGTTTGCCGTTGCCTTCCTCTCCACTGCAACCCTGGATTTCCTTGATGGTCTGTCATCCACTCTGCATGCAGAACTGGTCCTAGACTGTCTGGCACAGTAGGTAAGGGTGACTTGGCACCCCCACCTCGCCCTGATAACATCACCAAGTCACATGGGGGGTGCCCAGTTTGGTGTCCCCAGAAGGCTGGCACTCTAGGCAGTTGCTTAGTCTGCCTAGTGGCAGGCCCAACCCTGCTGCTCAGTTTCTGAGATCTAGCAAGATCAGGCTAATCCAGGCCATCCAGGTCAGGGCAATCTGCAAATTAGGCTTCCCAGATTTGGGAAACTGAAATACGGAAGTTCTCTACAGAGGAAGTAAAAAGCATAAGAGGACCAACCACAGAGAGGAGCGTCTCCAAAAAGCTGCTCCACATGAGTGAGGATAAATTCCACCACAATGGACTGGATGCGGACCTCCATGAAGGCTGCTGTGCCATTAAAACCAGATGCCTCGATGTCTTTGGACCTGAGAAGAGAGGGACAAGGGGGTCAGGAGCAAATGTACAGAGATTCTGGATGAGTCTCTGTTGAGCTTGCCTTAGCTTGTTCTTCAAAAAGGGGACTCCAGCTGGTGAAATGGTTATCGTGGCATACTGGGAGGTGGGAGCATCCACTGTATAAATGACTGCTTAAAACATACCCAGAATGTAATCTTATTAACTAAACATACTGGCAAAGGATGCAAAGAAATTATTTACAATATACAGATAAGTTCTGTGAACACTGGGCAATTTTTATTACATGCTGGAATGAAAAGGTTGCCAATGTGATGTGTCTTTTTGCTTATTATGAGCTGTTGTAAACATGCTACCTCTCCCCCCTTCCATGTATTAATAGGGTAATATAGGCATTGATTACAATAAGAAACTGAAACTTCAAGAGAAGGAGGCTCCTGATTTTAAGGCCAGTTGTCCCCCAGCGTGGGTTGGATTCAAGGTATGTTTCTCACCTAGCACACTTCTGCACTGGGGTTGCCCAGAGGGAGTAGTGCAGACTGCACCATGCTCAGTGGTTTCCAATAATGTTTGTCTCACAGAGCACTCCAAGCCCACTTAACTCAGTAACTGATAGCAATCCTAAGCAAGTCTACACAGAATCCTGCTCAGAATTCCTCCTACAGAAGTGTTCTTTGAATGCCACTGAAGGCATAGGATTGTATTGTTAGACAGCTGATGGTTTCCAACCCTGTGTCTCTTGGAAGCAAGCTTAGACTGGAAGCATGAAAGTACCCCTAGTGAACTCACCTGAGGAGGTTGGGAGCCCAAACAATCGCCAGGTTCCTCACATGCATGCTGGTCTCAGCACTGAAAGATGCAATGCGGACTAGGTGCCTCATCAGGAACTCCAAGGTCCTAGTGGCAGGCCACCAAAACAAAGATGGACAAGGAATGGGAAAAAGAAAGGAGAAAACCTTAGGAAGGTATTTGAGGATCACTTGGGATAGAACTACAGTTCTACTGTCTTAAGGGGCACAAGGTTCATACCAGAAGTCAGTGCCTGATAGAGGTTCTTCTCTTTCTACTTCCCTCTTCCCATCTTTCTATGTCTTCATCCCCTTGTTTTCTGGGATTATTTTTAGACCACAGACAGGGCCATAATTTAGTTATTAAAATTAATGAAAGGGGCTAATGCGTAACTACAATTTATAATGAAATCATGATTTATTTTGTGATCAACAATAATAATAACTACCATTGTTAGTAAATAATAATGAATAGATCAGGTACAATCTAATCTATTGCTCTGGTCTGGTTAAATCTCACCTAGAGTACTGTGTTCAGGTTTGAGCACCACAATTTAAGAAGGATGCTGGGGAGGAGCCTGTGGTCGTGGTGCATGTTGGCACCAACGATGTGGGGAATGCAGTCGTGAGGTCCTGGAGGAAAAATTTAGGCTGCTAGGCGGGAGACTTAAGGCCAGGACCTCCAAGGTGGCCTTCTCAGAAGTGCTACCTGTTCCACGTGCAGGGCAGGAGAGACAGGCACAAATTAGAAGTCTCAATGTGTGGATGAGACAATGGTGTAAGGAGGAAGGGTTTAAGTTTGTTAGGCACTGGGATGCTTTCTGGAACAAGCGGGAGCTGTACAAAAGAGATGGTCTCCACTTGTCCCCGGATGGAACCAGGCTGCTGGCGCTTAAAATCAAAAAGGTGGCAGAGCAGTTTTTAAACTAAATCTTGGGGGATAGCCGACAGGAAATGAAATGTCTCTGGTTCGGGAGGACTCGTCTCAAAGAGATGAAGGGTTGGCTGCTATTTTTCTACCGGGTAACGGATCAGAGTTGCCCACTGTGATGGTGACAAACAGTATGGACTGTCTGCCAGAGTCTCGAGGCGGCAGGAGGAAGGGCAGGCCTAGCTTGCCTGGGAAATTATAGATGTTTGTATGCAAATGCTAGAAGTGTTCGAAGTAAAATTGGGGAGTTGGAATGTTTAGTGTTGGGGGAAAACATAGACATTGTGAGAATTTCAGAAACTTGGTGGAATGAGGAGAATCAGTGGGACACAATTATTCCTGGATATAAGCTATATCGGAAGGATAGGGAGGGAAGGGTTGGAGGTGGGGTGGCTCTGTATGTCAGAGAGGATATACGGTCCAGTAAGACTGAGGTCAGAGAATTAGATTCCCTTTTAGAAATGCTTTGGGTTGAAATAGAGAGCCCAAAAGGGAATTTAACTATGGGAGTTGGTTATCGCCCACCAAATCAAAAGAGAGAGGACGATTATAATATGATGGAAGGCTTAAAGATAGCGGCTAAACATAAAAACTGTGTCGTAATAGGTGATTTTAACTACCCGCAGATTGATTGGGTCAATATGTGTTCTGGTCGAGAGAAAGAGATTGAGTTTCTTGATGCTCTCAATGACTGTACTATGGAGCAGATGGTCTCAGAACCTACCAGGGGTGGGGCGATCCTGGATTTGGTCCTAAGTAATGCCCAAGACTTGGTGAGAGATGTAAAAGTGATTGCACCGCTTGGCAGCAGTGACCATAATGTTATTGATTTCACCGTTTGTATAAATAGGGAGTTGCCCAAAAAGACCGCCACAACCACGTTTAACTTTAAAAGGGGTAAATTCTCTGAGATGAGGAGGCATGTGAGGAGGAAACTGAAATGAAAGGTAAATACAGTCAAAACCCTTGGGGAAGCTTGGAGACTATTTAAAACTATAATCCTAGAAGCTCAGATAAAATACATACCACAAGTTAGGAAAGGCACAAACAGGCATAAGAAAAGGCCTACATGGTTAACCAACAAAGTAATGGAAGCTGTAAAAGGTAAGAAGGACTCCTTTAAGCGGTGGAAAACCAGTCCAAGTGAGATTAGTAAAAGGGAACACAGGCTGTGGCAAATCAAATGCAAGACTGTGATCAGGCAGGCAAAAAGGACTATGAAGAGCATATTGCAAAAAACATAAAGACCAACAATAAAAATTTCTTCAAATATATTAGAAGCAGGAAACCAGCCAGGGAAGCAGTGGGGCCCTTGGATGACCATGGGGTAAAAGGATTACTGAAGGAAGATAGGGCAATGGCTGAGAAGCTGAATGCATTTTTTGCCTCCGTCTTCACTGTGGAAGATGAGAACTTTTTGCCCACCCCAGAACCACTAATTTTGGAAGGGGTGTTGAAAGACCTGAGTCAGATTGAGGTGACAAAAGAGGAGGTCCTACAACTGATAGACAAATTAAAAACTAATAAGTCACCGGGTCCGGATGGCATACATCCGAGAGTTCTGAAAGAACTCAAAGTTGAACTTGTGGATCTTCTAACAAAAATCTGTAATCTTTCATTGAAATCTGCCTCCGTTCCTGAGGACTGGAAGGTAGCAAATGTCACCCCCATCTTTAAAAAGGGTTCCAGAGGAGATCCAGGAAATTACAGGCCAGTCAGTCTGACTTTAATACCGGGAAAGTTGGTAGAAAGCATTATCAAGGACAGAATGAGTAGGCACATTGATGAACACGGGTTATTGAGGAAGACTCAGCATGGGTTCTGTAAGGGAAGATCTTGCCTCACTAACCTGTTACATTTCTTTGAGGGGGTAAACAAACTTGTGGACAAAGGAGACCCGATAGATGTTGTTTACCTTGACTTCCAGAAAGCTTTTGATAAAGTTCCTCATCAAAGGCTCCTTAGAAAGCTTGAGAGTCATGGAGTAAAAGGACAGGTCCTCTTGTGGATCAAAAACTGGCTGAGTAATAGGAAGCAGAGAGTGAGTATAAATGGGCAGTCTTCGCAGGGGAGGACGGTAAGCAGTGGGGTGCCTCAGGGCTCAGTACTGGGTCCCATGCTCTTTAACTTGTTCATAAATGATTTAGAGTTGGGAGTGGCAAGTGAAATGGCCAAGTTTGCGGATGACACTAAATTGTTCAGGGTGGTGAGAACCAGAGAGGATTGTGAGGAACTCCAAAGGGATCTGTTGAGGCTGGGTGAGTGGGCGTCAACGTGGCAGATGCGATTCAATGTGGCCAAGTGCAAAGTAATGTACATTGGGGCCAAGAATTCCAGCTACAAATACAAGTTGATGGGGTGTGAACTGGCAGAGACTGATCAAGAGAGAGATCTTGGGGTCGTGGTAGATAACTCACTGAAAATGTCAAGACAGTATGCGTTTGCAATAAAAAAGGCCAACGCCATGCTGGGAATTATTAGGAAGGGAATTGAAAACAAATCAGCCAGTATCATAATGCCCCTCTATAAATCGATGGTGCGGTCTCATTTGGAGTACTGTGTGCAGTTCTGGCCGCCGCACCTCAAAAAGGATATTATAGCATTGGAGAAAGTCCAGAAAAGGGCAACTAGAATTATTAAAGGGCTGGAACACTTTCCCTATGAAGAAAGGTTGAAACGCTTGGGACTCTAGCTTGGAGAAACGTCGACTGCGGGGTGACATGATAGAGGTTTACAAGATAATGCATGGGATGGAGAAAGTAGAGAAAGAAGTACTTTTCTCCCTTTCTCACAATACAAGAACTCGTGGGCATTCGATGAAATTGCTGAGCAGACAGGTTAAAACGGATAAAAGGAAGTATTTCTTCACCCAAAGGGTGATTAACATGTGGAATTCACTGCCACAGGAGGTGGTGGCGGCCACAAGCATAGCCACCTTCAAGAGGGGTTTAGATAAAAATATGGAGCAGAGGTCCATCAGTGGCTATTAGCCACAGTGTGTGTGTGTGTTTGTGTGTGTATAATTTTTTTTGGCCACTGTGTGACACAGTGTTGGACTGGATGGGCCATTGGCCTGATCTAACATGGCTTCTCTTATCTTCTTATGTTCTAAGGATATAGATAAGCTGGAACATGTCCAGAGGAGGGCAATGAAGATGGTGAGAGGCCTGGAGACCAAGTTCTATGAGGAAAGGTTGAAGAACTGGAAATGTTGAGCCTGGAGAGGAGACGATGGAGAGGTGACATGATCACCCTCTTCAAGTACTTGAAGGGCTGTCGTATAGAGGATGTGCCATATGTCAGCCCATTACAGGATGTTGTAGAATTGTTGCCTTAGAAGGTCGGACCAAAACCAACAGGTTGAAATTAAATTAAAAGTTTCCGGCTAACCATTAGGAAAAACTTCCTGACCGTTAGAGTAGTTTCTCAGTGGAAAAGGCTTCTTCGGGAGGTGGTGGGCTCTCCTTCCTTGGAGGTTTTTAAACACATGGCTAGATGGCCATCTGACAGCAATGCAGATCCTGTGAATTAGGCAGATCATGAGAAGGAGGGCAGGAATGCTTAGTTCTTGTGGCCTTTTCTTACATGCCCAGGGAAATGCTGATTGACACTTTGGGGTCAGTCAGCATTTTTTTTTCTCTAGGCCAGTTTAGCAAGGGATCCTGGAGGTTTTTGCCATCTTCTGGGCATGAAGCAGGGGTCACTGGGGATGTGTGTGTGGGGAGGAGGTATTTGTGAAGTTCCTGCATTGTGCAGAGGGTTGGACTAGATTACCCTAGAGGCCACCTCCAACTCTCTGATTCTATAAATATATACTCATATCATTTTAAATGAATAAAGGAAGTCATTTCATATGAATCAGAGCATTAGACTGGGTCCCATGGATCCATTCCTCCAATGGAAGGATATCCCTTCCTGATGCAACAGCATCTTGCATCAAGGGGAGGCTCCTTCTCCTGGAGGAAAGTGCGACTTATCAGAAAAGATCTGCAGGATCCAACCCATTGGTATTCTTGGTATGGCTTTGGGAGTCAGCCAGCAGTCTTTCCTATCCTTACCCTCTGAGATCCTTGGCTTGACTGTGGCCACTCCTCGGATAATAATACCTCAAATAATCTCCCACACATTTTCTGCATCCTCTGAGTCACAATGATAACCTTGATGGCCATCACAGATTAAGAGGAAATGGGTCAGAGGACTGGGGGAGGAATGAGGTGGAATGAAAAGTAGTGAAAGTTTCTCTCACTGTCACCATCTCCATCTCCAGATAAGGACCTGCCAGCCCAGTGCCATCTGGAGGCTGATACGATTGCATTGCGCCTGGAATCTCTGAGAACTTCCCACCCACGACCCATGCAATATGTCCACGTGAACCAGTGAAGCCACCTTATCCTGAGTCAACCTGTTGGTCGTCTCTGTGTGCTGCCAGGAGGTCTCCAGTGATGTCTTTTCAAGCTAGCTCTTTTGACAGGAGATTCCAGGGATAGGACCAGGAACTTTGCATGTTCAAAGCATGTGTTTTACAACTGAGCTGTGGTTCCTTGAGAAACGTGTACCTCAAGTTGGGACAACCAGTCTGACTGCAATCTTTTTTTCCTAGCCCAGCCACAGAGATCCTTCCAATTCAAGACCCCAAGATGTGAACAATGGACCTTCTGGGTCCCCGTTGTTCCCTCCATTGCCTTGTGTTGTTCACTTTGGTGTAGTACTTAAGATTGTCTTTAGGCTTTCTGCATATTGGAATGGAAAATGCAGAAGACCTCTGTATATCAAGGAGACAGGAGTGGTGATTCACTCATTCTGGCCTGTGTATCTCCATATGACAGCACCAAGCTGCAAAGAATGTATGTTTGCTTCAGCTGGTAATGCTGTGAGACCTCACAGATAAACCAGCTCCAACTGAAGCTGATTGTTCAATGAGGTAGGTTTGTGATAAATGAGCCCTAAGTGGGCTAGGTTTTCGGGGGGGGGGGGTTAGTTTTGTTTTCTGGGGAGTAGCTGAGGGAACTGCTGTCTGACGACTGACAGACTGCTTGATGAATGGATGGTTGCTGAGAGAGAGAACAAGTGGAACCTCCCCAGCAAAAGGCACGAGCTCACTCATGAGAAGTATATTTTTGTTGTTGACTTGGAGTGAGTTTGTCCTTGTAGTAAATAAAACCTGCTTTCTGTTCACAAACTTGTCTTAGCCTGCTGAAATCCAAAGAACATGGGCATTACACATATTATGACTAAGAACACACAAATCTGTCAGCTGTCCAGAGAAGCCCAGAGTCCTTTGGGCCCATGAAAGGAGGCAAAAGCCAAGCGGAACCAGAATTCACAAAAGGCTAGAAGCTGCCAGGGGAGCCCTGTCCCTTGCAAGTACCTGTAGTGTTGTGGCGGGAGTTCCTTCAGCACTTCCTTGATCTTCACCAGCCGGCCCTCTTCCAGCTTAATAGCCACAGCATCCTGGGAGAGGGAAGGAGAAGATGCTCAGCTCATAATGGTGTTTGCTCACCTCTACACAGTTCCCACCCTTGCTTCCCACTTTGGAAACTCTTAACTTTGAAATCAAATAGCATCAGAGGCAGACGTCATCTATTCAGAGATGTTTTGACACATACACACACACATCTGTTTGCAAAAAAAGAGCTAACATGTTCATTTTTACAAATGAAACCAGGAACCAGTTTCTGGATAAATGTGAGGTTTCAATCACACTTGCAGCTGTACATGCACTGAATGAGAATTATTCAACATACAGACAAGGGTGCATTGTACGGGAATCGTATATGCATTCACTGTAAACTCATGCAAAGGGCTAGTGTGGTATATTGTAGGGTTGTAGCCTGGGCTGCTGCTGCTGCTTTTTTTGTAGCAGGAACTCCTTTGCATATTAGGCCACATACCCCTGATGTAGCCAATCCTCCAAGAGCTTACAGGGCTCTACCGTAAGCTCCAAGAGGATTGGCTATGTCAAGGGTGTGTGGCCTAATATGCAAAGAAAGCCCTGGTTGCAGCAGATGTTAGCTGCTTTGGATCTTCATTGGAGAGAAAGGTGGAATATAAATGAAGCAAATGCAATTTCAGTTAGACCAGCTTCTATCCCACAGCAGAGCCTTCCATTTCTCATCACTGATTTCACACACGGGGTTATCCTTACACTCCCCAGGCTGAAGGATGGGAGAACCCATTTCATGGGAGTCAAAAATACCTAAATACATTCCATTTTGCACTGCACCTGTGCATCTTGACTCCCTTCTTTGCAACACTCCTCCCAAATTCTTGAGTGGAATGTAATGGATCAGGGTTCTCCATTCTGACTTGTATCCAGGGCTTGTTTTGTAGCAAGGACTCCTTTGCATATTAGGCCACACAGCCCTGATGTAGCCAATCCTCCAAGAGCTTACAGGGCCTACTGTAAGCTCCAGGAGGATTGGCTACATCAGGGCTGTGTGGCCTATGCAAAGGAGTTCCTGCTACACCCCACCCCCCCACCCCCCACTTGTATCTGATGAAGGCATAGGATTGAATCTTGAAAGCTTATTCCCCAAGAAATCTTGTTGGTCTCTTAAAGTGTTACTGGACTTAAATCTATCTTGGAAATACCTAAATGCCACTAATCCCTACATTGCTAACTGGATCTGAGTTATTTATTGTATTTATTTATTTAATTTATAGGCTGGCTAGAATAGCATGACATTCTGGCCTGCAGTGCCATGTTCAGTGCCACCAATCATGCGGTGGTGTATGGGTGGCTGCACACCCGAGCATCTTCTGGCACCCTGTCTCCTGGCACGCTAGGCAGTCCAGCTGTGGAGGGGAGAGGAGCACTCAATGGCATAAAGACTGTCCTATCTGCCATACCCACCGCAAACTTGTCGTACAGCTGGTATGTGAGGAGGGGATTGGGCAGCTCCCGGAAGTAGGCCTTGCAGAGGGAGCTCACACAGTGGATGTCCTGCAGGTAGATGTCTTTGTTGAGATCTGGGCAGCGGTCGGTGTCAAATTCAAGCCTAAGAACAAAGAGAAGAAATTGGCAAAGGTGACTGTGTGGGCAGAGTATGAGAGCCTAAGAACTGCAGTTGTTGCATCCGAGTCAGACCTAATCCAGCATTCAGTTTGCAACATCTCCAGGAGGCTCCAAAATGGGGGCAAGAATGCAACAGTATCTGGTACTTTTAAGTTAGACTGCCTCTGAACATGAAGGTTCTGTTTAGCTATCATCACTAACAATCCTACCTGCTAAGTCAAAACTCCAGCCAGTTTGGCATCCAATCGTAGTCAGCCAAAAGTTTCCAGGAAACTCAAAAATTTGGGATGAAGATTTTCCATTATCTCAGCATCTTGTATTTAGTGGAATGCTGCATCTGGGCGTAGAGGTTCCTTCTGGCTATTGTGGCTAATAATAACTGCTGTAGATTTAACTTCCATCAAAAGATGTTGCTTTACACCAGGGGTGGCCAAACTGTGGCTCCAGAGCCACATGTGGCACTTTCACATGTACTGTGTGGTTCTTGGAGCCCCCATTACCCCACTGGCTGACAGAGAAGGCATTTCTCTCTTTAAATCACTTTGCCAAGCCAGCTGGTGGCTTGGAGAATGCATTTAAACTGAAAAGTTGCTTTTTTTCCACCCCTCCCTCCCTCTCCTCCTTCCTTCCTCCCTCCCTGCCGGCTCTCAAACATTTGACATTCATGTCTTGTGGCTCTTACATTAAGCAAGTTTGGCGACCCCTACTTTACACCTTAACGCTTATTGTAAATCTGTTTACTTGTCTGCTTAAAAATCAAAACATTGTCTTGCTGAAAGAGGCCACAGCCATCTAGTTCTACATCATATTTCCAAAAGCAACCAATCTGATGTCTCTGAGAAACCCACAAGCAGGCCACATCCTTCCCCATAGTATGACCCTAGCAACAGTTGGTACTCAGAGGTACAGTGCCTCCCAGGGCTCATTTTGTAGCAGGAACTCCTTTGCATATTAGGCCACACACCCCTGATGTAGCCAATCCTCCAAGAGTTTACAAGATCTACTGTAAGCTCCAGGAGGATTGGCTACATCAGGGCATGTGGCCTAATATGCAAAGGAGTTCCTACTACAAAAAAAACCCCTTGCTCTAAACATGGAAGCTCATTCACCTGTCATGGCTGATAGTTACGGGGATTGTCTTGCTGGATCTCACTGATGATCCACCTAGTCCATCACCCAGTAGCCACTGTGGCAACCCTGATGCTTCAGGGAAGCCTCCAGATGGAGCATGGAGGTTATAGCCTTCTCTGATGTGTTTCCCTACCATCTGATATTCAGATTTACTGCCCTGATCTGGCTTGCTCAGATCTCAGAAGCTAAGCATGGTTGGCCTTGGTTAGTATTTAGATGGGAGACCACCAAGAAAGGCCAGGGTTGCAATGCAGAGGCAGGCAATGGCAAACAAAGCGTCTGTCCAAAAATCAGACTCCTGTTTGCAACTGCTGAATTGAACATGAGGAAAACCAGCAGGGAACTGAGAGAGATACAGATGCTTGGTGCATCTATCCTAGCTTTTGATAGGCTCTTCTTCCTTTATGAATTTGTGTACTTCTTCATTTAAGCCATTTAAACACATGTTCCCATGCATTGTGGCAGAGAGTTCCACAAGTTAGTTTATGAGAAGTGGGGGACTGAAAGTGGGGGAAGGGGCCCATTCAGCACCCAAGGCAGCCCTTACCTTAGTTTCTGGATGTTTGACGAGACTCCCGACAGCCGGTAGATTCCATCCACTATCCCATACTTTTCTACAAACTCTGTGCAGCTCTTCAGGACCTGGGGGACTGAGAAAGAAAAACATTAAATCTGGAAAATGACAAAATAATTTTTACCTAGAATACAGCTGTTTGAAGGGGAAAGAGAGAGATGGGATAGGACAGGATGAGCTAAACATGCCTTCCCCCACACAAAGCAAAAATGAACCGATGAGCTGCCATACTGAGTCAGACCCTTGGCCTATCAAGGTCAGTAGTGTACACTCTGACTGGCAGCAGCTCTCCAGGTTTTCAGGCAGAGATCTTTCACATCCCTCATTATGTGATCCTTTCACCTGGGCTGGAGATATCGGAGATTGAGAGCCTGGGACTTTCTGCATGCAAAGCAGATGCTCTGCCATCCTTTCTCCAAGGAGTTCAAGGTGCTATAATATGGTCCTCCTTTCTTACTTTATCGTACAACAATTCTGGCAGAGGGGTTGGTTCAAGGTCACTTGTTATGCTTCAAGGCAGAATGGAGATTTGAACACCGGTCTATCACATTCTAGTCCAACGCTCTTAACAGTGGCACCACGCAAAGAGTTGGCTGGTTATAGTTCAGATCAGTCTGAGCACTACAGCTCCTGTCTGAATTCACTTCTCTTCCCTGTTCAATCTCTCTCCTGATTTTCTTTCCATTTTCAGACTCATGTGCTTTATTTCTAGAGTTTTCCTGTAATTCTGAGAAAATCTCTATCAGCCTTCATCTACCTAGAGTGCACTGCTTCTCTGAGCCTGCTACCTTCTTAGGACCCTAACTCCTACTTTCCTACATCTTTGTTTCTACTTCTCCTTCCCTAGGTTATTCTGCCTGTGCTATGATACCAGCTGTTCCATCAAAAAAAGAACCCAAACGACCCTTCTGCCTGCCATAATTTTCTGTGACATCAGAGAAGCTCAGCCAATCACTGCTACAGAATTCTCCCACCACCACCTCTTTTAGAGCAAATATTTTTTGAGAATTTCAAGATACCAAAAAGCACAAAGCTGCCTTATGTTGACTATGGCAGGGCATAGTGGGAGGAAAGACCTCTATGTGGGTGGGATACTCCCTCTAAGCTGTGGAGTCTTGTGAGCAAAAATTCTACTTCATGAGCTACTGACATTAAAGTTGTGAGCTACTCCATAAATTAGTTTGCTCTGGGGCCATTTTTCCTGAATTAAGACAAAAATGTGTGAGCCAGAGGCTAAAAAACTGTGAGCTAGCTCACACTAACTCAATTTAGAGGGAACACTGGAGAGGGGAACTACTGGAGAGGAGGGGAAAAAGTCTGAGGGAATTTGCCTGCTTTCAAATTTCACCTACAGCCTTGAAGCAAAGCGAGGGAAAAGACCACCACCAAAGCACTCTGAGATATCTTTGGAAAACTGTGAGCAGAAAGTGAACTCAGCACTAAAGGGACAGGAACAGTGCAAAAGAAAAAGAAAAGCCGATGAACATGCATGGTGCCAGCAGGAGGAAATGTAGAATGACAAATAAACCTGATAGTGATGCACGGTGAAAGCAAGGGAAAAGTCCAGTGCATAATAGGCCTAAGAGCATTGTTGAGGAATCTTAGTTGCATGGAAAGGCAATACAGAAATATTTTAAATAAATAAATAAATTGTTTTAAACTTAGAATTGTGTCATGCTGATTGGCAGCAGATCTCCTGGGTTTTGGGCAGAGCCAGTTTCCTCCCCCAGCCCTTCACCCGGTGTTTGAACTTTTTCAATAAATGGTGGGAAATGAATTCAGTGCATTCTCTTGCAAAGCAGGTGGTTTACCACCAAACTACAGCCCAATTCTCTCCTCAAAAACATTTGAAGTAAAACTGAAAATACAAGTCTAGACTCTGAAGTCCAAATTAACAACACAGTTATACATGTAAGCTTTTAGGAAACTTGACATCTGCTTCAATAGGCCCCACTTTAGCACATTACATGAAAAAAAAGGATTTGAGGCACTGCGTGTGTGTGTGCAAATGACGTTCCTTTTTCTCACCCACGGTGGTTAAACTGGGTGGAGTCCCTGAGTTATTTCATGTGTTTCCGTACCCAGGACAGGAAGTGAAAGGCAGGAAGTTGGAGAGCTGAAGCTCTGTGTCAATACATCACATGATGCATGGTGAGAGTGTTTGTAGGATAACAGCTGCATTTATAAGCATACGCTGAAGGATCATCTAGTCCAGTATTTTCCAGCAGTGGCCAGCCAGATGCTTCCTGAAAGTTGCAAGCAGGACATGAAAGTGACAGCTCTTTTGTTTGCCTCCAGTAGCTGGTGCTCAGAGACAGATTGTCTCTGATCATGGAGGTTCCCCTAAGCTATGGTGACTGCTGGACCCTGATAGCCAGTTGGTGTAGTGGTTAAGTGTGCGGACTCTTATCTGGGAGAACCAGGTTTGATTCCCAACTTCTCCACATGCACCTGCTGGAATGGCCTTGGGTCAACCATAGCTCTTGCAGAGGTTGTCCTTGAAAGGGCAGCTGCTGTGAGAGCTCTCTCAACCCCCCCACCTCACAAGGTGTCTGTTGTGGGGGAGGAAGGTAGAGGAGATTGTGAGCCACTCTGAGACTCTGAAATTTGGAGTGGAAGGAGGGATATAAATCCAATATCATCATCTTCTTCTTCATCACTTTGCCAGCATCTTCCTGTTTGCTGCAGTGGCTGGTAGGATGTTTCCAGAATCTCAAAAGCAACAGACATCCCTCAGTCCTCTCTCCCCAAAACTGGAAAAGAGCATCAGAAATTTCTTTCCTGCAGCTGAGTTTGCCCCACAAAGAGTCATGCCATGTTCCTTAAAATTTTAAAATCACTCTCCCAAAAAAACTTATGATTTGAAAAAAGTATTTATTTATCACTAATTTATATGATCTTTGCAGGCCCATAGCTACAGTGGAACCCTGGGGATCCAGGCCTCATCAATCAAACCCTTGTGTAAGCTATCTGGCCCCACCAATCAGTCCCCTGCCACATGCTGATGCTAGCTGCCACTTGGTCAAAGCCCAGAAGCTGCATCTCCAATGCTGGGGGTGGGTGGGTGGGGTGCCAGGTGCGCTCTGCCTGGGGGGATAATGAGGGAGGGAGGGTGGCCAACTTCCTTACCCACCGGTGGGCTCCTGTGCAGCTCCTCCTCCACCCTTGAAGAAATATCTGGTGACTTTAGGGGTGAAGCCAGGAGACTTTGGGGGTGGAACCAGGACCAAGAGTGTGACAAGCATGACTGAACTCCAAAGGGAGTTCTGGCCATCACATTTAAAGGGACAGCCCACCTTTTGAAATGCCTTCCTTCCATAGGAAATAATGAAGGATAGGGGCACCTTCTTTTGGGGCTCATAGAATGGGGCCCCCTGGTCCATTCTTTTTGAAACCTGGAAGGTATTTTGGGGAGAGACACTGGATGCTGTACTGAAAATTTGGTCCCTCTACCTCAAAAAACAGCCCCCCCCCCCCAGAGCCCCAGATACCTGCTGATCAATTCTCCATTATTTCCTATGAGAATAAGTCTCCATAGGGAATAATAGAGTTCCCAGTGGACATTTCCCTCCCCTCCCCCCGCTTTCTGATGACCCTGAAATGGGAGGAGGGCCTCCAAACTGTGGAATCCGCTGCCCCTACCTGAGGATTGGCAACCCTAATTGCGTCATGCTTCTCCCCCAGCAATCATGGCTGTTCGTTCCTCTTCTTGTTGTAAGAAGTGGAGGGTAGGGAGGTGAGATGAAGTCTTGGGCTTCCAAGGAGGGGGCTTCTGAGTGGCCATCCTTGGCTCGCTGCACAGGGAGAGGAGGGACTGCAAGTCTTGTAGCCTCTCCTTGCTACTGGGCTCGCTTTGGGTGCCCCCACCCCGGACAGAAACCCTTGCTATGTGCTAGGCTTCCCAACCCTCCCGCCCTGGCGGGGGACCCCAGGATTTCCAGCCTCTTCCCCCGCTCCCCAAAAAAAACAGAAGTGGGGGAGGGGGAAAATGGCGCCAAGGAGCATGGCCCGGTGAGTGGCAGGGGCAGCGGGACCGCGGCAATTGTCCCGGGCTGGCTGCCCTCTGGTCGCTTTTGGCCTTGCTCCCCCCCCCCCTTCGGCAGCTCCTGCGGGGAGGAGGGGGCGTCTGGGCTGGGCTGGGCTCCAAGCCCCCTTCAGCCAGAACTCCCTTCAGAGTTCAGTTATGCTTGTCACACCCTTGCTCCTGGCTCCGCCCCTAATGTCTTCTGGCTCCACCCCCGAAGTCCCCAGATATTTCTTACATTGGACTTGGCAACCCTACTATGTGCCCCACCAAATTTTAAATCCTGGCTATGGCCCTGACTCTTTGACTGATTTAAAACATTCAGTTCCAATTGGAGCAGCAGCACACCAAAGGTGGAGGGAGGTAGAACTTTACAGGGCCCATGATGCTGTGCAAAACATGGATGGCTTTGTACTGCTTTCTTAGCAAGGAATACAGTGAAGCCACTTGCCCAGAAACTGCAAATGGGTCAATTGAACTGAAGAACAGTCCATCAAAAGAACATAAGAGAAGCCATGCTAGATTAGGCCAATGGCCCAACCAGTCCAACACCCTGTCACGCAATGGCCAAAACCCAGGTGCCATTAGGACATCCACCAGCAGGGCCAGAACTCCAGAAGCCCTCCCACTCTTGCCCCCCCTCCCAAAGCACCAAAAATACAAAGCATCACTGTCCCAGGCACAGTGTTCCATCTATACCAGGGGTGGCCAAACGTGCTTAACATAAAAGCAGCATAGAATAAACATCAGATGTTTGAGAGCCACAAGACATGAACACGAGGGGAAGAAGGCAACAGAGAAAGAGAGAGAAAAGTGGAAAGAAAGCAGATAAATGGGAGAAAGGAGAGGTGGAAAGAAAACAACTTTAAATGTGTTATTGAAGGTGTGCCCTCCCACCCCACACCCCACCCCTGTTTGCTGGCTTGGCTTGGAGAAGAAATTTAAAGAGACAAATGTCTTCTCCAAGCTGGCCGCCAAGGCAGTGTGGGCTTTGAGAGCCGCACAGTATGTGTCATAGAGCTGCATGTAGCTCCTGAGATGTGCTTTGGCAACCCTGGGCCCTGATCTATACCTTGTGGCTAATAGCCACTCATGAACCTCTTCTCCATGTTTATTAAATTCCCCTCTTGTAGCTGTCTGTGCTTGTAGCCGCTGCTACTTCCTGCAGCAGTGAATTCCATGTGTTAATTATTCTTTGGGAGAAGCACTTCCTTTTATCTATTCTAAGTCTGCTTCTCATTAATTTCATTGAGTACTGTCCATGAGTTCTTGTTGTGTGAGAGAGCCAACAGGCAGCTGACTGCAGGGCCACAATCAGCATACTCTGAGCTTCCAGTACCCTTGGGGGCAGCCATCGATGTATTTTCTAGGAAATACCCAGAAGTGATGTCAGCCGTCTCTAGGAATTGCCAGAAACTCTCTAGAAATTGCTGGAAATTCTAGAATGTTGGAATTGCTGGAATGTTGGCAATTCCTAGAGAGGACTGACACTACTTTCGGGAAAAGCCCATCTGCCCAATGGCAATTTTTAATTTTTGTCTCTCCCACCACCATTCCTGATTGGTTTGCCTCAGGCAATGTTTGCCTCAGGATTTTGTGGGAAAAGCTACACTCAAACTCTACTTGGCTGCACTGCTTGAAATCTGTTTTCCTGCTATGCTGAGTGAGATAAAACATGTCATTTAAAAACACAGTTTTCCCATTAAAATGCTAATAACAAAGCAGGGTGGTTGGCTGCAAACAGTGAAACAAAGTAGATTTAAAGGGTTATGCATTTTTATCCCACCATTATTCCAAGGAATTCTGGAAGGTTTTCATGGCTCTCCCCTCTTTCAGTTTTATCCTCACAAAAACCGTGAGGTAGATTAGTCTGAGAGAAATGACTAGTCCAAGGTTATCTAGTGAACTACACAACAAGTGGGGATTTAGACCCCCTTTCTCTTTCCTGCATGGTCCCAAGGTAAACTGAGGCTATATGAGCTGCAATTGCCATTTTATAAATGTCACAAGATGCTTGCTCTTCATCTTGCTGTCTGAGCCCACAGAGTCTTCAAAAGAAACTGCAGCACTCTTATGTGCACTTACTCTGGAGTAAGCCCTGTTGAACTCAGTGGGCTTCCTTGTCCCCAGCAGGCAAAATAGGAACAGTGTTGTCCCAGGGACTGGTTCCAAAAAATAGCGATAGTCCCTGCCAGGGCTTTTTAAAAAAGAAAAGGCCCAGCAGGAACTTATTGGCATATTAGGCCACACCCCCTGACACTAAGCCAGCTGGATCTGCATTCCTGTGTGTTCCTGCTAAAAAAACCCCAAAAAAGCCCTGGTCCCTACTAAATTAATTATTTGGAAGAACAACCTTGGCAACTACACTTAATAAGTGCAATTTTATTGATCTCTCTCAGGTACGTGTACTGAGGGAATCTGAGAACTTCTAGGGATTTGCTTCCATTGATCATCCTCTAATTATCCACCCAGAGCAGCAGGCAGCTGTGCCAAGCAGCTAATTAATCAGCAGCTGCCATCTAATTGGACTCATTACATGCTTCTTATTGCTGTTCCCTGAATACTTTTGCCCCCAGATGCTGTTGCTGTATAAACTCCAACAGCCGCCCACATGCCTCTCCAGGAGAATGGGATTACAGCATGTCAGGGCGTTAAGGGACCTTCCTTGAGAATGAATTTCCCTTGGGGAGAATTTTCCTTGCACTCGCTTGCTGTTGCATACCCTGCAATGTTTCATAGATTAAAACAGAGACAGGCCTATAATGCCTTGATTCTCATAACCTGAATCACTATTTGTAACCCCAAGTAGTCAGCCGCATTGGTCTGAAGTAGTAGAACAAAATAGGAGTCAAGTTGCACCTTTAAGACCAACTTAGTTTATTCAGAACGTAACCTTTCGTGTGCTCTCTAAGCACACTTCCTCAGACGAGGAATCCAATACAGTGAGCAAAGCCATACATAGTTGGTAGTTCGTGGCTCACTACACACTAATGAAGGCTGTCCTCCATCTTTCAATTACTCTGCTGCCCGACCCAGTACCTCCATTAGGTGGACAGAGAACATAGCTTTTTTTGAACAGGAACACAGTTCTGGCTAGCATGGTGTCAGGGGGTGTGGCCTAATATGCAAATGAGCCCATGCTGGGCTTTTTCTACAAAAAAAGCCCTGACCAAGACGGTATAGGCTATGCCACCCGAGAACAGTTGGGGCACCACTGCTTCTAATTGGCCCTTCTTCCTGTTCATGTGTTGATGTCCTTTGTTGTAATTGTTTAATCTCGTTTTAACGTTTTTTATTGTTTGCTGCCTTGGGGCACCCTAATTTGCATAGAGGAGCAGCTTAAAAGTGATTTCAATAAATAAATTACATTAAAAGAGACTTCTAGCTGGGGAGTAGTAAGCCGCTACAAGCAGCGCCTCTGGCCCCAGTCGTAGGCTTCCCAATACCCAGGTCCCAGCAGGGGATCCCCCGGTTTTACAGGCTTCCCCCCTCCCCCAGCCAGCTGGCCAGCGGGGGAAGCCCCACCCCCACAACCATTATGCACCTCCATGAACAATTCCCATAGGGAATGATGGGGAATTGATCTGCGGGTATCAGGGGCTCTGGGGGGGCTGTTTTCTGAGGTAGAGATGCCAAATTTTCAGTATAGCATCTAGTGCCTCTCCCCAAAATACCCCCCAAGTTTCAAAAGGATTGGACCAGGGGGTCCAATTCTACGAGCCACAAAAGAAGGTGCCCCTATCTTTCATTATTTTCTATGGAAGGAAGGCATTTTAAAAGGTGTGCTGTCCTTTTAAATGTGATGGCCAGAACTCCCGTTGGAGTTCAATTTTGCTTATCACACCCTTGCTCCTGGCTCTGCCCCCAATGTCTCCTGGCTCCTTCCCCAAAGTCTCTGACTCCACCTCCAAAGTCCCCAGATATTTCTTGAATTGGATTTGGCAACCCTACCCCAGTGCCATTTCCCAGCTGCATGGTGTAATTGGCAGTGGCGCTGGCTGCTGGGGCCTGCTCGCTCAGCCTGCCTTCCTTTGCTTCACCCCCAGGAGGTGTCACTCATAGATGGCCAAGGAGGGGACTTACTGGGAGCAGCAGGGAGGCTCATCCAACTACAGTGATGCGTTTACGCCACTGCCTATGTGACTTGGAAATGACCCTATCACTTCCAGAACACCAGGGCAACACTCTGGTATTTGGGCAAAAACGCTGTGGTAAATTTGGCCTCTACCATTGAGTTTTTGCCCAAATACCAGAGTGTCACCCCCAAATTCCTGGAAGTGATAGCATCACTTCTGGGTCGCATAGGCAGTGACGTAGAGATGTCACTGCATGTGGGAGGATTTTCCCTCTTTTTCAAGGTAAGTTCCTCACTCTGGCCGGCTGATCAGCGGTGAGGAGGTGTGGCCTGACCCCTGCCTCTACTGGGGGGGAGGAGCCTAGCAACCCTAATAAGGACACCTGCAGGCTTTAGGTTGGCCCTGTTTGCTGATTTGCTTTGCTAATCCACTCTGCAATTGCCTGCCTTCCATTAGTTCAACCAAAGAGGATGTTTGTGTTCAGTGTGTGCATTGATGCTAGGGTTCCCAAATCCCCCGCTAGGCCTGGAGACTCCCAATTTGGAGCCTCCTCCCCCCGCTGGCCATAAAAGGGAAAGCGGGGGGAGGGGAGGGGGGAGAACGGCAGCCCTTCCCACCCAGCCCCGATCGCAGCAGCCAGAGCTCTTCCGTTTTCTCAGGCTGCTTCCCGCCCCCAGTCAGCTGGCTGGTGAAGGGAGGGAAGCCCAGCCACGCCCCCAAAGGACCATGTGCCTTTGCACCTCCGGAGGTGAGTGAGTTCTGTCCCCTGCATCAGATTTCCCAGAAACGGGGGGGGGGGGGGTGGAGGGGGTGGAGAGGAAAACGTCTTCTCATAGGGTATAATGGGGAATTGATCTGGAGGTTTCGAGGGCTCTGGGGGAGCTGTTTTTTGAGGTAGAGGCACCAAATTTTCAATATAGTATCTAGTGCCTCTCCCCAAAGTATCCCCCAAATTTCTTTCTTTTTTTTTTTTCAAAACGATTGGACCAGGGGGTCCAATTCTATGAGCCCCAAAAGAAGGTGCCCTTATCCTTCATTATTTCCTATGGAAGGAAGACATTTAAAAAGGTGTGCTGTCCCTTTAAATGTGATGGCCAGAACTCTCTTGGAGTTCAGTTATGCTTGTCACACTCTAGTTCCTGGCTCACACTCTAGTTCCTGGCTCCGCCCCAATGTCTCCTGGCTCCACCCCCAAAGTCTCCTGGCTCCACCCCCAAAGTCCCCAGATATTTCTTGAATTGGACTTGGCAACCCTAATTGATGCACATGTGCAGACACAATGCATCAGTTTGCCCACTCGATACATGTTATACTGTTTACAGGCCTGACCCATGCCCATTCCACATTCTGTCAAATCAGGTGTGTTCTGAGAGTTCAGTGCTGAAACCCAGTTCTTGGGTACCTGGTACCAATTTATATGGGTACACAGCCTACAGGGAGAGGGTCTTAAACTAAACAAAAATGGCTTTAGAGAGTAGACTTCTCAATCCCCAGGTTCCAGCGGGGGATTCCTCGGTTTTACAGGCTTCCCCCACAGCCACCCTGTACCTCTAGATCTTGGGCAGGACCTGCAAACAGATCCAGTTTTAAAATGTGTGTGTGCCTTTAAATTGCAGCAGGAAGTACTTCATGGGGAAGGTGAGAGTGCAGCGCCTCTGTTTGTTTTGCTTTCCTATGGGACAAGTGAGTGTGTGTGTAAAAGAGCAGCCTAGCCCCTGTACTTTCCAGACATCGTTGTGGAGGCACCAGAGACTCCTGCTTTGTTCTACTGCATCAGACCAACAAGGCTGCCCACTTGCACCAGAGACAGCTAAGCGTGTGTGTGAGTGAGAGAGAGAAAACGGGGGGAGGGGAGGGAACTCTATTATTCCCTATGGAGACTTATTCTAATTGGAAATAATGGAGAATTGATCCGCGGGTATCTGGGGCTCGGGGGGGGGCTGTTTTTTGAGGTTGATGCACCAGATTTGCAGCATAGCATCCAGTACCTCTCCCCAAAATACCTCCCAAGTTTCAAAAAGATTGGACCAGGGGGTCCAATTCTATGAGCCCCAAAAGAAGGTGCCCCTATCCTTCATTATTTCCTATGGAGGGAAGGGATTTAAAAGATGTGTGGTCCCTTTAAATGTGATGGCCAGAACTCCCTTGGAGTTCAATTATGCTTGTCATACCCTTGCTCCTGGCTCCACCCCCAATGTCTCCTGGCTCCACCCCCAAAGTCCCCAGATACTTCTTGAATTGGACTTGGCAACCTTATTAGAGAGCCAGGCTTAATTTGTCCCACTAGGGAAACTGACGTGTACTTATAGGTTGCTGCCCTTAACTTTCCCCACTGGGGCAAACAGCAGCTCTCTGGGGCTCTTTTAGGTCAGCAAAATGGTCCTAGTGGGGAAGATTTAAGCCCCCTCTCCAGCATGCCACAAACTCAAACTGAATCCAGTTCCCATACCCGAGTCAAAAGTCTCTGGGAGTTTTGAACACAGAACTTGCAGCATTCATCTGACTTGAGAGGATGGACAGAGGGTAGACTTGTAGACACTGTAAAGTTATTTAGGCCTTCAGAAATTTAACAGGAAGACTGAATCTGCCCCCCAATAGCAACAGTGGTTTGTAGGGGATAAGGAGCAAGAAACAGGGAGCATCCATGGCAGGGTTGCCCTGCTGAGCCTCATAACCAGCAGTAAGGGTGAAAGTTGAGACAGAGTGGGGCATGCAACATCTCTGATGTTCTTACATCACTTCAGGGAAAAACCCAGAGGTGATGTAAGGTAGCTCTAGGTATCACTGGACACTCTATGGTAAAACCATACAATTTCCAGCAACTCCGAGAGCTACCCTGCGTCACTTCTTGGTTTTCTCTGGAAGCAACGCAGCAACATTTGTTGTTTATCGTACAAAGGGACCTGCCAGTGGGAGACCTCCTGCCTTCGTGGGAGGCCTGACAGTCCGAGTTCCTGGATCACTCCTATAGTAACCATTTAGTTAGGAATATAATTCACTCAGACTGATTCTGCACGGGCCAGTTGCTCCGCCCCCGGGCTTCTGCTTTCCCAGGCTCAAGCAATCAATTCCCCCGCCAGTTGCTGCGCTGCTGCATTTGGATCTGCGGCCCCCTCCAATTTCCCTTGCTGCTTCCTCCTCTTGGTTTTTGGAGATCTGGAAGCTGCGAGGGTAATTAGAGGGAACTGCAGATCAAAATGTGCCCATGCAGTGACCGGTGGGGGAATTCAACTGCTAGTGAAGAATAGGTCTCAGTTGTAGAGAATGCAGAGTATGTGGGTGTCGGTCTGCTGTATTCCAATGTTTTCTACTTGTTTTCCTGCCTGTTTCACATCCAATTTGTGGCAATTAAAAAAAAATTTCAAACATGCTTGCAGCACCATCTATCTATCCAACGACTGACAGAAGCACTGTTGAGATCTCCCATAATTAACATCCATCTACATTTCTCTATTTTTTCAAACCAAATCTGCCTGTTTTGTGCTGACTTAAGTACTGTCTCTCTCTTCTGACGACCCTACATACCTTGGGCAGGGGGAGTTAATTAGTGCTTTCTCGTGAGCAGCAAGAACAATTGTTCATTTGCTTTATTTGTTGTTGTAGTAATTATGCTAATTTGAAACAGCAATCATGGAAAAAATAGTGAGCACTCACACTGCAGCCAAAGAGAAAAGTAATTTAAAAAAAAAAGCCCCCCCCTTCCGGAAAGGAACTGACTGACAATCCATAATGCAGCAAAGAAAACAGGAAGTAATTAATAAAGTAGGCAGAAGGGGGGGGGTATAAAGTTAAAACTTTTAAAGGGGTAACTTATAGAGAAGCTAGACTATTACTGAACAGGATTTACTTGTAAGTAAAGTGAAAGTAAGCTTGTAGTAGATGTGGGCCAATATGAATGGGCATTGGTTGTTTTCAAGGCTTTTTTTGTAGGAAAAGCCCAGCAGAAACTCATTTGCATATCAGGCAACACCCCAATGCCAAACCAGCCAGAACTGTGTTCCTGCTCCAAAAAAGCCCTGCTTGTTTTCATGGAAGAATATAGCACCATATTAAATTATATATCAAAATACTGCGGGGAATCGCTCTGTTTTGCTTGCTTCTGGTATGTGGAAAAGGAATTCTTCAGCAATGCAAAAGGGTCATATTGTGGAATCAGCTCTGGTAGATGGGACGGTTGGTGCATGAGTTGTTGGAGGGATCGTGGTGTTACCTACAAGAGGCAGCAAGGCTTTGTGGTGCTGGTGGAAAGTGCCGTCAGGTCGCAGCCAACCGATGGTGTTCCTATAGACTTTCCAAGGCAAGACATGTTCAGGGGTGGTTTGCCATTGCCTGCCTCTACGTAGTGATCCTGGACCTCCTTGCTCGTCTCCCATCCAAGTACTAACCAGGGCCGACCCTGCTTAGCTTCTGAAATCTAATGAGATTGGGCTAGCCTGAGCCATCTGAGTTAGAGTAACAAGGCTTGTGCCCTCCTGAAATTTCCTGGAAGTCAACATTCTCCCCTCTACCTGCTAGGCATGCAATAAGGACCTACAGGCTCTTCCTCCTTCTCACTCAGTCTCATTTTAACCACAACAGGAAAGAGCACAACAAAAGTCCTTCCCTCTTAACATTTTTTCACGCATGTCCCTACTTCTCTTCCTGAGAGAAAGAATATGATTGGTACTGACTGGTAAAAGGCGTTCTGCCCTAATCCTTGAATTGAGAAAGTAGCTGGCTAGAGTGATGTCTTGATTTATATTAGCCACAGGCTATTGGACGTTTCTCTGCTTTGCAATATGTAATCTGCAACGGAACCATCTTATTAAAGCACAAATGTTTTGCTGAGTGTGGCAAAATGCGGCATAGCCCAACTTTCCCCTGGTAATTAAACTGCACCGGTGGACTGAGACTGCAACAGCTTGTGGGGAATAAGGACACTGTCAATGTACTGAAGCAGTTCCATACATTAAAAGAACTAGACGGACAGTCCACCTGTGTGGACAACAGCTCCTTGGATGGAGAAATGTAGTGGTTGCCAACTTCACTACAGTGGCATTGGGGTTGGTTCGTCTGACCATAATTTTCTTTGGGGAACCACTATTTGCTCTGCTGGGCCAAAAAATAAAGTATAATAAATCCAGGTCCTTACTACATAGGCCCTGATCAGCCCTCAGGGTTGCTAACCTTAAATTGGTAGCTGGAGATCTCCTGGGATTAGAATTTCACCTGGAGAAAATGACTGCTTTGGAAAGTGGATTCTATGGCATTATAGTCCATTGAAGCCCTTCCCCTTCCCAAACCCCACCTTTCTTAGGCTTCACCCCTCCCCCAAATCTCCAGGTATTTTCCAGTCTAGAACTAGCAAACACTATCAGACCTGTATGTTTTCCTGGGCTGTGTACTGGTTAGGGTGTTGGACTAGGACCTTGAAGACCCAGGTGCCAATCTGCGCTCTGCCATGGCCATGCAGCTCACAGGGCAACCCCAGATCCATCAGCTTATTTGCTGTAAGGTCAATATGGAGGAGGAGAGAGCTATGTATATTGTCCTTAGGTCTTTGGACAAAGAGTGGAATAAAACTGCAACAGATATATAGAAACAGCGCTCTGCAGGGTCAGTTTAGGTTAGGAGATTTAGGAGAAGAAGATTTAAATCCACTTCACCCTGCACTGTGGTTGTGATCCGAATTGGGGCACTGTGCACCTGCTTTTTTGTAGCAAACACCACTTTTGTTCTGAGAAATCACAACCACCTGTGTTTGCCCAAAGTGTTCGGAGAAGCATCACCTGCTAAGTTTATATGAGGCAGGTTGCAGTCAAAGACAAGGAGCAGAGCGAGAAAAGTAAAGAGATGCTAATATGGTTGCCAATCCCCAGGTGGGGGCAGGGGATCCCCTGGTTTAGAGGCCCTCCCCTTGCTTCAGGGTCATCAGAAAGCGGGGGGGGGGGGAATGTCTGCTGGGCACTCCATTATTCCCTATGGAGACCGATTCCCATGAGTATAATGGAAAATTGACCCATGAGTATCTGGGGCTCTGAGGAGGGGCTGTTTTTTGAGGTAGAGGCACCACATTTTCAGCATAGCATTAAGTGCCTCTCTTCAAAACACCCCCACAAGGTTCAAAAGGATTGAACCAAGAAGACCAATTCTATGAGCCCCAAAAGAAGGTGCCCCTATCCTTCATTATTTCCAGTAGCGGGAAGACGTTTAAAAGGTGTGCAGTCCCTTTATATGTGATGGCCAGAACTTCCTTTGGAGTTCAGTTATGCTTGTCACACCCTTGCTCCTGACTCCATCCCAATGTCTCCTGGCTCCACCCCCAAAGTCTCCTGGCTTGAATTGGACTGTGCAACCCTAATAGCGAATGCTATCAGACCTGTATGTTTTCCAGGGTTGTGTACTGGGTAGAGTGTTGGACGAGGACCTTGAAGACCCAGGTGCAAATCCCCACTCTGGCATGACCACGCAGTTCACAGGATAACTCCAGGTCCATCAGCCTAATTTGCTGTGAGGACAATATGGAAGAGGACAGAGCTATATATATGTCATTTGTATGTCCTTGGACAAAAAGTGGAAAAGCCCAGCAGGAACCTATTTGCATATTAGACCACTCCCCCTGACATTACCATTGTTTCACACAAGGCTTTTTTTGTGGAAAAAGCCCAGCAGGAACTCATTTGCATATTAAGCCTCACCCATTGACACCAGGCCAGCTGGAACTGCGTCCTGCTCAAAAAAAGCCTTGGAAATAGGTGCTCCGCAGCATTGATTTAGGTTAGGAGATTTAGGAGAAGAAGATTAAAATCCACTTCACCCTGCATTGTGGTTGTGATCCGAACTGCAGCCCTATGCATTTGCTCTTTTGTAGCAAACACAACTTTTGTTCAGAGAAATCACAACCACCTGTGTGTTTTTGCCCAAAGTGTTCGGGGAAGCATCACCTGCTAAGTTTATATGTGGCAGGTTGCGGTCAAAGACAAGGAGCACAGTGAGAAAAGTAGAGAGATGCTAACGCTAAGCCATAAGGGGCAATAGCATTACCAGTTGTTCAGTTTTATACCAGTGCTTATGTGGCTGATGGAGAGGCCGGGACAGAGTCCTGTGTTAACCCCCAGCTTGTTTACCAAGCCCTCCTATTGCTTTTTGAGCTTCTTTTGGTTGCTTAATTTACCCTAGTTGATGTAATGCATGGATTGGCAAGGCCTGAGACCAGCCAAACAAGGAAGCAACACTGATCTGCCTTCCCCTCCCCTTCCCACTACAGATGCAAACCCGCCCTGCTTGCCTTCCTTTACACCCCACAGCTCATTTCCTGTGTGCCTTGAATGCTGCCAACCAGCTAAACCAGCCTTGATTCTGTAGCTCAAGAATCTCAAACGGTTGCAAAAGAAGATGCATACTCAAGACAGCATAGCAGAGTTAGACACTACAGGGCCATTCCCTTTCATGCAAAACCTCACTCCGTGTGGTGTAACAAGGGCAGGAGACCTGTACTGGGGTGGGCTTGTCTGAGGTTAGTTATGGTGGGTAGCAATACTTTTGTGAGCAAAAATTTTACTTCGTGAGCTACTGGCATTAAAGCTGTGAGCTACTGCATAAATCAGTTTGCTCTGGGGCCATTTTTTCTGAGTTAGAGCAAAAATGTGTGAGCTGGTGGCTAAAAACCTGTGAGCTATCTCACACTAACTCAGCTTAGAGGAAACACTGGTGGGTAGCCTTTACGAGCTCCGGGGCAAACTCCCATTACTGTGGTGGCATAGTCAGAGCTGCTGAGTTTGAATCCAGAGACATCTGACATTCTCAGACTTGATCTTAATAGTGACTGAGCAGATCGTTTCAGAGTGCATGATATGCTGGTCTGCAGTAGAACAGCTTGATTCGACTCCATCTTAAGTGACCAACAAGATTTTAGGGGTGTAAGGTTTCTAGAGACCAAAGCGCCCTTTTGTATCTGACAAAGGCAGCTTTAACTATGGAAAGCTTATATGTTTCTAAGGTACTACTAGACTCAAATTGAGCTGTGTTCGTATCTGGCTTGTAGGGACTGTGAACAGTCAATTGTTCTATTTAAGTTTCCCAGAGCAGCACTTGTTCCTTTATATTTTTCTTCTTTGCTGCTGCTTCTTCCAACTTAATTAATTACTCCCTATTCTCTAGCAGCCAGATTTGTCATTGATGAATCAATTCTTTTTTAACTAGGGACTTAATCGCTGCTTTTTATTTTGCAGCCAAAAGTGTTGCTCGTTATTTAATTTGATTTTTGCAGTCACCTCTTTGTAATTGCTGTTTTATGGTCATTGAAAAACTAACTAAAAATAATGAGCAGAGGGTTTGGTAGCAATGTGAAAAGCAAGCCCCAACCTGCATATTAACAACTGATTCAGGAATGCTGTGATCATGAGACAATCATAATTAACCAATTAGCTGTAAAAAAAAAAAGGAAAAATGGAGAGAGGTAAAACTTTTGCTGAACAGAATTTACATTTGGATAAGGACAAGTGCTGCTGTATCTTTTTGTGGAATTTACATTCCACAAGCGCCATATAAATCCACAGTTTCAATTCGCCTTTTAGTTGACTGGGAAGCCATGTGGGTCACATGCACACAAAAGCTTATACTGAGAATTAAATTTTGTTGGCCTTACAGGTACCACTGGACTCAAACTTTGTTCTGTAGTTGATTGTGTCATTGGAACATATGTGCAGGTTCCAACACGCCATCAGCTATCAAGTGCTGACGTTGAATATAGAATACTCAGCAAACTTTTAGATTATATTTGTGTACTTCCTGAATATCTAGCACAGAGAATTGGACAGAAGGAGAAAACTTGTTTCAGGTTCAGGTGGCAATTTTAGATTTCCATGGCATAAGCAGTCTTAACTGCCTTGTGTTGACCTGGGCTTGGCTGAATTGTAGCACAAGACTGGTAGAATATGTGAACATCACTGATTATAATTATTTCCATATCATTGTTCTGTATAGAAAGCATTTTCCTTCTTTTTATTTTGCAGCCAAAAAATGTTGCTCATTATTTAATTGATTTTACAGTCATATTTGTTGTAATTGCTGTTTTATGGTCAACAAAAACTAATTATCAAAAACATTTCTTTATCAGCCACCCTTACTGTGACACTAAAAGCACTTCTTGAGTTTGTCCCTAATCTTTTGTGTTAGGAAGAATGAGAAACTGAAATGTACATTTCAGATTTTGACGGCTGTCGTAAAATGGTATCTGTTTATAAATGGAATTTGAGGGTTGGCATACAGACTCAATCAGTACTTGACTGTACCTAATAGTTGGTAGGCAACAGAATGCATTAAACTTTTGCTTTTATACTTATTTTACTCTATCAGCTGTGACCAAAAAACCCCCCACCTTTTAAATTCTGAGATCAAAATATGTATTCAAAATTCCAAACCCACAGTTCAAAGTCTGCATTTATACCCCACATTTTTTCCACAAAAGCCACATTCAAGATCCAAAACCTCAGGTTGAATGTCAAAAGTTTTGATTTCAACATCCACATTTTGTAGCTTTGTTTTGAATTTACCTGTCCTTCTAATATTTAATTTCCACTATTTAGGCATTCATTCTATTATGGTTAAGCAGAAACTTACCCCATGTGATCATTATGTAGTAGTAGTAAAATTTATTACGTAAAGTCATTGGCCATTACAGTTACAGCAATTTACAGTGTTACCATTATTGGTAGTTCCTCTGCCCTTTGATGCTATATTTTAGTACCTGGTATTGGGTTAGATCATAGATACCCACAACAAAGAGCTATTAATAATTAATTGGTGGTCAGTGTACAAATGAGATTCATTTGGAACCATTCAAGACCTTCATCCATAAATGACATTCTCATCCTCTCATAAAATTTCTGGTAGTTCTGCAGTAAGCATTGTAGACTACCAAGAAAGTGATGGCAACCCTCCAGAGGTCCAACCAAAGCATACAAAATAACCCACAAGCAACATTAGTTAGATGGAGGCTCTTCTTCCATTTCCTGTGGTGGTGGGGATAACAGTTATTTGAGGCCAAGAGAAGAAAGGATGAGTCCAAGAGAGGAAATCACTTACCATCATGACCAGATAACTGGAGATGCTCCACCAGGTCACACCCAAAGACCCGGTCTTTAGGCGCTGCCTTCCTCCTTACTTTCTGCCGAGCTTTCATGGCCAGTGACATGTGTGCGGATACCAGGGTTGCGCTGTAATTGCTTCTCAGCACTCAAGGCCTTGCTCCTTCTGCTCCTGAGGCCTCTTTGGGTTCATTGAGCCTCAAGAGATAGGCTCAAGAGATAGTGGCACTAGCAGCCCACAGCTCCTTCAAAAGATGCAACGCACACCAGCCTCGGAGATTTTTTGCTTCCTGAAATCCATAGCTAGTGTCTGCGGCCTTAACTCTTCATAGTCCAGATCTCCATTGAGGCTGGGTAGTCAATGAGCGAGTAGAAAGCCTCCAGTGTTTCCAGGTTCTTTGGGGGAGACTTTTGACCAACCTTGCTGTGATGGGGGTATCAACCAGCGAGTGAAAATGACTGAGGCCCCAAGGCCTCATGTGAAAAAGAAATCGTTACACTTCTGTTCTCAGTCAGAGCTCAACAGGAAGTGAGTTCAGCAGCCTCCAAACCCAACTTCTCGTACTGAGCATCTTTGAAACCACAAAGAACAAGTTAAGTCTTGCGCACACATCTCTGTTCCTCTCTACACACACACACACATGGATTTAGGCAGGGCTTTTTTTTTTAAGAAAAAGCCCAGCAGGAACTCATTTGCATATTAGGCCACACCCTGATGTCACCATTGTTTACCACAAGACATTTTTATAGAAAAAGCCCAGCAGAAATGTATTTGCATATTAAGTCACACCCCCTGACACCAAGCCAGCCAGAACTGCGTTCCTGCTCAAAAAAAAAGCCCTGGATTTAGGACTAAATTACCTGATTATAAATTCTTCCTTTATTGATGTCAATTTTCTTGGTTTTGCCTTTCTGGACAAAATCTGGTTATGAATTCTCTCAATTGGCCATTACCTTATACACTCTGGCTGTTCCTGTTTTCTAGCCATATTTCTGCCCTTTGGGAATGCCACATTAAAACATTGTTAGTGTGGATTGCTAGCATTATTAGTTTTCAAGATTCAACTCTCTTCTCTATAGAAGTTCAATCTCTCTGAGATAAATGGATGCATTGTGTTGGCAGAGCGCAGTCACTTCAATCCTTGCGCATGAACGCTAAAGCATTGTTCCATATAGTCTGCTATTCCACATTCTGCATCTTGCATTACAAGAATAATCTCATACACAAGAATAATCTTATATATCAGCCTCTGTACCTCTAACTGAATGCCTGTTGACTGCTGAGCAAAGTTCAATCTACAAATCATTATCCCACTTGATGCCCTAGAGCAAAGGTGTCGAGCTCATTTGTTATGAGGGTTGGATGTGACATAAATAAGATTTTGTCAGGCCAGGCCATGTGTGTAGAAGACATTGGATTTATATCCCGCCCTCCACTCAGAGTCTCAGAGCGGCTCACAATCTCCTTTATCTTCCTCCCCCACAACAAACACCCTGTGAGGTGGGTGCGGCTGAAAGGACTCTCACAGCAGCTGTCCTTTCAAGGACAACCTTTGCCTGAGCTATGGCTACCCAAGGCCATTTCAGCAGATGCAAGTGGAGGAGTGGGGAATCAAACTCAGTTCTCCCAGATAAGAGTCCACACACTTAACCACTACACAAAACTGGCTCTCCTATTTAAGACCAGGTACCTATTTAAGACCAGGTAGCAGAGATATAAACTTTATGAAGGACACAGACAAAAAATGCAATTAAAGTTTTTTAAAAACAAACCCTTAAAACACTACCACTCATTGGTCTTAAAGGCCCTTTCTTTGTATTTCTCACCTGGGATCCAGGGAATTGGACAAACGGAAGTTTTTCTTCTTCTTCTTTCCTTCCTTCCCCAGGGGATCAGGAGGGCGAGGAGTCTTAGCCAACAGAAGGAAGAGAGGCTTGGCTCAGTAGCTCTTCTTGAGAGCCTGGCAAAGCAAGCTCTGCCTACCACTCTTCCTCCCCAAGGGAGGAGCTTCAGCCAATGGAGAAAATAGAGGTTTTGCTCTGTAGCTCCTGTGTGATTGAGCAAGCCTTGCAAAGCAAGCTGTTATGCAGAAGGAAGCAAGAGAGAGGGAGATGGAAGCAGATGACAGCCAGTTGCTGTGTCATTGCATGGGGATGCTCTAGGATTTGTCACAAACTCCATGGCTTAACGAATCCTATAGCGCTCCCTGTCACAATGTCGTCCCTTCTGGTTTTCACCAGAAGTGACATCCCATGCTGGCAGGATGGTCGTACTCCTATCCCTGCCTCCCAAATGCTCCCAGGGTTTCCAGGCTGCAGCCCAACAACCCTAACTGACCACAATGCGAGGGAAAGCAGCCACGTGCCTGCCCTGCATTATTTCCAGCTTGTGAACATGGCACCCACACATGAAGAAAGTGTCCATATGTAACTCCTTCCCTGTGATCACTGACACGACTTTCCGAATGTTGCTGATCATGGGGAGGGAGCATTTGCGCAAATGCTTCCTCTGGGCATAGTTGCCATGCTCATAAGCTGGCGATTGCACAGAGGTGTGTGGGGCAAGGCCAGCATGTTCGTGCCCATGCTCCGTCCCTGACCGGTCAGCCAACGCTCATACTACTCTGTACAGGGCTACTTTGTGTGTTCTCACATTGCTACCTGGGAATTGTAGTTTGAGCCAGTTAACTTCTGAATATGAGCCGACATGAAGAATTTCTGCAGGCTGCACAGGTCCGAAAGCAGAGCACACTCTTGAAACGTCATTGTTCTTAAATGATGTGTCACCAGCATGTAATAACCCAAGGATGTACACAATCCCAGCTGTCCTGTACATTGTGAGCCACACAGTATGTATGAACCCAAGCCACGGTTTAACCACCCTTGGTATAGTATGTTCAACTTTTGAACATCCTCCCCCCACAAAGACTGCAACATCACTAGTGGCAACACACACACACTATTGGGCCTCCCCCTCCGCGGGGTATGGACTCAATGCCCAATCCTTAACTGAGCCAGGATAGCTTCCTGCTGAGAATTTCTCAGAGATGCATTTGTCCATGAAGTCTTGTTTTAAGCTCAGGAAGACTGTTGTTGCTCTGCCCATCTCATACAAAACGGTGAATACACCACAGGAAAGAAAAGACATAGCCATAGGCACAGATCAAAATTGCTTCTTTGTGGGGTTTTATCAATGAACATGTGGACACTGACAATGTGAGATGCCAAGGAACAGACAGCTGTGACCAGCTGCACGTGTGATACTCTGTACCAGATTCAAAAATGAAAGAAAAAAAAAAGTGGAACAATGAGGAGCATCAGCTGCATTTTGGAAACATATAATTCCAGAGAAACACTCAGAGAAGTTACTTACAATGAAAGCTCACCCTGTTTTGAGCTGTCCCTGGACTCAGCACGAGAGGCACTTTAGTACATTGGTTAGGTGTGCAGACTCTTATCTGGGAGAACCAGGTTTTATTCCCCACTCCTCCACATGCAACTGCTGGAGCCAATCATAACTCTCTCAGAGCTGTTCCTCTCAAGAGCTGGTTCTGTTATTCTCTCAGCTCCGCCTACCCCCCAGGGTGTCTTGTTGTGGGGAGGGGAAGGGAAAGGAGATTGTAAACTGCTCTGAGACTCCTTCGGGTAGTGAAGGGCGGGGTATAAATCCAATCTCTTCTTCTTCATCATCATCATTTGGGAAAGTTGGCATCCACAAAGTGATCTGTAATTTGTGAACTTGCTACCTAGATTTACTGCCTGGAAACAATTCATCAAGGAGACTTACAAATCCATCCAAAAAACACAGTCCTGGGGTGCCAAAGGTGCAATTTATTTACAAAAACCAGCAGTGCAGGTAACACCCGATTAGGCTTCCCCAGTCCCTTCCTATACACAGAAAGACATGTAACAGAATGTAAACATGTAAGCACGGACAAACACATAGGTAGGAATTCTATATACATGGACATTTACAGTTCATATAAGGACCTGGTTGGGAGGGGTCCGTGAGCCATCTACACTGACAGTTCACAGACTTCTTGGAATACAAAAACAACAAAAAAAAGACAATAACAAACCATGATAATACAGTTAAAAGCACAGAAGAGCTAGGAGATGTTCACTTCCCAAGCCCCTCCATCTTGATGTAAGCAGAAGAAATGCTCCCTTGGGAGGGGTGAGAATGGCCCTGTCGCCTGATGGAGAAGGAATTGCAGCAAAGTCTTTGTAGCGCTTGCATTACTTCTAGGTCAAGCAGATCAAGTTGTGGTTGGCAACTTGATCATTTGGGATTTGATCCCCAGCATTTCTTCAGATCCCCACTAAGATCCCTGGGCAAAGCCGTGGCCTCTCAACCCACCCATTCTCACTGTGTTGTAGTTATGACAGCCATCTTGTTACAGAAATCCATTAATCATAAGCATTCTAGAGTGCATCTTTATTCAAAAAGGCTTACCCACAGGCAAGAGCATTTGGTGTGTCAGTTGTTAGCATGCCACCTCAAGAATTCCATGATTACTTCTGTGGTCTTTTTGGCCTGTGTCAATTCAAATGGTTGCATTATGATCCCAGGATAGAAGCTTTTAGTATCTATTGGTCAAATAACGGTCTGATTTTAAGCCATATGAAAGAGCGTAGACTGTCTCTCTCTCTATGGTTCTCTTTCAAAATAATGGCTTCAACAACTTCCTTTACCTAGGTAAAGCAATTACTCATGGGAAACGGAACCTCTGGAGCTCCAGAGAAGAGAAGGAGAAAACAGATCGTGATTGTTTTAAAAAATCTCTTATCTCATGCTATTCATGTCATCATTTCTAACAATCAACACTTGTAGCAAGCAATCTTGCAAGACCAGTCAAGAAAGTGATAAGTTATATCATTTAGTAGACTAGGCCTGAGAGAAGGGGCAATGCTGTTATGAATAAGAATTATTTCCTGTGTGTAAGAGAACACAAATGCCTCTTCTAATATAGAGCCTGATGCCCTGTGATTTAAGCAGTTGTGATAAAAATAACTTTAAAAATATTAACCAGGGGGAATTTTTTGATTGATCAAAAGATTGTAATCAGATAATTACCCTGATTAATTGGCTAAATGCAGCCTTGATTGCTATGCAGATTAAACAAGATAGGAACTGAAATAATTGAAAATGATACTTAGCAACTGAACCAAGTGTGGCTGCTGGCATGGAAATCTTTAATTGCTGCATCAATTGCAGAACAACTGGAATACGTCTACCCCACAAACACAAACTCCTATAGATAAAAGTCCTTCGCTCTTCTCGTGAAACTGTACTTGTATGAGAAGAAGAAAAGAAGAGGAGGAGAAGGCTTCAGAAGTAAATGAGCTATGGATCAATAAATTTGCTGTAAATAAGTGCTCACATGTTTTGGTGAAGAGACTGTAACGAACACTTTGGGCTGTTCCTTGGGCCACTGGAGATTGCAGTGATAAAATAGATGCAGTTATACTATTCCAGGGATGTGAAGTTCCTCAGTCTCAGTGTGTGGATGGCATGATTAAAAAAAAATATATACTGTTCTGTGTCACAGATCTCCATAGGACCCCTTTACCCCATGACTGACAAGCTGTTGTATTGAGACTGTGGCTTTGAGGCCAATTTTGCATTCTTGAAAAAACACCCATCCCCTTCCCCAGGATGTAGGATTGCTAGGCCTCAGCCTTTGAAGTTTTGGGAGTTTAATCTTGTTAGAGGAAGGAGTGAAAACTCTAGAATAAGGGGCAGGCTATTTTCTGCTTGACATGATAACTTTGCTGTTCAGTCAACTCTATGTTCACCCCCCCACACACCTGCCCCAGCATCACTAGAAGACAAGTTCTTCCCTTAATTGGGCAGGTACTGTCCTCTGCCCCACATAAGTGTCCTAGTCTCTGAAGAGACCTGGCAAACCCACCAGCTTTCATTGACTTTTCAAGTAAGAGCTGCCCTTCAGGATACCAAGAATAGCTGCAAATAATACACAAATAAAAATATAGCACAGTAACAAACGTTACACAACAAAAAACAACAACAACTACACAGCGAACACTTGAAGGCCCCAAAGGAGAAGAGCCGTAAGAGGAAACGTCACAGAGACGGATCTGGTGGAGGGACTTCTGGCTCTTCTGTTGTTCTAGAACAAGTCCATCCCTGGACGTCTTGAGAAGACAGGGAGCCACTTCCGGGAGACAACCACTGGCTGTCTTGAGAAAAATACCTAGTGTGGGCACTGGCATGGCAGAACCCATAAAATCATGTTAACTAAGCTCACGCAAGTCTCTCTGTTAGCATAAGTCCCGGGGTATCATGGGAACTGAGCCTGGGGAAACCATTTGGAATGAGTATTTAAGTGCGTGAGCTCACTTTGGATCAGCTGCTACAAACGTTTGACAGAGCTCTTTCCCGAGTCTCCTGGAAATGCTATTTGTTAATAAATCTGAAAAAAATGGCTGAATTTTTGAACTCACCAACAAACTGATCGATAAGCGCCCAAGTTGTGCTTGAAAACACCACCTGTTATTTCCTAGTTTATGAAAAGGGGGTTGGCTATATCAAGCACAAAGCCTTGGAGACCTGATGCTATTTCAACTCTCAAAGTCTCTCCATTTTTTAAAAAAAGTTTAAACAGAGGTGAGATATTTCTGAATGGGTGACAGTGAACTGTGAGAGGAGAGGGGGAGTCAGCTTGACTGAGAAGGACTAAGTCCACACATACATTTCATCATTTCACACACATTATCTTGTCATCCTTACAACAACCTTGTAAGGTAGGCCAGTATTATTATCCTCATTGCGGTTGAGAGAAAGAGGGGAAAAATTGATAGTTTGCCTCAGACCACCCAGATAGTTCACTGCAGAGGCAAGTTCCAAACCAAAGATCCTGACTCATTCTAACCAATAGACAACACTAGTGAAGTGACTCAATATATCAAAGGACACCCTCCATATGTGAATGAGTGATCTTAGATCAAACTTCATATCCCTCCTTTTTTTGCCATGAAGTCACCCCCAACCTTTTTGCCATTAAGTCAGCATCCTTGGGGTTTTCAAGGCAAGAGATCATTTACCATTCCCTACCTCTGTGTAGCAACCCGGGACTTCCTTTGGGAGTCTCCTATCTAAGTACTAGCCAGGGCCAACCCTGCTTAGCTTTTCGGTGGCTGGTTCTAGCTTTCGGGCTAGCCTGGGCCATCCAGGTGAGGGCATCCCTGCATATACCATACATTTTCAGTGGTGGCCCTTCACACATCCAGCTTCAGTGACCAAGGAGCAATGGGACATCAGGCAAGGTGTGTGCATGTGTGTTCAACACCCTCCTTTAAAATCAAGTGCTAAATGTGTTCCCACCATCACCTCACACACTATGAAGCCTGCTACATTACAAGTTGGACCATTGGGTCATCTAGCCCAGTGCTGTTCACTCTGACAGTGTTTTCCCAAAGCACCTGTGACCTGAGATCCTTCACCTGCAGATAGCAGGGAATGAGCTTTATGCATGCAGAGCAGGTCATCCATCCCTGAGCTATGGCCCCTTCCCAGCAATCTCTGTCTGTAACCTCATACCTCATACCAGTGTCTAGTTTGATCTGCAGATACTTTCTCGGCTGTGATGCACTTTATCTGAACATACCTTTACCTGGAGAATCCAATGCCTTCTGCCTGCAACGTGTATTCTGAGGTAACAGACCCTCCAAGCCCTTTCCTCTGGGGCAGGTGCCTATAGAAGCAGTTCCCACTATAGCAGCGTCAAGGGATTAATTTGCACCAGCAAACATGCCATCAGAGATTGAGCACCACAGAAACCTTTTGCTACATTCCACATCAGCATAAACACCACAACAGCTTTTCAGAGGAGTCCTTTCCTATGTTCAGCAACAATCTAACAGGTGTGTCACACAATCAAGTGATTACCTGTACTTGTGAACCAGATCTAAAATCAACCTACTTGAGATGGAAGAGAAGAAAGGAACATGACACAAAAAAACCCCTCAAACATTCTCTATATGTGTTATATCACGGACTGAGATGCGACAATCCCCCTTTCCCTTCAGCATAGCATCTTGTAAAACAAAATGTAAGAATTCATTTCTGTAGTTTTCCTTTAGCTCTGGAGATTCATGCAACAACCATGACAAAATCTGTCCAGGTGGTTTCCTCATCCATATTATCAGCATGTTCTTTCCGCCTACTGTATTTTAGCTTTGCAGTCAGAATTAACTAATTTGTTTTTCTGCTGCGTAGATTGAAGCCATCAGTTGCGTCAATCACACCCTGCCTGTGAATCTGAACTTCAGTTTGAGTTGATGCTACAAATCTGCCCTCCAAGGGGTATGTGACTTCATTGACATGAACCAATCAGGACTTTTATTTACCAACCAGGACCCATAGCTGCTGGGACTTTGGCTGTCAAAATGGTCAGCCGTGATTTGCTTTTTTCCATCAGACAGGCAAAACATGCCATTGCAGCATCATCCGGGTAGGAACTGTAAAAAAGGACTGGGGAGGGTACTGAACTGTTGGAGTCAAGGATCCTGCAATAGTGTTTCATAGTTCAGAGGGAGCTATAGTGACTTACGGCCATGATTTCTGTGCTCTAAAAACACCCTCAGGGAAGAGGCTATTCATTTAAAGACTTTTCTTTTTTAAAAACCCTGCTTTCCGGCTTTGTCGCTGTTGTCCATAACCGCTGAGGGCTATGCAATGTACCTATTAATAATAATCATAATAATTAAAAAAAAGACACCAAAGTTTCATGGTTCCCATCCCTGAGCCCAAGAAAAAAAAAAACTACCTTGCAAGTTAACCAAGTGGGATAACCCTGCTTACACAGTCTGCTTAGAATCACAAGTCTTGAATTTTCAGAGTTTCTTTTCAGACAGAATCCAGGCAACTGTAAATACTTCCACAGGAGTCAGTAAAGAAGTTTCCGGATCTCTAAGTGAAGCTGGTGGTTTCTGTCAGCAGTCCATGCCGTTGTGCTGGTTGTCTCTGTCCTCTGGCGCACTCAGCAGGATGGGAGAGAATTTGCTGAACTGGACAACCAATTTGGAGAGGGATCCCAGGGGTGAGGGGAGAAGGAAGGGTGTTTAGGCCTTCAAAGAAACTGCAGAGTCTTGGTGTTACAGGCAAGCTGGCGAGTGGCTCAGAAGAAGAGTTTCCTCAGTCTTAAAGACTGCTTGCTCCCTTACCAGGGGGAGACACCAGCAGGCAATGAGAAGGAAGGTTCAGTGCATTGCCAGGTCCCAGAATTCTTCAGCAAGGGCGAATGTCACACCAAGTGTCCCCGGCCATTGATGTAAATGCCATTGGTGGTGGGTTTGGCTCGGAGGGTGCCGTTCTCTTGGACAAAGTGAGTCATGGCCTGTTTGATGTTATTTTCATCGTCTCGCTCCTCCTCCTCCTCTTTCTCTTTCTCCTTCTCCTTCTCCATCCTGTTCTCCTGGACAGGGGTGGGTGGTGGTGGTGGCAGTTCTGTCTGAGTCTCGATTTCCCGCACTGTTGACAATGTTGAGTAGCTGCGTCCTCCCTCTTCCTCACCCTGAGCAGGGAAAGACATGGAGTTAACCTGGCTGCTTTGCTAGCAATTTATGCAGTGGCTGGAGGGGCTTGGGTGGGGAGGCTAAGGGGCCCACTGAAAGTCAGTGAGAATTGTATTACTTAGTCAACCAGTTTGATTAATCAATGAAAAAAACTTTGCAACTTTGCTGAACTCAGCAGCAGATTTCCCTCCCCTACAAAGTTCGGGAGCTTTCAAATCCCAGAAAAGGCATTCCTCTAAAATAAGAAGGAATTCCTCTTCTAAGCCGTCGGCTTTCAGGATTTTTGTGACCACCGTCTAAGAAAAAGCATTCACATTTCTTTCACGCGTAAGAGGAAGTGCCTAGGAATGTCAGAAGAGCCCTGTTCTTCGAATGCTTGCAAAGACGTTTTGCTAGTTGGCTCAGGCCAGTCTACCTCAAAGATAGGATTGTGGGGGGGTGGGAGGGGGGAAGAACTGTAAACGCTGCTCCACAGTACTTGGATGAAAGGTTGGATGAAAATGCAAGAAGAAGAGGAAGAAGAAGAAAAGGAAACTTAACAGCTTCATGTATGTGTCCCAAATCAAAAACATACGGTATCTTGTTATACTATTTACCTCCAGTAGATGTCTGCATGTGCTCCAATTACCAGCAATTTAGGCTGGGGTGGTAAGGATTCCTGAAAGGGCCAACTATACTGGTGGGGATTCTGTATAGTTAGGCTAGAAAGCTACTCTGTGAGGCCCATCGTCACAAAAGTTGTGGTAAGAAGGATCAGTGTTGCTTAGGCCGAACCTAAATGCAGAATACAGCATGCAGCCAAATACGGGAACGCTATTAAATAATAATCTGAATTATAACATTCAAATAACAGCCCTCTGATTTCTTATTTATTTATTTAATCCATTTACATCCTGCCTTTCGCTCCAATGGGGATATAGAGCAGCCAACACCATTCTCTTCTCCTCCACTGAATCCTCATAACAACCCTGTGAGGTAAGTTAGCCAGGGCAAATATGGCACAAGAGGGGATTTCAACCTGGGTCTCCCAGATACTAGTCAGACACTCCACATGAAGCCTGCTGGATGACCCTGGGCCAGTCACGGTTCTCTCAGAACTCTCTCAGCCCCACCAACCTCACAAGGTGTCTGTTGTGGGGAGAGAAAGGGAAGGAGATTGTAAGCCGCTCTGAGACTCCTCAGCACAGAGAAAAGCAGGGTAAAAAACCCCATCTCTTAAGTACTACACCACACTGACTCTTGTATAAGTTACACCACAGGGGAGGGACGGTGGCTCAGTGGTAGAGCATCTGCTTGGGAAGCAGAAGGTCCCAGGTTCAATCCCCGGCATCTCCAAAAAAGGGTCCAGGCAAATAGATGTGAAAAACCTCAGCTTGAGACCCTGGAGAGCTGCTGCCAGTCTGAGAAGACAATACTGACTTCGATGGGCCGAGAGTCTGATTCAGTATAAGGCAGCTTCATATGTTCATATGTTCACACTGGTATAACATCAAGATTTTAATATTAATCTAATCTTAGAATGTTTTTTAATTACAATGATGATTAATTTTATAAATGTTTGATTTATAATATCTATGTACATATAATATGTATTGTTTTAATTGTTGAAGTGTCTGTGTTGTGAGCCGCCTTGAGCCTGCTTCAGCGGGGAGGGTGGGATACAAATTAAATATTATTATTCTTTGTGTCAATCAAAGGCGGAGGCAGGTTTTGATTTATTTATTTAGATATTTCTATCCCATTCTTCTCCTCAGTGAGGACCCAAAGCCACTTACAACTCCAGTCTCCCTTCCTCCATTTGGTCATCACAACAACCCTGTGAGGCAGGTTAGGTGAGAGAAAGCGACCGATCCGTGGTCATCCAGCACATAATACTGGCTCATGCATAGCATACAGGCACATTTTTGGTTACACGGTAAGCTGGAAATATCAGAGAAGGGGCCTGGGATACCCCGCATTCCCTCTGTCCCTTGATACAGCCCTGTCGCAGTCAAAAGGACCACCACCCTGCCTGCATCTGCCCATGACAGCATCACCCACTCACCATGACTGAGCAGAGGCTGGTTTCTCGCAGGCTTTCTGCACGGAAGCTGCCTTGCCGGCTGTCACGGCATAAGCTGTCCCGGCACAGGCTGTCCCCTCTCAGGCTCTCTCGACACAAGCTATCCCCACGGAAGCTGCCCTGCCGGCTCTCGGACCTCAGGGGAAGGTTTTCTTCCATCTGAACAACAGGAAGGAGGGTGGGGCAGCAGAAAGAGAGAACAAGAAACCAAAATCAGTTACTTTTCCCTGCAGTGTGCGGCATGCCTATAAGGGAACATCTTGCTTTCTTCTGGGTTAGACCACACGGCTCAGCAATATCTCTCCTGATTGGCAGTGGCTCTCTATCCTCTCATCACGGGTCTTTACCAGTTTCCACTACTGGAGAGATGCCAGGGAACTTCTGGATACTCTTTACCACTGAGCTACGTCTGCCAACCAGCAGCCTGTATAGCTCTGACTAGCCCAATCTTGTCGGAGCTTGGCTACAGTTAGTATTTGGACGGGAGACCACCAAGGAAGACTGGGGTTGCTGTACAGAGGAAAGTAGTGGCCACTTGTTTATCTCTTACCTTGAAAACCCCATGCTCCTAGGCAGGGGTTTTTTTGTGGCAAGAACTCCTTTGCATATAAGGCCACACACCCCTGATGTAGCCAATCCCCCAAGAACTTACAGTAGGCCCTGTAAGCTCTTGGAGGATTGGCTACACCAGGGGTGTGTGGCCTAATATGCAAAGGAGTTCCTGCTACAAAAAAAGCCCTACCCCTAGGGTCACCCTGAGTCAATTGCAACTTGATGGCGCCCCATTAGTTCCACCAAATAATGTCACATGATTACAGTGAATCAAACCATCCCACCCAGGGACTTCAACTCTGCCTGGCAGCAGCTCTCTAAGGCATTTCTCAGCACTGCTCCCTGAGAGGTCTTTCTTAATGGGAGTTACCAGGTCTGGAAATGCGAAGCAGATGCTACAGCCCCTCCAATACTATGATATTAACACTACTTGGAATTATTGTTGTCAATTGTTAAAGAGCACTCTTAATAAATATATTAAGCTGGTTGATATACCAAATCAGACTGCTGGTCCATTGAACCTGGGATTGTTTACACCGACTGGCAGCCTCATCTTGTTGATCAGTCGGTGAGAGATCTTTCCTCACACCTGCTATCTGAGATCCGTTAACAGGAGAGGAGGCCAGAGAAGTGGCATGGCCCAGCCCAGTCTCATGTCATCTTGGAAGCTAAGCAGGGTCACTCGTTATTTGGAAGGAAGTCCACCAAGGAAGGCTCTGCAGAGCAAGGCAAAGGCAAACCACCTCCGCTTCTCCCTTGCCTTGAAAGTCCCTTGCTGGGGTCACCATAAATTAATTGCAACTTGAGGGCACTAGCAAGGCCAAGAACTGGAACTGAGACCTTCTGAACATATGAAGCTGCCTTATGCTGAATCAGACACTCAGTCCATCAAAGTCAGTATTGTCTTCTCAGACTGGCAGCGGCTCTCCAGGGTCTCAAGCTGAGGTTTTTCACACCTATTTGCCTGGACCCTTTTTTGGAGATGCCAGGGATTGAACCTGGGACCTTCTGCTTCCCAAGCAGATGCTCTACCACTGAGCCACCATCCTGCATGCAAAAGAGGTGCTTGTTACTAAATTATAGTCTGCAGAAATTTATCCCACTCTTCTTTCCAAAGCTTCAGGGTTCTGAAACTTGGGAAGCCAGAGGAAACCAAGCTAGATTCAGAACACATCTTCTAGCATCAAAGTTGGCTCTCCCAGCTCAGAGAATGTGACTTGTTTATTGGTGTTTTCCCACTTCCTCCCTCAAGGGGGTGCTGAAGGACTGCCACAGCTCATGAAGGGGGTAAGCAGGAGAAACAAATGCAGTTGTGGAGATCTGCTGTATCAGGGGTGACCGACGGTAGCTCTTCAGATGTTTTTTGCCTACAACTCCCATCAGCCCCAGCCAGCATGGCCAATGGCTAGGGCTGATGGGACTTGTAGGCAAAAACATCTGGAGAGCTACCGTTGGCCACCCCTGAGCTATATCAATAACTATTAGTGATGATGGACAACTAAAAACCTCCATGTTCAAAAGCAGTATATCTCCAGGTTCTAGATGTTGTGGGCAAACACTAGGATAGAAAGATGAATGAACTTGTAAGAATTCACTGCCAAGGGATGCAGTACAGACCACTAGTTGGGTTAGATTTAGAAGATTAGACAAATTCATGGAGGATAGATCCATCAGTGGTTATTAGCCATGATGCCTAAAGGGGACTCTCCAAACTCAGAGACAGTAATCCTCTCAATTCCAGCAGATCTCCAGGGAGAACTGATTTCCATAGTCTGGAGATCAGTTGTATTTCGGGGAAATCTCCAGGCCCCACCTGGATGGTGGCAACCCTTGGGCTGAGGGGGATAGGAAGGAAGGGGAGAATTGAATTTTGCAATGGGGAGATAAAAGTAACAGGGAGGAGCTGCTTTTGCCTAGCAGGTTAAGAATGTAAGGAGTGCCTATCTGAATCAGGCCGTCAAATCCAAGTTTCTGTTCTCAGTGGTAGTCAGCCAGATACTTACAGCCTGGAGAAAATAGCAGCTTCAGAGAGCATACTGTATGGAATTAAACCCTGCTGAGGTCCTTTCATTCCCTAATTCCCACCCTCCCCAGGCTCCACCCCCAAATCTCCAGGAATTTCCCAGCCCAGAGTTGGCAATGCTATTCAGCCCTCACCTGGTTTCGCGTGTCAGTGCTGTGGCTTGAATGGAGGCGCCGGATAGAGTTCTCCCGTGTTAAAGTCAGTTCCTCTTCACTGCCAAGGACAAAGAGAGGAAGAACTCTGAGACCTTTTGTTTTATTTTATTTAAAACACTCATTAGCCCTTGTCAAGATGGCTTACCACATAAATAAAACAAACAGAATGAAATCCATCAGAATGAAAATTTGAAATCACAACTCAGGACTGCTAGTAAATGTCACCAAAGCCTAGCAGGGACACCTGAGTGGCACCAAATTATTTATATTGGTGGCATGCATCCAGTTTTAGGGTATTTACCTGAACATTCAAGATTTATTCTTCTTCTCAGGGCCTCCAGGGGAGAAGAAATCTCAGCATAACAAGCTACTCTCATTGGTGTGAGAGGTTTTGTGATATACACATACAGTAAGAACATAAGAGAAGCCATGTTGGATCAGGCCAGTGGGCTACCCACTCCAACACTCTGTCACACAGTGGCCAAAAAAAAAGATACACTGCTGAGAACTAGGCTCTTTCCTGACCTGCCCAGTGTCATTCTCTGCTCTCAAGCAAGACCTCTACTTTCTTCCCCAGATTCCACCCTGTGATTTATGAGGCATCCTCTCCCCGCGGCGCTTTGACAGACTCCTTCCCCAACCTGCTAGGTTCCATCCTCTTCCTATAGCAGGTACCACTATGTCCCACTCCCTCCTACCACAGCAAGATGACATACCATGGAGGACAGGTCTTATCAGGGGCTACTAGTCAGCATGACTGAGGGGAACCGCTATGTTCAGAGGCAGTCAGCACCAAGAGGCAACATCAGGGGAAGGCCTCGACCTCTATGCCCTGTTGTTGGGCCTCCAGAGGAACTGGTCAGCTGTTGTGTGGGACAAGATGCCGGACTAGATGGACCACTGGTCTGTTCCAGCAGGGCTCTTCTTATGTTCTCATATTCAATAAATATATAAGATTTTTGTTTGTTTGGGAGAGGCGCTTCTTCCTTCCCCTGTCCAATTCCCCTTACTTACTATTTCTCGGTGATCCGTTTGGTTTTCCTTCGGTGGTAGCATGTCATGAGGAGGACAACCAGGACGAGCAAGGCAAGGAGCAGAAAGGCTATGACGCCCGCTCCTATCATGGAAACCGAGATGACATTCACTTGCTTGGCCTTGTTCTCTGTTGGAAAGACAGGAGAAGATGGCTGGGTGAGGTCAGGAGACACTGGGACCATCTTTGGAAAGGACCTGCTGAGAAGACCAAGTCTTTCAGCAAAAGTTACAGCACCACTTTCATCTGTGTACAGATTCGGCATGAAGCAAATGCTGAAGCATTGGGGGCTTTTTATTTTAGGGGAAAATATGTTGGGGGAGCGCAATAGAAGTTTACAAATTATTACTGTGTGATGGAAGGAGATAGAGAATGGCTGCAGGGCTTTTTTGTAGCAGGAACTCCTTTGCATATTAGGCCACACCCCTCTTATGTAGCCAATCCTCCAAGAGCTTACAGGGCTCTTATTACAGGGCCTACTGTAAGCTCTTGGAAGACTGGCTACAACAGGGGGTGTATAGTCTTATATGCAAATGAGTTCCTGCTACAAAAAAAAGCCCTGGCTGCATTCACACACTGTTGGCTAATGCATTTTCAATGCACTACAGCAATAGTTTGCAACTAGGTTTTCCCATATTACTAGAACTCAGGTACAGCCAAAGAAATTAATGGGGAAGGAATCTTGACTGAAAAGCAAGTCTACCATGTTACAATCAGATGTAATACCTTCTGTCTGGATAAAACTCGGGTGAAATCAGCTTTGTGTGTTTTATGCAGAAGCCGGCTGTGCACAGAGCTGATTAGTTAGAACTGGATCACGCCACTGTGGTGAAATGGTCTAGTCCCCACTTGCTGTGGCGCAGTGATGGGATAAGGTCATTCCACTATACACGATGGCAGCAGTGAGATACAAAAGAAAGGAGACAAGATAGTTGGTCCAAGGATATTCTGGAGAGGTACATGTTCCAGGGTCATATAAAGTTTTATTTTAGAGCAACTAAGCAAAGGGATTTTATTTTAGTTCTTGGTGTACAGTTAAAACCCAGGATAGGTTAAAATAATGGAAACGCAATACCTACGCAAGAATAAAGCAAGCTTACTGAAGAGAAGTTTGGAAGTGATTTGTCCTCCTGAAGCTGGGACTTCACAATAAGCTTAAGTAAAAGAGCAACAGCAGCATCACAGGTGCAGGTGAGTTGTAGCAACGGAAGCGGCAGTAGAGATAACTAATAAGATAGGAGTCGGAAAAGTTCCCTACCTCGTTCTGCTACCTAGGCAAACAGGCTATCGCAACTCAATGTCCTCCCTGCAATTTTTCAAGCTTTTGACACGTAATCTACTTTTGCAAAATTAAAATGGAGGATAAATGTAGTTAATTGAATAAAAACTGCCTATGGAAATTCACAAATTGAAAGGCATAAAAATCATCTGAGGCAGAGGACTGCACCCGCGTCCGATCTGTTGACCAGTAGGTTTGTTGAATGGGAGTGATGATGTGTGGTGGGGGCAGGACAGAAATGTTGAAGTCAGAAGAGGAAAAGGAAAATCAGTGGGTTCCAATTTGTAGGGATGCCAGTATGCAACTTGGCACAATGTCCACTCAGATGTTGCTGCAAAGATATGGGTTGGGTCAGGATCAGCAGCAAAGTACTGTGACGCCTTAAAGGAAAATTTGTTGTAGCATAAAATTTCACAGGACACTTTGTCAGCTGTTTTCTGAGCTTCAGCCATGAAAGCATAACCCCGCCCCCACCTTTGTGGAATGCCCTCCCTGAAAACATCAGGACCTGCCACAGTTTCGCAGAACCTGTAAGACTGAATTATTCAAACTCATCTTCAATGGTTAAGGGGATGTGGCTATTACTTTACAGCTCCAACAATCTCACTGAATTAATATAATGAAAATCAGAAACCTGCCATCTTGGACTTTTAATGAATGGATTGATGATTGCTGATATGTATGGAAATGTTTTATTATATATTTTATTTTTAATATTCTATGTTTGCTAATTATTAAAGTTTTTTACTGTTGTTGGCTGCCCTGAGCCCATTAGGGGAGGGTGGGATATAAATCTGATAAATAAATAAATATGCCACCACTGATTTACACAATGAAGTCTTCAAGTGTGGACTGTCACACGCTCGCACCACTATCCTTCTGACATTTGGTACTATTTTACTAGTGTGGTGTAGTAGCTGAGAGTGTCAGACCAGTATCTGGGAGTCCCGGATTTGAATCCCCACTCATGCCATGGAAGCTTTGTGGAGAAACGCCATTTTAGTCAATGTTGGTGCTTCATTGGGAGGGAAAACATGAAACTCCTAAGCAGGTTTTGGCCTAGCCTTCCCCTCACTCCCCCCCTCCCTTCCAGAGCCAAACCAACAACTCTAGGGGGAAAGTCTCCTAGAGAGGCAGGAAGTTCTTTTGTTCTCTGCATGTGAGTTAGGCAGGAAGAGAAGTCAGTTCTCAGCTAGCGCTCAACGGGGAAGGATGTGAGCCTGGGAGCTCCTGCCTGGGGAAGAGGCCTATTTACGCAGGAAAAGGCCCCCAGGTAGTCAGACCAAGTAAGTCGTCCACAAGACAGGACCAGTTTAGACCAGGGACAATAGGATGCGTTTATAAACACCTTTTCTTTGTCATGCTGTTTGCTGTGCGGGTGCTGTGCTGTGCTAACTTTGTATATGCAACTGTTTTTGTTTTGTTCTTCTTTTCTTTTCTTTCTCTCTTTTAATTAAATATTTTTACTGTTTTAAATACTGGCAGTCCATCTCTGTACCACATAGATCCCCAACCGCCTTAGACCACGCTGCGTTATAAAGGGGGCCCCGGGGAAGGAGGAAGGCATGCAGTTGGATAAGGTGCCAATCCTCCAGGGGTGCCCCAAAGAAGTGCTGAGGTCTCTGTGAAACCCAAGTACAGGGTGGCAGAGGACCTTGAGGCCTGGCCTCATAGCTGGAAAGGGGGATTGGGAGTCCTGTTCCTCTCAATCTGAACCCCTAGACTGAGCAGGTGGTGGCAGCAAGCCCAAGGGGGCAGGAGGAGAAATAGCTCCCTCTAGGAGTTGGCGACTCAATAGGGAGTTGACGGGACTGGGCCTGAAGGAAGAATCAGGCCGGTTCTGTCACAAGCTTGCTGGGTGACCTTGTGCCAGTCACACGATCTCAGGCTGATATACAGGGCTCTTCTTACAGGGCCTACTGTAAGCTTTTGGAGGATTGGCTACATCGGGAGGGGAGGGGTGTAGCCTAATATGCAAAGGACTTCCTGCTACAAAAAAAGCCCTAGGGCCAGTTATTCTCTCAGCCTAACCTATCTCACAGGGCTGTTGTTATGAGGACAGAATGGAGGAGGGAAGATGGATGATGTAAGCCACTTTACTCCCTCCCTATTGGGGAGAAAATTGGAATATAAAGACATGAATATAAAAATAAATCCTTCCCGTAATGATACCTTTTATGCTGATGGTCGCTTCGGCCTCCTTGGTGGCAAAGCTGTTGGCTACTCGGCAGACGTAGATCCCTTCATCTTCTACGGTGAGGGGTCTCTGGAACATCAGGGTGTCTCCCTTTATCCTCACCCCATTAGGGAGAGCATCATTTTGCCTGGAAAACAGCAGGTCAGGTCAGAAAGGAAAGCAGAGAAGGGATAACTTGCTGGTTCAAGTGCCTGCTATTTTGCAGGCCATGGGGAGTTTGGCTGCTGTAATGTTTTGTATATGAAAACATGAAAGTGCCTTACATTGACTCAGACCCTTGGTCCATCAAAGTCAGTACTGTCTACTCAGACTGGCAGCAGGCAACGCTCTACGGTCTCAAGCAGAGGCTTTCCATTTTGATTACTACACCATCCTTTAAACTGAAGATGCTGGGGATTGAACCTGGGACCTTCTGCATGCCAAGCAGATATGCTGCCCCTGAGCCGCAGCCCCTCCCTTATGCAGTACTGCACCTCTTGACTCCTGCAGGTTCAACACTCCAGGCATTTTCGCACTCACCTTCAAGTGGCGCGACCACCCTCTTCACGCCGGAGGATCTGCAGGGATTTCGCATAAGAAGCGCCGGAGCAGCCAAAAGAGCCGGCGACTTCCGTCGCAAAAGCCGCTCAAACGTTTTCCTGCTTCTTGGCGGTTTCCGTTTGAGCGGGTTTCGCGACGGAACTTTCCGGCTCTTTTGGCTGCTCCGGCGCTTCTTATGCGAAATCCCTGCAGATCCTCCGGCGTGAAGAGGGTGGTCGCGCCACTTGAAGGTGAGTGCGAAAACGCCCACACACAAGCTGTCTCAAATTTCTGGGAACTGTTCAATTTTCTGGGGTCTGTTTCTAGTAAATCTCTGTCCCTGTGCTTCACTTTTGAGGATGCCAGACTGGGGTGCTGTTCATTCCTCTTCTATAACAAGCTGCAACCAGAATCTTATAGAAGTTTTCCACAGCAATTAATAAAGCCCTGTGTCCTTCATAAAAAACACAGTAGTGCCTGTCTCCACAGGAAAGATCCTACTGCTACATTTACTTGGAAGTAAGTCCTGTTCAGAAAAGGTTCTGCTTCTCTAATTCCCTCCCTTTGTTTTATAGCCTAATTACTAACTTCCCGTTCTTCCCATGGCTTGCTATGGAATTAACACATCAACTGGAAATTACTATTTGAAGGGGAGGGTTAAGTGCTACTATTCTGTTTCCAGTAAAACCGATTGGTTGTTTGTTTGATTTTATAATATAGCACAGTTGCAAAATTATACAAAAACAAGAACTAAAAACACCAGCATGAGCAATAGCTTTGGCTGCAATGTGGAAAGCAGTATGTTTAATCTCCCAAAACAAGAAGCAATAAGTAATCATCATTGATTTAGGAATACCACAGACAATCATGAGAGAACACAAAGTAATTAACAGGGGACACACTGGCAATGCAACAGATTACCACTCAATCTCATATCCATTCCCCACTTGAGTTTTGCAGTGTAATTCTGGGGAACGTTATACCCTTCTAAGTCTATTGAAGTCAATGGGCTTAGAAGGATGAAACTCTAAAGATTGCAGTTAGTTTCCTGAAAGCCTGGGGAATCATAGAATCATAGAGTTGGAAGGGACCTCCAGGGTCATCTAGTCCAACCCCCTGCGCAATGCAGGAGTAGGGTTGCCAGGTCCCCCCTGGCCACTGGCAGGGGATGGGGAGTAGGGTTTCCGTATTCAGGTTGGGAAGCTCCTGGAGATTTGGGAATGGAGCCTGCGGAGGAGAGGGGCTCAGTAGGATACAAGGCCAAGAGAGGCCAAAAGCATTCATTTTCTCCAGGGGAACTGATTTCTGTAGTCTGGAGATAAGCTGTAATTCTAGGGGATCCCCAGGTCCCACCTGGAGGCTGGCATCCCTACAGTGGGGAGAGATCTGAAGGCTGGCCACGCTACCTGCTCATGCTTTTTTAGTCCAAAAGCAAAAACTAGGACAAAATAGAGACACTGATGTACCAGGAACAGGTGAGAGAGAATTTTTTTTTTCTGAGCTAGCATTCATGTTTACTGAACAGACTCTCCCTCTTATGAAAGTGTATGCTGCAATTAATCTGTCCGGTTTTTGTGCTGCAACAAACTAACATGGCTACCCCAAAGGAATCTGGAATCAGAAACTAAGGACTGCCTGTGGCGGATAGGAACAGTTGGGGCATATGCTTGGCTGGAGGGGAAGGCACTGCTCAGAAATAGCTTTGCAGAAAGAAGAGACTCCTGGTCCAGATGCAAATGAGTCTCTTTCTTAAAGCTTGCTCTTCTGCCCTTTCTGCTGCCTCCCCGCCCCAACATGTCCAGGCTCGTGATGGGAGGTGTGGGGAAGACAAAAAAAAGGGGGGGGGATGGGAGGGCGGGGTCAGTCATGACATCATGAACAATAGGTGCTGAAATCAAAGGGATTCCTTCCTTTTTCCCACGGTGTCTTGCATGGCTTGGGCCAGCGCCAGAACATGTTCAGACACCACCCCAAATTCTGCATAGCATCAGCCAGCATCTGAGCCGGTTAGCGTGGCTCAGCAAGGAAAATGGCATCCTTTTATCCTCCCCCCCGCCCCAGACACTCACGCAACTGACATATATAGATGCACAATTAGTTGGCGAAACATGTCCAAATAGTCTTATTAAAAACACAGTGCTGTTCCTAATGGCATCACAGGGACATGTGCTGCTGTATAAACATATACCTCATATATGCCTCAGAACATACAAAATAGTAAAAAAAAACCATTGTTCACATTTGCAATTATTCCCACAAAGCGCTTCAGCTTCATTTCAGCAATCTTTACAACAGCCCTGCAAGGTAGGCTGGTGTTATTATGCTGAGTCAATATTTTTGCAGTAGTTCAACTCAGAGAATGGAGACTCTGATTCAAATTCCCCCTTGGACCAGGAAGCTCGCTGATGGCTCTGGGGTGGGTTAATTAATATTATCCATCAAATTGCTCCAGCTTGGTGGAGATGCCAGGAAATGAAACTGGAACATTCTGAATGATTATATTTTAAACGAGGAATAAGGTCCATTGTGAGAATAAATACAACAGGCTCTAGAAAGAGGTTCTGGGCGAGTACCCAGGTCTTGGTCACTCGGTATCAATTTGCTGTGGTGTCATAGCATGACAATGATCACACAGATGCTGAAACTCAGCATTCTTTTCATCTGCACTGCATTGTTGTCACCTTTTCCTGTTGTATTCGGATTTGCGGTGTTTAGCATCAGTGTGTGCTTGTGGTGTGATTTGGTTGGGTTTTTTGCCTGACATCGTTGTGTTATGGTATATCATAGAGTATGTGCCTCAAGGCAGCCATTTTCTGTGGAGGAATTGATCTGACTTCAGCTTTTTATTTCCTTCCCCCTCCTTGCAGCCTCTTCCTAGGAAAAATACAGTCTTTCTCCACAGTGTGGACCAAAGCAGGAGGGAAGCAATCTCAGCAGGGTATAATGACACAGAGACCACCCTGCAAAGCAGCCTTTTTCCCCAGGGAAAGTGATCTCTGCCATCTGGAGAGTAGTTGTTATTCTGAGTGATCTCCAGCCCTCACCTGGAGATTGGCAAAAATGGTTCCTGAGGAAGAAATGGCTGGTTTGGCATTGTACCTGTCTGAGGTCCCACCCTCCCTTAAACCCCACTCTCCAAATCTCCAGTAATTTCTCAACCTGGAGTTGGCAACCCAATCTCCCAGCCAACCATCAACCTACCTTTATCTGTCCCTCTGACTTCAGCTTTCCCACTCATCCCTCCTCCCTGCAGCCTCTATCTAGGAAAAGGACCGTTCTTCTCCACAATGAAATCCAAAGCAGCTTACGTCATTCTCCTCTCTCCCTTTTGATCTGCACAACATCCCTGTGAGATAGGTTAGGTTGAAAGTCTGTGACTGGTCCAAAATCACCCACAACAAGAACTTGGGTCTGGAAGACCCTGCTCTGAAGTGCTAACTGCTACATGACACTGGCTGTCAAAGGAGGGCTGCTGCTGAGCAGTAGCAAGCAACCAGGGCTAGTTAAGTAATGCCAGTCAGGTTGCATCAAGTCACCCAGAGGGTGCTGCCAAGCTAGGGTAGCCAGCCTCCAGGTGGAGCCTGAAGACCTGCTGGTATCACAATTGAACTCCAGACAGCAGATCTCTCTCCCCCTGAAGAAAATAACTGCTTTGGAGGGTGGACTCTATGGCATTATATTCAGCTGAGGTCACTCCCTTCCACCACAAAATCTCCAAGATTATCCCAGCCTGGGGCTGGCAACTTAGCTGGGACTCGCCCCACTGAGTTCTCCCTCAAAGGCCAAAATTGGCCTGGAAAGGGCCTCCCCCCCATCTTTTACTGACAGAACCAAGCTTGGAATACTATAGTTGCCTATCAACAGCCACTGAGGGAAAATGGAGGACCCAGCAGGATGGGCCAATAGGACACAAAGGCAGCTTCCCCAGTGGCCCAATCTTCATCTGGCTAGGGGGCGGAGTTGCTCTCTATTGTTGGCAACATGGCCTGCCTTTTATAGAGAGAGAGATTCCTCGTCCCTTCATGGAACTCAGTGTGGCATATAAGGCACAAGCAAGACCTCTCCCGTTTTATCCTCACAACAGCCCTTTCAAGTAAATTAGGCTGACAGAAAGCAACTTGCCCAAGGCCACCCATTGAGTTTCACAGCCGGTGGGTATTTAAACCCAAGGTCTCCCTAGATCCTGATTCAACATTCTGCAGCTGTCAATGTGCAAAGCGTGTGTTCTGCCACTGAGCCACAGCCCCTCTGCTAATTTCAGCTCTGTACCTGAGCTTAAAAATTTAGCCTGACTTCGTGAGGCCTATCTATACACTAACCTGTCACCAATCCATTGCCAGTTTTGCTAGGTCTGCACTTCAGGTGAGAGCAGGCGGTAGGCTGGAGAGGATCCAAGATCAACAAAGGCACTGACTCACACTCTGTTCTATGGCAAAGCTTTGTCATCCAGCAGGGCGTAGAGATCCCCCCTTCTCCCCTCCTCTCCCCTCCCCTCCCCAAATGCCCTCAGAGCAGATTCACACAGCCATCTTCGGCTCACTTTTGATGTCGGAAAGTCAACTGAAGTTGACTTTGCTGTGTGGTGACCGCATTGTGCGCTTGTTATCAAAGCTCATGGAAACCTTTGGCTTAAAAAAATAAATCTTAGGATAATAAACTTCCTGAGGAAAATTGTTAAAGACCCTTAATGCAGGTGGCAGAACTACATTTCCCAGGGTTCTTTGAGAAAGATAGGAAAGCCATGACAGAAAAACTAGCTTATGGACCTTGTGACTGTACACAAGAAACTGTTTTATACTGAAGGATGCCCTGCCAAATTCCACCTAGCTCACTACCATCTCCTCTGACTTTCAGCAGTGTGTCAACAACTCAGAGAAGGGACTTTCCTCAGTAGCTGAAATCCTTTAACTGGAAATGGTAGAGATTCAGTCTAGGACAATCCCCATGCAAACCATTAATTCTGTTATTCAGCCACTTATTTCAGTTTGTCCTCTTCAACCTTACTGTGTAATGGTGGGGGGGCTGAGGCCTGCAATCAGCCACATCCATGAACAGGGAGGTCCATTTCTGACTGCCAATTTGGTTGTAGTGGTTAAGTGCACAGACTCTTATCTGGGAGAACCGGATTTGATTTCCCACTCCCACATGCACCTGCTGATGTGGCTTTGAGTCAGTCACATGTTCTCACAGAGCTGTTCCTCTGAAGAGCAGTTTCTGTCAGAGCTCTCTCAGCTCCACATGTCTCACAGGTGTCTATCACAGGGAGGGGAAGGGAAAGGAGACTGTAAATGCTGTAGAAATCTCAGGCATGACACACCCGTTCAGGAGAAAAAGGGACTAGTTAGATACAATGAAAATTCCAGAAGTCTGCTAAGGTTCCCAGTGCCAGCCTAGGAAATTCCTGGAGATTTAGGGGACAGTGCCTGGGGAGGGCAGGTTTTGGAGAGGGTCAGCAGCTCAGTGAGGATGTGATGCCACAGACTTCTTCCTCTGAAGCAGCCATTTCCTCCAGGTGAACTGATCTATATGGTCTGGGCATTCCAGGAGAACCCCAGGCTGCCACCTTGAAGTTGGTAACCCTAAACTCTGCCCCTCTAAAAAGGGTAAAGTGTGCATGTCTGCATCTGTGACTGGGAAAAGGACCTTGCAGTAAGAGGATTTAACCTTTTACCCTCCTGCCCAGCCCAGCCCAGCCCAATTTCATAAATCCAGAACTGGCTCGCTACACTTGTATTAGTATTTGGAAGAAAAAGACAAGCTCTTGAAGAACATCTTTCTGCCTTGATAACTGCACAGAAAGCCAATTTTGACTAGCAAAACTAAACAGAGGTTGAAATATTAAATCCCTTCTTTCTTTCCATTATGGTCCCAATCAAAATCTCAGCTTCATGGAACATACAGACACAAGAAGAATCCTGCTGGATCAGACCAGTGGTCCATCAAGTCCAGCATCCTGTTCCACACAGTGGCCAACAGTTCCTCTGGACAATAAACAAGAAGGCATAGAGGTCAATGCCTTCCCTTGATCCTAGAGTGAGGTGATGGTTGGATATACTGCTTTACGCTTGTAGTATTTTGAATGTTTGCATCATTCTTGATGGTGGAGGGGAGGGGACTTAGCTTTCAGTAATATCAGGTGTCTGCCCAGTGGCTGAGTTTTGATCCTAAACTACCTGGAAGAATGGACACAATGCAAAACTGACCACATGGCAAGCACTCATGACAAACATCACGTTACTTGAATACATGAAACTGCCTTTCTCTAGCCCTGTACGAGTCACCCTTCTCTGTGCATTTGCAAAATGTCCAGAGAGGTAAAGCAGGAATAAGCCCCGCCTTCCACCTTTATTTCTTTGCTTAGCAGGTTTCCTCAGAAGTGAGCTCCAGGGGTGGAATTCTAGCAGGAGCTCCTTTGCATATTAGGCCACACTCTCTTGTAAGCTCTTGGAGGACTGGCTATATCAGGGGTGTGTGGCCTAATATGCAAAGGAGCTCCTGCTAGAATTCCACCCCTGGCTGAGCTCCATCATGCTAAACTGCCCCCTGCCTGCCTCCCTCATGACAAAAAATCCTGGCTGGGGTGCTGATCCTTGATACGAGAGGATATTGTTCTGTCTCCCAAATAAGGGGTCCCTCCTAAGGAATCAAATCCCTCCTCCTCAGACTGATGTCCACCAACCTCAAGACTCTCACTCTCCATTACAGCAGAAGACCTGTCAGCACAGAAGCGGGACTATTCTGGTAAGTCCCTGAGGATCTCCTCCCTAAATCTCTCTCTCTGCCTCAGCTTCTTCAGGTCAGCAACCCTAGCCTCAAAGGAATGAACCTGCTCCCTGAGAGCCACAAGCTCTACGCAGTGAACAGTTTACCTTTTGAGACAGGCAGAGAACTATTGTGACTAAACAGAAGATTCATATTCAGAAGCAGTCAACCTCCGAATTCCGGTGCCAGGAATGCCTCACCCTCTATACTCTGTTGCTGGCCATCCAACGTAACTGGTTCACCTGTTGTGTGGTACAGGATGCAGGATCAGGTGAACTACTGGTCTGATCCAGCAGGGCTCTTTTTATGTGCATTGTCTTGATCAGACCAGTTATGGCTGCCAGATGGCAATGATGTGGCAGAGTTCTGAGGTGGTATGATCTGCCCCTCTTAAGATTGCAAGTGGAGGAGAATTACATATCGGAATACTCCCCTACATTAGGAATAAGGTTGCCGTCGCTGTGTCAGCAAATGCTAGGTTTTGACAGCAGTGTGATGTCACTTCTGGTTGATGCTCTAGGAATTTCCCCAATCTCTGTGGTAAGGACCAAAGAGACATAGGGAAATTCCTAGAGCATCTGAAGAAGAAGAAGATGATGATGATATTGGATTTATATCATGCCCTGTACTCTGAAACTCAGAGTCTAAGAACGGTTACAATCTTCTTTACCGTCCTCCCTCACAACAGACACTCTGTGAGGTGGGTGGGGCTGAGAGGGCTCTTACAGCAGTTGCCCTTTCAAGGACAACTCCTATGAGAGTTATGGCTGACCCAAGCCAAAGCCATTCCAGCAGCTGCAAGTGGAGGAGTGGGGAAATCAAACCCAGTTCCCCCAGATAAGAATCTGCGCACTTAACCACTACACCAAACTGGCTCTCAAATGGTTGGAGGCCATTTTCCAACCATTTTTCTTCCTCTTGCTCTTAATTTCTCAAAAGTGGGGGATTGGGGATGAAGGTGAGGGTTTAACCACAACAGGTAGGCAAATGGCATATCTAGTTATGAAAGCCCTGTAAGTAGAAAACCAGAACAGTAAGAAAAAAAGAGAGGATTGGACCTTTATCCCTACTGTGCTAGTTTCTATTTCCATGGAGATCCTGATGTAAAGGAACAAGTAAAGCTGCAGCCTGCAGCAACATAATCCATTCCTCCCACCATCTCAGTTCCGTGTGACCTCATTCTTCTAGATTGCCAAGCACCTCAAGAGGGGGAAATGTCTTGTCCCTTTAATGGAGGTTCAATGGGATGTTATTTACCAGGTGATGTTATTTATCTGTACTCTACAAAAAGCTCAGCTGCCCATTTCTACACGTTAAGTCTCTATGAATAGGCCAGGACATGTTTCTCCAGGCTAGCTGGCAGCCCTGCGGGAGTCATAGGATGCAATGCTTAGTCTTTAAGGAGCACCAGGAATCCTGTTTCATTTTGCAAAATAAGAAGAATAAGGCACAGTTGCACAAGCAACTTTGCAGGTTGCAGAATTCAGCCTATCTTGGTGCTGAAGTAAGAATCAAAACTCCCCTTTAAGTTTGGACTCAACACTTTTAAGACGTTTGTTTTAAGACGTTTGTTAGCTCAACAGGCTAGGCCTTCTGCCCAAACAACCGCCACGGTGCAGAAGGAAGCAGGAGTTTCTGTTTCTTTAATCATTCTGGCACATCAGACTGTGTGCCTCGTTACACACTAGGGCTGCCAGCTCTGGATTGGGGTGGAGCCTGAGGTGGGTGGGGTTTAGGGAGGGGAGGGACTTCAATGATGTATAATACTATCGTGTCCACTTTCCGAAGCATCCCTTTTCTCCAAGGGAACTGATCTCTGTTGCCTGAAGATTAGTTGTAATCCCAGGAGATCTCCAGCCACCACAGGAGGCTGACAACTCTAGTGCATATACAGGTTGTTGTTTTTTAACAACTTGAAACAAAGGCTTATTGGGGGAGGAGGCTTTCCTACCCAAAATAACATAGGGCTGCCAAGCCCCTAGTCCGGGTGGGGGTTCCCCTGCTCGGGAGGTTCCCAACCCACCGTCCCACATTGGGCTGGCAGGGGGAACCTCCCCCAACATCGCCAGCATGATGACATCACCTGGAAGTGACATCATCACTCCGGCAATGTCTTGCGGCAACTGCCCTGGGCATTTCTGGGAAAACTCTATATTTTCCTGGATGCTGTAGCCATTTGGGAGGGGAAACTCTATGGTACAAGTACTTGGAAACTCTATGGCTTAAAGGTACTTAGCAACCCCAAAATAATATGAAGGCAAAGTATCTCTGAGCATGTGCAGAATGCCACTCCCTGTGGCAGGAAGCTGCTTTAAAAATCAATTTGACTTAAAGCATGCAGGGACTACACTTCACCTTTTATAGGGAACAATAATTGGATATGGAAAAACATCCTTATCAGAATGAAAACAGCACATTTATATCAGCATTTTGTTCTGGCAAGAAGCACGAAACTCTGGGCAAGCCAGCCAAATACAGTGAACAAGAGACCCAGATTTCCTGTTTTCTGCATCTCATCCTCTTGTCTCTCAGAGGGCAGACAGACTTCAGAGAGTCTAGTTCTGTCCCCCTCCCCATTCCAATTCTATGCAAACCTTCATCAATCCAGTCCCCACAGCCCTGCTGAGCCGGCTGTTTTTTCTCGCTCGCCACAAAAGTCAAGAAAGGCTATGAGGTGCATTTTTCGCCCCAGGCTGCTTCCCCGAAACCCACAGCAAGTCCCAGCCAGTCCCTCCGAGCGCAAAAAAGGGCTTGAGAGACAGCCAGGAATTGCTGGGTGATGATGAATAAGTGGTGGAGGAAGATAAACCTCCTTCTCTTTGCATGGGTTCCATGGGAGCTCTCTTCTTGGCAACGGCTGACCCAGATCAAGTGCACGGCTGGCTGGGAATGGCATGGCCAGTCTGACATTGCTGTGGTTGCAGGTCTCAGCACCCATCTTGAAGAAGGAAGGCAGAACCCACCACCAACGAATGGCAGGGGCCTGGGGCATGGAGAAAGAAAGAACAGCAGCACCTGGAGGCAACCTGCCAACCATTTGTGGGAGATCGTGCGGGAAAAATGACGAATGTTTCCAAGACAATGTCAGGGGCGCGGTGGCCAAGGCAGGCACCCAAGGGTGATACAGGAGAATTCTGTACTGCTGCAGACACCAGTAGTGCCACCCTGAATTTGCAAGCTGTGAACCTGTTTCATGGCTTAGGGACTGCCTTTACCCCTTCCCAGGGCTTTTACTGTAGCAGGAACGCCTTTGCATATTAGACCACACACCCCTGATGTAGCCAAACCTCCAAGAGCTTACTGTGAGCCCTGTAAGAACAGCCCTGTAAGCTCCAGGAGGAGTGGCTACATCAGGGGGTGTGGTCTAATATGCAAAGGAGTTCCTGCTACAAAAAAGCCCATCTCCCTCCACAGTCCTAAATGCCCCTGAAAAGTTGATTCAGGGGGGTATTTTGGGCTACAGAGAGAGTGAGGAAGAGGAAGCACTTTTAGGTGAGGAAATTCCTGGAGATTTAGAGGTGGAGAGCCTGGGGACAGCAGGGTTTTGAGAAGGGCCTCAGGGGGGTATACAGCTACAAGAGTCCACCCTCTGAAGCAGCCATTTTCTCCAGAGAAATTGATCACTGTCTGAAGATAAACTGTAATTCTGGGAGAGCTTCAGGCCCCGCCTGGAGATTGGGAACCCTATCTGCTGGCTGAAATGCTCTGTTAGATTGAAACCGCTGTCTCTACAACTGTGTGTTCCACCTTGGTCTATTCTGAAGGTCATACTGGTGACAGAAAGCGGAGTCAAGCCACGGCTGACTTGTTGAGACCCTGCAGGTTTTCAAGGCAAGAGACGTTCAAAAGTGGTCTGCCACTGGCTGCTTCTGCATAACAACCTTGGGTTTTCTTGCTGGTCCCCCATTCAAATATTAACCACAGCTGACCCTGCTTAACTTCTTGAGATCTAACAAGATCAGGCCGGCCTGCACCATCCAGGTCAGGGTAAATGTCATATTAATGAAGGCAAAGTTAATTCCCCGTACCAACTTGCTGGGAAGTAGGAGCACTGCCTTTAGAAAGTCTAACCACTGGGGTAAAGTGGGAAGTGAATAAAAGTATTATCAGCCTATAGTTGATTTAAAAAAAAAAAATCTTAACAGATCATCCTGGCGACTGGAATTTCTGTTTAGGAAGAGAGTGTAATTAGCACTTATGGCTCGGTTACTTTGCCAATTTTGTATAATTGAGTATTGCCTAGAAATCAGGGCAGGTTCTAGGGGAGAGGGTCCAAATTGGGCGCCCCCCCCCCAGGGCAGGCGGGAGGAGGGGGAGAAAGATCGGCAGAGACGGCAAAAGCAGCCCCCATGGCTCCCCTCTCCATTTAAAGACCTCATTGGCTAGCAGGGTCTTTAAATGAAGGGGGGGAGGCAGATCACTTGCCTTTGCCGTCTCCCCGCAAGGCAGGGAGGCGGGAAAGGCAGCTCCATGGCTTCCCTCCCCATTTAAACACTCCACCAGGGGGTTTTAATGGGGAGGGGCAGGCAGATCGGCTGCCTTCCATTTTTTGAGTGGGGGCGCCATTTTTTGGTTTTGCCCCCACTCAAAAAATATGTAGATTCAGCCCTGCTAGAAATACCAAAGACTGTATCACTAGCATTTCATTGTCCCTGAATCCCACTGTTTACATTTCTTTCTTCTATGCCTGGAGCTGTAACTGTATTTGCAGATGATGCTTCAGGCTTTAAAGTGCTGAAGGGGTCTGTTGTTTCTTTCCTACATGGTTTTAAGAAATCAATATTTCAAAACCAACCTAATTCAGTCCACAAATTGCAAACTGCAGGATTGTGGCATCTCAATTTGCCCCAGGACTGTGCAGGGAAAGGGGAGGTTTATTCCCAAATATTATTTTAACAGAATAAGATGCATAATCTGTTGTCTTCTTAGCAAGTTGTTTGTTGATTATAGTGCTTAGACTGTTGTACTAGTAGGTTCCCACTCAGCCACAAAACTTCATGGGTAACCTTGGGACAATTCTGTCTCTCTCTACCAAGTCTGAAGTGGTTGTGAGGATAAAATAGGGGAGGTTTTAGGAGGAAAGGTGTGGTAAAATCTCATGAGGTTAAAAAAAAAAGTCTGTGTGTTTCAACTATGTGCGCTAGAGATTAGAAGTCCCCATCCCTTAACTGGATAATTAACTAGAGACTCTGGAGGAGGCAACTGACAACTATTCAGCCTAAGAAAATGTTATAGCCCATCTCCCAAATGCAAAGATAGAAGCACACCAGGCAGTAATTTATGAGGCATGATGATCAGGAAAACTGGGCAGCTGAAGACTATGTGATACCATAAAGTGAATCAACTGTAGGCCTTTCCCATGCTTCGAACAAGGCCTCCAAGACTACACTGCCATGCAAAGGATAAAGGCTCACCTTGTCCAGTTGTACGTAGGTGGAGGGTTCCCATCCCCAACACATTTCAAGGAGGCCCCCTCCATTCCTGCGACCCACTCCTCCTCTGTCTTATGACCCAGGACCGAAGCATCCGACAGATCTGTGAGAAGAAGAGAAGGATAAGTGGGGGAAGACAGGGGGAGGGAAGACACCTTCATTTCAACTGCAAATGCCAACCAATGTAGATGGTAAGGCTCCTTGGGCCTTTGGACCCTGCCTTGTTCTTGAACTTCTGTGAAAGAGACAGATGAAGCTGCTTAACAGTGAACTAGACTAGGTGCCCACTGACAACTGCAAGGTGCCTGTGGGTGTCATGGTGCCCATTGATAACTGGCAACTGCCAAATGTTTTGAGAAAGTGGGCAGGGCCAGGTGTGGCTTTTGCCCAGCAAGGCAAGATTGTCCACTAGAGGTTTGATTGGCTGTGCAGATTCTTAAAAGCATTGCCTTGGCAGTCACTACCACCACAACACAATGTTCTTCACTGTGTGACTGAAGGTAAGCGGCAGAAGCCATTTTGGTGTCTGGCTCTGTCTTCTGAGACAGCTATTTTGTAGCGGCCATTTTGTGGTGGCACCCACCATGCTGTGCCAAGATTCCAAATGTGCCAACACGCTCAAAAAGATTGGGAAGCCCTCAGTTAAACACTGGTCCATTTAACTCAGTATTGTTTACTCTAAATGGCAACTACTTTCCAAAGTCTCATGCAAAAAAGGTCCCCACCCACCCAAATATGCTACTTGAAATCATGTGGAGATTCCAGGGGGCATAACCAGACAGGACATTTTTCACATGTACACTTACAGATTAGGGTTGCCAGATCTGCCTCAAGAAATATCTGGGACTCTGGGGGTGGAGTCAGGATCAAGGTTGGGACAAGCACGATTGAACTCTGAAGACAGATCTGGTCTTTGAAGGCAGTTCTGGACCGTGTGACTTTTACATGCCTTCCCTCCATTGGAAATAATGGAGGCTAGGGGCACCTTCCTTTGGGGCTCACAGAATTGGATCCTGTCTAATCTTTTTGAAATGGGGGGGGGGAGTTGAGGAGAGGCATTAGATGCTATGCTGAAAATTTGGTGCCTCTACCTCAAAAAACAGACCCCCCAGAACCCCAGATACCCACAGAACTGGTCTCCATTGGGCATAATTGAGTGCCCAGCAGACATTTCCCCCCCTTCTGATAGCCCTGAAGCAAGGGGAGGGCCTCCAAACCAGGGGATCCCCTGCTCCAAACTGGGGATTGGCAACCCTATTACAGGTACTTGTGATGGCCAAACTGTTACAATTTTTAAAGCGTCATGACTGGGTTTCCCTGACTTGACTTTGACTCACGCAGTAACACAACGGCTATGAGGGAACTCGTTTCCCTGGCACACACAGCAGAGGTCTTGGGAAACAGGTTCCCTTACCGCTGACATGTGACCATCTGAGTCAAAGTCAGAATGGGGGAACCCAGCCATGACGTGTGAAAAATTGTGATGCATAGTTTTGCCCTATCAGTGTTGTGTCCATCAGACTAGTGCCTTTTTTCACTCAGAATCTCCGGAAGTAGAAAAGCAATCTGTCTTTTTCTCTCACAACCACCAAGTTTTATTTACCCACAGCTCCCAAATCTAACCCACTTGCCTCCATGTTCAGACCTTTTCCCTTTTCCTCATCTGCTAGGGATAATGTTGCCAGCCTCCAGATAGGGTCTGGAGATCCCCTGGAATTACAACTGATCTCCAGATGACAGAGAAAAAGGCCACTTTGGAAGGTAGACTCTATGGCATTATGGAGAAAAAGGCCACTCTGAAAGGTAGACTCTAAGGCATTATACCTTGCTGAGGACCTTCCCCTCCCTAAACCCCACCTTCCCCAACCTTTATCTCCAAAGCTCCAGGAATTTCCCAACCCAGAGCTGACAACTCTGGCTAAGGAGATGGAAATGGGAAATGAGAGGGAGGTATCTAGGCAAGGCCCAATCAGCTTGCTTTCTTTGCTCACCAAGCTGACAAGATCAACTTATTTCGCTTTTGGTTTGGCCTACAGAGACAGTGCCAATCCAGCTAGGTAGCCAATGTTGTATCTGTTTGAAAGATCAGTGCTTCTGTGAATCCACAGCTGCAGCAGAGAGAAAAATGGCAGACACGTGGTCACCTGCTTCCAGGTATATTTCCTTGCTAAGAGATAAAGGTTTGAGTTTGGAGGTAGTGGATTAGGCGCAGGAATCTTTTGGGGCATAAAACTGACTGTGATCACAAGATGAAACAAAACAACAAAGAGGCTGCCTGCTTTCATGTGGAAAACATCACATCTGTTTAGTCCCTGAAATGGGACTTTCTGCCTGCAAAGCAAGTTCTGAGCCACAACTCCTGACCAATATTATAAGCGCATATGCTGTGCTGTGCTGAGTCAGGCCTTTGGTCCATCTAGCTCAGTATTATCAAACCTTTTCACTGGCAGCAGTTCTTTAGGCTCTGTGCCAGGGAACAAATCTTTCCCAACCCGGTGCCTGAGATCTTTTTAACAAGAGATGCCAGGGACTGAACTTGTGATCTTCTGCATGCAAAGCAGGTGCTCTACCGCTGAGCCAAAGCCTGTCCCCGGTTTCTGGCTGGAAGAAGGCAACTCCTTGGAGATATCGAAGTTAGACTGATGTTGCTTTGGGGTTCAGACTCCCTGGCTGTCTGCTTGCTTCCCACCTACTCAACATAATACTGTTGGCAAAGTGATTAACACTGCAACGGTACACAACCTGATTAAAGAGCAGATAAGGGTTTTATTTAGGAATTAACATACTTGATAGGAAAGAGGAGAGACAGAGAGAGGTTCCTAACTACATCTCTAGCTGAGAGAGAGGGTAGGACTGAATGTGGCGCTTCTGAGAAGGGGGAAATTGCCCTATGAGTAGCAATCTAGAGACAGACAAGGAATGTCATTTAACAGGAGAAAGAAGGTGCTGTCCTCAGTATCCTATCTAATTGTCTTCTTGCTGCTCTTAGCAGCATCTTCTCCGCTTCTTCTTTGTGAACCAGATATTGCCTTTTCCAACACCCCTTGGCAATTCCATCTTTCTGAATAACATGCCCATAGCTACTGTGATATCTGGACGCATCAATGTGCTTACATACAACAGTCTTCCATTTGCTATTTGAATTGTATTGTTCATTGTCAGGCAGAAATTCACTGCTTCCTTGCTGGTTCAAGTAGTTTGTTTCCATGGGAGTGCCTGCTGGCTTAGCTCCTTTCATATTCAAGTAGTCCAGAAATTCTAGGATTTTCTGCTTCTGATTGAGACGATAGCTTTCATACTCCTCTTCCATACTCCATACTGCAAGATAGTAGTTGATGTTTCCTTCCTAATTATTTCACTTCTACTTCCTAATTCAGATATTGAACTATTTCATCACAGTCTTCCTCACCTTCATAGCATAAAATCAGGTTATCCACATAAGTCACAATGTAAGTCCACTTGTTGGCTCTATATCTGAGTATAGGCATTGTTCTGCCTTGCCTTGCTCAAATCTTTCCTTGGTTAGCATTTGATGGAAGTTTCTCCTTCCAACATCTCACAGTCTGTTTTAATCCATATATGCTCTTTTGTAATTTACCCAAGAGTTGCTTCTCTTTAAAGAAGATTGCAGATTTATACCCCACCCTGCTCTCTGAATCAGAGATTCAGAGTGGCTTACAATCTCCTATATCTTCTCCCCCTCATAACAGACATCCTGTGAGGTAAGTGGGGATGAAAGGGCTCTCACAGCAGCTGCCCTTTCAAGGAAAACTCCTACGAGAGCTATGGCTAACTCAAGGCCATTCCAGCAGCTGTAAGTGGAGGAGTGGGGAATCAAACCTGGTTCTCCCAGATAAGAGGCCACACACTTAACCACTACACCAAACTGGCTCAAATCCTGGATTGTTCAAATCCTGGTGGCTTTTCCGTGTCAAGATCTTTCATGTGGAAAAGCAGTCATTGAAATCTGTGCCACATATACTTTAAATTTTTCCAGCACTCGACTTTTCTCTTTAATTAGGTAGGTCACAGTATATCTTGAAAAGTCATCAATAAAAGTCAGCATATATTCATTCCCACTAAGGGTTTGAGTTTTCATTGATCACCAACATCACTGTGTATCAGCTCTAAGGGTCACTTTGTCTGGCTTGTCTCAGCGTTTTGTTAAAGCTAGGTCTCACCCTGTTTGCTTGAATGCAATCATTTTCCAAGCACCTGCCCACATCAACAGAGCTGGCGTCAGCATTTCTTGAGGTGGGGCAGCTGTCAGGACCTGGGCCTCTAGGTGAGGTCCACTGCCACAGACCCCAGCACTTGTGCTTCCCCAGCCCCTTCGATTGTGAATGTTCTGTCATCAACGTTGTTGGTTGCACATGCTCCCCAGCATTGACTTTTGTGCCACTCCCAGACATGTGGAATGCCTAGCACAGTTTGAGAAAGGGTATCGCTTTGGGCAGGGGAAGCTGGCAAGGGAAGGCTTGGGTGTGGGAAGGAAGCACAGATGGGGGTGCACAAGTGAGTGGGTGGGAAGGGAGGCAGAACCAGAGAGGGAGAAGGATTCTAGTTGCGCTGTGCCCAGGGCCCTTCAACACTGGGATTCAGCCCTGCACATCGACACCACCGTCCACCTGCCAGCCCTTGCAGCTGCCATTTCCCCTGCTGAGTCCTCAGGTTTTAAAAAAAAGTTGATAATAACATTATCACTTTAGCGGTGATTTTTAAAAAACCCAAAGCCTTTTGGTGGTGCAGCAGGGAAAAATGCAGATAAAAAGGTACCTGAGGAAGATAAATACACAAACTCCTGTACAGATGCTGTGTTGCCAGTACAGAAGCCTCTGCAGGGCACAGGGGAGGGGGCTACAGCTTGCTGGTAGAGCATCTGCTTGGAATGCAGAAGGTCCCAGGTTCAATCCCCTACATCTCCAGCTGCAAGGAACTGATACTGGGTGACACAAAAGACTTCTTCCTGTGATCCTGGAGAACCTCTGCCAGACTGAGTATACAATACTGACTCTGGTGGATGGAGGGTCTGATTCAATATAAGATAGCTTTGTGTGTTCACGAGTTTTCACCGTAGGAATGAATGCAAAACAGAGAATGCTGTGAAGATGACATCAGGTGAATACAGCCTAGCCTGAGTCATGGTCCCTCCCATAAAGGTATAAGCCTCTTCCCAGGATGTATGTCCAGCCCATGCTCTACTCCCAGAAGAGTTGCACCACACCAGCCAAGCACTCCATGCCAAGGCTGAGCTGGGATTTCCATCCTTCGCCCCCAAAAACACAGCCAAGAGCCCAAACCCAATGCAGCCAATCTGGTGAAATAAGAAAGGGCCAAGCAACCCAGACATAATGGCTGAGCAGCAAAAGACTTGAGAAGCATGGTTGCAAAGGTCACAGAGGGAAACAGTGGAGGTAGCCCAGCTCAGAGCAGAGGGCCATGTACCTACATGATACGTTGAGTCTGTGCGTGATCCTTTTCTGATGCTGCAGCCCTGGGTGGGAGACAACACAGGTCAGCAGCTGGCCGTGCATCTTCCGCCCAGGGACCACATAGTACTCAATGGTGACAGACGCAGAGCGGGGATGTGAGGAGCGGCGAGTCTCGTTCTTGCCGGCCACTTCTGTCTCCCAGGTCACGTTGGGCACGGGGTTCCCTTCTGCGGTGCACGAGGCGGCCAGAGTACGACCCTGCCCTTCCTCCAAAGGAGGACCGGGGTTTAGAGTTGGCAGCGGAGGCACTGTAGGAGGGAGTAAGCAAGCCGTGGTGAATCACTAAGCAAACACAAGTGTTATGAGGGGCTGGGGAGTTTAGGACTGAAGAATGGAAGGGAGAGAGTGATGGGATGATTCACATGTTACCATGTGGACTTTGGATCAGGTATGCTGGCTCTGGTTTGGAAAATACAAGGAGATTTGGGAAGGGGAGGGGAGTCTGAGGATGGTGGGGTTTGGGGAGGGAAGGGACTTCAATGGGGTATAATGCCATAGAGTCCATCTTTCAAAGTATAACAAGCATAGATAGCTTCAAGAGGGGATTGGATAAACATATGGAGCAGAGGTCCATCAGTGGCTATTAGCCACAGGGTATAGATGGAACTCTTGTCTGGGGAAGTGATGTATTCTGTCTGTATTCTTGGTGCTTGTGGGGGGGCAACAATGGGAGGGCTTCTAGAATCCTGGCCACACTACTGGACCTCCTGATGACACCTGGTACTTTTGGTCAATGTGTGACAGAGTGTTGGACTATATGGGCCATTGGCCTGATCCAATATGGCTTCACTTATGTTCTTAAGTGGCCATATTCTCCAGGGGAACTGATCTCTGTAGCCTGGAGATCAGTTGTAATCCCAGGAGATTTCCAGCCACCCCCGGAGAGTAACATCCCTATCAGTGCTGGGAGTTCTGTTCTTCTCAGTTGCACATGGGCCCAACTTAGATTTTGATGATGGCACTGTGGAAATGGGGCTTGAATTCCCTCCTGTCTTGCTTTTCCTGATCTACACGGGCTCTAGGGAGCTAATATTTACCCTAAGGGGCATGTAATTGAATTCATTTATTTACTCACTTTATTTATACCCTGCCTTTCTCCCCAGTGGGGACCCAAAATGGCTTGGCGCCATTTTTTCCTCACAACACCCCTATGAGGTAAATTATGCAGAAAGTTTGTGATTGGCTCATGGTCACCCAACCAGCTTCCATGACAGGGATGCCAACCTCCACATAAAGCCCTGAAGATCCCCCAGAATTACAACTGATCTCCCGACAACAGAGATTAGTTCCCCTGGCAGCTTTAGAAAGTTCACTCTCTAAAGGCATTATACCCCACTGAGGTCCCTCCCCAAACTCTAACCTCCCCCCGCCCCCCCAAAAACAACTATCCAGGAATTTCCCAACTTGTTCCATGGCAGAGCAGGAATTAAAACCTGGGAGTCCCAGATCCTAGTCTGACATTCTCACCACTGCATGATATTGGCTCTCCGGATGACAACATGTTAGTTTTCCCTATTGAGGAAAACAGTGGCTCCCTGGGGCTGTTCTAGCTCAGGAAAACAGCTCAGTGAGGGAAAAGGCTGAAATATCCTGATCCTAATCAGCCCATCCTGGGTACTGCAGAACTCCTAATGCACAAGTGATCCATGTGACAAGTGAACTGGCAGATAACTCTTGTCCACATCCTCCAGCAGGTAAGATTAGTGAGGAGGAAATGGGGAAGGACTTGGTCTCTGCCTGCTAAGGCTGACACAATGACCAATCTGCTCGCAACTGGCCACTTCACTGGGCTGTTTGAAGGGGCAGATTGGCCATTAGGGTCATCAGGAAAAGTCCTGGCGGGATGATGGACTGAGGCCTGCCCTCTATCGGGGCTTCAGGTGAGGCAAGTCTTGTCATGCATGAGGCAGCCCCAGGCAAGATGAGACTCTTGCCCAAGACAGCCTTGCTTGAGGGAACGATAGTCTCAGCTAGCAAGCAGCAACCCTGGACACCCACATGGCTGCCACCTGCCAGTCCTCCCTCCATGGCGAGGCCCTTCTCCTGGGCCATTTTGGTTTCCCAGCCCATCCCTGGGTTTTTTGGTGGCAATCTGAGGTCACAACAGAACACTGGCTCTTTTCACAAGGAGGATTTCCTGAGATTCAGGTGCCAAACTACACAAGTTTTTCTTTGAGCTTCCTCACTTTCATGTTTTCCATTTGTTGTCTTTCTACAGACCAGTTCTGCACTAGACCTTTAATCCTGGTTCAGCCCTGTCCCTAAACTGATTTTCTACACTAGAAACATAGAATCATAAATTCATAGAGTTGGTTTCTACGATTCTATGATTCAAGTGTAGAATTGTCAGTTTGGGGACAGGGCTGAACCAGGATTAAAGGTCTAGTGCGGACCAGGTTAAGAACAAATGGAAAAGTGAGGAAGTAAAAAAACAAAAACAGCAACTCTGCAATGTTCCCTCTAAGCTGAGTCAGTGTGAGCTAGCTCAAATTTTTAGCCTCTGGCACACACCTTTTTGTCTTAACTCAGGGGAAATGGCCCCAGAGCAAACTAATTTATGCAATAGCTCACAACTTTAATGCCAGTTGCTCACAAAGTAGAATTTTTCCTCAAGATTCCATATTTTAGAGGGGAGTATTGGTCAGAACCTAAACCATGGGGAAACTTCTGTGTATTGGGGGGGAAATGTCAGGAAACCCAGTTACGGATTTCCCACATAACAAGATTAAGCAACCCTAAATTTTCCTTGCTCCCCACTCCTATTCATGGGAAAGGCCTGCCAAATTGCTGACTAATCAAAGCCAAACACAGCCCACCCCTCTCTGTGTGTATGCGTGCGGTGTGTGTGAGTTAATTTCAAATTTCCCACTCATGCTGTTTCATACCCCCAAATCCCTATTTCAGTTGTGGGGCCCTAATTTGAATTGGGACTGTGGTGGGTGGGAGGAGAAAAGCCTTCAGCTTTTCCCCTGCACCATTTCACCAACTCAAAATGGCACTATTTGCTTCAATGTGGAGCTGTATGAGTAGCCTATAAGTAAATGCACTGCCCCCCAAAGGGACAAGTAGCACCTTGTGGGGGGCCATTTTGGATCAGGTAAACACTGCAGGGGCAAAAAACTGAACCCCTTCCTCCCTGAATGCCATGGTTCTAATCCAAACCAAGGGCTGGATTCTTGGAGAACAGGATAACTATGTCATGGAGAGCAGAGCCTCCCTTTGAGGGCTTCCTAGGTGTCTTTACCTAGGACCTTGAGGGTGACATGGGACTCAAAGTTGCCCCGCGGGAAGGTGATGAGGTGGCATTCATAGTTCCCCTCGTCGGCCTGCACCGCATTCCTCAGAACGATGGAGCCATTCTTCAGGGACCCTTGTGACTGCCAAGACACTCGGCCCGCATAGGCATCCTGGATGTGCTCCCCGTGCTCCTTGTGCAGAACACCTAGCTCCACACTCTGCCCGTCGTCTCCTTTCTTCAGCCACGTCACCTGGAACACCGCATCGTCATCTGCAGCCTGATAGGAGCAAGGGAGCACTACATCTTTGCCGAGCACAGCAGTAATGCTTTGCTGGATCTCCAGCACCCTTGCTGGCGAACCTGAGGAGACAGAAGAAGAGAGCAAAAACACATTAAGTGGTTGTCCTTTGGCACATACATGGAAGTCCAAGAATGAGGAAGATTGGACAGTAAGGTGTAGGGTTGCCAACTGCTGGATGGGACCTGGAGGTCTCCCCAAACTGCAGCTGATCTCCACATAGGGTTGCCAACATTCAGGTGGCACCTGGAGATCTCCTGCTATATCTCCAAACAACCAAGATCAGTTCCCCTGGAGAACATGGCTGCTTTGGTGGGCCAACTCAGTAGCATTATACTCAGATTGAGGCACCTCCCTTCCCAAAACCCCACCCACCCCAAGCTCCACCCCTCAAATCTGCAGGTATTTCCCAAACCAGAGCTGGCAACTCTGTCTCCAGATGATCAGAGATCAGATCCCCAGATGACAGAGACCAGAGAAAATGGCTGCTTTGAAGGGTGGACTCTACGGCACTATATACTGCTGAGCCCCCTCTCCAAATCCTGCCCTCCCCAGGCTTCACCCCCAAAATTCCAGGAATTTCCCAATCCAGGGCTGGCAACCCTAACCAATCCCATAAACTCCAGTGTCCCCTAGATCAAAAGACATGTTTGTCATTCCAACAACCATTATTTCCTCACAGACTATTGTACACTGTGGAAAGCTCTTACAGGACATAAAACTTTTAAGAAATAAATATAGAAATGAAATCAGGATCTATCTTGGCACAGGACAGGAATGGGTAAGCTGAGAACTATAGGATGCCTTAATGTCCATGTACAGGCATTAACATGTATACACTTACAGACAAGATGCATCTATCCCTCCAACAACAGGATTAGTTTCTAAAGACCTTGGAAAGAGAGCTGAGTAGATTTCCCACTCTGCACTAGCAAATGATGGGAAATTTGGGGAGTGGTGCCTCGGCAGCATTCAAATGATAGTACTTCCAGGTGATGCTCTAGGAAATTCTGCTAACTTCTATGGTAAATACCACAGAGACTAGGAAAAGTTCCTAGGATCTCCATCAATGTCATCTTTTTTTTTCTTCCATTCCTCAAACTCTCAAGGGTGAGGTGATCTATCAGGAAGGATGGTGCTAGTAAACCATACTAAATAGTTTTAATAATTCCCCCCAAAGGCAAAACTTGGGATGGTGATTTATAGAATCATAGAGTTGGAAGGGACCTCCAGGGTCATCTAGTTCAAACCCCTGCACAAGGCAGGAAACTCACAAATACCTCCCCCTAAATTCACAGGATCTTCATTGCTGTCAGATGACCATCTAGCCTCTGTTTAAAAACCTCCAAAGGAAGGAGAGCCCACCACCTCCCGAGGAAGCCTGTTCCACTGAGGAACCGTTCTAATGGTCTGGAAGTTCTTCCTAATGTTGAGCCGGAAACTCTTTTGATTTAAGTTCAACCCACTGGTTCTGGTCCACAGAAAACAATTCCACACCATCCTCTAGATGACAGCCCTTCACCTCTCAGCTGCCTCCTCTCCAGGGTAAACATGCCCAGCTCCTTCAACTTTTCCTCATAGGACTTGGTCTCCAGACCCCTCACCATCTTCGTCGCCCTCCTCTGGACCCGTTCCAGCTTGTCTATATCCTTCTTAAAATGTAGTGCCCAAAACTGAACACAATACTCCAGGTGAGGTCTTACCAGAGAAGAATAAAGTGATCTGGACACTATACTTCTGTTGACTTGCTAGACGCTATGCCAAAAAACAGGGACTGCCCCTGATAAATAGGGATAGTTAGCGTCAGTGTAATATCTAGGGTACAACAGACTGCTATCTATGTTTTTACTTTCCTACTAGGGATACAAGACTCTAGGTGGGACCTGGGGAACCTCTGGAATTACAACTCATCTCCAGACTACAAAGATCAGTTCCCCTGGAGAAAAAAATGGATGCTTCTGGAGAGTGGATTGTACCCCACTGAGTTCCCTGTCCTCCCTAAGCCCCACCCCAAAATTTCAGGAGTTTCCCAGCCTGGAGGTGGCAACCCTACCTCCCCACAAGGGGGACTGACTAATCTATTTCCTGTTGTTACAAAGTTTTCATTAACAGCAGTTTCCAGTGCACCCCATAGACAAAGGAGAAGCCAGTTTCTGTTTGCTGTAGGGTTGCCAGACTCCCTGGTGGAGGTGGGGGTCTCCCGCTGCCAGGCCCTCCAATCAGCTGGCCAGTAGGGGGACTTACCAGTAGAAAGGAGAAGGCCTAAGCCACATTTCTGGCATCACACAGGAAGTGATATCATCAGCAACTTCTGGTTGATGCTCTGGTATTTGGGCCAAAACTCTATGGTAAAACCGGCTTCTACCATAAAGATTTTGCCCAAATACGAGAGCGTTGTCTGGAAATTGCTGTCATAATGATGTCACTCCCCATGAGGCACCAGCAGTGTAGCCTAGGCCTTCTTTTTTTTACTGGTAAATCCCCCCAATCCCCCAACCCTAATTTGCAGTGCAGATGTGCCCTCAGCCATGTATGCATGTGTAGTGAATTTTTAAACATGACTATCCCTTTCCAGACTACACTATCCTTTGTTCTAACTTGAATATTTAATTATATTCTTTTTTTCTTTATATTTCTTTATGGATGCTATAAGCCACTTTTCAGCAAACACTCCCGGAGTGGTGTATGCTGCAAATTTAAAAACAAAACAAATGCATAAAAACAATGAATATAGAGGCACAGGAATTCAAAGTTACAATTAATAAAATACAGCACAGCAGGGACATATTCTTTCCAGAGCTGATGGATTCCACTTAGCCTGCTTGCAGAAGAATGACAGAGAGGGAGGCAGGTGAGGACACTGCAACACTTCTCACCTGTTCTTTGCTTGTCTACTAAATTCATTCTGAAGCTTCCTGCGAGACAAGATTGCTAGCCAACTGCTGGCAAAGGGCAGAAGGTGGGTGGGGGAAAAGACATATAAATACATGGTGGTGTGACATCGCAACCTCAAAAGGGACATCATAGGGTCACCATGATGCTCTAGGATTTTGGAGAACATGTCAAGAAAATGTCAAGACAGTGTGCGTTTGCAATAAAAAAGGCCAACGCCATGCTGGGAATTATTAGGAAGGGAATTGAAAACAAATCAGCCAGTATAATAATGCCCCTGTATAAATCGATGGTGCGTAGGATTGCCAAGTCCAATTCAAGAAATATCTGGGAACTTTGGGGGTGGAGCCAGGAGACTTTGGGGGTGGAGCCAGGAGACATTGAGGCGGAGCCAGGAGCAAGGGTGTGATAAGCAGAATTGAACTCCAAGGGAGTTCTGGCCATCACTTTTAAAGGGACAGCAGACCTTTTAAAATGCCTTCCTTCCATAGAAAATAATGAAGGATAGGGGCACCTTCTTTTGGGGCTCGTAAAATTGGACCCCCTGGTCCAATCCTTTTGAAACTTGGGGAGTATTTTGGGAAGAGGCACTAGATGCTATACTGAAAATTTGGCATCTCTACCTCAAAAAACAGCTTCCCCAGAGCCCCCGATACCCGCAGATCAATTCCCCATCATTCCCTATGGGAATTGTTCATGGAGGTGCATGATGGCTGTGGGGGAGGGGCTTCCCCCGCCGGCCAGCTGGCTGGGGGAGGGGGGAAGCCTGTAAAACCGGGGGATCCCCCGCTGGGACCTGGGGATTGGGAAGCCTAATGGTGCGGCCTCATTTGGAGTACTGTGTGCAGTTCTGGTCACTGCACCTCAAAAAGGATATTATAGCACTGGAGAAAGTCCAGAAAAGGGCAACTAGAATGATTAAAGGGCTGGAACACTTTCCCTATGAAGAAAGGTTGAAACGCTTGGGACTCTTTATCATGTCGACTGCGGGGGTGACATGATAGAGGTTTACAAGATAATGCATGGGATGGAGAAAGTAGAGAAAGAAGTACTTTTCTCCCTTTCTCACAATACAAGAACTCGTGGGCATTCGATGAAATTGCTGAGCAGACAGGTTAAAATGAATAAAAGGAAGTACTTCTTCACCCAAAGGGTGATTAACATGTGGAATTCACTGCCACAGGAGGTGGTGGCGGCCACAAGCATAGCCACCTTCAAGAGGGGTTTAGATAAAAATATGGAGCAGAGATCCAACAGTGGCTATTAGCCACAGTGTGTGTGTGTGTGTGTGTGTGTGTATATAAATTTTTTGCCACTGTGTGACCAAACTGCTTTTTGGCGATTTACGTTTGAGCGGCTTTTGCGACGGGAGTTTCCGGCGCAAAAGGCTGCTCCGCGGCATTTAATGCGAAATCTTTATGCTCTGTGAAGAGGGGGGTCGCGCCGGCTGGAGGTGAGTGCGAAAACGACCAGAGTGTTGGACTGGATGGGCCACTGGCCTGATCTAACATGGCTTCTCTTATGTTCTTATGTTCTTAACATTGTTTTTGGCATATTTCTCCAATTTCCCCCCCTGTCACTACCAAGCAGCAGCAGGCAACCCAGGCTACTGGCAAGAGCCGTACTGCAAGACTAAAACATTGATATAACAATATTCAGGGGTCATTTTGTAGAAAAAAGAGGTGCCAGAGCTCATTAACACAACTCATTTGCATATGTCACACACCCATCACTGGAAGGTGTACTAAATTACATCAGCTCAGCATCTACCTTAAAATGCTTCTTGAATTACAAATGTCATAATAAAACCTTACTCCCATCGTAATTTTTACATTACTTTCTCTTATGTGGCCACAGTGGCATGATGAAGATTACATCTGTCTGCTTCATACGTTTTGGTTATTTTCCCATTTTTTGTAAGGAAGCATATTAGAAAGTTTGTCAAATCTTGGAGTTCGGCAAAATTTTCACAGGGGGGTTGACCAATGGAGCCCAGAAGCAAGTATTGGGGAAAAGGAAAGGTCCCCTGTGCAAGCATCAGTCATTTCTGACTCTGGGGTGACGCTGCTTTCACAACGTTTTCACGGCAGACTTTTATAGGGTGGTTTGCCATTGCCTTCCCCAGTCTTTTACACTTTCCCTCCAGCAAGCTGAGTACTCATTTTGCCGACCTCAGAAGGATGGAAGGCTGAGTCAACCTTGGGCCGGCTACCTGAATCCAGCTTCCGCCAGAATTGAACTCAGGTCGTGAGCAGAGAGTTCAGACCACAATACTGCAGTACTGCTGCTTTACCACTCTGCGCCACAGGGCCGCTCTAAGTATTGGGGGGGGGGGGGGGGTTTAGAAAGAAAGAGCACAATAACATTTAGAGGTTCCAGAGCTCTGTTCCTGTGAGCTCCTGCCCCAAATGAGGCCTGAGAATATTCAGTTGCTGATTAAGAAAACAAGCACCCCTGGTGGCAGGAAGGAAAAAATAACTGCTGTGGAAAAAATGGCTGCTGTGTAGAAAGCCATCACCCACCCAATCAGTTGGCTGACAAGGGGACATCAGCAGAAAGGGAGGCTCACACTAGTACCAGCAATGCCACTTCCACCATGCACCAGAAGTGATGTAATTACATCACTAGTGATGTGGGGACACTCTGGAATTTGGGCAAAACCTCTATGGTAAAAATGCCTTCTACCCTAATACCAGAGCATCCTTGCACTGCTGGAGACATGCTGATATCACTTCCATTGTGCACCAGAAGTCATGTCGCTGAGATGCTGGTGTAGGCCTTCCCCACTACTGATAAGTCTCCCTGCCCACCACTATGTTCCCCCACAACAGTCATTCAGCTGGCTTTGCTGTGATCTTTGACTGGAAGAAAACCAGGGAAACCCTGGTAGAGGAATAAATGCACAATGGTGCTGTGGGAAGTGGGGAGGGGGGAAAACTTCCCAATAGGGTTGTCAGGTTCATTTGAGAAGTCAGCGGTGGGTGGGAGAACATTCTGGAAGCCAGAGGCGTTCCCCAGAAGTGACATCATGCACCATGCCTATATCACTTGAAAGTGACGTAGGCACACTGGGGGGGGGGGGTGATGCTTTGGTTTTTGGGCAAAACTCTATGGTAAAATCGCCCTCAAACCATAGAATTTTGCCCAAAAACCAGAGTGTCCCCCTCCCGGCATGCCCATGTCACTTCTGGGTGAAGTAGGCATGCCATGAGACATTGCTGTTGGAAGGAAACTTCCACCAGCCAGCTGGCCAGTGGTGGGCAAAAGCCCACAACACAGGGATCCCTCAACTGGGGATTGGCAAGCCTACTTCTGAATGGTATCAAACCTGAGGCAAATAATCTGTGTGGAAGTCTCCTGAGAAAGGAACCTTTCTGGGTTTGACCAGATAGCGATGGGACTATGGAAGTTTAATCTGACTACATTTTTTCAGACACGTCAAAAGAACTTCTCTCCATCCCTCTTTCCCCTCAGCAATGTAGGGTTGCCAGCTCTCGGATGGGCAATTCCTGGAGATTTGGGGGTGGAGCCAGGGATAGTGGAGTTTGGGGAGGGGAGGGCACTCATTAGATTCTACCCTCCAAAGCTACTATTTCCTCCAGGGGAACTGATTGCCATAATCTAGATATTAAGTTGTAATTTTCAGAGAACTCCAGGCCCCATCTGGACATTACCAACCCCACTCTGCATACACCCAGATTTGGGTCTTGCCTTTCTAATTTTTGTATTCTGCTTCACAATCTTCCCCGGCCTCTTTTTGCCGCTTGAGCTGCTGGCTGTGGAATGCTCCTGTCTCTGAAGGAAGCAGCTGGGCCAGAGAGTCCAGATAAACCTGCCGGCGCAGATACCTGGGCTTTGCCATGGCTTGTGAGAGATCCACTCCCTCCCTCCACTTGCAAACCGCCCTGTCGTATGTACCCTAAGCAAGGTGAGGCTCTCTCTCTGTGTGGGGATCACTGGGAAAGCGAGGCATGTAAAATGATGGTCTTTTAACAGCTGTTAAAGACATTTTCATTTCAAAAATGTTTCTGCTGATGTTTAGATATTTCCCTTTGATGGCTTCCTGAAATAACTGTGATTTATTAACTGCTGCTAAGAGTCAAGGCTTTGAAAACTTTTTTAAAAACCGCTTTGTGCGTTTGCTGTTTGGACAGTGTTTTGTGAAATCATTCTTAATAATGGTTATTGATGGATCAGCTGCTATTTAAATTGGGATTTTTTTTAAGGTCATATTTGACTTTGCATTTGTTTGAACTCTTGAAAGATGCCTTGTCTGAGAGGCAACATAAATATTACAAATAATATTTATATTTGTAAATGCTGTATTCTGGATGCCATGTGGGGGGGGGGGCGGAAAAGCTGGATAAAAATACAAGAATAAAGGAAAAACAACAGCTTACCTTTAAAAAAAGAAAAAGAAGAAGAATAAAGGACAAGCGACAGGTTACTTGAGATGCATGGAAAACACCTGATGATTACTATTTGCTTTTAATTGCTGAAACTGCTGCAAATCTGAGTGGAGTAATGGCTCTGAGGAGGGGACACTGGATTATTATCCATAGGGCAAGGGGGGCAGTTGCCCCATGGACAATGCCCCCCTTGCCCTACCTTTAAGGAGACAGCTATCATAGGCTATACTATCCACTGCTATTGTACATGGGATTAGCACAACTCTACCCAACTTTGGAGAAGCAATCTGGTAATGCATCTGTAACTCCCCACCCTGCAGTGAGTCTTCCTTACCACTGGGAGTGCTGTGAGTCCAGCCTTAGCTGCCTCAGAGGGGAAAGGGAAGACTCCAACTCAACTCATTTGGCAGTTGGTATACCACAAGCATGCATTAAAGAGGCAGTTTTAAATGAACTTGGTCTGGATTTTTGATTCCTTGATGGTTGAACAGGACAAAGAGCCCAGTCCTTCTTGCTACACCACTAGAAGCTGGTGGTTAATCTTTCAGCTTACATCATTTTCCAGGCCAAAACTGTCCTTTGCCTGGCAGCTTTTATCCCTGCAAAGGTATGTAGACATGATCTTGGTAATCAAGTTATCCATGACCTCTTGTTTCAAAGATTTCCCCTCAAAAAACGGGATGGGGAAAGAACCCCACACCAAACTCAATCCACCATAGGTTTCCCAATCCCCAGGTCCCAGCGGGGGATCCCCTGGTTTTACAGGCTTCCCCCCTCCCCCAGCCAGCTGGCCGGCGGGGGAAGCTCCACCCCCATAGCCATTATGCACCTCCAGGAACGATTCCCATAGGGAATGATGGGGAATTGATCCGCGGGTGTCAGGGGCTCTGGGGGGGCTGTTTTTTGAGGTAGAGGCGCCAAATTTTCAGTATAGCATCTAGTGCCTCTTCCCAAAATACCTCCCAAGTTTCAAAAAGATTGGACCAGGGGGTCCAATTCTATGAGCCCCAAAAGAAGGTGCCCCTATCCTTCATTATTTTCTATGGAATTAAGGCATTCTAAAAGGTGTGCTGTCCCTTTAAATGTGATGGCTAGAACTCCCTTGGAGTTCAATCATGCTTGTCACACCCTTGCTCCTGGCTCCGCCCCCAGTGTCTCCTGGCTCCACCCCCAAAGTCTCCTGGCTCCACCCCCAAAGTCCCCAGATATTTCTTGAATTGGACTTGGCAACCCTAATCCACCAGAAAATGCATTCTAATCCTTTAAAAGCATCAGACATTTTCCACGCCCATACCAAAGCCATTCATAGCTAAGCTTCAGATAGTCCTAGATTCTGTGCACAACATCTGCTTGCAACCAAGGCCTAATCTAAACCAGACTTCCACACCAGCTCAATAATGTATGCAAATAATGGTTAAGGAATGCCTCTGAGAATGTGCAGCATGCTTTTCCTCTGGTACAGATGGCACTCAGTCAGCCCTCGCACCTCAAGATTGGGAAAAAGGACTCCAAGAAGCTATGATTTCCCAGATAGACATCAGCATCTTTTGTGGGGAGGCGCACACACACACACAAACACACAGAGCAAGTGGGAAGATTGTGGGATGGAGAACAATGGCTTTTACCTAAAGCCTCCTGGTGAATCATCGCAAAGGTTGAACAAGAGATTTTTCAGATCACAGTCCTAACCTACCATCAGCTTTCAATTCACAGAGTACCAACAGGATGAGCTGCAGGAAATCCAGTCATCCAGATAGTCACCTCTTGCAACTGCCATCTACCAAACTTCCTTCCTCAGTCTGAAAACCCATTCGCACACACTTCTGATTCACAAATGGGTATACAAGACTGTCTTATATTGATTAACATTACTGGCAAATCTCAGACAAGGATGTTCCTAAGTGTTATTATCTTAAACAGAAGATTCTAGGGGTTGAACCTTGTGTCAGCAGGGCTTTTTTTGTGGTAGCACTCATGCACCTGGGGGGGAGGGGGGGCTCTCTCAAGTCCTGAAGAGGGAATTGCTGGAAATGGGTGCAACCTTATATATGAGTACTAACACCTTTTTATAACAAAAAAGCACTGGATGTTAGCACAAGCTGGCTGTATGCTAGTGGAAGTGGGTAGGTTGCATTAGAAAAATGTCCACCTGATACATACTCCTTTAAGGAAGAATGCTTAATAGAAAAGTAGGCATTTTAGCTATGGATTTGAACTTGGGATGGAGAGAGATTCCAGGAGCACATGTTGCTGCCCTTTGAAGATGGAGGGAGAGGGCCAAGAGAGAGATAGCTAGAAGGAAGTCCCTAAAGTTGGAGATCAAAGAAATAGCAGCAGAATGGACAAGAGGAAAGTATACAGAAAGAGCTGACCTGTCCACCTTGCTAGCTCTCCTGTTCCCTCTATATTACTTGCATACTTGATGCAAAGAGAGGCTTCAGAGTTTTTCACTTCCAGTGCTTGGGACCTTCAGCAGACACAGAAGTGAGCCAGAGCCCCTTTCCAATATATGTTGAGCCAGACCATTGGTCTAATTAACTCAGTACTGTCTATTCTGATTGGCAGTGGTGCGCCAGGCTCTTAGGGAGAGGGCCAATTCATCATCAACAGATATGTTATGTGTGGTCTGTGTTGCTGAAGTTAATTCCCTGGGGCAGTTTCAGATTGGGAAAATGACAGTGGGCAGGAAGGCAAAGCCCTTCTTCTGGTGTTCCATGATCCCAATCTGAATAAAGACTGCTCATGTCTGGGAATTAAGTTCCCAGCATGGGCCACATACAGCATATCTGGCTCTAAATCTACATGGTGGACTTGTGTCCTCCATGAGGACTGTGCAATGTGTGAATTGTCCCTTTCCTTTAACATCTGCCGCTTGAAATCTGGTAAATGGAGAACCTGAGAACTGAAACTGAGAAATTCTCCATGCAAAGCAGATGCTCTACCGCTGAGCCGCATCCCCTCCCAAGACGTCAGAATTTATCCTGGCACGAGACCATGGTCTGTCTCGTTCAATACCTCCTACTTTGACTAGCAGCGACTGCTGAGATCTTTCTTGGACCTGGTGCTGGGGTTTGCATCCAGGACTTTCTGCATATCAACACAGCATGCATCCTGCTATGGAACTGTGGCCATGCATACCTGCAAGCTCTCAGAAGGACAGGTGGAGGCAGGGATGGAAACTGGGAGGCTCCTGCAAACAGCATTGCTCCTTCATTAGTTAACAATGGGTTCTTTTACATGCAGGGAGAGAACAGCAGGCATCCCAGCTCCATAGCCTTGCAAAAAGATTCCCTCCTAGTCCTGAAGATGCTGACGGTAACATTGCATGTTAGCGGAGGGGGGAGGGAATATAGTGTGAGAATCTGCCTTCATAAATAAGATGGCAGGCAGACTTCAAGCGCTCGGTGTCTCTTCTCCAATGCCACCCCGTAAACAAAATGTTTATGAGGCTGGGAAAGCTCTTAACCTGGTGATGTCACCATCTGAACTAATTCTCTCATCTGTATATTCTTATTATTATATGGCCCGTTGTGACCAGAAGACCCACTCTGATGATCACATTCAGAGAAAATGGCAGCTTTGGAAAGCAGACTCCCTTCGTCAAATTCCATCCTCCACAGGTTTCACCCCAAATTGCCAGGAATTTCCCAGCCCTACTCTCTGTGCAGGAGTAGGCTTCCAAGGCAAGGGTTTTTTCCATTGCTGGTGAGAAGCTTACCTCTTAAGCTCCAACAGAACCATGGCCTTTTCTGAATTTAAAATAGGGTTGCCAGCCTCCAGGTGATGGCTGGAAATCTCCCAAGATTACAGCAGATCTCCAGACAACAGAGATTGCTTTCCCTGGAGAAAATGGCTGCTTTGGAAAGTGGACTAAGCTGCTCTATGACCCTACAGTATTATACACTGCTGGACTCCGCCTTCTTCCCAAACCCTGCTAGGGTTGCCAGCCTGCACCTGGAGATCTGCTTTTACAACTGATCTCCAGCTGGCAGAGATCAGTTCCCCTGGAGAAAATGGCTGCTTTGAAGGGTGGATTCTATGGCATTGTACCCTGCTGAGGCCCCGCCCCTCCCCTTCCCAAACCCCACCCAGATCTACCCCAAAGTCTCCAGATATTTCCCAACACAGACCTGGCAACACTAAACTCCGCCTTTCCCAGATGTCACCCCCCAAATCTCCAGGAATTTCCCAATCCTAATTTGAACACTTTTGTATTTAAACAGACTCGGCATTATCCCAAAGCCATTGTTTCACACAATTCAGTCAAAAACCCCAAGCTGTTCCTTTGTGGTTGGTGCCGAATCTTTGTTATGAAAATACATAGTGAACAGTTTGGAACAATTCATTTTCCCATTTAACAGATATCCCAGAGCTGATTGTTTTAATTAACTCCAGTCTTTTTAAATCCAGTTCACTGAAGGTCATAGGAAGATGACAACAAATTTTAAAACAGCTGGAAGTCCAGCCTCGAAAAATCACATCCTCTCAGAGTTTTATTTGAATGCAGAGCGTCTCCATCCTGCTATTGGTCCTAGACTTCTGCACTTGACATTAAAAACTTCCCATAATTGAAAAATGCAAATTATGCCCTTAGAATAAAACTAAGCACATAGTCAAGTGTATAAAATGTCCAAGACATTTTAGCCACACACACCCTTTGACGCAGTTGCATTGCATCATTGGACAAAAGCATGCCAGAAATTCTTGCGTTATTGCAGAGCTTGCTGGAGTTTATTTTATTTACTTTATTTATATCCCGCCTTTTTCTCCAATGGGACCCATAGCAGCTTGCATCATTCTGTTCCATTTCATCCTCATGACAACTCTTGTGAGGTCAGTTAGGTGAGAGCACAGGACTGGCCCCAAGTCTCGCAGCAAGCTTCCATGGCAGAGTGGGGATTCAAACCTGGGTTTCCCAGATCCTAGTCTGACCCTTTAACCACTACATCGCAGTGGCTCTCTCTGCCAGGGCACTCACTGTAAGCAGCAGCACACTTCTTGGAGGGTTAAACTCCATGCCCTGCCCAGAAGTCAAAGTGCTGATTTAGGACTGGGAACCCAGCTTCTAATCCCCATTTGAGACTGGAACCCGCTAGTTTCAGCAGTGAAAAAGGCAACTTCCATGCTAGGGATTCATAGGATAGGGACTGAAAATAAAACAGCCAATAGTAATGCCTCTGAACATATATTATAATAGTAATGCCTCTGAATAATATATTATATATTTATATATTATGCCCTCATTTGGAATACTGTGATCGCCATAACTCCAAAACAAGATACTAGGGAGCGAGAAAAAGTGCAGAAGAGGTCAAACAAGATTATTAAGGGGTTGTAGTGTCTTCCATATGATAGTTTCAGGTGGATAGCCATATAAGTCTGTGGTAGTAGAACAAACTTCCATCCCACTAGCACCTTAAAGACCAACAAATTTTTCCATGGTATAAGTTTTTGTGAGTGAAAGCTCACTTTTTGTCAAATACAGCCAAATCTGATGAAGTGAGCTTTGATTCATGAAAGCTTTACAAAGGTAAAGGAATTTCCCTGTGCAAGCACCAGTAATTTCCAACTCAGGGGTGACATCGCATCACAGTGTTTTCACGGCAGGCTTTTTACGGGGTGGTTTGCCATTGCCTTCCTCAGTCATCTACACTTTCCCCCCAGCAAGTTGGGTACTCATTTTACTGACCTCAGAAGGATGGAAGGCTGAGTCAACCTTGAGCTGGCTACCTAAACCCAGCTTCCACTGGGATTGAACCCAGGTCGTGAGCACAGCTTGGAGTGCAGTACTGCAGCTGACCATTCTGCACCGTACCTTGGAAAATTTTGTTTTACCTTTAAGGTTTGGGCTTTTGGGTGCTACTGGACTCAGATTTTGTCTCCTATGAGAAAGGCTGAAGAGTCTGGGACGTTTGGTTTTTAAAAAATGACTAAGTGGGGACAAAGCTTTATAAAATTATGGATGGAATGGAAAAAGTAGAAGAGAGAAAGCTTTCTCACTCTTCCAGAATACTAGAACTCAGGGGAACTCAATGACACTGATGGACAACTGGAGAGAGCCAGTTTGGTGTAGTGGTTAAGTGTGCAGACTCTTATCTGGGAGAACCGGGTTTGATTCCCCACTCCTCCACTTGCACCTGCTAGCATGGCCTTGGGTCAGCCATAGCTCTGGCAGAAGTTGTCCTTGAAAGGGCAGCTGCTGTGAGAGCCCTCTCCAGCCCCACCCACCTCACAGGGTGTCTGTTGTGGGGGAGGAAGGTAAAGGAGATTGTGAGCCGCTCTGAGACTCTTTGGAGTGGAGGGCGGAATATAAATCCAATATCTTCTTCTTCTTCTTCAACAGATAGAATTCACTGGCAGTGGGCACAATGATGGCGACAAGCATAGATGGTGTTGAGGGGGAATTAGATAGATTCATGGAAAATAAATCCATGATTGGCTACCAGCCAGGATGACCAAAGGAGACCTCCAAATACAGAGGAAATAATCCTCTCAATCTCATTGCTAGGAGGCAGAATCAGGGGAACACCTGGGCCTCTGTTGGTTGGCCCTCCAGGGCAACTGACTGGCCACTGTATAAAACAGCATGCTGGACTAGATGGACCATGGGCCTGATCCAGCAGGTCTCTTCTAATGTTCTTATGTTCTGATTTCATCCATAAAATATATACTGCAGGTTTGAGTAGCCTCAGAACTGTCAGATCCAGGTTGGCAAATGCCTGAAGATTTGGGTCTGAGCCAGAGGTGGGGGATGTCCAAGACCTCTATGGGGTACAATGCCATAGAGTTCACCCTCCAAAACATCAATTTTCTCCAGGCAAATTGATATTTGTAGTCTGGAGATGAGGTGTACTGGTAATTCCTGGGGATCCCCAGGTCCCACCTGGAGGCTGGCATCCCTAGCTGCACATGAAAGGAAGAGGGAGCTTAACCCTTCTCAACCTCCTCTACATCTGCCATTTGAAACTGATTCCCTCACTTCACTATTTGGTTTTTAAAGAATACACAAGTATTTTTAAAACACACTTCCTGCCTTTAAAATGCTAATGACATGGCAAGGAATTGGGATTCAAACAGCAAAACTGAGTGGAGGTTGAAGGCTTACAGCCCCTCTCCTTTTCCCGCACAGCTGGAGGCAAACTGAGGCTGCATGTGACCTGAGATGCATAATCTTTTTTTTTCCGTTTTGAACCCTTAACCACTTAGTCTGGAGTCCCACTCAACTTGAAGCCATTTTGTTTATTGCTTTTGTGAACTGTAAACTGTCTTGAAGATCCCTTGTTCAAAAGATGAAGTATAAAATAAATAGTCCAGCATGAGTAAGATTCTTTCAGACTATGTGAGTGTGCATTGGTACAATGTTGAAAATATTGCCAATGTAAACAAGTGCTTACTTCTGCACTTGGACAAGCCTTCAAATAGACTGGAATTATTTCCCTGTGTTTCAGCTATGATCCCCTCTCCTCCCTCCATTGTATTATTCATAGGCAAATGAATTCCACTGGAAATTTCTAGGAAGCAGAAGAATATTGATGGATTGGAATTTACATGTAGGTCTAGTAGAATTTAGGGTTTTTTTCTCCCTGCCTCTCCCTGTAAGATGTAGTCATTCAGAAATATTCAAGAGCTGAGAGGAGGGGTCACAGCTCAGTGACAGAGCATCCGCTTTGCATGCATAAAGTTCCCAATTCACACCTCCTGACATCCCTAACCAAAGGGCTCAGGTAGCAGGTGATGTGAATCACCACTCTACCTGAGATCCTAGAGAACTGCTGCAAGTAAAAACAGACAATACTGACCTTGAAAGAATAAGTGTCTGACTCAGCATAACGCAAATTCATAGAATGATAGTGTTGGAAGGGACCTCCAGGGAGCAGAGGTCCATCAGTGGCTATTAGCCACAGTGTGTGTGTGTGTGTGTGTATATATATATATATATATTAAAAAAAAAATTTTTGCCACTGTGTGACACAGAGGGCGTTTTCGCACTCACCTTAATCAGCAGCGACGCCCCTCTTCACCGCGCAGGATTTGCGCGGATTTCGCACTAATTGCCGCGGAGCACCCGGAAGAGCCGGAAAGTCCCGGCGCTTTTGCGGCGCAAACGGAAACTGGTTTTTTGCGGTTTCCGTTTGCACCGCAAAAGCGCCGGGACTTTCCGGCTCTTCCGGGTGCTCCGCGGCAATTAGTGCGAAATCCGCGCAGATCCTGCATGGTGAAGAGGGGGTTGCTGCTGATTAAGGTGAGTGCGAAAACACCCAGAGTGTTGGACTGGATGGGCCATTGGCCTGATCTAACATGGCTTCTCTTATGTTCTTATCTAGTCCAACCCCCTGCACCATGCAGGAAATTCACAAATACCTCCCCCTAAATTCACAAGTTCTGCATTGCCATCAGATGGCCATCTAGCCTCTGTTTAAAAACCTCCAAAGGAGAGCCCACCACTTCCCAAAGAAGCCTGTTCCACTGAGGAACCACTCTGTCAGGAAGTTCTTCCTAATGTTGAGCCAGAAACTCTTCGGATTTAATTTCAACCCCCTGGTTCTGGTCCTACCTTCTGGGGCCATGGAAAACAATTCCACACCATCCTCTATATGACAGCCCTTCAAGTACTTGAAGATGGTGATCATATCACCTCTCAGCCGCCTCAGGTGAACAAAACACAACTTTATCCAGAATAAACTAATATGGAAATAAGATAATAAGATCCTCCAGAATCCTTCAAAGCAACTTGCCAAGAGATCTGCTCCAGATTCAGGTAGGGGCCTGGAGATCTCCCATATTTACAACTGATCTCCAGCTGGCAGAGATCAGCTCCCGTGGAGAAAATGGCTGCTTTGAAGGACGGACTCTATGACATTGTAGCATGCTGAGGCCCCTCCCTTCCTCAAACCCTGCCATCTCCCAGATCCACCCCCAAAGTTTCCAGGTATTTTTCAACAAAGACCTGGTAACCCTATTCAGGTAGATTGGAATTTATTATATTTTTACGGTTCCGCAGGGCTTGCAAGGCAGAGATGTTGAAGAAAAGCATTGTTTTCTATCTTGGCACCCCTCCACTCTGTTTCTCCCCCTTCCCAGATAGCAATATCTCTGGTTTTGATGCCATCTTTAAGGATTTTTTAGGATTCTTTGCTGGTGGTGACAGCCAACAGAGACCCTCCCTGGTCCCCTGCTTGTGACATCCCTTATCAGCTTATTTCAAGGAACAGTTCTTCATTTGTTTCAGAAATACTAATGGAAAGGAAGCAATTTTACTTGTGTAAAGAAGATCAAAATCGCAGGTGCTGTGGCAATGTAATCAGCCCCTCCCCACTCACCTGGGGTTGCCATGCTCTAAGGCTGGAGTTCTCCCAGAACGGTCCTCCAGAATACAGAAATCATAGAAGTGGAAGTGGCCATACAGGTAATCTAGTCCTACCCCCTGATCAATGCAGGATCAGTATGCAGCATCCCCAACAAATGTTCATCTAGCTGTTGCTTAAAGATTGCCAGTGAAATAGGTATAATCACGAGTCGTCGGGTTCAAGTGCCTCCGAGTGTCAATGAGATTAAAAGTCTCTAAAAGCGCACCAAGACCTGTGAAATTGGGACAGCCATAGAAGGCACACTTTCAGCGAGCGTTTGATTTCCTGTCAGCATTAAGATCAATCAAATAATTTAGGTCTGCCCTCATAAGTGAGCTCTCCTGAAAGCCTTGAAGTTTAGTCAAAAGGTCCCAAAGAGTATCTCTCATTAATGGCATTTCACTAACCTTCTATCTGCTAAAAGTTTAATTGTATTACAAGTATGAATCCCAAGTGAATAGAGTTCTCCTAAAAGTATATTCATTGTAAATTTGGAACTCTGAATAAAGATCTTATAATTAAAAAAAAAAAGATTGCCAGTGATGAGGAGCTCACCACCTCCCTAGGTAGCTGATTCCATTGCTGAACAACTCTTACTGTAAAAAAGATTTTCCTAAAACACAGCCAGGACCTTCCTGCCCTTAAATTAAACCCGTTATTGCAAGTCCTCTTCTCTGCTGCTAACAGGAACAGTTCCCTGCCCTCCTCTAAGTGACAGCCCTTCAAATACTTAAAGAGAGCAATCATGTTCCCCCTCAACATTGACTTCTCCAGACTGAACATTCCCAAATCCCTCAGCCTTTTCTCATACGGCTTGGTCTCCAGGCCTCTAAACATCCTTGTCACTCTCCTCCGCACCTGCTCCATTCTGTCCACATCCTTTTTGAAGTGAGATAAATTCCTGTAGAACAAATGACAAGAGTGTATGCAGTCACACTGCCACCAGGCCTGGCGCTGGCCTTTCCAGAGCCCCAGGCCGAACTTAGCCCCCCGCCCCCTTTGTTTTTAATTTTTCACTTGTGCACGCCTGGTGATGTCACCAGAAGCGACATCATCAGGTCACATGCAGCGCACAGCCCCCCCTATTCTCAGCTCTCTCCCACTTTAAAGCGGGAAAGGGCCGGGACCCCCCCCACACACACACCTTGTGAGGCTTGCAAAGCCTCGACAAGGGCAGGGAGACAGTGGGTGAGTTCAGAGTTCCTGGCTCTGAGTGCACTCGCTCCCCGCCCCCGAAGGTTCGCTGCCACGCTGCCTCCCGACTATGATCGCACCAGGTAGAGGGGAGGCAGGAGCAGAAGGGCCTAGGTGCAGCCGATCGTGCCGGGTGGGGGGAGGAAGACGGGAGCAGCCGATCATGCCGGGAGGGAAGTGCCCTGGTGGGAGCCGGTGCCCTAGGCCGTAGCCTAGTTCGCTGACTCCAACGCACCGGCCCTGACTGCCACTGAGCGTTTCTCAAATTCTGTTTTTCCCAGGCACTGTTTCCAGAAATTCCCCAAGCTGGAGCTGGCAACCAAACATGTGGCCTGGTCTTTCCCCCAAGTTTCTCTTTTTCTGTTGAGCCCATGGTGTCACACTACAAAGTGGCTCAGCAGAGAAATGAAGGGGGGACCCATTAAAGGGCAGAGAAATGGAGCTTAGTACCAAGTTGCCTCATGCCATTTTGATAGCAGAACTTAGCTCCATCCCCTCTCCATGGTGACTAGAGTTGCCAACCTCCAGGTGGGTCTAGAGTTCTCCTAAAAGTACAATTCCTCTCTAGACTGCAGAGCTCAGTTCCCCAGACGAAATGGCAACACTGAAGGGCAGACTCTATGAAATTACATCTTCACAGAGCTCACTCCCCTGCCAAAACTATCTTCCCCAAGCAATGCCACCAAATCTTCAGGAATTTCCTAAGCCGATGTTGGCATTTCTAACACAGATAGAAACTCCACAAGTTGTACTCAGAATGAGCATGACATTGTGTGGAAGTTCCCCTTCAATACAGGGGCTTCCTGTTCTCCATGCAGGGGGAAATCTCTACACAAAAGCAGTTTAACTTGTTTCATCCAGATACGTTGACTCTTTGTTCTAGCAACCCTGAGAAGGAAGCTAAATTCTTAAAACTTTTGGACAAACCTGGAGTTGGGGCAGCCTTCCAAGTCCCACCTGGCAGCCAGCAGGGGGATCCTTGGGCATCTCTGGGATCTTTTGTCATCACATTGCCAATGCTGGGGTGGTGGTGACACTCTAGTTTTGTGGCAAAACTCTATGGCTTGTAGCCAATTTTACCATAGAGTTTTGCCCAAAACCCAGAGCATCCATGTGACATCGGTAACAGGATGAAGTCACTTCAGGCCAGTTGAGAGAGAGGCTTCCCCCTGCCAGTTGGCTGGCAGCAGAAAAGCATCCCACAAAAGTGGGGTTTCCCCCACCCCAGCAGGGGTCCGGCAACCCAACTTCTAGCACCATCTTGTTTGTATAGAAAAAGAAACCAAGGCACAGAGACAGGAGGCAGGACTTTGTGTCAACAAAGTGGCCTTTTCTTTAAGCCCAAATGCCGCCTCGCCAGAAACCACGTAACAAACCTGATATGTGCTTATTAGGTGGTGTCGGTAAACGGTGTTTGCTTAGGATTCTGCTTTCAGTTGGTAAAGAAAACACCATTGTGAAGGAGCAAAACCACCTATGCAACCCAACTACATCCGAGACAGAATTCTGCTTCCCGTTCCTTCCCATGCCACCTTTCTGAATCAGGCCTCACACCCAAGGAATGGGCAGTTTGCCAAGAGATACCTGGGCGGTAAACAACATTCCACTACCATGGGGGCAGTGCACAACTAGCCTACTTGGTGGATGGGGCTAAGGGAAGCCTAAACTCAGAGGAGGAGGAGGAGAGTTGGTTTTTATAGCTCACTTTTCACTACCTGAAGAAGTCTCAGAGTGACTTACAATCTCCTTCCCTTCCTGCCCCCACAACAGATACCTTGTGAGGTAAGTGGGGCTAAGAGAGCTCTGTAAAAACTGCTGTTGGGAGAACAGTTCTGAGAGAACTGTGACTGACCCAAGATCACCCAGCTGGCTGCATGTGGAGGAGTGGGAAATCAAACCCAGTTCTCCAGATTAGAGTCCACCATTCTTAACCACCACACTGGCTCTCAGCTTGTGCCTCCATCACAGAGCCTGTGCCTCCATAAAAGCCAGCTGGATAGCAGGAGTGACTGCTTGATCTAACTGTCCATGTTGACAGAGAGGTAACATAAAGATGCCATAGAATTTATTTACCTTATTCATACTCCTGCCTTTCTCCCCAATGGGAACCCAAAGTGGCTGATGTGGCGGACCGTTCCAGCATCCACTAGCTGGCCCCGGCCCTGCCCAGCCCTTCCCAGTATGCTGACCTGAAAGGGTCGTTCCACTTTGCTGCCTCAGGGTATGTGCTGCCACCACTGTCCCTATCTGGGCTCTGGTTAGGCGTGACGTGACAGCTTCCTAACCTCCCTCTGGACTCGCTAAGAACCCTTCTTGGTGATATTTGGGCCCCCCCTGGAGAGTTGGCAACCAGCCATTGTGCCACTTCTCTCCACCCTAGGGACTCCCCAACCCATTCCTAGCATTCCAGGCAGTTGGGGGAACTAGGTGGTACAGAGGGACTCCACTTTAAGCAGACAAAATATTTATTTACAGGATATAAATATTTCCTGTACAAGCATTTTAAAATAATGAACAGAAGAAACAAATCAAAGTAGGGAAAAAATGCTCCTTCTCTCCCTATTATAATACTTGCCCCAACTAGATGACATGCAAGACAGGCACCTTACTTGGACTATTGCAAGCCTGACCATACCTTCCTCAGACTGTTCCCATACTAACTGACTTCCTGTCCACTTTTAACTGTGGGTTTCCCGGCCAGAATCTGCAATATAAATTGCAGTTCCTGACCAGGAATTGGTTAACTCACCTGCAGCCTTCTGGGAGACCAGCCTGAAAGACTTCTTGTCTCTTTAGGAGGCCTCCTCAGAATTGCTATTTCCAGACAGGAGGGGAGGAAGGAAGAGGAAGAGACTAGGCCCACAGCCTGCCTCCAGTTAAATGCAGGCCTAAAATGGCATTTTTCCATAGCTGACATTGTTCTCCCCTCCTCCATTTTATCCTCACAACAACCCTGTGAGCTAGGTTAGGCTGAGCGTCTGTGACTAGCCCAGCAAGCTTCTATGGAAGAGTGAGGATTCGAACCTGGGTCTCCCAATTCTTAATGTTGACATTCTGACTGCTGCCCCACAGTATTCCTGAGAACACAACACCCCAGCACATTTAGTCAGTGCTCAGAGAAGGAGAGTGTGTATAACCTTCCCAGTTAGTGGCTCTTCAAGATGATACCAACACATGGAAGAAGTGTCCACACATATGCTCCCTCCCCATGATCAGAAACACTGCTTTGCAAATGTTCCCTATCACACGGATGGACTATTCCTCCACACATTTTGGCATTGTGCTGACAAGCTGACAGTCGCACATAAGCAGGGGGTAACATGAGAGCACTCATGCCTTTTCTCTTTTGACACACGCAACGCTAGGAGCAGTCTTGTCCTCAGGGCTAGCAAACAGAGCTTTTGGGGCAGGTTGGTGTCTCATCTTGTGACTGCTGATGCACAGCCATGACGAGCCACATCTTACAAATGCTCCAAGATGCACCACAGTTAGGGCTCCTTACAGTCATGATGCATCAGTCGTGAGATGCAGGAGCATCACACCAAAAGGTGTCAACAGCACATGGCAGCTTTTCACAGTGTGCCATGTTGTTTGGCCTTCTCTGTCTCCTCTTGGACTGGGGAGGACAGATGGACAGGAGAGGAAGAAATGATTGAAGTGCAGAAGATAACAAGGGTGGGGATAGTAACCAGCTATTGTGTACAGTGTTTGGACATACATTCATTGCCCTGAAACACAACACATAATCCGAAGGTGAGCTTTGATTCTCGGAAATTTATACTCTGAAAATCTTTGTTGGTCTATTAGGTGCTACTGGAATTGAAACTGGTACCGTTTTCGCACACAGTGTACCTCGCAGTCACAATCCTGTTCCCTCCGCAGCGTCTGTCGGATTTCCCACCATCTGCGCCGGAGTTACAGGAAGTGCCGCGGCTTTTGCGTAGCAAACGTAAACTGGGTTTTAGCGGTTTACATTTGCTATGCAAAAGCTGCGACACTTCCTGTAACTTCGGCGCAGATGGTGGGAAATCTGACCAGACGCTGTGGAGGGAACAGGGTGACTGCGAGGTAAGCTGTGTGCGAAAACGGTCTTACTCTTCTACTGCAGGCCAGCATGGCTACCCCCTGAAACAACCTATAATGTGTGCTCAAGTCACCTCTGTGATACATGAACTGTTGCTTCAGGGCTTTTTTTGAGCGGGAATGCAGTTCCAGCTGGCTTGGCATCAGGGGTGTGGCCTAATATGCAAATGAGCTTCTGCTTGGTTTTTTTTCCCCTACAAAAAAGCCCTGTGTAGAGCAATGGTGATGTCAGGGTGTGTGGCATAATATGCAAATGAGATCCTGCTGGGCTTTTTCTACAAAAAAAGCCCTGATCCTTAGAATATTATCTCAATCTTCATCTCAAAACTATCACGAAAGTCTATAAACCGGCCTTGCTCTCATTTGTGAGATAGCTTACAAGAAACTGGCAGGCCAAATTGCTTATTACATTTTCTCATTTCAGGAGTAAACCATTCCTTCTCCCTCACCTCTAGACGACCAGAGGTGGTAACAGACTTGTTCTGAGCACAATGCATTCCATGCTCATGGAATTTGTATGCATTAAAGTCAACTTCGAACACAATGGGACTCATCCCCAAACCTTCAAAATTTGACATCTGAGCATGTATTGCCTCAGGAGTCATTCTCGCTGAAGCAGTAAGCTTCAGTGGGCTGCTGCACCTTTTCAGTCAGGGGGCTTACATGATGAAACACTCCATACAAATTGCCTTAACAAGGGAAACCACCATGTCAGGAACCAGCCTTGACTAGAAGAAATCTTCTTCCTGACATGTTACCTTTCTGGGTACAGAGGATTCGTTTGTGTCAAGAAGCATTTAATCATGTAAGACCCCCTCACACACCTGCGATATGATGTGGAACATCACTGAACACAGTTTCAGCGAGAAGCAGGTCTTGAGGCAGGAACCAAAAGCATTCCATCAGGCATTATATGAGGGGAGACAATTCTTTGGGATGCAATAACTTGGAGCAGTGGCATTTTTTTTCTTATGTCATGGAATTTTACAATAAAATGTCTCTGTTTCAAAATTTAGGAATTGTATGCTTCAATATATCTAATTCTCAACATGGCCCCATCTGCAGATACTTAAATCCACAGACTGAGGCCAGGTAGAGACTTGGGGGGACCTTCCCTGCAAGATTCACAAAAGAAAATAAAACTTTTTTTAAAAAATTAAGAGTTTAATTTTCTCCCATCAGAGGAACATTGTCTGTGCAAGTGCAGACAACGCTCCTCAGCTGCACCCAGCAGCATCCACCTTTCTCTCCATGTGTGGGAGACAATGGAAAAGGTTGAGACACCACTTGAGCCAGATAAGAGGGGGCAGCAAGGTTTTCAGGCACCTGCTGGTGAGATCTCCCCTCTCGATCCCCTTTCCTACCAGTGCTGCTGCAGCTGTTGGGAGAAGAAATATTTTTAAATGGCTGTCCAGTGATGGCACAATGTCACTTCTGAAGTTTTTGAGAATCCCCCGTGAGCCCTGCAGGTCTCTGCTTGTAATTGTATAATTTGCAATACTTTTCAGTAAACACCAAATCCTTTTCATTTTTATGCTCAAATTCAAATTCCAAAAGCGGTTTTCTCAACCCACACCCAGACAGTGACACAAACTCAAGTACTGGAGAAACCACAGGCCATCAAAGGCCAAAATATTTCTACAGAGATGCCATCTTTGGCTAACATTTTTTTTTAAACATAAACTTCCCAACAGACAACATTTTCATGCAATAATATTGGTCCTGATATGGATGGCCCAGGCTAACCAAATCTCACTGGGAGTTAATCAGGGTTGGCCCTGGTTTGTATTCTAATGGAGTTGCTACATGGAGGAAGGCAATGACAAACCATCTTTTATTTGTCTCTGGCCTTGAAAACCCTATGGGGTCATTATAAGTCAGCTGTTGTTTGACAGCACTTCACCACACAACAATACTGCATACTCAAAACAGAAGAGATTATGATAGCGTGACTCAGTCTTTCCATAAAATACAAACTTTAGGCATGTTCAGCCTCAGTTTCCTCAGGGATGCACATGGAAGGAAGAGATTTAACTTTTCAAACTCTTATTTTCACTCAGTTTCGTTAAGCAGAGGAGCTGGTTTCAAATAGCTAAGAGAGGTTGAAGGGATAATGTCTTTTCTGCATAACCCTGAGGTAAACAGGCAGCATAATCAGTTTGCATTTCAAGGATGGACCAAGACATGTGACCTTCATCTTGTCTGTTTGAGCCCCACGTTATTTCTGAGCAAGGTGAAGATTTTAATCCACAACAATGTTCATGAGGATGTAGGGTTGCCAATCCCCAGGTGGGGGCAGGGGATCCCCCGGTTTGGAGACCCTCCCCCCGCTTCAGGGTCGTCAGAAATCGGGGGAAGGGGAGAGAAATGTCTGCTGGGAACTCTATTATTCCCTATGGAGATTTATTCCCATAGAAAATCATGGAGAATTGATCTGCAGGTATCTGGGGCTCTGGGGGGGGCTGTTTTTTGGGGTAGAGGCACCAGATTTTCAGTACAGCATCTAGTGCCTCTCCCCAAAATATCCCCCAAGTTTCAAAACGATTGGACCAGGGGGTCCAATTCTATGAGCCCCAAAATAAGGTGCCCTTATCCATCATTATTTCCTATGGAAGGAAGGCATTGAAAAGGTGTGCCGTCCCTTTAAATGTGATGGCCAGAACTCCCTTAGAGTTCAATTATGCTTGTCACAGCCTTGATCTTGGCTCCACTCCTAATGTCTCCTGGCTCCACCCCCAAAGTCCCCAGATATTTCTTGAATTGGACTTGGCAACCCTATGAGGATGAAACAAGATATTGCAGTAATTAATAGCAAGTACAAGGATTTGGTTACCTCAACATGTATCCAGTTATTAACGAAAAGTTTTGAAAACACTAGCTGTATATTCTAGTTTGACTTCCAGACTAAGGCCTTGTCACTAAGGCTTTGATCCTGCTTAGTATTTCCAAGGGTACAGGTGTGTGTGATTTTTGTAGATTCTCCCCTTCCATAGAAGACCTCTGATCTGGGGCTCTCCACTCCCAGGAGCAACATTTCAGAAGTTGTTTGGGGCTGCCTCAGGAAGGAGAATTGGGGGAAATCTCTTCCCTTCCCTCTTTGAGCCTATGAAAAATCATAATCTCTTTGGTTCATATTTTGCCTGTTATATAAATAAATGGCCTTAGGCTTCCTCAGCTTCATTTCCACAACAGGGCTTTTCAGCCATTACAATAACTCCAACGGGGAACCCACCAGCTGCAGGTCACCAGAGCATATACACTCCCCCTTGGTCCCTCCTGATATATGTAGTCAGTCACCAGGTTGTTCAGACAGGGGCAACACATGTATTCAGATCTGCACATACAGCCTCTGTAGGTGTGACAGCAAACCCGGAAACATTAAGTGATCCGTTTGCACATACCGAGGCTGTATGTGCATAGTCGATCTTTGCTTTATCTCCGTTCACATAACATGATGAATGGGAAGAGTACGGGTAGCTTGTGCTGTGCTCCTATTATTTGTGCTTATACAGTTCCCTTTAACTTCTCAGAAAGATCTAACATGGGGATGAAAACACTGTCCTACCTTGCAAGGTGGCTGTTGTAAGGATTACAAGAAGAAAATGTACAGTAAGCATTTTGAACATTCCAGAACATGAGATAAGCGCTTAGAATTATTAAGATGAGCAACCCATAAAAATGACAAACTTTTAATACCTGGTTTTGACAAAGTTCAAAGTCATGAATGTCAACTTAGATTTATGGAGTGATATAATGCCTGATTTAGGGCTGGGAATTTTTTTTTTTTGCCTAGCTGTTTATTAAGTTGCTACCGAACCCTGGGACTGAGTCTTGGAGGAGTTTTCCCACATTCTTTTTTTCATGCCATAGTGTGGCTTGGCACAGCATGTTCTGGGTCCTCCTGGTTATGTTGACAAGTATATAATTTTGAATATCCTTTTTTTTTTTTTTAAAGTAACAATCGGGACCAACCTATCTGTATGCTCTGACATAATACAATAATTATTCATTTTGTACAGGAAAAGATTACTCCAAATGGAAATAGGATTTATTTGTAGCACCCTGATTCTCAGGCCAAAGGTCACTGCCCGATCCACTATTCTGTTACACACTGATGAAAGCACTAGCCCATTCTACGTGTTCTGCAATAGTTTATCCTCCCATAGAATTCAATTATTGTTTTGACTGAGAATTATCCTCTACGCTGGATTAAAAGCAGAGGTAGTGTTTGTTCTTTTGTTAAAAGATAGATCAGAAAAGCAGAATTCTCTGATGAGACGCTATCCTAGGTCAGAAGAGATCTCAGCCTTTTCAGGGTATGAAATTGCAGTCTGCACACTGCATGGAGTTTTAATGTTCGTGTGTGCATTTATTAAGTCGTGCATACTTCATGTGTACATTATGCACGTAAGTGCCATCAAGTTGCAAATGATTTATGGTGACCCCATTAAGGGATTTTCGAGGCAAATGAGAAACAGGCAGTTTGCTGTTGCTGTCCTCTGACAAGCTTTCTTTGTGTTCTCCCATCCAAACATCAACCCTGCCTAGCTTCCAGGATCTGATGAGACTGGGCTGTACCATGCCACTATGTTCTCTTTTGTGAATTCAGTCTAGGCTAATCATATATTTCCACTGTTTGGTAGGAGGCTGTGAGCTTAAAGTGACTAGCTTACAAAGAAGGTTGCCTGGTGTCTCTCTGCATGATTTACTGTTCTGGCCTTTCCCTAGTATATCTCTGTGTGTAATTTTTCTGTATCTCTGCACCTGTAAAAAAAATTACCTTTGTCCAACAGCAGTGTAGTAGTTGTCAGGATGCCAGCTCACACCCTCCTTGATCACTGGAGCAAGGCCACTTACTCACCGGATGTGTAATCACATCTTTTTCTTACAAAGTGACATGTCAGGGCTCGTACAAAGATGTAATAGATGGTCACAAATCATTTTCAGGTGTATGCACCTTAAGTAATTTCTTGTTCTCACAGAGGACATAAAAAACCTATGTGTAGGTTGAACCATTTCAGACTGCAAGTGGGTAGCTCATATGATGGAATGTTTCTATTAAAAAATGTTCCCTGTGGTCAGAAAACTAATTTATCAGGGAGAAGCCTTCTAACTTAGCATTGTCCATGAGCTGCTCTTTATTTTCATGCAAGCATTCCTTTATTTGCTTTTCCAGTCATTGGTGCCTCACCTGCAGTCTGACATATTGTACAGCTCAGAATCACTTTAGGTTTGGATCCTGTCAAGATTTGCAGCGTACTTATTCAGTTGCTCTGTTGCACCAGCTTTTGTCACCTGGAATACCTATTCAGTTTTCATGGAAGGAAGGAAGGGATTCTCTCAAATCTTTCTTCATGGACCAACTGTCTACAGAAAGTCACATACTAAAAATCATCCTCGCCAAATACTTTTTCTCTTGCATGAAAAAAGGACCTTGTTTATCCCCACCCCACCCCCCGAATGGGAAACTATGAGGGGAATGGGATGATTCTTACCAGACCAATAGCCCATGTGGAAAGTGGTAAGGATCCATCTCACTGGTGGTGGTGGAAAGTGCTATCAAGTTGCAGCTGATTTATGGCAACCCTGTAGGGTTTTCAAGGCAAGAGGTGTTCAGAGGTTGTCTGCCATTTCCTGCCTCTGCATAGCAACCTTAGACTTTTTTGGTGGTCTCCTGTCCGAATACTAACTAGGGCAGGCTCTGCTGAGCTTCTGAGAACTGAGAAGATCAGGCTAGCTTGGGCCATCCAAGTCAGGATTGTTATTACTATACAATCAAATTTTGAGTCCTCCACATGGTAAAGGGGAAAAAAGGGGTTAGGGCCATGGCTCAACAGTACTGCATCTGTTTTCCAAGGAAAATTTCAGGAAAATCCCCAACAACAAAAGGATCGAGGAATAGGTGATGTGAAAGTCCTCTGTTTGGGACCCTGGGGAGCTGCTGACAGAGAAGATGGATCTGACTTCAATGGAACATGATTATGAGGCACCTTCATATGTTCAAACACCTCCTTTTCAGAAAAATGTCATTCATGAAAATATGTCCTTATTCATGCATTTTGTTTAGAGTTGCCATCCTTCAGGTGGGGCCTGGAGATCTGAGCTCCCCTGAAGAAAATGGCTGCTTTGAAAGGTGGAGTCTATGGCAGGAACATGTTGAGGCCCCTCCCCTCCCCAAGCCCCACCCTCTCTCGCATCCACCCCCAAAGTCTCCAGGTATTTTCCAACACAGACCTGGCAATTTTGTTATTCATTTATTATTTCTAAAATATTCTAAAATATTTTAAAGGTGTCTGTTACCTGAGGTAGCTCACAACAAAGTGCATATCAATAAACATAAACTTAGGCTAAAAAAAAGGAAAAACATTTGCCCTCATTCACCATTACCCTAATTTATCTTCACTTTCTATTGTCCTCCTTTGCCCTCAGTGATGTCATCCAAATCAGATGGGTTGTGAGTTTATTTCCTAACATGAAGTGATGTTGTCACAGCAGATACGGCATCATGATAACATCTTGCCCACTCCACTCTCTTTGAGCAACTGGAAACACTCTATGGATATCAAACACAAGTTCTGTTCTCCATCTAGATACTTACTAATAGAACTAAAGTGCCTTGACCTGGATAGCCCAGGCAAGCTGGATCTAGTCAGATCTTGGAAGCTAAGCAGGGCTGACCCTGGCATGTTGGATGAGAGACCTCAAAGGAATACCAGGGCCAGGATGCAGAGGCAGGCATTAGAAAGCCACCTTTCTGAACATCCAAGCCCCTATAGGGGTCACCAGAAGTCAACCATGACTTCCAGGCATACACACACACACACATTAAAAAATAAAATTAAAACAATGCTACCAGAGTATCTACAGTTGTACAATTGCACTAACTCCTGGTTAGTGTATTAGAGGTTATCCAAACCTACCTTGATTGTAGCATGCTTGCAATAAGGCCCCTTAAAAAGAGGGGAAAACATTAACAGCTTTAGATATGCAGATGATACCACTCTAATGGCAGAAAGTGAAGAGGACAAAAAGAACCTCTTGTTGAGGGTGAAAGAGGAGAGCACAAAAGTAGGCTTGAAACTCAACATCAAAAAAACTAAGATCATGGCATCTGGCCCCATCACACCTTGGCAAATAGAAGGGGAAGACATGGAAGTAGTGACAGACCACATTCCTGGGATCCAAGATCATTGCAGATTGTGACTGTAGCCATGAAATTAAAAGACATTTGCTCCGTGGGAGGACAGCTATGGCAAACCTAGGCAGTATAATAAAAAGTAGAGACATCACCCTGCCAACAAAAGTCTGCACAGTCAAAGTGATGGTATTCCCAGTAGTAATATATGGCTGTGAGAGTTGGACCGTAAGGAAGGCCGAGTGCAGAAGAATAGATGCTTTTGAATTGTGGTCTTAGAGAAGACTCTTGAGAGTTCCTTGGACTGCAAAAAGATAAAATCAATCATTTCTAAGGGAAATCAACCCTGACTGTTCCCTGGAAGGTCAGATGCTGAAGCTGAAGCTCAAATACTTTGGCCACCAAATGAGAAGGGAGCACTCACTGGAGAAGACCCTGATGCTGGGAAAGACAGAAGGCAAAAGCAGAAGGGGACAACAAAGATGAGATGGCTAGACAGCGTTACTGATGTAACTAACATGAATTTGAGCAGACTTTGGAAGATGGTGGAAGACAGGAGGGCCTGGCGTGACTTGGTCCATGGGGTCACATAGAGTCGGACTCGACTGTGTGACTAAACAACAACAACAAAAAGAGGGATCAGATCCTGTGGAAAAATTGGTGCACCCAAGAAAAGCATTAATGTTAATGTTATGGTTTTTAAAAAGTGAATATTCATGTAATCTCAGTGTTTTCTCAGGGGGAGCATGTTTACCTTGCCAAAGTTAGTAGTGTCTTTTTTTCAATCTGAACTTCGAAACCACATTGTTGAGTATTCATTGTGTCTGTTTTTTTCAGTTCTGAATACACTAATAAAACATAGAGCAACGCTTCTAGACATATAATTATAACATATAACAATTGCCGCAATGGCTAGTACAAACAGAGCGTCAAGGTTCTTTTTGTGTGGTGCTTTACCAGGACGCAAGAAGAGTGGGCGTGTGCCTTGGTAAAACACCACACTACCAACAGTCACATCAAGAACGCAGCATATTATCAGCATGCATGTGCTCATCAGAAACTGAACTCTATGGCAAACCGGGCAGGCGGTAACCCTGGGAGTAATTTTAGCTGTGAAAAAGTGGAATGGACCTCAGCACAGAGCTGGAGCAATGAGGAACATAACAGAAGAATTCTACTACCACTGGAAGAATATAACAGCAGCTGTACTGGATTAGGCCAACAGTCTAGCATCTTGTTCCATGCAGTAGCTAATCGGATGCTCCAAGAAAGTACAGAGGGCCTAGAAGTACAGTTCCCATCCCCGGGTTGGGAAATACCTGGAGTTTAGGGGGCTGGAGCTTAGGGAGGGTGGGATTTGAGGAGGGGAGGGAATTCAGCAGGGCATAATGCCATAGAATCTACCCTTGAAAGCTGCCATTTGCCCCAGGGGATCTCTTCGCTGTCATCTGGAGATCACTTGAATCAGGAAATCTCCAGATGCCACCTGAAGGTTGGCAGCTCTATCTAGAAGCCAAACCTGCCTCCCCCCCCTCAGTGGTTGCCACTCAGCACTGGCATTTAGAGGATTCCAGTCTCTGAACAAGGAGGTTAGTAATCATAGCTAATAGCTATTGATAGAGGTGCCTTCCAGAAACTTGGCTAACCCACTGTTACAGCCAACCAAACAATTAGCCATCACTACATCCCATTCCCATGGTACTGAATTCCACAAGTAAATTCTTCACTGAGTGAGGAAGTACTTCCTTTGCTCTATCTACCATTTCCTGTTAGGGCTGCTAGGCTTCCCCACTACAGAGAAACAAACAGTGACTCCTGGAAAACCTAGAAGTGACACAGGGTAGCTCTAGGAATTGCAGGACACTCAATGTCACACCTCCATGTCCACACTTCCAAACCCTCCCACTGGTTGCCAGTTAGGGCCTGGCAACCATATATGATCCTGCCCACAAACTTCACTGGGTGCTTGTGTGTACCAGTACTACTACAGGAGGAGGAGGAGATTGGATTTATACCCTCCCCTTTGCTACCTGAATGAGCCTCAGAATGGCTTACTATCTCCTTTCCCTTCCCCTCCCCATAACAGACACCCAGTGAGGTAGGTGGGGCAGAGAGAGTTCTGACAGAAACTGCCCCTCCCAGAACAGCTTCTGACAAAGTTATGACTGACCCAAGGTCACTCCAGCAGTTGTCTATGGAGATGTGGGGAATCAAACCTGGTTCTCCCAGGTAAGAGTCCACACACTTAACCTACACCAAACTGGCTCTCTTCATCCAAATTTGACAGCCCAGGCTTAATTTTAGAAACCCCTCTCATGCCTTTAATTTAAATGACAGGGAAGAAGCTTCCTGCAGTTGCCTTTTAAGAAGACCCACTGACCAATAGCGAACCAATAGTCGCCACATGTGCAGGAGAATGGGGTGGCAAAAAGTTGAGAGGTAGCATGGACTGTGGGCAGAAGAAAGCATTCTGGATTGATATAGTTTTCAAAATTCCCTGAAAGCAAAGAGAAGAGCTATGATCTTTCTTCTTGCTTTGCTACTTTTATGCTTGCATTCAGTTTTCTTTAATGCAGGTGAATATTCAGATCTGGAAGCCACTCCCTGAAGAGGTGCAGGCCATTTTGCCTCATGAGAACTCTTCCACTATTCTCCTGCATGTGTGAATTACATACATATGAGCATTACATGCTGCAGTTACACAGTTGCTTAGGGGTGAGAGAAAGGCACTCTGCATGTGCACAAGAGGCTCTCTCCTGTTTTGATTGTGTGTCATCTGACTCTTGAGTACTGAAAATAAATTGTGGGTCTTGGTCCAGATTTACAGTGCAGCCCTAAGAGATTACACACTTCTAAGCCCACTGACAGAAGAAGGAGAAGAGTAGAAGGAGACGATTGGATTTATACACCGCCCTTCACTCAGAGTGGTTTACAATCTCCTTCCCTTCCTTTCCCTACAACAGACACCCTGTGAGGTAGGCGGGGCTCAGCAAACTGAGAGAACTACTCTTGAGAGAACAGCTCTGAGAGAACCATGAATGGCCCAAGATCACCCAGCTGGCTTCATGTGGAGAAGTGGGGAATCAAACCTGGTTCTCCCAGATTAGAGTCCACTGTTCTTAACCACTACTCCAAACTGGTTCTACACCAAACTCTCAAATAGGGTGTAATTCTGTTTAAGACTGCACTTTGATCATACTAAGTAGCAACTTAGTATTGACATGGATATATGCCACTGCTTCTACTGAACTAGAGCACTGGTCCACTATGCTCAGGATTGTCTACCCTAGCTGGCAGCTCTCCAGCGTCTCAGGCAGAGAAAAATCTCTCCCAGCACCTGATATCCTTATTTTTACAAATGTTGCTATCCCCCCCTTTCAGACATTTGAAGCAGATAACCAACAATTCAATATAAAGAAATGAAAACCACAGTTGTTAAAAACATAACAGATTCAGCCACCTGCCATCCATGGTCCAAAACATTGGCTTCCAGAAGAAAAGGCATATTCCTTACTAAATAGTACTGTTTTTGTATTGATTATGGAAGGATAATAAGGACAGTTCACTGTAAACCTCTACGGGGAGCCCATTCCAAAGGGAAGGGGCTGTAACAGAGAATTAGTCTAGATCAGGGGTGGTCAAACTTGCTTAATGTAAGAGACACAAAGAATAAACGTCAGATGTTTTGAGAGCCGTAAGACATGAACATCAGATGTTCGAGAGCTACTAGGAAGGTAGGAAGAAGGAAGGCAGCAGGCAAATAGATGGGGAAGGGAGACGTGGAAATAGAACAGCTAACTTTAAATGCATTCTCCAAGCCACCGGCTGGCTTGGCTTGGAGAAGTGATTTAAAGAGACAAATGCTTTCTCCAAACCGGCCGATGGGTGGTTGGGGCTTCAAGAGCCACACAATCTGTGTGAAAGAGCCACATGTGGCTCCCGAGTCACAGTTTGGCCACCCCTGGGCTATATGAGGTTCACACCTGTTAGATAGAAGAAGCTTGTAAGTTATATAAGAAGAGACCGTCTTTCAAAGAGGTGAGTCCCAGGTCATGAAGGGTTTTATAAGTAACAAGCAGTACTTTAAATTGTACCTCAATACAAATAGGTTGGTGCAAATTAAGCATTAAGTGTTCACAAAAGCCCACAGTGGATCCACAGTGTTTTGTATGTACTGAAATTTCTGAGTTATCTCCAAGGGCAGCTCCATATAGAATGTATGACAGTAGTCCAGCCTTGAGGTTACTGCAGCATGGAGCAGTGTGGCTAAGTCAACTAAATCTAGATGGGAAGAATGCTTCCTAATTAGGTATCAATGGTAGAAAGTAATCCTGGTAACTACTCCAACCTGGAGTTTCAAAGAGCAAGGCCGGGTCCTGGAGCACTCCCAAACTCTTTACTGGATCAGATAAAGATAATTAACGGGAGCCTGGGGACACCTTAATGACTTCTATAAATTCTATAATTAATTTTGTAACTCGCTAGGATGAGATTGGGCCACTGATTTAATTTCACTGCTACAGTTTGAGGGCCAAGCTACATGTTATTATGTGTTTTGACGAGCTGGGGGGAACCCAGACCCAACTTGCTTTTACTGCAGTCACAGCAGCTGCCAGAAAAGACACTTTTCAAGTCCCAAGAGTGTGATTGGGTTTGGGATGGCAGCACAGAGGGAAGGAGGGGCCCATGGGGACTTTCAAAAATGCCTATCTCCATCGCTGCTGTGGGACTAGGGGGAAAGAGAGCTGGATCTAGGAAACCCAGACACAACTCATGAAAAATGAAACAGGTAATTTGGCCTAACTTTGAACATAAGAGCCCCACTGGATCAGACCAGTGGTTCATCTAGTCCAGAATCCTGTCACAACACAGTGGCCAACCAGTTCCCCTGGAGGGCCAACAACAGGGTATAGAGGTTGAGGCCTTCCCCTGATATTGCCTCCTGGCACTGGGATTCAGACGTTTAATGTCTCTGAATGTGGAGCTTCCCCTCAGTCACCATGACTGTCACTCAGTCACTGATAGACCTCTCCTCTGTGAATAGTCTCCTTTTAAAGCTGCTTATTTCTGTGGCCATCACTACACCCTCTGGCAGCAAATTCCACATTTTAATTACTCATTGATGATAATCACCCTATCTAATGTGGGCAAGTCAGTCTCCCCCACCCTAGAACATCAACCTTCCCCACCAACATGATCTCTGTTTTGTTTAGATCCAAATCCATTTTGTTCCCCATCGTCCAGCTGACTAGGACCTATAAACCCTGGTCCAGGATACAGACAGTAGCATCTGGAGAGCTTGTTTGAAAATAAATCACTGACTGTCAATTAGCATACCAATACATTACGGGCAGGATAAAAGTGTATCATTAGCCTTTAAGTTGCCACAACACTTTCTCATTGGCTTATTGATAACACCCAGGGCGTTTTTTGAGCAGGAATGCACAGGAACGCAGTTCCAGCTGGCTTGGCATTGAGGTGTGGCCTAACATGCAAATTAGTTCCTGCTGGACTTTATACACACATACACACGTGCACAAAAAAAGCCCTAATAACACACAGCTCTAAAGCTCTGGATGCCCTGAATGTGCTTCATGAAAAAGTTCCCAGGCTGATTATTATTATGGAAAGGGCAAGAATCCAATAGCACTTCAACAACAAACACCATTTATGTCAGGGTAAGAACTTTTGTGAGTCACTGCTCACTTCTTCAGATAGTTTTACAGCAGAATCCAGGGGGGGGGAGCCTTTTGGGAGCAGACGAGCCGCTACGTGGGCGCAGGAAGGGTATGCACCAACATATGACCAGCGCCGCCACAGTGGAGGGGAATTACATGGACAGGGGGCCGCCCAAGCGCCGCTCCGCTCGACGGCAGCAGTGCTCAAGGGCTGTGCCCGAGCAAGGGTGGAAGTGAGGCAGAACGCGGTGTTCAGGCAGAGGAGGGGGTGGAGTTGGGGGCGCAGCCAGGCTTAGGCGGCTTCCTGAGCAGTTTGGCTCATGACACGCCCTCCCCAAGAGCCACAACATCACACCTGAAAAAATAGCGGTGTGTCCCATAGGCACTTGTTGAAATCAAAAACAAAAGTTGCCTCCACTGCTGCGGAAGCTCGCAAACCTCTTCGGGAGCAGTGTGATTGCCTCACCAATCCCTTCGCGTCTTGGCCTGGCGAGCCCCCTCCCTGGCGCCCAATCACGGCTCCCCCCTCCTAGAAATACTTCCGCTCTGCCTTGCACAACTGTTAGGGACAGATTCGCGTGGCAGGAAGATGTGCCTCACCAATCCCTTCGCGTCTTGGCCTGGCGAGCCCCCTCCCTGGCGCCCAATCACGGCTCCCCCCTCCTAGAAATACTTCCGCTCTGCCTTGCACAACTGTTAGGGACAGATTCGCGTGGCAGGAAGATGTGCCGGCGAGCTCCCGGCCATACAGACTTAGAGTGAGGGACAGGCAGGCTTGCTGGTTGCTGCTGCCTCATCCCTTCGCTTGGTCTGCCCTCTGCCGTGTTCCCAACCCCTGGAAGGGCGGGGGGGGGGGAGGTGTGGCAGCTGCTCTGTTGTGGGGAGGTGGGTCAGCAACTGTCCCTTTAAGAGAGCGCCCAGCTGAAATGCAGCCTGCTCTTCCAGCTGCTGCCCCTGCAGGTGCTCTTGATCTCTATCTCCGTTTTGCAGGTGGAACTCCAACACAGCCTTCCGCGCCTGTTGCTCCACCGCCCTCCCCCCACTCTCTCATCTGCTTCTGCCCACGGCGAGACTACCCAGCGCCCTCCAGGGAGACTGTTACACTCTGTTCCGGAAAAATAAAATCTGAGCTGTGCCATCTGTTGTATCTCCAGCTTGGTATCTGCTGCACGTTTCCGGGGCAACCCCTCCCCCCCCCGTCAGTGGCCTCTCCGAGGGAATGCCTGGGAAGGTGGGCAGACTTGGTTCTTGTGGGGGGGGAATGGGCTATGAGCTGCCCCCTCATGATTGGACAGGGGAGGGGGGTGCCACCCCTCAGCCTGCCTGGGCTGACGGCCTACCCAATCGCACAAGGCTGTTGTGCACTCAGCACTTTGTGGGGAGGGCCGCTGAAGTGGATGCATGCCCAGCGGCTCGCACTCTGAGTTCTGCGGCCCCCAGGGGAGGTGTTCCTTGCACATAGCAGGGGGCGGCAGCAGGGCAACACCGGGGGGGGGGGGCTCCAGGGGGTGTCTTTTGGACTTGATCTGGCCGCTCCCAGATACACATTCCAGCCACTGTCTAGGACAGGGAACTCCTGCACTTGCCACTTCCTGCTTCTCCACGCATGCCTCTGCCCGTCAGCCTGCCAATGGCAGAGTCTCTGACAGTGGGAGAGAGTGGGGGGATTGATGGCCTCTCAGGCGTGGGCCTTCCGCCCCCTCGCCCGGTCACATGGAATGGGCTGGCCAATCCCGTGATCCTGCATGAGCCTGTGCCTCCCCCACCCCCACCTTGGCAGCGGGCCAATGGCTTGCATTTGGGCAGAATCACCATGGCGACAGTTTCTCTCTCAATCGTTGGGCCGCTCTTTCCCCTCCAAGCATGATGTAACGTCTCCCCTTTGGAAGCCAATGAGCGGCGCGATAGATCTGCCCACACCCGAGCGGCCGGCCACCATGTATGTCTGGATTGGGCTGCCCGTCTTTAAAGCGCTACTGGACTTCTGCTACAGACAGGGTAACACAACTACCCATCTTGATCTACTATTCTAGACTTATGGCTTTAGATCCAAATCTACAGGAAAATTCTGTTCAAAAGTACTCTTGTAAAGTGAGGAGCAACTCCAGGGCAAAAGCGTTTTCAGTGCACATTCAACAAAATGAATGTAGAAGACTTAATAAAATGCAAAGCAAGACAGAAGTGACAGCAATATGCAATGTAGATGATCAATTTAAAATGCACACAGAGAGAGGATCTTCTGCCAAGTGTAGAAACAGCCACTCTGTCAGATATCTGATAGCAAAGACTGAAACATTCAGAAAATAACTCCTGCTATCCCAAAACCATGCTTTTGCTGGTCCAATGAGGTCAATGGCATCACATGAACACATAACACTGCCTTCTACTGAATCAGACCATTGATTCATCAAGGTCAGTATTGTGTACTCAGATGCGCAGAGGCTCTCCAGGGCCTCTGGTATTCACATCACCAACTACCTGATCCTTTTAACTGGAGGTGCTGGGGATTGCACCTGGACCTTCTACATATGCTCTACCACTGAGCCACAGCCCTTCCCCTTGAAGCCTGGAGCCTCTCATTTAGGTACCAGTCTAAATCATTTCTTGTTAGCGTGTTTTATCTTTTTACATTTTTTAACAGTCTGCATCTAGCCTGAGGATGGTTCAACAAGTTTAGGCTGCTGAATGTTTTATGCTATTTTAATGCACTGGCTGTTTTTTAAATTTTAATTATAATTTTATGCTGTTTTTATGATTCTACTGTATTTTGCTTTGTGAATCCATTCAAGCAGGTTTCCAGAAAGGTGGCATTTATGTTTTCTAGATAACTAATCCCCAGAACCCTGTCCATACCATTCAGAGTGAGTATTCCAAAAATACCACTGCAACTTGGACAAGTGGATACTTCTGTCTCCCCTGGCACTGATCCACTACTAATCCAGTGTCCCCAAGTCAAATTGAATTTAAGATCTTGTCAGGAAAGGATCTAGCAGCAGCAGAAGAAGAAGAGGAGGAGGAGAAGGAGACGGAGATGAAGGAAGAGAAGAAGAGGAGGAGGAGTTGGATTAATACCCAGCCTTTTACTCAAATCTCAGTGCATTTTACAATCTCGTCCCTTCCTCTCCCCACAATAGACACCCTTGTAAGGTTGGTGGGGCTGAGAGAGCTCTTTTAAGAATTGCTCTTAAGAGAACAGCTCTGAGAGAACTGTGACTGAGTCAAGGTCACCCAGCAGCTGCATGTGAAGGTGTGGGAAATCAAACCCAGTTCTCCAGGGTAGAGTCCGTGGCTCTTAACCACTACAGCACAGTTACAACCAGCACAGATGTTTTCAAACAGTTCTAAACCTGGTGGTAATAAGCCCTGAACAATCTTAAATGGTTTACCTGGATGAGATGCTACAAAGGTCACAGAAAAGAATGCTGCATTTGCCACCATAGCTGTTTTCTGGAAAGCTCCAGAGCTTTCCAGAAAACAGATAAGATGCACTGATCTCCAAGGGCAGACCATTTTTAATCAGTCTGCCACCCTTGTGGAAAGGGGGGTGTGTGTGTCATAGAATCACAGCAGAAAAGGGCCATACAACTCCTTGTTCAATGCAGGATCAGCCTGCCCTAGAGCACCCTGACAAGTGTTAATCCAGCCACTATTTAAAGATTGCCGGGGAGGGGGGAGGATTGTACAGAAACTATTGAAAGAAGGATTCCTGTAAGCGTAGAAAACATCATGATGGAATATCTAAAATACTCTAGGCAACTTAATTGGAAGCTCAGTTTTTCCCCCCAGTGCTCATCTTCCCAAACTACTCACTTATGTTAAGTTATGCCATATTTCATTTAGTGAGAATAATATTAGCACAAATTTGCATATAGAAAAAACTTTAAATTGCCAATTAGATAGGCATCCACATTCTCTGCGGCTTGACCTAATTTCAAATTTCATTTTATGATTTGTTTCACTGACTTTTAATTAAATGCATCATCTACTGGAATGCATTTGAACTTTTCAATCTGATATATGGATTTCTTTTTGTACTTTAATGTTTGCAGAAATTTCAGATTAATGAATGTCAATGGACAATTTCAATTTCACCTTCATGGAGAGATATAATTAGAACGGTTTGTATCTGGAAAGAATCTTCCTCCAGGTTAGATGGGTCAATTTATTCCTGCCAGGTTTATATCACAAATCCGGACACTGTCTGTCTGTCTATCCATCCTAGGGCTGCCAAGTCTCCAAGACACCTCACACTTGGCTGCCCTCATTACTTACTGGCAATTGTAGAGTGGCAGGGAAAAACTGGGGAGGGGAAATAATGTCACCCCAACTCTGTGACATCACTTCCAGGTAGGGTTGCCAGCTCTGGCTTGGAAAATACCTGGAGATATTGGTGATGGAACCTGGGAAGGGGAAAGACCGAAGCTAGTTATAATGCCATAGAGTTAGGCTGATTTCCCACTAGCTTATCTCACTCTCCTCTTCTCTGCAGGGCTTCTGTCGGATTTCACACTACCTGCCCCAGGGCTGCAACTAGTTTTGCCTTTTCTGTAGTGCAAAAGAGACGGAGTTGCAGCCTTGGGGCAGCTTGTGCAAAATCCGACAGAAGCCCCAATGAGAAGAGGAGCGTGAGAGCGAGGTAAGGCTAGTGGGAAATCGGCCCTAGAGTTCACCCCTCAAAGCAGCCATTTTTTCTCCCAGGGAACTGATCTTGGTTGTCTGGAGATCAACTGTAATAGTGGGAGAACTCGAGGTGCCACTTGGGGGTTGGTTATCCTACTGCCAGAGTGAATCTAGAAGGGACATTATTGTGATACTCTAAGATTCTCCTAAAACTCTGTGGTAAAACCACAATGTTTGGAGGAAATCCTAAACCAGGGATGCCAAACTGTGGCTTGGGAGCCACACGTGGCTCTTTCACACATATCGTGTGGTTCCTGAAGCCCCCCCCCACCCCATTGGCCAGCTTGGAGAAGGCATTTGTCTCTTTAAATTATTTCGCCAAGCCAAGGCAGCTAGTGAATGCATTTAAAGTTGCTTTCTTTCCACCTCTCCTCCCTCCCCACCTACCTACCTTCCTTCCCTTCCTGTCTTGTGGCTTTCAAACATCTGATGTTCATGTTTTGTAATTCTCAAACATCTGGTGTTTATTCTATGTGGCTCTTGCGTTAAGCAAGTTTGGCCACCCCTGTCCTGGACCAAGGACAATGCCATCAGTTCTGGGTTCACACCAGAAAAGAAATTTCAGTGTCAGTGTAATGCCTATTTTCATCCTCTCCTCCCCCCCCCCCCTCAAGTAGGGGCTTTATATATTTATGGTGCCCCCATCTTCTGATGGATGCCAGCCACCCTAATCACACCAGTTATTCAACACTCTACCCATACAATATCTCCATCCAGCTGTTCCATTCTTACTATGCTTAAATTATTATGGGGAACACCTCACATTCTGTTTAGCTACTTGCAAGCAAAGCAAGGTACATAAGGGAGGAACTTAAGGAAGTTTTTTATTTATTTAAAGGTGTGCAATGGAAGTAGGCAAAAGGTGTACAGTCGTACTTGCAATACAGCATATGACAGGTTACGAAATACCACAAGAACCAAAGTGTTATTTGCTTAGTCTGGTAAAAGCATCTATCTCAACAATCCATAAAACGATGATACTTGATTTCTTCGCGGCAGCAAATAATTCATTTGTTTTATATTGGCAGATAGCAGGGTATTAGCAGGGTATGGCAGATAACAAAACTGACAATAATAACTGAACTTGCCCATTTAACTGTATATTGACTGATCTGTATAATTGTGCTTTCTTGCTTGCTTGCTTGCAAATCACTGTCCCTGGACTTCTAGTGGATGCATCCTAATCCTAGTGGCTTTACCAGAGACTGAAGTTAGAGCTGGGTCTTCCTTCTGGCTCACACCTGAAAATGGCCACACAGAGTCATTTTGGTCACAGAGCCAGATAGTATTCAGCCTATGCCCCTATGGAAAGTGCATTGCAGAAGTCTAACCAAGAGGCCATCAAGGCAAAAAATGAAGGTAAGAGTATTCTTTTGCTCCCATAACAGGCACACTTGGCAAAATCAACCTAAGCAGATCCAGGGCCATTCTTATAGAACAGGGGTGGGGAACCTTCATCCTGAGGGCCATATGCAGCCGTCAAGGTCACTTAGTGTGGCCCTCGGGGATTGCTGGGCCAAACCAAGCCATGTGACAGCCTCTCTGGAGCCTGGCTGGCCAGTGAGAATTGTGGGGCCCAGCCGCGCTGTGCAGCAGCCTCCTCAGGGCCAGGCAGGAATCACAGGGCCCAGATGTACTGTGCGGCAGCCTCCCTGGGGCCTGGTTGAAAAGCCAGAATTGGTGCAGGGCCTGAAAAGTTACTGTCACAGTTCAGTTTGCACTCAATTATCCCAGATGGTGTGGCCTAATATGCTAAGGAGTGTGTGACCAAATATGCTAATATTAGGGGATGTGGTCTAATATGCTACTGAGTTCCTGCTGGGCTTTTTCTGCAAAAAAAGTCCTGGACCCAGGGCTTTTTAAAAGCAGGAATGCAGTTCCGGCTGGCTTGGCATCAAAGGGTGTGGCCTAATATGCAAATAAGCTTCTGCTGGGCTTTTTTGCAGAAAAAGCCCTATGCTAAACAATGGTGATGTCAGGGTGTGTGGCCTAATATGAAAATGAGCTCCTGCTGGGCTTTTTCTACAAAAAAGGCCCTGCCCGGATCTATGCATTTGCCTAGAGCGGCAGGCCAGATGTGTGTGTGCCAGATTAAGCTCTCCCTACATGACTTCAAAAAGAAAAAAACAATTATTTACATTAATTTTGCTGAATCATTCTCCCTTGGTGGAGCACTGTTTTTTAAGTTGATCATTTTTATGGCCTGCGAATGATGTTATAAATATCCATATGGCCCTTGGCAGAAAAAAGGTTCCCCACCCCTATCACAGCTGAAAGGGGTCATAAAGGCCATCTAGTCCAACTCTCTACCCAATGCAGGGTCAGCCTAGAGCATCCCTGACAAGTGTCCGTCCAGCCACTGTTTAAGACTGTCAGGGAGGGGGAGCTCACCACCTCCTAGGGAGCTGATCCTGTCAGAGATGTAGAAGCAGTGACCACTGGACTCACCAGTCACAGGGAGCAGTCCCAAGGAAGACACTCGAAACAGACAGCAGGTTGAACAAACTGTATTGGGTTCAGGCAGATAACAGAGTCAGTAGGCAATCCAAGGGTCATACACTTACACACAAGTAGAGCCAGGCAGAGGTACAAATACAGAGCCCAAGAGAGTAGTCATTACACGGCCCAACGTCATCACGCCAATATCCATTATCCAAACAGTATGCCACGCTAGTATCGTTCTTTCCCTAGCCCACAGTGAACTGGTAGCTGGCTACTGTATTTCTAGTGGTCTTAGCCAATCACAATGCAAACTGGTTAAGTGGCCTACACCTGATGACAATGTACCATCTGTAGTCAAGGATCTCAATCCCTGACAGTTCCCTGCCTCCTTAAAGGAATAGGACACTGTCAGATCCCACTGTTGAACAACTCATACTGTAAAAAAGTTTTTTCCCAAATATCCAGCTGGTATCTTCCTACCCTTAATTTAATCCCATTATTGTGAGTCCTCTCCTCCACTAACAGGAACAGGTCCCTGCCCTCCTCTAAGTGACAGCCGCTCAGTTACTGAAAGAGAACAACCATGTCTCCCCTAAACCTCCTCTTCTCTAGACTCAACATTTCCAAGTCCCTCAACCTTTTCTCAGAGGGCTTGGTCTCCAGGCCGCTCACCATAGCTAGTATCTCAGATCCTAGCAGCAAAAGCAGGATCCAGAAATGCCCGTTCCCCAAGCATGCCCATCACACTCTTCCCTCCATTCTCAGTCCTTCCTGTAGCTCACCATTTTGCCACCCGGGACTCCCCAGGGTCTCAGTTTGTTCCCTTTCCTTTTGTGCCTGTTTCGGGGCACAACTGGAGGAGAATGTCAGAAGGTTCCCTGTTTCCCTGATGAGCATCTCCAGATGACAGCATCAAATTCTGTAAAAAACAATAAACTGCCTCCTAATCTCTTTGGATAGCCCAGGCTAGCCCGATCTTGTGAGATCTCAGAAGCTAAGCAGGGACAATCTTGGTTACAATTTGAATGGGAGCAGGGCTCGAATTCAGCAGGAGCTCACAGGAGCGCAGCTCCTGAACCTCCAGCCAAGGTCTGCATGCAGTGGGGAGTTCTCTCCTCACTTCACACAGATCCCAAGGCATATGCAAATGAGATCTGCTCCTGAGCTCCTGCACCTGTTTTTCTACAAAATGACCCCTGAATGGGAGAAAACCAAGGAATGCCAGTGTTGTGAGGTGGAGGCAGGCAATGGCAAACCATCCCCCAATGTCTCTTGCTGTGAAAATCCTACAAGGTCACCATAAGGCAGCTGTGATTTGACGGCGCTTTCCACCACCAATGTCTGTGCTTCTGTGGGAACAGTCCTCCCATGTGCGTGCGTGCAGGTGTTAAAACAACCCTTCCAGCTGGTTCCCCTCTCTCTGCCCCATGGCCTGGAGGTGTCTCCACCAAAACTGAGTGGAAAAAAGAATCAAAAGAAAAAAAAACTGCTCCTGAAACTCACCTCCAAGTAGGAGTACATATGAGAAAGGGAAGGCACCAAGCCGGCAGAACTGGATTTCTTCCTGGGTCATTTTTCTTTGACTCTTAATCCCCCTCCCTTCTTCATTAGCTGTGCTGCCTACCCAGCTCATCCTTGTCAAACCTGCTCCCTGAGGGGACAGAGCCAAAAAACGATGGAAAGGTGGAGGGGAGAGAAAAAGGAAGGGAGGAAGCCTTTCTGCATGTCACACCCTGCTACTCGGAGACAGATAAGGAAGGCTGCTTGAGCAAACTCACAGATTTTGGTCTCTGCATCTCAGAATGTCTCCAGGACCCTGTCCTGATTATGAATCTCTTACAGTGTGATATGATGGTTAGAGTTCTGGTCTAAACCAGGCAGGCTTTGGTTCAAATCCCTGCTTACCATGAAACGTTCCCTTGGCTGGTAGTTCTCTCTCAACCTGAACTACCTTACATGGTTGTTGCAGAACCACAGACACTGCCTTGAACTCCTTGCCAGAAGGGTAGGATTTACTTATTTATTTACTTCATCACTATCCTGCTTTCTTCCCCATGGAAACCCAAATCATCCAGCCACGTTTTGAAGACTGCCAATGAAGGGGAGCTCACCACCTTCCTAGGCAGCTGGTTCCACCTCTGAACTACTCTGAGCGTAAATTTTTCCCCCTATTCTGCTTGTAATTTGAGCCCACTGCTTCAGGTCCTGTCTTTGGCTGCCAAATGGAACAGCTCCTTGCCCTCCTCTAAATGACAGCCTTTCAAATATATAAAGAAACCAATTATGTCCCCCTCATCTCCTCTTCTACAGACTGAACATCCCCAAGGCCCTCAGCCTTTCCTCAGAGGGTTCTTCCTCCAGACCTTGGTCATCCTTGTTGTTCTCTTCTGCACTGATTTTGTCCACATCTTTTTGAAGTGAGGCCTCCAGAACTGCACACAGTGTTCCAGGTGCGGCCTGACCAAGGCAGTGTACAGCCTCCATTTTATTCTTACAACAACTCAGTGAGATAGGTTAGGCTGAGAGTGTTGTCACTGACTGGCTCAAAGTCACCTAGCAGACTTCCATGGCAGAGAGTGGAGACTCAAACCTGCGTTTCCCAGATCCTAGTCTGATACTTTGACTCTGAGGTGTTGAACTTATTTTTTATGAGAGCCAGATCTGACATTAATGTTGCTTTGTTGGGCTGCACTGTGTGTGCCAGGTATGGGAGATATAAACCTTATAAAGGACACAGGCAAACCCAATTAACGATATTATTTTTTCACTCAAAATAACGAACAAGTCTAAAACATTACTGCTCTTACAGTACTTCCTCAAAGTATCTCCCTGAGGCCCACCCTCCCACTTCCACTGGCCATTACTCATTAGCACTGGGACGGTGTACAGGGACATAATGCCCAACCTCTGTCATCTGGCAGTAAATGTAATGACCAGATGCTTGGGGGCTGGATAAGAGTCCTGGATGGACTGGTTCTGGTCCATGGACCATATGTTTAACACCCCTGCTTTAACCACACCACCACACTGGCTTTCAGTGTTTTAATAATATATAATATATACCTCACTTTTCAGCCAGATTGGCTCCCAAAGCATCTTACAAATAAAATCAGTCACAAGCAGCACAATTTTCTATATTGCATAGATTTCTTAAAAAGAAATGATGGGAACACCTCAGTTCTCTCAACAAAGATCTGAGATTGACTGAGATTCAATTCATGGCTGATGGCTTCCTGTGACCAGACAGTGTATTTGTTGATTCTGCAAGAGCTTGGCCCTTGACTGTTTCAAAAACAAAGAGGGTCTAAAAACAGATTCACACATTGTGGAGCACACAGTTTGGGATCTGAGGTCCCCACCTTATGTTACAGTCAGACAGAAGTTGTAATTCCTACACATGCAGTGCCCAATTTGGATCAGGACCATGGTGCACATGGAGAAGAAGTTTCACTGCCCCCCCCCCCCCCGAGCCATTTTTCTGACCTGAAACAGTCAGGGGGCACGATCTGGGGAAAACCGCATATTACCTAGGATACTGGGACAGGAGAAATGGCACAGAGGAAAAGGCTGGACACTGTTCTCTGAATATGCCATGGTCCTGATCCGAATCAGGTGCCACACACAGAGGAACTGAGGAGAACCCACAGCTCATGTCTTCTCTGTGTACTCTGGCCATCAATGTCCTCGATCAGTGTTTCTCAAACTGGGGTCTGAAGACTGCAGGGGTCCACAAGGATAGTCCAGGGGAACCCCAAGTCCTTTGCAAGGAGAAGCCCCTCACACAACCATCTAGATAGCGAGGGGGAAAAAATGTGTTCCTCTCAGTTTTCTAGAGCGGCCCCATGGCGCAGAGTGGTAAAGCAGCAGTGCTGCAGTACTGTGGTGTGATCTCTCTGCTCACAACCTGAGTTCGATTCTGATGGAAGCTGAATTCAGGTAGCTGGTCCAAGGTTGACTCAGCCTTCCATTCTTCTGAGGTCAGTAAAATGAGTAGCCAGCTTGCTGGGGGGAAAGTGTAAAAGACTGGGGAAGGCAATGGCAAACCACCCCGTAAAAAGTCTGCCGTGAAAATGTTGTGAAAGCAACGTCACCCCAGAGTCAGAAACGACTGGTGATTGCACAGGGGACCTTTCCTTTCCAGTTTTCTAGAAGAGATGGCAGGAACCCAGACTTTGAGAGAGGGGATGAAATCCGCTTCCCAGTTTAGTGTAGTGGTTAAGTGTGCGGACTCTTATCTGGGAGAACCGGGTTTGATTCCCCACTCCTCCACTTGCACCTGCTAGCATGGCCTTGGGTCAGCCACAGCTCTGGCAGAGGTTGTCCTTGAAAGGGCAGCTGCTGTGAGAGCCCTCTCCAGCCCCACCCACCTCACAGGGTGTCTGTTGTGGGGGAGGAAGGTAAAGGAGATTGTGAGCCGCTCTGAGACTCTTCGGAGTGAAGGGCGGGATATAAATCCAATATCTTCTTCTTCTTCTTCTTCTCTTTCAACACTTTGAAGTTATAGTTTCCCCATTCACTTGGCTTCCAGATCACCGTAGAACAGTAACCAGAAAACATGCTGATTGGTTGCCAGGATGCAGCATAGCTGTAATACAGCTGTTCTAGGTATTTCAGGTCTATTTTCACACTTTTCCAAAGCAAGAGATTTCACCATCAAGACAGATTCCACTGGGTGTCCATAAACAATAACTCAAAGGCAGTTTTCAACCAAGTATCAGAAGTTCAGTGACCCTCATGATAGAAAGGAGATCTGAACCCTGATTTCCCTCATCCCACACACTAACCACTACACCATACTATCGAATGCCACCCATTTTGCTTGACCAACCAATTTCTTCTGTGCACTTTTCATTCTGACTCCTGGTCACATCTCAAAAAAGAGTATCATAGAGCTAGAAAAGGTGCAGGATCATGGGACTGGAGATCCTTCACTATGAGAGAAAGCTGAGGAGTTTAGGCCTTTAACCAGGAGAGACAAAAAAGACAAGTAAATAAGTAAATACATTGTGGATTTCAGTGCCAATGGCTATAGCAATAGCCACAAGCATAGATGTCTTGAAAAGGGGATTAGACAGACTTGTTGAGGAGAGGTCTACTAATGGCTACTAGCTAGTGACTAAAGGAAACCTCCGTATTAAGTGGAAGTAAACCTCTAAGTACCAGTGCTAGAAAGGAACATTGGGGGAGACCTGGTCCTTTTGTCTTGTTTGTAGGCCCTCCAGAGCAACTGATAAGCCACCATGTGAAACAGAATGCAGAATTAGATGGAATTCTTTCTGATCCAGCAGGGCATCCCTTACATTATCAAAGATTTCAGGTTTTCACAGCTGGTAACATCATTGGGGTTTGTAGAATCTTTCGGGCTCAAATGCCGTGTTCTACTGGAGAAAATTTTTCTTCCAGACGTTTTGTTCTCGGCTGTGGAGAGCATCCTCAGTGGCGTTGCAACCGGAGCAGGCGTTCTGACCTTCTTGGCTGCTGTGCATTGACAGAATGTGGAATGGGCATGGGTCAGGCCTGTAAACAGTATAACATGTATCGAGTGGGCAAACTGATGCATTGTGTCTGCACATGTGCATCAATGCACAGCAGCCAAGAAGGTCAGAACGCCTGCTCCGGTTGCAATGCCACTGAGGATGTTCTCCGCAGCCGAGAACGAAACGTCTGGAAGAAAAATTTTCTCCAGTAGAACACGGCACTTGAGCCCGAAAGATTCTACAAATCCCTTACATTGCTAAGAAAAGATTACTAAAGTAGGGCATGGCGGAGGTTTATAAAACTGTGGGCTCTCCACAAGAACTTAGCCTTACCCAGTTATTTATTTGGCTTCACTTTTTAGCTCCACTTTTCTCCCCAGTGGGGGCTCAAAGTAGCATAGCAAATAAATAAACAAACAAATGGAGATGGGAGTATACCAAACGAGTTATAAAAACTACAGTAAATTACAATTAAATTGATAGTAGCTTCAGGACTAACAAAAGAAGACACCTATTGTCTCAATACATAATTAAACTAATGGAACTTGCTGCCACAGGATATAGTAGCAGCCGCTAGCTTAGAGAGCTTTCCATGGAAGAGAAAAGAAGAGCTATTAACCATGACGGCTCTCTGAAATTTCCATGCTCTGGGGCTGTGTACCGCTCAGCATCTCTAGATGTGGGGGCAGCAGTGGAGGAAAACTCTTACCTATCAGCATCTGCCTGACGTGGATGGCCCAGGCTAGCTTGATCTCATAGGTTCTCAGAAGCTAAGGAGGGTTACTGCTTGGATGGGAGACTACCAAGGAAGACCAGGGTTGCTTTGCAGAGGCAGGCAACAGCAAACCACCTCTCTCTGTATGTCTGTGGCCTTGAAAACCCTACAGGGTCACTAAAAGTTGGCTGCAATTTGCACCTTCCACCACTATCTACAGCAGGGGTGTCAAACATGCAGCCCAAGGGCCAGATCAGGTCCTCAGAGGTGTCCTATCAGGCCTTCGAGCAACTGGCTGTCATCTGCTTCTCCCCCCACCCCCTCCCCCTGCTTCCTTCTGTATCTCAGCTTGCTTTGCAAGGCTTGCTCAATCACTAGGCTTGCCAATCCCCAGGTCCCAGCGGGGTTTTTTCCTCTTTCCCAGGCTCCTTCCCGCCCCCAGTCAGCTGGCCGGCGGGGGGAAGCCCCACCCCCAGAGGACCATGTGCCTTTGCACCTCCGGAGGCTTCAGTCTCCGATTGAAAGGCTTCCTCTTGGGATGGTGTGTCTGTGTTACTTTGAGGAAGTTGGCAGCAACTCGTGAGTAGAGAGGCCACTCCCTCGCTTCAGAGTTGCCAGAAACGGGGGTGGGGAGGGAAACGTCTGCTGAGCACTTCATTGTTCCCTATGTGGAGCTCGATTCTCATAGGGTATAACGGGGAATTGATCTGGAGGGTTCAGGGGCAATGGGGGAGCTGTTGTTTGAGGTAGAGGCACCAAATTTTCAGTACAGTATCTAGTGCCTCTCCCCAAAGTACCTCCCAAGTTTCAAAATGATTGGACCAAGGGGTTCAATTCTATGAGCCCCAAAAGAAGTTGCCCCTATCCATCATTATTTCCTATGGAAGGAAGACATTTAAAAAGGTGTGCTGTCCCTTTAAATGTGATGGCCAGAACTCCCTTGGAGTTCAATTATGCTTGTCACACCCTTGTTCCTGGCTCTGCCCCAATGTCTCCTGGCTCCACCCCCAAAGTCTCCTGGTTCCACCCCCAAAGTCCCCAGATATTTCTTGAATTGGACTTAGCAACCCTATCAATCACACAGGAACTATGTGTGCAAAGCCTCTATTTTCTCCATTGGCTGAGGCTTCTCTCTTGGAGAGGAAGGGTAGGAGGGAAAGCTTGCATTGCTAGGCTCTCTCAATCACACAGCAGAGCTACTGAGCCAGGCCTCTCTTTCTTCTATTGGCTGAGGCTCCTGAGAGCAAGAATTGTCCATTATCAGATACTGTTAAATAAACAAAATATTGCAAGCATGCTAACATATCAAGCATGTTTTATTTTAAGTTTTAAAAAATCCTTTTGTATTTGTCTGTTTCCTTTATAAGGTTAACTTTACTGCTTGGTATTACATTTTATGACACACGTGGCCTGGCCTGACAAGGTTTCAATTATGTCAGACCCGGCCCTCCTAACAAATGAGTTTGACATGCTTGATCTACAAAGCTTTTTTTTTTTTTTTAGCAGAAATGAACAAGAGAACAACTCTGGCTGGCTTGGTGTAAGGGTGTGTGGTCTAATATGCAAATAAGTTCCTGTTGGGCTTTTTCTACAAAAAAAGCCCTGTGTGAAACAATGGTGATGTCAGGGGTGTGGCTTAATATGAAAAGGAGTTCCTGCTGGGCTTTTTCTACAAAAAAACTCCACAACCCCTTGACCATCTGTATCTATCAACACCAGGGGATGGAGGGGAGATACTAGAATAAGCAGACCCTTAGACTGATGCAGCGGGGCTGTTCTACTATAACAGTAATAGGTGGCACCTCCCAGCTGTTTAGACCGCCACACTCAAATCCATCTTCTAGCTGCTGGTGTGGTCTCACAGTTATGCTGTCCTAACTGCTGCAGTGTCATAGCACATTAAGAGGCCCCACTGAACTAACTCCCTGCATACTTCCTAAGCACATAAATTTATTTATTTACTTCATTTTATTTTATATATCATTCCCTCCCCTGGCAGGGGACCCAAAGCTGCTTACATCATTCTCATGTCCTCCATTTTGTCTTCACAACAACCCTGTGAGGTAGGTTAGGCTGAGAGTGTGTGACTTGTCCAAGGTCATCTGGCAAGCTCCCATAGCAGAGTGGGGACTAGAACCTGGGCCTCCCAGATCCTACCGCAGCGATCTAACCACTACAACCACGCTGACTCAATGCAAAATGCAAACATGTGATTTCAAAATCACATCCTTATTTAAAACTGCACACCTAAAGTCTCCTTCTCTCCCTCCCACGTTCTGGCTGAGCAGTGCCAGATATTGTGCAAATTATGGGGGAAAATGCTAAAACCTCAAAGTTGCAAAAAGCCTTCTTCATTTTACTATACAGGGCAAAAAACAAATGGACTGTTTATCAAATATGCTCAATGAAGACCAGTATTTCTGGCCCACACTGAACACCATGCACAGAATGGCCCTTTTTGGTTAGATGGCCATCTTGTTCCTGAGACTCAGTCTAGATCTTGGGAGACTGAGTAGAGGTAGGGCTTTGGATGGACTATTAGCTGGTGTTGGAGAGATGTTTGGATCCATCCACCAGGCCATGCTTGGAAACTAGGGTTGCTTCTCGGAGTCTAGGCCCTGCTCAGAGACGGGTTGCCAAGTCCCTCGTGGCCTCCGGTACCATAGCGTTTTCCTCCCAAATTGCTGGAGCATCCAGGAAAAACCATAGAGTTTTCCCAGAAGCTCCTAGAGCGGCCGGCACACTATGTCGCCAGTGTGATGACATCACTTGTGAGTGATGTCATCATGCTGGCGATGTCGGGAGGTGATCCTCCTGCCACCCCACTGAGGGCTGGTGAGTTGGGGACCGCCAAAGCGGGAGAAGCACTGCCCCACCTGGGAGCTTGGCAGCCCTATCAGAGACCCAAATCACACATGCTTTATAGAACAGAAAAGTTGAAACGAGAGTGGAAAGCAAAACTGCTTTTGTATTTTCACACATGCACGCCTGTCCTGGGAATGAATAGCACTTTCTATGGAATGTTTGAATTCAATCCTAGTCAAGCCACATCTTTCCAAAGCAGCCAGATCCACTGCACCCCCTGTGGTGAGGAAGAGTCACTGCAAGGTGAGGGATGCAGATGCTCTGAAAGGCTGCTGCTTCAATTAAGGAGGGAGCTGAGGTAATAAAACAATGCAACAGCATTAGATGGGGGAAAACATATGACAGCGCGCTGTTCCAATGAAGCAGGTGTAGTCAGTGGAGACTGGCCTTGGGCCATACGGTTTCTGGCTCCATGCTGGAAAATTCCTGGAGATTTGGGGGTGGAAACCAGGGGGGGAAGCTCAACACGGTCTAATGGTATATAGTCCTGCTCTCTAAAGCAGCCATTTTCTACAAGGAAATCTGTCGCCTGGAGATTAAAATTTAGGATTGCCAAGTAAGGCTGCCAACCTTCAGGTGGTGTGTACTAATAAGAATCAATCACCAGAAAAATATTTCCATTAACCTCAATGAACAAAATGATGCATTTTTAATATATTTGTTTTAATGTATTTATAAATCTAGTATAATTTACTCCTTTTATAATAAGTACTCTGTTTATATCATGTTTGTACAAAATTACATAAATAATTCATAAACAGTACAAACTACACAGGCACTGAAGTCCATATGACCAGAATTAAGGAAGAAAAGAAGAACAAATCCTCACTCTTCGTATTGGAATTCCAGTTTGCACTTCGGAATTCCAATATTCTGGCAACCTGAAGCAATTCACACTTTCTCGATTAATCTCTCCCAACACTCCTGCAGCTCCACGTTGATAATAGCAGCAACAGTACTTTAGCAACAGCACTTAACATACCCTTTGGATTTTAAATTGTTTGTTTCCTTGTCCTTCTTTAGAGTGCATAGGAGTGTCTCTCTCACACAGATTAGAAGCGTCTCATACAGATTCAAACACCCAGCTAATACTAACTGCTCTCTGAAACAGCCTCAGTTTACAATCCTTTCACAAGATTTTGGGGGTGGAACCTGAGGAGGCTAGGGTTTGGGGAGGGAGATCATTGGGGTATAACGCCATAGAGCCAACCTTTCAAAGTAGTCATTTCCCCCAGATGAACTGATCTTTGTTGCCTGGAGATCAGTTGTAATAGTGGGAGATTGCCAGCAATGTTCCTCTAAGCTGCAGAGTCTTCTGAGCAAAAATTCTACTTTGTGAGCTACTGGCATTAAAATTGTGAGCTAGTGCATAAATTAGTGTGCTCTGGGGTCATCCTTCCTGAACTAAGACAAAAATGTGTGAGCTGGAAGCTAAAAATCTGTGAGCTAGTTCACGCTAACTCAGCTTAGAGGGAACACTAATCGCCAGCCACCACCTGGAAGTTGGCAACCCTACATCTGGCTTGCCCTTCTCTAGAAACAATGCAAGCTGTTCAAGAAAAATAAGAAATAATCCAAGTGCAGACTGGGAGGAAATTGGGTGGCAAAGGTTGCTGGTCAGACCTCAAATGCTACCAAGCAGATAGTGAAATGTCCACAAATTTGGGCCTGTCAGTACATGGGAGGAGGGAATGAATTAGAGCAGTCAGACCCACCATTTGCAGGTAGCAGTTGATTATGCTGAAAAGGGATTAATTGTATTGCATTATACACTGGCTTTTTAAAAGCTTAACTCATCATGGTTAGTCATCCAGGACTTCTGCATTCATTACACTGGAAGAGAACAAAGTTTGATCAAATGGCACCTTTAAGACCAACAAAGTTTAATTTTGAGTATAAGTTTTCATCTACACACGAAAGCTTATACCCAGAATAAACCGTGGGTGCCACTGGACTCAAGACTTTGTTCCATTGCTTCAGACCAACACAGATGCCTACCTGAATCACATTGGAAGGTTTACTTCCTACTAAGCAATTAGGTAGAAATTCTGCTTTTTAAAGATTGTGTGTCCATAAATGAAAAAGATGGAGCATTTTTTTTAAAATATAAGAGTTACAAAAAATGAAGGTAAAGGCCCAAGATATCCTTGAGTGGGCCAGGACACTCCCCCTCCCCACCCTGTAGTCACAGAAGAATCAAAATAAGCTTGTACCAGCTGGTGTGGTGCTCTGGTTATGATGCCATGTCCTGAATCAGGAAATCCTGGGCAGAAATCCTAGCACTTCCCTAAGTTTACTAGATGGCCATAATCTAAGTAGCCTCTTTCAGTCCTTTACTTTCAAGATTTGGAAAAGATACTGTCCTACCTCTCAGGGTTGGTGTGCAGATTAGGGGGTTGGGGTATAATGCCATAGAGCCAACCTTTCAAAGTAGTCATTTCCCCCAGATGAACTGATCTTTGTTGCCTGGAGATCAGTTGTAATAGTGGGAGATTGCCAGCAATGTTCCTCTAAGCTGCAGAGTCTTCTGAGCAAAAATTCTACTTTGTGAGCTACTGGCATTAAAGTTGTGAGCTAGTGCATAACCCTACCTCTCAGGGTTGGTGTGCAGATTACGATAGTAAGGTAATTGACGTGATTGCTTTGAGCTTGAAAGCATTATTTAAATGCCAAGTATTATTTGAAATTATCCTTTCTCCTGCACGGCTGTTCCCTCCCATGTCTGTACAATTATGATACCACCTATTATTGAAACATTTCTGCTATAGAAGTCCTGTCCTCCCCATCCCCAAGCATGCAACATTTTAGATCTATTTTTTGTCCAGAAAACATAAGCCCTTGGACATGTGACCCTTGTATAGGGGATGATGAACCATAAATATGCAAAAGCCAGCATGGTGCAGCAGCAAGAGCATTGGTCTAGGATTGGGTAGATCCGATTCAAGTTCGAATCTCCACTCTGCCTTGGAAGCACTCTGTGTGACCTTGGGCCAGTAATATAATTATAGAGTTGGAAGGGACCTCCAGGGTCATCTAGTCTAACCCCCTGCACAATGCAGGCGCTCTCTCTCAGCCTAATTACCTCACAGGGCTGTTGGTAGTACAAACTGATGTAGTAAGGGGCTTTGGGTTCTCATTGAGGAGAAAAACAACATATAAAATATCAAAAATAAACAATGGCACATAGAAACTGCAATTCGGGCACACATGAAGAAGCTCGGAAACCAGCAGGGCACTCGAATTCCTGTTGGTGATTGAACCATTCTGTGTCGACACGTTGTGAGACAGATGCTGGCTCATTTGGAGCTAAGACTGGGACACGAGGCATTGGTTGCTATGACTGAATGGCAGTGAAGCTGGATATCCAACATATGCAGACACCCCTCCCTATTTAGTGTCATGCGGCCCTGCCCTTTCCACCCTGCAGGGGAACAACCATGCATAATGCCGCACATACATACACAATCCACTATCACCACTTGGGCGTGCATATGCCTCCCACCACGGTGAGAACCCCAAGGGATCCAAGCAATCCTTTGCAATGGGCTTCTCATTTTGCTTTCCCCGGTCATGATAAGACCTCTCTAGGTCTGGTTTCCCCGCTGCACTGAGCAGGAAAGGGACCTGGGAAGATTCCAAGTCCCTACCGGCTGGCTGGGGAGCTGTGCCTGGAGCCAAGGGTGTGCCCAACCCACAAAGAGGAACTCGGCTTCGGGATTAATGTTTTTCCCCCTTCTGTTGCTACTGCTGTTGCAAACCGAGATGCATTTGTCTGTGTCGCTCACTAAGAAGCCTGCAGGGCTGTTGCTGCAGCGACAACCTCTGTAAACAGAACAGCCGGCCCAGAATGCCGGTGCCACTGTTGTAGGGATTGAAACTGGAAAACCTGGGCAAGTAGGGCCACTGGGTTGCATTGCCCAGTCTATGTAGCAATCCATAGCTATACCAGGTGAAGAGCGGACTTTATGCGTGCAATTTTCCTTGAGCAAACAGAATCAGTTCCCTTGTAAAGAGTGAATATCGAAGTTTTATGATGTTTTAGTAATTACACTATTTGAACGGGCTAGAGGAACAATCTAGATTTGCTGATCCCTCCCGCTCCCTCTTGGTAAATCACTGTCCCTGTGTTTGCCTTTCTGAAGTTTACATTCTGTTAGTATAAGTGGCTAGCATCGCCATCCGTAAGGGCTTCGTTTCTAACCCAAAGTCTGCAGAAGTTAAAATCATAGTGGGAAATGGACTCATCTTGTCTCTAGTGCACATCCATATAAATGCATATGAGCAGTAAAGAACAACATGCACAGCCTGCCAATTCATACCCTGTGGCTGCTGAGGCACATTTGGAACTCCTGATGATATATGGTAGAGCAATTACGCCTCTGCAGTATATCATTATCAGAATCACTTTCTTGGCTTTTAAATCAATGGAGAAAAGTCATTGCAGAGTGAATGAATATGGTTCAAAGGATGCAGTGGTTGGAATGTTGGACCATGTTGAAAGAAAGAAACATCTCTATTGCCAGGAAGTTGGAGTCTTGGCTCAGTGAATCTCCCTCAGCTATTCTTCCGACCTTACAGGGGTGTTGTGAGGTTAAAATGGGCAAGGGAGAATCACATACACCATTCAGAGCTCCTTGGGAAAAGCGCAGGTTGAAAATGTACTAAATAGCGAACATGCAGCAGGCAGAGAAGATGGAGGGAAAAACTGACGTTATGCAGGGGGTTGGACTAGATGACCCTGGAGGCCCCTTCCAATTCTACAATTCTATGACTGGGACAAGAGGACCCTGTTGTCTGTGTGTGTGTGTGTGTGTGTGTGTGCTAAGTGCCATCAAGTTGCTTCCAATTTATGGTGACCCTATGAATTAATGTCCTCCAAACTGTCCTATCATTAACACCTGTTGTCTACTACATCACAACAAAAAGAGGCAGAGATGAAAAGTGATGCCCAAGAGCACATTTATGTCAAGTCTTTTAGTAGGATAAATGACATTCCTGTACTAAGATTTGGCTCATTTTTTTTTAAAATAGATTTTGACACTTGCCTTGAATACAAGTGATGGAAAGGCAGAAAAACATGCAGTGCTACAACTTACAATATTTGATTTAAGAATATGCAACCATCATTAGCATTTGTCCAGCTGACAACTGTTGAGATACCATTTTTGAAGACCTGCCAAAACTGAAGCAAATTAAGGAGATGCTTCATTTGTCATGTCTCACCATCAAAACACTTCTGAATTTTTGCTTTGAAAATTCGCACTCATGGTGAAATGAGAACACTTTCCTTCATCTTCAAGGTGCTTTTGCTTAAGAGATCGGGAAAGTTGTATCAGAATGTGCATGGAACTCCGCCCTGAGCCACTTGTTGGGAAGGGCGGGATAGAAGTCATAAAATAAATAAAAATAAATAAATAAAATAAATAAAGCTGCAATGAGCTACACAAGTGCCTTTTTTTGTACATGGTAAAGGAATGAGGAAATTCACTGACTCATAAACCTATTGCTAAGTCATGTTGTGAATAAAAAAGACCCAACAAATTAACTCAACACAAATGGCAACTTATGAATTAACTTTCTTCTTTAAAAAAAAATCAATTACATTTGCAAGTCTCAATTGACAAAAGTGCAAATAGATCAGCAAGAATGCTGATTAAGAACTGTGTTAATTCAGAGGTGACTACTCCCAGATGGGGGCGGTGAAAACACATCCCTGCCACAGTAGCGGCAGCAAGAGGAAAAGGGAGTGGGGTGGGAAAAGCAGCTGCACACCCCCATTTTCAGACTGCTTCCTGCTGCTACTGTCCCCCACCCCACAGCTTTTCCTCTGTCACACCTGTGTAAAAACAGAACTGAATAATTCCTCTGAAACCACTCCCAGCCCAGACACCCCTCCCCCCTCAAATTTTTGCAGTTCCAAGCGAACTGTGCTGTTCTTAAGATAGCCAACTATGGGAAATTTCTGGATACTTGGGGGCAGAGCCTGGTCCACTGGAGAAGGTGAAGTTTGGGGAGGGATAGGAGCTCATTGGCAAAGCTTTTTTGGTAGAAAAGGCCCAGCAGGACCTCATTTGCATATTAGGCCACACCCCCTGATATCTACAGCAGATCAGCAGGTTATAATGCCATACCTCAACAGGGTATAATGCCATAAAGTTCATCCTCCATAACAACCACTTTTTCCAGGGAAACCGATCTTGGATCATCCAGAGATTTATTACAATAGCATGCGATCTCTAACTGCCACCTGGCAGTGGAGACCAGCCTCCAAAGCTGTAATTTCCACCCCCCAGGGCAATTAATCTCTGTTGCCTGGAGATCAGTTATCATTCCAGGAGAACTCCAGACCTCAGCTGGAGGTTGGCAGCTGTAACTGTGCTGTACCAATACAGTGCAGCTTGCCAAGGAAAGGTGGGGAAAGCCCTTTAAAGGGCGGAGGGCAAGCTACCAAATGTTATGCTGTCTCTCTTTGCTATGGGGAAGTAGATGCTCCACATGCAAGCCACCCCACAGTTTCCCCTTTAAATAGGGTTGCCAAGTCCAATTTAAGAAATATCTGGGGACTTTGGGGGTGGAGCCAGGAGACTTTGGGGGTGGAGCCAGGAGACATTAGGGGTGGAGCCAAGATCAAGGTTGTGACAAGCATAATTGAACTCCAAACGGAGTTCTGGCCGTCACATTTAAAGGGACGGCACACCTTTTCAATGCCTTCCTTCCATAGGAAATAATGACGGATAGGGACACCTTCTTTTGGGGCTCATAGAATTGGACCCCCTGGTCCAATCGTTTTGATACTTGGGGGATATTTTGGGGAGAGGCACTAGATGCTGTACTGAAAATCTGGTGCCTCTACCTCAAAAAACAGCCCCCCCAGAGCCCCATATACCCGCGGATCAATTCTCCATTATTTTCTATGGGAATAAATCTCCATAGGGAATAATAGAGTTCCCAGCAGACATTTCCGTTCCCTCCTCCCGCTTTCTGACGACCCTGAAGCAGGGGGAGGGCCTCCAAACCAGAGGATCCCCTGCCCCCACCTGGGGATTGGCAACCCTACCTTTAAACCACAGGAAATGATGTTTATATTTTCTCTGAAGGGGATTCCCTGCTATCCACGTGGGGAAAATGAAATCTCAGAGAAGCTGGCTATAAGGTTTGGTCAGAATGATTTCCCCACTCTTCCAATTATCACTGCAGTATTTCAATTTTCCCCTCATATTGGGTTAGGAATTTTTAAAAGACTCAAAAACCAAGAATTACCTTCCCCCAAACCAACATAATGTCACCATGGGATTCTAAGGGATGTTTCTTCAGAAACCTATGAAGAAGGCACATAACAAAACTGTTCAGAGGACACTGTTTGTAACAACATAATTTGTTGAATATCTCATGAGTGATTGAAGCCGCTCTCAAATTTCTGTCCTCAGCATCTCCGCCTACATTGTCTGCCTCTGGCTTGACTGTAAAAACAGAGGCCACAATCTAGTGCCACTAAGCTGTGTTAAATCTTGCTTGATTCAGGGAGACTTAAGTGTACTTTGGTGTCTTCTGGACTGTAGCCAGCGTTTCTCCCTTTGTACAGAGGTACCAAACAAGGCCCATCTGATTGGCAAGGGCACTCCGCTGATGGGCCTTCTAGGCCTCACTTTCTCAAGCCATCTTTGAGGCAGCCAACTGGGCTCCTGTTTATACTTCATTCTTCCATATTTTCACATTCGTCCATTCCACTCCCTCCAATTCACAATCATTTTAGCATCTCATTTTCCTCTCAGGTACAACCAGGGCTTTTTTTGTAGCAGGAACTCCTTTGCATATTAGGCCACACCACCTTAATGTAGCCAATCCTCCAAGAGCTTACAGGGCTCTTAGTACAGGGCGTACTGTAAGCTCCAGGAGGACTGGCTACATCAAGGTGGTGTGGCCTAATATAATATGCAAAGCAGTTCCTGCTACAAAAAAGCCCTGGGTACAACACTTTTATGGTTGCCAATTCTGAGATGGGAAATTCCTGGAGATTTGGGGATAGAGGCTGAGGAGAGCAGGGTTCCAGGAGGGGAGGGACTGCAGCAGGGTTATAAGGTCATAGTCTGCCCTATAGAGCAGCCATTTTCTTCAAGGGAACAGATCTCTGTCTTTTAGAGATCAGTTCTAATGCTGGGAGATCGCCAAGCCCCACCTGAGGGTTGGCAACGCTACCTAATGGATACTTCTCTTTCTTTTCCTTTAAGCCATGTTCATATTTCTTCATTTTTAAAAAATGAATACTCTCCTTTCATCCAATACTGTTATTAGTTCACCCCCTTATTATCTCTCATTTTGAACTCTGTCATACTGTAGCGTGTGATAAATTCAAACACACACCCGTTACCCCTGCTGTCATTTTGCCCCCCAGACACACACACACACACCTCTCTGTGTCTCGCATACCATCCTGGACTCACATAGACACACACACAGGCTGTCTCTGTCTCGCACACACACCCAGTATCAGCAACTCGGCAGCTTTTGAGCTTTCTGACAGATTCATAACAAATTGCCCAAGAACTAGCGGCACCAGCCAAACCGGCTTGCTGTCCCCGCAGGGAAGGGACGAGGGCTTTGGGAATGCGTGGAGGCGGTGGCAGGGCAGGGAGCTCAGCTGGGCTGGGGCAGTGCAGTGGCTCTAAGGATGCAGAGAGAAATGTGAAGAAGAAGAAGAAGAAGAAGAAGAAGAAGAAGAAGAAGAAGAAGAAGAAGAAGAAGAAGAAGAAGAAGAAGAAGAAGAAGAAGAAGAAGAAGAAGAAGAAGAAGAAGAAGAAGAAGAAGAAGAAGAAGAAGAAGAAGAAGAAGAAGAAGAAGAAATTGGATTTATATCCCGCCCTCCACTCCGAAGAGTCTCAGAGCGGCTCACAATCTCTTTTACCTTCCTCCCCCACAACAGACACCCTGTGAGGTGGGTGGGGCTGGAGAGGGCTCTCCCAGCAGCTGCCCTTTCAAGGACAACCTCTGCCAGAGCTATGGCTGACCCAAGGCCATTCCAGCAGGTGCAAGCGGAGGAGTGGGGAATCAAACCCGGTTCTCCCAGATAAGAGTCCGCACACTTCACCACTACACCAAACTGGCTCTCATGGGGAGTCCAAAGGGCAGGATGGCATCCCCCTCTCCATCAGCTTTATCCTGTGCATTATCAACCTGTGGAACTCTCTGCCACGAAATGCATTCAGGAAAAATTCCTGCTGTTCCTTCCCTTTAGTGTCCCAGAATTTCTCTGCATTCCTCTTCACGCTTCCTGAATTGTTACTTCTCCCCACTTAACTTGAACCTTCCCCCACCCCACTACATTACCTATAGAGTATATGGACATTTATGAAACACTGCATCAAAACAATCTGGATGTGGTTATATTTATGATCATATCTATATTCTTTGTGTGTGAGGTCACTGGTAGGTCCCCAGCAACTCTGGCACATCTTCAGGGGTGTGCGTCCAATATGCTGCCAGGCTGTCTGGATTCAGTGCAGTGTTCCCCAGTGGTCTGGGGCTCAATGCTGACTCTGAACATTGTGTGTGCAGTGGTATACAAATGTACACATGTCTCTCCAGTGCATTAGCAATACTCTGAACACACAGACTTTTGATATGTAGACATATCAATAATTGCTTCAAAATTGCTTTTTTTGCAATGTTTTATCAGTGCACATCAGCAATGTGCACGGAGAGGACACAAGAAAAGAAGAAGAGCTGTGGCAAAAAGGCATACTCCGCAGCCTGTACAAAATTCCGTGAGAAAACAAAACTGAAGAATGGAGGATTCCTAATATATCACATCTAACTTCAGAAACAAAGCCCAGGTAATTCAGAACACTCAAATGGAGAGTGAAATTCAGATCAGCAAGATTTCACAAGCATTCCTAGTGGGGACACGGCAACTAGTTTTTTTTAAAAAATATTAGACAGATTTATTGGAATGTGGATCCAAAAAAATGGCTAGTAGCAAGCATTCTGGTACTCCTCAGCAGCTTCTGTGGATCCTGATGTTCCCATTTTCATCCCCTGCAATCTTGAAAAGCAGAAGCAGGCAGCTTCAGAGCTTGGCCAGGTGGGCACGGGCAGCTGTAGGGCTTCAGGGCAGCTGGCTGCAGGGGCAGTGGGGACCATAAGAGAGCCCACAGAAATCATTTTCATTGTTCAGATAAATGTATTGTTGAGTATTGTTAATGGAGGGTCATTTTTAATCCCATGATGCTCCCCCATCTGCAGTAGGCAGTAGTACAGCCCAAACAAAATTTTACCACCTCAATGAGAACTAGAGCCTTTAGCCAATGTATACTCCCTACCCTTCAGCCATACACCAGGTGCCCAAGTGTTTTTCAGCCCAGTCTGTTGACCCAGTTTTCAACCCAGTTTTTTAATCCTTTCTACAGATAGTCCAGGCTAGGGTAATCTCATCGGATCTCAGAAGCTAAGCAGGGCCAGCCCTGGTTAGTACTTGGATAGGAGACCACCAAGGAAATCCAGGGTTGCTACACAGAGGCAGGAAATGGCAAACCACCTAAGAACATCTCTTGGGTTCAAAACTTTACGGAGTCGCTTGCCATAAGTCAGCTGTGACTTGAGGACACTTTCCACTACCAGTGGACACATGATGTTGCGGGATCTGTATTCAGATCCCCAGATGTGTAACTGAGCTGCAAAATGCATCTGCGGAGATACTTAATATGGATTGGGGCTACAGGACAAGGGAAAGGGAGGGGTACATCTTCCTGGATGTTGTGTATATGAACTAATGTTGTTATATTGTAATGGTGTTTCTGCCTGGCTCATTGGAGCCTTTAGGCCTGAGCTTGAGGACTCAGGAACAATGGGCAGTAGGATCCAAATCCCTGCTGCCCTGCTCCAATCACAGTCCCCGGTTGGTTTGAATGATCCAATGGTATGCTTGCGCAGGTACCTGAATGTGTATATAGTTGGCCCTGTTGGCCCAGTTCTCCAGTCTAGAGTTCAGTCACTGCTATGCTGTACTTAATAAATGAGCTATGATCACTACTACCTCGTCTCTTCCATTCATCGAAACCACTATATTATACTTTCTCTGCTGCTTTCTGGATTGGAAATGTCTTCCCAGGCCTGCTCCATAAAGGAAAACTGACAGGCACTGCCAATGTACCTTTCTTCCTCTCATGGGGTTTAACGCAGGCTGAGAGAGGATGTTTCCTATCAGCAAAGCAGTAGGGGGCAGAGGCAGCCCTCTTCTCTACCAACCTAGCCCTAATCCACATCTGGTTCTCTCACAACGACTTTTTGCAGTTGTAATAGATATCTGGAGATCTGGATCCACAGGGTGACGTGATTCCTCACCCCTGTTTGCACCTACCAAGCTCACTACACAGCTGGGGAATACCCACCAGGGCGCAACGTAGAGAAAGAGATGCAAGTCGCAGTCAGCACCTGCCATTACCTGCACGGCCTAAATCCCTGGACTTAGCCAGAGCTTCTCAGGCCTGCCGGTACTAAGCTGCTCGTTTAAAGGGTTTAGTTGATCCCAGACACTACGGTGGGGATCCAGCAACCGCAGTGGGTAAAAGCAAGCAAATAACTTTGCCTCGACATGAAAAGTCCTTGCAGAACAGTCAAAGCAAGGGCATCTTTCTATGCCCCTCCTCAAGACTGGATTCCCCCCCACCCGACATTTACTTTAATGGTAAAAAACCAGCCCCGGGCAGGAGGTGATGAACTAGAGCTATGAAACCACCAAGTTTCAAAAAGTTTGGACCAAGGGGTCCAATTCTATGAGCCCCAAAGAAGGTGTCCCTGTTCTCCACTATTTCCTATGAAGGGAAGGCATTTAAAAGAAGTGCGGTCCCTTTAAATGTGAAGGCCAGAACTCCCTTAGGAGTTCAACTGTCATAACCTTGCTCTTGGCTCTACCCCCAAACTCCTCAGATATTTTCTAAGTTGGACCTGGCAACCCAACAGCAATGACAGCTCCTGCCCACCCAAAGAGAGGGTTGCCAGCTTCCAGCAATAGTGTTAGTTCTCCTCTATCTCATATGGAGTCATCCTATGCAAGGTGAATCTCACCTCACTTTGGGGGCAGTCTTGAGGGCAGCCACTCATACCATCAGTCCACCAGGATGGCCTCAGTAGCCAATCCGCCCCTGCACCCAGTCAGGGATTTAATTTTTTAAAGAAACCTGGTCCTCTGGATGAAATCCAGGAAAGGAACCTGGCAGGTTACAAGTGGAGTGAAGATTTCGGGAATTAGTTAGCTGAGAGGTGTGGCTAAGATGGAAGTGGAGTCATAGCAGGATCCAGTAGGAAGGATTACCCAGTTTAGGAGTTTGACATGATACGTCAAGGTCTTAGCTGCCTCCTTTTCAGAGAAAACAGTAAAATCTCAGGCTGGAATAAAAAAAAAAAGCACAGGGTATTTCCTGTGTGATACATGATTAGATCTGCTCTTGATTCCCGCTCCATGACACACAGCCTGGTTCTGCCCCCTAACCCATCAGGTGCTGTTGTCTACCTCCACCATACCCCTGGGCCTCACTTCTTCTGAAGTTCCACCTCTTAGCTCCCAGACCCTACATCTTGCAACTCTGCCACTGGGTTATGGTTGGGACCAGGCAAAATGCGGACTTGACAGCATTTCACACTCTAAGGCCTAATTTAAACGTGAGTCTGGTGGGAAGAACTCCTCTACACTAAGGGTTAACTCTTCCCTCCCCACTACCACCACTGGCTGTTTGTTTCCATGACTGAACACCCCACTTCCCAGCTGCTTTTAGGTTTCACAGGGGAAAAAAGACAGGCAGGCAGTATGCCTGTCTTTTTCCCCAACAGGGCTAAAAAGGAAGGAAAACATTTGTTGTTTGGCTTTTAGTTTCCATGTATGCCTGTTTGTAAAAGAGACAAGATATGTCAGCCATAATCCCACTCAGAAATTTAACTTCTAGAGATCCTGTGGGAGAGAGCTGATCTCTGATCTCTATTTATTTACTTACTTACTTCATTTAGTCCCCACCTTTCACCCCAAGGAGTCAAAGAGACTTCCTACTTCATTCCCCCTCCTCCATTTTATCCTAACAACAACCCTATGAGGTAGGGTAAGAACATATGACTGGCTCAAGGTCACCCAGCAAGAGCCAGTTTGGTGTAGTGGTTAAGAGAGCAGACTCTAATCTGGGAGAACCAGGTTCGATTCCCCACTTCTCTGCATGCAACTGTTGGTGTGACCTTGGATCAGTCATAAGCGGTGTTCCCTCTAAGCCAAGTTAGTGTGAGCTAGCACAGAGATGTTTGGTCTTTGGCTCACTCATTTCTGTCTTAGCTCAGGAAAAATAGCCCCAGAGCAAACTGATTTATGCAGTCGCTCACAACTTTAATGCCAGTAGCTCATAAAGTAGAATTTTTGCTCACAAGGCTCCATGGGTTAGAGGGAACATTGGTCACAAGTTCTCTCTCAGCTGTTCTCTTAAGAGCAGTTCTTGAAAGAGCTCTCTCAGCTCCATCTACCTCACTGGCTCTGGGGAGAGGTAGGGAAGGAGATTGTAAACTGCTAAGACTAAGTAAAGGGCAGGATATAAATCCAATCTCTTCTTCTTTTCTCTGGCAGGGTGTGGATTTGAACCTGGCACTACAGTAAACGCTACATTATATTGGTTCTAGAATCTCACACTATAGCCTTAAGACTTTCTCAAATGGCAAAAAAAAAACCCTCCACAAAAACCCCAATTATTTACTAGTAGCTGGTACCCTCCCCCCAGGGTTGACAGTTCTCTGTTGGAAAATAGCTGGAGACTTTGGAGGTTGTTGTGTCTGGCGTTCGTCCTGGAAAGTACAGCACAGCGCACCTGTGGGTGGTGCTTGGAAGGGGTGAACGCAGCCCGCCTATGACGATCAGCGGTGGGAAGTTTAACTGGCCAGGATTGGACCTGACCAGGAAGAAGGTTGCTCTCAATAATTGAGCTATGGAGCAGATGGTCTCAGAACCTACCAGGGGTGGGCCGATCCTGGATTTGGTCCTAAGTAATGCCCAAGACTTGAGGAGAGATGTAAAAGTGATCGCACCGCTTGGGAGCAGTGACCATAACGTTATTGATTTCACCATTTGTATAAATAGAGCGTTGCCCCAAAAGACCAGCACAACCACGTTTAACTTTAAAAGGGGTAAATTCTCTGAGATGAGGAGGCATGTGAGGAGGAAACTGAAAGGAAAGGTAAATACAGACAAAACCCTTGGGGAAGCTTGGAGGCTATTTAAAACTACAATCCTAGACGCTCAGATAAAATATATACCACAAGTTAGGAAAGGTACAAACAGGTATAAGAAAAGGCCTGCATGGTTAACAAACAAAGTAATTGAAGCTGTAAAAGGTAAGAAGGACTCCTTTAAGTGGTGGAAAGCTAGTCCAAGTGAGATTAATAAAAGGGAACACAGGCTGTGGCAAATCAAATGCAAGACTGTGATCAGGCAGGCAAAAAGGGACTATGAGGAGCACATTGCAAAAAACATAAAGACCAACAATAAAAATTTCTTCAAGTATATTAGAAGCAGAAAACCAACCAGGGAGGCAGTGGGGCCCTTGGATGACCAAGGGGTAAAAGGATTACTGAAGGAGGATAGGGAAATGGCTGAGAAGCTGAATGCATTTTTTACCTCCATCTTCACTGTGGAAGATGAGAAGTGTTTGCCGCCTCCAGAACCACTTATTTTGGAAGGGGTGTTGAAAGACCTGAGTCAGATTGAGGTGACAAAAGAGGAGGTCCTACAACTGATAGACAAATTAAAAACTAATAAGTCACCAGGTCGGGATGGCATACATCCAAGAGTTCTAAAAGAACTCAGTTGAACTTGTGGATCTCCTGACAAAAAAATATGTAATCTTTCATTGAAATCTGCCTCCGTTCCTGAGGACTGGAAGGTAGCAAATGTCACCCCCATCTTTTAAAAGGGCTCCAGAGGAGATCTGGGAAATTACAGGCCAGTCAGTCTGACTTCAATACCGGGAAAGTTGGTAGAAACCATTATCAAGGACAGAATGAGTAGGCACATTGACGAACACAAGTTATTGAGGAAGACTCAGGATGGGTTCTGTAAGGGAAGATCGTGCCTCACTAACCTGTTACATTTCTTTGAGGGGGTGAACAAACATGTGGACAAAGGAGACCCGATAGATGTTGTTTACCTTGACTTCCAGAAAGCTTTTGATAAAGTTCCTCATCAAAGGCTCCTTAGTAAGCTCGAGAGTCATGGCAGATGAGGTTCAATGTGGCCAAGTGCAAAGTAATGCACATTGGGGCCAAGAATCTCAGCTACAAATACAAGTTGATGGGGTGTGAACTGGCAGAGACTGACCAAGAGAGAGATCTTGGGGTCATGGTAGATAATTCACTGAAAATGTCAAGACAGTGTGCGATTGCAATAAAAAAGGCCAATGCCGTGCTGGGAATTATTAGGAAGGGAACTGAAAACAAACTGGCCAGTATCATAATGCCCCTGTATAGATCGATGGTGCGGTCTCATTTGGATTACTGTGTACAATTCTGGTCACCGCACCTCAAAAAGGATATTATAGCATTGGAAAAAGTGCAGAAAAGGGCAACTAGAATGATTCAAGGTTTGGAACACTTTCCCTATGAAGAAAGGTTAAAACGCTTGGGGCTCTTTAGCTTGGAGAAACGTCGACTGTGGGGTGACATGATAGAGGTTTACAAGATTATGCATGGGATGGAGAAAGTAGAGGAAGAAGTACTTTTCTCCCTTTCTCACAATACAAGAACTCGTGGGCATTCAATGAAATTGCTGAGCAGTCAGGTTAAAACGGATAGAAGGAAGTACTTCTTCACCCAAAGGGTGATTAACATGTGGAATTCACTGCCACAGGAGGTGGTGGTGGCTACAAGCATAGCCAGCTTCAAGAGGGGGTTAGATAAAAATATGGAGCAGAGGTCCATCAGTGGCTATTAGCCACAGTGTGTGTGTGTGTATGTATTGACCACTGTGTGACTCAGAGTGTTGGACTGGATGGGCCATTGGCCTGATCCAACATGGCTTCTTGTATGTTCTTATGTTCTTAAGGTTGTTCATGGAAATGTATATAACAGGGGATCCTCCCCCGCCATGCTTTCTTTATGATGTACTCGCTAATAAAGCATGTCTCCGACTTCAGTACATTACACTGAGAACGAGGATGGGATACCGGTAAGCAGAGACCTCGCGAAAGCACTCCGACAGGCAACCGCCTTCAAAAAGACGCACATCAGTCCTTCCGCACACCAGGCCGCCACTGCCTCAATGTCGGACAGTTCTGACGAGGAAGGGGCACACCAGCTTCGCCGCCAGCCACGCAGTGGGCTGTAAACACCAAACTGACCACGGGCAGCGGAGAAGCCAAGCACCAAGTGCGCCAGCTGTGAGGATCCACACGAGCGCCGAGACTGCCCCTACCGTAACGCAGACTGCAGAAGCTGCGGAAAAGTGGGCCACATCGCCTGAGCTTGCAGGGCCAGAACCAACAGGAGGCCTCAGTCCGCATACACGACAGCCGCAAACAGCATCCAGGTAATGAGCTTGCCCCAGGACACCCCTGACAAGGTCAAAGAGCAGGCCTTGATCGAGGGGGGGGGGGGTCCCTGCCTGATGGAACTGGACACGGGATCCTCCAACTCCATTATTTCGGAGGACACCCTCAGTAAACTCTGCCGCCACAACCGGCCGGCACTGAGGCCCGCAGAGTTCATATTGCAGGACTTTCAAAAGAATCCAGTGCAGATCATGGGGTGGGTCAGAGTTAGGATGGAGTTCAAAAATTTTAAAGGGGCCCTGGACATACTTGTGGTAAAGTGCCGGCTCACCACCCTATTGGGTTTGGCTTGGTTTAAGCCTCTGGGCATCAAAATTGTAGGGGCAGACCATAGCAGGCCCACAATTTCAACCAAGTGTGCCGGGAGTTCCCGGAAGTATTCAATGGGGCTCTGGGAACGTACAAGGGGCCACCTATCGCGTTGCAGCCGGACCCCATGGTTAGGCCCTTAAGGCTGAAGGCTCAGCGAGTTCCGTTTCCACTTAAGTAAAAAATCAAAGCCGAACTGGACCGCCTCGTGGCCCAGGGGGTGCTAGAGCCCATCTCCCACGCCACTTGGGAAACCCCCATTGTCATCCCAGTCAAGCTGAATGGGGACGTGCACATCTATGCAGACTACAAATGCACAATTAATAAAGCACTACAGGACCACCCATATCCCATCCCAGTGGTCAGCCATGTCCTTGCCTCCCTAGCTGGTTCAAAGATTTTCGGGAAGTTGGATTTGGCCCAAGCATACCAATAACTTGGTGGATGAGCAAACGGCTGAGGCCCAGACCATTGTTACGCACCGGGGTGCTTTCAAGTTGCGGAGGCTACAATTTGGGGTCAGTGTGGCTCCAGGAATTTTCCAAAGCTTAATGGACTCTCTCCTTAAAGGGATTCCCTGAGTACAACCCTTTTTCGATGACGTTTTGATAGCAGCACCCAACACCAACGAGTTCTACTGCTGCCTTTGAGAGGTGCTCCGCCGTTTCCAGAATGCGGGTCTCAAGGTGAAGCGGGAGAAGTGCTTGCTTGGGGAGCCAAGGGTGGAGTTCCTGGGGTTTGTGGTGGACGCCACGGGAATTCACCCAACGGCCGATAAGACCAGGGTGATAGTACAGGCCCCGGCCCCCACGCGCAAAGCAGAACTACTAAGTTTTTTGGGGCTCCTGAACTTTTCCCACTCATTCTTGCCCCACAAAGCAGCCCTGGCCAAACCCCTACACAGACTCCTAGATAAGGGCGCCCCAAGGATCTGGGGGGAAAAGAAGGCCACGGCCTTCCAGGCAGTCAAGAACATCTTGGTTTCAAATAAGGTATTCCACCATTTTGACGAGTCCTTCCCAGTGATTTTAGCATGCGATGCTTCCCCTTACGGAGTGGGCGTCATCCTGGGCCACCAACTCCCAGATGGGAGAGAGGTCCCCATGGCTTATTACTCTCGCACTTTGACCCAGGCTGACGCAACTATGCCCAAATAGATAAGGCATTGGCAATCGTGGCGGGCGTATACAAATTCAACGACTACCTGTATGGTAGGCGCTTCACGATTGCCACAGACCACAAGCCATTGCTCGGCCTACTCACCGCAGACCACCAGACACCGCAGATCCTGCGGCAGCGGGTCCTGCAGTGGAACGAGTTCCTCAGCTCAAACACTTACAAGCTCATCTACTGCCCCGGCAAGGCAATGGGCCATGCAGATGCCCTCAGCCGCCTTCTGCTACCCGAGATGGACCCAGATCTGGCCCCAGCGCACCACATGATGCTTCTGGAGTCTCTACCGGAGCAGCCCCTCCACGCAGTGGAGGTTGCCAGGTCCACGGGCAGAGACCGCATCCTTGCATGAGTTTCAGACTGGGTGGGGAGGGGTTGGCCCACGGGCAAATTGGACACTAAATTCAGACCGTTTGTTTCCTGCCAGGAAGAACTCTCCTTACACAAAGAGTATATTCTTTGGGGCAGGAGGGTGGTGATCCCTCCCCCACTCCGGAAGCAAGTGCTTGAAGCCTTGCACAAGACACACCCGGGGATAGTGTGTATGAAAGCTCTGGTGCGGAGCTATGTATGGTGGCCAAGAGTGGATGAAGAGATAGAGGGGTGGGTTAGGAGGTGCCCGCCCTGCCAAGAGTCCCAGCCAAATCCGCCTGGCGCCCTCGTTCACTGCTGGGAATCCAATCGGGTGCCGTGGTCCTGGTCCTTGCGGGGCCATACCAGGGGCAAATATTCTTTATCTTGGTGGATGCTTACACAAAGTGACTGGAGGTCATCCCAGTTGCTTCCACCTCCACCGCGGCCACAGTCAGAGCCTTACGGAGGGTTTTTGCACCCACGGAATCCCTGACACCGTAGTGACGGACAACGGCACCACATTTACCTCCCGGGAGTTCCAGGAATTCCTGAATAGGTACCTCGTCCGCTACATACGGTCTGCTCCCTTTCACCCAGCCACTAACGGCCAAGCGGAGCGCATGGTTCGCACAACCAAGGAGGCCCTGGGTCACATAGTTCAAGAGGACTGGGACCACCGACTGTCCACCTTCCTGTTTGGGAACAGGATCAACCCCAACCCAGCTATGGCCGTAAGCCCTGCCGAGTTACTCATGGGCAGGCAGTTAACCACCCAGCTTGATAGGTTACACTCCGACTGGGCCCCGGACCTCTGCAGCTCCCCCAAGACCAGGGAGGCCACTAGCGGATTCTTTCTGGGGGATCCGGTCTATGCCAAGAACTTTGCGAGCAGGCCGGAGTGGATACCAGCTCGGGTGCTGCGGCTCACTAGGTCCCGCTCATACGAGGTCTCGTCGGAAGGGGGGCAGCTCGTCCACAGACACATAGACCAACTCCGCTGCCGCATCCTGCCAGAGGAACAGGGAGAGCACGAGGCCGCCGCAGGAAGCAACCCTGCTAAGCTCACCGGGTTCGCTGGCAGAGGAGCAGTACAGGGTAGGGGAAATACCTCCGCAGGCTCGAGACAACTCTCTGCCGTCTGCGGCCCAAAGCGGGAAACCAGCGGTTACAGAACCCCAGGCAACAGCCCTAGCTCCCCAGATCGAACCTCAGCGGTCACTCAGAGCAGCAACTGCCTGCTCATTTGAAAGACTATGTATCTTGAAGTAGGGGGGAGGAGTGTTGTGTCTGGCGTTCGTCCCGGAAAGTACAGCACAGCGCACTTGTGGGCAGTGCCTGGAAGGGACGAACACAGCCCTCCTATGACAATCAGTGGTGGGAAGTTTAAGTGGCCAGGATGGACCTAACCAGGAAGAAGGTTGTTCCAGGAAATGTATATTATGGGGGACCTGGCTGCGCCATGCTCTCTTTGTGATGTACTCTCTAATAAAGCATGTTGCCATCTGAACGTCTCCGACTTCAGTACATTACAGGGGTAGACCCAGGAGAGGGTGGGGTTTGGGGAGGGGAGGGGCCTCAGCATAGTACAATGCCATAGAGTCTACCTCTCCAAGCAGTCATTTTCTCCAGGGGAGCTGATCTCTGCCAGCTGGAGATCAGTTGTGTAAAAGCAGGAGATCTTCAGGCCCCACCAGGAGGTTGGCAACCTACCCCCCAAAGAAAGAGGACTGTCACTATGAAATTAAAGTACAGGCAGAGAGTATGCTGTAAAGCTTCTCGAGTTCAGGAAGCAGATGAACATGGAGACTGGAAAGCTGCCATCAAAAAGGTAAAGGTACTTCTGAATTCACCTCCATTGAGCCCTTGAGTGGAGAAATAAGGGGGGGGGAAGGCCCAACGAACAATATAGCGCAGATAAAATACCTGGGGGAGGGGGCCTGATAGCTGCCAACTGTTTGAGGCAAGGTTTACATTAATTATGAGGCTTTAGTCCCTAAATCCCCCTTCGAATTGACTCATCAGAGGGCACAAAGGCGGCGTTGGCGCAGTGGGTGGTGGGCGGTTCAAAATGAACTCATCAGTGTTCTCAGCCTGACTCAACGTTTCCCCTACTTCCCCCTGCCCCAAATCCTGGGGGGGAACACAAGATTTGGGGGGGGGGGGAGACATGCAGAAACCTTGGCTGTGTTGCCTGGAGATGTCATGGTAGGGTGGCCAAGAAGGGAGAAGGTTGCCAACTCTGGGTTGGGAAATTCCTTGAGTTTAGAGGGAAGGAAATTAAGGGAGTTTGGGGGAGAAACCTTAGTAAGGTACAATTAGGATTGCCAACCTCCAGGTGGTGGCTGGAGATCTCCTGCGATTATAACTGATCTCCACTCACATAGGATTGCCAGACTCCAGGTGGGGCTTGGATATCTCCCACTTTTACAACTGAACTTCAGCTGGAGAAAATGGCTGCTTTGAAGGGTGGACTCTATGGCATAGTGCCATGTTGAGGCCCCTCCCCTCCCCAAACCCTGCCTTCTCCCAGATCCACCCACAAAGTCTCTATGTATTTTCCAACACCTGATAACTCTAATCTCCAGGCAGCAGAGATAAATTCACCTAGAGAAAATGGCCCCTTTGGAAGATGGACTCTATGGCATTATAACCTATCCAAGTCTCTCCCTTCCCCAAACACCTCCCTCCTCATGCTCCACCTCCCAAATCTCCAGATATTTTCCAATCCCAAACTGGCAACCCTACTCCAGGCTGGAGAGAACAGCTCCCCTGGGGGAAAGGGTTGATTTGGAAGGTTGACTGAGGCTCTTCCCCTCTCCAAACCCTGCCTTCCCCAGGTCCCATGCCCCAGATCTCCAGGAGTTTCTCAACCTGGAGCTGGCAACCCTACTTATAATGCCATAGAGACCACCCTCCAAAGCAGCCATTTTCTCCAGGGGAACTGATCTGTGTGGTCTGGAAACGAATTGTAACTCTGAGACATCTCCAGCTCCCACCTGGAGGGTGGTAACCCTACCATTTGGTCCAGTGTTGGCCATATTAAGCATTTTAAAAGCATAGTCCTTCAGAAGTAACACATTCCCCAGTATCCCTAAAAGCACCTTTAGAGGACCATATCATAAAGGCTATATATAGGGCTGCCAACTTCTCATGAACACATGAAGCTGCCTTCTACTGAATCAGACCCTCGGTCCATCAAAGTCAGTATTGTCTACTCAGACTGGAAGCGGCTCTCCGGGGGTCTCAAGCTGAGGTTTTTCACGCCTATTTGCCTGGACCCTTTTCAGTTGGAGATGCCGGAGATTGAACCTGGGACCTTCTGCTTACCAAGCAGATGCTCTACCACTGAGCCACCGTCCCTTCTAGGTGTGATCTCCTAGAATTATCCTAGGCGCAGGCCTCAGATTCAGTGGGAGCTCACAGGAGCACAACTCCTGAACCTTTCTGAGAGTTCCGCCTCCTCCTTCCCACCTTGTCCATTGAATAGTAGGTGCAGCTGCATTACAATCCCTGGATGAGCTCCACCAGCTATTTTTCTACAAAATGACCCCTGCCTATGTGCAATGGCTGCTGGGGGGGGGGGACTCTATAGCATCACATCCTTGCTGAACTCCCTCCAGTCCCCAATCCCTGCCCTCCCCAGGCTCCATCCCCAAAATCTCCTGGTATTTCCTAACCCAGAGCTGAAAACCCTCTGTACCACCGACATTTTTTTTCCCAAACCCTTCTTCAGAACAAAGTACTGTTCATAAGAACATAAGAGAAGCCATGTGGGATCAGGCCAATGGCCCATCCAGTCCAACGCTCTGTGTCACACAGTGGCTAAAAAACCCAGGTCCATCAGTGGGGCCAGGACACTAGAAGCCCTCATACTGTTGCCCCTCCCAAGCACCAAGAATACAGAGCATCACTTGCCGCAGACAGAGAGTTCTAACAATACACTGTGTTCCTGTAAGATATAATTTTCTTACGGTCTCACATGTTCCTTATGTCAAAACCACTTTAGAGACAACCCTAGTGGCCTGGGGAGAGGAAATGAAATATTAAATCATTTTAAATCTTCACTGCAGTATAGGATGCACTTTGTATGTAGGTAAACAGTGCATTTCAAGTGTCCCAGAAACACTTGGCAGACATTAACTGAGTAATCAACTCTGCAAGAAAGCTCTGTCTTAATATCCCCATATTGCAGATGAGAAGACAGATCTTCTGTGCTGTTCTAAGTTCCCTAGGGTTGTCAGCCTCCAGGAAGAGCCTGGAGATCTCTCAGAATCAAAACAGCAGTTTTGGGGGTCCTCTCCACAGCAGACCAGTTGGCCAGTGAGGGAAACCCCTTTTAAACAGGGAGACGCCACCTAAACTGGGACATTGCACAATGACATCACTTCCAGTTGACATCATTGTGTTGGGGATGTTGTGCGATGTCCCCGCCCACTCCTGGAATGCCCCCAAATCCCCCTGCCAGATGGGCAAAGGACCTGGCAACCCTATCTCCAGACTACAGAGATTTGTTCCTCTGGAGAAAATGGCTGCTTTGGAGGGTGGGCTCTGGGGCATTATACGCTGCCAAAGTAGGGTTGCCAAGTCCGACTCAGGAAATTTTTGGGGACTTTGGGGGTGGAGCCAGAAGCAAGGTTGTGACAAGCACAATTGAACTCCCAAGGGAGTTCTGCCTGTTACATTTAAAGAGACCATGCTCCTTTAAATGCTTTCCCTCCATTGGAAATAATAGATGGGGGGAATCATAAAATTGGACCAACCCCCTGGTCCAATCTTTTTGAAACTTGTGGGGGGGGCGAGGTGAGGTTATGCTGAAAATTTGGTGCCTCTACCTCAAAAAGCAGCCCCCCAGAGCCCCAGATACCCATAAATTGATTCTCCATTATACCCTATGGGGACCAGTCTCCACAGGGTATAATGGAGTGCTCAGCAGACATCCCCCCCACACACACTTTCTGATAACCCTGAAGTGGGGGAAGGGCCTCCAAACTAGGAAATCCCCTGCCCCCAACTGGGGATTGGCAACCCTGACTGGGGTTAGGCAATTTAGATCAGGAAAATGGTGCAGGGGGGAAGGGTTCATCTTCTCCCCAGCATTGCAGCCCTGTTCCAGTTTGCCCTTCCTACTCGCTGCCACCATAGGGTGGGGTCCTGTTCTTATATGCCTTCTGGCCACCAAGTGAATTCAAAAGGAAGATGAGATTTGATTTGAATCAGGGACTTCCTAAGCCACTATACAACACCAATTGTTTTAAAAGCTTACCTTAAAAATATACATTTTTGCCCCCACCCCAGTTGAGCATATTTTTATGTTTCTCAAGTCAAACTCTTGGTTCCTTGCCAGGGCGAAACAGAGGGTACGTTTCTATCAGGGAGAACATTAGGGACAGTTAACACGCACGCACCCCACCCCAGTGTCATGGCTCTTGCTGTTCTTTAGGGCAACTCCAGCAGTGCAAGCTGTCTCCCAGCATCCTCTCTGCCTCGCCATCGAAAGAACAGTTAAATGTACCCATATTAGGCAGGGATTCCACAAATACTTCCCTTTCTGAAAGTCATTCCCCCACCACCACCACGCACACACTCATGCATCTCGAGTGGTTTTTAAAAAATGCACGGGCTGGAACAAGAAGATCTAGGAGGAGGACAGAAACACACATACCCCAATACCTTCTAGCAGATGTCATGCCAGTCTTAGGGGGAATTAGCAGTGCTCACGTAATGGTCCCCGTGCATTCTGCCCCACCTTTTTTTTACCAGCAATGCTGCCTTTTTAATTTGAAAAGTGCTTCGCAACCCTTATTGCATGCGTGTCCTCAGCAGAATGCAAAGGGTGGCAGATTGCTGAGATCTGGTATGGCACAGTGGCTGACACACTGAGCTATAATCTAGGAGGTTCCCTTGATCAAACCTTGCCCCCAAGATGCCCTTAGGAAAACTGCTCTGTCTTTAGGATCTGGGAAACCCAAGTCTGAATGCCCAGTCTGCTATGGGAGTGTCCTGGGAGACTTCAGGCCACTTGTGCACTCTCTTGGCCAAGCCTACCTCACAGGGCAGTTGTGAGGGTAAATGTGAGGGAGAAAGGACAATATTGTAAGCTACTTTGAGTCCCCATTGGGAAGGCAAGTGGAGTAGTAATATCTTCCAAATTATTTCATTTCCCATATTTTTATTTAGTTATTTATTATTTGAGCTTTTAGGCCACCCTTCCCTACATGCAGGGCTCAGGGTGGCTTACATCAAGATAAAACACCTTGTGGATGAAACATGTCAAAACAACTGCTGTAGACAAGAACCATGGCAAAAGCAACCAGTGTGTAGTGTATAATGCAGAAAATGTGAGAAACAGAATTTAGAATGTAAATGCTACAAAATAATCTGGATTTCTATAAGGCGGTTTCAGTTCTTGGAAAATCAGGCTCAAACATGAATGCAGAATCAGCCAACACACAGTCTGAGCCAATATAAAATAACATTAAAATACCAAATTCTAATTACGATGATTCAGATGGTGATAAATGAAACGACTCAATTTCTGAAGACAAGGAGGGCTGAGGAACCTGAGCACACCAGAGAGTTATTATCCCGTCACTTTCTTCAACTAAAGGCCTGGTGGAACATTTCGCCCTTACAGGCCCTGGAAAAAGGTAACCAATCCTGCAGGGGACAGATGTTCTCTGCCAGAGAATTCCACCAGGCAGGGGCCAGAGCCAAAAAGGCCCTGGCCCTGGTTGATGATAGCCGAATCTCTCTCAGGCCGGGGACCACCAGAAGATTTCTTGTACCTGATCTTAACATTCTATTGGGGGGCATATTGGGAGAGGGCGTATTGGGGGCATATACGGAGATAATAATATCAACTGACTGTAAAGATTATTATACATTGAAGCTTTTTTGAGCAGTGAAAATGCTATATAAATGCAAAGTATTATTAATGCGATCCTGGACATCAGAGGAGAAAGACCGGATTTAGGCTGCTGGGTCCTCATCAAATATTTATATACTTAACATTCATATACTTTTCCAGTGCAAAAATGAAATAATTAATACATTTGACAGTTGAAATGAAGGATGTCTGAAATAACCCAAATCTTATACCAATTATTACCAGCCTTGAGAGCCAATTTGGTGTAGTGGTTAAGAGAGGCAGACTCTAATCTGAAGAACCCCACTCCTCCACATGCAGCCAACTGAGTGACCTCGGGTTAGTTACAGTTCTTTCAGAGCTCTCAACCCCACCTACCTCACAGGGTATCTGTTGTTGGAAAGGAAGTGATGGAGACTGTAAGCCACTCTGTGACTCCAAGTAAAGGGTGGGGTATAAATGCATCTTCTTCTTCTTCCCTCTCCCTTATCTTTACAACCCCCCAGGGCTTTTATTGTAGCAGGAACTGCTTTGCATATTAGGCCACACACCCCTGATGTAGCCAGTCTTCCTGGAGCTTACAGTAGGCCCTGTACTAAGAGCCCTGTAAGCTCTTGGAGGATTGGCTACATTGGGGGGTATAGCCTACTATGCAAAGGAGTTCCTGCTACAAAAAAAGCTGGGCAATCCCACATTACATACTGCTGAAGGCAGCGCCCTAGCTTTTGTATCCAGTCACTCTGCAATGACCTGTCCTCCCAGTGATTTAAAAATCAATACGCTACCCTTGGTAAAAGAGCCAGTGAGGTGTGCTGCTCTGAGTAGGGCTGCCACATTGGGATGGTGGGGGGAACCTCCCCCTACATCGTCAGCGTGACGATGTCACCCGGACATCACGTCATCATGCCAGTGACATTGTGCAGCAGCCACTCTAGGCGTTTCTGGGAAAACTCTATAGTTTTCCCGGACGCTCTAGCCATTGGAGAGGGGAAACTTTATGGTACAAAAGGTACCATAGTTTTTACCTCCCAAATGGCTAGAGCGTCCAAGGAAACCACTGAGTTTTCCCAGAAACGCCTAGAGCGGCCACCACGCCACATCACCAGTGTGATGATGTCACTTCTGGGTTATGTCATGGTGTCATGCACGCACTTTGCACACATGCAAAATCCCCCACTGGAGAACGCTGGGGACTTGGCAACCCTAACTCTGAGTATTAAACTAGCATCTGGAAGAACCAGGTTTGAATTCTCACTCTGCCATGGAATATTGCTGGGTGCCAGTCATACACTCTTTCAGCCCTAATCTAACTCACAGGGTTGTTGTGAGGATAAAATAAAGGAGTGGAGAATATTCTAAGCTACTTAGGGTTCCCATTGGGGAGAAAGGCAGGGGATAAATGAAGTTAAAAATTCAACAGGGATGCCATGAATTTCACAGTGAACGTATCTACCAGTCTGCGATGATCAGATGTGAGCTAATCAAGGGGTCTGTTTGTCTCAGTACTTGCTCAGCACTCGGATGCCTGAGAAACATGTTTGTATCAGTCCCCCACCCCCCACAAAAAAAATTAAGAACGGAAGAATGTTCTTAATTTTTTGGGTTCAGAACAATGGTCCATGTAGTCCAGCATCCTGTCTCAAACAGTGGTCCTCTGAACGACCAACAACAGGGCACAGAGGCAAAGGCCTTCCCCGATAATCCTTCTGGGGTTCAAAGGCTTCGTGCCTCTGAATGTGGAGGTTCCTCTCAGTCATCATGGCTAGTAGCCATTCATAGACTTATTCTCCATCAATCTATCTAATTCTCTTTTAAAGCTGTTTATTGCTGTAGCCATCACTACAGCTGCTGGCTGCAAATTCCACGTTTTACTCACTCTGGCTGTTTCTGCACTAAGTGCTTGCTTCTCAGTTCCCGCAGGTTGATTTGCCTCGGGTCAGATATTTCCATTCCACACCACCGCCTTACCTCTGGTGTTTATTTCCAGTTCATCCACAGAATTGTTTTCTGCATTACCTTCATCCTGGATCATTCTCAGGTAATCCCCCCCCCCTCTGAAAAGTAGTATTTCCTTTTGTCCATCCTGAAACTATTGCACATCAATTCAGTGGATGCCCTCAAGTTCTAGTATTTTGAGAGAGGGAAAAAATTTCCCTTTGTCAACTCTCTCTGCCCCATGTATAATTTTATAAACTGCTATCATGTCACACACATCCCTTAGTCATCTCTTTTCTAAACTGAAAAGTCCCAGACACTTCAGTCTTTCCTTGTAAGGAAGGTGCTCCAACCCCCTAATCATCTTGGTTGCCCTCCTCTTTACTTTTTCCAGCTCTGCAATGTCTTTTTGGAGATACAGTGGCCAGAACTGTACGTAGTATTCCAAATGAAGCCACACCATGGGTATATACAGGGGCATTACAATGTCCACTTTATTCTCAATCCCTTTTCCTAATAATCCCTAAAACAGAGTTTGCCTTTTTCACCACAGCACCACATTCATAGAATGTGGTTATGATATACTTTAAAGTATTAAACAGTTATTATATACTTTAAACATAGAACCCAAACATTGGGTTGATGCTTTCATTGAGCTATCCATTATGATCCCAAGATCTTTTCCCCTCTCAGTCTCAGCAAGTTCAGACCCCCATTAGCCTATAGTTTTGTCCCAATGTGCATCATCTTACATTCTACATGTGAAAAAAAAGCTACCAACCCAGATAGCCTGAAATCCATTAAGACTGATCACTAAGGACTGCTTCCACGAACACAGAATGGTGGGATCTTTTTAAAAACAGAGCATTCATTTATGATTGATTTATTTGATCAGTGGCTGATTTAACTGCCTGGTATAGGAAAGTGTAGATGACTGGGGAAGGCAATGGCAAACCACCCCGCAAAAAGTCTGCCATGAAAACGTTGTGAAAGCAATGTCACCCCAGAGTTGAAAACGACTGGTGCTTGCACAGGGGACTACCTTTACCTTTTTTATAACAACTGTCAGCTAAGCAGAACTGTGGCTCATCAAATGTGTAAGTGAGTACACGCACACTCAAATGTTTAAGTGAGTACATGCACACTCAAAAAGCTGCGCTGACCTATTAGGAAGGAACAGGATGAAGCATTCTGCTGAACAGCCACAAACAGATTGATGAACAGACAAGAAGTCTGTCAAAAAACAGGTTCCCCTATCCACAACCAACAAACAGGATGCGAGCCAAACCAATGAACATTTGAGCATTCCTACTCAGTTATGATATACTTTAAACAATCTCATTGACCTACAGTATGTTCTCAACAAATCCAAAGAGATTTATGGAGCTGCTGAGTGTGAAACAGCAGGCTGCACATTGTGTGATGTTTATGTGTGCGCCCTTGACACATGTAGACTCAAGATGCATCATTTTCCCCACTTGGTGATTTAACTTTAGGAGGGCCAGGGGAGGGAGCTGAACTCAGAAGAGTGACAAGATGAGCAATTTGCACCATCAACACTTTAACAAAGCATCCTCCAAAAGGCAAAACCTAGAGACACTGATGTATTAAGAACAAGTATAGAAAAGCAGGTACAATTGTGGGCAGATAAAGATTTTCCTCCCTCCAACTATAGAATTTAGGACAGGGGTGAGCCACATAGAATAGACATCAGATGTTTGAGAGCCGCAAGACATGGAAGTCAGATGTTTGACAGCAGCATGGAAGGAAGGAAGGCAAATAGAAGGGGGAGGAGGAGAGAAAGAGGTGGAAAGAAAGCAACTTTAATTCTAAATGCACTCTCCAAGCTGCCAGTTGGCTTGACTTACAGAAGTGATTTAAAGAAAGAAATGCCTTCTCCAAGCTGGTTGTTGCAGGAGTGAGGGCTTTAAGAGCCACACAATATGTGTGAAAGAGCCACATGTGGCTTCTGAGCCACAGTTTGGCCACCCCTGATTTAGGATTTAGAGAACTGCCATCAGAGAAACAAACCCAGCACTGTGTTCTTACTCCAAGGAAGTTCTGGATGCAGATCATCTCGCAGCTGGGCATGTAAGTGTTATTATGGTCTACCAGCTACTGATAGGGGGTAGAAGAGGTATTAAAAAAGCCAGAACAAAACTGAAAGGAATAAAGAAATGGGGATGGGGGGGGAGTAAGAGCCAAACAGGTTCCACTGCCTGCCAACAAGCCTTCCGTATGTCAGCAAAACATGAACTACTTGCCCTGATCTCCTTGCATGCTTAGAAGAGGAGCGCCCACAGGGCGAACGTAATAAAATTAATCAGCACAGCCACCCATACGGGATCTGTTCAACAAGCCAGCAAACACAAAGCGGAGGCCAGGGTGCATTGGAACACATGGAGCTACCTTGTGCTGAACTGGACTCTATAGCTGACTCTGACTAGAAGCAGCATCTGGGACAGAGAGAGAAATTCTTTCTCCTCTTCCCAGTATTAGTAGTCTGGGGAAGTGAACGGCAGATTCAGGACAGGCTGGAGGAAGCGCTTCCTCAACTAAGGCATAATTAAAGGGTAGAATTCAGGGCCATAGAGATGTGGTGACTTGCTTAGATGGTTGGGGTTTTTTTTTAAGGATTGGACCAATTTGTAGATGTGACAAGATCAGTGCACAGCTGTTAGCCATGAAAGCTAAATGGAACCTCCATGTCCAGAGACACTGTACCTCTGGATATCAAATTCAGGGATCGGAGGCAAAGTCTGTTGCCTTCTTGCCCTGTTTCTGAGCTTCTAGAGCAGGGGTCCCCAACCCCCAGTCTGTGAACCGGTGCCGGTTTGCAGTCTGTTAACAACTGTGCCGTGAGTTATATAATTATCTCATTATATATCACAATGTAGTAATAATAACAACAAGAGACAACATTGGATTTATATCCTGCCCTCCACTCAACCTCAGAGTGGCTCACAATCTCCTTTACCCTCCTCCCCCACAACAGGCACCCTGTGAGGTGGGTGCGGCTGAGAGAGCTCTCACAGAAGCTGCCCTTTCAAGTACACCTCTGCGAGAGCTATGCCTGACCCAAGGCCATGCCAGCAGCTGCAAGTGGAGGAGTGGGGAATCAAACCTGGTTCTCCCTGATAAGAGTCTGCACACTTAACCACTACACCAAAATAAAGTGCACAACTGTATCATCCCGAAATCATCAAACCCCACCCCTCACCCCAAAGTCCTTGGAAAAACGGTCTTCCACAAAACCGGTCCCTGGTACCAAAAAGGTTGGGGACTGCTGTTCTAGAGTCATCTTAGTTGGCCATTGTCAGAAACAGAATGCTAGAATAAATGGACCGGGTCCAACTCAACAAGAATGTTCTTATGCTAAAATGATCAGCACTGTTCTGTTAGGTAATTGAAGGGTATGTGTGTGGGGGGGGAACTATTATGCTGCACCCATCTCAAGCGACAAGTCGCGGAAGATAATGTGAGAGGGTAGCAGCACCAGGCAGGGATTTGTCCCCTGTCAAGGGAGGTCCCATCATTCAGAGACGGAGAGTTTATCTCGCAAGACAAAAGTCCAACTTTCCATTCTAGACATTTCCTACTTAAAAGGACTTTGAAGAGGACCATTTGTACTTGACGCCATTGCCAGTTGGGATAAATAACCGTGGGCTAGATGGGCCAGGAAGTTCGCCTAGTTGTGGGTAATTTCATATGTTCAATGGGTGTTAAGATTCCATCTGCTTTCACTCGCTGGAATGTCAACAGTGACAAAACTCAGGAAGCATCTGACACTCAGCCAGCTCCGGAAGATAGCATCAACACAGAATGCAAGACACGGCAGCATCTCTCCTGGGCATGCAACTCTGAGGTTGGTTCCCTCATGGGAACATTCCAGCACGGCAGGGAAGACGCTTCCCTTGGGAGGGAGCATGTCCCAGCAGAGGAGTGGGGGGAAACGCAGAGTAACACCCCACACGCTGGAAACTCCAGAAAAATTTGCAATGAAAAACCCCTTCAGGGAAGATGATCTGGAACCTTCATGGCAAGTATTCCTTTCCCACCCTGTCCTAAGGGCACTGGGCATGATTGCAGTGTGTTCTTATCTCATGTTATCCCTGCAAGGTAGGTCAGGCTAAGTGACGTGGCTAAGGCCACCCAGGGAGCACTGAAATCAGTTAGGGAGGGCAACAGAAATCGGTCTCGTCTCTTGTAGCCTGAGTCCCCAGACAGATAGCTCTATCGCTTCGAGCCTGAGTCCCCAGACAGAGGCAGGGCATCCTCCTCCTCTTCCTCCAGGTAACTTGTGAAGAAAATTGCTTCAGGTTGCTCAAGAAAGAAAGCCAAGCTACATGTAGAAGGGGAAGGAAAGGTGTCTTGCAGGCAGAAACAGAGATGTGAGCCTCTGTCTCCCACCAGCTCCTCTGCATCAGCTGTCAGAATGTCTGGGAGACACAGCCACTAGTTCAGGACTGCTTTGAAAACCTAGACTGCATTACAGAGAAGGTTTCACAGTGTCACAAAAGACTTCTGCCTTCTTCACATCTTAATCAAATCCCTGGGACTGGAATGGTCTATTTGCTTTCTAGGATACGTACAACTGTAAAATCGGGATAGTCCAGTACCAACCAACATGACAACACACTATCCTTAGATAAAGCGGTTCTCCATCCAAAGTAAGTGGTAATCCCAGGGGTTGTAAAACAATAACTGATTCTAAGCATGAGCAGAGTGCCTTTTGACCACTGAATAAAAACCTGAAACTGCTAAATTCTTCCTTTCAGAAGAAGACGACGACTGCAGATGTATACCTTGCCCTAGAGACTCAGAGCGGCTTACAATCTCCTATAGCTTCTCCCCACACAACAGATACCCTGTGAGGTGGGCGGGGCTGAGAGGGCTCTCACAGCAGCTGCCCTTTCAAGGACAACCTCTGCCAGAGCTATGGCTGACCCAAGGCCATTCCAGCAGCTGTAAGTGGAGGAGTGGAGAATCAAACTCGGTTCTCCCAGATAAGAGTCAGTGGACTGAACCACTTCACCAAAGTGATAGCAATAAAGCTTTTCTCTGACTTACTGGAATGACTAAATTTGATGGTTAAGTACATGCAGTGAGCCTTTGACCATGAAAGTTTCATTTATCTTGGCTAATAAGAACACCAGAAGAGCCCTTATGGATTAGACTCAAGGACTGCTTAGTTCAGCATCCTGTATCTAACATTGATCAGCAAAGTACCAGAGAAACTGAAGTTGGTGATTGGTACCTAGCATCTAACGTTCTGAGATATACTGACTCTGAACCTGAAGGTTTCATTTAGATCTCAAAGCCAGTAAACATAAAAGCCCTACCAAAGGTCCATCAAGTCCAGCTTCTGATATCCCATGCTGGTCAGCCAGATTCCCCTGGGAAGCATGGGCAACAACCTTCATCTTATTAAAGCCCAAGTACCTGACATTCACAGGTATATTGCCTCTGAATCTGAAGGCTCTATTTAGCTATCACGGCTAACAGCTGTCAAAAGAACCTTTCTCTTCCATGAATCCCTTTCCTTAGCCAGCTAAACCAGTGGTTACCATTCATATCTCTTAGCTGTGAATTCCATGAGTTATTTATTTATGTAAAAAAAATTAGAAATGGAGCAAAAGAAAATCAGACATGATATCTCCGATGTGAGCCAGCATGGTGTAGTAGTTAAGAGTGTTGGACTAGGATCTGGGTGACCCAGATTTGAATCCTCACTCTGCAGTGGAAGCTCAGTGGGTGACCTTGAGCCAGTCTCAGCACAAATTACCTCACAGGGTTATTACGAGACTAAAATTAAGAAGGCGAGAATGTCGTAAGTCACATGGGGTCTCCATTGGGGAGAAAAGTGAGGTATAGTGAAGTAAGTAAACAAAAAGTACAAAATAGTGCCGTAAATACAACAAATTGATAATACGGTGCACACCCAGAGGATAGACTGCAGGCTTTATAAAAGCGCCTTTCTGAACCATTTCATTATACTCTTGCCCATTTACCTTTATAAAACTGCCCACCTGTTAATTAGGTTAATGATGGGTTGTGTGAAAAAGTATACTCTGGTCTATTCTACTGCTTGGCTTGTCTGCTCAGTATAAGCAAAAAAGAGGGGGAGATCCATGGGAAAGAGAGCTAGATTAAAAAAAAACCCCTGTGAATGTTTCACTAAACACCAATCTTACATAGTCTGATGTAAGACTATGTAAGACTGGTGTTTAGTGAAACATTCAGTTATTTTTGTATCTGGTTTGTCTATTCTACGGGGGAGGTATATTTTAAGGGAAGGTATTTGTGAATTTCCTGCATTGTGCAGGGGGTTGGACAAGATGACCCTGGAAGTCCCTTCCAACTCTATGATTCTACTGCCCCACAATTCTATTAGTGATTTTTATTAGCTGCCTCCCATCCCCACTTCTAGCACTACAAGAGGCACAAAGAGAAGACAGAGACCTCTCCTTTTTGAAACCAAACACTGCTGTGCTCGCAGCCCACAGTGTTAAATGGCTGTGTGCTATGATCCAAAAGCCAGAGGGGCTGCAGGGCACACTTTTCTCTGTTGACGTTTCATGCCTTGCACGGTTGCAACGCACAACACATGCGTGCCAAAACCTGAATGAAGCAACTGCCTGTCAGCAAGAAGCAAGCTGTGCCCCCAAAAGCAGACCCTCTCCTAGTCTTTTGCTCTTGATACTGCTCGTTCTTCTTCTCTCTTATTCCCGTACTAAATTTTCAATTGTATGTTCCTTGGGGCGGGGATCTGTCCTTTTTAAAAATGCTTTGTTACTTTGTAAAACACTGTATGTTTTTCAAGTTGCTAGGCCATGAATAACGACAATGCTAATAATATCAACAAGCGTTAGGACTGGCCCAGATCTTTCTGGACTTGGGCGATGCTATCGCTTGGGGCAGTGACATCAGTTGCTCTGTCAACGGCTCATTGACAGAGCCTGACCAGGAATGTCATCACTACATCACCGCCTGCCAACAAAGCCCTTCTGCTGTTTATAGAGACCAAACAGAAAAGCAAATCCGACAAGATGTAGAAGATCTCCGAGGGCCTCAGCTAATGCATGTCTATGTATTTGCAAAACAGCCGTGGGGATGGACACATGAAGTTGCCTTATTCTGAATCAGACCCTCAGTCCATGAAGGTCAGTGTTGTCTACGCAGACTGGCAGCGGCTCTCCAGGTCTTTCACAGCACCTACTGCCAGATCCTTCTAACTGGAGATATTGAGGATTGAACCTGGGACGTTCTATATGCCAGGCAGATGCTCTACCGCTGAGCCACAGCCCCTTCCCATGTGCACTGCCCGAGGGGAGATGAATAGGATCAGGGCCTCTGGAGTAGATCTAAGTTATTGCTCCTCCTTATGGCATTTTCACAATATAGATTGCCTTCTAACATTATTGTGGTGTAAATATTTTATTTATTTTAGAAAACCTGCACATTGGCTCTCAATAGTCCTGCTCGACCCAGCTAATGATAAAACAATTAAAAAAAAAACAGGTTCAAACATGACAAAAGAGTAAACCCATTATTCCTGCTGGCAAAACAATCATCCAGTCATGCAGTCATAAAACCCCTATTCAGGAAAAGCAGCATAAAATGGTACAATAGGAGCTGTAGATCAATGGTAGTTTTGCATGCAGAAGGTCCTGCGTTCAAGCCCTAGCATCAGCATTTAAAAGGCTCACTGTAGTTGGTGAGGTGAAAGATCAGAGTAAGGCAGTTTCATATGCTCTTCTGTTATACAGCACAACTTGTAGGGATGCCAGCCTCCAGGTGGGACCTGGGGAACCCCCAGAATTAGAGCTCATCTCCAGATTACAGAAATCAGTTCTCTCAGAGAAAATGGTTGGTTTGGAGGGCGGACTCTATGGAATTGTACCCTGCTGGAGTCCCTGTCCTCCCCAGGCTCCATCCATCCTCCAACTGGGACCTGGAGTCCCCTGGAATTACAGCTCATCTCCAGATTACAGAGATCAGTTGCCCTGGAGAAAATGGATGTTTTGAAGGGAGGATTCCATGGCATTGTACCCCACTGAGATCCCTGCACCGCACCCCCCCCCTCAAGGCTGTGTCCCCAAATCTCCAGGAGTTTTCTAACCTGGAGCTGGACACCCTTCCCCCCCATCCCCTGCCAGTGGTCGGAGGGACCTGGCAAACCTACAAGTCATAAAAATAATAGGCCATGTTGATATTGGCTTAAATGTTTAAAAAAGCACAGAAACTTTATGCAATATCCCGGGTCCTCCATGTTTCCTAGTTAAGGGGAAAACACTCTTTAAACAAATTACAATGATCTGACTCCAACAGTAACCAGAGAAAGAAAAGTTACTTGTAGAAATAGAAGTGCATCTTTCATGACATATTCATGTAGGTATATTTAATTTATTGTGAACAGATTAACTTTGAAAAGGTTAACTTGCTACAGCTCCAAAGGTAAGACAGGGAAGAAGAGGGGTCCTGTGTAAGATGAAACTGAAGGCAAGCAAGGGCCAAAGAGGCTCAGCATCTAATTGATCAGAGGGTGGGGCCAACTGTCAAGTGTACCTGAGTGCAAGAATTATTTTAACCCTTTCCCTCCCAGATTCTCTTGCATGCAGAGTTACACTATCCAGCAGCTGATGTATTTAAATGAGCAACACACACGCTCCAAAGTGCAATGTGAGAGAGAAACTTTAGAAATGGGGACTAAGGACCAGATTTGTGTTTCTTGGCTCCCTTGCAGGAGGGCCACAGTTTACAGCTGAAGCATCAGCTTTGCAGCTAAAGGATCCCAGGTTCAATTCCAGACACCGACCTTTGTGTCCTTGTTCAGCAGAGGACAGAATATCCAGTTCCAACAGGCCTTTGATATCTGGCCGGGAGAGGACTGCCACCACACATCCTTATAGAGCTACTATGTGATCACCATCAGAAAAGAAGAACGTGCTTATATTGCAGTGGTACAGCACCACGTAATGGTTTTAAATTGTAACTATATTTTATTAGTTTTAACTTGTAAACGTGAATGTTGTTAGCCGCCCTGAGTCCGCTTGTGGAGAGGGCGGGATAGAAATTTAAAGTAAATAAAAATAAAAAAATAAAAACATTTTATGAGGCAACCTTTAATGGCATGAGGAAGTCATAACTGTAAGCGCCTCAGGTCAGAGTCCTCACTGAATCTGACTTCTGATGCAGGTTTAGCATTGAAACAGCCTTGGCTGCCTTTGTGGATGACTTTCATTGGAAAACAGACAAAAGGAAGTTAGTCCTTTTCAGATGTTATAATCATACATGCTGAAGCTTACCAGCCGTGCATAATGGGAGTGTGTACTATATATATGATCGCCATGTTGTGTGAACAGAGGCAATGTGTCTACTTATCGTGTATGTACACACACTACTGTATCCTTCGGGATTCAAGCATGTCTGTGCAACGTCGCAACTATGTATATGTATAGAATCACAGGTAGTGCATGTTGCTCTTATGTGTGGATGATAAGCTGGTGGTACAAGTGATTTTAAATTCTGAAAATGATGCTTATCTCTTTTGATTCTTCTAGACCTCTCAGTAGGTTCTGATACCATTGGCTGGAGAATCTGGATCCGTGTGTCAAGGTAGGACTGGCAAATACCATGCAGTGGGGCTGATTCCCAAGTAAATGTGCACAGGATTGTGATTTTAATCCATTGTCAATTTTTGCATTTGCCTGATTATTAATAGATACGTTTTATTAAGGGTTGGGTATGAGCCACCTTGAGTGACAAAAGAGATGGTACACAACTGATTTAAATAAAATAAATGTACTTGCTACATCTCAGAGAACAACATAAGCCCAAACAAACAAAAACAGACACGTCTCTGCCCTCAAGGAGACTGCAGTCTAAATTTTATGGAATCAACAATAAGGCATGAAGGACACAATTGAGGAAATATGATTCTGACTTTTGTAGAATACACAGTTCATAAATTATACCAGAAGACCAAAAGAGATGAGCCCCAAAAGAAGGTGGCCCTATCCTTCATTATTGCCTATGGAAGGAAGGCTTTTAAAAAGTGTGTGCTCCTTTTAAAAGTGATGGCCAGAACTCCTTTGGAGTTCAATTATGCTTGTCACACCCTTGTTCCTGGCTCCACCCCCAATGTCTCCTGGCTCCCCAGATATTTCTTGAATTGGACTTGGCAACCTTACACACATCTGATGTGAAGTTACCATGTATAAGGTGCATCATGCCTCGCTCAGGACTGAAATGGCCTTGGATAGGAAGCACAACCTCCCCTGAGACCGTTGCCCCATCAAGACTTTTCCTGGTAGCATTAATAGCCAATCCTTGCCTGAGGTGGAGAGCGAACGCAGATAAGCAACAGCTGGAATGAGATTGGGATGTTTCAAACACCTCTCTACGTTCAGCTGGGAAAGGCTGAAGGGCGTTGAAACAGTTCCTCGCTGAACATGATGTAGCATTTTTCTGGCTATTCACTGTGGCGAGTGGGTACACATCTCCGAAGGGCCCGGCGGGCAACCACACTGCCTCCTTTCCCTCTAGTGCCAGGCCTTTGCCAAGGATGCCAGTGAGTGGATGGAGCCGTTGGCATGAAAACGCAATCGTTCCCGCCCTTCCTCACATGGGGCAGGATCTGTGGCCACATGGGCCCACCCCTGGCCAAGCCTTCCCCCACCTTCCCCTAGTGCTTCCCTTTTACAGAAGGCCTCAGTCAGCAGCCCTGGTGAAGAAGAGGCAGTAGGAGGAGCCCGTTCCGGCTTCCCCTCTAGCCAGATATTGCATGTGGTTAGAGAAAGGATGTGTCTGGACACATACAATAGGCTGCTGGAGAAACTGAGACGAGCGAGGGAGAGATAGAGAAAAAAAGGATTCAGGGTGGAGACGGAGGAGAAAACAAAGGTGATCCGGAGCCTCCTCTCCACTCCCCCATCCATCGTTCTTGGTAAAGAGGAGCGGAGGCAGAGAACAGGGCTTGGCTCAGGGGAGGAGAACAATCTGACAGTCAACCGGCACCTCCATCGGCATCAGGTGCATGCAGTTTATACCTTGAATGGTTTGAGTACGGGCTAGAACAGGGGTGGCCAAACTTGCTTAACATGATAGCCACACAGAATAAATGTCAGATGTAGGTAGGTAGGCAGGAAGGAAGGAACGAAGGAAGGAGGTGGAAATAAAGCAACTTTAAATGCATTCTCCAAGCTGCCAACTGGCTTGGCTTGGAGAAGTGATTTAAAGAGACAACGCCTTCCCCAAGCTGGCCAACAGGTGGTGGGGGCTTCAAGAGCCACACAATATGTATGAAAGAGCCACATGTGGCTCCTGAGCTAGAATCTAACTGAAAAGGTCACTCCATCCAACAATGATCACAAAGGCTCTGCCACTGTCTCTTTGGATATACCTAGTCAAGTTCCTCAAGGCAGGTTTTGCCATCTGAAGACAGAACTCAGATTAACCTTTTATCTGGCATTTTTCCTGCCAGGCCAGAGACAACAGCCCCCCCCCCCCCCCCGCTTTTTGAGACACAAAAGTCTTGTAACTTTTAACACACTGTCTTTGATTTTGGGGGCTGTTAATGTAAACCTTTTGAGGAGGAATTCCCCCTGGCTGTACTGCTCAAGGGCAGGAGTGCTTATGAAGCGCCTCCAAAAGCGGCAGAGGAGGGTTGACAGACCTTCTAGGAGGGCTGCCGGCTGTTCCTTTAGGCTTTAAATATTTTATTCAATTTTGAAAGAAGAAAAGGTGGAGGGGAAATGGGAGTAAAATAAAGCATTGCTATTACAAATCTGCATTATTCAATAATATATCAATCATACAAAACCATTCCAAGTTATTTTTTTCTCTAATAGGAAGTCTTAACATAATCGTTTATAGTTCAGTTAACATATTCTTATCTTAAAATATCAAGCTGTCAAAAAATTCCAAGTTACATAGTACTAAGATGTAAAACACATAATTATCACAACATGTCCAACCACATATAAAAAGGACTGCATTATTTCTTGCAATGGCCTCTCCTTCAAAAGGAATGAAAGTTTATCCAGTTCTACTATTTCTGATATTTTTCCAATTAGTTCTTGGAATTTCAGAAAGTTTTCAGTTCTTTGCTAATAAAATTCTTGCCGCAGTGATAATGTGTATCATCAAATGTCTTGTTTCCTTCGGGTATTCTCTTGGTAAAATATTTAGTAAAAATAGTTCTGGTTTAAATTGTGCCCTACCATTTTATAAACAGCCAGGTCTCCATTGCAGTGAGACCAATCACAGTCAGCACATGACTCCTTTTGAAAATTTATACTGGCAAATCTGAAAACAGGATATATCTGTCACAGAGCTCAGAGGCACTGTGTGAAATTGACCAGCAATATGTCCAGGGCTGACCCAGAGCATAACCGTGGAACTCACTGACACAGGATGTGGTGATAATAATCCATTTACATGGCTTTTTAAAAACAAAATGGATGGTTATTATTATCCATTATTTACATAGCATGTGTGTTCAAAAGTGCAGCTAAATTTTGAAATTGCTGGGCAATCTGTAGATTGCTTGTTTCTCTGAAGAAACAGACTGCTGTTTTTCTCCTAAAGGGCTCATGAGAAATGATGTAAGTTTCACAAAACTTATTTCATGGACTTAGGGCTCTTTTTTGAGCAGGAACACACAGGAATGCAGTTCCGGCTGCCTTGACATCAGGGAGTGTGGCCTAATATGCAAATAAACTCCTGCAGGGGTTTTTCTACCAAAAAAAGGCCATGCACAGACTTATTTAGGCTTTTGAGATTCAGTTCTTGACACTGGTTGTAAGCACAATTTAGGGTTATGTCAACTTAATCTTTAAAATGGGCAACTAAGAGAGAGAGAGAGAGTTTTAAGACTGCATAATGAGTAAGTGGCTAAAGCAGGAGTGGCCAAACTTGCTTAACGTAAGAGCCACATAGAATAAACGTCAGATGTTTGAGAGCCACAAGATATCAGTCTCAGATGTTTGAGAAGGAAGGGAGGGAGGGAGGAAGGAAGTGAAGGGAGGGAGAGGTGGAAAGAAAGCAACTTTTAGAAAGCCAGCTAACAGGTTGGTGAGGGCTTCAAGAGCCACACAATATGTGTGAAAGAGCCACATGTGGCTCCCAAGCCACAGTTTGGCCAACCCTGGGCTAAAGCAAAGCTTGTACCACTTCTGGCCACTATGCTACATTCAAGTGGAACCTCCAATTGCAGACACAGTATACCACAATAGCAGAAGGCAAACAATAGCAGAAGGCAAACTCAATCCTTCTGTGCTGTGGGTTTCCAAGGAGCAGGGGTGGAATTCTAGCAGGAGCTCCTTTGCATATTAGGCCACACTCCCCTGATGTAGCCAATCCTCCAAGAGCTTACAAAAAAGAGCCTTGTAAGCTCCAAGAGGATTGGCTACATCAGGGCATGTGGCCTAATATGCAAAGGAGCTCCTGCTAGAATTCCACCCCTGCCAAGGAGCATCTGGGTAGCAACAGCAGGAGACAGTGTTACAAAAAGAAGAGTTAAACTTTAGATCTGGGGTTATTCATGAGGACTGGCACCTTCCTTAAATGCCAAGGTCAAACTAGTTCCTCCTTTCATGTCTCCTTTAAATGGCTTGCAGGATGCCTGCTTCGATGCAAAGCGCAGGCCTGCCTGAGTCAGCTCCAGCTCCCCTCACACGCCTGGGAGCCAGCTCATTAGTGCAGAGAAGGCACAATTGCATGGAAGCACGCACCCAAACGAGGCTCATTTATCACTTGGCCTTCCGGTTGGAGGAGCATTGCTACACTCGATCGTTATCTCCCAGTGGCGGCGTCATGATTATTGCAGCGTTTCCTTAAACCCTTATATGGTGCCCTTGCAAGAATCCCAGACGAAGTCGACATTCCGAAGAATCCCATGAAGAAATTCGCAGACTGCACGGGCCTGGTCGAACCCCCTCAATCCACAAAGAATGACTTATTCCACCCTGACCTGGATATCCCAGGCAAGCCCAATCTCATCAGCAGCTAAGCAGAGTCAATGCTGGCAAGTACTTGGATGGGAGGCCTCCTTGGAATACCAGAGCTGGAAGGCAGGGGCAGGCTTTACCTAGCTACCTTTCTGAATATCCTCCAGGACCCTGCAGGAATCACCAGAGGCCACCATGAATTCCAGGCATGGGGGCACAAGTACACAAAAAGATGCAAAAAAAGTCCCAATTTTTTAAAAAAGTGACTTGTTCCCACAGAACTCAATGAGACTTTACTTATTTACAACATTTTCTCGCCACCTTTCCACCCAACTCAGGGCCCTTGAGGTGGCAAATATTCCAAACATTCGAGCAGCATTTAAAATACAAATATGTATGTAAAATATTCCGAACGATTTCAAAATATGTAAACACACAGGTACGCCATCAGGGAGGAGGGCTAATAAGAATTAGTGAGGGAATGCCATGACTGGCAGAAGACAGGGAGACAGGGATACAGATGTGTTAGTAAACAACGCTTGGCAGATTCAAGTCTAAATCCAGCATCCCGTTTCCTGAAGCAGGGTACAAAAAATGGCATCCCTTTCCATTGTCAGTCCCTAGTGACAACTAATATTTAAAGGTACACTGCTTCTGAACCTACAGGTTCCATTTAGCTTTCATGGCCAATAAGAACGGCCTTGCTGAATTCAGCATCAATGCATGCACTTTTTAAAATATTTGTTTTACTTCATTTATACCTCACCTTTCTCCTCAATGGGAAACCCAAGCCGCTTACATCATTCTCCCCTCCTAATTTAATCCTCACAACAACCCTGTGAGGTAGGTTAGGCTGAAGGTGTATGACTGGTTCAAGGTCACCTGGCGAGCTTCCATGGCTGAGCAGGGATTCAAACCTGGCTCGCCGAGATCCTTGTCTATCACTCTGACCACAACAACACAATGGCTCTCTGACTTTTCTCCCCAGCTGGGACTCAGAGTGGCTTAGAATATCTTTCTACATTCCTTCATTTTCTCACAACAACAGACCTGTAAGGTGAGTCAGGCAAAGACTTATGACAGGTTCAAGATAATCCAGTGAGTTTCCATGGCAGAAATGGGAATCAAACCCTGGCCTCCCAGAATCCCAACACTCTATCTACTACGCCACAGAGCTCAAAAGCAGGGAATGAAGGTATCCCTCTCCCCTGTCCATGGCAAGAACTGCTCTGATTCTGGTGGCTCCACTTAGCCATCATGATTAATAAAAGCTCTTTTTTTTGCCTGAGCAGATCAAGGGTTCATAAAATCCAGCAACAGCGGTCACCTAGATCAGGGGTATCAAACTCATTTATTATGAGGGCCAAATCTGACATAAATGAGACCTTGTTGGGCCAGGCCATATTGGGCCGGGTCAGGTCATATTGGACTAGGCCATGTGTGTACTTATTTAAAATTAGATAGCGGAGACACAAACTTTATAAAGGACACAGACAAACACAATTAAAGATTTTTTTAAAAAAAACCTTAAAATATGATTAAAACATTAGCACTCGTTGGTCTTAAAGGTGCTTTCTTTATATCTCTCCCATGGGATCCAGGAAACTGGGCAGAGGAAGCTCTGGCTCTTTCTTTCTTTCTCCAGGGGACCAGGAGGGGGAGGAGCCTCAGCCAGGAAGAGAGGCTTGGCTCAGTAGCTCTGCTGTGCGATTGAGAGAGCCTGGCAAAGCAAGCTATCCCTCCTCCCTTTCCTCCCCAAGGGAGAAGCCTCAGCCAATGGAGAAAATAGAGGCTTTGCTCTGTAGTTCCTGTGTGATTTAGCAAGCCTGACAATGCAAGCTGTGATGCAGAAGGAAGCAAGAGAGAGAGAGAAGGAAGCAGATGACAGCCAGTTGCTCAGGGGCCTGATAGGGGGCCCCGGACTGCACATTTGACACCCATGACCTAGATGTTTCTGGTAACGCAAAACAAGGGCAGATAGGCACCACAAAGAGAAAGCCCCTGTTTGTCCCTGGCATATTGTATTCAGAGGTGGACTTCCTTTGGATTTGGAGGTTTCATTTAGCTAATAGCAAAGACCTAGGAATGCCTCACTGCATCACAGCTGATCCCCATTTAAATCCCACATCCTGTTCCCTAAAGTAAGCAGCCAGGATTCTCTAGCAAGCTTCATAAGCAGGACTCAATGTTTATGGATCCTCAAGCAGCTGGAATTCAGGGGCAGACAGCTACTGAATAGGGAAACTCCTTTTTGTCATTGTGACAAAGAATTTTCAGCTGACCCACCTGCTGAAATCAAGACTCATTTGCCCCTTTGGTTTCAATGGAGTAGAAGCATGTCTACCCTTCCCAATATCAGGGTCTTTGCACTTCCAGAAGTGGGTAATGGAAAGCAAAGATTTGGGGGCTGGACTTTTGTATTCTGTAGAAATACATGCCAGCAGGAAGCTCTTTAAGGGTAGCAGAAGCCACTTTGCTTCCCCATTTCTGAGCCAGCGGGCTCCACAGAGCTCCCTTGCTGTCAAAGACAAAATATAAATGAAAAGCTTCTTCCCTCACTGAAGAATCCATTGGTTTGGTTGTTTTCTGCATCCCTATTGATGTTTCTCCATCATGCCCAAAGGATATGCCATCAGGGCAATGGCCTAATAGTCATTACAAGAAGTAATTACAGCCAACTTGCCACAATCAAATGTATGTGTGTCAAGTGGCTTATGGTGAGACTCTAGCTGTGGTATATTTAGTGTGTGTGTGTTTGTGTATGCAGGGCTTTTTTTTTAAGAGAAAGCCCAGCAGGAACTCATTTGCATATTAGGCCACACACCCTGATGCCAAGCCAGCCAGAAATGTGTTCCTGTGCGTTCCTGCTCCCAAAAAGCCATGTATGTACAGGGCTTTTTTGGTAGGAAAAAGCCCAGCAGGAACTAATTTGCATCTTAGGCCACACCCTGTGATGTCACCACTGTTTAACATAGGGCTTTTTTGTAGAAAAAGCCCAGCAGGAACTCATTTGCATATTAGGCCACACTTCCTGATGCCCAGCCAGCAGGAACTGCATCTGTGTGCGTTCCTGCTCAAAAAAAGCCCTGTGTGTGTATGTGTGTATGTATGTAATGGAGCAGTCTGCTCCTCTCCTAATATCTGTGAGATTTAGTTTGGTCCTATTGGGTGGAGCTCTTCTTTCAGTTTCCAGCTTTGTATGTTAGCTGAAGATGTTGGTTGTTGGTCTCCTTGCAAATAAACAGCTGACATTTTGAGCCTGCTTGTCTCTGCTTAATGGACCCGAGAATGGGTGCCTGAGTGAGTACTCTTAACCTGGGAATCCTCAGCTAAAGGTGACCATCGCATCAGCAAGGGGCTTTCCAGGCAAGGGAGAAGCAGAGGTAGTTTGCCATTGCTTTCCTCTGCAGTCTTCCCTGGTGGTCTCCCCTCCAAAAGCTGACCCTACTTAGCTTCCCAGATCTGACCAGGGCGGGCTGAACTATACTACCTTCCCTCCACAATTAAATACTCAAAGGTAATGTTGCCATCATGGGAGTGTTCTCTCTGCCCCCCCTCCCCCCACCACTACCACTAAGGCTGCTGATTTTGGGACCCATGCTACATTTCCCTGGCAAGTGATTCCAGGAGCAATAGGGCACAAGTCTCTACTGGGCAACATGCCCATTGCTGAAGATGCAGAGAGTTGCCACCCTGTTTAATGAGAAGCTGGTCCCCAGGGAACAAGCCCAGCGAACCGGCTAGGCAGGAGAGAGTCACCTGCAACCAAGGCTGGGAGGAGGAGGAGGAGCAGGAGGAAATTGCACCTCACTTGCCAAACGACTTTCGCCTCACCTACAGAATCTTGCCCCAGCTCTACCACAGGATACGAAGTCACACAGCCGGGCCTCGTGCACGACCCATCCACTCTGACGCTCCCCATTTCCGGCCCCTGTAATGCATCATGAACCTTTTCCTACCACGAGATTGCTACCGTTATCATTCCTCAGGGCTCAGCTCTCTCCCTGGCAATAAAACAAAGAGGAGCATCGTGGCGCTTGAAAGACTAGCAGACATATTCAGGCATAAGCGAAAACCCTGTTTCATCAGAAGCATCCAATGAAACTTCCAACAGCGGAAATATATACTTGACGGGGTGGAGAAGGAAACTCAATCCCGAGATTAAGTGTGCGTGTGAGAGGACAGAGGCACCTGAACTCTAGTGCATATGCACATAAATATGCATGCATCAATATTAATGCATTCCACACTGCACCTTACATCTGCATTTTGCGTGGATGGATGCACCCAAACTCTAGCACATTTTTTAAAATAAATATTTTTATGTTTTATTGACTCTTGTACAATTGACCATTACAACATATGAATGTTGGAATTACAAATAACCCTTCCCCCCCCAACCCTCCCCATCTTCTCTTAGTCTTTCCCCGTCAGCCAAGGGCACAACTCTAGCACATATGCACATAAATACATGTGCGTCAACATTAAGGTATACCGAAATTAGGAAAGGAAAGGTCCCCTGTGCAAGCACCAGCCATTTCCGACTCTGGGGTGACGTTGCTTTCACAACATTTTCACAGTAGACTTTTTACGGGGTTGTTTGCCATTGCCTTCCCCAGTCATCTACACTTTCCCCCCAGCAAGCTGGGTACTCATTTTACCGACCTCAGAAGGATGGAAGGCTGAGTCAACCTTGGGCCAGCTACCTGAATCCAGCTTCCGCCAGAATCGAACTCAGGTCGTGAGCAGAGAGTTCAGACCACAGTACTGCTGCTTTACCACTCTGTGCCACGGGGCTGAAATTAAGATGCCCTAAATCTCTATGTGAGTGGACAGATGTGCCTGAACTCAAGTTTTTATTTTATTTCTCTTTCCTTCATTTATAGTCATCTTGGCTCGTTTGGACTCAAGGAGTATTACACAGAGTAAGTCAATACCATCAACAGGATTGGCTTTCAATAAGCAACGCAATAGGATTAGGGCAGTAGAACCAACCAGAAATCCAAAACCAGAACTGAAGCAAAGCATGAGTCTTAACATGACACATTAAAAGATGCAAAAACTACATAGCAGGATCCTAGTTTTGGAAAACGAAACCCAACAGTTCCTAATAATTTCTCTTAAGCAACTTTGCGAATCATTTAGTACAGTGCCACTCTATTGCCAGTGCAGAAAAGCTCTCTTGAATAATTCAGTCTTGCATAAATGCATGCACATTAACATGAAAGTGTCACAGTGCGCAGCTAGCCATTTCACACCAGGCTGCACAACTGTGAACCGCTGATAGGACAATTTTGTTTTTCTAGCATAGCTTGAACTGAAAGAACAGTCACTCTTTTGGCTTTTTAATCCGCATAAACCAGGCTATGGCAGACAAATGAGCCCAATGTGCATGTGCAAGAGGTGGGAAAGAGCATTCCCACAACTTGTAATAGCAAAGAAGATGACCTCTGCAAAGGGAACCTTGACATAAGAATCGGAGAAAGATAGTCATGTCCTGTTCTTCACCTCTGACACACTGGAGGGTACAATAGGGACACATTCGTGTGTAACACCCAAGAACCGGGATTTTTTAAGTTCCCCCCTCCCGCCCTGCATGCTGTGGAAGACTCCTTTCCGCCTGCTGTACACTGTACAGACTTGCTCTACAGTAGCCTTACCTGAGCCTGCTTCTAAAACAGGGTGTGTAAAGTAAACTGACCCTAACCGCTTCCTTGTAAAAAAAATAAAGAGAAAAAAGCACAAGTGCTTAATGGAATATTTAATCTCACAATGCATCTGGTCATGTTTATTATCGAACACACTCAGCAACTTTTAGAGAGAGGAATGGCGAAGAAGCAGTGCGCTCTGGCACAGCTGCGGTTCTGTGCTCGTGCTCTGCTCCAGAGTTAAGAAGATGCACTTGCTCCTGTTCAGAGATCTCACTTGTAGATACCCTGGGATGGAGGCGCTGAGAGTGACGATGATATTAGATTTATATCCCGCCCTACACTCTGAATCTCAGAGTCTCAGAGCGGTTACAATCTCCTTTACCTTCCCCCCCGCCACACACACACACAATAGACATCCTACGAGGTAGGTGGGACTGAGAGAACTTTTACAGCAGCTGCCCTTTCAAGGCCAACTCCTGTGAAAGCTATGGCTGATCCAAGGCCATTCCAGCAGGTGCAAGTGGAGGAGTAGGGAATCAAACCTAGTTCTCCAAGATAAGAGTCCACACATTTAACCACTACACCAAACTGGCTCTTCAGTGGAAGAGTTATGCCAACCAAATATGGACAAGGGCCAGAAAATACACAGGTGGCCACACTCGACATTCAAAATCAGATTCATCTTTCCAAAAAGACTCAGCATGAGGCTCCCAGTGGTTAGGGTTGCCAACCTCTGGGGGGAGGGGGGAGATCTCCCAGAAGTGCAATTGATCTGTAGACTACAGAGATCAATTCCCCTGAAGGAAAGGACAGCTCTGGAGAATGGACTCTATGGCATCACATCCCTGCTGAGTTCTCTCTCCTCCCTAAACTCCACCCTCCCCTTGCTCTGCCTCCAAGCCTCCAGGAATTTCCTGTCCTGAAGTTAGCAACCCTACACCGGGTGCTGTTTCACCACCAATCTACCTTTGCTTTGTAAAAAGCTTTATAATCTGCCAAGAAGTCCCTGTTGTTCCCATTTAACAGAAAAGGGAACTAAAGCAAAGAAAAGGAGGGATTAAGAGTTGATTCAAGTAATACATTATGTTGGAGATTGGTGCTTAGATTTCCTGGGGTGTTGTTTAGCTTTACAATGTGGCCATGTAGGGGGGAGGCACAATATGGATTGGAGTTGTGATGCATGTATTTTCAAGTTTTGATACTTGCAAATGTGCAATAACAAATGCAGTAAACCCGGGTGTCCAAAACTACAGATGTCAAAACGCTGATCACCCATACTGAGAGGATGGCTCACATCATGCTCTCTCATCTGCTGTATTGATTATCCTGCACTTTCTCCAAGGATCTCAATACAGCATGCATGGCTCTTCCTTACTCACTTTATCCTCACAAGAATCCTCTGTGAAGCAGCTTAAACTGAGATAGTGTGAGGGGCCCAAGGTCACCCAGTGAGCTTAATAGTTAAACATTAAACATTGAGTGGGAATTTGAACATGGGACTCCCAGGTATCACTCTCAAACTATTAAATTACAAGGGCTGCTCCAGCTGCTTTTAACACTGGGAGGGGAGAAATTCCCGCCCCCCCAGTACTATGGCCCCTACCTGTATTAACCTGAACCTACATGTCTAGGGTTGCTAGGTCTGTGTTGGAAAATACCTAGAGATTTTGGGGGTGGATCTGGGAGAGGGTGGGGTTTGGGGAGGGGAGGGGCCTCAGCATGGTGTAATGCCATAGAGTCGACCCTTCAAAGCAGCCATTTTCACCAGGGGAGCTGATCTCTGCCAGCTGGAGATCAGTTGTAAAAGCGGGAGATCTCCAGGTCCTACCTGCAGGCTGGCATCCTTAATTACCTGGTCTTCCTTGTTGGTCTCTCATTCAAGTACTGAGCGTGACCCTGCTTACATTCCAAGCTGTGATAAAAAGCTAGTCTTTCTTCTAAGGTGCTTTAAATACACATTTTTTTTCCCTAAATAAGTATGATTGTGATAACGCTGTCCTTGAGAGCCAGTTTGGTGTAGTGGTTAAATGTGAGGACTCTTATCTGGGAGAACAGGGTTTGATTCCCCGCTCCTCCCCAGCAGCTGCTGGAATGGCCTTGGGTCAGCCATAGCTCTCGCAGAGTGTCTTTGAAAGGGCAGCTTCGATGGGGGCGGAGCATCACTGAGCAATGGTGGACGTGTTTTAGAACAGCTCCTCCACCTTCCCAACAAAATCTGGGCCCTATAGCCAAGTCGCAGGCTCTGAATTCACTCCCAGATGGGAAAATCCTTAAAAACAAAAGTGAAGGCTAAAGAAACTCCAAAAACAAAAGCGAAGGCAGCTTCAGAGACATCGCCGTCGGTAAGAAATTTCTTTTCCCCAAATCTCTCTCCGGGCCTAGAAGATCAGTCTGTGCTGACAGAGCTTAATATGGCACCAGGGCAAAACTCACCCGTTACTGCCCAGCTAAATAATGAAGAAAGGGCAGCTTCTGGGAAAGCTCTCTCAGCCCCACCCACTTCACAGGGTGTCTGTTGTTGGAGAGGAAGGTAAAGGAGATTGTGAGCCACTCTGAGATTGAGATTCGGAGTTGAGGGCAGGATACAAATCCAATATCATCTTCTTCTTCTAGGAGCCAGAGTGAGTTGTACCTTACTGGGTTGGAAATGGCTGCTGGCGGGAGGGGAAGGAGGGAAGATCTGTGATCGTTGCTTTGGATTCAACCCTTTGTTTATACGGTGGCAAACTCAGGAATGCTGCTGCTGGGTAACGTATTTCACAGGAAGTGGACATGCCCAAGTGACAGAACATATGCTTGGCATGCAGGAGGTCCTGGATTCAACCCTTGACGTCTCCTCTAAACAATCTTCGCGTCTGCTGTCAGTAAGCAGAAGCAAGTCTGAGTAAGGTCTCACTCAGGGTAAGGCAAAACAAAATTTGAGTCCAGTGGCACCTTTAAGACCAACAAAGGTTTATTCAAGGTATAAGCTTTCATGTGCATGCACACTTCAGATGCCTTTCTTCTGTGTAAGGCAGATTTGTAGGTTTTAGATGGCCTAGAAAGCCCATGAGTAAGCTGCGACTCTAAATCCAGATCATCCACATCTGGTATTTTCATATATGAGACTTTAAAGCAGTTCTCGCTTTGAAAGTCTAGACTCATTCACATGACAAACAGGGTGGGGACAGGGCTCAGTGATAGAGCCTCTGCTTTGCTCAGAGAAGGTCCCAGGTTCAATCCAGTACATCCCCAATCAAGAAGACCAAGGAGAAGGTGATGTGAAAGATTTTTTTTAATCTGAGACCCAGGAGGGCAGCTTCCGGTCAGTGCAGACAATCCTGATCTTAACAGAACGATAGTCTGACTCAGCACAAGGCAGGGTCACGTGTTCAAATGCTTCCCTTCCTCTTCCTGCTTCACCCAACAATGATCAAAATCACATAAACAACACAGGTGAGGCTCAATGCTGATTAAGCACACAAAAAACGTTTCAAGACCAGCATCACAGTTGCCAGAGCACCCTCTAGATACAGCCGCTAGTATCTTCTTTTTTTTTTATGGTTGCCAGCTTTGGGTTGGGAAATACCTGGAGATTCTGGGGTGGAGTCTGGGGAGGAACCTCAGCAGGGAAATGCTGCCATGAAGTCCACCTTCCAAAGCAGCCATTTTCTCCAGGGGAACTGATCTTGGTCATCTGGAGATCAACTGTAATAATGGGAAGTCTTCAGGACAAGCAGTGCCTGTACGTTGGCAACCCTAGACAAACCTGCAGTGTCTTAAGGCCAATTAACACATTATAAAAATCCCCTTGTCCCCCACATGTCTGGTAGACACAGGGACCAATTTCCCACTCGCCTTACGCTGCTCTCATGCTCCTCTTCTCAGCGGGGCTTCCATCCGATTTCACACTATCTGCCCTGGGGCTGTAACTAGCTTTGGCTTTTTCACGTGGCAAACACAAACTGGTTTTTAGAGGTTTCTGTTTGCTGCACAAAAAAAGCCAGAGCTAGTTGCAGCCCCGGGGCAGATAGTGTGAAATCAGACGGAAGCCCCACTAAGAAGAGGAACGTGAGAGCAGTGTAAGGCGAGTGGGAAATTAGTCAGGGTGTCTGGAAGTTCAGGGCTCAGAACTCAATTCTAAGGGACAGACATGGGCCCATTTCAGATCTGAACTGCAGTACACAGGTGGCAGGAATTTAAGCATCCCCCCCCCCCATACTGTTTTCCTGATGAGATGTAAGGGAGCCACCGTTTGACCTGCTAGGGACGTTTACAAATAGCCATCAGTACATATAACTTCCTCCAGTGCAGCAAATAATGTTTTCCCCTGCAGATTTTAAGTCTGTAAAAACAGTAACAGGGCAGAGGCTGAAGTTCCATTTCCTCCAGGGTTGCCAGGTCTGTGCTGGAAAATACCTGGAGACTTTAGGGGTGGATCTGGGTGAGGGTGGGGTTTGGGGAGGGGAGAGGCCTCAGCATGGTACAATGCCATAGAGCAGGGGTGGCCAACGGTAGATCTCCAGATGTTTTTTGCCTACAACTCCCATCAGCCCCAGCCATTGGCCATGCTGGCTGGGGCTGATGGGAGTTGTAGGCAAAAAAAACATCTGGAGAGCTACCATTGGCCACCCCTGCCATAGAGTCCACCCTTCAAAGCAGCCATTTTCTCCAGGGAAACAGATCTCTGCCAGCTAGAAATCAGTTGTAAAAGCAGGCGATCTCCAGGCCCCACCTGGAGGCTGGCAACCCTAGTTCCCTTTCCCCACATGCTGCTGTCCCAGTCTGAATTGGGCCCACATGCACCTGGGAATTAAATTCCAAGTGGGGCTGCCAACTGCCAGGTGGTGGTTGGAGATCTCCTGGGATTGTAACTCAACACTGGGTGACAGAAATCAGCAGCCATGTTTCCCAGGTGAACTGATTTCTGCCACCTGGAAAAACTGACTGCTTATATCATATGCCAATGAAGCCCCTCCCCTCTCCAAACCCCACCCTCCTCAGTCTCCACCCCTCTCCAGGCACTTTCCAACTCAGAGCTAGCAACCCTACCCAGCACCTATGCAACTGACAGGACCTGCGGTGACTTTGTGGGTGTGGTTGCCAACTCTGGGTTTCAAAATACCTGGGGATTTGGGGGTGGAGCCTGGGAATGGCAGCGTTTAGGAAAGGGAGGGATCATCTCAGCAAGGTATAATGCCATACAGTCCACCTTCCAAAGTGGCCTTTTCCTCCAGGGGGACTGATCCCTCTCGGCTGGATATCAGTTCTAATTCCAGGAGATCACCAGGCCCCACCTGGAGGCCAGGAACCCTGTTTGTGTGGAGGGGGGCGGGCGGCTTGTAACTTTTGAATTTAACCTGAGACTCTTGAAATTCCTAGAAAGGATATTCACTCAGTTAAGAGGATCAAATGGTTTGTTTTCTTTGTGAAAGATGGTCATGACTAGCAGATATTCCTGTCTTGAGCTCAAGTCCTATTCCTAATGTACTACATTGACTGACCCACCCGTTCCAGCATAATTCCAGTACAGTGCCAACGGGATACTGGCCTCCATTTGCAACCAACCAGCTTTTCTCCAAGTATGAAAAGTGGCACCCACTACTAAACTCAGCGAAGCTTTAGGGACCCCTCTTGAAAAGCGACTCCAGGCTACCGCCCAGTCCATAACACAAGAATTTCACAATAGTTAACACTTGGACAAGTTTCTGGGTTTTTGCATACATACTATTTATACATCTATAACATTAATTAGCAACAGGCTATATTTAGCGGTCCTTTCATGCTCTGCGAGAATGCAAACCCAAATTTCCCATCAAGCTTTCCCAGCTACCCTGTTCCTTTTCCATCCTGCAAGAGAAATGCAACCAAGGCTTTCTTTGTAGAAAAAACCCAGCAAGAACTCATTTACATACTAGGCCACACCCTCAGACACCAAACCAGCCGGAACTGCATTCCTATGCGTTCCTGCTCAAACAAAGCCCCGAATGCAACCCTCTCTGGGGGCCAGGCCCATTGCTCGAGAACCACTGTCTTCAGATACTCCATTCAAAAAATATAACACACATTTCATGTTCTAACCCTGCTTTGATGCAAACTAATACAATCACACCTAAAATTTGCCACTGATGTTCTCCACCAGAAATAGATGTACATATCAGGCCCTGCCTACAGACTCCATTGGGGTCACCAGGCCTCTGGGTCTAACCAAAAAGCTTTTCTTCTTTCCAGGATATCCAGAAAATGCAATCACACCTCAGGGAGAGCAGCCAGAGTCACTGAGGCAGGTGATTTTTTTTCTGCTTGGCTTGAGAGCTGTTCGTTCTAGGCAACCTGTCCATCAGGGTCCATCAAAGTCGCCAACTCCCAGTTGACGCCTGGAGTTTTCCTGGAACTACAACTGATCTTCAGACAGCAGAGATCAGTGCTCCCAGAGAAAGCAACAGCTTCAAAGGGCAGATGCCACGGTATACCGTGAATTCTAGGTGAAATCCCTCACCAAATTCTCCCTCCCAAGGCACCACCCCCAAATCTCCAGGAATTTCCTAGGCCAGAGGTGGCAGCCGTAGGCTACAGTCCTGAGTAGGATTGCCAAGTCCAATTCAAGAAATATCTGGGGACTTTGGGGGTGGAGCCAGGAGACTTTGGGGGTGCAATCAGGAGACATCGGGGGTGGAGCCAGGAGCAAGGTTGTGACAAGCATAATTGAACTCCAAAGGGAGTTCTAGTAGTCACATTTAAAGGGACTGCACATCTTTTTAAATGCCTTTTCTCCATTAGAAATAATAAAGGATAGGGACACCTTCTTTAGGGGCTCATAGAATTGGACCCCCTGGTCTAAATGTTTTCAAATTTGGGGGATCTTTTGAGGAGAGGCATCAGATATTACGCTGCAAATTTAGTGCCTCTACCTCAAAACACAGCCCTTCCAGTACCCCAGATATCCACAGATCAATTCACCATTATACAGTATGGGAACTGGTCTCCATAGCGAACAATGGAGTGCCAAGCAGACATTTCCCCTCACCCCTGCTTTCTGATGACCCTGAAATGGGGGAGGGCCTCCAAACTGGGGGAACCCCTGTCCCCACCTGGGAATTGGCAACTCTAGTTCTGAGCCATCAAGCACAGGTGATCTGCACAGCCTCTTCCATTGTGGACCACTAAGTTCCAATCGTCTCCCACCAGTGTCCTCCCACCACCACCCCATCTCTGTCAAGTAACCTTTCTGATCTCCTGAGTGTCAGGATCTGAGGCCCTGGAAAACTGGCAGCCCTAGACTCCACGGACTCTTTCAACCCCGCAGCCTTTCCCAAACTGGTCTCTGTGACTCACTGCTGTGTTTGGGGCCCTCAAGTAATCATGGAAGGCATAAACCCCGAGTCAGCATCTCTTGCAAGGCTGCAGCGCTTTTTTGTTTTTACATCTCCATGCATAACCAGCTGAGTCACTTTGCCACTGCTGGAGGGAGGGAAAGCAAAGTCGATCTCTGCCAGATCTAGACTTGGGAGTCCGGTCAGCAGGTCCACAACGCTCAAAACACTTTTTCTGACCCAAGAAAACCATTTTTTCCTAATCCCAGACTGGGGAAACCAGTTGTGATTACTCAGGGGGAGGCGGAGTGTTCCACAAGTGGGTTGCCAACTTACTCTTTTCTTGGCCCTGGGACTGCTCCTATGTCTTTGACAGTTACCGGATCAGCAGAAATTAAACAGCTGAAGCTTTTCCTAACCAATGAGGAAAAGCCTCTCCAGGCTAACTTTTGCCTTCCAAGAGGCTATGAAAGATACAAGAATAACCGTACTCTGCACATGCACAGAAGCACTCTTCACATGTTCTTTACTCTTCTCAGAGTGGGGCTGGGCATTATGCAATAACCCAAATACTTCTAAACTTTTTCTGCATCTTATAAGTGCCACTGGCGACAGCTCCAAATGATGCCTTACTTAGGTCAGTAACTCCCCTTCCTTAACGTACGTTTCTCTCTCTCTCTCCTGGGTTCTGAACTCGAGAATGTTGGAAATATGAGTTTCTATAATGTACAAGCAAAAAAATCACAGCTTCAGCCGATACATAATGCCAATACACAAACAGTCCGTACAGAGAATGAGAGAGAGACCACAGAACGGCATAAGCAATCCGAACAATGTCCTGACGCAAGCTTGGCATTCAAACCCAAGACTACCTGGTGTGTGGGAGGCAAAATAAATGCAAGTGTTGTGAAAGACAGAACATAAAATGGCATTTTCCCAGCTGACAGTCTCCTTCCTTCATTGCAAAAAAAGTTTGCTTCTTACAAACTGATCCCCCCCCCCCCCCCGCCCAGAAGATGCTTCATCCCCAACTCCAAAATTAAGACATTTTTTGAGAGCAGCAGAGAGCAATACTGGCTTCCCAAATAGAAGTAAAAGCTTGCCGGGGACTGAGGATTATCATTTGTAGCAAAGGATTATTTTTGCATGGGGTTGAAATGGCATCCCACTTGTCTCTCTACATCCAGCAGCATTGCCAACTTTCCCCCCTGATCCCACACCTCTGCTTTTTAATGGCAAACATTTATCTTCTCGTATTGACTCATCTGCAAGCCAGGTCAGACTCTGAATGCAGTGGGTGAGGATGCTGTATAGGCCCTGGAGTGAGGGGCAAAGAGTTGGCAACTGGTTCCAAATGTCCATGTATTCTTCATCTTCCCTTCCAGCAAAGGGAAGAAGAAAGAGAACCAACTTAAGGCACCAAGCTTGCCTTCACAAAGAGGCAAGAAACAGGGTGGGGCGCCTCTTTTCCCAAGAGATGTTTAGAAACATCAGAGACATTCAAGAGATCTTGACCCTCCAAACTCCTGTCTCATCCACCAAGACACCCCCAAGCATCTTTGTCTGAAGCCCATCTTCTCAGAAGTATCTGGCATTCAGAAACCAGCCACATCTAGCAAAGACTCTTTAGCCTAAAAAACACATCAAAAATATGGGGGCAACACACAGGTCTTCTAAGAACATCTTCCCACCTTTCCCACCAGGTATTCGAAGAATGGGTGGGTGGGCCTGGAACGAAACTCCAGGAGAGCTTTTTCCCATCCCAACACATCTCACCAAAGTGAAGAAGAGATTAGGCAAAACTATCATTACCCAATTATTCGTTAAGTCGGTCTCTGGGGAAAAAAGTACGTAGCTACCAAACAGGTTCTCTCTTCTGGGTAAGAAGAGGGGCTGAAAACTGTACGTGTGTGGCGATGTATGGGAAGCGGAGCCGATGGGGGAAAACAAATCAAGATCAAAATGGATCACTGACTTACCGGACACGGCTAACAAGAAGAAGATAAGCTGCCCAACCATGCTGCCGGGGGTGGGGTAGGTGGGATCCAGATGTTCAACTGCTGCAACTGTCAAAATGCTTTTCTGTCCTGCAGACTTTGTAACCAAAGTGACCCACCGGGTCAAGGCCAAGAACTTCTGCCCAGTAGCTCAGTCTTCTCTTCCCACAGCAAAGCTGTCCGGGGAGTTAAGGAAATACAGCGAGCTGTTGACATTCAGATTTGGGGGTTTTTTCATGCCAGATGAAGGAAGGGGAAAGGAGCCTTCATCCTCCTCGGTGACAGTTGACCTTTCTGCCGCTTCTGGGAAATGGGTCTTTTCCTGCCGTTGTGGGGGGGGGCTTCTCTCTCTTTTGGCGTCAGTGTTGCGGCTTGCGCTTGGCAGTGCTGAGCAATCGCTCTGTTTTGAAACTCCACAACCTGTTCTCCACACATTGCCAGAGGGAGGGGAATGAAGAGAGGTAATGAAAAAAAAATTAACCTGTTTTGCAAGTTTAAACAGGTGTTTCTCAACAAGGCGGGGGGGGGGGGAGAGAGGAGGTTTCGTTTATAGAAGGAGTTCATAGAGGGTGCTGAAGTGTTCACACCAGCAGCTTGGCTGAACGGAATCTCGCAGGCCAGTCCTCGAGGGTCAGATTTTGGGGTCCTCCCAAAAGAAACAGGGATATGGCTGAAGGGAACAGTGGCATCCCAGAGACTCTTTAGAACTGGACATCTGTTGCTCAGCCCTCAATGAAGTTCATTAAAACACAGCTGACTCCACCCAAGAGCCTTTTCTGCATTATAGATCTTTATTTTCGTGCAATAAACTGACAACGTTGGGCTGACTCGTGGCTCTGGATCCAAAAGAGAATTTCTGCTGAAGTGACAACGGTGTAATATTTCCCCAGAGTTCAAACCACAGCTATTTCATGGCTAAGAACTTGCTATTCTTCCTAAGCCAAAACACGGCATCCATTACCATTGTAAGCATCCTGTGGAATTTTTTTTTTGTACCATGGTTTTATTTCCTGTTTTATTTATGTTGTTGGATTTCCCTGTGGTTTTTTTTTTAAAATGAGACTGGTTCAGTGAAAAAGTGACCCAGACACTGACTCTGTAGTAAAACGATCAATTATGGATTTGATTGTGCGTGTAATATTAGCAACAGTACTATTTTATCACTATTATCAAACTCCACAAATTATTGGAAAGAAAAATAGAGCCAGGGCTTTTTTTGTAGCAGGAGATCCTTTGCATATTAGGCCACACACCCCTGATGTAGTCAATCGTCCAAGAGCTTACAGGGCTGTTAGTATAGGGCCTACTGTAAGCTTCAGGAAGATTGGCTACATCAGGGGTGTGTGGCCTCATATGCAAAGGAGTTCCTGCTACAAAAAAACTGAATCTCCTGCTTTTACAACTGATATATAAACCAGTGGCCCCTAATCTTGTTAGCACTAGGGACTGGTTTTGTGGAAGACCATTTCTCCATGGACCGGTGGGGGTGGGGGTGCTGGGGGTTTTGCTGGCTCAGGCTGCCCCCATGCCTACACCCCATCCCTGCCCATCATGGGGGTCTTTAAATGATGGGTAGGCAAAGGTCACTGTCACACTGTCCCTTCCGCCTGCCTGGGACCTGGGCAAATGAAGGAGGTAGTGCTTCGGAGTGAGGCTGCGCTGCCTCTTTCTTCCATCTCATACCCTGGCGAGCGAAAGGGGCAGAGCTAGGGTTGCTAAGTCCAATTCAAGAAATACCTGGGGACTTTGGGGGCGGAGCCAGGAGACTTTGGGGGTAGAGCCAGGGGACACTGGGGATGGAGCCAGGAACAAGGATGTGACAAGCATAATTGAATTCCAAGAGAGTTCTGCCCATCATATTTAAAGGGACAGCACACCTTTTTAAATGCCTTTCTTTCATAGGAAATAATGGGGAAAAGACAGGGGCACCATCATTTGGGGCTCACAGAATTGGACCCCCTGGTCTAATCATTTTGAAACTTGGGGAGTATTTTGGGGAGAGGCACTAGATGCTATACTAAAAATTTGGTGCCTCTATCTCAAAAAATAGCCCCCAGAGCCCCCAATACCCGTGGGTCAATTCCCCATTATTCCCTATGGGAATCGTTCTCCATAGGAAATAATAGAGTGCCCAGTAGACATTTCCCTCCCCACCCCATGCTTTCTAAAGCAGGGGGAGGGCCTCCAAACCAGGGAATCCCCTGCCCCCTCCCTCTCTCACACACACAAATACTTACTGGGTCTTGTTCCTGCAGAACCTTACTTGCTCTGAAAACGAAAGCAAAACTAACAGAGGGGCCCTTCTCTGAGGAAAGTGTTACTGACCTTTTCCCATGAAGTCCTTCCTGTTTCCTGCTTCCTGCTCAGCCTTAAATCAATCAATCAATCATTTTATTTATATCCCGCCCTCCCCACCGAAGCAGGCTCAGGGCAGCTAACAACATTAGATCAATGCATTGTTATACAATAATGTTTAAAAACAATAACTGATTTAACAATTTAATTAAAATTCTAAAATTAATAAATTAATAAAATTAACATCCTGGTGCTATTTCAACAGATGGTAAAATTACTTAAGCAGTCTCTCTCTTTTAATCGGTGAAGGCCATCTCGAAAAGGATGGTCTTGCAGGCCCTGCGAAACTGTTCAAAGTCCTGCAGGGCCCGCATTTCTTCCGGGAGCTGGTTCCATAGGTGTGGAACCACAACAGAGAAGGCCCGCGTGCGGGTACTCTGTAGTTTTACCTCTTTCGGCCCGGGGATGGTCAGCAGGTTCTTCCCTGTTGACCTCTGGGGTTCATATGGGGAAAGACGGTCCCTCAGGTAGGCAGGTCCTCGGCCATATAGGGCTTTAAAGGTGATAACCAGCACTTTGTAACGAATCCGGTATGTAACTGGCAACCAGTGCAGCCCGCGCAGCCCTGGCTGTATGTGCTCCCATTTTGGGAGCCCCAATAGCAGCCTAGCCGCCACATTCTGCACCAGATGCAGCTTCCGGGTTCGGCACAGAGGCAGCCCCATGTAGAGGGCATTACAGTAATCCAATCTCGGGGTGACCGTTGCATGAATCACTGTTGCCAGGTCCTGACGCTCTAGGAAGGGGGCCAACTGCCTTGCCCGCCTCAAATGAAAAAAGACTGACTTAGCAGTGGCTGCTATCTGGGCCTCCATTGATAGTGAAGGCTCCAGTAGGAATCCCAAGCTCCTGACCCGGTGCGCCGCCCGTCAAAAACTGGGAGAGATATTTCCCTCCCCAGAGCGCCCCGACCCACGCAAAGGACTTCTGTCTCCGCTGGATTCAGCTTCAACTCACTCAGCCTTAACGAAGTTGCCACAGCCTGCAGTGCCAGGTCCAAATTCCCTGGGGCGCAGCCAGGCCGGCCATCCATTAGCAGATAGAGCTGGGTGTCATCCGCATACTGGTGACACCCAAGCCCATGCCTCCGGGCAATCTGGGCAAGGGGGCGCATATAGATATTAAATAGCATTGGTGAGAGGACTGCTCCCTGAGGCACCCCACAATCTAGTGTGCGCCTCTGGGACAGCTCACCCCCAATTGCCACCCTTTGTCCCCGATCCTCGAGGAAGGAGGAGAGCCATTGTAAAGCCAACCCCCTAACCCCTACGTCGGCGAGGCAGCGGGTCAGTAGCCGATGGTCGACTGTGTCGAACGCGGCCGACAGATCTAACAGCATCAGCACCGCCACACCACCTCGATCCAGATGCCACTGGAGGTCATCCGCCAAGGCGACCAGCACTGTCTCCGTCCCATGACCTGGACGAAAGCCAGACTGGCAAGGGTCTAGGACGGAAGCGTCATCCAGGAAACCCTGCAGATGCAACGCCACTAGGGTTGCCAAGTCCAATTCAAGAAATATCTGGGGACTTTGGGGGTGGAGCCAGGAGACACTGGGGGCAGAGCCAGGAGCAAGGGTGTGACAAGCATAATTGAACTCCAAGGGAGTTCTGGCCATCACATTTAAAGGGACAGCACACCTTTTAGAATGCCTTCCTTCCATAGAAAATAATGAAGGATAGGGGCACCTTCTTTTGGGGCTCATAGAATTGGACCCCCTGGTCCAATGTTTTTGAAACTTGGGAGGTATTTTGGGGAGAGGCACTAGATGCTATACTGAAAATTTGGCGCCTCTACCTCAAAAAACAGCCCCCCCAGAGCCCCTGACACCCATGGATCAATTCCCCATCATTCCCTATGGGAATCGTTCCTGGAGGTGCATAATGGCTATGGGGGTGGAGCTTCCCCCGCCGGCCAGCTGGCTGGGGGAGGGGGGAAGCCTGTAAAACCAGGGGATCCCCAGCTGGGACCTGGGGATTGGGAAGCCTAAACGCCACTGCCCTCTCAATAATTTTACCTAAAAACGGTAAATTAGAGACCGGTCGGTACACATTTTAAAAACGGAAAGGCACACATTTTAAAAACGAACCTGTTTGCAGGTTTCTAAACCTGCAGGAGCTCTAAAACTACATGGTGACTGTGGGGGCGGGGCTTTCCCCGCCGGCCAGCTGGCTGGGGGGGAAGCCTGTAAAAATGGGGGATCCCCCGCTGGGACCTGGGGATTGGGAAGCCTAGGCAGTGCAGTGCCTCTGCCTCACTCTGCGGCCTGGTTGCTTACAGGCCACGGACCAGTACCGGTTCACAGGTTGCATACCCCTGCTCCAGACAACCAAGATCAGTTCCTCTGGAGAAAATGGCTGCTTTTGAGGGTGGATGCTATGGTATTGCACCCTGCTAAAGTCCCTCCCCTCCTCAAACTCTCCCCTCCCCAAGCTTCTCCAAATCTCCAGGTATTTTCCAACCCAAAGCTGGCAGCCCTATAAAACTTAGCAGGTGCAAGAAAACAGCAAACTATTCACTACCAACTTTGCAGTCCCTGGGCTTAGCTCTTCCTCAAGGCATTAAATGAAAAAGCAGAAATTGGTTGCTAAGCCCCTCCCCCCCAAAAAACATTATGGGAACAAATTCAAACATTTCCAGAGAAGTGGAGGGAGGGGGCGGGTGTCAGCACCAGAGGCTGATTTGGGATTGCTATCTCCAGGTAGGAAATTAATGGAGATGTATTATTATTTATTTCATTCTATTTGGTAGGCAGGGCCAGCTTGCCCACTAGGCTCTCCCCCTCCTGGTGCCCACGACAAATGCCTAATTTTGCCTCTCCCTTCCCTTCCGCCGTACCACGCTCCGCCCCCCTGCACAATCAGAGGAGCGCGCCATGACAAGGATCGACCCTACTGGCTTCGAGGTGGTCAGCATCTGAGTGTTCTTTGAAGAGAGATCTGGAGGAGGCTTCGCTCCCCCCTCACTTCCGGTTCCGGAAAGGAGGGGGGAAAAACCTTCTCCAGTGAATCAGCTCCCTGTGGAATCAGCTCCCTTTGTTACCTTTCCGTAGGGCCTGTAAGACGGAGCTGTTCCGCCAGGCATTTGGTTGAGGCAGGCGGAAGCCCTTTGCTCTATTGCCTACTCCATCGGCTATCCTCCCCCACAGTGATCTGAACTATCGTATCTGTGCCGCCGACTATACTCCAACCTGCACCATGAGCCCACCCACCTGTTGTACTGTACTGTGTTATGTTGCTGTTTTAACTGTATTTTATTGGTTTTACTGTATTGTATTTGCTTAGTTTATCTGTATGTTATCCGCCCTGAGCCCGCTCGGGAAAGGGCGGAATATAAATTAACTTAAATAAATAAATAAATAAATAATAAAACAATTCATTAAAAAGCAGCACTAAATAATACTATATCTTATGCCCATAATGATAGATAGCTTCAATATCCATCAACCTCCTGGGTGGAGGGAATATGGAGAGAAGGGGGAGGAGGGAGTATGAGAGTGCCAGACTCTCTCATACTCATAATGCTGAGATTTGGGGTAATCCTGAGGAGTGTAGGTTTGGGAAGAGGAAGGAACTCAGTAGAGTATCCACCATAAAGTCCGCCCTCCAAGGCAGCCATTTTCTCCCAGAAAACTTACCTCTGTAGTCCAGAGATCAGCTGTAATTCTGGGAGATCACCAGGCCCCACCTGAAGGTTGGCAACCACCCGAGTAGATGACAAAGAACAGGTGGGGCCTGGAGATCTCCTGCTTTTTCAACTGATCTCCAGCTGGCAGAGATCATCTCCCCTGGAGAAAATGGCTGCTTGGAAGGGTTCACTCTATGGCATTGTACCCTGCTGAGGTCCCTCCCCTCCCCAAACCCCACCCTCTCCCAGATCCACCCCCACAGTCTCCAGGTATTTCCCAACACAGTCCTGGCAACCCTAAAAGAAATTCATCCAGGAAATAGGACATCACGGAGAGGTGAGGAATGCCTTTCATGCCTGGAATGCAAGCCTGCTTTTGATCCAAGTATTTAAGGTCCAGGATTATAATGGTTCCCGAATTAGTGACTTTGATCTCAGTGAAATCCAGGGCAGTTTGGGAGGGTGGGTGAGGAGTCTTAAACATATTAGAAGATGGGCCTAATTTTCTTCAAGGAGGCAGAGCTCTTTCAAACCTAGAGCTCCTTGCCAACCTCCAGGTAGCACCGGGAGAGCTCCCGCTATTACAATTGGTCTCCAGACAACCAAGATCAGTTCTCCTCAATGCCTCCTGCATGTGTAAGTGCCCAACTAGGATCAGGATCATGGTACACATGGAAAAAGGTCTCCAGCCTTCCTTCCAGCCATTTTATCAGCATAAAACAAGGCTTCTAGGAGGCCTCTTACCAGCAATTCCTGTCACTGCCCACCACTCCAAGAAGCAGCAAGAGAAAAAAAAAATAAATTTAAAAACCTTTAGGTGTTCTGTGCAGGTGGAAGCCAAAGTGATGTCCTGTTATGGTAGCTCAGCATGGTAGAAGACAGGGTGGGGGGGAGGCAGATACTTACCACAGGGGGAGTGATTGTTGTTGATCTGCAATGACATCCCTTTTGGTGCGACCTGGAAGTGCAGCCATTGCGCTGGAGGAATGCTTTTGACGCATGCCTCAAGTTCACATCACAGTTGCCTCACAGCAGCCATCCCACAACACACTGGTCGTTTTCGCACTCACCTTCCGCCGGCGCGACCCCCCTCTTCACCGCGCAGGATCTGCGCGGATTTCGCACTAAACGCTGCGGAGCAGCCAGAAAAGCCGGAAGCTCCCGGCGCAAAAGCCGCTCAAACTGAAACCGCCAAAAAGCAGTTTGGCGTTTGCGCGGCTTTTGCGACGGGAGCTTCCGGCTTTTCTGGCTGCTCCGCGGTGTTTAGTGCGAAATCCGCGCAGATCCTGCACGGTGAAGAGGGGGGTCACGCCGGCAGAAGGTGAGTGCGAAAACGACGTCTGTGAACTCCCCAAATTGATTGTGGCAAAATGGGCCCACTCTGGCCTGCAGGCCCTGTTCTGCCCTGGTCAAGGTTTCCTAACACCTGGAGAGGCTTTTTGTTCTCTCTCCAGTAACTCACCACCAGCACCTGATCTTTGTAGAAATTGCCCTCTGGGAGGGTCAGGATGCCCAGCTTCCTTTCCACGTTCTGAAGCCTTGCATCAGTGTCTCCTACTGCCCAGCGCCTGGTCACCATGGGGGCCATTTACTGCCTTGTGTGCTTCTGGAGGAATAGCTGCTTGACAACTGCATGCCTCCCCCCTCCCCCACAGCACTCCTTTTAAAATAGCATGTCCAAGATGATGGAGGTCTATATTGTACAGAGATCTGCCACCAGCATCAGAAAATGTTCACAGGCATACTTTTAGCACCAGATTGAGCAAGGGATCCAAAAGCAATGGGTAAAATGCAACTCCTATGTCCCTCTCTCTATACATGCCCTAGCAGATGTTAAAATGTAGGGCAGGTTCTTTTTGCTTAGGAAGTTATAGCTCCCTACAGAGTTTCTGTTACCTTAGGGTCTCCTTAGACCACCACATGGCCAATGGCTGCCTTCTCCATGGAGATGTCTGACTGCTGTCATGGGCTCAGCACCCATGTTAGTCACAGTATATATATATGCGTGTGTGCGTGTATATGTATATACACACACACATATATTGGCCACTGTGACACAGTGTTGGACTGGATGGGCCATTGGCCTGATCCAACATGGCTTCTCTTATGTTCTTATTTAGAAAGAAAGCTCCTCCTCGCTGCAAGGAATTTTTATAATCTTTCTTTCCCCTCCCACTGACCCAATCAAGCTGGGTCAAGGAAGCTTTTCCTGCCATCTCCAGAAAGTTTCTTCCTCTAGCCTCTCTAGAATTTAACACCACCAACTCTCTGTTCCCTACTTGGGGAAGGGGGAGAGCTTGACCTACCCATTACCTCTCCTGCTAGATCTATTAGCATTAGGGTTTCCAATCCCCAGGTGGGGGCAGGGGATCCCCCAATTTGGAGGCCTTCCCCCCGCTTCAGGGTCATCAGAAAGCAGGGGGGGGGAGGGAAATGTCTGCTGGGCACTCCATTATTTCCTAGGGAGACTAATTCCCATAGAGCAGTGCTTCCCATTTGCAGGGTCGTGACCCGATACTGGGCCACAGAAGCCTCACTACCGGATCACAAGAAAAGCCAAAGCTAGCCCCGCCCCCAGTAAAGCTAGCCCCGCCCCATTTCTGTGTTGTGCAGAGAGGAGCTGGGCTGCCTCTCCTTCCTTCTCCACCACTCCCAGTGTTAGAGAGAAAAGCTAGCATCCACTGGCACTTTAGACCCATGAAGCGTTCTTCAAGGTATGAGTTTTCATGTGCCTTGTAGTATGTTCTTTCGGGGAGATTTCCCCAGGAGGACTGGGCAGCAAAGAAGGGTGTGTGTGTTTTTTTCAGCTGGGAGGGGCGGGGAATGGGCATTCCAGTAGCTAATTTTTTGACCAAACGTCCCCGAGGCAGAATTTTTGCTGGCTGGGGTCATCTGATGGTGAGGAAGGCTTTTTTTCCCTTTGCCTCCCCCCCCCCTTTCTTTCTTTTCCTGCAAGTAAGGCTCTGTCGTATTCTTGGTGCTGGGAGGGGAGGAAGCAACAATGGGAGGGCTTCTAGTGCCCTGGCCCCACTGGTGGACATTCTGGTGCTTTTTGGGCATTGTATGAAGAAATTTTGGACTGGATAGTCCACTGGCCTGATCCAACATGGCTCCTCTTATGTTTATGTTCTTTCTTTCCATGTCTTTCTTTCCCTTTCTCTTTCTTTCCTTTCATTTTTACTGGATGAAATTTTTCTGTTCATCATACTGTTGTTGCAGACCTAGGAGCTCTGCCAATGAAAAGTTGGCACCCCCAGTTGTAGCCAAGTAGCCTTCTATGAGATTTCTGTGTGAGTGAGTAAGAGTAAGAGGTGTGGGGCAGAAAGAGATTATTGGAGATTACTGCGATTACTGGAAGAGATGGTACTATGAACTTGGCACCATTTTACTGGTCCTGCTTTTAACAGCTGTCTGACACCAAAATTAAACTCCTTCTGTAGATATTAAAAAGGATGAAAGTAGTTCACTGGCTAAGTATCTGCACAACAGGTTGCTTTTAAAGGCATGGGAAATACAGCCAGTGAAAAGCTGCAAGCCCCTCATAAATATCCTTTTTGGGATAACTGCAGAAAAGCTTGTATGAACTTCATATAACTTGAAATTAATTCATTAATTGCAATACAATTCTCTGCTACCTTTCACAGCAATTTCCCCATGTTTCAACCAAAGAAAAGTATGAAAAATAGCTGTCAAAAGATTTTCTTGAAACCAAACAAGCTTGGTTGTAGCTTGAGGCAGGGTTTCAGTAGTAGCAGCTGAAGGAAGGACTACTAAATGTGACAGCATATTTTGAGGTAGAGCAGCTCCCAGGGCCCAGTGTGGGTGGTACACAGTGCTGGCATTCCTGATGGTAATGGCAACAGCACTCCCAATTGCATACACTGGCCGGTGCTGTTGAGGAAGGGATGTGTAGGTGGTGCAGGCAATTGAACATGGGCATTAGGAGTGCTTGCAAGCTGGAGAAGAATACACAAACAGATAGGTGCATGCAGGTGTGGGGGTGAAAAGAGAGGACTGCCCACTTTCCACCCCCATTTTGGCTCAGCGTGCGTTTCAGAGATTTTTCTGAAAATGACTTTACTTCCGAAGAAGAGGCAGGTTTGGGGGGAGTGCCCTGGAAGTGACATCACAGGAAAAGGTAGAGTTTTGGTTCAGTGTGCCCCCAGAAGTGACATCACTTGGTCTTTGACTCCACAGGAAATGACATAATTCCTGTCTCCCAGCTCCACCCCCAAAGTCTCCTGGCTCCACCCCCAAATTTTATTGGGCCACGAAGGAGAAGTATAAAATAACCGGGCCATGGGAAAGAAAAGTTTGGGAAACCCTGCCATAGAGTATAATTTAAAATTAATCTGTGGTTATCAGAGAAGCAGACAGTCGCTGCTCAGGAAGGCACTGGGAAAGTGCAGGAGCATTGTGGGCTTCCTGGGCACTGCAGCTTTCTCCTAAAACCAACTAGCCAGAGAAGGCAGAAGCAGAAGGAAAAAGATGCTGTGGCCAGAAGAAACCAAGATGTTTCCTGCTTCTCTGCAGCTTCCATGGTTAGCATGACAGCATGGTTAAATCGTCGATGCTGTGAGGAAGACATTACAGTTCTGCTACATCTTCACCTTCCTTGAAATTAAGCACTGGGGGCTTGCAGGTGTCTTGCACTCGCCCTATAAGGCTAACTCCATAGTTTGAGATCCCCAACATTTTTGAGCCTGCAGGCACATTTGGAATTCTGATGCATCATGGGGGGCACACTCACAAAATGGCTGCCACGTGCATGCTGAGGGAGAGGGAGCTAGCACAAAATGGCTGCAGCGTATCTTTAGTCACACAATGAAAGATCCTTGTGCTGTGGTGGCAGCTGTCCCCAAAGCAACATTTTAAAAAGTCTGCAAAGCCAATTAAATCTCCATTGGCCATTCAGAACCCTTGCTGGGCAAAAGCCCCACCCGGCACTGCCCACTTTGTATAAAACTCTTGGTGGGTGCCAGGAAATGTGTCAATAGGTACCTGTTAGAGAACCCCTGGGGACTCTGCCTTAAGCAGTCAAATTCACACATCCTACAAAAACTGTTATTCTACAAAACTGGGGCTTGTAGATCACTTTCCCATGGTTACCCGTGAAGTTTTATCGGGAGGTGCCTCCTCAGGCACACCATGGAAGCCATTATTTCATTTATGTACCAAGCACAGAAGTTATGTGCATCTCTCCTTTTACACAGAGGTGTAAAAACGTACCACTACGGCAGCTGCAGTCAGCATGGGAGCAGCCGGAAACAGCACCCACATAATCCACCCCCAGACTGTTCACTGCTGCTCCTCCTTCATCTAGGCCACATTTTCCTTTGTCACATCTGCACAAAAGGAGATACAAGAGAAATTGTGTCCCTGCTCCCATGGCCCAGGTATGCCCCCTTTCTCCCCCCTCCTCAGTTTCACAGTATGGCTCAGATGGGGAAAGAAGAAAGCCCAGCGAATGGGGGATGTGGATCTTAGTGGTGCCACTGAGCTCTGCCCACCTCCCTGTAGTGGCTGCATGTGGAACATCCACACATATGCTTCATCTGCAGCCACCCTATAGCTCAGCAGTCAGGTTAGAACAGAAAAAAGGAAGTACTTCGTCACCCAAAGGGTAATTAACACATGGGATACACTGCCACAGGAGGTGGTGATGGCTGCCAGCATAGACAGCTTCAAGAGGGGACTGGAAAAACATATGGAGCAGAGGTTCATCAGTGGCTATTAGCCACAAGGTATAGATGGAGCTCTCTGTCTGGGACATGTGATACTCTTTATTCTTGGTGCTTGGGGGGCAGCAGTGGGAGGGTTTCTAGTGTCCTGGCCCCACTGGTGGATCTCCTGATGGCACCTGGGGGATTTTTTGGCCACTGAGTGACAGAGAGTTGGACTGGATGGGCCACTGGCCTAATCCAACATGGCTTCTCTTATGTTCATCCTTTGAACCCGATCAAAGGAGATTCTTCTTGGTTTTGGTTTAAAAGGGAGCACTTTGGGAGGTTCATGCACCATGCTCAAAATGAGCACAATGTCAAATGGATGCTCCCATTTATATCACGCTTTCCTGCAATCCATGGGCGGGGGAAATTCCTCTGTGGGAACAGCCACAGGTATTCCTAATTTGAATAATAAGCACATGTGCCTGGAGCAAGCATGGGACGCCGACTGGAATGGCTATGCCTCAAGAGAAGACCCCCCACTTTGCAAGCAGATGGCCACAGGTTCAATCCATGGTCTTGACACTTAAAACATTTCAGGTGATGAGGAAGACCTTTCTTTGCCTCAGGCCCTGGATAGGCCTTGGTAGTAGAAAGTGCCATCAAGTCATAGCCTGTAACGGCAAACCTGTAAGGTTTTCAAAGCAAGAGATGTTCAGAGGTGGCTTGCCATTGTCTGCCTCTGCCATTGTCTGCCTCTGCCTCTTGCCATTGTCGGCAAACCTGTAAGGTTTTCAAAGCAAGAGATGTTCAGAGGTGGCTTGCCATTGTCTGCCTCTGCCATTGTCTGCCTCTGCCTCTTGCCATTGTCGGCAAACCTGTAAGGTTTTCAAAGCAAGAGATGTTCAGAGGTGGCTTGCCATTGTCTGCCTCTGCCATTGTCTGCCTCTCCCGACTGCAGGTACAAACCAAGGCTGATTCTGCTTAGTTTCCAAGATGTGACAAGATCGCACTAGCGTGGGCCATGCAGGTCAGGGCCTAGATAGCCCTTACTAGCCAGAGTAGACAACACTAAGCTAAATGGACCAGTGGTCCTCCTGACTGGCTATAAAATAGCTTCATGCATTCAAATAGTGTTCTAAACTCCAGGGTGCAGCTAAATTGTCACCTCTATAAATCCATGCTCTTGCCCAAAGCCTGCAGCGCTGAGAAGAGAGAAGCAGCCCTTTGGTAGGAGGCATACTCTCAGCCCTTCGTGCCTCTCTCCTTCCTATACCCCTCTTTAGTAGCTTTGCCTCCAGCACAAATATCTCCCCCCCCCCAGCTCCAGTGACCCCTGCTCCATGCCTAGAAGATGGCAAAAAAAGCATCCCAAACCCTCCAGGATCTTAGGCCAAACTGGCCTGGAGAAAAATTGCTTCCTGACCTCAAAGTGATTAATAGCATTTCCCTGAGCGTGTAGGAAAGGGCCATGAGAACTAAGCACTGATGCAACCCTTCCTGCCCTCCCTCCCATGATCTGCCTAAGTTCACAGAATCAGCATTGCCGAAGGTGTGGGGGGGGGGGGCGGGATTGAGAAAAGAACAAGTGGGCAGGGGAAATACTTCTTCAACTGTCTCTCTCCTCTTGCATACCAACTTTCCCTTCTCAGGGGTGCCCCTGCCTTTGTCTTATAGGAACCCCCTTCCCAGATCAGGAATCTTAATCCCACCCCCTTACAATGTAGAGTTCTGGGTTCAAGCACCACCACAGTGCTAGCGTGCGAAGGAGTAATGCATTATGTCTGCAAGTCTTCATAAACTTTGGGGTGACTCCTCTGCATTCCTAACCACCGTGGGAAGGAATTCCAATTGTGGGATCGTGAGTGTTTGGGGCGGCCTCTACTGGCAATGAAGGGTAACCAGAATTCACACATTGCTGGATTTCAGCCCAGGGCTTTTCAGTGGGGTGTCACCATGGAACGTGGAACGCTAATTGTGCATATCTCTATCACCCTTAAACTAAACATGCAAAAGCCACTGTGTTACTGCTTGTCCATTATTATTAATGGGGGTGGGGGGGTGGAGAATTGGGGGCAAATAGAATTTAAGCTTCTTTCTAGGGTATGTCATCTTGTGAACCAGCTGTGATTGTTATCCCTTTATCTAGCAACGTAATGTGTAACCATTGGCAGGTGAGACTCTTTTGTCATAAAAATAAACACGAGTCCTGTGGCTCTTTAAAGATTGGACAAATATTTACTCTAGCATAAAATTGATTCTGGCATAAGCTTGGCATGGCATAAACTTGCAACAAAATTGATTCTGGCATAAACTTGAAACAAGTTTAAGGACTACCCATACAATATCAAGGCCCACCTGTCCATCCAAATTGCTCACTTATCGACTCCAGTTCCTTTTGATTATGCTATGCATGGCATTTAATTTCTGGGCAGACACAGATTTGTACCATAGCATCGGGCAGGGTTGCCAGCCAAACACTGGCAACTGGTAGGAGCTGTAGGGGGGTGATGACATATGAAATCGGTGTCACGACACCGTGCTGCAATGTCACTTCTGATGAGAACTCAGAAGTACATCAGCATGACACTTTAAGATTCCAAACCCCTCCCCCCCCAATCTCCAGGAATTTCCCAACTGCAAAACTGGCAACTCTAAATTAAATAAAGCCCCCTTAATTTGATGTATTGGTTCATCTGGTGTAGTGGCCCCCAGTTTGGTGTAGTGGTTAAGTGTGTGGACTCTTATCGGAGAGAACCGGGTTTGATTCCCCACTCTTCCACTTGCAGCTGCTGGAATGACCTTGGGTGAGCCATAGCTATTGTAGGAAGTTGTCCTTGAAAGGGCAACTGCTGTGAGAGCCCTCTCAGCCCCACCCACCTCACATGGTGTCTGTTGTGGGAAGAGAAGATATAGGAGATTGTAAGTCACTCTGAGTCTCTGATTCAGAAAAAGAGGAGGGGTATAAATCTGCAGTCTTCTTCTTCTTCCCCTGAACTCAGAATTCTCAATCCAAATTCAGCCTCCCCCCCCTCTCCATGCCTGAGAATTAAGTTCAGGGCAAAGATCTGCCAGGGTACTTCTAACTGAAGGGCCTAGGGAGGATTCATAGGGGACATGAAGAGTTTATAAGGCATGAATCAGCCATAACAGGGCCACTCCTGTAGAATTAATACCATGGTTTGTCATAGAGACAGCAAAGGAATGACTGGCATGGCAAAGTGCCTAAACCTATGAGCTGTGATCAGGGTGGCTATTTGTTCAAATCTCATCTCAGCCATGAACTCACGAGGTGACCTTAGGCAAAGTAAGCTATGTTTTCTTAGCTCAGTCCCCTACATGAATAGTAACAGTGTCCTACCTTACCAGGGCAGTTGTTAATGACTACTGTGAATCATGAACATAAACGTACCAGTTCGCTATTATTATCACACACAGCCTACTGAACATTGATAACTACCTTTGACTGTGATTCCCCAAAGCCGTGCCGTGTCACTTGATCTTGACATCTCTGTGACTATAGCCTTTTATAATGTAGAAGTTAGAAATGGTTCTGTTTGGGTCAGGACCAGAAGGTCAAAGAAGGAATTAATAAGGATGGTATCCCTTTGGTAGCTGCATACCATCAATGCAGAGAGCCAGTTTGGTGTAGCGGTTAAGTGTGCGGACTCTTACCTAGGAGAACTGGGTTTGATTCCCCACTCCTCCACTTGCAGCTGCTGGAATGGCCTTGGGTTAGCCATAGCTCTGGCAGAGGTTGTCCTTGAAAGGGCAGCTGCTGTGAAAGCCCTCTCAGCCTCACCCACCTCACAGGGTGTCTTTTGTGGGGAGAGAAGATATAGGACAGGGGTAGCCAATGGTAGCTCTCCAGATGTTTTTGCCTACAACTCCCATCAGCCCCAGCTAGCATGGCCAATAGCTGGGGCTGATGGGAGTTGTAGGCAAAAAACATCTGGAGAGCTACCGTTGGCCACCCCTGATACAGGAGATTGTAAGCCGCTCTGAGTCTCTGATTCAGAGAGAAGGGCGGGGTATAAATCTGCAATTCTTATTCTTATTCTTCTTCAAAAGCTTGACCTGTTTCTTTCTGTGAGGACTAGAAGAGAGCTAAGCCTTCTTTGTCTTGAACAGCTGAAAATTCTATTTCTTAGCTGTATAGTTGCCATTCTCCAGGTGGGAATCGGAGATATCCTGGAATTATAACTCATCTCCACACTACAGATATCAGTTTCCCTGGAAAAAAGGTCTGTTTTGGAGGGTAGATTCTATATCTCACTACCTCATGACTAAGGTCCTTCCCGATCCCTTCCCCTTTCAGGTCTCACCCCAAATCTCCAGGAATTTCCCACCCCAGAGTTAGCAACCCTACTTAACCATCGAGCAACACTGAAAAGAAATGTATACATATTACATTTGGATAGATTCAGATGGGTAACCATGTTGGTCTCAAGTAGCAGAAGTCTGAGTCCAGTGAGAACATGAGAACATAAGAGAAGCCATGTTAGATCAGGCCAATGGTCCATCCAGTCCAACACTCTGTGTCACACAGGGGCACCTTTAAGACCAACAGTTTTATTTTACCTGCAAGCTTATACCATGAAGACAACTATGTTGGTCTTTAAGGTGCCACTGGACTCAAACTTTCTGTCTCATTTGAGGTTTAATTTTTACCCCAAGCCAAATTTTAATATCTCTTGCCAACAGAAAAAGTCCCACAAAGCTGTTATTGTTTGTGTTAGCATAAAATCTTTGTGTTTGAACCATCGATATTAGAAAACTAACATAAATTTCCATGAATTACAAAAGGAAAACATTTAAAAACATCTCTGTTCAGTTCAGTTACCTTTATCAGCATTAAAAGAGAAATAAAAGAGAAAATCTTAAAACATCTAAACTTAACCATTCCTAAAGTTTTTGGTATATGGGCTGGTTTTCTACCCCACAAATAGATGTCTCAGTGGTCAGCTGAATATTCTCCAGGTTGTCAGGATTACGGTATCTCTCCAGTGCACTTTAAAATGGTCACATGGGTACAAGCCTGGTCATTAGAATTTTCAGTGGGGACCCTGGTTCTGTGTCCCTCTCCACCTTTCAAAAATAAGGTAGGTGCCCACAAGAGACAGTGTCTTCTTAGCAGTGACCCCTTCACCTACAGAATTGTCTCCCAGTAAAACTCACATAGTGCTTAGCATGTATAACTTTAGGCACCAGGTAAAAACTTGACACATCTGGTTAATGCCTTATGACACCTCTGGTTAATGCTGGTTAGCTTGTTGCTGAAGTAGTTAAAATTAGATGAATCTGGCTTGTTTTCACTGTGCTGTAAATGTAATCTGGTTTTTATGCTTTGAGAAATTATTATGCATACTGCTGCTGCATACTGATGATATGGACTGCAATTTACATTGCCATAACTTATACCTAAAGGACCTTCTCTACTTGTTGAGATCCAGTGTGGTGTAGTGGTTAAGAATGGGAGACTCTAATCTGGAGAGTTGGGTTGGATTCCCCACTCCTCCCTATGAAGCCAGTTGACTGACCTTGGCCCAGTCATTGTTCTCCCCCAACTCGCTCAGCTCCATTTACCTCACAAGGAGCCTGTTGTGGGGAGCAGAAGGCCACTTTGAGACTCCGTAAGGTAGAGAAAAGCAGGGTATAAAAACTTACTTTCTTCTTTCTGTCTATCTGCTTAGGTTCTGAGGTAATTGACAGAAACCTGACTGGAAGTGCAGTGGAGGGAGACATTGTGGGAAGATCTTCTTGTCTTCTGTTCCTAAACTTTGGAATTCTCTGCCGCAGGAAGTGCAATTGCCAATTGCTCTCATCATGGTAGGTCTTCCAGCACCAATTAAAAAACATACCTGTTCTGAAAGGCCCTTGAAGATACCTGTATTACTTTGCCTGTAAGGTTGCCAGTGGGACAGGAGAGAAATGTCTTGGCCTTTAATAAAGCTTTAATGAGTGGAAATGGATAGTTCAAGATTTCATGGCATGATGACAAATAATATTATCTTGTAAGTGCTTGAAGGTTAAACTCATATTAAAGGTCAGCTAGAGGGACATGTCTATAAACTGGAAGCCCCAGGGGTGTTAATCTCTCTGGCTTTCCAAAGACATCCATGGGAGGGAGTGTAAGGAGGAATGTTGTGCTAATTTAAAAGGTTTATAGAGAAATAAGCATTGATGGGTCATCCTAGCACTTCAGGCCAAGCCCAGATAGATCGATTCACATCAGATTCACAGCTCTATGTTTTCTATAAATATTTGCATAGCACACCACAGTTGTTCTTTAAAAAAATCAACCTTGTTCCCACACAGAGACATCATGTACCATAGGCCAGTGGAATCTTCCTTTTCCAAAGCATTTTCTGGGGGTTGAAATTATGTTTCATGGTACAATTTTAGCATAGAAGATTGTCATAAAAAGAGTTCAGATGTGAAGGGACTACAGACACAAAAGCCCAGCTTTGAGCTTCTGCTGCATCCAGTGAACCATAGCACTTCCTTAACTCAGAATAGTAAGTAGGTTGAGTATTACTGACGGCTGAGGTTGCCAACTTTCCCCATCAATCTCTGCTCCTGTGCCTTTAACACTGCCAACTTTTTTCCATTGGCCTCTGCTCCTGTGCCTTGAACAGCAGCCTGATCTGTAGAAATTCATCAGGTCAGGATGCTTATCTCTAGGCCATGAAAACCATCACCTGCTGATCAGTTGGCATCCTTACTAACCTGCTAGCAGGAGAGGGCAATCTCATTGACTCATTCAAGAACAAAGTGTGACTCAGCAGCCCAGCAAGGAAGAGGACCCAGAATTCTTGCATCCCAGGTCAGTGATTTCACCCCCAAAGGGTTGTTCACATACCATGCTCTTCTAGTCATGAGTGATTCCTGCAATCACCAACCCCATGGCCAGATTCACTGGCAAACATGCATGGCTCACAAGAGTTCCCCCATGATTAAGTGGGTGTGTTGCATGAACTGGCCATTCTATTCACAGTCTGAACTAGCATTATTTTTCCTGAAAGCCCAAGGACTTAAAAAAATGACAGGAAATGCAGGTCAAGACCATCATAACTGACCTCTTGTTATCCAGCGCAGCTGTCATATATGAGTCAGCAAGAGACAGATTTCTACAAGGAAATGCACTTTTTAAAACAATGTCAACCTGATCTAGATCAGATGTGATTAGCAGGCTTGTGTGAGCCCATTGCTTGATGGATTTGGGAGCAGAGGCATATATCAAGCACACACTTGACTTGCCTTCACACAGCCCTATCTATGCCCATCTGCAAACAGTTGTATGTTTAGAGAAGGCGTGGCTCAGGGGTTGAGCATCTGCTTGGCATACAGAAGGTTCCAGGTTCAATACCTAGCATCTCCAGTTAAAAAGGACAAGATGATGTGAAAGACCTCTGCCTCAGACTGTGGAGAGCTGCTGTGAATCTGAGTAGACAATACTGACCTTGATGGACCAAAGGTCTGATTCAGTACAAGGAGGCTTCATATATGACAAATTAACACCTATCAAGGACTGTTCGTAAGTTACAGTCCAAAGAGAGTAACCACATGTGGGGCAAACACAACAGAGGAATTCATTTATTTATTATAAGAGAATCACATGAATAGAGGTCACACAATGCCCCCTCTTCACAAACATCAATTCTTAAGCAAAGCCCTCCATTACTACGTCTGGTATGCAGTGTCCTGATTTGTAAATAAATGTTTACCAATCTTGAATGACTTTTCATTGAAATCCTTTTGAAACTCTTCAGGCCACTCAGATTTGAGATGATCCCATGCTGGAAGACGTTTGGCTATCTTTGCTTGAATTCTCCCAGATGTATTCCCTTGGTATATACCAGCAGGATTCATCTCATGTTCTTTGACCAGAACACAAGCAATCATTTCTGAACACCATATTTGGGAATCATTCGGATTGTCAATTCTGTATTTTTTGGTTCTTATTGGATGATCAAGACAGTGTTCTGCTTCTTCGACTATAAAATGGGGCAGAGGAGAGTGAAGGAAACACATTTCTGGGGATCCTGGACACCTAGGGAACCAAACTGAAGGATAATAGCAGCAGCCTACCTGTTTTCATGAAGCATCTTGTTATGTGTTCTTCTGACTGTGAGGAGGGACTCAGAGGAAAACTTTGTCTGAGGACCTGTCATGATTGGGCCTGTCATGGTTTACTATTTACTGAATGTCACTTTTTAAAGAACCTGCTGGATAAAGAGTCCTCAACTATCCTTTTTCCAAGAGGAATATATAATCTGAGAAGTCTTATAATTAAAAGGAGTATGAGGGTGCTATGCTTCATCAGAGGAGGAGACTAGATAAATAAGGAGGACATTTCATGACAACACGAAGAAGCCAAAGCTAGAAAGACAAAGGCAAATAAATGTCAAGAGGGAACAGTGTCTTCACTGCCTTTTTGTCCTGCTGAGCAGGAATGAGAGCATTGACTTGTAGACATATGATTGCACATCACTGAATCCCTCAGCTTAGTTGCTGCTGCCCTCTAGTGAGTTTGTGTACCAAAAAGTATTACAAGTGAGTCCTTATGAAATGTGGGAAGATATGTCACAGGAGGGAGTCTTTTGCTGGAGCCCTGGTGCTGGCCCTAGCTTCTCACAGGAAAACAAAATTAACTATATGACAGTCACTTTGTTTGACACAAGATCACATGAAAGGGAGAGGAATGTCCATAGACACCCCTGAAGTTTTGTAGGCAACATTCTTTGAACTGTTGTTGAATGAATCCTGAACGTGAAGGTGAAAAACAGGTGGAGGGTGGAAAAAGGAAAGAGAGCAGTCTCAGGAAAGAGACAGAGTGCTGGTCAAAAAACCAAGCGGACTGAGAGGGAACATCAGACATCTGAACCAGACAGGGGTTGACCCAGAGTTATGAAGTGGAGGTGGATCAACCACTTGCCACATTGGAGCCATTGGGAGAGGAATTCCGGGGGACAGCGCAAATGTGGAACACACCTGGAAAGAGAAGAGGAGAGCTTGTGAGCATGAGATGTGAGGAAATTGGAAGGTGGATTGGCAGGATACATGGAGCAGTGGACAGACCATAAGTTGTGGTGAGGAAAGTATGGGGGGCGGGGAATAACTGTAAGCCCTTAGCTGAAGATTTGGGTTTTTCTTTCTTAAGATGCTGGATTTCCTAAGCACTGGGGGTAAGTTGGCTATGCCCAGTCCAGGGCTTTTTTTGAGCAGGAGCACCCAGGAACACAGTTCCAACTGGCTTGGCATCAGGGGGTGTGGCCTAATATGCAAATGATTTATGCTGGGCTTTTTCTAAAAAAACCCTGTGTGAAACAATGGTGATGCCGGGGTGTGGCCTAATATGCAAATGAGTTTGTGCTGGGCTTTTTCTACAACCCCCCCTCTCGGCCCTGTCAATGGCATTCTAAAACTCGAAATAAGCTACTCATCTGTGGTACCTGAGACAATATCAAGTGCTGAGTGGTAACAGTACCTGCTGAGATGGTAAGGATGACCGCAATCCAACCCAGGATGTAGGACCAGGAGAAACGCCAGTCAGGATAGCGTTTTCCATAGAAATTCACTGTCACTCCTGTATAGACCGATACACCCAGCAGGGCAAAGAGACCTGTAGTGGGACGGGAAAGACAAAGTGAGGGAATGTATGGTTCCTTTCAATATGGTGGACAGAAGAAAAATACAGCTTATTCTGGAATCCATTCACCAGACCCAGCCCAATCATTCTCCTTGGTATGAATGTTTTATATCTTCTGGTATGAAGCATTCCACCAGAACTATGAGCCAAGGGTGAAATGAAGCCTTGATTACTTTCATAATCTCCATAGTAGCAAAGGCTGATTCAATACTGGGAACCCTACTCTGTGGGGGGAGTGCCTGGAGAGGGCAGAATTTGTGGATGATGGGATGTCACTTCTGGGCTATTCAGTAGACTTCCTCCTTTAGTCTCTATGGTCTTTACCATAGAGACAAGGGGAAATTCCTATAGTATCACTATTTGGAATCCATTTTTCTCTCATTCATCAGGGGTAGGAAACTGGGGTTTATGGTTGGTAATTCCCCACTCTGGGTGGGTTAATGAGAGGCCTTGAAGTCTAGATTGCTGTAGATTCCCCCAAGGAGGCATGTGTGTCACAGATTCATGTTCTCCACTATGGTGATGGCTGGCAACATCTGGTGAAGACTTTTATGAGTGAATGGATCATCCCTGGCCTGACAGTCTCAACAGAACTTTTCTGTCACCTCAGATACAATACTTTTTTGTACATTCAGTGGCCAGAACAAAATACACAATTTGTTCACTTCTGAAGAAGGGCCATTGGTCCACTCAGCAGCTAAAGGTAAAAAGTTAACTCCTTCCTTTGATGATCTGAGGAGAAAAACCTAGTAATGTACATGCACATATGACACAATCAAAACAGAGTCTGCTTCAATACAAGGAGGGTCCTGGATTTCCCTTCCCCCATCCCTGATCTCTCCCTCTAGTCTGCCACTCTCACCTGCAATCAACAGCGTGATTCCTGCTGCACGGGTTCGAGTGGATCGGACGCTACTAGAGTAGGCAGTCAGCCCCAAAATTATCCCAGCAAAGGAGGAGAGGATGGAGAGGAGCATAAATGCCCGAGTAGCATCCCAGAAGGCTGTGAAGGGAAACAAGGCACTGTGTAGAACTGGAATGAACAGGGAGTGGAAAGTACAGCTCTCGGTAGAGTTAACAAGTCCCAGGACCTGACCTGAATGTTAGGCTTTTAGTCCCCTCCACAGAATCTCCAGGGGAAGGAGGGAAAAACCTTCATGATGAGGGGCCAGATCAAATGTGGCAGGCTATTTTGGTGCTTGGTATAAAGACTTTGTCTAGCCCTGTCCAGGAAAGCACAGCTAGTCTCCTCCCCTGATCAATTGGGTGCCATCTTTGCCCCACCAGGTGTCACTAGGCCCTTCCCTTTTTGTCAGGCTCCATCCTTAATGTGTCAGGCCGCACCCCTTAGCTCCCAGGCTTCACCCCTTGAAGCCTCAACTACCTCACAGAGTTGTTGAGATTAAGGCAGACCTCAAGAAAGTCATGTATTCCACCTTGAAGAAGAGTTAATCTGGGCGTGGATGGAGCCAAGCATCTCCAATTTACTAGACCAGATTTGGTCTGCACTGCTATATTGCATTGCATTGTTTTCAGCTATGTTATCACTCTTCTTCTGTGTTAGGACTCTTCACCTATGTTATCACTGTACTCCTTCACAACAGCCCATAAAGGTAGGCTAGAATTATCATTACCCCCCATATTGCAGACTGAGGAGATCAGCTTAAGACCACTTAGAGTAGCTGAAACAAGGATTTGCACCAATGGCCTGCCTGGTTGCTACACCATCTCTCTCTAAATCCCATCATTCGACATGTCTGCTGTAGGCGCCTCCTTACTGAAATCTGCTGAAGAATTTAACCAACATGTCCATTGTGTTTTTGGGTCCAAAGGCAGAGGTGCCCCTTACCGAGGGTGATGGTGTGCGGGTGGCATTTGCTTCCCACACAGAACCGCCAGAGGCCTTGGTTGCTGAGGTTGCCCGAGTAGCGGTACTGCATCCAGAAGTCTGTTGCTGTGGCAACTATGAGGAGGATTAGGCCGCAGACTGCACACAGCAGTCCACCTCCCATCAAGCTGAACATCCCTGGCCACTCGCTGGTCTGAGGCTCGGGAGGGGGGCCTTCTTGCTGCAGAAGGACCAGAGGAGAAGGATCTGCCTGGGGAGGGACCAAAAAGAGCGGAGAGGAGTAAATTACTACCACGGCTGCACTTAGGCTTGCCATTCCCCTGGTGGATCCCCCTGTCCCCCCAGCTCCTGCTGCCTGCCACCACTCAGAGCAGGAATGGGAGACAAGTCTAAAAATCACATTTGTGTCCTCTGCCATAGAGTTTTTGGCAATTCCTAGAACTACCCTATATCACTTTCATGTTTTCAACGGAAGTGATGTAGCAATGTACAGGATGTTATGAGTTGACTCCCTTCTCATTTTCCAGCCCACAATCCTCCTACTGATTGCCAGGCACTTAATTACCTAGCAAACATAACTGTATCTCCCATCTCATGGTTTTGCTAATGCAGAGCAAATTCTGCAGCAGGTGGAGAGAGAATTCTGCAATTCTGTGGGTAGAAAATCAAAGGCATTTCCTCCTTTTGCTAGTTTTGAGAAGGGGCAATGATGTCAGTGCATAACCCACCAGCTTCATTCCCCCCCCCCCATCATATTCAGCCCCCGTCCTCACCAAACACTGCCTTCACACTTTGAAGATGGCTGCTGTCGCAAAGGACTAAAAACTTCGTTTTTTTAACAACCCCCCAAAATCCTCAAGAAACATTGTACTGTATCAGCAGCTTTCCATGCTTCACTGAGAACAGGGTGGAGACAGGCTTGGTTAACCCTGGCTATGAAAGGGACATCTAGTTCCCCCTTGGCAAAACAGAAAAGTTCCCCAAGCTCCCCCCCCCCCCCGCCCCTGCTGAAATCTAGAAATGTGATAGGGCCAGCATATGGGTGCAAATATCCAGGAGGAGCCTGTGATCCACATTCTCAAGTCATACAACAATCACTGGAGAAATAAGTACATAAGCACTAGACCTTTCCCTGCATGTTGGCTGCGGAAAGTGCTGTCAATGTCAAGTCACAACTGACTTATGGTGATCCTGTGGGGTTTTTCAATGCAAGAGATGTTTAAGAGGTAGTTTGCTTTTGCCTCCCTAGGTCCCACCTGGAGGCTGCCATCTCTGCCTAACCTATCTACAGAGTTGTTGTGAATTTTAAAAAATGGGGAAGGGCACAATGGATACCAACCTGAATTCCCTGGGGGAAAAGACAGGATAACAATTTGATAACCAAAATTAATATCCAGATATGTGGCATAGTGGACATCTGAAGTCTCCGTTTCTCACTCAGATCCATTTTCAGCACATAGAGAGGATAACAAATATTTGCCTTTCAGCACTGGAAACATCTCCTGGGGCTCACGATCCCTGGTTCAAATCCAATCACAGTTCAGCTTACCTTCAGTGCTCAATCTCTGGATGGTCCATCACACAGGAAAGAAGAGAGACAGAATCCCAACCACCAGTCCAAAAATTGCTTGTTGCTGCCCTCTCTTTTCCCCACCTCTCTCCTGTTTGTGCTTTCCTTTCTCCCATTGAAGCAAAAAAACCCCATGCGGTGCTAAAAAGTTGGATTTATATAGAGGTACAACCTCTGGTGCATTGTCTGACAGATGAGGAGGCATACAATGGCATGGAAACATCTCGCACTCGCTGGCTGTCCTGGGTCACACCTCCCATCTCCTGGTTTTGCTGATGCAGGAAGAGCTGCAGGGTTAAAGCCCTTTCTCTTGCAATGAAGCAGCCTGGTCCTGTGACCCTCTCCCCCGGCCATAACCCCGCAGGGATCAGTGGCTGTATTGTTTAGAGCAGCATTTCTCCAACCTCAGATAGCTCAAGCTTGATTTTTTTTTGTTTAAAACTACATTTAGAGGCTAAATCCACTCTGACATCCCCAAAGAGTCACTTTCAAGGTCAAACAAAATGTGACACAGAAGATATGCGATTAAAGAGACTGGATCCAGATCTCTTCTGCAAACAGTGGCATTTCCCTCTTGTATAAGGAACCTTCTGCAGCTGCAGGAGCACAGGGGGAGGTATCAAGGAAAGGCAAACGTATTGAATTAAATTAGAAGCACAGTGTGTTAAATTAGAAGAAGCACAAGCCTGAAATCAGACAGGCCCACAGTGCTTGTGGCAGGTCTATGCACTCTTTCCCTCCAGATCATGGAAACCGCCATTTAGTCACAGCCAATTTATGGTGACTCTGTAGAGTTTTCAAGGCAAGAGATGGTGCCTCTTCATAGCCACCCTGGTATTCCTTGGAGGTCTCCCATCCAAGTCCTAACTGGGACCAATCCTGCTTAGCTTCTGAGATCTAACAAGCCTCAGCAAGCTGAGCCATTCAAGTTGGAGCATTCAAGATCATACATGCCTTATAAAATAGAGCTGCTGACATTACGCCCCTGAGCTTTGGTTGTCTGGATGGCCACTGTATCTGTATCCATCATCATTGTTTAGTTAGATTCAATTTCTGTCTCTCATCTATCCTGTCTAGAATGGATTTCACTAAATAAAGAACTCATTAGTTTTGAAACTGACAAGAGGCTCTGTGTAACTCTGTAACTTTGCCAGCACATACAGAACAAAGAAGCTGCTTCTGCATGTAGCCAATAATGCACTCTGCTAAATGAGATAGAAACTACTGGCTTACTATACCAGTGAATCTACCATTCTGGAGGCATCTGGTTAACCCAGTCACTGTGATAAACTGCATGTGATTTCTAGGTGGTTTCTCTGGAAGACGCTCTTCTTAGGCTCTTGGAGAAAGATCTAGTTAAGATCTGACTCTCAAGGCCTGCTCTCTATACCCCGCTTTCAGAGGTATGAGCGGGGGAGCAACCAGAGACAGTGCTTCTTCATCAGTGACACCCTTCCCCTTGAGGTTCACCTGGCTTCCTACATTGCTCTCTTTTTTGCACCAGACCAAGATGTTGTTCACTGGATTAAGGGGATAATGTTTTTAAGCACTATTTTAGTCTGGAAATAACTTTTGGATGGTTGCCATCAGTGTTCCCTCTAAGCTGAGTTAAGTGAGATTTTTAGCCTCCAGCTCACTCATTTTTGTCTTAGCTCAGGAAGGATGACCCCAGAGCACACTGATTTATGCTCACATGTTTAATGCCAATAGCTTGCAACTTTAATGCCAGTAGCTCACAAAGCAGAATGTTTGCTCAAAAGACTCTGCAGCTTAGAGAGAACATTGGTTGCCATGTTGGTCTGTGGTAGAAGAACCATAGAGTTGGAAGGGACCTCCAGGGTCATCTAGTCCAACCCCCAGAGCCAGATCTGAGTTCAGGGAGCACCTTAAACAAACAAGACTTTTGTGGTGTGAGGTTTTGATAGTCCCATTCATCCATCTGGAAACTGTTTTGCTCAGTTTTCAATGGTCTGGTTTTATCATCTATATTTTCATGCTGGTTTGGGGCTTTTTAAATGCTAAAAGGTAAAGGCAAGTACCAGTCATTTTCGACGCTGGGGTGACGTCGCATCACGATGTTTTCACGACAGACTTTTTACAGGGTGGTTTGCCTTCCCCAGTCATCTACATTAAATGCTAGATTATACTTAATGTGTTTGAATGTTATTTTTGTTTCGTAAGCCACCTTGGACAGGTTCCTGGAGAGGTGGCATAACATTTTTCTAAATAAACAAATAATGACTCCCCCCCCCCCAAAAAAAAACCCTTCCGATAAATAATTGTGCTTAATTTATTCAGACAATGAAATGTGGTTTCCTTGGACCAAATGTACAAACAGTCCCACCCAAAACTTTACTCCCAGACACTTTGCTTGTTATGCTACAACCATGCCAAGCAGCCAAATGGATGTCTCCAGACAGGATCTGGCGATGCCAAATTCCAGCCAAAAGTTCCCTTTGAAGAAGGGCCATTTAGCAAGAGTTCTTGATGGGTATTCTGGTGTGCCCCACCACATGGGCCACGTTCCAAATCATTCAACCTCTTCCCTTTCTCCTTTCAGTCCTCCAAGTTGCGGAACGCATTCTGCATTTCCTCATTAAGCTGGGCGTAGTCAGTTTTGATCTTGGCCTCTCCGTCCTTTACTGGATCCTTTAAAGAAATGAGGGAAGATAGTGGTTAGAGTATTGGACTAGGATCTGGGATACCTTGATTCGAATTCTCGCTCTGCCATGGAAGCTCACTGGGTGACATTGGGCCAGTTGCATACTCTCAGCCTATCTAGGGCTGTTGTGGATAAAATGGAGAAGGATGTAAGAAGCTTTGGGGTGCATGGGAGAAAAAGGTGAGGTATAATAAATAAAAAAATAAAATGGCAGGCTCATCAAAAAAGGTAATAAAATAATGGCTTGGCTTAAGAAAGAGAGAGAGAGGTTCAAATCCTGACTGCCATAGAGACCCAGGTTCAAATCCCAACTCTGCCATGGAGGCTTGCTGAGTGACCACTGGCCTGCCAGTCTGTCTTTCAGCCTACTTCACAGGGTTGTTTTGAGATAAATAGGAAAAGAGAATGATGTAAGCTGTTTTGAGTCCTTATGGGGGAGAAAGGCAGGATATATACAAAGTAAATAAAAGGAAAGAAGAAAGGGCTGAGCAAGACGGGAGGGAAGAGTTTGGAAATGGAGAAAGAAAGACCTACCAGCAGCCACTTTCATGGGCTCCTGATGTACAAGCCAGAAGTCTGTGGTTGCCAACCTCAAGGTGAGGCTGGGAGATCTCCTGGAATTGCAACTGATTTCCTGACTATAAAGATCAATTATCCTGGAGAACTGGAGGATGGACTCCATGGCATTACACCCTGCTGAGGTCCCTCCCTCAGCCCCACCTTCAACATCTCCAAGAATTTCCCAACCAGGAGTTGGCAACCCTGCAAGAAATCACCCCCCCCCCGCCCTCCATCCTCACCTTGAACTTCATGGAGCTCAGTTTGTACATGATGTCATTCAGGTTCTCACGGATCATGCCCCATGTGATCTTGTTCTCAGTTTGGGCTGTGGACTCCACTGCGTGGCGGGCCAGGTCATAGAAAGTAACCATATTTTGGAGCATGCCCACCGTCTTATAGAAAGGGCAGAACCTGGAATGGGATGGAGAGCAAAAAGGGGGGGGGGGCAACACAGTGACAAGACCATGTCTGAACAGCAAGCGCATCAAGACACACAGACCCATCAAGGACTAGAGAGAGGTTAGGAAGGTGCCCTCTTTCCCATTGCTGCCCCCCTCCCCTGCATATTAAACTATGTGACCCTGTCTTTTGTCTAGCTAAAGATTTCTAAGAAATGCTTGCTCAAATGCATATATTTTGATGGCTAGTAGGCCACCAGTGGTGGCTTCTAGACATAATATACCTAGGGAGGTGGTAAGCTCCTCCCCCACCCCCTTCCAGCAGTCTTCAGGCAGTGACTAAATGAACACTGGTCAGGGGTGCTCTAGATTGATTGAGCAGAGAGTTGGACTATATGGCCTGTGTGGCACCTTCTAACTCTGTGATTCTACGGAGATGGACAGAAGCAGCTTCCTAACAGGGGACACAGCCACTAAAGGAGACAGACGTCTGATGTTTTGCACCTGACATCAAAGGAGGAGCCTCAGTGGTTGCCAGGCCAGCCTCCCTGCCTGATCTGAGCCATCTTGCCTACTTTTCACTTATTCACTCAGGAATTTATCTGAATTTAACTGGAGAGGTTTTTCTTTAAGGTTTGCTCCTTTCCCTCCATTGCTTGCCTAATGGTTTATTTTTCACTGGGGTTCTATTGCCTAGCGTCTTGAGCCTTCTATGGTTGAAAGGCCATCGGATTTTATAAATATACTTCCTCAGCTCAGTTTTAAAGGCTTGTCAAAGTGTTAGCTTGTCTGCCAGGCTATTGTATTACCCATGTAATGCAGGAAGAACGCCGTGTTTCGCAACTTCTTAGAGCAGGAGTCCCCAGTGTGGTGGCCATGGGCACCATGCTGCCCACCAAGTGTTTTCAAGAAGTGGGTGGGGCCAGGTAGGGCTCTTGCCCAGGAAGTCTTCTGATAGACTATTGCAGGTTTGTGCAGATTTTTAAAATGTTTGGGCAGCAGCTGCCACCAGATCACGTGTTACTGAAGTTAAGCTGTGGCAATCATTTTGCAGATGGCTCCGCCTCCTGCAGCAGCCATTTTGTTGCTGAGCCTACCATGCCATCTCAGAACTCCAAATGTGCTCAAAGGCTCAAAAGGGTTGGGGACCCCTGCCATAGAGAATGCAGTGGTCTGTAGGCCAAAGGCTAATGCAATATTCGGAGCAGCCTCTTCTGACCTGTCATAGGAAGAGTAGCCATTTTGCTGCAGAAAGTCATCCTTGATCAGTTTGGCCACCTCAAGGGTAATCTTGTCAGCTTCGGCAAGGGAGGCCTGAATGAAGAAAAGAAAAGAAAAGAAAAGAAAAGAAAAGAAAAGAAAAGAACCAGGAAAAGTGGTGGGGAAGACAATCAGGGATCAGTAGCATGCGCTGGTCTGACTTCCTTTCTCTGCCAACACACTCAATATTCCCTTAATACTTCCCCTAATACTTCCAGATATTGATGGGGTCCAGATGGGTCTGTGATTTCTTTGTATTAACCACAAAACATTGCGTTCATGTTTGCTGTCTCTTTCTGCATTGCAGGCACAGGGCTTTTCAAATTACGTTGTTAATTTGGATTGCAGGATGGAGGAGACAAGGATCTCCAAGGAAACCAGGTCCCACAGATCATCCCTCAGGTCTCATCCTGTGTCACCTGCTCCTGCCAGGGCTGGCATCAGCATACCCTTAAGTAGAGCAGCTGCAGGGGCCAGGGCTTTTGGCAGGGCCCACTGTCACAGACCCCCCCCCACACACACAGTGTTCATCTCCCTTCCCCTGACCATGTGCCTTTCCCACCCATGCTCCCATCTTCCCAGCCTGTGATGCACAGAAGCAATACTCCCAGTGGCCGTAAGAGCTGCATGCGCTGGCCAGTGCTGTTGGGAATGTGCGATGAAGTCCTGCATGCTACTGTAAGTGGGAGGACTTGTAAAAAGGGGAAGGATTCACAGCTGGGTGCGCACACACAGAGGTGTCAGCCCAGGACCTCCCAAAATCTGGAACCCATACTGCTCCTGCCTCATATCTTCCCCTCCCCAAGTCTTCTACCGATGCCCCTGTTTCCATTGGGTCTCCTTCTCTTCCTCACCTTCCCAACCAGCTGGACAATCTCTGCCAGGTCTTCCTCCTCCTGAAGGATCTCTTTGGCCTTGGTGCGCAAGGCGACAAACTCGGGATAATGCCGTTCATAGTGTTCATCCAGCGCCCGCATGTACTTGCTGTAGCTGATGAGCCAGTTTACGGAGGGGAAGTGCTTCCGTTGGGCCAGTTTCTTGTCCAGGCCCCAGAAGACCTGGATTGGGGACCATGAGGAAAGTGAGAACTTGGCCAGACCATGCAAGGTAATGTACACCTGAAGAACTGGCAGTGTTAAAGGAGATTTACCTGGACAATCCCCAGGGTTGCTGAGGTCACCGGGTCAGAGAAGTCACCACCAGGTGGGGACACCCTAAGAGCACATGGGAAAGGAAGTTAAACAAGGCTCAACAGAAAATCTGGTCCTGCTCCTTGCTGGCTCAATGAAGCCAGGTGTGTGGCCAGCTTGGATAGACAGCAAGGATAGATCACACATGAAGCTGCCATATACTGAGATCTATCAAGAACTGTACTGTCTGTGGACTGGCAGTGACTCTCTCCAAGGTCTACATAGAAATCTTTCACCTGATCCTTTTAATTGGAGATGCCAGGGACTGAACTTGAGGTTTTCTGTAGGCCAAGGCTAGGGTTGCCAGAACCTTGGGAGTGGAGCCAGGAACAAGATTGTGACAAGCATGATTGAACCCCAAAGGGAGTTCTGGACATCACATTTAAAGGGACTGCATGCCTTTTAAATGCGTTCCCTTCATTTGGAAATAATGGATAGGGGCACCTTCTTTTGGAGCTCATAGAACTGGACCCCCTAGTCCAATCTTTTTGAGACTTAGGAGGTGTTTTGAGGAGAGGTGCCGGATGCTGTGCTGAAAATTGTGTGTTTCTACCTGAAAAAACAACCCCTCTCGAGCCCCAGATACCCATGAATTGATTCTCAATTATACTCTATGGGGGCCAGTTTCCATAAGGTATAATGGAGTGTCCAGTGGACATTTCCTCCCCCCTCTCCCGCCACTCTCTGGTAAACCTGAAGTGGGGGGAAGGCCTCCAAACCAGGGGATCCCCTGACCCCAACTGGGGATTGGCAACCCTAGAATGTGATGCTCTATCTCTGAGCCATGAAATAACATATTCACATGCCTCTCAGAAGTCTGAAGTGCGTCCATGGGTAACATGTTGCACATCTTCACTTGAATCTGCTTTATCTGGTCACTGGCCCCTCAAGCTCAGTACAGTCTACTGTGGTCAGGAGCAGATCTCCAAGGTCTAGAGCGGATCTCCAAGACAAATGTCTTTCCCCTGCTATTTAAAGTAGGATATGCCAAGGATTCAATCTGCGATGAAGTCCTGCATGCAAAACATGTTCTCTCTTCCACTAAGCTAAGGCTCCTACTTTTCTTTGCCTAGAGATGCCAGGAATGAAATGTGGGATCTGCCACATGCAAAGCACAGCCTTGGCCGCCAAGATGCAGTCTCATCTCAAAAATGAACAGGAGCCTGGGGGCACCTTAAAGACTAACAAGCTTTTAAATCTAACACAGTCTACTTTGTCAGATGTAATGCAAGAATTCCGATGTTCAGTCCCTGGATTTCCAGTTAAAAGGGTCAGGTGGTAGGCAATGTTCCCTTGAAGGTGCAGAGTCTTGTGAACAAAAATTCTACTTTGTGAGCTGGCATTAAAGTTGTAAACTCCTGCATAAATTAGTGTGCTCTGGGGCCATCCTTCCTGGCTAAGACAAAAATGCATGAGCTGGAGTCTTAAAAAACTGAGCTAGCTCACACTAACTCATCTTAGAGGGAACACTGGTGATTGGTGATATGAAAGATCACTACTTGAGACCCTGGAAGAGTCAAAGGGCCATGACATATAGGAAGTGGTACTTAGAGGAGCAGTTTAAAGAAGTGTTTCTTTTCTTCAGATTACTCCCCTGGTAGTGGGCAGAAGGGAACCCCTGGGCATCGCCAACGAGGGCAAGACCTGATCTCCTGATAATGTTTTAATGCATGTAAAAATTCATTGCTTACTGGCTTAGAGTATATGGTTGTTTTCTGAATTTTAACTGGGAAAGCAACAATGTAAAATTGGCTGGTGCATACTAGGTTGCATACACTTAGCCCCTCTTTGCATGTTACAGTAAACATCATTAAACATTAACATGGCCTCCCTGCCACATGCAGGCCCACCTGTGAATACCAGTTGAGCAGGACTTGTTCTGCCTACTCCATTTGTTTTGTGTCAGCCAGAGTTTAGGTTTCTGAACTGACTGTCATAGGAATTCTGAATTTGCTAATCTAGAATTTGTTTATTTGGTTGTTTTAGCTAGTTGTTTTATAATCATGTAATTCTTTATTGATGTGACCTGCCCTGAACATGTTTTTTGGGAAGGGGAGGATAGAAATGTGAATTAAATAAATAATACATCTGAAAGCAAGGAGGACATCCAGTGATGTCAGATGTAGGCCAGAAGAGCCTGGAGGTTAGGTTTGCACTCTTACCACAGTCTCCACCATGTAGAAGAGAGCATTTTCTGCAGGGATATCCTCCTGTCTGGCTTAATTAGTTTGCTTTTTTTAATATATCAGGTTCTCTTTACTTCATAGAAACCTGTCTGTCATCTTCATCCAACTTTTTGATTGAAGTGTTGAAACAGACGCATGTAATCAATTACTTGCATAATAGCCAGACGGTTTAATCTGTTAAAAGATCTTTGCTGGCTTAGCAACCTTTGTTGGAATCACTTTGATTCTCATGTTCCCTCCTTTTCCAGTCAGACTTTGCAGCTAGACAGAGAGAGATGAGAAGAGGAGGAGACAAAAGGGAACTTACGCTCCAACAATGCTGACACTCCCCTCCCGTTCTGGGCTGCCCAAGCACTTGACACGCCCGGCTCGCTCATAGAAAGATGCCAAACGGGCACCCAGATAGGCTGGGTAGCCACTGTCTGAAATCAAAAGAGGAAAATATTTGTGTCAGGAATTTCAAGGAGGCCAGCCAAAGGGGCTTTCTTTTGTAAACTGAGGTCACCACAGGACACTACATTGGTGTGCCTCTGTTCATTAGTTCATGCACCTTTGTGGCATGAGGTAAACTACAAGAAGGGCCTTGACTGTGGTAGAACAAAGAGTCCACTAGGATTTCCATGGAGGGATTCCAAAACATACTTTGACAAAAACTTTCAGCCACTTTCTCTTGTGTCACTGGGCTTGAGGTACCCACGTCAGCTCCAACAATCCCTCTTTTACCAGGGAGAGTCCCTATATTATCTTACCTGCCCCGGTAAAGAGGAGGGCCTTTTGTGAAGATATCAGATAAGGGTTTTTTAGAAACCGTCTTTGTGTGTACACACAAAGGCACTAGCTCTTGTCAAGTTTCAGTGCCCTTCCCAGGCCTGTAACAGTGAAATCTCTGAGGGCAAAGCTCAATATGTTAGGTAAAGTGATGGAAAGGGGTTACGTAGAACATGCAAATGAGAGGACCTCAACCCCAACCATTCCTAACCTTGCTGTCACTCTACTGCTTAAAGCATTTTTCTTTCAACCCATTTCACTTATGGCTGAAAGAGAAAAAAAAAAACCTGTTCACATAGCAGAATGTGGACCCCTTTTCTGTAAATAGTTAACCTCCCTTATCTCACTTTACCTGTTAACAGGAGGTCATGTGAATACATATATAAGCCACCCCCATCATGTCTGGATTAGGGTTGCCAGCCTCCAGGTGGCAGCTGAAGGTCTCCTGGGATTACAGCTCATCTCCAAGTGACAGAAATCAGTTCACCTGCAGAAAGTGGCCACTTTGGAAGGTGGACTTGTTGGCATGATACCCCACTGAAGTCCCTTCTTGCCCCCAAACCCTACCCTCCTCTGGTTCCACCCCCAGAATCTCCAGAGCTGGCAGCCCTAAATCTGGCCCTGGAACATGTGCATGTCTGGGGGAATGGAGACTGGGTGCCCCTTGATTCTAGTGTACCTTGAGAGCCAGTTTGGTGTAGTGGTTAAGTGCATGGACTCTTATCTGGAAGAACTGGGTTTGATTCCCCATTCCTCCACATGCACCTGCTGGTGTGACCTCAAAGCCACAAGTTCTCTCAAGGCTGTTCTGCTCAAGGGCAGTTCTGGGAGAGCTCTCTCAGCTCCACCCACCTCACAGGGTGTCTGTTGTGAGGAGAGGAAGGGAAAGGAGATTTTAAGTGAGTCTCCTTTGGGTAGTAAAGGGTAGGGTCTAAATCCAATCCCTTCTCCTCTTCTTCATGTGAAATTCATACAGATTGGCACAAAATGCCTGTGCACCACTTCTCTTCCATCCTTCTTCATGGTAACTGCCCATCCAGATAGTTAAAACTGTAGCACGCATTTCAGTTCCATATGTTCTGCTGTAAGTCCACCCATCATAAGAGCAAACATTCTGTTGAGCATTCTTGAATATTTTTTACAGGAAAATGTTACTGTCAGTTTAGCACACAGGCTTGGGCAGACCAACCCCGTATCTTTCTGGATATGTTCCCATTAGGTTGCTGCCAGGAGTAAAGTAAGCCGGTGGTAGCACAGCAGGAGGTGGTGGACAAACCTTTGCCACCGTTGGCCAGATGCGAGTCAAAAGGCTTCTGTGGTCCTGCCAGGATCATAGGGGCCACTCAGCTCCTGTGCCATTTGAAGGTCTTAAATCTACTCCTGCATATATGGAGCTAAAGAACCATTAGCAATGAGTAACTGAAGAGGAGAGGCTCAGGCAATGATCCTTGGCTTGAGAAATGGGACGTCAACACAAATTTTTCATCTGAACCACCTTGGGTTTGCTGTGAGCTGAAGAAAGGTGGTATGGAAAAGATATAATCCACAAATAAATGTTGGCTGGTACACTTCAGCCTACATAAATCCTGTGGCCTTGCAGGGTGAGGAGGAGAAAGGCTTGAACAATGGTTAATAATAATTAAGTGCCGTCAACTTGCAACCATTTTATGGTGACCCCTCATGGAGTTTTCAATCCAAGAGATGAACAGAAGTGGTCAACCATTGCCTTCCACCCTTGGTAGTCTCCCGTCCAAGTACTAACTATGGTCAACATTTCCAAGCTCTCACAAACACAAGCTAATCTGGGATATTCAGGCTGCTGAAGGTGGTTACCTGCAGGCATTTCTGCCAAACGTCCAGAAATTTCACGAAGTGCCTCGGCCCAGCGGGAAGTGGAGTCTGCCATCATGCTGACATGGTATCCCATGTCACGGAAGTACTCTGAGAGGGTGATCCCTACAGGAGATAGGGTAGGTGACAGAAAGATACATTGCAAGAGAACATCTGAAGAGGAAGCATCATGAAGAAGAGAACCAAGCCATGTAGGGAAGAAAAGAAACCCACTACCTTTGTATTACTCAGTCTCACCTAGAAGTCTTATTTACCATCATTTATCTATCAACTATATTGGAGGAATGTAAGAATGGAAAATCCTTTCTGGATCAGACCACCTAGTTCAGCATCCTGTTTCAAACAGTAGCCAAATCAGAGACTTTCTCCTTCAAAACACTAATAGCAGGAGAGGAGGGATTGCTTTGAATAACCAAACCGAGTACACCAAACCGAGTAGACAAACTATCCTTACACGGTAGATGAACTACCCTGTCCTTACATGTCTTCAAGATGCACTGAGGCTGCACAAACCTGGTTAGTATTTTATGGACTGAATGGGCATGCAATATCCATCTCATCTGTTTTAGCCCATTGTTGCCTAGGAAGGGACAAGATAAGAGCAGCTGCTGTACCTGTGTATATGGAAGCCTCTCTGGCAGCTACAGGCATGTTGGATGTATTGGCAACGAGTGAAGTACGTTTCATGATGGTCTCTGTCTTGCCACCCACTTCCATAGTAAGCTAAGAGAGAGAGAAGAAAACCAAGTTTGGAGCAAAGAAGATACAGCAGGGGAAAGGCACAGACCATGAATGGGAAAGTGGGGAAGGCTATAGGGGAAAACTGGAGGGGAGTAAGAGACTGGGGAAAGACCCGTGCTTCCTTCAAAGAGTTCAGGCTGACACATGATCTCACAACAAGAGTAGGTACAGAAAGAAGTCAATTTTCTGACATTACATCTGTGCATATGGAGAACCTCCCAACCACACATAAATCTTCCTATTGTCGTGATGTCTGAATGGCAATATATGCACTTTGCATCTGAATACAGCTTTCATATGTGCAAATGACTGGATTTTTTTTCATAGTTCTGGTTCACATGTACCAAAACTATAGAAGAACAACTTTCAAGTCCTGTAGCACTTTGAATACCAACAAAATTTTCAAGATGTAAGCTTTTGAGAGTCCTGACCTAGATAGCCCATGCTAGCCCGATCTCATCAGATCTCAAAAGCTAAGCAGGATCAACCCTGGCCAGCATTTGGACGGGAGACCTCCCAGGAATATCAGGGTCATGACATGGAGGCAAGCAATGGCAAACCCACCTCTGAATGTCAGCTCTAAGGGGGTCACCATACGTTAGCTGTGACTTGACGGCACTCTCCACCACCAGCAGCTTTTTACAGTCAAAGCTCTGACAAAGGGGGCTTTAGCTCTTGAAAGCTGATGCCCTGGATACCCTGTTGGTTTTTAAGGTGCTACTGGACTCAAATCTTGCTCATGTGCCAAAGTTGTATGTGTTGCCCCTGTTCAGGCAGCACGGGAACTACAAATACTGGGAGCACTGCATATAGCGAAAGCTCCCAATATGTACAGTTCCTGAATTCCCAGTATGTGTAGATGTAGCATCTGGAAAAGACTAATGAGGGAGTTGCCACTGACCACCATATTTGCTTCTTTGCCAAGTAAGGATTGGAACACGGGTCTTCCCAGTTGTAGTCCCCCATTTTAATAATTACACTACACCAGGGGTGGAATTCTAACAGGAGCTCCTTACAACTCCTGATGTAGCCAATCCTCCAAGAGCTTACAAGGCTCTTTTTTTTATATGCTGTTGGAGGACTGGCTACATCAAGGGGGTGTGGCCTCATATGTAAAGAAGCTCCTGCTAGAATTCCACCCCTGCATTACACTATCTCTCTGGATCCCTGCTCCAAACCCTGGCACTCCAGTCAAAGGGCCTTGTAGAATTACTGCTGTTCGGAATAGACAGTGCTAGACTAGATGAGACAGTATCAACCATCAGACAAATCTGTCTGTCTTGGTCTTAGGCAACATGGAGAGTCCTCACCCACTTCCCTGTGACTCTCACCTCGGGGAAGTCCCTCAGCACCTCTGACATCTCATTGCCCCGTTCCCCGCAGCCCACATAGATGATGACGTCACTGTTGGAGTACTTGGAGAGCGACTGCGAAATGACTGTCTTGCCACACCCAAAGGCTCCTGGGATGGCCGTAGTCCCACCTTGAACACACCTGTGAAAAATTGGAAGAGAAGAATGTGCAGAAATGTAGCATCTCTGCTACCCCAGAGGGAATGAGAACCAGGAGACTTTGAGACAGTGGCCCCAGTTGCAATTATCACATGACTGTGTTCCACATTATAAAAGAGGGACCCAGTACTATTTCCAAATTCCATGGTACCATTACTGGCATAAATCAGAATCCCTGTTTCATTCATTCAGATCTGTCTCATGGCAGCTTTACATCAGTTTTGCAATGCTAGGAGTCTGCAAAAGAAGCACCACTTTTAATTAGCAGCCAATTGTTCTCTGAAACTTTTTTTTTTTGCTCTCAGGTCTTAGCCAATTTATGGCGACGTCATAGGGTTTTCAGGACAAGAATTACAACTGATCTCCAGATGACAGAGATCAGTTCCCCTGAAGAAAATGACTGCTTTGGACAGTGATGAGGACTATGACACTCTACCCAGTTGAGGTCTCTCCCCTCCTGAAACCCAGCCCTCCTCATGCACCACCCACAAATTTCCAGGGATTTTCCTCACCCAGACCGATTCCCCACTAGCCTTGTTCCGATCTTGTTGCTCCTTTTCCCATGGAGCTTCTGCTGGATTTCGCACAAGCTGCCCCAGGGCAGCAAGTTGCCCCCCATCTCTTTTCAAGTTCCCTCCATGGCAGGCAGAATCCTCTGAAAACCAGTTTCTGCCTGCCACAGAGGGAACTTGAAAAGAGGTGGGGCAACTCGGCACCCTGGAGCAGCTTGTGTGAAATCCAGCAGAAGTGCCATGGTAAAAGGAACAATGAGACTGGATGTCATGAGCCCTGATGAGGGGGAGCTGGAAGGGTCAACAGACCTGGAAGAAGATTTCAGGTTTTCACGGCTGGTAACATCATTAGGGTTTGTAGAATCTTTCGGGATCAAGTGCCGTGTTCTACTGGAGAAAGTTTTCCTTCCAGACGTTTTGTTTCAGGCGGGTATGATAATGTGAGACCGTAGAAACTGAAGTCCTTTCTGCGGTCTCACATTATCATACCCGCCTGAACAGAGAAGCTATTGAGATTTACAAACACCAGCACAATTTTAACAGAAAGGAAGAAGGCATTTTCATCCACCAATCTTGGTACCCAGCTCTGCAAAACACCCTACAGACTATAAATTGCAGAAAGTCTCAGAACAACCAGCAAATTCCACAGAACAATCAGCACAGTCAACAACCATCTTCCTTATCTTCAAACCCCTTCCAACCCTCCCAGCAATTAACACAGAACAATGGTCACATTCAACAGCCAGTTTCCTTATCACTACCCTTCCAGGAAGCCCCACCAAACAATGGGCACATCCACAAACCAATTGCCCTTTCATCACACCCCCTCCAGCCTAGAAATAGCAGCTCTCCAGCAGCCCTGGCTCCACTCAATGCACAGCAGCCAAGAAGGTCTGAGCACCTGCTCCGGCTGCAACGCCACTGAGGATGTTCTCCGCAGCTGAGAACGAAACGTCTGGAAGGAAAACTTTCTCCAGTAGAACACGGCACTTGATCCCGAAAGATTCTACAAACCCTAAAGACCTGGAAGAGTTGCCAGCCAGTTCCTCAGCTGAAAAAACAGCAGCTGGCCCATCAATCACTCTCCATGCACCAGTGATGATCATGCACCAGTGATGATGTTGATGATCAATCTCCTCCGAGCTCTCCTCCTCCCATCTCAAGAGTTCAAAGCAGGCTCTAGAAAGAGCTTTCAGAGCGAAGACATGAGGCGCGCCGATGCTTCAGATCTCTCAGCCCTGAGTTCTAGCAGAGTCACTGCCACCCAGGGAGCAGGCTGATTGAGGCTCCTACATAGCTCCCACCCAGGACCTGGTAACCTTGTGGAAGCAACAAGTCTATTCTCTGGCTTGCATCCACGCTCCTTCCTGATCTGCTTGATTTCCTTGGCACCCTGACCTTTTGGCTTTTGGACATTGACTTCTGATTCCAGTTTGTGATTCTGCATTGGTGACTTGGCTCCTGCTTGACTTCCTGGACTTTGACCTTGGCTTTGGACTCCTGCCTGCCTGCACCCTGAGAACGTGACACTGGAACAGGGCTAATGGGAAATCGGTCCCAGGGTTGGTAACCCTAATAGTTAGCTCAGAGTGGACTGGAGGCCCACCAGAAAACCACAAGGTAGCAGCTCTGATGGCATCTTTTCCTACATTTTGGCTGAGTCAGGAAAGGAAGGCTTACGGGAAGAGGGCATCCAGGACTCTCTGGCCAGTCAGCAGTGGGTAATTTGCTGGCAGCTTCTCTGCAACGGGCCGTATTTGCCTCACAGGCCACACCTGCACCATCGTCAGTTTCTCCTTCTCTCCCTCAAAGTCCAGCTCCAACACCACATCCTTAGGAAAGGTTGGGGGGGGTGGGGGAGTCAGACAGAGGCGATACAACATGGTGGTTAAACAAGCTGCAGCCAAGGAGGTTGGTGGTTCATCTATTTATTTAAACATTTATACTCTACTTTTATTTCCTCTAGCAAACTGAAATGGCTTACCATATCGCTGAAATGGCTTACCATATGGCCTAAGACCTGCCTACCTTAGGGACCGTCTCTCCTCACATGTTCCCCAGAGAGTACTGAGATCAGGATCTCAAAATCTGCTTGTTATCCCCGGGCCAAAGGAGGCCCGCCTGCAATCCACCAGGGACAGGGCCTTCTCTGTAACGGCTCCTTTCTGGTGGAACCAACTGCCGGAAGAGGTGAGGGCCCTGCAGGACCTTGGCCAGTTCCGCAGGGCCTGTAAGACAGCCCTCTTCCGGCTGGCTTATAATTAACTGGCACTGGAAGCTGAGTGTAGTTTTGATAGACCACCGTTATATGTTTTATTATTTTACTGTTTTAACTGTGTAAAATGTTTTAAATTCAAAAATTATGTTAGATTTTTATGTGTTGTGAGCCGCCCTGAGCCACCTCGGTGGGAAGGGCGGGATATAAATTTAAATAAACTTGAAACTTGTCCCCTCCTCCATTTTATCCTCACATAAACAAATGTGTGAGGTAGGTTAGACTGAGAGAGAGTGACTGGCTATAGCAGTCATAGCAGAGCATGGATTCAAACCTGGCTTCCCAGATCCTCGTCTGGCACTCTAACCATTACAACACACAGCTTTAAATCTTACCTCAGCCAGGAACTCACTGGACAGCCATAAGCCACTAACATTTCTCTCAGCACCACCCTCATCCTGCTGTCATGATGGAGGAATAATAATACCAGCCTTAAGGACCACTGTGAGGAAATCTTGATTATGTATATGAAGCAATGAGAACCCTTAATATGCTGTATATGTACTACGTGCTATTAGTCAAAAGAGATGGTATAGGATAACTGACAGAACGATCAGGAAAAAAATATCCAAAGACTCCACGGTCTGGCTAGCAAAGTAGGCATAATTAAAGCGATTTTAATCAATTAATCCTATGAGTTTAAATCAGCATAAATTGGCATAAGAACAACACCATTTTTTTATCTAAGCCATGACATGGCAAGCCCTTCCCCAAGCTAGTTGGAAAATATTGGCTATCCTGGCTCATGAAGGCCTCTGAACTGTCAGAAAATGAGTAAGCTGACATATAGAATAGATTTCAAAAACAGTCTTTATTCTTTAGTGTACTTGGGAAGAAAATAGGCTCAGTTCGCTGTTTCCTTAAATAGATATTCTGATCTTAATTGAAATGATGCTATTTTCTGTAATAATTTTCCTTTTTTGTTTGTGGGACAGGAATGGGAATGCTACTTCTAAGACATTGGACTCTTCTGATTCCTCATTTTCATTGCTTGTGTGTCCCTATTGCTTCAGGTTGCTTTTTCTTTTCTTTTCCACACAGCTTTTCCCCCTCTAGTGGTTGATTCGATATTACATCAGGGTATGCCCAGTATATGCAGGTTTTGATGCCAGGCATATAGCAATATAATATTGAATTGACCACTAGATGGAGCAAAATATGTGCAAAAAAGAAGAAGAAATAGGTGGGACACAAAGCAAGAAAAATGGGAATGCAGAACAACCAGTGCCTACTTTTAGATGAGTATATTAAACATATTTTTCCAATGGCTGTCTGATTGATCAGAGTAATAATTTCAGAGGAGTAGCCATGTTAGTATGTTGCAGAAAATTAAATAGTTGTCTTGACAACTGTGTCAAGACAAATGTGTTTTTACAAGAGAGGGACCTGTGACATCCTTATCCCCCCACTCGCCAGCCTGCCCACTGCCGTTTCCATTCGCCCAGTTTATACAAGTTGATGCCTCTCCTGATTCTTGGCAGGCAGGCAGCAGTTTAACACAGTTGAAGACCTTAAGGTAGCCTGGGGAAGAGCCAGTTTCTCCACCAGATAGTAGAGGTGGCTGCCCCAGCAGGGAAGGGGAGAGGTGTCTGTGGGAGGATGCTCCACCTATGTTGTGTGGGACAATTGGCCCCACAAGAGGAGAAGAAATGCTCCATCAAAATAGTGGCTATTTCTTGCGCCACCTTAATGTTTTAATAATTTAATTCCCCTTCTTTTATTTGGATTTTTGTGCAATCCCAAGACTGTCCCAGGTTTGCATAAACATCTCCCTTTTCAGTACTTGACTCCAGTGTGCAGAATCAACAGTCTTCATGCAGAATTTCCCCATTCAGAATTAAAACTATGATTCTGCCATAAGCAGGAAGAACATCCTACCGAAATATCGTAGTTTCCAGCTGGAGCCATATGAGTCACAGTGCCCCGGCACCGGGATGGCACCATAATCTTATGTTTGATGAGAGAGTTTTCTTGCACAACTCCATAAATATCCCCACCAGTTAAATGGCTTCCAACCTAAGATGAGAGGAAAACAGAACATAAATGTTAAGAGTTGCAAAATAAGTTTCTAGTCCTTGTAACTGTGCTAATGGGATTATGTGGCTATCCCCACCCAAATTAAGTCAAATATCTGCACAATGCATCATTGCACATTTTAAATTATGGTTTCAGAATTAGGCTTCCCTCAATAGTAGAACTGGTTATTTGATTCTGTGCAACAGAAGCAGAAATGGCTCATTATGTACTGAAATCTGGCTTCCACCAGCTCAGTTAGGTTCCTGTATCTTACCCGGATGTTTGGACTTGGGGTGAAGTCCCATTTGATGTCCCGGGACAAAGCTGAGATATTGATGCCCCGGGGGATATAGATGCTCTTGGTGAGTTCTGTGATGTCCTTCAGGGGGCGTTGGATCCCATCAAAAATGGAGCCCATGATGCCAGGGCCAAGCTCCACTGACAGTGGCTTGCCAGTCCTTAGCACCGGATCCCCTACACAGACCCCCGCTGTAGCAAGTGCTCAGGAAAAGCTTTTGATTGAGAAAAGAGGGAGGCAGGAAAGAAAGGAGAGGGTACACAGGAGGCTACCTTATACTGAATTAAACCCTTGGTCTATCAAGATCAGTATTGTCTTCTCTGACTGGCAGTAGTTTTCTGGCTGAGGTCTTTCATGTGACCTCATACCTGGTCCTGAGGTGCCAGGAATCGAACCTTCTGGATGCAAAGCAACTGCTCCACCACTGAACCATATATATATAAAAGATCCTATGTTGTAGTGACAGCAGGGAGATCCCAGCAGGCAGCCATGTTGGTCTGAAGCAACAGAACAAAGCAGTAGACAAGTGCACCTTCAAGACCAACTAAGTTTTATTCAGAATGTAAGCTTTCGTATGCTCTTCAGCAGACTTCATCAGACAAAATGGGAATGGAAGCAGCAAATCTTAATATAAATGGGCAGTGTAAAATCATGGGAATGTTTTTAGCAGATTAAAAGAACTGCAAATAGGGATCTGTGTTTGTTAGTGTTAGGACAAAGCAGGGCTGAAAAAACACTGGAGGGTGACAAAAAGCAGACTGCTGTTGTAGGTGCGAAATGCCATAAATCTAGGTAACATTCTGGCTTAGTTAGTTTCAATAGAGGGCATGGTTTCTCAAGAGATTATAACATCCATCATAGTTTGCCATTAGAAAAAAAGAAAGACATTAAAATACAGTGGAGGATGGGTTGGTGTATGCAATAAGGCAGGTTTTTATTTTCTAAACAGAGAGTACAGTTGACTGAACAAATAGATGCTGCATTGCTTACATCTATCATGCATACGCATATTTATTTGTCTCCCCTGTGAGAAGACAAAGGGGTTACATCGCTCTCCTCTCCTCCATTTCATTCTCACAACAACGGTGTAGGTTAACCTGAGAACATGTAATTGGCCAAGGTCAGTGTAATGTACTGAGTGACGAGACGTGTTGAAGGCAACATGCTTTATTAGCAAGTACATCACAAGGGCAAGAACGCGGGCCGGGTCCCCATTTATATACACAACCCAGAACAACCCTCTGCCTGGCCAGGTCCAATCCTGGCCAGTTAAACTTCCCGCCACAGAACTTGATTGGCGGAGCGTATTTGTGAGCTACGTCCGGTGACCTGTGGACTCCCACTGGTCACCTCTGTAGCGTTCGCAGTGTTGTAATTTCAAGACACATGCAAGACACAACAGTCACCTAGCAAGTTTCTAGGGCAAAGTGGGAATTCCAGCCTGCATCTTCCAGATACTAGTCTGACATACTAACCACTACACCATGTGGGCAAGAGAAGAACAAGAGAATACCTGTATATCATCCGTACAAGCTTAATGGTGGACCTGTATTAGAAGGGTTAACTTTTTGGAATGATAATCATAGCCCCCAGTACAGCTCTGAGGAATGGCTGCATTTCTTTGTGCTACAGACAATCAGATTTATAAGCACACAGCTATGAACCAGGGGATTTGCAAAGGATAACAAGCAACTCCTTCAAAAATCAGAGATGGTCTTCTAGGCATCCAGGAACACATGATGAGAGGTGTGTTGTAGGAAAGTGAGGATAAAAAAGGGTTGACTGAGATGGCGACAGAAGTCCAGAAATAAAGTGTGGGAGGGGGCAGGACCATTATCAAAATCAAGGGGGAGGACAAGTACCAAGGCAGATGGTGAAGAGAAGAAAGAGTCAACAAAGCAGAAGACAATATTCAATCTTTAAGGAAGGATACAGGTCTCCTCATACACCTGGACAGTGGCCAGGTCTCCCTCCAGACGAATGATTTCGCCTACCAGCTCAGCATGGCCCACACGTACCAACTCATACATGGCAGCCCCAGACATCTTGCAGGCGATCACCACTGGGGACAGATGAGAAGAAGAGGAGGGTAATTTCATGTGGGGGGTTGTTGTATCCCAGCCAGTGCCAGAGTCAGGATAGCAAGTAGATTTCCCAACTTACAACACTGCTCTACACCTCCTCATTTTCTTATTACATTTTTTTAAAGCCTTTTAAGTTTGCAACATGTCAGCTTCCATTTAAAGTACCTCCCCTGGGTAGGAAAACAAATCTTGTTAAAAGAATCAAATGGTTAGTGCCTCCCAAGCCAGTATAACTCCAGACTTCATTCACTGGACCTGCACACCTATGATAGCTCCTAGCTCAGGGTGACTTTTTTCAATATCTTTATCACCCTTGCGCTCAAGTGACCCTGGAAAGAAATCTCTCAGTGACTGTGATCATGGCAGGACTGATAGATGAGTTAGCCTGTGTGAACTTAAAGCCTGCACTATTACCTTAAAAAGCCAATTAGGAGCCATATTAGGTGTCACCCTAAAGCTTGCACTATTATCTCAGAAGCCAATTCAAGAGTCATATTCAGCCATGCCTTGCACAGAGAATCATACTTGAATAAGGAGATATATTGAAACAGCTTTGACATAAGATCTGCATTTGATATTCAGATACCTATTTTTCCTAAGCAACTCTTTAAGTAGGTGAAAGTTCAGAGCTCCAGAGTGGTGAGCAGACAAAAGGAAGCTCCCCGGGTACATTCCTAGGAAGGGAGCCAAGAAGTAGAGAAAACAAATGTTATCACAGCCTGGCCATCCCAGAATAAGATCCACGTTTCCACAGCAATGAGCTTCCTATCTGGCTATATTCATCCTTGGGCAGAAGAGTGTTTACAGAATGTATACAAAAATAATTTTTGTTCCAGAAAGCAAATTACTAAAAAGACACCTGGGCACCAGCTCCTGTAACACAAGGGGAAATTGCCCAATATTGGGCAGAGTCATGAAGAAGATATTGGATTTATATACCACCCTCCACTCCAAATCTCAGTCTCACAGCGGCTCACAATCTCCTTTACCTTCCTCCCTCACAACAGACACCCTGTGAGGTGGGTGGGGCTGAGAGAACTCTCACAGCAGCTGCCCTTTCAAGGACAACCTCTGCCAGAGCTATGGCTGACCCTAGGCCATTCCAGCAGGTGCAAGTGGAGGAGTGGGGAATCAAACCTGGTTCTCTCAGATAAGAGTCCGCACACTTAACCACTACACCAAACTGGCTCTCTAGTCATGAATAATTATGAAGTCATGAATAATTAGCAAATTAAAAATTAATTGTACCACGCTGGACATGCTATCGAACTATAAACTCTTGTAATGGACCTGATTCTTTGAGAGAAACGCTGATAAACACTTGGAACAGAGAGATCTGTGTGTGTGCATGTTTGTCGCTATACTGCAAATTATTAGGAAGGGAATCGAAAACAAATCAGCCAGTATCATAATGCCCTTGTATAAATCGATGGTGCCTCCTCTTTTGGAGTACTGTGTACAATTCTGGTCACCACACCTCAAAAAAGATAATATCATATTGGGGAAAAGTCCAGAAAAAGGCAACTAGAATGATTAAAGGGTTGGAACACTTTCTCTATGAAGAAAGGTTCAAACGCTTGGGCTTTTTAGCCTGGAGAAACATCAACTGAGGGGTGACATGATAGAGGCTTACAAGATTATGTATGGGATAGAGAAGGTAGAGAAAGAAGCATTTTTCTTCCTTTCTCACAAAACGAGAACTCGTGGACATTCAATGATATTGCTGAGCAGTCAGGTTAGAATGGATAAAAGGAAGTACTTCTTCACCCAAAAGGTGATTAACATATGGAATTCACTGCCACAAGAGATGATGGCAAGCATAGCCAGCTACAACCATAGCCAGCTTCAAGCGGGGATTGGATAAACATATGGAGCAGAGGTCCATCAGTGGCTATTAGCCACAACATATTGTTAGAACTCTCTGTCTGGGGCAGTGATGCTCTGTATTCTTGGTGCTTGGGGGGGCAATAGAGGGAGGGTTTCTAGTGTACTGGGCCCACTGATGGACCTCCTGATGGCACCTGGGTTTTTATTTCTTTTTTTGCTGCTATGTGACACAGAGTGTTGGACTGGATGGGCCATTGGCCCAATGCAACATGGCTTCTCTTATGTTCTTATGTCTCCTGGTTTACCGATAAGCTATCATGCACCTGCTGTCTGAATCACAGTGACTCTGCGACCACGTACATCTCTCACAGATTGGAAGAGGGAACATGAGCACAAGTTTGTGTATATCTTAAAGAAGATCAAGATCAAGAGCATATTAAGAAAGTGAGAATTAATGAATGACGATATTCCCTGTAAATAGGTAAAGTGTTTGATGGGTGATGGTGGGCATAGGGTTACCAGATCCAGACTGAGGAATCCCTGGAGATTTGTGAATGGAGCCTAGGGAGGATGAGGGGCTAAGTGGGGTACAATGCCATAGAACCCACCCTCCAAAGCATCTATTTGCTCCAGGGGAACTGATTGGTGTAGTGGTTAAGTGTGCTGACTCTTATCTGGGAGAACCGGGTTTGATTCCCCACGCCTCCACTTGCACCTGCTGGAATGGCCTTGGGTCAGCCATCGCTCTGGCAGAGGTTGTCCTTGAAAGGGCAGCTGCTGTGAGAGCTCTCTCAGCCCCACCCACCTCACAGGGTGTCTGTTGTGGGGGGAGAAGATATGGGAGATTGTAAGCCATTCTGAGTCTCTGATTCAGAGAGAAGGACGGGGTATAAATCTGCAATTCTTCTTCTTCATCTCTGCATTCTGATGAGCTGTAATTCCAGGGGATCCCCAGGGCCCACCTGGAGGCTGGCATCCCTACATGGCCTAAACTCTATCCGTTCTGAATAGGATAGCTGATGGAGGAAAGGGGAACAGAAGCCTCAATAGCTGCTGGCTCATTGTCATGAACACACATACAAACTCTAAGCTCCTGGTATAATACCAAAGAGCCAGGATCAAAGCATGAAAGGAGGTGGATTCACTTGTTGGTGCCAGGTAGTTTATCTATTGGAGTAACGATCGCAGACATTAGGGAATTGGGAAGTGAAAGTTTTTAAACACCCTCTTTGTTCTTGACAAAACTCAGTACAAGGCAGAAACTTTGAAGGGTGAGGAGATGTGAGCCAACTGAGACAGCTGAAGTCCAAAATGGCCCTTGTGATAGCCCTTAGATATAAGGATGCTGGACAGATGTTGCTTTGTGACTACAGGACATGCTTTATTTCTCCTGCATCTGCATGATCAAACGTGTACTCTGAATTCCATGTTAGGGACAAAGTCTGCCTTCTCCAGGTTCCGCCCCTCACTTTCCAGGAATTTCTCGTCAAAGCTGGCCACCCAACCATATACAGTCCCCCTCCCCATGATCAGAAATATTTAGAAAGCAGTTCCGCAGTTCATGCGGAGGAAGCTTACATGTGAACATTGCCTCCATGCATGGGATGCCATGCTAATGAGCTGGTGATCGCACGGGGGTGGGATCAGCATACTCCTCCCACCCACTCTCCCTGTCTCTGTGTTTATTCAAAACAAGGACTGGTCACATCTTCACAGCTACCAAGTCAGACACTGGCTTATCAATTTCAGCATTGTCTATTCTGACTGGTGGCATTTCACCAGTATCTCAGGTGGAGGGCTTTCCCAGCACCTTCTGCCTGCTCTTTTTAATATGCTAGGGATGGAAGTTGGAACCTGTATCCAAAGCAGCAGGCACTCTATCATGGACCCAGAACTAGCACTTTGAACCAAGTACAGGAGCAAAGGAGCTGCCAGACAAGGCTTTTAGGGCTGGTGAAATCTGTTTGTAGCAATAAGCACTTGCTGAAAGTTATGTTGCTGGGTTTTGTACCAATTTCCATTTCCAAAGGCATGTCCATGTGCAGCACACAGCAGGAAGGCCTAGTCTTGCTGTACTGCACCTAGTATTGCTTCTTCTGCTGCTGGTTATGGCTGTCAGGAATGAGAAGGCCTTTCCAAACACCTATGCCTTCCCTGTAACAGCAAACACTGAACCTGAGACCTTCTACATGAGCTTGAGCACAGAACTCTCTCCCCACCAACAGTTCAGAAGCTAACACAGGAATAGCTGTTGAAAAGCAAGCAAACAAAATATATGACAGGTAGAGAAAGACTGCTGCAGGGCAGGGTGTAGAGTTGCCAAACTCCAGGTTTGTAACTGGAGATCTTCTGCTATTACCACTGATCAGTTCCCTGGAGAAAAATGGCTGCTGTGGAAGGTGGACTCTATGGCATTATACCCCACTCAAGTCCCTCCCTAAACACCACCCTCCTCAGTCCACCTCCACCTCCAATATCTTTGGGTATTTCCCAGCTTGGAGCCAGCAACCGTAGTAAGTGGTGTAATTATTCAAGAATTACAAATGCATGTCAATCTCCTTGTCGATCTTGGCATCTGAGGAGATGATGCACCCCAGGTAGCTGAACTGCTGGACTGTCTTCAGAACTGATTCACCCACAGTGATGCAGGGAGGGTGATAATCTTCCTGGGGTGCAGGCTGGTGGAGAACTTCTGTCTTCTTCAGACTAACTTCTAGGCCGAATAGCTTGGCAGCCTCTGCAAAGCAGGACGTCATATGCTGCAGAGCTGATACCGAGTGGGAGACGAGTGCAGCATCGTCAGCAAACAGTAGCTCTCGGATGAGTTTTTCCATTGTCTTGGAGTGTGCCTTTAGTCGCCTCAGGTTGAACAGGCTGCCATCGGTGCGATAGCGGATGTAGACACCATCGTCCTCATCTAGATCTACTGCGGCTCTTTGAAGCATCATGCTAAAGAAGATCGTAAAGAGAGTTGGCGCGAGAACGCAGCCTTGCTTTACACCTGTGCCTATTGGGAAGGGCTCCGAGAGGTCGTTGCAGTGTCTGACTTGGCCTCGCTGGTCTTCGTGTAGCTGGATGATCATGCTGAGGAACCTTGGGGGACATCCTAAACGTTCCAAGATTTGCCACAGGCCTTTCCTGCTAACGGTATCGAAAGCTTTGGTAAGGTCGACAAAAGTCACATACAGACCCTTGTTCTGTTCCCTGCATTTCTCTTGGAGCTGCCTGAGAACAAATACCATGTCGGTGGTGCTCCTGTTAGCTCTGAAGCCGCACTGGCTCTCTGGGAGGAGTTCTTCTGCAATGGTGGGCACCAGTCTGTTCAGGAGTATTCTGGCAAGGATTTTGCCTGCGATGGAGAGCAGGGTTATCCCCCGGTAGTTGGAGCAGTCTGACTTTTCCCCTTTGTTCTTGTATAGGGTGATGATGATTGCATCGCGAAAGTCCTGTGGTAATTTGCCTTGTTCCCAGCAGGTGACAAGTACTTTGTGAAGTGAGCTATGTAGTACTGTGCCCCCATGCTTCCAGATCTCTGGTGGAATTCCATCAACTCCTGCTGCCTTGCCACTTTTCAGTTGCTTGATGGCTTTAACAGTCTCTTCTAGGGTGGGGATCTCATCCAACTCTGTTTTCACCGGTTGAAGTGGGGTGAGGTGGATTGCTGAATCTTGAACTACGCGGTTGGCACTGAAGAGAACCTGAAAATACTCCGACCACCGGTTCAGTATGGATGCCTTGTCTGTGAGGAGCACTTGGCCGTCTGCACTATGCAAGGGACTCTGAGCCTGATATGATGGACCATATACTGCCTTCAGGGCTTCGTAGAACCCTCTTAAATCACCAGTGTCTGCACACAGCTGGGTTCTCTCTGCAAGCTTGGTCCACCACTCGTTCTGAATGTCTCGAAGCTTGCGCTGGAGGTTGCTACATGCAGCACGAAAGGTTGCTTTTTTCCCAGGACAGGAGGGCTGAGCAAGATGTGCTTGGTAGGCAGATCTCTTTTTTGCCAGTAATTCTTGGATCTCTTGATTGTTCTCATCAAACCAGTCCTTGTTCTTCCTTGTGGAGAACCCGAGGACTTCTTCAGAGATCTGCAGGACGGTAGTTTTTAGGTGTTCCCAGAGTGCTTCTGGAGAAGGGTCTGTGGGGCAACTGAGGTCCTCAATTCTTGACTGGAGTTTTGCCTGGAAGGCAGCTTTAACTTCGGCTGACTGGAGGCTGCCAACCTGAAACTTCCTCCGAGGGATACCTCCTCTCCTGGGTGTGGGTTTAAAGTGAAGACGGAGATTGCAGCGTACAAGACGATGATCCGTATGACATTCTGCGCTGGGCATTACTCGGGTGTGTAAGACATCTCGAAGGTCTCTCTGGCGCACCAGAATGTAGTCGATAAGGTGCCAATGCTTGGACCGTGGGTGCATCCAGGTTGTCTTCAGACTGTTCTTCTGCTGGAAGATAGTGTTGGTGATGGTGAGCTGGTGCTCCATGCAGAATTCTAGCAGGAGGCGCCCGTTGTCATTGCAGTTGCCAATGCCGTGTTTGCCAAGTACTCCTTTCCAGGCTTCCGAGTCTTTACCTACTCTGGCATTGAAGTCGCCAAGGATGATCACCTTGTCCTCTGTAGGGGTCTTCCGTACGAGGTTGCGTAGATCAGCATAGAACTTGTTCTTTTCTGCAGGATCTGCTTGAAGGGTTGGGGCATACACACTGAAGAGTGTTGCATGCTGCTTGTTTTGAAGTGGGAGGCGCATGGACATGATGCGATCTGAGTGACCTGTTGGAAGGTTTTCGAGTTTGGAGGCAATGGAGTTCCTGACCATGAAGCCAACGCCAGAACAGGCCAACAGGCTGGCAAAGGCAAACCGTGCATTTGGCCGACTGCACAAAAGAGTGTGGAGCAACAAGCATCTGAAAAAAGGCACAAAGATCAATGAAAAAAGGCACAAAGATCAATGTTTACAAAGCGGTTGTGATGACAACCCTCATCTATGGCTCCGAATCGTGGGTTTTATACCGTCATCACCTGCGACTCCTTGAGCGCTTTCATCAGCGCTGCCTTCGCACCATCCTCAACATCCACTGGAGTGACTTTGTGACCAACACTGAAGTCCTCAAGCGGGCAGAGGTTACCAGCATCGAGGCACTGCTGTTGAAGATGCAGCTGCGCTGGGCAGGGCATATTTCTAGGATGGAAAACCACCGCCTTCCCAAGATTGCCCTGTATGGCGAACTCTCCACCGGCCATCGTAATAGAGGGGCACCAAAGAAGAGGTACAAGGACTCCTTGAAGAAATCCCTTAGCACCTGTCACATCAACCATCACCAGTGGTCTGACCTAGCCTCAGATCGCAAAGCATGGAGGCACACCATCCACCAGGCTGTCTCTTCCTTTGAGAACACACGCATAGCTGGTCTTGAGGACAAAAGGAGATTGAGGAAGAATCGCACTGCTACAGGACCAACCCTAAATCAGACTTTTCCCTGCAGCCGCTGTGGCCGGACCTGCCTGTCCCACATTGGTCTTGTCAGCCACCAGCGAGCCTGCAGCAAACGTGGACTATTGCACCCTTCTTAAATCTTCGTTCGCGAAGCCAAGCCGAGAGAGAGAGAGAGAGAGAGACAAATGCATGTATTGTAATTTGTGTTTGGGAAATACTGAAAGGGTGTGCTTCTTTAGCTAAGAGGGTACCTACCAGGTCCAGAGACACCATGCACAAACCCCAGCAAACTCTCGTTCTCTGCATCCCCAAGCTTCGGAATTTTGGTGAAATCCATAGCTTCAGGAGATCCGTTGGGGCTGTAGAGCAATCACAATGGATACAATGTCTGTAGCAAAAGGAAATATAAAACAAACCTAAAAGAAAGAAAGGCAAAAACATGAGAGGGGGAACTTTATGTAGTGTAGTAGTTAAAATGTTGGAGTAGGAGCTGGGAGTCCCAGGTTCAAATCCCCATTCTGACAAAGAAGTTTGGAGATGACCTTGGGCCTGCCACACACTCTCAGCCTAACCTGCCTCTCAGGGTCATTGTGAGGATAAAATGGAGGAGAGGATAATAATGTAAGCTGCTTTGAAGAAGAGTTGGTTTTTAAACACAGCTTTTCTCTACCTTAAGGAGTCTCAAAGCGGCTTGCTTCCTCTACCCACAAAAGGCACCTTGTCAGGTAAGTGGGACTGAGAGAGTTGTGGGAGAACCATGACCGGCCCAATACTGCATGTGGAGGAGGAGTGGAAAATCATACCCAGCTCTCCAGTTTAGAGGCAGCTGCTTTTAACCACACTGGCTCTCACTTGAGAGGGAAGTAGACTATAAATAAACAAACCAATAAATATATTAAAAACATGCTGCCCATGGAGGAAAGGTGAGATTAAAATGTAGGTAGTTAGATTCCCACAGGGCAGTTGGTCACAAACTGCCTTGTCAGTTTGTAGAATTCAGCTGATGGGTCACAAGAGATAACTGGACCAAGGCCTTGGGTATTTTTCAATCATATTTTTTAAATCCCATTCATCTTCCAAGTGGCTCAGGGCATAGGGTTGCCAAGTCCAATCCCAGAAATATCTGGGGACTTTGGGGGTGGAGCCAGGAGACTTTGGGAGTGGAGCCAGGAGACACTGGAATGGAGCTAGGGGGGAGGGGGGGGAAACGGCGCCAGGCAGCGTGGCGAACCGCCCCGTCTCGGAGCGGGCGACGCCGCTGCGCGGCTGCCGCCTCTTCTCCACTCGCTGTGGCTGCTCCTCCGAGATGGGCTCAGGCTGAGCCCATCTCGGAGGAGCAGCTGCAGTGGGGCAGGGGGGGGCGGCAGCGGCCTCACCCGCTCCGCCTCTGGGGTGGAATCCGAGGGGGGGGTAGAGGCGGGCCAGGGGCGTGGCGAGCCGCGAGTTCGGGTCCTAGAAGGGCCCGGATTCACAGCTCGCCATGCTCCTGGCCTGCCTCGCCCTCCCCTTCTCTGGTTTTGCCTGCGCTGCTGCCGCCTCTTGGCTGCTCCTCCAAGATGGGCTCAGCCTGGGCCCATCTCGGAGGAGCAGCTGCGGTGGGCGGGGAGGGGGTGGCAGCGGCGCGGTGGCCTCGCCCGCTTCAGGATCGGGCGGCTCGCCATGCTCCCCGGCGCCGTTTCCCCCCTCCCCCCGCTTCTGTTTTTTTGGGGAACGGGGGAAGAGGGTGGAAATCCTGGGGTCCCCCGCCAGGGCGGGAGGGTTGGGAAGCCTATCAGGGCACTATATATAATTTTCTCTTAGTCTAGTTTATCCTCACAACTGTACTATAAAATAGGTTATCAGCAAATTTTCTCCAGGGGAGAAATACGGATCAGCAAATTTTTATAATTAAAGAGCTATAACATCAACATTTAGAACAAGTTATTAAGAGAGAACCGGCAGAAGGAAGCCCATTTGTATAAGAACATAAGAGAAGCCATGTTGGATCAGGCCAATGGCCCATCCAGTCCAACACTCTGTGTCACACAGTGGCCAAAAAGATTATATATATACACACACACATATATATACACACTGTGGCTAATAGCCACTGATGGACCTCTGCTCCATATTTTTATCTAACCCCCTCTTGAAGCTGGCTATGCTTGTAGCCGCCACCACCTCCTGTGGCAGTGAATTCCACAAGTTAATCACCCTTTGGATGACAACTTAAAATCGATAACTTTACATTAAAATGGATAACTTTTAGGGTTGCCAAGCTTCAGGTGGCATATGGAAATCTCCCATGTTTACAATTGATCTCCAGCTGGCAGAGATAATCTCCCCTGGAGAAAATGGCTGCTTTGGACTCTGTGGCCCTGCCTTCCCCAAATCCCACCCTTTCCTGGATCTACCCCCAGAGTCTCCAGGTATTTTCCAACACAGACCTGGCAACTCTAATAACTTTACATTATTCATTTCTGCAGTCCAAACACTGGTTGTCATAAGTCTTTTATTAGGATGTGCCACACATGAGATCTCACACTAAGTAATCAGTGTATACAGGAACACCCCTGTGCAGTTGTTTTAGCCCACTGGCATAAATCTGTGGATAGTTCATACTGGGATCACTGCTACCTGGTCACCTCTTTCATTGTTCTTTCTGTGAAGCATCTCTTTAAAAACCCTTCAGACCCATAAAAATCTCTGCCTGCCATTCTCATCACACACTGGTTATTCTGGCATGCCACCTACCCCCTCTAACGTATCTTGGCTTAAAAATTTCATTGTCCCCTTTAAAAAGCCATAGTTGGCTCTGAACTAAGCTACGTTTGGCTCTAGGGCCGTAGGTGGCAGAAACCTGGGTTAGACTGAGAGGGAGTTTACTGGCCCACGGTTACCCAGCAAGCTTCATGGCTGAGTGGGGATATGAACCTAGACAAGTCAGATGCTCTAATTGCTATAGCATGACGGCTGTCAAAGGGGATCAGACTCATCAGATTCATCCACCTCTTACAGATTCAGATTCTAGAGACTCTGGGGATTTGCTTCCATAGAAACCCAGCCTAGCCCAAATCTCATCAGAGCATGGAAACTAAGCAGAGCCAGCCTGAGTTAGTACTTGGGAGGGCACTGCTGTACAGAGGAAGGCAACAGGAAACCACCTCTGCTCATCTCTTGACTTGGAAACCCCATCGTCTTGGGCTTGTCAATTGCTACTCGATAGCACACAATTACTATGATTAAGGTGAGCCATACCTTACGTTTGCCAACTTTCTTTTTTGATAGGGCTCCTATACCTTTAGAACCGGCTGTTCTTGGCAAGACGTCAACAGAGGGCAAGCTTTATGGGCTGAATTTCTGCAGTTATTAAAGGCAGAGGAGTAAAAAAAAAAACCAAGTAACCCTGTTCAGCCTCTCCCTCCCCTCATTTCTGCATGCCAAGCAGTGTCGGATTAAACCCTACGGAGGCCCCTAGGCAGTCAAAAACTCGGGGGTCAACTCACAAATTATCTCAGAGTCTGGGGAACCACGCATGCGTCAAATCGGTTAAGACGCTCCCAGAACGTACTCCCGGAGAAATTTGTTATTAAGCCATCGAAGAAGAGAGATAAACTTTTGAAAACAGTTTGAAATATTTGTGGAAGGAAGCAAGACCTGGAGGGCATTAATCAGAGTGAGTCTTTGGAAGTGTGATTTCTTATCATCTCTTTACTCTCCGCTCCCTGGGAGGAGGCCAGAAAGCGAGAAGAGAACATGGCGACTAAAAAGGAGCTGAAGGATTTAACACAGCTCATTGCTTCTTCAGAACAGAATGTAAGGGGCGATATTAAAGCTCTTAAAACAGACTTGAGACAGATGGCCATAGAAATTAAGAACATAAAAAAGGTGGCTGATAAGGCAGCCAAAAAAGCTCAAGTTAATGAAGACAAAATTAAAGAGCTAACGAGCAAATTAGCGTTTGTAAGCGATCGTCAAAGGAGAAGAAACATTCGCTTATCAGGCATCCCTGAAGAGATTACACAGAAAGACCTTGAATCAAAACTACTGGAATGGCTTGAGCGTTATGATTTAAGGATACAAACGGAAGATATAGAAAGAGTACACAGATCTCTCCGCCCCAAGCCAAGCCTGGGAGCAAAGCCAAGGGATGTTATTATGGCTTTTGCAAGAGAGAAAATAAGGGACAATATTTATAAATGTTTGAAACTTCAGAAGGATTTACAGCTTGATGATAATAAAGTTATAGTAAGACAGGACCTCTCTCCAGAGACACTCCAGCAAAGAGCAATACTAAGACCTTATACGCAAAGTCTTTTTGAAAATGGAATATTATTTTCATGGGGCTACCCGGCAGTGATTTTGGTTTTTAAAGAAGGCAAGCTGCTGCGAGCTAAAAATCCAGAAGAGGCAAGAAAAATGTTGGAGAGATTGGGAATCAACATGAGGCCGTTAGAACCAGGAAATGTGGAGGAGCAAGAAGACGAGCAACAGGAACCTTGTGAGAACACTTCAAGTAGCAGTGAAGAAGAAGGAGAGTCGAGTCAGACATTGCAAAGCAAGCCAAAGCGTTTGAGAAAAGACACTGGGGGCTCTTAGTAATGAGGGTCTCCAAGGGAACTTAATATTGCTTTCAATTTACTTTAAAAAAAAAAAATTTTTTTTGGAATAAGATGGCTTATAGAGAAATATTGAAATGAGTTATATTAATTAGATAGGGAGGAAGGGAAAGGAACGTGGACCCCAACTTAGCAACGAAGAGGTCAGGAGGTTATGCCACCTGTATACCCTTTGAGGGTTCTTCTTCGGGGAGGGGGAAGGGGAAAGGTAGTGACCATCAAGTAAGAGAGGATAGAAATGAGCACATATGTATGAGATTTACAAAGGAAAATGGTTGAGACAATTAAAATATTATCTTTAAATATAAATGGGTTGGCTTCAGATTTAAAAAGGTATAGACTGAAAAATATGCTAAAAAAACAGGGAATAGATATAGTGTGTCTCCAGGAGACCCATAAAGGTAAAAAAGATAAAAAACCCCTACTAAACTCTACACTATGGGAAACAAGGGTGGAAGCAAGAGGAACTAGGAAGGCAAGAGGGGTAGCGATACTTACACATTCTAGCTTGAAGTTAGAAGTACTGGATCAAATATCTGATTTAGAGGGAAGATATGTTTTTTTGAAATTTAAGTTGAATAGTAGGAAGTTTACAATAGCATCTATCTATGCCCCAAATATGGGTCAGGTGAGCTTCTTAAATAAGGTATTCCAGAAATTGCAGAACTTTTATGAAGGGGATGTGGTAGTGGCAGGGGACATGAATTATGATTTTAAGAAAAGTAAAACCTTGAAATTTAAGAAATGGAAATTGAAAGATGTGTTCACATATGAAGGGAACAATCCTCAACCTACATATTTCTCTAATAGATTTAAGACTTTTTCATATATAGATTATATTTTAGTAAAGGAATCAAATGAGTTAGAGGTGATGAAGGCAGTAACTGAGCCATTATGGATTTCGGACCACGCTCCTTTAAAGGTGCAATTTAGAATAAGTGAAGAGAGAAAAGAGTTGACTTGGAAATATAAGGCATATCTGCCCTTGACAGGAAAAGATCGGATGGATTTAAGAAGGGATATAGAATGCTATTTTAGAGAAAATAGAAATTCAGCCACAGAAGGAGTAGTTTGGGATGCGGCTAAGGCAGTTATAAGAGGAGCTTATATAGCTAAGGAAATTAGAATTAGAAAGGAAAATAATAAGGAAAGGAGTAGGATAGTAAATGAGATTAAACGAATACAGAAAGACCTGCAGGGAAATTATAATAGGCAGTCATATGAATTATTCAAAAAACTTAAAAAAGATTTAGAGAACTTGGATTCATTATCTATGTGGAAAAAGGATATATTAGTTAAGAATGAGTACCATAGAATTAATATAAATACAATGAGAAGAATGGCGAATTATTTAAAGACGAAAAAGGAAAAACAAAAAATTGGATGTATTAAGGGAAATGGGGATAAACAATTTTTTAAAAACGCTCGGATAAGAGAGGAATTTGCTACATTCTATCAACAACTATTCAAATCGGGAGAAAACCAAAGATTCGAGGAACAGTTAGATAATAAATTAACGATAGAACAGAGAGAGAGCCTGAATAAAGAAATTACCCGGCAGGAAATAATAGAGGTATTAAAAAGGTTAAAAAATAGGAAATCCCCTGGTTTGGATGGTTTTACGGCAGAATATTATAAAGAAATGGCAGAGTTAATGATACCAGAAATGCAAAGTTTATTTAATTATATTTTAAAAGGGGGGAAAATACCAGATTCATGGAAAAAAGCTGAAATTTTACCAATTTTGAAGCCTCAGAAGGATCCCCTAGAAATAAATTCATATAGGCCAATTAGCCTGATGAATCAAGACTATAAAATATTTACAAAAATTCTAGCTAATAGATTAGAAAAATATTTACCAAACTTGATTAAGGAAGATCAATATGGTTTTGTTAGAGGTAGATTTATTGCAGATCCATTGAGAAATATATTGAATGTTTTGTTCTGTAAGGATAAGAAAACTTTAGCCTTGTTAAAATTAGACGTGTATAAGGCGTTTGATACGGTAAATCACAATTATTTAATGCAGGTATTGGAAAACTTTGGTTTTGATGGGCCCTTTTTAAATGTTGTAAGGGAAATCTATAGGGGGGGTAAAGCAGTAATTAGAATAAATGATGGGCACTCTAGAGAAATTTCGATACAGAGAGGAGTAAAGCAAGGTTGCCCATTGTCCCCTCTGTTATTTGCATTAGCAATTGAACCCCTAGCAGATAGGATACGAAATAGTGGTAGAATTCAGGGATTTCAAATAGGTAAGGAAGAATTGAAATTAAACCTTTTTGCGGACGATATTTTGTTGACAATAAGTAATCCACTGCAGGCAATACGAGAATTATTAGTTATTTTAGAAGATTTTAAGTTATGTTCGGGACTTGGAATAAACATTAAGAAATCAGAAATAATGTTTATTAATGTAGGTGGGGAAACCAAGAAGGCAATATTAGCCTTAACGGGGATGAAATCAGGAGTTAGCAAAATTAAATATTTAGGAGTTTATCTTAATAAAAATATAGAGAGGCTACAAAAAATGAATTATAATAAGGTGTGGTTAAAGATTTTAAAGAAATTGAAGGAATGGAAGAACAAAAATCTGAGTATCCTAGGGAAAATTAGAGCAATAAAAATGTTTATACTCCCAAAGCTGCTATATTTATTTCAAGTACTTCCTATAAGATTAGATCAGGAAACGATAAGGAAATGGGATGAACATATTAAAAATTGGGTCTTTGGTCGGAAAAAAGCAAGAATACAAAAAAAGTTGATATATATGCCCCAAGATGAACTAGGATGGGGAGTTCCATATTTACAAGCTTATTATGATGCAGTTCAGTTGAAAGCATTGATGGAGCTAGAATGGAGGAAAGGGGATAAATGGGTAAGACTTGAATCTGCAGTCAATAAGGGAGCAGGTAGTAGTGGAATTTACACGAGAGAGATAAAAAAGGTAATGATACAAACCGAAGGTCCAAGAAAAATAGCTTTAATGGTGTGGAAGAGGTGGAAAAAGATCTTAATGCCTTTAACCTCGAAATGGACCCCACTTAAGGATATCTGGGAAAAAGAGATGAACCCAAAATTCTATGAAGAGCTGCAAAGGGAAGACATAATAAGAGTCAAGGATTTGTACAATAGCCAAGGGGCCTTATTACCACTTCAGGAGTTGAACTGTAAGATAGGGAAACAATATTGGTTAAATCTAATGGGATTATATCAAACAATCCGACAAGAAAAGTATAAAGATGCTATTAAAAGAGATGACAATTTTATAGAAAAGGTACTATATGTGGATGAAAGGAAGAAAGGACTGTCAGGGATTATTTACCTTGAATTGGTAAAAGATAAGGAGTTCATGTATAGAACCTTAAAGAACAAATGGAATAAAGAAAAACAAATAACTGATGGGGAGGTGAATAAGTTAATGATGAATTTGAAGAAAATTAAGATAGAGAAATATAGAGAACTGGAAAGGAAGATAATCTTGAAATGGTATAGGACGCCGGCTCAATTGGCATATATGATTAAAGGGATGAAACCAAATTGTTGGCACTGCAATGCAAAAGAAGGGTGGTACTCCCACTTATGGTGGGAGTGCCCCAAGGTTATAGAGTTTTGGGGGAAAATTCGGGGAAAAATAGTGGGGGTATGCAAGTTTAATATTGATATAGATGGGGAGTTGTTATTTATGGGGGTACTGGAAAATAATAAAATTGAGAAACAAAACCAGAGCATTTTCAAAGCAATGATATTAGCAGCACATGCAGTGATAGCATATGGTTGGAAGGAGAGTTCAAAATGGACCCTGGAAAGATGGAACAATTATTTGTATGAATATATACAATCAGACATATTAGAATGTTTAAAACAAGATAAGATATGGGATAGAAAAATTGAAGAGATAAAAGAGAAATGGGATATATACTTCTCATGGGTATTTAAGGGGGAAGCCAACAAAGCTATATTTGAAAAATTGGGAAAAGTGTGCTCATGGTTAAAAATTTAATTGTAACTTTAGTATGGTCACTTGGTGGGGGGGAGGGATATAAATAGGGGTAAAAATGGTGTCACAAGAGAATTGGAAATGTATTCTATGTAATGTAATATTTGAGACACAATAAAATAAAAAAATGGAAAAAAAAAAAACAAATTATCTCAGAGTCTGAGTGTCTGTCCCGCCACCCATGGCCCTCAGTGCAGCTGGCAGGCACCTTCCTAAACGCCATTTTTACTAAACTGCAGGGGAGAAGCAAACTTGGTGACAATGCCAGTAGCAGCCATACCAGGCAAGTTGGGCAAAGTTCAGTTGCTGGCTGCATGTGCAGGCTGGGAGGGCTGCAAGCAGGGGAAAAACCGGAGGGAGGGAGAAAACCAGCCCAGGCCTCCTAAAGGCATGGGGGCCCATAGGCCAGTGCCTATTTGGCATAATTGTTAATCCAGCTCTGATGCCAAGCCCCTGTCCTTACCTTCTGGAAGTGTGATGCCTGAGAATAATAATAGAAAGTCCTCCTGTGAGTGAATCCTCAGCTCAGCCGGTCTCTCTCCTTCTGCCCTGGAGAGTTCAGCAGGCAGGCTTGGTAAGGTGGTGTGCCTTTGAGGAGGGGGGGAGGAGGTTATCATACAGCAAAAGTGGCAGAGAAAACAAGTATGGCATGGCTACCTTCTGCTCTAGAACTAGTTTCAACTCGATGTGTCCACAGGGAGCTCAGTAGAAGCTGGAGGTCATTGGAAGAGCAAAGCCCTCAGAAGGAACAGCAAACAGCCATTCTGTTTACTGTCAACACCTTGGCCTCCTTTGTTATGCTTTAGGGAAGGATCTGGGTACCATAAACAGTTTGCTCAAAAGGCAGAAACCCGACTTGTCTCTATTGGGAAAAATTTCTATTTTATATATTTATGTCATTCAGTAGTCAATGTCCATGTTTTGTCTTAGTCTTTTCCTTTTGAAGATGCCTTGGTAAAATGTACTGAGTGTGAATTCTGAGCATGAGTTCTTAGTGCTGATATCAGTTGATATTAGCACTAAATGCCCCATGCTGCCACTAAGCTTGCTGGGTAACCCTGGACCCTTCGATGTTTCTCAGCCTAACTTACACCACTAGAGTTGTTCTTGTGAGGATAAAATGGAGAAAAGGAGACAGATGAATGCTGTCCTTGGAGGAAGGGTGGGATGAAAGGGAGAGCTTGTACATTCCTAAGGCATGGGTCTGTAATTTGAATTTTAGGTTATGATCTTGCCTGGTCTATTTGAAACCTATTATACAGCTAGCAAGAATTTTATGCTCCAGGCCAACCAGAAGAGAAAGACAGAACACTCTAGGAAGGAGATGTGTATGTGTCCACATTCACTGTTTTAGTAGTTGTTATAATGCCTCCTGAAGGGAACACTATAAACATGTTTAGGGGCACTTCTTGCCTTAGCAGCATTTAAAAGAACCCTTCCCTGCAAGAGGCAGAAGGAACTCTGGATAAGCTCAGGGACACAATTTGTGGTAGGGTTGCCAGTCTCCAGGTGGGAACAAGAGAGAACTGTGTTCTGCTAAAGAATAAATTAGTTATGTGAAGTTGTTTCTGAACAATGCTGAAACCCTTTGCAGAATAGTATATTCTGCAAAGGGTTTCAGCATTGTTCAGAAAAAACTTCACATAACTAATTGATTCTTTAGCAGAACACGGTTCTCTCCTGTTCCTAGCCTGTGTTCGTCCCTCTTGGTTTGCATAGCCTCCAGGTGGGGCCTGGAGATCTCCTGCTTTTACAACTGATCTCCAGCTGGCAGAGATCAGCCCCCCTGGAGAAAATGGATGCTTTGAAGGGTGGACTCTATGCCATGCTGAGGCCCCTCCTCTCCCCAAACCCCACCCTCCTGAGTCTACCCCCAAAGTCTCCAGGTAGTTTTCAACACAAACCTGGCAACCTTAATTTGTGGTGCAAGGTTTTTTTAGAGCCAACCCACTACTTGCTATTATAACTTCCACCCACCCCTCTTCAACCTCTTCTGTTGCCATTTATTATTCCTCTTCCTGCTTGAAATGCTTTCCAGATTCCTCGTGATGTTGCCGTGCTGGCCGCAACCCAGCCCTCCACCCCTGGGTTATTTATGCTCCTGCAAACTTTACCACACTGAGCAAATGCTTTCTGGCAGGGCCTGCTTTTCTCTGTAGCAGCAGAATCCGTCATCAAGACACACCAGTGTGGTTGCTATGGGCTCCCGGTTGCCAAGTAACCAGGTTCTGCAGTGGTTTCCTCGCTTAAGGTAGGCCTGATTTGCGTTTTTTATCTTTAGAATGCAAAAAAGTCTAAATATCATGCTGGTTTGGGGTAAAAATTTCTACAACATAACTAGAAATAAAAATATTCCAGGATAGGCTCAGCATGAGTTTTTAAATAATGCAATCACTGCTGGTAAGCTGGCTGCATGTGGGCCCAGCCTTAGAATACATAGCTCTTGCAGGGCAAAAAATCCCTTGAAAAACCAGAAACAGATAAATGAAATCCTAAGGTTCAGTAATAGTGTAGTTCAGCAAGATGGAAAAGGGTGTAGCAATGCCAGCCTCCAAGTGGGACCTGGGGATCTCCCAGAATTACAGCTCATCTCCAGACTACAGAGATCATTTCCCCCTGAGAAAATGGATGCTTTGGAGGGTGGACTGTGTGGCATTGTACCCTGCTGAGGTCCCAGTCCTCCCCAGGCACCATCCCCAAATTTCCAGGAGTTTTTCAACTTGAATATAGCAACCCCACCTCCCACTGGTGGCCAGGGGGGACCTGGCAACTCAGGGTGAGAGGTAAACAACACAGGAAGACCTTACTTGTGGGACTCCCACAGTGTGGAGCCTTGGCAGGCAAGCCTACTGCTACCAATCTTTGTCCCCTGCTGCAGCTTGATAGGGTGGTAGTAGTAAAATGGAAGGGATGAAATAGCATCCCACAGTGCCACAATGTTCACTTCAGACTGAGTAACTGAAAGTGATGTCACCATGTAGTGGGACACTCTAGTGTTGTCCTGAACTCTTTGGTTTCAGGTGAATCCTAGAGCGCCCCGTGGTATGTTGAGATCACTTCTGGTTACACAGCCAGAAGTGATATTGCCACACTGTGGGATGCTAGGGTTGCCAGCCTCCAGGTGTGGCCTGGAGATCTCCCAGACAGTTTTACAACTTATCTCCAGCCCCCCTGGAGAAAATGTCTGCTTTGAAGAGGGCTCTATGGCATTGTATCCTACTGAGGCCTCTCCCTTCCCCAGACCCCACCATCTCCCGGATCCACCCCCAAAGTCTCCAGGTATTTTCCAATACAGACCTGGCAACCCTATGGGATGCAGTTTGGGTAACACTCACCTTCTCCCGCCAGTCTCTGGAAGGAGTGACCCCTGTTCAGAACAGATGGTCTGATTGTGGATACCAAGCCCTATGAGGAAAGGCTGAGGGGCTTGGGAATGTTCAGTCTGGAGAAGAGGAAGTTGAGGGGGGGACGTGATTGCTCTCTTTAAGGATCTGAAGGGCTGTCACTTAGAGGAGGGCAGGGAGCTGTTCCAGCTGGTAGCAGAGGAGAGGACTCACAATAATGGGTTAAATTAAAGTTGGGAAGGTAGCGGCTGGATATTAGGAAAAACATTTTTTACAGTAAGAGTTGTTCAGTGGCAGAATCAGCTTCCTAGGGAGGTGGTGAATCCCCCCTCACCGGCAGTCTTTAAGCAGAAGCAGGATGAACAGTTGTTGGGAGGGTGGTGCTTTAGGCTGATCCTGCATTGAGCAGGGGGTTGGACTAGATGGCCTGTATGACCCCTTCTAATTCCATGATTCTATCTCTTTTCTACTGACAAATATTGAATCTGTAACAATTCAATCCACTGCCAAATTTTTGGCAACTGATTTCTTCAAGGTGCTATCAAAATGGGTTTTATTTTTGTTAATGCTTCATGCGGAAATTGTACATCTGTATTTAAATATTTTACTCTGTTATATATTTTATTCTGTTACATGCTTAAGACATAGGCTTCCCAATTCCCAGGTCCCAGCGGGGGATCTCCTGGTTTTACAAGTTTCCCCCCGCCCCCCCCCCCCCAGCCAGCTAGCCGGTGGGGGAAGCCCCACCCCCCACAGCCTCCACAGCTCTAGATCTCCAGCAGTTTTAGGGAATAATGGGGAATTGATTTGTGGATATCAGGGGCTCCAGGGGGCTGCGTTTTGAGGTAGAGGCACCAAATTTTCAGTATAGCATCTAGTGCCTCTTCTCAAAATACCCCCCAAGTTTCAAAACAATTGGACCAGGGGGTCCAGTTCTATGAGCCCCCAAAGAAGGTGCCCCTATCCTTCATTATTTCCTATGGAAGGAAGGCATCTAAAAAGGTGTGCTGTCCCTTTCAATGTGATTGCCACAACTTCCTTGGATTTCAATTATGCTTGTCACACCCTTGCTCCTGGCTCCGCCCCCAATGTCTCCTGGCTCCATCCCCAAAGTCCCCAGATATTTCTGGAACTGGACTTGGCAACCCTAACATCTGCACAGCTTTTTAATGAAAGGAAAGGACCAAACTGGGGGAGGAAAAGCACTTGTTGGTTTGGAAAGTGGCAGAGAAGGATGCTACAGAATAAATGAGGATGGCACTTTGGCAGTAGTTATTTATATGAGAACATACGTGTTAGAAGCATGTCCCTGCTTTGTGACAAATGCAAAAAAGGCTCAACATTTAACATCCTGCTTGATGAAGCTTTCTAGTAAATTTGAAATCTTGCACATTTCTTTGTGAATGACCGCATTGCCCTAAGAAAAGTATTTCTGCAATGTACTTTCTCATGTGGATTCATAATAGCCCCATAATTCTTGACTGATTTCAATCCAGTTTGCAGTCTACCTTTGTACCTCTGCCTCCTGCAGGTCAGACCTGGTATGACGGCTGCCGGCAGCAATTGGAAGTGGAATCCAGTTGCGCACAGTGACCTTGTGGCCCGTGGTTTCCATTCATGCAATGTGTTGCTGGGGAAGCTTTTGATCTTTGGGGGTCTGAAGTCGCCAGACACCCAGGAGCAGCCCCTAGGGGATGTGGTAGCTTTTGACCCAGCTCTGCAGACAATTCGAACAATCGCTCCTGAATGTGGCTTCCGGCGCAGCCACCACGAGGCCGTGGTCCTGGCTGATCATTGGCTGTGCGTGGTGGGAGGCTGGGACGGCTCCCGAAGGGTCTCGGATGTGTGTGGCTTTGATGCTGAGAAGGCGCAGTGGGAACGCTGGACTGAGGGATCATCCAATGAGCCTCCTGTGGGGTTGAGCAGCCACACCTGTACCAAGCTAACAGACCATGAGGTGCGAGTGGTAGGCCGTGAAGGTGGGCTGCGTACTCAGAGGCGTTACGCCAGTATCTATACATTGCATATCAACCCTGCAACCAAGACTTACTGGTATGTAATGTATTTATTTATAAGTCATGTATCCTGCTTGTCTATAAAACATATCCAAGGCTGCTTATGAGATGAATGATAATAACTGAAACCAGGGCTTTTGTTGTAGCAGGAACACCTGTGCATATTAGGCCACACACCCTTGATGTAGCCAATCCTCCAAGAGCTTACAGTAGGCCCTGTAAGAAGAACCCTTTAAGCTCCATGAGGATTGGCTATATCGGGAGTGTAGCCTAATATGCAAAGGAGTTCCTGCTACAAAAAAAGCCCTGTTATAAACCTGCAGCTAGCAGGTGGGGGGGCAGATGGAAGTTGAGCTGATTTACCCTGTCTTTGTAACATCACTCTGTTTGCTAGGTACAGAGAAGAAGAATCTCACACAGCCTCACGAGCTGGCCACTCCGCAATGCTGCTGCGTGAGGCCAACTCCAGTGGAAAGAGCGGCGGCTACAAGCTGGTGGTGTTTGGGGGACGTGACTCCGCTGACTTTGACTTGGCTGGGCGGTGGGGAAAAGGGAAGATCCATGTGAGTATATGCGTATGGAGGTGGGGTCCTGGATACAACTAGGCAGGGCTTTTTTCAAGCAGGAACGCAGTTTTGGCTGGCTTGGAACAGGGGGTGTGGCCTAATATGCAAGTGAGTTCCTGATGGGCTTTTTCTACAAAAAAAGCCCTGCAACTAGGGCAAAGAACTGACTTGAGTAGACAACTTTAGGTACAAGAAGGTAATTCAGATGAGAAAACTGACATGGCTCCCCATATAAACTCTCACTTTCTACCCCAAACAAGTCTTCCCAGCTGGCTGTTTCCTGCAGCACTCCGGGGAGAAAAGAGCTACAAGGTGGTAGCTACTACCCCACAGGCCTGGCTAGAGGGAGACAGAAGCTGTAAAAGGAAATGCTTCTTTACAGTTATGAAAATTTGCTGGATTTCACTGCCAAAGGATGTAGTGATGGGCACATGCACAGCCAGCTTTAAAAGGGGATTAGATAGATGCATGGAGAATAAATCTATCAGTGGCTACTAGCCATGGTGACTAAAAGGAACCTCCATTTTCAAAGGCAGCCAAATTCTGAATCTCAGTGCCGGGAGGTAACAAAAGGGAAAGTCCTCCACCTCTATGCCCTGTTGTTGGCCTTCCAGGGAACTGGCTGGCCACTGTGAGAAACAAGATGTTGAACTATATGGACCACTGCTCTGATCCAGTGGAGCTCTTCTTATGTTTTGGAGATAACAGGAATCAACTTGGTGAGTTGGGGGCCTTGAAAGCTGAAGCTGGTTGGTCGTGTACCCCTGAACATTTCATAGGAATAGGCTTGCTGATAAGACCCATTTTCATGCCAGCAATCACAGCCTCTGCTTTGTCTTCTGTGCACCATGTTCATTTCATGTTTTCCACTGACTTAAGAGTCTACAGATTGGGTTAAAGAAATACTACATCATTATTGCTCTGCAATACAGAACCTGTTTTCAACAGACCTGAACAGTTGTGGAGTGTGAACTGGCAGGCAATCCACTGCAGGCCACTTTTGTGTTCAGGCATCTTTCCCAAAGTCAGAGATGATGAATCCATTTCACACTCTTGCATTTCAGAGACCCTGCAGAGGGAACTGACCCCTGAAAAATGACCATGCTAGCAATGCATGCTAACAAGAAGACAAAAACAAGGACAAAAAAGACAATTCCGTATCAAGGGCAAATACTAGAAAACAGGGGCCATCCCTGATAAAGAACAGATGGAACATATGTAGTAGTCCAAATGAGTGTGTTTTTTCTTTTAAACATTTTAAGTGTGGTTGCCACTCTTTGGTCTCAGACCTCCCTAGCTTCCTGAAGACCTCATCTACCAATTCCTCCATCCTATTTATTTCAACTCACTTTGGTTGTTTCAGCTACACTTCCAAGTAACCCCCCTGCCTTTAGGGCTATGAGACAGTTATTAACAGTATATAATCCTAAAGGTGTCCCTCCAGTTCTGTAGCCGCCTCCTCATAAGCTTCCCACCCCTTTTCCTCCCCAGGTTGAATCTGTCCATGCTCCTGAGCTGATAGAGCAGATCGGTCGCTTGGTCAGCACCAAAAAGGGATCCCAGCAGGCACCTAAAGGCTTGCGGCACCAGTCCTGCACTGTGGTGGGGCCTTTCGCCATCATCTTTGGAGGGGAGACCTTATCCAGAGGCAGGGATGCCATTTGCAACGATCTCTACATCCATGATACACGTAAGGGAACACTTGTCCTTTGAAACAGCCTTATACTGAAACAAACCGTAGGACCATCAAGGTCAGTAGCATCTACTTGCAGCAGCTCTCCAGGGTCTCATGTAGAGGTCTTTTCTATCACTAATTCCCTTTTTTTTTGTGTACCCTGTATTTGTGTGTGTATATGTGTGCATGCATGTCTGGAAGTCATGGCAACTTCTGATGACCCCTACTAGGGCATGGAAGATGTTCAGAGAGGTGGCTTGATACACATTTTGCCTATGCCTCCCAGTCCTGGTATTCCAAGGATGTCTCCCATCCAAGTCCTTGCCAGGGCTGGCCCTGCTTAGCTTTTGAGATCTGACAAGATCTGGCTTGCCTGGGCTACCCAGGTCAGGACCTACCTAATTCCTTTTTAACTGGAAATTAAACCAGGGATCTTCTGAAACAGAGGAGGCACATTCAGTGCTTGCAGCCACAGGTTGTCCAAGTGATTCTCGCAATTCCCCAAAAAGGTGATTGCACAATCCATGACAAGCAATAAATGCTACTTTGTTTTTTCCAGTGGGTACTTTTTCATGATTTCTGTCTCATCGCAGTTCCAGTAGAAACACTGCAGATCTCATAGCAGGCAGGCTCAGAAAAGCATAGTTTAGTGAGACTTCAGATCAGCCCCCAACAACAATCTACTTGGTTTCATATTGCAAACTGCTTCTCAAACTTATTTCAGAAGTGATTCTTTATGCATCCCTATGGTGGAAGGCAGGGGGGCCTGGCATGACTTGGTCCATTGGGTCGCAAAGAGTCGGACTCGACTGTGTGACTGAACAGCAAAAAAAATACAGAACATCTCTCATCTTCATCTAAGAGCTTCTTTTACACACAGCTACACAGGGCAATACAATAGGAAAGGTGATGCTCTTCTCTGAATCTCAAAGATGCCTACTTTCTGCACATTCAGGGTCATCACCAGCAACCTGGTACCACTTCCCTGGTTCTGATCGAGCCCAGAAGAGAGTTGGTCATCGCACCTGCCTTTGGAATGACAAGCTCTACCTCGTTGGGGGATTTGGGTCTGATGGCAAGACACCCTGCCCAGAGATCTGCGCTTTAGAGATCTCTGTGTGAAGAAGACAAGGCGCCCATGCTGTTCAAGTGAGCCTCTGACCTCAAGTCTGCCAAAGAGCTCCTCTGCCTCAGTGGGGGAAGGCTGCCCTTCATTTACATGAAAATAAAACCACCCCCACCCCATCCGAGCTTGTCAAACAAGCTTCTCTGGTCTTTCTACAGGGAATGGGGAGCAGGGCTGATCCAAATGGCTGATGCTGCAAAGAAAATGCCTAAGTTTAAGGGGAGAAACTATTTCGAATTTAGGAATAAAGTTTTATCAAGTTGAAGGCTTGCTCGCAGCTTTGTAAAATCTGAGACTGATCCACTTGGGAAATACACATGTGAACAGTCTCAATGCTGTGAGCGTGGAGATCACAGAAAATTGTGCAGCTAACAAACTCCACATGAGAAAAGCTGAATTCTTCAAACTATATAATGTACACGTGTGATTTCACTTGTTTTAAAGGCTATTGCCCATTTACAAGAACTCTTAGCCAAGTGAATGGGACTTTATATGAAAAATTTGAAGGAGAAAATAGAAGTTTCTAGTTAACACGTTATCTTTCAGCAAGATGGGTAGCCGTTTTAGTCTGTCTGTAGCAGTAGAAAAAGTGCAGGACTCCATTAGCACCTTAAAGACTAACAAAATTTTTGGCAGGGTATGAGCTTTCATGAATCGCTGCTCACTTCTTCAGATAACGTGAGCAGTCACTCACAAAAGCTCATACCCTGGCACAAATTTTGTTAGTCTTTAAGGTGCTACTGGACTCTTGCTCTTTTCTACTATCTTAGAGCAAACCTCACTGAAGAGGCATTTCATCCTGAGAGGAAAGGGAGAATGCCTTTAAGACATGCTTCATTTGTAAAGAACATGTATCTTTAAAAAAAATGTGCAGTGTTGTCTGATAAATTGGGGACACTTTTTTTTAGTCTATTAAAATGTGCTCAGTAAATTAATGTAGCCAGTGACCAATTGTCAAGGCCTTCATTTTGCTCAATTCCATGGAATAATTTTAATCTTAAATATTAACTCTCAATCTTAAATTATATGGCAAAATTCTGCTGCAATTAAAAAAGCTATGCAAGTGTCTTGGCAAGTGACAGAGCTAAGAGGCACACAAAAACCTTGCCATTCATATGCAGCAACCATCTGTGCCATCAAAGGGGCTATAAACGGGGGTTTTTGTAATAAACTTGAAACTGAGAAAATGAAAAACCAACTATCAAGTTGTTCTAATTCTGTGCTCATGCAAAACTGCAACATACACAGTTTTACTTACAGAGAATGAGCCCACAGTCTGCTATTCTCACTGTTTCCTGCCTGTGAGAGAAGTTTTCCAGACCAGCTAGCAGAGATCCTTTTAAACCAGAGCTGCTACAGGTTCAACTTGGAACTTTGGGAATATAGATCTTTTGCTCTACCACTGAACAAGTAACCTATTAAGCAAATTTTGATAAGACTAAAAAAAAGTGTCCCCATTAATCAGACAGCACAGTGTACATTTTGTTTTTATATTGTTCTAATCTTTTGTATGTTTTTAACAATGGGTTTTTTTTTACTATAATTGCTTTATTGTAATTATTTTTGAATATGTTGTACATCACCCAGAGCCATGCTATGGCAGGGATTGGGCGATCCATAAATTTAATCACTCTATCATAGGAAGAGAAGGTGATCCAGTGCCACTGCCCACTATCGCACAGGCCCAAATCAAGTGACGCACAAAAACTGTTTATTTTAACAAAAATATTGTAAAGAGTGGACACCAAAATAATAATAATAATAATAATATTAAAATTAAGCCTTTAAGATCAAGAACTGCAACTATGGAGCGAGAGTTGGAAAGTCCTTAGAGAGTGGGCCCCTCCTCTCCCTAGGAGACCAAGACCCCTGCAGAGCTGGCTTTGGCACCTGCCCCCTCGGGACTTTCCTTGGAAGGAGCTTTCTGGTCATCCTCGCCCATCAAACGAATGTTGTGCTTTTCCCGGAATTCATTCAGCTCCCGGCCTTTTGTTTGCAGCTGCTGGCTCAGCGACTCTATGATCTTGCTGATCTGTGGGACCAAAGCAGAGCAGGGAAGGAGAGTCAGGATGAGTAGCTGGACAGGTGAAGAGGTCTCTACAGGAATGGCAGAGGGGAGACTTCCTTTCCTGGACACTCCATCTAGGGATAATGCCAGGGCATTTTGTATGTTTCACTGACATGTGGTGAGGCAAGCCTTTGTGTGACTATTTATGATCCCAGATAGGGGTGAAGCTTGTGGGATATCATTTATAAAGGAGACAGAAGGAATCATGTATTGGTTCAAATATACCACAGTCCTTCACTTTGCTAGTTTGATGTAGTGGTTAAGTGTGCAGACTCTTATCTGGGAGAACTAGGTTTGATTCCCCGCTCCTCCACTTGCACCTGGTGGAATGGCCTTGGGCTAGCTATAGCTCTCACAGAGTTGTCCTTGAAATAGCAGCTTCTGTGAGAGCTCTCTCAATCCCACCCACCTCACAGGGTATCTGTTGTGGGAGAAGAAGATAAGGAAGTTTGTAAGCCACTCTGAGACTCCAATTTAGAGAGAAGGGCCGGGTATAAAGCTACGGTCTTCCTCTTCTGTGCTGTCAAAAAAAAAGGGCCTCTGTTTTACATGTGTCTGCCAGGGATTGTGAAAGTGGGGGTCACAAATACATCCTTCCACATGTTAAGTTTTAAAAATGTGCACTGGAAGTATTAGGAAACATATTTGCATCACAGAAATAAGTGGTGGCAAGGAAAGAATGGTAGGTAAGTTACAAGGCAGAAGACAAGAGTCACTTTAAAAGACAATAATGCTAGGAAAATTTGAAGGCAGTAGAGAAGAGGAAGACCCATCATGAGATTGGTTGACTTAAAGAAGCCATGGCTCTCAGTCTGCAAAACCTGAATGAGGCTGTCAATGATAGGATGTTTCAGAGGGCATTAATTCATAGGGTCGCTGTAAGTCAGAAGCAACTTGATGGCACTTAACACACACAAGTTACAAGCGTGCCATTCTTTATGAACTGTTTGAAAATGGGCACTGATTCAATTGCCTCTGTCAACTACCAGTCACCAGTAGGAGACTGGGTAGAATGTTCTTGTAAATTGGGATGAGGGAGAGACTAACAACATTTTGGTCTAAGGGACCTGCAGGAAATTTGAAACCTCCTTACTTTGAACAGAGACATTACCTGCTCTTTGTTGTTTTCTAAGGCGGGAAGAACCTCCTTGACAGTGCGTTCCACTAACACTCCCCCCACCATCCGGTAGCACTTCCTGGTAGGATCCACCTCCCGGAGAGTTTCAATAACCAACCTGTGAAGAGAAAGAAATATGGAAGATGGGTGTGTCCTGCAACAGCCTGCAACAGACATCCCTCGATCTAGAAATCCACCCAGCTAAGAGCCACGGATGTCAGGAGCCCTCCAGCCACAGAGGAAAGAATTTCTGCTTAATGCCCTGCAGCCAAAAGAAGGTTGCATCACTCGCCGCTTTTCTATCACACAGTAAAGGGTGCAAGGAGGCATCAGAGATACAAGCTAGGGTCACTAGGAGTACTTTGGGTAGTTTATTATAGAGTTTTACAGCCTGCACTTACAAAATAGAATTTCAAAGAAGATTTTAAGAAACAATAAAAACATCAATACCCAGAGAAATGGTGAAATAAAAAATCTGAATGACCGGCAAAAGTCTATAGCCTTCCCACTCCAATCTAGAGGCTAACTTCCAAAAACTAACTGGAAGAGGAAAGCTGTCCTCTTTGCACAGCCAGGCAGGGCACTTCAAAGCAGCAACAGAGAAGGTCCTGTTTCTCGCAGAGGTCAATCTGGCCTCTATGTAACCTGGTACTTGAGGCTGGACCTTTCCTGATGATCTCTGATCATGTGCTTATGTTAGTTCTGTGCAAGAGCTAACATCCCCCTAAGATAGGATCCAAACTATGCATTCAGCAGAATGAGACAGAGGCAAAGTCCAGAGGGAATAGAACAAAGAGTATTGTTTTACACCAAGGGTGTCAAAACATGCAGTTCAGGGGCCGAATCAGGTCCCCGGAGGGCTCCTATCAGGCCCCCAAGCAACCAGCTGTCATCTGCTTTCTTCTACCTATATCTTGCTTCCTTCTCCATAACAGTTTGCTTTGCAAGGCTTGCTCAACTGCACAGGAGCTACAGAGCAAAACCTCTATTTTCTCCATTGGCTGAGGCTCCTCCCTTGGGGAGGAATAGCTTGCTTTGCCAGACTCTCTCAATTGCACAGCAGAGCTACTGAGCCAAGCCTCTCTTCTATTGACTGAGGTTCCTCCTCCCCAGTCCCCTGGGGAAGGCAGAAAAGAGCCAGAGCTTCCTTTGCCCAGTTTACAGGATCCCATGGGAGAAATACAAAGAAAGTATCTTTAAGACCAATGAGTGCTAACATTTAAAGCAGGTTTTAAGTTTTTTTTAAAAAAAATACATTTGTGTTTGTGTTCTTTATAAAATTTATATCTCTGCTACCTAATCTTAAATAGGTACACACATGTCCAAGCTTGACATGACCTGGCCCAACCTTACACGGCCCGGCCTAACAAGATCTCATTTATATCAGATCCGGCCCGCATAACAAATGAGTTTGACACTCTGTCGTAGACTATGGATGTGGGATCATATTTCTGAAAGTCTTCAGGTGTTAATAACAAGTCTCCCTGCAAGCAGAAAACTAGCACAGCAGAAATCTGGCTGGGACACAATGTCTCTCCCAAATGTGCTGTTAGTGGAACCAGAGCATGCTCCTCCATATCATCTCCCACTGCAGCATTGCAGCCCACTCAACCACCTCATTGTAGTACACACAGATCAGTAGTCAAAGGAAAGCAACGACACAATAAAACTGTAAAGAACAACTATACTTTTAAAATCCCTGCCCAATACATACTTGTGTTCGTTCAGCTCTATCTCCAGCTCAGCTGCCTTGGAGGCCAGGCTGCGCTGTTCCTGACGCAGGCGGTTAAATCCAGCCACCACCTATAAGGAGAAAATCAGTTGCAGGCTGAAACACCCTCCTCCACTCCAAGCAGCAACCCAATTTAATCACACAAGGGCTGGTTTTTTTACATTAGTCCTTTCTGTCCCCCCCCCGCCCCCGTTTCTCTTTCTCCCATCAAACTTCATCTCTGTGTTTTAGCAACCGGGCTTAATTGTACTGATATTGCTGATAAGCTTGCTTGACACTGGTGCGAGACTTCCACAACAGCCAAAGAGAAGGATTCGGTTTGTGGGTCCTTGGAACAACTGTTCACTGCCTTGTCTCATGGTTCCTTGCCTTTCCCTTCACAATCCACAAAGGGATAACACATTGGACATTTGATGGTTTCAAACACTGACTGCATCCACACAGACTCCCCCCCCCCCCCCATTTCCAAACTGCTTTACTTTTGGACCATTCACACAATGTCATTCTATAACTATCTTTTCCCCAGGCATTCTCTGTCCTCAATATGTTCTTTCTCAAGTTTGATTGGAAGTGATCCAGAAAGAACACCAATCCAAGCATGGTAGCAAGCCATCTGAATGGAGAGGTGTACATTTTCAAAGGGCTTGTTCACATCAGTGCCATTTTCCCTCCATCAGCCTCAAGTGTTCCATTTTCCCTCCTGCTCCACCAAGGGGTTTTAAAAACAAACTACAAATAATTACTACTACTACTACAAATAAATTTTATTTATATCCCGCCCTCCCCGCTGAAGCAGGTTCAGGGCGGCTAACAGGACATGGTATATACCATGATATTGTATAAAACAATTATACTATTCCCCCACACAGCAATAACGTGATAATCTAGTGTCACCGTCTACTAGTTCCTCTGAATTCCTTTAATCTTTTATTTTTAATGAAAACTGTGAACTCAGAAACCCTAGTTGCTCATGGCAACAGATAGTCATGAATTTTTAAAAATCCTCTAGTACCATGGAAGGGAGAAAATGCAGCATAAATTGCAGCTGACCAATAAAAGTATGTGCAAAACCCCTGTGTGGATGCTGCAACGTCAGTGTGCAGTGCAGTCATATCCATGAGGAGAGGAAAATAGTATTCTTACAGGACAGATGCAGCTCTTGTCAACCATCCAGTTAGCAGACCACACCATTTGACGGGACGTACTAAAACTCGGAACAGCGCCTGCCCATAGACTATACACGCCTGCCCATAGGGAATAATGGGGACCACATTTCACCACAGGGAAAAAGAGAAATTCACCTAAGGACACCCCTTTCCCATAGACTACACATGCCTGCCCATAGAGAAAGCACACCTGCTCATAGGAAATAATGGGGACCACACTAGCCCTTAGAAGAAAATGGAAATTAAGCTTCACCTAAGCATAGCGCCTGCCCACAGAGAAAGCACACCTGCCCATAGGGAATAATGGGGACCACATTTCACCACAGGAAAAAGGCATATTAAGCTCGGTCTAAGGACACCCCTTGCTCATAGACTATACACGCCTGCCCATAGAGAAAGCACACCTGCCCATAGGAAATAATGGGGACCACACTAGCCCTTAGAAGAAAATGGAAATTAAGCTTCACCTAAGCATAGCGCCTGCCCACAGAGAAAGCACACCTGCCCATAGGGAATAATGGGGACCACATTTCACCACAGGAAAAAGGCATATTAAGCTCGGTCTAAGGACACCCCTTGCTCATAGACTATACACGCCTGCCCATAGAGAAAGCACACCTGCCCATAGGAAATAATGGGGACTACATTTCATCATAGAGAAAAAGGGAAATTAAGATTTTACTTTCGTCCAAGTTTTCCCTCCTGAGAATTCCTAGGACTTCTTCCATGGGAAGATCAACTGCACGACCTGTCATATATGGATTGTTAATTAAGCACTTATCTGTATCATTGCTATCTGTCATGTTGATAATTCAGGGACCACTTCACAGCTCCCTTGGAATCCAAAAATACAATGTCCAGCCAGTAGAAGGTGCAGAACAGCAAAGTCAAAGGTCATCCACAACTATACATAGTCTGAATATCTGACTGCAAAGGCCAACATGTGCAGAAATGACCTACTCCTAGTCAGCAGAGAACACAGCAAGCAGAGTTTTCAAAAGAGAAACCTAGAATATAAACTTTAAGTTCCTAATTAGTAGCTAAGCAACAGCACCCCGTACCCCTCTTGGGTAGTTGCTGGAGACCTTGACCTCTGGCTTCTGCACTGTGATTTATTACTATTGTTCTCCCAACAAGCAGGGCTTTCTGCAGCACTTTTTGGATTTGTTGGTGTTCTCTATCATGGGAAATAAGCTATTGACTGTTGTGAATTTGGTGATGTTCCCTTATTGAGATTTATTGCTATTTTGACATCGCCCCTCAAAGTAGAGCAACATCTTCAGTTAACCTCCAGTTTTCCTTAATCTACACTGTGCACTGAACAACAGTGATGTTCACCGAAGAATAAAGAAAGCTGGACTTTCAGATGGACTCTTGAAATTAGAGGTGCCATGTTGCCCAGTAAGCCGCTCATCTCAATCAGTGCCAGGGTAGCCTGTTAGGCGAACAGGGACAACGGAGAGATATGCAGGAGAAGAAGAATTGAAGTTGGAGGTGCTGGGAAGGGGAGCCACTCTGTGCCCCACCGCAACTGCCCACAGGAGGTGGTGACAAGAACACTAGCAGAAAGAACAAAATGGAAAGACAGCAGGGAGGATCTAGGTTGTTGGAATGAAGGAGGAGCTCTTTGTTCCATGCTCAGCGCCATTTAGATAATCACAGATTAGGTGTTTCCATGTGTGAGTGAGGAGATCAGATATTTTGGTAACATGAACGCCATTATTCCCTCTGGCCAAGCTGGCTCTCCATTATTCCTCATAGGCAAGTGCACTTCTAATTCGTCCCTATTGGAGATTATGCATTATCTATTGGAAATCATATATTATGTAAGGGCAATAGCTCTCCATACTGGCCATGTGAGGACTGCAATGTTTATAGAGAGAAGCTTTGGACACAACTATACATAGTCTGAATATCTGACTGCAAAGTCAAATGTGTCAAATGTGCTCTCCCTTATTGCCTATTGAAAAACCTGGTCTAAAGTACTCCCAGAGAAAAAGTAATCTCTATTATATTCCCTATGGGCAGGTGTGCTTTCTCTATAGGCAGATGTGTATAGTCTATGGGCAAGGGGTGTCCTTAGGCCAAGCTCAATTTCCCTTTTCTCCTATGGTGAAATATAGTCCCCATTATTCCCTATGGGTAGGTGTGCTTTCTCTATGGGCAGGTGTATATAGTCTATGGGCAGGCACTGTGCTTAGGTGAAGCTTAATTTCCCTTTTCCCTATGGTGAAATGTGGTCCCCATTATTTCCTATGAGCAGGTGTGCTTTCTCTATGGGCAGGCGCTATTCCAAGTTTTAGTATGTCCCCCATTTGACAGCAGCAAAATACTCCAAAAACATGAGAAAGATGGAAAGTGTTCCTTATTGTTTCATTATGACCAAACCTATTCTCAACTGACCCAAAAGCCAACCCAAGCCTTCCAGCTTCAGAATACTTTCTTTCTACCCTCATCTTCCTCACCATCTTAAAACCTTACACAGCCTGTTTTGCTATAGATCCCTAGAGTGAGATCTAATTTATTTATTACCTGAAGATACTTATAGTTGCCAGAGATGCTCACTGCTTTATTATAGCCTGAAAAAAGTACCAGCGACGAGGACTGCTATTTACAAGAGACTCTGGCTTAAATGAAAACTTCTAAGTTTTGCTAACACTCACAGGACCTCTTTTTTACCTGCATTTAAACTCCCCCAGAAACAGAGAAACAAATAAGCAGCCAAATGTGCTTGCTCAGTGTTAACACAATGTGTTGACGAGTACTTTTCCGTTCAACACAACCTCATATCTTCCAGAATCATTCAAAATAGATTCAGGCTTACACGTACACACTGCACAGCCCCACTCCTTTTCTCAAAGACCTCACCTATCCCACGGCTATCCAAAACTGTCTTTCTAAGCCTGCAAACATTCGACCACAATCCCTTCCCCTCGATTTCAAAAGCCCGTCACTGCAGATCGGCCTTGATTACATCATGCTCCCACACTCTGCACATGCCCAAAGGAGCTCCCGTCTTTCCTCTGAAGTCACAGCTAAGCAACACTATGGAAGGGTCCGGCTTATATTGGATCCTGCGTACCATACACAGGGAGTGAGCCGTGATTTACGCCCCGCCCTGCACTTTGTCTATGCCCAGAGGCACGCCACCCCACGGCTTCTCCAAGCTTGCCTCTCCTTTTGACTCCCCTCCCTCCTTCGCCTGCCCCGTTCAGCACCTGCTCCGCTGTCAGTGGCTTGGCGGCACCTCCGGCTGCAGCACCGCCTCCCCCACCGGAAGGAGCCGCCGGGCCGCTTTTGCTCTTGCCGCTCTCCGCCATCTTCCCTCAGCCCAACCGAAGAAGAAACACACCGAGCGAAGTTAACGGCACTCGAACTTCCGGGGATTGGAGCCCACGAGAGCCCTCATGACCGGAAGTCTCGTTGTCTGCGTCCCTCACAGATTCACTTCCGGGACGCCGCTTCCGGTCTTATAACTTTTCACTTCTACATCTTTAGAAGTCAGTCTTCGCGTGTGCATGGACATACGAAAGTTTACAATCTGAATAAAACGTTGCTGGTCTTAAAGGGGCAACGGGACTCCTACTTTGTTCTACTGCTTCAGACCAACACGGCTGCCCACTTGGATCTATCCCTAGAAGTAGAAAAGAGCAGGAGTCCAGAAGCACCTTAAAGACTAATACAATTTGCGGCAGGGGAGGGGCTTTCGTGACTCACGGCTGATTTTTTCAGATACAGCTAGAATGTACATTGTAGGATGTAGCTGTATCTGAAGAACTGAGCAGTGACTCGCGGAATCTCCTGCCCTGCCACAAATTTTGTTAGTCTTTGAGGTGCTACTGGCCTCTTGCTCTTTTCTACTCTAACAGGGCTACCCATCTCGAGCTGTCCCTACCCAAATCAAAGGTTTGCTCAATTTGTTAATTTTGCTATTCTGTCATGGGCAAAAACAATTTTGCATTCTACACCACTGCCTGCCAGCTGTATGTATTTCAGTTCACTGTACCCCATTCCTGCCTCGTCTGAAGAAGTGTGCATGCACACGAAAGCTTACATTCTGAATAAAACTTTGTTGGCCTTAAAGGTGCACTGGTCTCCTACTTTGCCCTTAGGAGGATACTGGTTGTATTATTAATTAAAAATATACTCGCGAAGTTCTGATTTCCTGCAATACTTTCAATATTCCCATCTTTATTAAGAGAGTTAAGAATTACACTCTGTAGATAAGCGAAAATAAGTAAACTGAAAATGTCGGGAAGAAACCAACGAAGCCGGTGCAGGCGCCGACTGTGGTAACCATTTCCCGTCTTGTTGAGATCTAACGTCGCCATTTTTGTTGAGGGTTTATTCTGGCCTATGGTTACCTTGTGTCGCCATCCTAGCTAAGGGACCCCATGTATTCTATGGCATAGGGCGTTCTGTCGGCCATTTTTTTTACGGGTAACTTGGACTAGGAAGAGCCATCTTTGTTAAAGGCACTGACCGACTTCCCGCGTGGACTTTTGATCCTGGTCTTGGGGGCGTTCTCAGCCGCTTCCTATTTTCCGCTCATGTACGCATAAGGGGAACTTAGGGGTCGATATGTGGGTGAAAGAAGAGCTTTGCTGGGTATGGTGGGCAGGAGGGGGATGTGACTGAAGACAGACTTCTGGTTGATATATTAGGATGAAGATGACACTCAGCATGTTGAGGGGAAAGAGCAAGCCTAAATCGGGGGCAGGACCAGGAGAACGCAGGGTTGAGAACTGGGTTGCTGTTCTGTGGAACTCCTTGTCACAATTATTTATTTTCACTGACAGCAGCCCGAGACACAGAAGCGCAGCTGGTAATGTTTCCTCCCAGGCTCCCATCCTGTATCCTGTCTAGGTTAATCTGCTTACATTCCCAATATTTCCCTTTCCTGGAATGCTTAGAAAAATGGGTGGTTTAAATACAGTCCCAGCTGTTTGTGCCTCCTCGTTGGCCGAGGTAAAATGCCTTTTTTTTTAAACTGGGAACTCTTAACAAAATGTGAATCAAGTAGGAGTCAAGTTGCACCTTTAAGACCAACGAAGTTTTATTCAGAATGTAAGCTTTCGTGCGTGAAGAAGTGTGCATGCACACAAGAAAGCGTATTTTCTGAATAAAAATTTGTTGGTCTTAAAGGTGCGACATGACTCCTACTTTGTTCTACTGCTTCAGACCAACACCGCTGCCCCCTTAGATCTATCAAAATGAATCAGAACATTTTCCGTTGCCCTAAATCGAGCATGATCTGATTTAGCATATAAATTTTAAAATTAAACCATCTTAGTTTTGTCCCCAAGCCAAAAAAAAAAGTTTCTAAATCTGGATACGTATTTGCAGTTTTTCAAGTCAATGAAACACATTTACATACAGACTTTTTGCCCAGAAGCCTTGCAAGATCACCATATTTCCCATCTTGTCTCTTTTAGGCTGAGAAGAGTGACCCAGAAATCTCTGCAAACCTATCTCAAGGGCTTCTTCCTTCCCAGGCCCTGGAAACAGTTTTGGCAGATCAAAAGCCAGACACCTGACCACAGGTAATTAGCTCAGGGTCCAGATGCAGTAGCCGCAAAAACTGATCAGTGGCTAAGTTTCTATCCCAGCTTCCTTCAAAATATTCCTGTGCGGCTGAAAATGATTTGTGTCAGACTAGGATCTAGGAGACTCCAGGTTCAAGTCCCCACGCTTGTTCTAACCCTAACCCATGGGTCAGTCACGTGCTCTCAGCCTAACCTACCTCACACAATTATGAGGATAAAATCGAGAGGAGAATGCTGGCAAGCTACTTTGGGTCTCCTTTGGGAAGAAAGAGGGAGTATAATTGAAGTAAATAAAAATGTTTGAACCCAGGCTATTCTGTACCCATACCACATAACTAGATTGTACATGGGCAATATTTTCTGGAAAAGGAATATTTAAGAAGTACAGCTAATAACTATTCCAAATAAATTTAATATTGCATCAACAGTTTTTATATTCAAAATACAGCTATTTTGAGTTTATGCAGGTCTTAGCCACCAATTGGAGGTGGGAATCTTGAATGTGTATCTCTTACAACAGCCACACTGTAACTCATGGAAGATTAATTTTTTTAAAAAAAAATCTGATTTAACTATGCTGTTCCAGAACCATGTGATTAACCATGAACCATGTGATTGGTTAGAAAACCCTGTCTGCCTCCTGTTTGCTTTCTCAGACTCTCTGCTGCCCCCTGTGGATTCAGAGGCATGTCTGCCAGCGCCAGAGCCCTGAAGCCCCTCATTGCTGTCTGCCAGGTGACCTCAACCCCCAACAAAGACCATAACCTGGAATGCTGCTCAAGCCTCATCCAGGAGGCAGCCCAGCGGGGCGCCTGTGTCATCTTCCTCCCCGAAGCCTTTGACTTCATTGGCAGCAACACAGAAGAGACCCTCAGCCTGGCTGAGCCCCTGGAAGGAGATCACATCCGGCATTACGCTAGCCTTGCCAGGTAGGACTCATGGGATTTCCTAGTAAGGAAAGAGTGTGCAGAGTCTCATCTCTGTGCTATGTTCTGGGAGTGGAGTAATGTTGGGAAGTAGAGAGTGGGAGGCTGGGAGAAAGCAGTATGACCCTGTTGGGAGGCTTACCCAGTGTCCTGCTGCTGAGGGTGGAGGGGCAGCTGCCACATCCTCCAGCAGTTACTTTACATCCAGTTACTTTAGCAGCAGCTGTCACCACATCACACAAATCTTCACTGTTCCAGAGGAGTTAGCTGCATTAGATTATTGCTGCAAAATAGAGTCCAGTGGCACCTTTAAGACTAACAAATTTAATTGTAGCATAAGCTTTCAAGAAACACAGCTCTCTTCATCGGATCTTCACTGTGTGACTGAAGTAAAGCTATGGCAATAATTTTGTGGCTGACTCTGCCTCCTGCAGCAGCCATTTTATTACAGCCATTTTGTAGCTGTGCCTAACACGTTGTGTCAGAATTCCAAAGGTGCCCACAAGCATTAAAATATTGGGGACCCCTGTGCTCTAAGGCCTGCAGTGAGACAGCAAATGCTGAGATTATTTTCCCATCTATGGTGCCTTCTGTTTCCCATCTCCTCTGCCAGAGAATGTGGGGTCTGGTTGTCCCTTGGAGGCTTCCACGAGAGAGGCAGCGACTGGGAGAGCACACACCGGATCTACAACTGCCACCTGCTCCTGGATCCCAAAGGTGAAAAGGCTTCTTTGGTAGTGGATCCTTTCTCTCCAAGTTGGTCAAGTCAATTTCTGTAACATGGGCTCAGTCTTCCCTCTCTAAACTTCCTGTGTCTTCCATGTCCTTCTCCAGAATCATCTCCCACCACTGTGCACATGCATCTCTTTGCTGTATACCTAAGGAATTGAGTTTTGGGACATGTATCCAATACTGGCTTTAGAAGGAATCCAGAGAACATAAGAACATAAGAGAAGCCATGTTGGATCAGGCCAATGGTCCATCCAGTCCCACACTCTGTATCACACAGTGGCCACATATATATGTACACACACTGTGGCTAATAGCCACTGATGGACCTCTGCTCCATATTTTTATCCAAGCCCCTCTTAAAGCTGGCTATGCTTGTAGCCGCTGCCACCTCCTGTGGCAGTGAATTCCACATGTTAATCACCCTTTGGGTGAAGTAATACTTCCTTTTATCCGTTTTAACCTGACTGCTCAGAGTAGGATGTTAGACTCCCTCCTTATAACCAGCTAGGGAATGAACTGATATCCTTTTGTACCGAGGATACTCCTGGCACTACCAAAAGGCCTGTGTGGTTAAGAATGCAAGTCCAGGAAACAATCAAAAGAGGCTTTACTTCATTTATGTCCCACCTTTCTGTCCAAGGAGGACCCCCCCAAAAGCAGCTCACATTGCTCTCCTCCATTTCCTTCTAACAACAACCCTGCAGGGTAGGTTAGGCTGGAGGAAAGTGCTTCTGGTTGTACTTGGATCTTCTCCCCTCCCCCCCTTTGAACTATCCCTCCTCCCATTTTCCTATGAAATTTTGCCACATGAGCAGATGATTTTGTCTAAGTCCAGCAACCAGGATATTCCTTTCTCCACTTTTTCTGATGGCATCATACCTTTTAGTAGGACAGTGCTGTTGTGATTCTTGGTCCACATGAAAGAAGTATCTTTTACACCGCCAAACCTTCCCTGCCCACAAATTTACCACCTTGACCCTTGCCATGGTTGGCTTTAGGAACGCTGGTGGCTGCCTACAGAAAGACTCACCTCTGCGACGTGGAGCTGGAGGGACGAGTGTCCATGAAGGAAAGCGCCTTTACCAATCCAGGTTCGGAGATTGTGTTGCCTGTCAGCACCCCGGCTGGAAAGGTACATGTGAAATCCCTGGAAGGCCCATTAGCCAAAGTATTTCTTTTCCTTTGCTACATTGTTGAGTTTGAGACTTAGAAACCACCTCTGTTGTGAGTCAAGAAACTTCAAAATGCACATCCAGATTTTAAAGATCACATTCCTCATCCCAGAAATCCATCCAGCGACACTATAAAGTAGACAAGGAGACCTTGGAAGCCCAAGTGTAGCCAGACCTTTGGCCCTTCCCCTAGAAGAAGGGTCTTATTTAGTGTCACACCCAGATGCTCTGAGCACAGGGGCAGATTGCCTGCTCCACTAACCACCTTCTAGCTCAGGAAGAGAGTGGGACATCATCCCTGCAAGCAAGCAGTGTTCCCTCTAAGCTGTGTTAGCATGAGCTAGCTCACAGATTTTCAGTCTCCAGCTCACACATTTTTGTCTTAGGGACTTTCGGGGGCTGGAAAATGGAGAGCTGAACTGCTTCTCATAAGGGAGGCAGCTGGAACCTCTGTGTGGGGGTAGAGAAGGCAATTCAATGCCTACTACCTACTTTTCTCATCTAGAGAATAGTCCAAGACACGCTTGGGAAACTTGGAGGAGATTGACTTTGGCGGAAAGCGAGCTCCGGAGGGGGCTCCTTTGAAGCTTTGAAGGATCTCCGGCAACGAGTGTGTTACATCGTCTGCACAGGGTCTCCAGAGTCATTAAATTGACTTAAACTCACCAGGATCCAGCACCTCTATACTACAAATAACATCTGGATTACAACTAGGATGGTGTCTACTTGGATAGCTGCTGCTGAAGATATTGATTTTTATCTTTCACTCCGGGACTAAAATAAGGATTTACAAAAATAACTAAAAGGTGGCAAAAAGACTATATCATGCTTATATAAAGAAGAGGAGGAGGGGTGAATTTGGGACTATTTAATATTAAAGAACAGAGTTTAAAAGTGAAAAAAACAAGAATGTTTTGAATACTTGCGGTTTCTGAAAAACACCATCGTCACAGCATTGCTGGTCAGTATAATTCCACAGGAAGTGACGTTTTGTATCATCGCGTGATTTGATTACCAGTGAGAACGGGATTTGGAGGCAAGTAAAGCAGAAAGTAACCATTGGAAGAAGGTCAGATTGCAAGTCAGCCAGCCTACTCTAGGACTGAAAAACCATAGAAAAACATCGGTGACCATTAAAAGAAGGGAAAAATAAAATATTTTAAAGTGTTGGGGACTTCAAAAATTGGTGGAATTGGCATATTTGGACATTATAAAGTTAATATTATTGGACAGTATTGCTGAAAGCAACTATAAAGGCCTGTAAAGGAAGAAATTTTTTTGAAAAAAAGGGGTAAGAAAAATCGCGAACGCCATTTTGGATATTTTAAAAAATTGAAATATTAATATCTCTGCTTGGGGTGCCCCAGGAGCAGTGATTTTAGGCTCATTGGAAAGAGCAGGTCTTGTTCTTTTAAATCTGATATATAGTTTTGCTGAGATCAAGTTTTTGAGTATTTTTTAACGTCAGATCACAAGCCAATTCGTACAAGAGCCATTTCAATGGAAAAGATGCAGGAGCAGTTAGAGGCTATGGAAGCAAGGCTGATGAAAGGGATGAAGGAACTCAAGAAAGAAATTAAAAAGGACATTGAAGCTAGTACAGTAGCTTTAGAGAAAAAATCTGAAGATCTTAAAAATGAAACTGTGGTAACATCAAAAAAAGTGGATGATGTGGAGAAAAAAGTAAAAGAATATGATTCCACCTTAAAAAGTGTGCAAGAGAAAGCTGTATTGCAGGACTGTAAGCTGATGGAAAACCTGGTACGTCTTAGAGGAGTACCTGAGAATGAACAAGATCTGAAGGATTATATAATAAAAATTATTGTGGATTTTTTGGAAGATGATTTAGAAACATCAAAATACCAATATGACTATGTGTATAGAGTCAATTCTCTCTATGCTAAGAAAAATAAATTACCAAGAGACGTGGTAGTAAAATTTTTGACACGGGATATGGTGGGAAGAATTATAGCTAAAAGTGTACAATAACTGAGAAGATTTTTGGAAGAACATAAAGAATTTGGTGACACAGCTTAAAGAAGGAAACATAATAGGTGTGAAGGCAAATAGGTGTGAAAATCCTCCGCTTGAGACCCTGGAGAGCCGCTGCCAGTCTGAGAAGACAATACTGACTTTGATGGACCGAGGGTCTGATTCAGTATAAGGCAGCTTCATATGTTCATAATGGATTACAAATTATTATTTTGGAATGTAAATGGACTAAATTCACCTCAAAAAAGAAAAACAACATTTCATTGGATTACAAAGCAAAAACACAACATAATTTGTTTACAAGAAGCTCATATGAAACAAACTGATTATAAATTTTTATGGAATAAGCAATTGGGTCTGGAATTTTATTCATTGGCTAAACAAAAAAAAGAGAGGTGCACTTTTTTATATTAAACAGGAATTGGAGCCAAAAGAAATTTTTAAAGATAATGATGGGAGATATTTAGCAGTGGAAGTAACTTTAAATACAAAAAACCCACTGCTGCTGGGACTATATGCACCAAATGGTGCGAAAGTTTCTTTTTTTAAAGAAATAATGCAACAGCTTGATCAAGTGGGGAGGGACGGTGGAGGGACAGCTTGGGGAGGGACGGTGGCTCAGTGGTAGAGCATCTGTTTGGGAAGCAGAAGGTCCCAGGTTCAATCCCTGGCATCTCCAAAAAAGAGTCCAGGAAAATAGGTGTGAAAAACCTCTGCTTGAGACCCTGGAGAGCCGCTGCCAGTCTGAGAAGACAATACTGACTTTGATGGGCCAAAGGTCTGATTCAGTATAAGGCAGCTTCATATGTTCATATGAACAAGTGCCATATGAACAAATTATGAACAATTTATGATAATTATGAACAAATTATGATAATGGGAGATTTTAATGGTACAATTAAAAATACATTGGACAGATTGGGGAGGAAAAAAAAATAAGGAAGGGAAATTGCCAAAATCTTTTTTTGAATTAGTTAAGAAAACTTGGAGGATTTATGGAGGAAGTTCAGCTCTGAGGTACGGGACTATACCTTTTTCTCAGCAAGACATAATACTTTTTCAAGAATCGATATGATATGGTGTACAAAAGACTTAGGACTTATAACTAAAAACATAGAGATTCTTCCTAAAGTAAGAGCAGACCACAACCCATTAATGTGGTCAACTAAGTCAATTAAAAAAACCAGAAGGTGGAGGTTAAATGAAGATTTACTACAAAACAAAGAAATAGGGATATCTCTAGAAAAAGAAACCAAAACTTTTTTTCAAATAAATGAAACTGAGGACATGGAATTTCAAATGGTATGGGATGCGTATAAAGCAGTGATGAGAGGTATTTTAATTACATTGAATAATAAAGATTAAAAAAAAGAAAAACAAATGTTAGACATTCAAAATGAAATAAAGAAAAAGGAAATGGAATTAAGGAAAAGACCTGGGAAGAAAAAAATTATTAGGGAGATTACAATGTTGCAGACACAACTGGGACATTTGTTGAATAAAGAAGTAGAGTGGAACTTGAAAAGACTGCAACAGAAATCTTTTGAAGGAGCAAATAAACCTGGTAAATATTTGGCTTGGCAATTGAAAAAAAGAAAAGAGAAGCTAAAACTATAAGAAAAATAAAGGTTGGTGGAAAAGAAATTGTAGATCAGGAAGGAATAAAAAGGGAATTTTTAAAATATTACGTCAAATTGTTTAAAAAATCAAAAATAAGTAAAGAAAAGTTGGAGGTATATTTGCAAAGTATTAATGTGGCTCCATTGACAGAAAATATGGGAAAAGTCTTAAATGAACCGATATAAAAAATGGAAATTGAAGCAGCAATAAATGTAATGAAAATGGGAAAAGCACCTGGTCCACATGGATTTACAGTAACATTTTATAAAGTCCTCAGAGAAGGGTTAATACCCAGACTACACAAATTGATGAATATTGTAAGAATGGAGGGGAAAGTACCGAATACGTGGAAAGAAGTAGTGACTTCTTTGATTCCAAAAGAAGATAGAGATGTCACAGATGTAAAAAATTATAGACCAATCTCATTGTTAAACGTGAATTATAAAATATACATGAGAATTCTAGCGGAAAGACTTAAACAGTTTTTGATGAAGTTTATTAAAGAAGAGCAAGCAGGATTTCTTCCAAGGAGGCAAATAAGAGACAATATTAGAACTGTTGTAAATATTGTAGAATACTATGAAAGACATCCTGAAAAAGAAGTGGCGTTATTCTTTGCGGATCCAGAGAAAACTTTTGATAATTTAAATTGGGACTTTATGTTTGCGGTGATGGAGAAACTGAGATTGGGAGAGAATTTTATTAGAATGGTAAGAGCAGTATACACTGAACAATGGGCAAGACTTTGTATTAATACAGATTTAACCGAGTATATGATGATCAGCAAAGGAACAAGACAAGGTTGCCCTCTATCTCCGTTGTTGTTTATAATGACTTTAGAAATTTTGCTGATGCAAATTCAGGAGGATAAAGAGATAGAGGGACTGAAATTGAAGGGATTTTCCTATAAATATAGAGCATTTGCTGAAGATGTTATGTTCATAAATGAAAACCCATTAAAAGTAACACCACTGCTCTTGAGTAAAATACAAGAATATGGAGAACTGGTTGGATTTTATATAAATAAAGAGAAATAAAAAATTTTGTGTAAAAATATGAGAATTGAAAAACAAAGAATTACAGAGCTTAACTGTGAAGTTACGACGAAAGTAAAATATCTAGGTGTGGAAATTACCATGAAAAATATTGATTTATATAAAAATAATTATGAAAAGTTATGGCATAAAATGAAAGATGATGTGTCAAAATGGAATAGACTCAATCTGTCTTTATTGGGAAGAATAGCCGCAATAAAAATGAATATTTTACTGAGAATAATGTGTTTGTTTCAAACAATTCCGATTGTGAAGGATAATAAACAATTTATTAAATGGCAAAGGAAAATTTCGGAATTTGTGTGGGCTGGGAAGAAACCAAGAATTAAAATGAAAGTATTAACAGATGCTAAAGAAAGAGGTGGATTTCAATTACCAGATTTAAAACTATACCATGAAGCAGTGTGCTTGGTGTGAATAAAAGAACAGATAACTCTGTTAGAATGGATAACTCAGCTTAAAGGGAACATTGCAAGCAAGGACTTTCAACTCGGTCTGTCAAGGGCAGTCTTGTCTACTGGAGAGCCAGTTTGGTATAATGGTTAAGTGCACAGACTCTTATCTGGGAGAACCACAGATTTGCCTGCCACGTTGACTGTTGCTTCTCATTCTGGTGAGCATTCTGACTCTGAGCAGAGGCCACGGCTCAATTTTAGATCATCTGCTTGGCATGCACAAGAGCCCAGGTCCAGCCTCTGGCATCCCCAGCTGAAAAGGATCTCGGGTAGGGGGTGATGTGGAAGGTCTCTGCTTGAGAACTCGGCAGAGCCACCACCCAATCAGAGGAGTAGAAGAAGATGATATTGGATTTGTATCCTGCCCTTCACTCTGAATTTCAGAGTTTCAGAGCAGCTTACAATCTCTTTTACCTTCCTCCCCCATAACATACACCCTGTGAGGTAGGTAGGGCTGAGAGAGCTCTCACAGCAGCTGCCCTTTCAAGGACAGCTGTGTTAGAGCTATGGCTAACCCAAGGCCATTCCAGCAGCTGCAAGTGGAGGAGTAGGGAATCAAACCTGGATTCCCCCCTGCCCCCAAAGGTTTGATAGTATCATCTCCTCCTTCCTCAAGTGACAGAGAGAGAGCGCCGATGAGAAGGATGAGTGGCTTGGGATCCGATCTGAACCACGAATGTGTCAGTTTGCAGCTTGGACATGTAGCTTCTCCCCCAACATGACCCTACACTGTGAAAGGAAATCCATTCACAAAGTTCTATCACTGCCACGGCCACCTTAAGGCCGACTTGCATCCTTCCACGTCCACAGAAGTCTTAGAAAGGTGTGACTCTGCTTAGGATACCAGAGTTGGGAGATGGAAGGCACCTCCAGTCCACCTTGCCCCAGGAAGGACCCAAGATGGTTTGCAAAGTACATTGTCGGAAAGCAACACTGGTGTAGCAATCTCTGGCTCTCATATGAACATATGAAGCTGCCTTATACTGAATCAGACCCCCGGTCCATCAAAGTCAATATTGTCTACAGACTGGCAGCAATTCTCCAGGGTCTCAAGCTGAGGTTTTTCATGCCTATTTGCCTCAACCCTTTTTAGTTGGAGATGCCGGGGATTGAACATGGGACCTTCTGCTTACCAAGCAGATGCTCTACCACTGAGCCACCATCCCTCCCCTCTCGGTTTTAGTCCTAGCCCACTTCCACAGCTGCATTCAAACCAAGCACCCCCTTCCATCAGGGATCCCAGCCAACCTCCCACTTGTTCCTGTTTCCTTTTAGGTCGGCCTGGCCATCTGTTACGACCTACGTTTCCCAGAGATGTCACTCGCTCTGGCCCAGGAAGGGGCGGAAATCCTGACCTACCCATCTGCCTTCACGGTGACCACAGGTTCTGCACACTGGGAGGTAAGAAGCTCTAGTGCTAAAGCAAGGGGTTCTCTGATCCCCCATAATATTTCAGAGAAACACTTTAATCTGTAGTGGTGGGCAGTGGGTATTCCCTAGATCCTCGCTGTTTCTCCTTCTCCAGGTGCTACTACGAGCTCGCGCCATTGAGACCCAGTGCTATGTGGTAGCAGCCGCTCAGACGGGCAAGAACCATGAGCACCGCACCTCCTACGGCCACGCCATGATAGTGGACCCCTGGGGCAGCGTCATTGCCCAGTGCCAAGAGGGACCGGGCCTCTGCTATGCCGAAATTGACCTGGCTTACTTGCGCCGCATCCGGCAGGAGATACCCGTCTTCCACCACCGGCGGCCCGACCTGTATGGCCGGGTGGCCCCCTTGTCATGAGTGGGCGCGCCCTCACCTGCCGTGTCGAGGACTCAGCTGCTGCCGGACTGGCCTCCGGAATCGAGGTGCTACCCACGTGATTGTGAGGAAAGGAGCAGCCTCTAACCATCCTGGACCTAATGGATCAGCACTGTTGATTTGTGCCCCAGTAAAGAGCTGTGATGCTTGCAGAAGTGGGACTGACAAACTGAGCACCATATAGGCTGCATTAAGAACACTTTACCCCATCTCTGCTAGAAAACCGAGTTTCTACTCCTGCTCAATTCTGCCATTACTTTTAATGTCATCTTGGTCATAGATTTCCTTTTAGGCCTCTGGCACTCCAGCAGGTCCCAGTAGATCACATTTCACCTAAATAAAGCTTAACTGCCACTTTACATTCCTCCAGGACCACGATCCATCCCTTTGTCTCCATTTCTGATCCCTGTTCATAATTGAGGTGGGGAGAGGTCGTGGCTCAGTGGGAGAGCATCTGCTTGGCGTTCAGAAGGTCCCGGGTTCAGTTCCTGACATTACCAGCTAAAAGGATCAGGTAGCATAGGCAATAGGAAAGACCTCTGGCTTGAGGTCTTGTAGAGCCACTGCCACTGAATAGACAAGCCTGACCTTGATAGATACATGATCTGATTTGAAAGAAGGCAAATGTGTGTGTTTTCAATTCAAGTCAGGTTGGAGTGGGGGGAGGTTGGCAGAAATAAGTGTTTCTACCCCACAGGCCTTGGATACTTGACACTAGACAGAATTACAGTTCTGCCTTCAGGCAGCCCAAATTCTGCTGCCTGCACAAATTATATGTGAGCAGTGACTCACAAAAGCTCCTTCCCTTCCACAAATTTTGTTGGTGTTTTAAGGTGCTACTGGACTCTTACTCTTTTCTACTACTATCAAGTGTACAAGGTGCTTTACCAAGTACAAGATGACAAGGCTCTGCACCAAGGAGCTTACAGTCTAAGAAGCAGCAGAAGATAAGGCAGGGGTGGGTGACACAGACAAGGAAGAATGGGTGTCTAAGGGCCACTCTGGTCTTAGGGCTGTAGTCCTTGACATTCTTTCAAGGCATCGTCCTGTCTAACAAAAACCAAAAACTCAAAAACCAAAAGCAGCTGAATACATTTTCTAACAGTGACTGAGCAAAAGCTTCGAGGTCTTTAGACCAATGGTTTCCAACCTTTTGGGCATGGTAACCCACAAAACTGAACTTACTTGGTATGGTGACCCACTCAGGACTGGCCAAAGTTATTTGTTGCCCCAGGCAAACTCTGACTTTGGCACCCATCTAGCGCAGCATTCCACTTTCTACAGTGATGAATCAAATGGTTTTGAGAAACCAGCAAACATCTTACAAAGGATGGAGCTAACTCCACTATGAACCCCTAGCAAGGGGTATTCTGACAGATACAGCTTTTGCATATGGAGGTTATGTTCCAGGCTTTGAGCAGCTTTTCTTTCTCCAATACTCCTCTAATTGTCCCTAAAATTCTAAAAAACTTGTTCCAGTAATCATCAGGACATGTTTTACATGATCAATATGTATATGCAGTGAAGAAAAAAAATAACTAATATATGACATGGAAGATACTGTTTCCAGGGTCAGATTTTGGTTTCTAAAATACAAAAGAGAGCAATGGAAAGGGGTAGCCATTAGGAAGGTGGTGTTGCAACCCACTTTTGGGAACCAACCTACAGCTTGGGAAACATTGCTCTAGACCGGGGTTTCAAACATGCAGTCCAGGGCTAAATCAGGCCCCCAGAGGGCTCCTATCAGGCCCTCAACCAACTGGCTGTCATCTGCTTCCTTCTTATCTCGTTTCCTTCTGCATAAGAGCTTGCTTTGCAAGGCTTGCTCAATTGTACAGGAGCTACAGAGCAAAACCTCGGTTTTCTTCATTGGCTGAGGCTCCTCCCTTGGGGAGGAAGGGGAGAAGGCAGAGTTTGCTTTGCTGTGCGTTCTCAATCATGCAGCAGAGCTACTGAGCCAAGCCTCTCTTCTTTCTATTGGCTGAAGCTCCTCCCCACCCTGGGGAAGAAAGGAAAACGAGAGCTTCCTTTGCCAAGTTCCCTGGATCCCATGGGAGTGATACAAAGAAAGCACGTGTAAGACTAACGTGTGTTAATGTTTTAAGGGATTTTTTTTTTAAAAATTGTGTTTGTGTCCTTTATAAAGTTTATATCTCTGCTACCTAATCTTAAATAGTTACACACACAGCCTGGCCCAACCCGACATGGCCCGGCCCAACAAGGTCTCATTTATGTCCGATCTGGCCCTCATAACAAATGAGTTCGACACCCCTGCTCTAGACAAAGACTGCTGGGAACCTGCAAGGATCTTTTCACATATACCCCTTTTAACATATGGTAGCCCTGAAGCACAGCTCAGGCAGAGCCTCTCCTGGCAGCTAACTTGCAGCTAATCACGGCATTGGACAAAATGCACAAGCCCAGGAAAGCCAGATATATCTCCCAGCCTTAACACGTTCTGTTGCAAAGGTCACCAATGTTCTTTAATGAAACTGCTTCAGAGTCATGAAAAATATCCCAAGCTACTCTCCACCCCCCTGTATTACCAAGTTTCTTTTTCCATCCAAGATCTTGGGAGCCAAGCCTTTGGATGGGCTACCACCAAGACAGTCTAGAGTTGTATGCAGAGGTAGGGAATAGCAGACCACTGCTGTTAGTTCCTTACCTTTGAAAAACCCACAGGGCTACCATAAGGTGGCTGAGGCTTGACGGTAAAAAACCAGGTGCAAGAAACAGAACGTGGATTAGGAAGAGCAACAGAAATGAAGCTATTGACTAAGCAGCAGAGAAAAAGCCTTTGAAAGAAAAAAAAATTATGGAGAAAGTCTTGAGCAGACCTTTTCCTGGGTCTTCTAGAGCAGGGGTCCCCAACCCCCAGGCCGTGGACCAATACTGGTTGGTGGCCTGTTGGCAACCAGGCCATGAGTTGAATATTTATTTCATTATATATTACAATGTAGTAATAATAACAATAAGACAACATTGGATTTATATCCTGCCCTCCACTCCAAATTTCAGAGTCTCAGAGCGGCTCACAATCTCCTTTACCTTCCTCTCCCACAACAGACACCCTATGAGATGGATAGGGCTGAGAGAGCTCTCCCCAGAAGCTGCCCTTTCAAGGACAACTCTGCCAGAGCTATGGCTGACCCAAGGCCATTCCAGCAGCTGCAAGTGGAGGAGTGGGGAATCAAACCTGGTTCTCCTAGACAAGAGTCTGCGCACTCAACCACCACATCAAACAGAAATAAAGCGCACAATTGTATCATCCTGAAACCATCACCCTCTTCCCCGGTCTGTGGAAAAATTGTCTTCCACAAAACCAGTTCCTGGTGCCAAAAAGGTTGGAGACCACTGCTCCAGAGGATGCACAAGGCACTCCGCAGCAGCTGCCAAGCTTCCAAACTACTCATGAGAGATGGCTGCTCTGCAGAGACGAAGGCAAAGCCCTCCTGAAAGCACTGGCCAAGCACCACGCAGACCACTAGTAATAAAAGGCAGATTTTTTTTTTATTTTGAGAAAACAAAGCTACACTGGGATTATGACCAGTTATACTGGAAGTTCCTTAAAAAAAAAGAGAGAGAGAAGCTATGGATTTATTTTTTTTACACAAATTTGTGCCAGAATTGATGGGAGTAATTGCGTGTATGTGTGCGCGCCCATGTGCACACGGGAGGGAGGTGCACGCTCGGCAGAAACGCTCTTGAGAACGCTAAGAGCTGCCAGGTGCGGGTCGGGACTCGGGCCCTGTTTATGTGGTCATCGATGGCAGCAACAGCTTTCCCTGGACTGTACCAAACCGGGCTGCAGTGCAGAAATGCCTGGCATGGCAAGGATGTGGGTAACCTGAAACTTTTGTCTTAAGTCCATTTTTGGAGACTTAATAAAAATAATAAACCTGTGGCCTGGGAGGTTTACAGTAAACGTGGCTGCAAAGAGGAAGAAGAGCAGAATCACAAAGCACAGGAAGCTACCCAAAACGCCTCCTACCTCTTTTTTTTGGGGGGGGGGGGTTGCAAGGAGCCTTTCAAGGAGAAGCGGTGATTCTTCCCTTCTCCCAGCAGGGCTTAAAATGCTGCAGTCCAGGAAACAAGTGCCAGCTATTTCTCACTGACCATATGAACTGGCCCCACAATTGGAATTCCATTCAACCCCACCTTTAAATGGGAGTTTGCCCGCTTGCTTACCAGGAAGGAGGAGGAGAAAACAACCATTTATGCCAAATGGGAAAAGGCTCGGGTGGGGGGGGGAGGGAGTGTGGAGAGACCCACAGAAGATCTTTGCGCACAGACAGCACATCTAGCACAGGTGCTAGACGTGTCCAAGCAGCTCTCTTGGGTAGCCTCCCAAACCAAAGTTCCGCTTCAGCTGCTTCCAGATTCGTGGGATCCAAATTAATGCAAGACACAGAGGCGACAAACAGGAAAACAAATTCAGAAACAAAGCTGATTTTAAAAACAAACAAACAAATCCTACATGAAGATAGACTTGGATTCTCATTCTTGCTCCCTCCCCACCATTATAGCTTCATGTGATTTTTTTTTTTGTCAAGTGCCGACATCTCCCTTCTCTCCCTGCAACTGGAGCCTGAAGCGATTATCTCCTGGAACTGAGCACGAACAGGATTCTCATTGTACCAACATGAAGTTTTACGGAGACATGGATGTGTCAATTTTTTGGACAGGGAAGTGGTAACCCCAACTCATCAGTGCTACCAAAACATAAAAGTGCCCTCGAGCTCTCCCAAATTCCAAAGCCACTTGTGCGGATGGCCCAGCAGCTCCGGTGAGCTTTCACAACCCCGACGTGTCTGCCCTTCCTAGGACAATGTCTCCTTTTCTCTTTCCCCACTCCGGCCTCAAAAGCCCTCTGCTGAGGATATTTATCCTGAGACGCTTCCCCGCTCCTCCTTGGAAAGCTCCAACAGTCTTTTTAGAAAATGCATCATGACATTTAAGGAACATGAGAGGCAGCGGCCATGACACCCAGCAGCACCGATGGAATGGAAGGCAGGAAACCAAAATCCATCTCTTTCCTTTGTTCCTCCCACCCCAAGCGGGCCTCCTACGGGATTTGCTCCTAAAGCCCTTCACAGAGAGCCAGGCTAGAGCCAAATCCAGGTCCAAAAATGGGATAAGGAGTCCCAGCAGGCGAGGTGGGGAGCAAAAAGGCAAGGAAGGGCTGAGATGATGCAGCTGTGGGGACTCCCAGACTGGGATTTCTTGCCCTACTGCCTTTGGTCTGGCGTGACCGTTCACAGACAGCACGTTCCTCTTCCTTCCTCTGCTCCTGTAATCCCACCTGCCTCTTGAAGGCATGAAACAACTGAGATGGTCGGGGGTAGGGTAGGAGGGGTTCAAGGAGGTGAGAGGAAAAAGACCCCGAGGAGCATTCCTTTCTCTGTCATCTTTGGAGGCAGACGCTCCCTCTGACCAAAAAATGGTCAAGGGAAAGGCACACGCAGTGGAATCAGAGAGGTGCCGGACGGCTCTCCTTGCTCAGGAGGCCTGGTCAAGGGTAAGTGCTAGGTGCGGGGGGAGGGCGGTGTGGGGGGGGAACTCTTGGGGCCTGTTTTCATTTAGTGTTGCTAGCTGGGTTTGGAGGGGGCTTCAGAAGCAGGACCCCAAATAAATGTCCTCATCTCAAATGAGGACAATCCACCCCCTGGGGAGAGCTGATTTCAAAGAGGTCAGGTCTCTTCACCATCTTGCACAATGGATCCTCCTGCCTTCCACGAACAAGCTATTTCCTTCCAGAGAGAGAACCCCCCCCCCAAATATTCAATTGCATAACAGTTCATAAATCCAACTGGCAGGACTCGCTGCCATCTTAAAGACAGTGCTACATCGTGGAGGTGGGAGGACAGATTTGGTTTAAATTAAGAGCATCTTTCTGGTTCTCGTAGTCCAAGACACCAAATGCCTTCCCTTCTCTGCACATCGCCACCCTACCCCCACCCCAGACTCACAGCTTTGAAAGAAAATACTGGCATAAGATGCTCCCCTCACAAGAACAGCTACGTTTGGGTTCGGTTTCCTTTTTCTTTTAAATATAAAGAGACAAGTTGAAGTCTCATTACTTCTGGATCAGGCTAAGACCCAGAAAGACTTTTCTGGGCAATAGCCAATTGCGCCAAAGGGTAGTCTAATTTTTTGGAGACAGACAGTACCAACAAAAAACCCAAAAATAAGTAGTAGTAGAAGTAGACAGCACAAGAGAGAATGTGAAAAGGAAGGATGACAGACCTGGGGAGTTTCCGGCAAGAAGCCCAAAAGGCTCTCCCGGCCTGTGGAGAATGGCCCTCTCCAAAGACCTCGTAAAGAGGGGCCTGGGACCAACTTCTCAGAATTTTTTCCTGCCTCCCATTTTGGTTCCCAACCAGAGGGAGGGATGAAATCAACTGCATCGATTTCCACATTGGCAGGTCTTACAGTTGCTCAGGATTTGACTCCTTAAGAGAACACACACCCCTTTTTTTTAAAGGAAAAAAAATCCCAATTCCATTCCAAAGAAGAGGCAAAGATGAGAAAAAAAGGGTTGAGGGGGTGGGTTCAAGGAGCCGTCTGGAGCATCAAGTTCCTCAGGAGTTTCTGGCGGCCCACCTCGTAATCCTCTTCATCCACGTTGACCAGGAGCTTGATGGCCTCGTGGCCCACTGCTTGCTTGAGCGAGTCCGTGATAAAGACGCCTTTCAGGGCCTCCAGCAGAGAGCCGTTGATGTAGTCGCGCCAGAAGGCGTCGAGGTAAGTGAGCTCCGAGAACTTTATGTCACAGATGATCGAGCCCAGGTCCCGGGATTTCAAGATCGTGTTGGCCTGGCTAAAGCGCTCAAATTGCCGCTCAAGAGGGTCCTGCTTGTTGGAGAAGACGTTCCCCTCCAGGGCTGTCTCATGCTGGCAATACTCCGCTCGGACTCGGAGGCGGATGTCTGGAAAGGAGACAATGGAGAATAGGATAAGAACCCATGTTGGATCAGGCCAATGGCCCATCCAATTCAACACTCCGTGTCACAAAGTGGCCAAAAAAACCCAGGTGCCATCAGGAGGTCCACCAGTGGGGCAGAACTCCAGAAGCCCTTCTACTGCTGCCCCTCCAAGCACTGAGAATACAGAGCATCACTATCCCAGACACTATACCTTGTAGCTAATAGCCATTGATGGAACTCTGCTCCAGATGTTTATTCAGTCTCCTCTTGAGGCTGTCTATCCTTGTAGCTGCTGCCACTTCCTGCAGCAGTGAATTCCACGGGTTCATTTCTCTTTGGATGTATATTAAGAACATAACCATTGTGGGAAATTAGACAAATACTCTGTTTGGCCAAGGAGCAAAATCAGATTGCTTCCGGAAGCCTGTGAGCAAACCATGAAGCCCAAAACCTTCCTTCTCTTGGTCATCTGGTGCTTTTCCCCCCTCAGAGGTACACTGCTGCTAAACCAAGAGGCTCCATTTCATGATCATGGCTAGCAGTCACAACAGGACTGGGGGAAAGTTCCTGTCAGTGCCATGGTCAAACTCCAGAATGGAGAAGTGACCTGGGAAATAGACACATTGCATCAAGGCACTCTTTCTCAGGGCTAAGAACTCAGGCAGCCCCTTAGATTACTAGGAGGCTGCAGACGATGAAAAGACGGGAGATGGCTAGAGTGGCAGTGAAGGAAGACTCGGGATGAATCTGACAAGACACGGGCAAGAGCCTTTGAAAGCCTAATCCATGCTGGTGATGGCAGCAAAGAAACCGCATTTCTCCACCAGCACTGCATCTGCATTGTGTAGACCAGTGGGTCTCTTCCAGATAGCCAGGGGCCTATTGGGTTCTAGCCAATGGGAAGAGGTAGACTGTTCTGCAGCCTGTTGGGACCTTTTGCTAAGCACTTCGTGGATAAAATCTCTCGCGTCCTTTCCAACTTGCACTTTACAAGATCAGATGGTCCCAGGTTGCCGATTTCTTTAGCTGCATGGGATACCTTTCAGCTTGTGCAGTCTGAGTATGCGGACAGTATTCCTGGAAGTTTAAAACTTACCGCCTTGCCCCTCCTGGCTACTCAAATCTGCCAGGGGAAGGGCTGTTCAGGAGACAACAAATGCCAAACTGAGAGAGGGGGTTGGTCACTCTTGCCTTGAAGTGGGCAGTGGTGCATCCATTACTAAAGAAATCTACTCTGGGCCCAGGACAGCTGATTAACTTGTCCAGTCTCAAATGTACCATTACTTGACCAAGGTGACAGAACCGGTGGTGGCTGGCCAACTTTAGAGATTCCTGCAGTGGATTGTCTGGATCCATACCAATCTGGATACAGGCCCACTTAGAGGACTGAAACGACCATGGTTCCCTTGATGGATCACATGCACTGGGAGATGAACAGGGGGAGTGAAAACCTGTTAATTCTCTCCTGGACCTCCCAATGGCTTCTGATACCATTCATCACGGCATCCTTCTGGATCTCCTTTCAGCGCTGAGACTGGGAGGCACTACAGTGGTTCCAGTTCTATTGAGAAGGATAAATTTCAGAGTGTGGTGCTGGGGCACTGCTGCTCTGTCTCTTGGCCTCTGGGGTCCCCCAAGCTTCCATCATCCCCCATGCTTTTCAGCATTCTACGTAAAACCACTGGGAGAGGTCATTTGGAGATTAGGGCTGAGCTGGCACCCATATGAAGATGATACTCAGCTCTATTTCATGCTACCAACAGAGCCCAAGAAGGCTGTGGAAACTGTGAACAGATGCCCTGATGGAGTTTCGGAATGGATGAGGGCTAGCAAGTTGAAACTTAATCCCAAACAAAACAGAGGTGAGGGTTTTTTGTGGGGAGGGCATGTGTCTGATCAGGGAAATGGGTTGCCCCCTCTTCTGGATGGGGTTGCATTCTCCTTAAAGAAGCAAGTTCACAGCTTGCAGGTGCTTCTAAACCCAGGCTTCCTGTTAGATAAACAAGTGGCAGGGATAGCCAGGGTGTCTCTATCACCATCTTTGGCTGGAGAGCAAGCAGGGACACATTATTTTCTTGTAGAAGTCAAGAGAGGGAGGAAAATAAAAAGCAAGGATAAGAGTCAGAGAGAAAGGTATGTGGAGAGCGAGGCTTGAGGCAAAGTGGGAACTGAAGTGAGAAGCCGCTCATTGGAGAAGAGAAAACTTCATACAGCAAGGTTGGGAGGGGAGTGCTTGGAAGCAGGTTCTAGAGTAAAAGGAACAGAACAAAGTAGACTGTGGCCAAAGAAGCAAAGTAAATAGTTCAGATGTTTGAGAGCCGCAAGACATGAACATCAGGTGGTTGAGAGCTGGGAGGGAGGGAGGGAGGGAGGAAGGAAGGAAGGAAGGAAGGAAGGAAGGAAGGAAGGGAGGGAGGGAGGGAGGGAGGGAGGGAGGGAGGGAGGGAGGAAGGAAGGAAGGAAGGAAGGAAGGAAGGAAGGAAGGAAGGAAGGAAGGAAGGAAGGAAGGAAGGAAGGAAGGAAGGAAGGAGAGATGGAAAGAAAGCAACTTTAACTTTAAATGCATTCTCTAAGCCGCCAGCTAGCTTAGCCTGAAGAAATGATTTAAAGAGGGAAATGCTTTCTCCGAACTGGCTGACATTGTGGTGGGGGCTTCAGGAGCCACAGAACATGTGTAGAAGAGCCACATGTGGCTCTCGAGCCACAGTTTGGCCACCCCTGGGCTAGTATGTGGATGGGAAGCCACCAAGGAATATCAGGGTCACTATAAAGAGGCAGGCAATGGCAAAGCAACTCTAAATGTCTCTTGCCTTGAAAACTTCACAGGGTCGCCATAAATTAAAACAAAAATACATATAAAAATATATATTTTAAAAATATATATACATTTAAAATAAAAACTTAAAACAAATACATGAATGGAAGGCCCAAAGCAGAAAAGCCTTCAACTGCTGGCAGAAAGTGTGATGAAATACCTTTTTTCTTCTGGAGGCTTGGACTGAGTAAAACTTTCACCTTTAGTTTTAAAATGTTTTCCTCACTCTTGGCAGAGAACAGGGTGGGTGGGGGAGTCAATTCAATAGCTTCCCAGCCTCACCCTACCAGGCTTTAGACGTACTAATGAACACCTGGCTGGACAACAATGTGATGGTCCAGTCTCTCTCACAGAGACACCCAGTTACAAAAGTGAAATCTTTCAGGAAACAGAGTTTGGGAGGTTGAAAACCCCAAAGAAGTCTTTTCCCGGAGACTTCAGAAAAGTTTCTTTGACCTGCGCTACTCTGCTGGGGGTGGGGTGGGGAAACAGATGATAAAATCCTTGGCACAAGGAGGCAATGGTCAGGCAGCACCTGGCCTCACTTCAAAAAGGATGTGGACAGAGTGAAGCAGGTGCAGAGGAGGGCAACAGGAATGATCAGGGGCTGGAGACCAAGCCCTCTGAAGAAAGGCTAAAGGACTTAGGAATGTTCAGACTGGAGACGAGGAGGTTGAGGGGAGACATAATTCCTCTCTTTAAGAATTTGAAAAGCTGTCACTGAGGAGGGCAGCGAGCTGTTCCTGTAGGCTGCAGAGGATAAGACTCACAATAATGGGTTTAAACTATAGACAGAAAGGTACTAGCTGGATATATGTTTACAGTAAAAGTAGTTCATCAGAGGAATCGGCTACCTAGGGAGATGGTGAGCCCCCCCCCCCTCCTCTCAAGGAGTCTTCAAGACACAAGTGGATGAACTTTTATTATTGGTAGTCCCTGAACCCAAAATGGTCCAGCTCCCCTTGTCCAGGGTTGGGGCCTTTTCAGCACTGGGTCCAGCCTGGTGGAACTATCTTCCGAGTGACTCAGTTCCACAAGGCCTATAAGACTGAAATGTTCCACCAGGTGTACGGTTGAGGACAGCCATGGCTGCTGGTAAGACCAGTGGCCTCCCAGGTGTCTTATTTTCCACCTTTATATTGCCATACTCCCTGGTTAAGGACTTTCCCATCGGTGGAATATGATGTTACACTAGCTACCCAACTGCTGCCATCAGATGCCACCTGATTGTTCTGGAGGCACTCATTGTTATTTTATTCATCTTTATTGTATGTTTTTACCCTGCACTGATGAGATATGTGGTGTGCCCCCTGAGCCCAATTTTGGGAAATGGGCAGGACAGAAATTAAATCATCAGACAGCAGGAGCACCAGAGCCAGGCCTCTGAAAATGATCATGGGAAATTATGAAGAACGAAGAACTATGAGAACGCCGCCCACTTTCCACATTATATATTAGCAGACATGGCACCAAAGTTGTTAATTTTTATATACTATGGTTTTAGTGTTCTCTAATGTTTTATTCTGAGATTGTTTTATAATATATTGTATTTTATGATATCTTTCGCTGTTAGCTGCCCTAAGTCTGTTCATAGGGAAGGCGGGATACAAACAGAAATAAATAAATCACGGTGGTTGGGTAGGTTTGTACGGGAGCAGATGGTCCTTGAACCAGCAGCATTTGGAGGAGAAAGTCCTCGGTTACCAACTTACCACACGTCTGTTTGTCTTTAGGGTCTGGCGTCACCGACTTCCTCCTTTTCCGCTGGCTACCAAGGAGGGCCCTTCCCCGACCAGACCTCTTGGTACAAATCTGGGGACCTGAAGAGGAGCAGCAGACCAGCGGGTGGTGGGGAGGCACTGGAAGGCATAAGAAAGGAGGCTGATCAGCTACTAGGCCAAAGTGTTGTCCGTCCTTAATGTAATGCCCTCACATTTGATCTCGCCCTTCAGACTAAGAAGTTCATGGTGCCTTTCCTGGGATTAAAAAAAAAGGTAAAGGTGCAAGCATCAGTCGTTTCCAACTTCGGGGTGTTGTCGCATCACCACATTTTCACGACAGACTTTTTACGGGGTGGCTTGCCCAGTCCTCTACACTTTACCCCCAGCAAGCTGGGGACTCATTTTACCAACCTCAGAAGGATGGAAGGCTGAGTCAACCTTGAGCTAGCTACCTGAACCCAGCTTCCGCAGGATCGAACTCAGGTCGTAAGCAGAGAGCTTGGACTGCAGTACTGCAGCTTTACCACTCTGCGCCACGTGGCTCCTGGGATTAGTCCCATTTTAACCTCATCCTCTACCTCCAGGCCAGTCCCTCTCCTACCATATAAGGCATAATTGTGTGGAGAATACTGTGCACAAAGAAGATCTTGGGCCCCTGGCATCTCCAGTTTAAAGGGCATTGCAGGCAGGAGGTGTTAGCAAACACCTCTCTCTGCCTAAGACCATGGAGAGTAGAGTGTATTGAAAGCGGTGAATTAGTGGTCTGATTATAAGCATTAAACAGGCTCATATGTGATTAAACTCCTTTAACTCAAACTGCAACAGAGAACCCACTTAATTTTTAAACATAGTGGCAAAATGGCTAGCCTCCTGGAGAGGTGGCAAGCTGGCTTTAAAAGTTTCTCTGAGCTCAGAGGTAAGCAGGAGGGAGGGGGGGAGGAATTTAGCCCCTGGCATTACAGCAGCATCTGGGCTACCTCTTAAGAGATGCTAATTGAGCTACCTGAAGAGACAATGGGCATCTTTCTCTAGGCAGGAAACAGAGTGGGGAGAGTGCTGGGCTAGACCAGCCCCAGAGACTATCTCCAGGAATAAGCCAGAAGGCATGGGGGGTTTCCCAGACTGCCTACCAGAAAGGAGGCTTCCTGGGGACAACAGGAAAAGAAGCCTAAACCTGGGCAGACCAGGTAACAAGGGGTGGAGAGTGATGTGAAACTGGTGGAGTCAGAGGATTAATAAAAGCGCTTGCTCTGAAGAGCGCTCTCTTGGAGCTGGGACAGGAAGATAACAGACTGCTACGCTCCAGCCAGTAGCCAGCAGTCATCTTTGACCATGTGGCTGGGCCTGGTTGGATGCAGGAAGCCTGAAGCAATGAGGTATCATTCAAAACTTATTGTAATTTACTAAGCTTATATGTGCCTGCTCTGCTTAAACATCTGGTAGGGCAAGTTTTTAAACCAGGGACAGAAGGATGCGTTTCAAACCAACTTTTATTTAATCTTCTGGTTGCTGATCGTGTGCTGTGCTAAGATTATGCTTATAACTTTTCACTTTTTTGAAATAAACCTTTTACTGTTTTGAAGGCTGGCAGTAAAGCTCTGTACCACATAGTTCCCCAAGTGCCTTAGACCACGCTACTGTAATAGGGGAGTCCCGGGAAGGAGGAAGGCGCACAGTCAGCAAGGGTGCCAAGGGCTCTCCCAAGGAAGGACTTTGGTTTCTGTGGCATCCAGGTGCTGGGTAACAGGACTTTGAGGCCAGGCCTCAGAACTGGAAAGAGGGATCAGGAGTCCGGTTCCTCTCAGTCAGAAACCCCCAAATTGAGCAGGCAGCGCACCCTAGTGGCAGGAAGGAAAATAGTTCCCTTCAAGAGTTGGCAACCCAAGAAGGAGCGGACGGGACTGGGTTTGAAGGTCAAATTGGGCTGGTTCCATCACAAACAAACGTATCGGTTTTTTCTCTATTTCTCTTAAGCATGACCAGAGTACAAAGAAGGAGTTGAGTACTGTTAATACTGCATTGAAGAAACTGAAGTTTAGCAAGTACAGTTTATCATGCAGACATATGGAAACTGCCTCATACTGAATCCAACTCTCCAACTGCTACGAAAGGCCAAATATAAGCGTTTTAACCCAGTGCAAATGGGAGCTGGTAAATATGGAAGAGGTTCAATGTGGACAAGTGCAAAGTAATGCCGATTTGGGGTCAAAAATCCCAGCTACAAACGCAAGTTGATGGGGTGTGAACTGGCAGACTGACCAAGAGAGAGATCTTGGGGTCATGGTAGATAATTCACTGAAAATGTCAAGACAGTGTGCGATTGCAATAAAAAAGGCCAATGCCATGCTGGGAATTATTAGGAAGGGAATTGAAAACAAATCAGCCAGTATTATAATGCCCCTGTATAAATCGATGGTGCGGTCTCATTTGGAATACTGTGTACAATTCTGGTCAACGCACCTCAAAAAGGATATTATAGCATTGGAAAAAGTCCAGAAAAGGGCAACTAGAAGGATTAAAGGTTTGGAATGCTTTCCCTATGAAGAAAGGTTAAAACGCTTGGGGCTCTTTAGCTTGGAGAAGCGTCGACTGCGGGGTGAAATGATAGAGGTTTACAAGATTATGCATGGGATGGAGAAAGTAGAGAAAAGTACTTTTCTCCCTTTCTCACAATACAAGAACTCATGGGCATTCAATGAAATTGTTGAGCCGTCAGGTTAGAACGGATAAAAGGAAGTACCGTATTTTTGGAACATAAGACGCACTCCCCCCCCCCAAAAAAAGTGGGGGGGAAAGTGTGTGCGTCTTATGGAGCGAAGGTACGTACCTTCCTCCAGGGGGGGGCGTGATCCGCTGCCTCCGCCTCTGATCCCGGCGCTTCCCCCGCGCCTGCCTGCCTGGCTCCAGTTTCTTCCAGCAAGCGCTGGGATCGTTCCACGTGGCCCCACCGCAAACCCAGCGCTTCACGAGCGCCGGCTGTGGAGAGGGCAGCGTGCTTCCTCCTTGCCTGCCTGCCTGGCTCCAGCTCTGATGCTTACAGCAAGTGCCAGGATCGCTCCCTCCGCCCTCCGATCCCAGCACTTGTTTTAAGTATCAGAGCTGGAGCCAGGCAGGCAGGCAAGGAGGAAGTACGCTGCCCTCTCCGCAGCCGGCGCTTGCGAAGCGCTGGGTTTGTGGTGGGGCCACGTGGAGCGATCCCAGCACTTGCTGGAAGAAACTGGAGCCAGGCAGGCACGGGGGAAGTGCCGGGATCGGAGGCGGAGGCAGCGGATCGCACCCCAGGAGGAAGAAGAAGAAGAAGAAGATATTGGATTTATATCCTGCCCTCCACTCCGAAGAGTCTCAGAGCGGCTCACAATCTCCTTTACCTTCCTCCCCCACAACAGTCACCCTGTGAGGTGGGTGGGGCTGGAGAGGGCTCTCCCAGCAGCTGCCCTTTCAAGGACAACCTCTGCCAGAGCTATGGCTGACCCAAGGCCATGCCAGCAGGTGCAAGTGGAGGAGTGGGGAATCAAACCCGGTTCTCCCAGATAAGAGTCCGTGCACTTAACCACTACACCAAACTGGCTCCTATCGTCCGGAGCGCCTTATGGTGCGAAAAATACAGTATTTTTTCATCCAAAGGGTGATTAACATGTGGAATTCACTGCCACAGGACGTGGCGGCGGCTACAAGCATAGACAGCTTCAAGAAGAGTTTGGATAAAAATATGGAGTAGAGGTGCATCAGTGGCTATTAGCCGCAGCGTATTAGAACTGTCTGGGGCAGTGATGCTCTGTATTCTTGGTGCTTGGGGGGGGGGCAAAGTGGAAGGACTTCTAGCCCCACTTGTGAACCTCCTTTTTTTTGGCCACTGTGTGACCCCACCAGGGGGCGGCAGGGGACTGGATGGGCCATTGACCTGATCCAACATGGCTTCTCTTGTGTTCTTATGGAGGTGGGATTTATCACAGATGGCCAGTCTTTTTCAAGGTTGCTCTCTGCTTGCCTAACCTCCGTTGTATCCCAAGAGTTGAGGATGCAGTGGCCCCTGGTTCCACCACAGCTACACTAATGTTGTGCAAAACAACATCTAAGAAGCACAAAACTGCACACCTCTTTGAGATGCTGCAGGAAGACAAAATTGACCTGGCTTGCATAACAGAAACATGGTAGGAATACAATGAAGTGGTATGTCTGTCCCAGCTAACAACATCTGGTTATGTGGTCCTTCTACCCTGCAACTGGCCAGGGAGAAGGCGGGGCTATTACCTTCCACAAGCCCTTTAACTTCTGCAGATTTCCAGTACAGACTATCACTGGCTTTGACTGCATGCTCCTTACCAGGGCTTTTTTTTGTAGTAGGAACTCCTTTGCATATTAGGCCACACACCCCTGATGTAGTCATTCTTCCAAGAGCTTCCAGTAGGCCCTGTAAGCTCTTGGAGCATTGGCTGCATCAGGGGTGTGCGGCCTTATATTCAAAAGAGCTCCTGCTAGAAAAAAAGTCCTGCTTCTTATGGTAGAAACTAACGAAAGATCGGGTCACAGGTTCCCAATGCTGTGCCCAATGGTTCCCAATGGTGCTTGCTCACACCTTGTCTGGCACCAAGTATTTTTAGAAAGGGGGTGTGGTCAGGACAGGGGCTTTTGCCCAGCATGGCTTCTGGACATTTGATTGGTTGTACATTTTAAAAACTGATTTGGCAACATCTGTCTGCACAGCTCAAGAATCTTTACTGTATGAATGAAAGTAAGCTGTGGCAGCTGCCGGCTGGCTTTGCTTCCTATGGCAAGCACAGCGTGGCAGCCATTTTGTGGCTTCACCCGCCATGCTGTGTCAGAATTCCAAAGGTGCCCTCAGGCTCAAAAATACTGGGGACCCTTGCATTAGGCCTTCTGCTTGTCTACTGGGCACCCTCTCTAAGTTGGTAGAGGTACAGTTGGTGAATCTTTTCTCTTGCTAGATTCAATGTGATTTTAACTGGGAGATTTAACAGTACACCTTTTGCTAACCGACTATGTCCTTGTGCAAGTGGGTCCATTGAAACCACGTCTCATGTGTTATTAGAATGCTGTTATTATGTCAATATTCAGCGCAGCATTCTTGCTAGTATCTTAGAGTTTCCTGATTCATATAAACTGCTGTATCTATTAAACAACAAAGATGGGAACACAACTGATGCTGTGGCAAAGTTTTTGCAGGCTGCTCTTCTTATACACAGTAATGTATTGTAACTTAAATCCATATTAGACAGACTGACTTATTTTTGTACAGATTTTAGACCCTTTTAGAACGTTCTTTTGTTTGGACTCATGTTGGCATGTTTTATCTATTTGTATGCATATGTATGTACATCTATTTTTTTTCTCTTTTAGCTCTCTTTTAATGCCAATGAAGGTAACTGAACAAAACAAAAAGAGGTACTGGAGACTCCTACTGACATTCTGGGGGACATCAACATTCATGCCAAGGACATTTTGTTGGGCCCGGCTCAGACTTCATAGCTTCTTTGTCTCTATTGGGTCTCACTCAAATGGTGACTAGTCTAACACATGAAAGTGGTCATGCCTTGGACTTAATCTTTGGCACTGAGCCTTTGAAGGAAGGTTGAGTTTCAGGGATGGAGATTTGCCCTGAACCATGGCCTAACCACTACCTACTTAAAAGCCATGGTGAATGTGACTTCTGCATGAAGACGAGTGCAGATTTATACCCTGCCCTTCTCTCTGAATCAGAGACTCTGAGCAGCTTACAATCTCCTATATCTTCTCCCCCCCTCCCCACAACAGACACCCTGTACGATGGAAGGGGCTGAGAGGGCTCTCACAACAGCTATCCTTTCAAGGACAGCTCCTGCAAATAGCTATGGCTAACCCATGGCCATTCTAGCAGCTGTAGGTGGAGGAGTGGGGAATCAGTCCTGGTTCTTCCAGATAAAAGTCCACACACTTAACCACTACACCAAACTGGCTCCCGAAGGGGGCCCAGTTAAAATGGCCTGCCCATGGAGGCTCATAAATTCTTCTGGATTCCAGAACACACTAGGGAATTTTAGGATTCCAAATGTGTTTTGCTGAGTAGAAACACGGAACATAAAGCTCCTTGAAGCTGTCAACATCACCCTCATCAGCCTCTCCTGCTCTTGGGACGAAACCCAGCCCCCCTGCTCTACCACAGAGCTGAGTGATAGGAAAAGGGCTGGGAGATGTCTAGAACACTGCTACCCTGCCCTCCTGCCTCAACACAAGTGCTCAGCACATTCTGTATACAGTCTGTATACATCGGTTAAGCAGAACACAGCGTACTAAGCTGCATTAACAGGCCATTTCACAGCCAGCCCGCTATCAAACTCAATGAAACAGCTGTTATTTTTAAAATATATATATTTTATCGTTGGTACACTTTTTACACTAAAAGGGTTTTTTTTAATAAAAGATTAAATCGTAAAGAATACATTTACAGAGAATCAGTCAGTCTTCAGAATGTGTTAAAATGGCAAATTTGGGGAAGGAAACAACCTCTTTTACACTGCGCATATTTTTTATGTATGGATAGCCCAGGCTAACCTGACATTGCCAGATTTTGGAAACTAAGCAGGGTGAGCCCAGGCTAGTATTTGGATGGAAGACCATCAAGGAAGTCCAGGGCTGCTACGCAGAGGCAGGCAACGGCAAACTTCCTCTGAACTTCTCTTGCCTTGGAAACCCCACATATATTGGCTGTGATAGCTACATTCTTTATGTGTATTATTCTCCATGTTGCCTTGACCTGCATGGCCCAGGCTAGCCTGATCTTCATAAGAACTCGGAAGCTAAGCAAGGTCAGCCCTGGTTATTACTTGGATGGGAGACCATGAGGGAAGTCCAGGGTTGCTGCTCAGAAGCAGACAATAGCAAACCTCCTCTGAACTCCTCTTGCCTTGAAAATCCTATGGGGAGGCCATAAGTCGGCTGGGACCTGATAGTTTCTAATAAATTTGGTATGTGTCTGTCTCTGAATGTATTAGATTCATTTAGGGAGCCGGAGAAGCGTAGCAGCTGAGCTACCAATCAGACAGTCCCTTAACAGGGCCCCTGCCAAAAAATTCCTCCAATAAAACCCTCAGCCGCTGCCCATCTGGAGCCAGCACAGTTTAGCGGGTGGAATATCAAACTAGGATTCTGGGAGATCCAAGTTTGAATCCCCACTATGTCTGGGAGGTACACCAGGCAACCATGGGCCAGTCATACAAATTCAGATTAACCTACCTCACAGGGTTATTGTGAGGATAAAGTGGAAGGGAGGAAAACATCATAAGCTATTTTGTGTTCTTTGCGGGAAAAGCCAGGGCATTAAAAAAAAAAATCAAATGAATAAATAAATCTATTCTGGACCCAAAAATAAGCAAAAGAGCATTGTGTTAGAACCCATGTGTAGCAAATGGCCTGTTTTGAAGCCTTGCCTTCATGAATGTATCCCTGCCAAAGGATTAACAGAATCCTCAGAAGAGCCCAGTCTCCACAGATCAAACTGCAGGGAGATTTGCAGAGCAGGGGACATGTCCATTGTCTGTCCAACCACTAACTGATCCTCCTGCCCCGTCTCCTCATTTTGCAACCAGGATGGGATTGCACAGTTAACAGCTTAGATTTATACACATGTTCTCTGTAACAACTTTCAAAGTCCTTCCCCCCCCCCCATTTCCACACAAACACTGAGAGACTAGGCTACTGTACTGAGTATCGGTCTCCCCTCAAAATCAAATTCCAACTGGTCCAGAATGCCACAGGAGCTAGATGTATTGTTTCCATTCTGTAGATGGTTCCACGGGGCTGCCCATTTGTTACTGTGCTTAATTTAAGGTACCTTCATGGCCTTGGCCTCCCTTATTTGCAGGACTTCCTCTCCCCCTATGCTTCGTCACAACAACTTTGCTCACATCAGCAGGGACTTCTGTGGGAGCCCACCTGCAAAGGGGCAAAACCAACGACTTCCAGTACATGTGCTTTTCTCTGCTGTGGCTCCTGCCTTGTGGAACGGCTTGCCTGAAGAGGAGCTCAGGAAAACTTCTATTCTCCTAGCCTCACGCAGGCTAGGCAAAAACCGAATTATTCAAGAGCGCTTTTCTGCACTGGTAATAGGGTTGCACTGCACAAAACGGTTCACAAACTTATAATTTATTAAATTTATGAATCGCCTCATCCCAGCTGACGCTGGGCTCTAGGCAACGTACAACAAAAATACATATAAAATCAATATCGCAAGCTAATGAAAACAAATTGCAACCCAATGACATCCTTTATAATGTACTACAGTCCTGCTTTCTAGGCACTTGAGGGAGGGAGAAGGGGGAGGTGCCAGCCCAAAGACCTGGTAGAACATCTCTGCTTTACAGGCCCTGCAGAACAAGAACCCATGGGGCCCTGGCATCTTCTGGCAGAGCACTGTGCTAGGTCGGGGCCAGGACTGAGAAAGTCCTGGCCCTCGTTGAGGACAGCTGGACTTCTTTAGGGCCGGGGTTCACGAGTAGAGCATAGTGCTCTTCCAGGGATAAAGGGGAGGAGGTGGTCCTGTAGATATGTTGGTCCCTGACCGCTCAAAGCCTTAAAGGTCATAACCAAAAATATTGGATAAATGAGTGGAGCTGCTAGTGGTCTAATACTGCTGTATGCAGGTAGTAGAATCCTATTATGTAATTAGAATTCTATGTAAGTAGAATCCTATTACGTAATTTCTGTACCACTTAAAATGTTCTTTCCGGTGGTTCCAGACCTCTAAAATCCCAATGCCTTGTTTACTGAATGTCCTATTTTGTTGACTGTACTGATTCACCCTTTGTAATCCACCTTGAGTGCCTGTGAGAAAGAAAGACTATAAATAACATAAATAAAAATACATTTTTGCCCCTCCCTCCCAGCAAACGCAGCAGAAGAGTTTATACCCACTGCTTCCTCTTCAGGGGAGGGGGGTTCATCGAGGTGGTCCGTCCCCCAGGTGCCTGAGGGATCCTAAAGGCTTCCTACCAGCTCCTGGAGATTTTCCTACTTTGCCGGCTGACGGTTCTACCAAGGCCCTGACCACTCTCTGGAACAGGGAAATGGCCTAGGCTGTCAACACAGTCACCCTTCAGTACCACCCTGAGACACTGGTTTACCGGTGAACTGATGGCAATGAAACGGGAGGTATGATGGCTAGAGTGCTGCTGGTGGAAAAGTCAGAGCAATACAGCTCATAGAAGAGCCTATTCTATGGTGGTGATGATGGCAAAAATGCAGAAGACGACGATGAGATTGGATGTATACCCCGCCCTTTGCTAGCTAAAGGAGTCTCAGAGCAGTTTACAATCCCCTTTCCCTTCCCCTCCCCACAACAAACATCCTGTGAGGTAGGTGGGGCTGAGAGAGCTCTGACAGAACTGCTCTTGAGCAGAAAAGCTTTGGGAGAATTTGTGGCTGACCTAAGGTCACATCAGTCGGTGTATGTGGAGGAGTGGGGAATCAAACCTGGTCCTCCCAGGTAAGAGTCAGCGCACTTAACCACTATATCAAACTAGCTCTCAATGCAGTATTTCTCCACCACCATACTGTCTGTACATAATCTTCCAGCTGAGCTGTTCTGTGCAGTCTGGTGGCTTTTACATCACAGTTCGAGGGAACTGGATTCTGATCACACGATGGCCCACTGTGATCAACTGGCTACTTACTTCTCAGACAAAATTGCCCAGATCTTCCCTGGGTTAGATGTCAGTAGGAATGCATGTTTGGACAATGTAGCTTTAGCACCTGCTTGTTCAATTTATGTGGACACCTTTCGGTCAGCTTGTGGAGGATGTGGACAAGATCCTTGGAGAGGTGAGACCTACCACCTATGTTCTCAACCTCTGCCCTTCCTGTCTGATAAAAAATGCCAGCGAGGGGTCTGACTGAGTGAATAAGGGGAGTGGTAATTGCTTCTTTGAGGGCAGGGGGTTGTACCACCTAAGCTCAAGGAGGCAGTGATTAGACCTTTAAAAAAAAAAATCTCTCCCCCTGGGATAGCATTTCATCAGGGCAGTTCTATATTGTGGTTTTAAATGTTGGCTTTTTATGTATTTTTTTTTTTTATCATACCTGGGTTGTAAGCCACCTTGGGCTCCATACAGAAGGAAGGTGGCTAATGAAACATTTTAAATAAATAAAATAAGCGTGAGCAGCTCTGGTTAGGACCAAGTCATAAAAATAAAAACAAACTGCTGGGCTGCCGGTGATAAGGAAGGGCTGCCTTCAAATCCAGAAGATTCTTGACTTCCTTTAAGGCCAAAGAAGACAAAGACTGGATTCAAAGGGGCAGGAAGGCCCCCAGCAAGACCACCTTAAAACACAGGACCTGGCATCCTCAGGGAAGCTGAGCTGGCAAAATCCAGGTTTTGGGCCGTGAAGTCTCACCTGATTTGTGTTGGTGAGCAGGAGCGTGTTCCGCACTCGTGTGCGCACGGGGCGTCACATAGCGAATGGAAGTCTCTTCGAGGTACTTGTCTACGAGATCAGGACACACTGTGGAAAAAGAGAGCACATGAGAATGGACAGGCTTACCTGTTCCCAACAAGCAGAATGCAGATATTTTGTATGAACAGTAGAAGATCATGATATGGATCCCACCCCATGCCAGAGGTCAGCTCACGCTTGAAGGGGGGGTTGGGAGAAGAGCAGAATGTTAGGAAGGTGTCCTTTTTAAAAAGGGCGGGGTGGACTTTAAGAATTTGCATGCCACACAACCTCTAAAATCTTTTTTTAAACTCCTGAAGGAACAGGGCCAGTTTCTCCTAAAGGAGGAAGATGAAGGGGAAACCATCTCCAAGTGCCTTTTTCATTCACACCAAAGGCACTCTAGGAACACCTGGGGACCACACATGGAAGCAGGGTTGTTGTTGTTGTTTTTTAAAAAGAAGTTCCTCCTGCAGAAAGAGCAGTTCCATGGCTCACAGCAGTAAAGCTGCAGTACTGCAGTCCGAGCTCTCTGCTCACGACCTGAGTTCGATTCCGGAGGTTGGTAAAACGAGTACCCAGCTTGCTGGGGGTAAAATGTAGATGACTGGGGAAGGCAATGGCAAACCACCCCATAAAATGTCTGCCGTGAAAACGTTGTGATGCGACACCCTAGAGTCAGAAACAACTGGTGCTTGCACAGGGGACTACCTTTGTTTTTTTACTACTACAGAAAGGGACCTTGGTTCATGAGGCTGAGAAGCAGCAATCTGGGGAGGGATTTTAATGGGATGTCATCAACTCATCACTTTGGCTGATCAATTCTGTCAGGGAGTGGGCAGAAAACAGCCGGGCACCACTGTGCCTATATCCAGCTCTGAGTGAATCCCACCCCCCTCCCAGGACTGGTTGTTAACTGAGGAGAACATCAAATGAAGTCAGGAAGCAGCCTGCCACACATCCACTCTAGCCAGATCCCACTGAGAATTCCCTCCCAACAAAACATTTGGCTTGAGTTTTGGTGTCATCATTTGTCTTTCTTTTAATAATCGCTGTGGGCTACTTTGGAGTCACATTTTGGCAGAAAAATTGGGCAGATGTACTTCTACTCATTAGTAAATATATGCTTAACCTTCATTATTAAAAAAAAAGAATGTAGGTCTATTACTCATGCATATTAAAAAAGGAAACCCTCACGTTTAAAGTATACATCTAAGTACTGGAGTACTGTGTGCAATTCTGGTCACTGCACCTCAAAAAGGATATTATAGCATTGGAAAAAGTGCAGAAAAGGGCAACTAGAATGATTAAACAGCTGGAACACTTTCCCTATGAAGAAAGGTTAAAATGCTTGGGGCTCTTTAGCTTGGAGAAATGTCAACTGCGGGGTGACATGATAGAGGTTTACAAGATTATGCATGGGATGGAGAAATATATATATTGGCCACTGTGTGACATAGAGTGTTGGACTGGATGGGCCATTGGCCTGATCCAACATGGCTTCTCTTATGTTCTTAGATACTGGAGGCAAAATAACTTTGGAATCTACTTTTTTTTTTTGAAAGAAAGAATTTTATTAACTCATCAAACTTATTTACAATATGACGAGGGATCTATTTGTAAGCATGCCAGGGCATCCAGTGGCCCTGACTGCAAAATTAGGAGGAGATTGGATTTATACCCCACCCTTCACTACCCAACAGAGTTTCAGAGTGGTTTACAAATCTCCTTTCCCTTCTCCACACAACAGACACCCTGTGAGGTAGGTGGAGCTGAGAGAGCTCTGACAGAAACTGCTCTTGAGCAGAACAGCTCTGAGAGAACTTGTGGCTGACCCAAGGTCACCATCAGCAGGTGTATGTGGAGAAGTGGGGAATCAAACCCAGTTTTCCAGATAAGAGTCAGCACATTTAACCACGACACCAAACAGGAATTGGTCCATCCAACCAAGGTGCCCTTATTGCTATTGTTTCAGCACAATCAACAGAAATTATGAAAGCCCAAGCGATAGGAGACCTACCAGCCCTCCTCCTCTTCAAAGTGACATAGGGCAACAAGTCATGACGGGTGATGATCCTCAGCAGCTGCAGCACCTGGCGGAAGTTGGTCTCGTCGCAGCGGCCCTGCCTTTCCAAAGCCAGCAGAAAGTCCCGGCCACTGCGGATCATCCCCCGCTCGTAGTCATCGATCACGTCCACAAAGAGGAAGGACAGGACCCGGACGTCCCGGTGGGTCAGGTGGGTGCCCACGATGTCAAACATGCGGTGCAAGCTGTAGAGGCCGTGCTCCCGGTCGCCCTCTTCCTCCGGCCAGGCTTGCTTCCGACTCCGTTTCAAGGCAGCCATCTTGCGTGACTGCCAGGTCCAGTTTGGGCCACCCAGCTTCCTTGAGAATTGGAGCAGGAATGGCTTCTAGAACTGGAACACAAAGACGCAAAAAGAGAAGATTCCATCTGTCTGCTACGGCTAGAACAATTTGGCATTGATATTCATTGGGCAAAGCTGTGTAGCATCCTAGTTCTCTAATATAAAGCAAATTTCAATAACATCAAATGGTATTTTGCTGGTTTACAAACAATATGAATCTTCCAATAAAAACCAACAGCAGAAGAAAAACTCCTTCATGTTGCAATAACCAAACAGTGTAAATGAACAGAATGTATCTGACAAATGAAATCAATCAAAGGCACGCTAGCTGATCCTGAAAGCTACCTGTCTCAGCATCACAATCCGAACAGGTCTCTCCCTGGTCACCAGCCACCTCATCCTCGGAAGAATCTCTGTGAACAGGATGACTCACACAGGAGCAACAAAGCCCTTCAAATAATCTGGGCCCAAACTGTTTTAAGGCTTTATAAACATTATGTCATGGCTTCACACACGGAGTATCCAAAGTATTTCTCAGTCATTAGCTTTTCCAGTTGTTCCACCATTACTGGACAGTCGACCAGCATTGTTATCCCCACAGTGCTGACAAGGGGCTGAAAACAGCTGACCTAAGACCTCACTAAGACTAATGAGGCAGGATTCAAACTTCCTGATCAATAATCTGGGATCTTAGGGCCAATCAACAAACTATGGCTTTTGAAGAGCAGGGTGTCTGGGTTCTCCAGATCTTTGTGCACGTGGGCCAGCATTTTTTTCATATGGGGAAATGGCTGCAGGAGGAACCTTTCTTCCCCCTGTGGTACCATTCCGAGCTCATTTGGATTCTCTCTCTCTCTCTCCCATTTTAATATAGAAGTTGTTCCCTGCAGATGCTGCGTGGCTGCAAGGAACACAAACTCTTTAAAAGGAGTAATGTGTAGTTCAGCTTAGTCTCTATGCTATTTTATATCAACTTAAAGAAGTACTTTTCTCCCTTTCTCACAATACGAGAACTCGTTGGAACTCAATGAAATTGCTGAGCAGTCAGGTTAGAACGGATAAAAGGAAGTACTTCTTCACCCAAATGGTAATTAACACGTGGAATTCACTGCCACAGGAGGTGGTGGCAGCTACATGCATAGCCAGCTTCAAGAGGGGATTGGATAAACACATGGAGCAGAGGCCCATCAGTGGCTCTTAGCCACAGTGTATTGTTGGACCTCTCTGTCTGGGGCAAGCGAGCTCTGTATTCTTGGTGCTTGGAGGGGGGGCACAGTGGAAGGGCTTCTAGCTCCACTGGTGGACCTCCTGATGGCACCTGGGGTTTTTTTGCCACTGTATGACACAGAGTGTTGGAGTGGATGGGTCACTGGCCTGATCCAACATGCCTTCTCTTATGTTCTTAACTTAAGATGGGGCAAGAAATCACTCATGCTATTAAGTCCTGCCACACTCACTGAAACCAATTTTTGACCTACCCTCTTCATAAGTGTTACAAGAGTAGTCTTCTGCTTTCTCAGTATGACACATTGACTGTAGTGTTGTGGGCAGCATGTCCTATCAATCTTAGCCATCAAACACAACCACACACAAAGGCAGGAGTCTCTTAGGGATGCTGAACCCAACACCTTTCCAGATCTCCAGGTCAAACACCACAAACCTTATCTGCTTAGCTGGATACTTTGGATCAGCTGAGGTCTCCAGACAAGAAAGGGGTGATGGTGTCAGGGGATGTTAAGTGTGGGAAAGCACCTTTATTACCAGTCTTTGCTGCTGTTTTTTGCCTTCAAGTCACAGCTGACTTATGGAGACCCCGTGGGGTTTTCAAGCAAGAAATGTCCAGAGGTTGTTTGCCATTGCCTGCCTCTGCTTTGTAAACCCACAATTCCTTGGTGGTCTCCCATCAAAATGCTAGGCCCTCCTTAAGCTTCCAAGATCTGACAAGACTGGGCTAGCCTGGGCATTATTAATCTACCAAAGAACAAAAGTATTTTTTTTTTTTTAAAAAGGCAAGTGCTTGCCAGGAGAAACAACCAGTGAAATTCTTCTGACTCCCAGAATTCCAAAGCAGTTTATATAGCAAGGGTGGCCAAACATGTGGCTCTTTCACACACATTGTGTGGTTCTTGAAGCCCCTGCTGTCCTGTTAGTCTGCTTGGAGAAGGCATGTGTCTCTTTAAATCACTTCTCCAAACCAAGCCTGCCAACGGCTTGGAGAATGCATTTAAAGCTGCTTTCTTTCCACCTCTCTCTCCAGCCATCTATTTGCCTGCCTGCCTGCCTTGCAGCTCTCAAACATCTGATGTTCATGTCTTGTGGCTCTCAAACGTGTGATGTTTATTCTGTGTGGCTGTTACGTTAAGCAACCCTTAGTTTCTTCAGTACACGTACTAGCACTGCAGTAATCCATGCAGTTCCTGAATTCGCTTCTCACACCAGCCTATAGTGTATCCTGACCTTGAAAACTAGTATACACAAGTTCTCTTCCCAAACACTGCACTTGCAACTGTAAATCACTGTAAGGCACATAACATTCTTTAATAAAGCATACTGTTTAATACAGACAACTGAACACGTATCTAGGATTAGTTTTCCCTCAGAAGTTTTCAGTGATTCCACACAAGCCCTGTGGAAGAGATGGATTTAACTACAATAGATGGTGTACTACTACTGGATAACTTTATATTCTGCCTTCTTGCCACGGCATTCAAGGTGGCTTACAATTTAATCATAACACCGACAATACATGCCACTTAAGAGCAGACAGAAAAAGGAGAAGAAAACAAGCAAATTCAGGCACTAACTCTTAAATAACAGCCAGGCAGAACAGCTCCTGCAAGGGACCTATCTGGGAAGTCACTGAGCAAATGACAGTTTGGTGCAAAGCAAGACAGGAGACTTTTCTACCTCCCTTCATGCTATGATGAAAAAGGACCCAACAGAGGCTTGTCATGTTAGATTAGGCTAAGAGCTTCGGGGCATGCCTGGACTAAGGCTTGCTCCTCTTGGAAAAGTACAAGAACACATGAAGGAAGGACTACCAGTGCACATGAACATGTGAATCTGCCTTATACTGAATCAGACCCATCCAAGTCAGTGCTGTGGCAGCAGCTCCCCAGTGTCTCAGGCAAAGGTCTTTCTTATTACCTACTGCCCATTTTTTTTAAATTGGGAGATGCTGAGGACTGGATCTGGGACCTAGCGCACACAAAGCAGATGCTCCACAACTTCAGCCATAGCCCCTCCAAGTTGGGATTGAGCCCAGAAGTGTTCTTTCCCAACCAGAACTTATGCAAAGGCTCTCCTCTCTTGTGAACAGGTCTGATTGTGCTACACTAGTCCAAATTAAAGTAATTTCCACGTCTTAGCACTGCAACATCACTCTATATGTACTGTGCTGCCCTTGTATGCAGTTCAAAAGCTTCAAGCGATACAGAACACGGTGGCAGGAACATAATAATAATAATATTTAATTTCTCTCCCGCCCTCCCCGCCGAAGCAGGCTCAGGGCGGCTCACAGCATAAAAACATTTCAACACTAAAACAATACATATAGTAGATCATACATATTTGGCCAAGCCTTGTTAATGCATTGATTATTAGTTTGATTCTAGGGTAGATAAAAGGTGCTGGTGTCAACGTTTCAGTCAGAGGTCCTCAAATCTGGAGAAACGTCTTTCTCCATCTATACTTACATGCCTAATAAGATCGGGCCAACAGGAATTATTGGGATACACCATACTTGCCAGGTAAGTTCAAAGGTGGCTCACTCCAGAGACTTTCAGTCATGGCTCATTTCCTACAGAATCTATGCCTGCAGGAGCTAAGAGAAATCTCCACAGAACATGTATCAACAGAAATATAGCGTCCAGATCAAGTGAAGCAATGGCTAGACCTCACCTAGAGTATAGTGTTCACTTTTGGGCACCACAACTTAAGAAAGATATAGACAAGCTGGAGGGCAGAGGAGGGCAGCTAAGATGGTGAGGGGTCTGGAAACCAAGTCCTGTGAGGAAAGGTTGAAGGAGCTGGTTATGTTTAGCCTGGAGAGGAGGTGGCTGAGAGGTGATATGATCACCATTTTCAAGTAGCTGAAGGGCTATCCTACAGAGGATGGTGCAGAATTGCTTTCTGTTGCCCCAGGTCAGATCAGAACCAAAAGGTTGAAATTACATCCAAAGAATTTTGGCTAAACATTAGGAATAACTTCCTGACAGAAAGAGCAGTTCCTCAGTGGAACAGGCTTCCTCAGGAGGTGGTGGCTTTCCTTCCTTGGAAGATTTTAAGCAGAGGCTAGATGGCCATCTGACAGCAATGAAGATCCTGTGAATTGGCAGATCATGAGAAGGAGGTCAGGAAAAGGGTGTGTGTGCGGGGGGAGGTATTTGTGAAGTTCCTGCATTGTGCAGGGGGTTGGACTAGATGACCCTGGAGGTCCCTTCCAATTCTACGATTCATGTATAGCTTTTCTTTTCCAGACAGGATTAGCTGAAAATCTTGTGCTGAGCTGATATGTTTTCTTATTGGAATAAGAAAATATTTTAAATTAGCTGACCTGGATGGCTCAGGCTAGTTACATTTAGTCAGATCTCAGAAGCTAAGCAGGGCTGGCCCCAGTTAGTATCCAGATGAGAGACCACCAAGGAACACCCAGAGAAAAGCAATGGTAAACCACCTCCATTAGCCCCTTGCCTTGAAAACCCTACGTGGAAACCACAACTCAGCTATGACTCGACGGCATGTTACACACACTGTCCTATTTGACTGCTTTATTAATAATCATCATTTGTATCTGCAAATTCAATGCCGCCTATAATGTATGGATGCAGCACTATATAATGGTTTTAAAAAATTGTAATATGTTTTTTAAAAACTGAAAAATGTAAATTATGGTTTTATATGTTTTATTGGTTTAACTATATGGACATGATGTTGTGAGCCACCCTGAGTCCGCTTGCGGAGAGGGCGGGATATAAGTTGAACGTAATAAATAAATAAACTGTCTTGACCTTTGGGAAAGGCAGCATATTTTTTAAATCATTTTAAAATAAGCTATGTATTCATTCTTTGGTTTTTGGCCCTCTGCAAAACCCTCCCCCTTCTTTTTGTGCATTTGTTGGTGCTGCATGTTAAAGGAACCTCATTTTCCTCTTTTGCACGTACTCTAGTTCCTGTACACTGCTGTAACAGGGAATGATACAAAATGGATCTGACGGCATCTCATAGCAAGTGACAGACCACAATTATCAGCTAGCTAACTGGGAATCTGTTTCATTGCTTATTGCACAGAAATGCCTTCCATTGTTAATTGCATGGGAATGCTCAGGGAAGTGTCCAAGGCAAAAATCCTGTTCTATCACCCCAAACCTGTGAGAAGAGCTAGGCTAAGAGGTAGTGTCCCATCTAAGGTTCCCATGTGTGCTAAGCCAGTAGTGTCAAACTCATTTGTTATGAGGGCCAGATCTGACTTAAATGAGACCTTGTTGGGCCGGGCCATGTGTGTACCTATTTAAGAGAGATAAACTTTTTAAAGGACACAGACAAACATGACTAAATTTTTTTTAAAACCCTTTAAATAAAATATGCTTAAAACATTAGCATTTGTTTGTCTTAAAAGTGCTTTCTTTGTATTTCTCCCATGGGATCCAGGGAACTGGGCAAAGGAAGCTCTGGCTCTTTACCTCCCTCTCCAGGGGACCAGGAGGGGGAGGAGCCTCAACCAATGGAGAAAACTGAGGTTTTGCTCTGTAGCTCCTGTGTGATTGAGCAAGCCTTGCAAAGTAAGTTGAGATGCAGAAGGAAGTAAGAAAAAGGGAGAAGGAGGCAGGCAAGAGCCAGTTGCTCGAGGGCCTGATTCAGCCCCCGGGCCGCATGTTTGACACCCCTGTGCTAAGCAATGATCGGAACACAGGTCACTCAAGGATTTTACCCATGACATCATACTGACTCTCCCATATCTAAAGGACTGGCCTTTAACAAGCAGGCTGAGTCACAACCTCCCAAGACAGAGACAGAGGAGAGGAGAGAATAACTGCCCCACGAGCCAGTGTGTTGGACTATTATTAGTTTTCAAAACTTGTTTCCCACCTTCCTGCTCTTGCAAGGGCTACCAAGGTTACTACCAGCTTAAAATATACATGTTTATCAAACAATTAAAGTCAAACATACATAATGAAAGCAATTTTTAAAAGAGTTTAAAAAACAGAATCAAAACATGTGTAAAACAGTTAAAATATGTACAAAGTGTAAAAACACTGGTTAAGAAGAGGGATGATAGAGGGAATGACAAATGAAACAAAATGAAGTCCCCTAGTAAAAGATGGCAACAGAAAGGGACAGACAAAATTCCCAAGGGAGAGAGATGAGGCTCTGGATGACCCAGGTGAAAATCTCCATGGTACTAGGAAGCTTGCCAGGTGAGCTTTGGGCCAGTCGCACACTGAGACTAACTCCGCCTCACAGGCTCAGTGTGATAATAAAATGGAAGAACCATGGCTTTTTGGGTAGCCAGAACTCCTTTGCATATTAGGCCACACACCCAATCCTTCAAGATCTTACAGGGCTCTTATTTCAGGGCCTACTGTAAGCTCCAGGAGGACTGGCTACGTCAGGGGGTGTGCCCTAATATGCAAAGGAGTTCCTGCTACAAAAAAAGCCCTGCAAAGGACTATATATACCACCTGAGTGTTTGGGAAGAAGAATGGGATTAAAATGTACTAGAAAGAACCACACTACAAACACAGGCCAGTTTTACACAAAACTGTTATGGCACCCCCTCTTGCCAATCTTAGGAAACACAGTTTTGCGCAGATGCTGATTATAATGTTAAGAGGCCTCTCCAGTCTGAACCACAATCGCCACGATTCCCAAGGAAGGAAGGAAGGAATGTTCCATTCATATGCTGCAATGTAGATAAAGCCCTGGGAAAGGCAAAGATAGCCCACTGGATGAGATCATGGTTCATGCAGTGCAGCATCCTGTTTCCCATAGTAGCCCCTCCTCCCAGGGCAAGGGAGGCAACAGCCCTTCCCAAATTATTCACCCCGCTTTCAGGGGTTCGCTACCTTCAAACCCTAGAGGGTTCTCAATGTGCATCAATAGGTATCTTCTCCCCCCAGAATCCATTAAGTCTCTCTTTAAAACCAGCAGCCTATTTCCCCATCCTGTGGCAGGGCATTCCTTAAGTTAATTATGCACAGTGTACAGAAATACTTTATTTTTCTGTCTTGAATTTAGTGGTAGGACACAGAGGGAAAGGAAAGAAAGACAGAGGGGCATATGCACACACACCCTCAAGTCAGAAGTAGATCTCATACTCTGTTTTTGGAGCCTGAAAAGTCTGAACTAAAAAAAATAAAAAGTATTATTATTATTATAACTCTGCTTATCTAAAGAATCTTTCTCAGACTTACTCTAGTATTTCAAAAAACCACCAATAATGATGGGCACCAATCAAGGAGCCAGCTTAAGTGGGAAGATTCATGGTCTTGTTTTGAATGAAGAGATTTTCAATGCCTCACCTAGCCATGGGTGGTTCTTGCACGTGCCTGACCTCAGACAGCTTTTTACAGTGGAGGGGCTGCGTCACTGCTGGAGATATTTATAGCTGGCAGGAACTCCTGAGAGGGAGCCGACAGCAGCTCTGCTCAACTGAGTTTCAGGTCATACACGGTTCAGTGTTAATCCCTTAATGTAAAAGGGCTGGGAGAGGCTCATTAGCCATCACTCCTTTTTCATAGAAGAGCCATCACCCATCGCTAACGAGAGAAGCAACTAACACACTGTTTCTCATAAAGGGGCAAAACTGGGTTATGCAAACCTGATTAGAAGTTAGGGTTTGCCTGACCTGAGGCAATGCCCTAGAACAGGGGTGGCCAAACTGCAGCTCGGAAGCCACATATGGCTCTTTCACAAATATCGTATGGTTCTTAAAGCCCCCACCAACCCATCAGCTGGCTTGGAGAATGCATTTACAGTTAAAGTTGCTTTCCTTCCACCTCTCTCCCCCTCCTTTCCCCATCTATTTTCCTCCCTCCCTTCCATCTCTCAAACATCTGATTTATTCTATCTGGCTCTTACATTAAGCAAGTTTCCCTGCTTTAGAAGGAAAATCTATGTGACATTTACTAATATAAGCACAATCCATTGAGAAGGTCTCCTTGTGCACATTTCATTGAAAAGGAATAGGAAATTACACAAGAACATGCATTCTTGAGCAGCTTCTATTCCTTCTAGCGGAGCATCAGGCACAGCACACTTTTCCAGTATGAGTCTACTTTCCATATGCTCAGCACCTGGCTAGCTTCTTATCTTTAGGTCAGTGCCTGGGAGGCTGGAGTGAAATATCCTTGCCACAAAGTTACCAGCCGCAAAGGACTCCTGCCAAAGGAGGACTCCTTGCCACAAAGTTACCAGCCACCTTGACCAGACCAAGTATGGACAGGTACCCTCCTGCTGTGTCCCCTACTGAGGTCGTCTACCACTGCAAATGAGCAAACACTTCACCTCTCTCCCCCTGCACATGCAGCAGACAGAAGAGGACTCGTGACAACTGTACACAACAACCGGTTGATAAGCCGAGCCAATATTTGCAGACCCCAGAAATTGCCAAAAGTCTGTGTGTCCCAATTCTAGATTTATATAGCTACTGGTGTGAACCAGAACCTTCATTCTGCTCACACATACATAACAAAACGGTTGAGTAGGAAACCTAACTACTCGAGGCAATCTGACTGCATTGCAAAACTGTCCATCGGCCATGCAACTCCAGACTGTGTCTCCTGGGGGCGACTCCGTCCTTTGCTCCTAAACTCATCTCTGAACCCTGCCCTACTTCACTTTCAGTCCTGCTTCCTGATTCCAATCGTGATCCCAGATTATCCTCATTACCTGCCACAAGTTAACTGCCTCCAACCCTGCAAGGCTACTGACCTTACTCACCCCTTTTCCTTAGCTCAGTTATTGCCTGTCGGGTAATGCCGCCTAATGGCTCCCCTCACAAAACCTCCAATTTGCGAAAAGAAAATTTACAGCTTGTGACTGAAACCTACACAAGAAGAAAACAAGGTCCACCAAAGAAGTCAGACTATCTTTTTTTTAAACTAGACCTCCCCCCACTCCTTATCACTGCCCATATTACAAAGCAGCAAACTTGGCAGTGCCATCAATTCTACCCTTGATAGGGAGCTGAAGGCAGCCTCTGCCCTGGTTCTCTTTATATACCCGTATGAGGCATCTCAAGCATGAAATGACCCTTCACCCTTTGCAATATTTATTTTATTGATTTAAACGCCTATCAGCTACCTTTCTTCCTTATGCACCTCAAGGCACCTTACAACATAAGATAAAATACATTCAATACATTAACATAAAAACCAACACTTAAGATCACCAGGACTACCAGCAAACATGATCAAATACAGTCCTCAACAAAACCATCCTCAACTGCCTCCCACAGAGCCAAAGTGAGGGGGTCAGGTGCACCTCCTTCGGCAGGTGGCTCCATAATCATGGGGCTGTCACTGAAAAGGCCCTCTCACATGTACCCACCAAAAAAGCTTCTTCAATATATGGGGCAGTCAGTCTCTTGTGATCTTAATTCCTAGGCGTGAATGTATGGAAAAAGACAGTCCTTCAGATACCCCAGTCCCAAGCTATGTAGAGATTTAAAGGGCAAAACCATCATAAATTGGGCTCAGGAGTGGATTGGTAGTCAGTGTAATTGGTATAATAACGGGATCATGTGCTCCCAACTACTAGCCCTGATCGTCATTCCAGCTGCAGCATTCTGCACTAGTTGCAGCCTCTGAACACTCTACAAGGATAGCCCCACATAGAGTGCATTGCAATAGTCCAAGCTAGACATAACTATGGCATGATCGCTGACTTGAACCATGAACGGACATGCCAGTGCTTTCCAACTATTGCTATTTTATTCAGAGTTCCACACACAGAACTGCCACATGCAGCAACTCAAGAATTATGTGACAAACCACAGAACATTTGGAGGAAAGACATAAGGGTAAGAAACTGAAGACCCAAGTGTAGGAAAGAAGACATTCTTAAAGTCCAAACCGTAAGACAGTCAAGAATAGAGACCTTTCATTTCCTGAGCAAATGAGAAAGGGGCAAGCTGTAAACTGTAGATATATGTGGGGCTAAACATCAGAGAAAAAAAACCTTAACGAGAAAAATACATGCAATGCATGGAGGGGAGAGAGGAACCACAACTCAGCATGAACAAAGATGCACACTTATTCCCCAGAATCTCTGCAAAGCAACTTCCAGACAGAGCAGGCAACGGAGACGGGTCAAAGGTCTGACGCAGTTATAAGGTAGCTACGCAGGAATTCTGAAATTCTGGGACAGGTTACAGCTCAGTGGCAGAGCACTTGGAGAAGGTCCCAGGCGCAGTCACCAATTAAAGGAATCTCAGATAGCCCAGCTGTTCTCAGAGGAAAAGCCACAGTCTAGCCAAACCAGGCTGAGCCAATAAAATGTTTCCTTATCAGGCAGATTCACACAGCACAAGCCAACTTGATCAATTTGGAGATCTCCTTCCCTGGCAATTTTCAGAACTATTCAAGGGCCCAAATCAAGTCACAAATATACACATAGAACTGTCTTATACTGAATCGGCCCATCAAGGCCAGTACTGCCTACTCAGACGGGCAGAGGCTCTCCGGGACCTTAGGCAGAGGTATTTCACATCAACTAGTACCCAATTAAGCCTGGGACTTTCTGCATGTCAAACATATGTTCTGACACTGAGCTACGCTCCCTCCCCAAGTCAAAAAATAAAAGATGCCTATGAGCATGCAAAAAGTGCAATTCCCCTCTTCCCTGAGAAAGCCAGTCAGCCTGCAGAGGAAAGTTTCTCCCAGATGTGTTCAAGCCCAGCATTTCATGTTGCAGAAATTATGTGCTATATAAATGCAAGTCCCAGACTTTGAGAACAGAACCACACACTCTTACAGGCACATTGTTTCAGTGGTGCTATGCAACTGCTCATCCAGCTTTGCATGGGGCAGCTGGTTGCTATCCACCTCACAGCCTAGATGAGAAGTGCACCACTCAGTTGTGATTCCAGCTAATCCATCACACACAGTCTCTATCTTTCTGCTTCATGGCTTTAAATTCTACACAGGAACGCAAGGGGAGAGCATCCTCTTCTGCTTTGTTTTATTTATTTCGAAATGTATAGCCTGTTTTGCCGCCCACACAGTGGCCGGCAAAGTGGCTAGCAATTTAAAAGACGCATGATAAAAATCACATTTTAAAACCATTAGAATCAATTCCCCTCCAACGCACATCTTTAGCACAATTAAAGTCAAAGATAAAAACACAACACACACACACCCCAACAAAACACTGGACAGGAAGCAGGGATCACTGAGGGAATGCCGGATGAAACAAACAAAAATTCTTCGCCCACTGGCAGAAGATGGCAACAAGGCAGATGAATCTCCCTGGGGAGAGTTCCACAGCTTTGGTGCCATGAGAGAGAGAGAGTCCTCTCCCAGGTAGCCACCCACCTAATCTCAGAAGGCAGGAGCACCCAAAGCAGGGCCTCTGAAGATGATGATAGTGATCAAGCAGGTTCAGAAGGGAGAATGCGGTCCTTCATGAATGCTGGTCCAAAAACCTACAGAACTTTGAAGGTTAAGACCGGCACCTGGAATTGTGCCAGGAAACCAACTGGGAGCCAGTGTAGATGGGCCAAGACTGGAGTGCTATGGTCCCTATGACCCATTCCAGTCAACATCCTGGTTGCAGCATTCTGTACCAACTGAAGTTTCCGAACACTTCTCAGGAGCAGCACCACGGAGAGTGCACTGCAGTAATCTAATCTGGGCATTATCAGGGTATGCACCACAGTGGTGAGAAAGGCTGGCTAACCAATCAAAGCTGGTAAAAGGTACTCCTGACCATCTGCTTATCCAACAGTACGCTTGGGTTTGAGTGCACTCCCAGCTGTTCCTTCAAGGGAAGTGTGTCTCCATCCAGAACAGGTGGTACCTTAAACTCCAGGTCAGCCTTCTGTCCACTAGTAGCACTTCTGTGACATCAGGATTAAGTTTCATCTTATTGTCCTTATCCACTCCAAAACTGCTTCCAGACCCCAGTTCAGGATTTCTACAGCCTCACTGGGATCAGCTAGAAGTGTGAAATCCATAGCTGACCATTGGAACAAAGACTTCAGAGCCTGATCAATTAGATCAAATGGTGGTTGCATCCATCCCCCCCTTCAACTCTCCCGTGCACAGGCTATCCTGCTGAGGTGAGAATTCTGACTCTGAGGAAAAAGGTACACTTTAAAAACCTGCAGATATGCATCCCAAGAACACACACTGGGGTTTCATTAGCTCAAATCTCATTGCAGTTAAGGGGCCCGGGGCCATCTCTGCCTCAGTCACTCCAGCTGCAATATGGGGAGAACAATGCTCACCTGCCTTAAGTACTGCAAAGATTTTCAAGGCAATTCAAACCTGAACCCCTGTGATATACCATTTATACCTGCTGCAGCCACACTAGCAACACATGAAGACCAGCCATGATGCCCAATAGCTAATCTGCAAATCAGCTATGGCCTCTTACAATCTTTCTGGCTGAGTTCACCAGAGCCCTTGGTGAGGACTCATCTCAGCGATACAGTTTTGGCACACAAGCCAAAGCCCACCGGACTCAACAGGCTTAACAGTCACTTGTACAGCTTCAAATTCCATTTCAAAAACCAGCTGTATACATGCCATATGAACCTGTGAGACTCACACAAGAAGTCTCAAAAAACAAAGCGGATCATGGTGGTAAGTTGTACTCCAATCTTGTGTGTTCATCACAATCCTCACAAGCATCAAAAAGCAAACTCCAAGTTCCATTTCACTGAATAAAATCTCCTATTCCTATTATGCGGGTTTCAGGAAGGAAGTTCTTTCCAGCCACTGATTCCTTGAGAGCCCCAGGAATTCAGTCATGCTCCATTCCAAAAGGGCGGGCTGGCCACCAGGAAGGCAGCCAGCCGCAGTCTCACTCCCTTTATACTAATGAGCAAGGTAGGAGGGTTTGGATCACCAAGCATATTATGGCAAAGTAGCAGCATGCAAAACAAACAAAAAATGATAACAGTCGTGGACAAACCAATGCAAAAATCATGGTAAAACCAACCTTAAATCCTCTTGTACTTCCGAGCCTCCCTGTTTGCCACGCTTAGATCCAGTCTCGCACAGGCAGCAGCACCCGGAGGGCCAAATGTGAACGTGCAAAATCTCTAGCCCACTTCACTTTACTTTTTAGAATTTAGGGGGGAAAGCAAAAAGAGAATCTTTGCAAATGTGCTCAGAGGCCAATATGACTTTTCTTCTAAAGCAAAACTTTCAATGCATGATCCTAGAACAGCCCATTCCCCCAAACAGCCATCCATTCCTTCTCCCTTCTTTTGTTTTTAAAAAAGAAACTGCACAAAGAATGGCTGTAAAAAGTCAAAAACTACCCAGAATAAATTCAAGGAAAGGTACTCTGTTTTTAAATCTCCTCTCTTTTTTCTTATCATCAGCAAGTGCACCATCATTAATACCCAAATATGGGCAACACCCTCCCCTGAGCTTGCTTAATATTTCAATGATTTGAGATGAAAACCCATAAAAATCCAGTGAGAAGATAATCATAAATCCTTGAACTGCAAACTCGTTAAACTTCCCTTTCACCTGGGATCTCTCCCCACCCCACCCCATATTTGCAATGAATGGTTTTTAGGGCTCTCTTTCTCTCCCAACAACTTTTTACAACGTTTTTAAAATCCATGGGATTGGTGAACACAGAATCACCTTTCCAGCACCCTCCAAAAGCAAAAGAGATATTCAACTTTCAGCAATCTGATTTATTTCAAAGCAAATCAGCCTGAGCCCTTCTACTGAGATTACAGTTAAACACCTTTTGCAAATCTTTAATGCATAAAAAAAAATCCAACCCAACAGAAATACACCCCTCCACTGTATACGGCTAACCTACAAAAAGAAGAGATTATCAGAGATAAAGATGCTTAGCATACTCATATGGAGTGGGGATGTTTGAACTAAAAGCCTGGCAGGCATTCTCTCTACTGGTTTCAATCAATATATGTACAAAAAAACCCAACAGTTCTTATTCTCACATCTATCCTTTATCATACATACCCTCCTATTTTCTTCATTTTCTCATTCAGTCACAAGGGAAACTTAGGCTGCAGTCCTATGTACACTTACCAGGGTGTAAGTTCCACTGAAAACAGTGGGACTCACTTCCAAGTAAACATGCTTACAACTGGGATGTTAGCTTTGTTTATTTGAAACACTGAGAGGAATATGCAGATTTTAGAATGCGGCATTTTAGAAGCTTGTAATTATAAATTTGCCCTTGCAATGCCTCCTCCTCTCCTGCTACCTTACTCTCCCCTTCCTTTGCCCTACCTCCTGCTTAATAAGAAAAAAAAATCAAGACCAACAAGATTAATTATCACAAGCGTGGGGAAAACCACACAAACACAGTGCTGGGTTTCCTAGGGCTTGGCCCAGATTCCACAATCCCCTCCCTGCCTGCACTCCTTACAAGCCCTTCTACCCTAATGTTTCCCCCAAGAAGGGTCCAGGGTGAACAACACCCACCCACCCTAATAGCCCTTGTTCTTTTCCTAAACTGTCCAGACCCTTATGTTTGCTAGTCCCCACCCACTCCACGAAGCAGACAGGAAAGACAGGGGATAACTTTTAAAGAGAGAACAGTCTTTCCTCTCCCCCACCAATTATATCTCCCCAGGGGAGACTCCCCTTTTGTTAACCTCACTGCCTTGGGTGGTGGGCAAGCTGGAGGGAGAAGGGACAGCAATTATAAAGAAGGGGGGGTGGCTTTCCCCTCTCCTAGTAATAATGAATTCTACCTCCAGCGCCCCTCAGTTTCCTCAACCAAGCTTAAGGGAAGATGGTTAACTTTTTCGGGGGAGGGTATTCTGCCTTCCCTTTCCCCCACCAGTTCAGATTCCGTGCCCCCACCACCTTCTTCAGGTAGGCGAGGAGAGGGTGGCCTGGTCAACCCGGGGGTGGGTGGGCTCCTCCTTCTCCTTTCTGCCCCCCTTTCCTTCCACACATCCTCCCCAAGACAGACCTCAAGCCCCCCTCCCCACCTTCCCCCTCCTGCTCAGTTCCGGTCTTTGCCGTCTAGGCCTCTCTCACTCTCTCCTGAGGGCCATCAGGGCAGCCATATTGGAGCCATCAGCTTCTCTCCCCCCCGGTTCTGGCCGAGCTTCGGCCGGGGCTAGAGCGAGAGGAACATCCGGGCAACCGGCAACTCCCTCTTACCGAGGCAGGGCTGCCTACATCCGGGCATCCGCCGACCCAGCGACCTACTTCCTTAACTTCCTCTCATTTTTTTATCCCTTCCGGCTAAGTTGAAGCTGCCGCTGTCGCCATTTTTGAGGTTGGAACAAACACAAAGCAATGCACGTCCACGAGGCCATATTTGTTGAGGGGAAGCCTAGCTGACTTCACTGCTATTGGAGATAATGGCATTTAAGAGCCATCTTGTTTTAGAAATGGCGGAGGCGAGGAAGGGCAACATATATCAAGACTGCGGGTGTGCCTTGAGTTGAAAGGTGAAACCTCTCCCATTTCCTTTTCCATTACCCCACCCCTTTTGAATTTTTTTCAGTGCCTCAGCTCTGAGCTGTTGTACTGCGATCAAAATGTTTCTGAGCATATGTAAAGTGCCGATAAAATACTTGAACGCTGGCAATTTTTCTATTTTGCCAGTTAATATTTGGCATGATGCTTTCAAGTGGTCAAAGATCACACAATACTTTGCTGTAAAATGAGCCCCAAATGAAAATACAGACATGTGTGCTTTGTAATAATCTTATTTATGAAGGCTCACTTACACATAGCTGAACAGTGTACTTTATATTGTTTTAATTTACTCCCCCAACAACCGGGCATATATACTGATTTTAAAAACAAGAGTGATCATTCTTTAAGTCACTCAGCTATTTGGAAAATATTTATTTATCTGCAATGTATGACATTACATGCTGTACTGCATAGTATGTTAATGTGCATACACACACATTCATAAAAATTTTCCAGAGACAAAATGCATTCAGCTGCTAGCCACTCAGAGTTTTCACTTTTAGAGAATATAACCTGATGAACTATAATAATTCACAGCATCAAGATTTGAGATATCACCTTCACCAACATGACTGAGGTAAGGCCTCGGATTCAGCAGGAGCTTACAGGAGCACAGCTCCTAAACCTTTCTGACAGTTCCACCTCTTCCTTCTCACCTTGTCTATTGAATAGTAGGTGCAGCTGCATAACAATCCCTGGATGAGCTCTGCCACCTTTTTTTCTACAAAACGACCCCACTTGCTTGTACAATAGCAAGCGTGGTATTTTTGTTTATTAACAAAATGTATATACCACTTTTTGGCCCTCACAAGAGCTACCAAAGTGGCTAACCATTTAGAACATGGTAAAATCACATTTTAAAGCCATTAAAATGAACCTCCACCCAACACAGATCATTAAACCTAATTAAAAAGAGAGTTTAGATACATAATTCATAGGTTGTCAATCCATGACTAGGAAAACCAGAGTTCAACCCCCACTCTACCATTACTTTTATTGGGTGACCCCAGGCCACTCACTTGCCTTTCAGCTGAGCCTACCTTACAAGGTTGCTGTGAATATAATAGAGGGAACCATGTATGTTTATCCAGAGATGCTAGAGGAAAGGTGGAATAAAAATTGAATAAACTTCCAAAGATCCAAAAGATAGACAACGATTTACCAGGAAGAGGGCCCAGAAAATACATTGTCCTTGACATATAGGGACAATGTATAAAGAAATACATAGTGATTATACTAACTGGAGTAGGAAACCCATGTGTACTGCCCTGAACTTCTTAGAGGAATTGTGGGATAAAAGCATACCAGATAAAGCTGTATTATCCCTCATTTGGAAAGCACACATGGTTGCACTTTATTCCCTCATTCAATTTTTCCTTCAACAGCCAGAACTAGAAAGTCTTTTAAACAGAAAATGTGACTTGTGGTGGACTTGTGAAAGAGCGAAAATGTTTTGGCAGATGATTCAACAAGAGATATCTAAGATCCTGGGATATGAATTTAACAAAGAAGCAGAGATCTTTCTGCTGGGATTACAAATGGAAAAATTTCCTAAAGAAGATAGAACTTTAATCTGGTACTTGCTCTCAGCTGCTAGGACATTGTATGCGCAGTTGTGGAAGCAAGAAAAAATACCAGAAAAATGGGATTGGATTATAAAAGTTATGTCATAGAGTGAAATGGACAAATTAACAAGAAAACTAAGAAACTGTGATTTAGAACTCTTTAATCGGGAGTGGAAGAAATTTAGAAGATATGTAGAGAAAGAGTGGAAGATAAAAGGACATTGGACAATTTTTGATGATTAAGATTTTTAAGTTTTTTAAGATAAGAATATAACTTTTGAAGGGGGAATATTTCTTTTTATTATTCTTTATTTTTTCTTGATAGTTAAGGGTACCTTTAATATCTGTTTTTTCAAAAAAAAAATAACACTGGCGGGGGTCAAGTAATGGGGGGAAGGGTGGAAGGAAAGTAAGATGTGGGGTAGAATGATGACTTTTTTTTTATCCTAAACTTTTTATAAGTTGTAGATTTAGTTCTACTACCATATGTTACTAATAAAAATTGTTTATACAGAGATAAACAGAAAATGTGACTGTGTGCAGGACTTCTAAAATTCAAAAACTGATTGTGTTCACGTCAGAACTATATCGTTGAAAATGTAACCTCAAATCCCGCTAACACCCATAACAATGCATGTGCATTCAGGTGGGTAGCTGTGCTGTTTTGAAGCAGTAGAACAAAGTTTTCATTCAATTGCATCTTTAAAATGCGTTGCTGGACTCCAGGTGAAAGCTGGGGATCCCCCACTACAACTGATCACCAGGCAACAGAGATCAGTTCACCTGGAAAAAATGAATGCTTTGCAGAATGGCCTCTATGGTATTATACCCTGGCTGAGGGCTCTCCCCTCCGCAAGCCCCACCCTCTTCAGGCTCCATCTCTGATATCTCCAGGTATTTCCCAACCTGGAGCTGGCAACCCTATGGCCTGCTTTTTTGCAGCTGCTGAGGTGCGTTTTGAAGTGTTGATAACATATTGCAGGATTATTAATGTTTTCTAGTGCATATTTAGCCAAAAGATCTATCGCTCTTGCCATCCTTAAATGATGCACAGGACACTGTAGAACAAAGCAATACAGCAGTCAGGGCAGAGAAGAACCTTGAGACAAAACAATCAGTTGCCTACTGAGAAATAAGACAACGAAGGGAAAGGTGGAGGGGAGGATGGAAAATATAAAACAAAAATTGCTTAGTAAAGCAAAGAAAAATAGGTTTTTATTTATTTATTTATTTAATTGGGTAGATTTATATTTTGCCCTTTCCCATAACAGGCTCAGGGCGGATTACATACATAATAAAAACAGTTTAAATCCAACAATTAAATAATAATATACAATCAAAAATAATAAAATAAAACAATAAAATAAAAACAACAGCAAAATAAAAAACAACAAAATATAACATATTTATTTTAAAAATAAATATACCAATAAACTCTTCTCTTTTTTCCTACGTTCTCTAATGTAAGTGGAACTTCGTCTAGGGAATTGCTGTAAGAAAGCAATATTAGACAGGCTGATAAATCACCATTTTCTGTGTTTCTCACTCAGGCTTTTTAATAGATACAATTAGAAAATAGGCTAAAAGTGTTTCTCTTCCACTCCACCCCACCCCCCGCCCCTAATGTAAATGACTTAAACACAAATTAAAATCCCTACACTTTTCCTTTCTACCTTTTTCAATGGTTTCAGACTACTTTATTCAACGACAAAATTAAAGTATTATCTTTCCCTGCTGATTTTTCGAAGGCGGAACTCACTTGCTCCTTCCCAACAACTGAGGGGGACGTCTTTTGCCCCTGGACCGGACGTGCTGCGTTAGACTCGGAAGTGAAGCCGCGGTAACTAGGAAGTGCCACTTATTCGCTCCGAGATTTGTACAGTCGCCATTTTCCTGGCGTCTCTTGCTCGGGTTGGCCGCTATGGGTTCCTCCAAGCGGCACCGGGAGCGGGGTGAAGCCTCTGAAGAGCCGCCCGCAGCTCCTTCCCAGCCCCCTTCCTCTGGTGGGGGTAGCGCCGCCACCACGTCGTCCTCCTCCCGGCACCGCGAGCACAAGAAGCACAAGCACCGGAGTAGCGGCGAGAGTGGGAGAGAGCGGCGAAGTAAGCGGAGTCGCAGCCGCGGCGAACGGAGCAGCCGCCGGAGCGCTGCGGATGAGTCGTCCAATCGGGGGAGTCGCGGGGGCGCCAGCAGCAGCGCTGCCGCTGAAGGAGTGCCCGAAGCAGGGAGGCGAGTTAAGAGGGAGAAGCGCGACGAATATGAAGCTAACCAGAACTCAGGTGAGGGGAGAAAGAAAGGAAAACGGAGAAGGGGCACCCCAGAAACTATGTGTTTAGCCCCGGTGCAAGGATCGGCAGTCGGTTAAAAAGAGCAAGAGTCCAATAGTACCTTAAAGACTAACAAAATTTATGAGTTTTCATAAGTCATTGCTCACTTCTTTAGAATAAATGAAGTAAGAACTGTCTCATGAAAGCTCATAAACCGCCGCAAGTTTGGTGCAGTGGTTAAGTGTGCGGACTCTTATCTGGGAGAAGCGGGTTTGATTTCCCACTCCTCCACTTAAAGCTGCTGGAATGGCCTTGGGTTAGCCATAGCTTTCGTAGGAGTTGTCCTTGAAAGGGCAGCTGCTGTGAGAGCCCTCTCAGCCCCACCCACCTCAGAGGATGTCTGTTGTGGGGGGAGAAGATATAGAAAATTGTAAGCTGCTTTGAGTCTCTGATTCAGAGAGAAGGGCGGGGTATGAACCTGCAGTCTTCTCTCAGGTGCTACTGGACTCATGCTATTTTCTTCTACTGCAGAAAGACTAACATGCAGGGGCATAACCAGGATTTGTTAGGTTGAGGGGCTTTTTAAAAATTTGGAGGGCACTGGAATTTTTTTAAAAGCCTCCCCCCTCACAAAATATGGCTAGACCCCTGAGAGGCCAGTCGAGCAGGACGAGAGAGAGAAGCAGGGCCAGCAGGCTCTTTGTCTGTGCTTCTTGCAGCCAGCCAGCTGCCAGAAGCAGTGAAAATCGCTGTCTCTCTCTCGCGTGTTCTGCTTGGCTGAAAGGAAGGGAGAGAGAGGCAGGACTGGCAGGGACCTTGATGGCAAGTTGAGTCGGGGGAGGGGGGGTCAAGGGGAAGTCAGGGCTGGTACCCTTGAGCCCTCCCCATGTAGATATGGACTTGCAGCAGGGTTACCCATCTTGTAGCAGGCTTGCTACCCATCTTGGTACTTAGTGTGTGTCTGAGCGTGTCCAGAATACAGAATGTCAAGTGCCGATATTTCTCAATAACGAAGTCCTTTGTTTTAAATCAAAAGTAGGTTTATTGTTAGAAACTCAGGAGCTTTTACCAAGGACACAAGCCTTGGGAGTAATGGAATACAAACAGTTACACAGTTGCTATATAGGATATCATCAAAGGTTACACTACAGAGGCATACTTGAGTCATGGGTTCAAAGGTTACCAAGCAACTATCTATTTTATTACTAAGGAATTTTAGGCTATTGGAAACATCAAACCTTCTCACACTTCTTTGGGGAGAGATAAGGATTGTCTGTGTGAAACCGTGGGAGTGGCGACTTGAAGGTAATAGCGGCCAGTCTGTAACATAAACATCCCAGGGCCAGATGGTTTTACTACTGGCCCTCTGGCTGTAAATAAGGGGGGGGGGGATGGAGAGCTGATGACCTGCTCTCTACCTAGAAAAATACAGTCCAGAAATAAGCGCGCTTGGCATACTGCCCCCCCTAAGTCCCCCTTCTGGACTCTGAAGTATATTTAGCATAGAATTGTTTAATTAACACTGGGGCTCTGACATTTGAACTAAGTGCCCATTCATGGTGGGCTGTTGAGAAGTTTTCCCACCTAATCAGAAAATACAATACACTCCGTTTCAGCTTAGCATCTAGGATTTCTTTTACTTCATGATGATTCTGATCTCCCACCGGGATAGGCTCTGGAGCTTTGGGTCTAGGGTGCCAAGGCGTCGCTCCAGGATCTTTTCAAAGTAAACTGCAATGAAAGATTGGGTATATCTTAACATATGAACATAAGAGAAGCCGTGTTGGATCAGGCCAATGGCCCATCCAGTCCATCACTGTATCACACAGTGGCCAATATATACACACACACACACACACTGTGGCTAATAGCCACTGATGGACCTCTGCTCCATTTTTTTATCCAATCTCCTCTTGAAGCTGTTTATGCTTGTAGCTGCTACCACCTCCTGTGGCAGTGAATTCCACATGTTAATCTCCCTTTGGGGGAGGAAGTACTTCCTTTTATCTGTTTTAACCTGACTGCTCAGCAATTTCATTGAATGCCCATGAGTTCTTGTATTGTGAGAAAGGGAGAAAAGGACTTCTTTCTCTACTTTCTCCATACCATGCATAATCTTGTAAACCTCTATCATGTCACCCCACAGTCAACGTTTCTCCAAGCTAAAGAGCCGCAAGCATTTTAACCTTTCTTCATAGGAAAAGTGTTCCAAACCTTTAATCATTCTAGTTTCCCTTTTCTGGACTTTTTCCAGTGCTATAATATCCTGAGGTGCGGTGACCAGAATTGCACACAGTACTCCAAATGAGACCACACCATCGATTTATACAGGGACATTATGATACTGGCTGATATGTTTTCAATTCCCTTCCTAATAATTCCCAGCATGGTGTTGGCCTTTGTTATTACAATCGCACACTGTCTTGACATTTTCAGTGAGTTATCTACCACGACCCCAAGATCTCTCTCTTGGTCAGTCTCTGCCAGTTCACACCCCATCAACTTGTATTTGTAGCTGGGATTCTTGGCCCCAATGTGCATTACTTTGCACTTGGCCACATTGAACCTCATCTGCCACGTTGACACCTACTCACCCAGCCTCAACAGATCCCTTTGGAGTGCTTCACAATCCTCTCTGGTTCTCACCATCCTGAACAATTTAGTGTCATCTGCAGACTTGGCCACTTCACTGCTTACTCCCAACTCCAAATCATTAATGAACAAGTTAAAGAGCATGGGACCCAGTACTGAGTCCTGCGGCACCCCATGGCTTACCGTCTTCCACTGCAAAGACTGCCCATTTATACTCACTCTCTGTTTCCTATTAATTAGCCAGTTTTTGATCCACAAGAGGACCTGTCCTTTTACTCCATGACTCTCGAGCTTACTAAGGAGCCTTTGATGAGGAACTTTATCAAAAGCTTTCTGGAAGTCAAGGTAAACAACATCTATTGGGTCCCCTTTGTCCACATGCTTGTTCACCTCCTCAAAGAACTGTAACAGGTTAGTAAGGCAAGATCTTCCCTTACAGAACCCATGCTGAGTCTTCCTTAATAACTTGTGTTCATCAATGTGCCTACTCATTCTGTCCTTGATAATGGTTTCTACCTACTTTCCTGGTATTGAAGTCAGACTGACTGGCCTGTAGTTTCCCGGATCTCCTCTGGAACCCTTTTTAAAGATGGGGGTGACATTTGCTACCTTCCAGTCCTCAGGAACAGAGGCAGATTTCAATGAAAGATTACATATTTTTGTATCTTACTAAACAGTTTTGGCAATTCGAGTTCCACAGTCACTTTATTGATCACACATTTTATATGAAACAGTCCTAAAAACTTGTATGCCAGTTTTTTAGAGGTTTGTGGTAATGGCAAGTTCTTGGTGGACAGGAATACTGTATCTCCCACTTTGAAATCCCAAGCAGGCGAGTGGTGCTTGTCGTAATGTTTTTTGAAAGTTTCTTTAGCCAATTCTAAATTTTCTTGGATGTGGTTCCAAGCTTTCCCCAACTTTCCCCACCATTGTTCAAAAGTGGATGGGGTTTCTGCTATTGGTCTTTCTGGCAATTGTGGAAAGGGTTTCCCTTCATAGCCATTCACTACTAAGAAGGGGGAGGACTTAGTGGAGCTATGTATGCTGTTATTATAGCCATACTCTGCAAAAGGGAGCAACTCTGCCCAATTCGACTGCTGATAGTTCACAAAGCATCTTAAATATTGCTCCAGCAACGTGTTTATCCTCAGTCTGTCCGTCTGTCTGAGGGTGATACGCGGAGCTCAATCCCTGTTCGATCCTGGTTAACTTACAGAACTCCCACCAGAAGTTGGCAATGAACTGTACTCCTCTGTCACTAACTAATTTATCAGGAAATGAGTGTAATTTCACCATGTGTTGGAAGAATAACTGAGCTAGTTTTGGGAGCATGGGATGAAGTGCGCCTGTTTAGAAAAGGTGCCCACTACTACCAGGATTACGGTTTTTCCCTGGGAAGGAGGGAGTTCCACGATAAAATCCAACGACACCACTGACCAAGGTCGAGCTGCTGTCTCCAGTGGTTGTAACAATCCTGGCGGTTTTCTCCTTCGCCTTTTCGCCATTAAACAAATTGGGCAAAAGGCAACCTATTCAGATATGTCTTTTCATAAACTGCCACCAAAATTGCCTATTCACTAGGTGCAGGGTTTTGACATACCCAAAAATGCCCGGCTATTTTGTTGTCATGACAGGATTGCAGCACTTCTTTCTGGAGGCTCTCTGGGACGTAAAGTTTATTGTCCTTGTACCAGAAGTCTCCCTCCCCCTTTTTCACCCCTTTGGGTACTGCATCTCCTTCCTTTTCTATTTCTTTAATCTGTCTTGCCCCCCACCCATTGCTCTTTGAGTTTTTCACGCTTTGACTGTGAGTGGGTGGTTACCACTCCCCCAAGTGGCTGGAGGAGATCAACGAGTCGATCACTTCCTCTTTGGCTGTTGTGTTGGGGGAGGCATGATAGAGTGTCCGCTAAGAAAATCTTAGACCCTGGGATGTGTTTCAGCTTGAAATCGAATTTGGCGAAGAACCCCGCCCATTGGATTTGCTTTTTAGTTAGTTTTCGACGTCCCATTAGGGCTTCCAAATTTTTATGGTCTGTACATATGTCAAATGGGACCCTCACCCCTTCTAGCCAAGATCTCCATATCTTTAACATGAATGTTACAGCGAACGCTTTGTCCCACACCGACCAGTTCCTTTGATCTTGGGAAAAATTTTTGGAGATGTAAGCGCAGGGTTTTAGGGACCCCCCCTCATCTGTTTGCATTAGAATTGCCCCCACAGCGATATCACTAGCGTCACATTGGACCACAAAGGGTTTTAATTCATTGGGGTGGATCAGGATGGGTTCACTGGTGAACAGTCTCTTTAATTTGGTGAACGCTTCTTGACAGCTTTCAGTCCAATTCAATTTAGCTCCCGGCTGCTTGGCCTCGGGACCTCTCACTTTCGTTTTAAGGAGGTCTGTCAATGGGAGCATTGTGTGGGCGAACCCTTGTATAAAATTACGGTAAAAATTTGCAAATCCGATGAAGGATTGGAGCTGTCTACGTGTCCTCGAGGGTTCCCAATCTAGCACTGCTTGTATATTGGCTGGATCCATCGCCAAACCCTTCCCTGACACTCTGTAGCCCAGGTAATCCAGTTCTGTCTTATGGAACTCACACTTGGATAGTTTTGCATACAGTTGATTCTCATAGAGGGCTGCTAATACTTCCCTCACCAATTTCACGTGTGAGGGGAGGTCTTTTGATTAAATATATCGTCCAGGTACACCACTACCCCTCGGTACAGATACTTACGCAGCACTTCGTTTATGAAATTCATGAAGACCCCAGGGCCCCCTTGCAACCTGAATGGCATTACTAAGTATTCAAACTGTCCCATTGGCGTATTAAATGCCGGTTTCCATTTGTCCCCCTTTTATGCGCACCCAGAAGTAACCATCGTCTTGTAATTGTGTGCTGGTCTTCCTGTGTAAGCAGCTCAAAATAGCCTGTGTTGCTCTGTTTTGCTTCCAGCACCAACCATGTGAGGTAGATTAAGTTGAATGTGTGACTGACTCAGATTCACTTGTTGGGTTTAATAGCAGAATAAGGATTCAAATCTGGGTTTGAAAGACAGCTATATTTTTCAGGCCAATTCTTGTTTGCAGATGCCTGCAAACCATTTGCACAAATAAATAAATGAGACAGCTGTTAAACTCCCTTGGCTCTACTTTATTTAATATATGAATGCTTTGGTTCCAATTGGTGTGTGATCCCAACAAAGTCTGATTGAAACTGCTTTTCAGTCCAGAGTAGTGAGTTGACTGCTTTCATATTCTGTTTTCATCTTTTTCAAGAAAGACTTCAAGAGACTTTTAATGTGAGAAGTAACATCTGTTAGTGTTTATCTGCTCATTGTGCCTTACATGTAAATTGTAACATTTTCGTTGGAGAATTGATATACGCTGTTTGGATGGTTACAATAGATTGTAAAAATATTTTTGACACAGTGTTGTACATATCAAGTTATGCAAGCATAAACACCCTAAGAAGTCAATGGGTAGGACAGCCTCCTCCCAAATGATCTTGCTTGGGTGCTTCCTCACCTTCTGAGGTCAGGTGGGCAGCTGCTAGTGTTATCTGTGGTCACTTTGGAACTCCCTAGGAATGTTTGCTAGGTGCTGTCATAGGTATTGTGAGATGCCAGGATAATCCTGTCCTATGTTTCCGATGCTTTCAGTAGCTTTATGGTTCTACTGTTGTTAAACTTGAGTTTTTTGCTGCTGATGTTTTCCCTAACTTTATATGGTGGCTTATTATTTTGGTGTGGTTGTTATTAATATCTATAAAGGACTTTGGAAGAGGATTAGAATGAATGCAGGACATGTTTGCATTAAATAATGTATCCTTGTCTCCCCCCTGCAGCTGCTGTCACAAAATCCAGCTCAGGAGATGCTTCTTCCCTCAGCATCGAGGAGACAAAGTAAGTGGGAGAGGTTTTTCCCCCTGCGGTTTTGAAAATAATTGTTGCTTATGCTCATATTGAGCCTTGTTCCATGCAATAAAATTGATAGGCTTTTATTTATATAATATAGTATATATAATTTCGTATACATCATTGGTAGATTTTCACATTGACAGACAGACAGACGATAGTGCTTGTGTGCCATTTTCTGTACCCCACCCCCATGGTGTCCCATCTCAGGATTTGATTGCGATCAGGACCGCAGTTGATCACCTACAGCAATATTGTGGTTTCTGATGCTCTTCGGCTATTCAGAAGGTATTTAGCACATCTTACTCCTTCTAAAATCAAGCTGAAACAGCTAGACAGCAGACTCTATGTGGTCCTTTGTAATGATCTCTGGAAAGCAGGATATTTCTTCTTGCATGTTGGGTTGCAGAGTAGTAAAGTCTACCTTGTAACTTGTATTTGAATGGCTCTGCTGGATCAGAGCAAAGGTTTCTCTTGTCCGGCATGCTGTTACTAACAGTGTCGAGGCAGATGCAGAATATGAAGAAGAGTGCAAAGGGAACAGTCCTTTTGCACTGTTTGCCTCACAGAAACTGATATTTATAAGACTGACTGCTTCAGAACATGGAGGTTCCCTTTAGTCTTTCATGGCGATTCTTAGACCTCTTCCATGGCTCTGTCTGGGCCTCCTTCAAAGTTATCGAAACCAGGGACCATAACCTGGTGGCAGTGAATTTCATAAGTTAATTAGACTCATTAGGAAGTACAGTAATCTTTTTTTCTGTCTTTCTGGAATTTGTGGTTCTTTCATTCATTGGTTGACTCTGATTTTAGTAAGGAAAAAAATTATCTCATCCTGTAATCTTGAACAGTCTTAATGTCACATCAAGTAAACACATCATTTTCCTCTTTTTCTTTCCACAGCAAACTCAGGGCTAAACTTGGGCTGAAGCCTCTGGAGGTAAATGTTATCAAAAAGGGTAAGTCAGATGCCCGTGTGACCTCTTTAAGGATCTTGATCAGATGAGCCTCTGAGATGCCTATGGGAGGAGATCTTTTGGGGTTTCTTTGCCACTCTGACTTCTGGGATTCCCACTTCCTCTGGCAATTTTGAAGACAAGCTATACATTGCCTCAACTGAAATGCAGCCCGAGAGAGAAAGCACTGTGAGCTCCTAGTTAAAGGTTGGCATTAGCCCACCTATGCCCAAAGGCTTTTGCATGCTTGGCTTGGTTGGTAGGCAGCTGATTGGGTGGCATAAGAGTGATGGAGATTTTTTTTCCCTATCTGCCTGTCACCTTAGCTAAGGTACATGGGCTTTCCAGAGCAATGTGAAAAGATGATTCCCTAAAACTTGTGGGACAGGGAGCGTTCTTTTGTGTCTGTTGTTAGGGAACATAACAGAAGCCATGTGGAATCATGCCAGTGGTCCATCCAATCTAGTACTCTGTTTCACACAGTGGCCAAAACCCAGGTGCCTTCAGGAGGTCTACCAGAGAGACCAGCACTGAGAATTCTTAGGGGGAGGTATTTGTGAAGTTCCTACATTGTGCAGGGGGTTGAACTAGATGACCCTGGGGTACCTTCCAACTCTATGATTCTAAGAGAATCACTACCCAAGACAGTGTGTCCATCTATACCTTACAGCTAATAGCCACTGATGGAATGCTGCTCCAGATGTTTATCCAGTCCCCTCTTGAAGTTGTCTATGCTTTTAGCTGCTACCACTTCCTGTGGCAGTGAATTCCACATGTTAATTACTCTTTGAGTGAAGAAGTACTTATCTGTTCGAAACTTATTGGTGATTAATTTCATTGAATGCTCATGAGTTCTTTTATTGTGAGAAAGGGAGAAAAATATTTCTCTACCTTTTCTATCCCATGCATAATTTTGTAAACCTCTGTCATGTCACCTCCCAGTCGTAGTTTCATCAAGCTAAAGAGTAACCTTTATAACTTTTCTTTATATCCTTTTCTGCACTTTTTTCAGTGCTATATCTTTTATGAGGTGCAGTGACCAGAAGTGTACATGGTATTTCAAATGAGGTCGTGCCATAGATTTATACAGGAAGTGGACTAATAGGAGAACACCAAACTAATAGTGAACAGCAAAAATACTACTGTGTTTTGAATACGCTAAGAGTCTATTTTATAAATTGAATAAACTATATAAAAACATGGAGTATACAATCTTGAATATGGTAGCAACAGCTCAAGCAAACGAACATAGACACCTTCAATATAAAGGAATGTAGCCAGACAAAAAAGTCCCAGCAAAAGCTGTGAGGAAAACTTGTTTGTCGGAGGGTCTATCTAAAAGTGGCTAAACTGTGGATCTGATCCAACACAGCTTCTGGAGATCCGCAGTGTTTCAAGATCAAAGCCCTTCTTCAGGGAATAAGTTCATTTACAAAGTACAATTTCATTCAGCGCGGTCCCATTCTTATAATTCCATCTGGCATAGCTCTCATATGAACATACGAAGCTGCCTTATACTGAATCAGACTCTCAGCTCATCAAAGTCAGTATTGTCTACTCAGACTGGCAGTGGCTCTCCAGGGTCGCAAGCTGAGGCTTTTCACACCTATTTGCCAGGACCCTTTTTAGTTGGAGATGCCAGGGATTGAACCTGGGACCTTCTGCTTATCAAGCAGATGCTCTACCACTGAGACACCATCCCTCCCATCTCACAACCCAGGTAATACCAGGGGAGGGACGGTGGCTCAGTGGTAGAGCATCTGCTTGGGAAGCAGAAGGTCCCAGGTTCAATCCCTGGCATCTCCAAAAAAGGGTCCAGGCAAATAGGTGTGAAAAACGTCAGCTTGAGACCCTGGAGAGCCGCTGCCAGTCTGAGAAGACAATACTGACTTTGATGGACCAAAGGTCTGATTCAGTATAAGGCAGCTTCATATGTTCATATGTTCAATACTTCTGGAGGGAGACTTTTTTGTCTGGCTTCATTCCTTTATGTTGTAGGTGTCTGCTTGTTTGCTTGAGCAGTTGCTACCATATTCAAGATTGTATAGTTAGTTCTCCATGTTTTTGTATACTTTATTCAATTTATAAAATAGACTCTTAGCATCTTCAGAGCACAATAGATTTATACAAGGGCATTATGATACTGACCGATCCATTTTCAGTACCTTTCCTAATCATCCCCAGCATAACATTTGCCTTTTTTATTGCAGTTGTGATAAAGGGGATTTAGTTCTCATTGAGATTACAGATATGGCTGGGCTGTACCACTTCAGACTGCAAATTAGGGGGCTTGTGTCATGGGTCATTATTTGTGGCAGGAGGTTCACTCCCAGGCATCTTGCATCAGAAGGATCCTTGGTAGTAGATGCTGGCAAAGAAAGGACTTTCATTTTGCTGTGTCTGAAGAGGGCTGCTGCCAGAGAAGACAGTGCCGAGCTAGGTGGACCACTGGTCCATCTCAGTATAAGAACGCAGAATGTAAAAGTAGTCATAGCAGATCAGACTAATGGTCCATCTAGTCAAGCGTCATGTTACCAGTGGTGCCAGTCAGAAGCTGCAAGCCCCAACTTTGGCATCTGAAATTATCCATCCCAGATGCTGCTTAGCCACCTCAGTGGAGATGTAGGTTATCAGTACATAGAACTTTCAGGTCAAAGTTCTGTTTTCACATCCACTTCAGCATTGCGTGCTGTTGGCCCCAAGGTAGTGAAACCAAAAGCAAAAGCGCACAGCTGGTAACTGCAAAATATTTACTGGAAAAATGGTAAAATACTTACAATATGTCTCTCAATACAAATAATTCTAGCTCTGTGTCAAAAACACTCAATGCTAAGCTGACTCATAAAGCAATAAAGCCAATACAAACAAACAATTGACGTGAACACTTATATACTCTATAAGGAGCAGCTGCTCCATCTTCTGTTGTTCACGAGAATCTGAATGACGCTTGATTCTGTGGACTCCATGCAAAATCTCAAGAGTCCAAAAGTTATGGACAAGGAAGTAGTGCAACAGCACACTGGTACATAAGCTGTTTCCCAGAGGGCTTCATCAGGTGCATGCATATTGAAGGGACTATATTATTCGTGATGTAGTGACCATATACACATTGAGTCAAGCCTGAATGCTGGCATCACCATGAATGCATATGCCTGATGAAGCACTCTGGGAAATGGCTTATGTGGATTCTAAGCCTGGATTCAAACACCTTTTGGAGTGCCTGAATTCTGCCACCTGGATGCATTAAACCATTTTACAGCTGTATGTTTTTCAGGCCATTGTTGTACTCTGATGGGTGGCAGTTCTCCAGAGCTTCTGGCATGGAGGTCCTTTCCTGCAGGCTTTGGGCACTGAACCTTTAACATGCATTGCAGACACACTGAGGATGGGCTGTAGCACATGAGCTAGATACAGCAGTGGTGAACTGTGATTGATGGCTCCAGCTTTGCCTCACTGCTTGCTGAGTTCAGCACCTGTCCCCTCCCATTGCATCTGTATCCTCCATCTTTAAGCTTCCGTGGTAACCAGAACCTTTCCCCCTTCTTTCCTCCTCCCCAACCACAGAAACAGGCAGCAAGGAAGATCCTGTGGCAGCTGAGGTCATCAACCCAATAGTGCTCAAGCAGCGTGAGGAGATCCGGGAGAAGCTTGCGGCTGCCAAGGAGAAGAGGCTCCTCAACCAGAAACTTGGGTACTGTTTCCAGCTGTTCTGCCTGAGCCTGCCTCTGAGGCGCTTACTAACAGTGGGGAGAGGAATCTCTTTGTGTCAGTTGAGCAGGTTCAATATGGAGTTCAGCGACAATAGCAGGACTTCCTACTTTGACTTGCTGGTAGCTCCATCTTTGTAGCTTGAGTGATTTCCTGCAGTAAGTCTAAACCAGAGACAGCTGGAATTGCATTGACAGCTAAGCTATGACTTAGAAAGCCCCTAATTTAAATCCTGCCTCTGCCATGAACTCCCAAGGTGGCTTTAGGCAAGCTGTGCTCTCCAGCCTTCCCAGCTGAAATGCAGGAGTAAACTCTGTTTACTTTTAGAGCTTACCTTTCTTGCAGAGGCTCAGGGTGGGTTATAGAACAAAAGCAACACACTTATACAGCGTAAGACATCCGGTGAGCTATTAGCAGTGTGATTAGCTTTATTCATAGCTCGTATTTCTCACTAAGATGGAAGGGGGATTGCAAAGTATGAAAAGTCGTTCAGTCAGACAGCTGAGACTTCCGGTCTCCGGGCTCTCTTTTGACTTCTGCGGGAAGTGAGTCAAGAGTAGGGATGCAGGCGATTGACCATCTCTGCAATAGTGGTCAGACTGTATTTGTAATTGCCTCTGGTTTCCTGCCCCCTAGGAAGATCAAATCGCTTGGTGAAGATGACCCCTGGCTGGACGACACGGCTGCCTGGATTGAGAGAAGCCGGAAGCTGCAGATCGAGAAGGATATGGCAGAGAAGAGGGTTGGTCTTATGGTTTCTTCTGGCACTAGGCAGGGGCTCCAAAAGCAAGGCTGCAGCTTTGTTTTATTTTTTTTAATGTGTGTATGTTGCTTTGTCCAGAAAATTGTCAAAGTGGTGCGCTAAGATATTTTTAAAAACTGTGACAAAAAATGAAGTTTTTTAAAGAATAATTTAAGTAGATCAGAACAGCAGTTAACTCAGATAAGCCACCATGAGGAAAGTGAAGAAAAGTGTATATGTCTCAAGATGGCTGCAAGGAAGGGACAGATGATTGGCATGTGCTGTTTAATGGCCTGTGCTGTGGACAGTGCTGATTTCCAGCATTCCTCTCCATTCCCGCAGCCCCTTCCCACCCCAAGAATAATTGTTCGGGAGTTGGAAGACCCGCATGAAGGAGTAGCTGCTCGAGTCAGGGTGCTGGGTCTTCTGGGTTTTCCATGAAGGAAGCTGTGCTGCAGCTTCAGCCCTCCCCCCTGCAGTGCCCCAAATTACTACAGCCCTTGCTGCATATCATCCTGCATCTCCAGGAGTAATTTTTCCAGAGTTTCAAAAGGGCTGCAAAAAACAAAAAGAGGAACGCTGGTGTTGGGGGATTTCTGTTGTTCCCCCAACAATATAAAACACCAAAATCTAAACCTGCAGTTACCAGAACAACCTGCAGTTATCAGAAGGCTAAGACATACCCACTAATAAGTTTTAAGACCTCATAGATAAACTTTTATCTGACTCCAGGTTTCTCAAAGCAAAAACAGTTGATTAGACTCTAAATTTCTCTTTAGACAGAAGGCAAATAGTTTAGCTACCATTAGTACATTCCAGTTTCTTCTCTGAACAGAAGGCTTCAGATATATGGATAGAAAGACAGAACAGAGATTACATTAGTACAGTTCCTCTTACAGTTCCTTTAGACTTAAGAACACTCCTTTAGAAGGCTTCAGATATATGGACAGAAAGGCAGAACAAAAAGCAGTTTACACAGTTAGAGCATATACAATACAATACGGAAACTTCTAAGTCCCAACAGGACTTAGCCTTATTAGTCTACATTTTCCCATTTAAAATCTTAAATCCCAAATCCCATCCTATCAGAGCTATGCTCTGTGTTCAATGTTTGAGTCCTCAAACAGAAATTAACAAGGATTGTCAATTTCTGGGCTAGACTGACAAAGAGGTCCCTGCCTCTGATACAGTCTGCAACTTTTGCTCAAAAGTGGAGGGCTTATAAAGGCTTCTAATGACCTCAAACACACAGCTACTTGTGTCATTCAGTTGTGCTTCTGATGTCACCAATTTTGCAGCCAAATGTAAATAATAATAATGGCTGGGAACACCTCAGGCAACCAGTTTCCTAAACCTAGTTGCTGAGTTTATGACAATGGCTGCCATAGTGGGTGAACGTGTACCCAGTTACCCCATCTGGCCCTCCATAGAGGCTCCATGATGCTGAGAGACTGAAACCTCTAGTGGCCAAATTCATAACTGCAGTCAAAACTCAGAGAAATATAGAGGCTTCTAAGGTGTTTGAAGAGCTTAGTGCTCATTTCATAAGAGCATGGCTACTTTCAAAAAGAGTTCTTGTAGCCAATTTCATAAAGAGTATATTTAAGAGTATGTTTAAGACCATAAAGAATATGGTTAGGATCATAAAGAGGGCCAACCCAAAATAAATACTGCCACAGCTGGAGAACTCCATGTATCTTCTGTTAACATGTTGAAATGTAGGCCATGGTGTTCTGCCTCAAAGCTTGAGGTGAAGGAAAACTTGTGAATGTGCTTGCAGCCAAGGTCCTCTCTCTCTCTAAGCCAGTTGCCTCCGTGCATTTACTCTGGACATACATTTCTCTTGTCTCTTTTCTCCCCCCCTCCCTCCACACCAGCGTTCTCAGGTGCTTCAGTTATGGGAAGTCAGGAAACTTTGTACCATTGAGAGCCATTCAGCAATGAGCTAAGGCAATGGGAGACTCTCCTTCTCTGGGAGATCTTCAAGCCAGGGCTGGACACCTCTAGGTGTGCTCTGGCTTTGCCTTTCCTGCGTTGCACAGGAGATGGCACAAGATGGCCTTTAAGGCCCATTCCAGCGCTGGCTCCTGCCTCCTACAATCTTCTCCTTCAGCCCATGGTATGTTTCTCTGTGCATCTTGCTGAGTCATAACGAGTCTGTGCTTTTTCTCCTCCTCACTCCCCATCAGGCCAAGCTCTTGGAGGAGATGGACCAGGAGTTTGGCATCAGCAGCCTCGTGGAAGAGGAATTTGGGCAAAACAAGAAGGTGAGAGGGGAGGCCACTGGAGTGATGGTACTGGCTGCTTCTTCATGGCTTTTGTGTTGCAATTAAAGGCTGGTGTGCTGTCTCAGCCAGAGATATTGATTGCCAAAGGGGGCTGCAGTGACCGGCCACTGAACTTCCTTGCTGACATCTTTCAATGATGCCTTGTGGGGGCAGCTTTTGGTTTTAGCAACTGCGTTGCAGGAAGAAGGGTAGGTTCTGGTGAGTCTGCTTTATTTGTATGGGGAGGTTAGCAGAGCTTCCCCATCAAGCCTGATTTAATGGCTGTTGTACACCCTTGCTAAGCAAGAAGTCAGGATCGCAATGTTCAAAATAATAGAAGTAGTATGAGTTGGGTCCTGTGGATCTGGTCTGCCAAGGGTGGTGTTTCCCCCTGACATAAAGAGCCTCGTGTCAGGGAAGGCTCCTTGCGCTGAGGGGAATCATTATCAGCAGAACAAAATCTGTAGGATCCAATCTGTACTTTAGTATGGACAGCTGGGATGGGAATGTTTTGTAGAAAAGGGTGGGACAGTTTCAGTAATTCTTTCTGCCATTCAGCAGTTTCCATCCAAGTATACAGCTGAGCATCTGGTTCCTCTGCAGCATGGAGGGATTTGAATTCTTCACATTTGACAAGGCCCAAACCCAGCTGGGTCTTCTTCCTTGAATGCACTCCAGCAGGCAATGAGGCCAAAGACAGCTGTCTTCTTGCTTGGAAAACGCTGTGTGTTTTCTCATTTCCTGGGTCGTTTCCAAATAGGGTTGCAAATCCCCAGTTGGGGACAAGGGATTCCCTGGTTTGGAGGCCTTCCCTCTGCTTCAGGGTTATAAGAAAGCGGTCGGGGGGGGGGATGTCTGCTGGGCACTACATTATTCCCTATGGAGATCAGTCTCTATATTGTATAATGGAGAATCAATCTGTGGGTATCTGGGGCTCTGGAGAGGCTGTTTTTTGAGGTAGATGCACCAGCTTCTCAGCATAGCATCTGCTGCCTCTCCTCAAAAAACCTGCAAGTTTCAAAAAGATTGGGGTCCAATTCTGTGTGCCCCAAAAGAAAGTGCCCCTATTCTCCATTATTTCCAGTGGAAGGAAGGCATTTAAAAGGTGTGCAGTCCCTTAAAATGTAGTGGCCAAAACTCCCTTTGGAATTCAATCATACTTGTCACATACTTGCTCCTGGCTCCACCCCCCAAATCCCCAGATATTTCCTCAGTCAGACCTGGCAACCCTATTTCCAAACTCTAATGTCCCTTCCAGCTTCAGTCTCAGTCAAGGGAGTGGTTGGGTGTCTGCTTTTCAAAGCCATCTTCGTGAGTTGGCCAGTACAGCTACCTTTCAGAGTCACTGGACAGATTATCAGCAAAGGGGAGTTGCTGCAGCTTTCCAGATCCTGATCCTGACTTCCTGAGGCACAAGGGACCCATCACCAGCTGTACTTACTGGGCCCTGAATATTGTTATTAGTGTTACATTTGCACCCTCCTTTTCCAAAAATACAGCCAGTGGAATTTATTCTAAAGCAACTGTAATGCAATTCACAGTATAACCCCAAGAAATTGTGACTTCATTTGACAATGAGTTGTTCCAGCTTCTAAAGTTGGCTACTAGTCATGGTGATTGAGGGGAACCTCTGTATTCAAGCCTCTGAATCCCAGAGCCAGGAGGCAACATTAGGGGAAGGGCTTGGCCTCTCTGCAGTTTTGTTTGCTGTCCAGAAGAGTTGGTTGACCACTGTGTGAGACAGGATAATAATAATATAATAATAATTTTTTATTTCTATCCCGCCCTCCCCGCCAGAGCAGGCTCAGGGCGGCTCACAACATAAAATACACATTACATCAGTTTTACATTATAAAAACATGGTTAAAACAGTTATAAATTATTAAATTATTTGCTGAACTAGATTCACCATCGGTCTGATCCAGCAGGGCTCTTATGTTCTCAGCTCACCTACACTATAGTCCATAGTTTTGTTTTGTTTTTTAATCTCTCCACGCCCAGGAATGATGGGGTTAGAAAAGGAAATGCTCCGAGATGACTTTCCTCCTGGGCTGGAGGCATGTGTGTGTGTGTGCCTGTGAACTATCTTGTCTGTTTTTGATTCCTGACTAATGCTTTTCTCAGCAGGTCAGCTACAGTTCACGAGACTTGAAAGGCCTGACAGTGGAACACACCATCGATTCCTTCCGGGAAGGGGAGACGGTCATCCTGACACTCAAAGACAAAGGTAGGGTGTGAGCTGATCTCATGCTGTGCCAGATAAAAAAGTCTTCAATTGCAGGTGGAGGACACTGATAGAGGGACACAGAAAAATCTTCCTGAGGAGTTCCCAATTTTTGGTGCTGTGACAGAGAAAGCTCTTTCTCAGGCTGCCAGCTAGCCTGATGCAAGAGCAGAGGTGGCCAAGCTTGCTTAATCTAAGAGCCGCATAGAATAAATGTTTGAGAGCCACAAGACAGAATGTCAGATGTTTGAGACAGGGAAGGCAGGAAGGCAAATAGATGGGGGAGGGAGGTGGAAAGAAAGCAGCTTTAACTTTAAATGCATTTTCCAAGCCACTAGCTGGCTTGGCTTGGCCAAGTGATCTAAAGAGAGAAATGCCTTCTCCAAGCTATGGAGGCTTCAAGAGCCACACGATGTGTGTGAAAGAGCCACATGTGACTCCCGAGCCACAGTTTGGCCACCCTGTGCAAGAGCTTCTTCCGTAAGCGGATGCTGCTTGTTTTTTTATTGTAAGCTTCCTCCTTTTGTTTGTTTGTTTATAACTTTAAATTTCTATCCCACCCTCTCCGCAAGCGGACTCAGGGCAGCTAACAATCAGTTATATAATACAATTTAACACCAATAAAATACATTTTAAAACTATTTGTGGTGCTATACAAACTTTGATATGGCGGGATCTTTCTTTTTTTCTGTTAGTGATCCCATGATATTCGTAGCTCCTCAATGGTGAGAGGTGGTGGTTCTCTCCCAGTTCAGGTGTTGAAGGCTGTCAAAACAGTTCAATTTTACAGGCCCTGCGGAATTACGGCCTCCGGGAGGGCATTCCACATTTCTGGTGCCACCACTGAAAAAGCCCTAGCCCATGTGGAACATAGCCTGGCTTCCTTTGGTCCGGGGATGGACAATAGGTTTGTGTCCCTGAACGCAGTGCTCTCTGGGGAACATGTGGAGAAAGGTGGTCCTGTAGATAGGCAGGCCCCCAACCATGAAGGGCTTTAAAGGTCGTAACCAGCACCTTGAAACGGACTCAGAATACAATAGGCAGCCAGTGCACCTCTTTCAGCACTGGCCGAATGTGCTCCCATCTAGGGAGCCCCATCAACAGCCACGTTGCAGTGTTCTGCACTCAGTGTAGTCTCCAAGTTAGGGTCAAGGGTAGCCCCATGTAGAGAGCATTACAGTGATCTATTCTGGAGGTGACCGTAGTATGGATCACCATAGCTAAGTCGTTATGCTCCAGAAAAAGGGCCAGCTGCCGTACCCGCCAAAGATGAAGAAAGGCGGATCTGGTAGTGGCTGCTACCTGGGCCTCCATTGTTAGAGAGGACTCCAGGAGCACTCCCAAGCTCTTGACTTTAGGGGTCGGTATTAGTGGCACCTCATCAAGAGCCGGCAAAGGGATCACCTTTCTCGGGCCACTCCAACTCAGATAGAGGACCTCCGTCTTCGTCAAGTTCAGCTTCAACCAACTCAGTCAGAGCCAAGATGCTACGGCTTGAAGAGCCAGGTCTAGATTTTCTGGGGTACAGTCGGAATGGCCACCCATCAATAGATCTGGGTGTCATCAGCATATTGGTGAGGAGAACTCTGAAGATGGCAGCATAGAAGTATACTGAATAAATTTTGGGGAGGAACTGTGGCTTAGTGGTAGTGTAGAAGGTCTCAGGTTTTCAGTCTCCGATAAGGATCAGCTTTTAGGTGATGAGGAGGTCCTTGTCCTAAGATCCTGGAGCTTCATGTGCAACCTCAGATTGTCAGGACCCTGATTGAAGCTGCCTTGTGCTGTGAATTAGACTCTTGGTCCGTCAAGGTCAGTATTAATCTGTCCCGACTGGCGGCAGCTCTCCAAAGTCTTGGCTCGAGATCTTTCACAAGTGGACCTCCTGGTGGCACCTGGTTTTTTGGCCACTGTGTGACAGAGTGTTGAACTGGATGGGCCATTGGCCTGTTCCAACATAGCTTCTCTTATGTTCTTGTGTTCTTTCATGTCTCCTGCTGCCTGACCCTTTTAACTGGAGATGCTGGGGCTGAACTGGGGAACTTTGCATACCAAGCAGATACTTTGCTACTGAACCACAGTCACTCCCCTTACAGCCATTTCCCTCTCATGCTGTTTCTCCCCTCATCCCAGTCACTTCCTTATCGCCACCACATTTATGCCGCCCAGATGCTAAAAGATGAGGAGCTGCAGAATTCCTTATTTCAAGTGCTCTGTGCTGCCGTCTCTCACCCTAGGTGTCCTGGAGGAAGAGGGGGGTGATGTCCTCGTGAATGTCAACATAGTGGACAAGGAGAAAGCAGAGAAGAACGTGGAGCTGCGCAAGAAGAAGCCGGATTATGAGCCCTACGAGGAGGAGGAGAGCGTGGACGACATGGTGATCGTAAGGAAACTTCCAAAGCTCCCTTGTTTGTTGATGGTTTAAATTTCCCCAGCTGTGCCCTCTCCTGTCCCTGGAGGTTGACTCCTCAAAAGGGTCACCACCATGCCCCATGGTGCTGCCCATAGCTGGCTGGTTACCAGCTGGTGGCTACCAAAGGTTCCAGCTGGTATGAAGCACTATGGGAGGAGGGGCTGAATGCTTTCGGACATCCATTTATAGGCAGGACGTTTATATGCAGAATTCTGAAGTTACTCGTCCAGCAGAGACAGGGAAAGCAAGTGGCTTCCTTCTCACTGGATAGCTGTTGGCCTGACATGGATGCCTGGATTCTGTGCAGCTGTTTTGCTACTGGCATTGTTTTCCCCTGATGCAAGAGCCTCTTCCATAAGTGGATACTGCTTGTGTTTTTAACTGTAAATTTCCTTGAGGAGAGCTCTGAAGAGGGTGATGCAGAAATAGTGTTAATAAAGGAATGAAAAGGGCTGCCACTGCAAGCAAAACAGATCCACAGGATCCAGCCCATGATCCAGCAGTAGCATAGCTCTGAGCCTATACTGAGTGGATTTTCCCTTACTTCTGACTGCAGCTTTCTCCCCCCTCCATTTCTGGGAATAGGAGACAGCTCTCTTCTTGGAGTGTAAGCCTTTACTAATACTTTGTCCATGCTGGCGGTGCTTCCTCAGCTGTTTTGTCCTCCTTTCTGCCTCGTTCTTCAGACAGTCGGTTTCCAATTATTCTTCTCCTCCATCTCCTCCTCCAGTACAAGCACAAGAACATCCTCTCCAAGTATGACGAGGAGATCGAAGGGGAGAAGAAGAAGTCCTTCAAGCTGGACTCGGTGGGGATGGCTGACGGCTCTTGGGAGCGGGAGCTGCAGCAAATCCGGGACAGCTTGCGCAACCAGGCTCAAACCCTGGACGTGCCCAGCCTCCAGCTGGCATCGGAGTATTTCACCCCAGAAGAGATGGTAAGCCTGCAACACTTCTCCTCCAGGGTCACGGCCAGGGCTGACCCTTTAACTAGGCAAACCAGGCGGCTGCCTGGGGCGTGGCCCTGAAAAGGGCGCTGGTGCGGGCCCCAGGAGGGCGCTGGAATGACCCTCCCTCCCACCCTCGCCTCTGTGGCGAGGGAAATACTGGCAGAAGTGGCTCAAGGGAGCCGCATGTCTGTGCTGCAGAGCGCGCTGTGGGGCTGCCTGTCACTCTGCCAGCTGCGTCAGACACAGGGGCGGAGCTAGGGCAGCCTCACAGTGCGTTCCGCAGCAAAAGCACACAGCTGCTCCCCGCCGCTTTCGGAGGGGGCGGGGCACCTCGCCTAGGGCACTGTTCTGCCTCGAGCTGCCACTGGTCACAGCATGCTACTCCATTTGGTGACTCTGTGCCACCTTGAAAGGTTTTGGTCCCTGATTCTTACGCACACTTGAGACCTTGCACCAACCATTTACTTAAATTACATCAGTTATATCTTGCCTTTCCTGCTGCTGGGGATCTGAAGCAACTTACAGTGTTCTCCTGTCATCCATTTTATCCTCACAGCAACCCTATGAGATAGGTTAGTGTTAGGGTGCCCAAGGTCACCCAGTGAGCTTCCATGGCAGAGTGGGGATTCAAATCTGGGTCTCCTAGATCCTAATCCAAAACTCATAAGAACATAAGAAGAGACGTGTGGGATAGCAAAGGAATGGATGCGTGCTAAGATGTTATGTCGGCCCCAGCAGGTGATGTGCTGTGGGTCTCTGGGAGGAGATCCAGGGCAGTCTATGGGACATTAAGAGATTGGAGAGATTGGATTTATACCCCACCCTCACTCAGAGCAGCTTACAGTCTCCTTTCCCTTTCTCTCCCTTGTGAGGTTGGTGGGGCTGAGAGAGCTCTGGAGCTTGGAGAAATGTCAACTGAGGGATGACATGATAGAGGTTTACAAGATTATGCATGGGATAGAGAAGGTAGAGAGAGAAATACTTTTCTCCCTTTCTCAAAATACAAGAACACGTGGACATTCAATGAAATTGCTGAGCACTCGGTTTAAAACTGATAAGAGGAAGTAGTTCTTCACCCAAAGGGTGATTAACACATGGAATTCACTGCCACAGGTGGTAGCGGCTGCAAGCATAGGTAGCTTCAAGAGGGGATTGGATAAGCATATGGAGCAGAAGTCCATCAGTGGCTATTAGCTACAGCGTATTGTTGGAACTCTCTGGGGCAGTGATGCTCTGTATTCTTGGTGCTCGGGGAGGCACAGTGGGAGGACTTTTAGTGTCCTGGCCCCACTGATGGACCTCCTGATGGCACCTGGGGGGTTTTTTTGCCACTGTGTGACACAGAGTGTAGGACTGGATGGGCCATTCGCCTGATCCAGCATGGCTTCTGTTATGACAGAAACTGCTCTTGAGAGAACAGCTCTGTGAGACCTGTAACTGACCCAAGTTTATACCAGCAGGTGCAAGTGGAGGACTGGGGAATCATAGCCAGATTAGGGTCCACACACTTAACCACACCAGACATTCTTGACCCTTGTGTTTCTTACTGCAGAATGTTACCTTCAAGAAAACAAAGAGGCGAGTGAAGAAGATCCGCAAGAAGGAGAAACTGGTGAAAGCTGCCGATCTCCTGCCACTAGGCAACGAGACCAGCGAGAGGGATTTCGGCTCCAGGTAACAATCTGGGGTCCAAGCCATTGTCCAGAGAGGGGGGCACTGCTGAAGAGGCTTGCACCAGTGACTCTGAATAGCATGCTTCTGGTCATCCTTTCCTGATGCTCAGCCTCTGAATGTGCTACCCAGGGCTGCAGAGGTAGCAGGACAGATGAAATGTCCCTCCGCTTCCATCTATGCCAGGGGTTCTGTTTCCACCTCCCATCCAAGTCAGACATGCCACAGCAAGTGATGTTGCACGGCTTCTTCCTATGCATCACGGATCCTTTGTGTGGCTCTCTCTAGGGCCCGCGGCCGAGGCAGGAGGGTCGCTGTGGAGGAGGAGGATGAGGATGAGGATGGAGAGGGGTACTACGGGGAGGAGGATGAAAATGGGGCTATGGAGGAGCCACCCCAGTCGGATGACCTTCGGGTGGAGAGGATGGACATCAGCAGCGATGAAGGTGAGTCTGCTTATTTGCTTTAATTTATTTTATTTTATAGTCCGTCTTTCTCACTGGAACTCAAGGTGGATTACAGATAGGACAAGACTGGTTAGTAAATTGAAATGTGGTAATAGTTGAATGATGATGATATTTCAGTTATCAGCAAGGATCCCTGTTGAAGCAAAGCAACTCGGTCAGTCAGTAAGCAGAGTACAAAAATGTCCTAACAACATCTATATATGTTTCTCAACCATGGGTAAATCTGCAGATATTTAAATCCACTGATCAGATCCACATTCAGATAAAGGAAATTTTTCTCCAAACTTTAGAGTAATGCCTAGGTTTGCGGTAAAGTTTGAAGTTTGTTTTATATGTGTGTGTGTATACACAGACACACAAACATATATAAAATAGCAGGAGAGGTGTAAATCCCCCCCAAAAAACAACTGTACATGTGCAGACAACACACTTACCTCTGTCAGAGTCTCTATGGTGTTGGGGGGAACAATGGCAGGTGAAGCCTGGAGCCACCCGGAGCTTGCCAACATTGATGTTTGGAGCAGTGCTCCCTCTAAGCTGAGTTTGTATGAGCTATCTCAAGTTTTTTAGCCTTCGGCTCAGGAAAAATGGCCCCAGAGCAAACTAACTTATGTAGTAGCTCACAACTTTAATGCCAGTAGCTCATGAAGTAGAATTTTTGCTCACAAGACTCCACAGCATAGAGAGAACATTGGTTGGAAGTGAGAGGGCCTGGTTGGCAGCAGCTTTACAGCTGGAGGGCATTGGAAGCTTCAGCGGGCCTGGCAGCGGAGGCCCGGAGCCACACTGGGCTCGCCAGTATCTGTGTTGGTGCTGGGGGGTGGGGTGCGGGCTGGGCAGCCTGGTGGCAAAAGCTTTAGAGCTTGGAGAGCTTCAGAAGCTGCAGTGTGGAGGCCTGGAGTTGCTCTGGGCTTGCTGACATCAGTGTCAATAGTGGGTGACAGGTCAGAGGAGGAGAGCACAGTAGCCCAGCTGCAGGGGCTGCAACAGTGGGAAGGCAGGAGCCATGATAACTCGCAGGGGGAATCCTTTCCTTCTCTTAGCTGGCACTGGGAGGACTAAAATTTAAGAGGGAGAAGGGATCCCCTGCAAGTATCACAGATCTCCACTTGTTGGCATCTAACATTAAAAAGATTTCTAGTAAAGCAGCATAAATGTGCCGGGGCTGGGATTGTGGAACTGGAAGAAAAAACACAGCATCTGTAATGATGGTCACTTCCTGAGCTGATCCTTTGCATCACAGCTCTGTTCCTTTAGAAGAATGCTCTCTTGAACCGTTGAATTTCATGACCCTTTTGGTCATTAGAACAAAACAAGAACAATAATGGGGTGGGGAAAAGACTTGTTTTATTTGGATATGCTGTCCCTATGTGTTTCATTGATGCTTCTTCAGGGGAATCTGTATAATTATTATCAGGTAGTTCCCACAACAACAGTATTTTCAGAGCCAAGTAAGTTTAAATCTAGTAAGAAAATTAAGCATCGTGTATAGTTCCATTTTCTCTAAAGTCTTGTGATTTTTGATGGGTGGTAAAGAGAAAGGAAGAGAGTGTCTGTCTGTTCCTGGTGGAGTCAGCATTTCTGGGACTTCCAAACGTTTTCTTTTGCAGGGCCCATCTGGAGGGGCTTGTTTGATCTTCTGGTTGGTGCTTTCTTTGTGACTCTGAGTTCTGCTCACTGGCCTTATTCATTCTTCTCCTCTTTCCCCCTCCCCACCAGAGGATGTTGTAAGGGGTCTAGATTCTCCCCCTGCCTTGGAGGAGGATGAGGCTGAACTGGAACTGCAGAAACAGCTGGAGAAAGGACGGAGGCTAAGACAGATCCAGCAGCTGAAAGACAGTGGGGAAAAGGTGAGAACTGGAAACTGATCACAGGATGTCACTTTTATGGACCTGTGAAAGGTCCATCCTTGTGGGCACTGGGGAGGGGGGTGCCCCACGGCAGTTTTCTGAAGGGCCTTGACTGTACAGTTTCCTGAGCCAGAAGGGCTCCATCCCAAAGCTTTGGCTGCGTGTTACTGACCACCACCCTTTTTACCCCCAGGTCATAGAAATAGTGAAGAAATTGGAGACTGGCCGGAGCCAGGAGGACGACGATGAGCTGGAGAAGAAGGGGGCCATCGTCTTCAATGCCACCTCTGAGTTCTGCCGTACGCTGGGCGAGATCCCCACCTATGGGCTGGCTGGCAATCGTGAAGATCAGGAAGAGCTCATGGTAGGTCTTTCAGCAGGCACCGCGCTAGAGTTTGGCAAGGCTGGGCAGGATCTCAGGAGACGGCATCCCCTACCAGTGGGTGGTGTTTGTGTGCAGGCAACGCTTCTGTATTTGATGCAGACATAACAGTTGTTCGGCATGACGGAAAGCCCTGACCTGCAACTGTACTTACATTAATAGTTCATAGGGCACTGTCCAGTGCTATGAGCACTTGCTGCCTTCGTTATCTTCTTGTAGCCCTTACAAACAGGCCTTTTAAAGTAGGTGAGTGCTAGTCGTCCTCCTCATAGTGCAGTTGTGGGTGGGAGAGCAGTTTGCTTATCAGCAGCTGAAAGTTCCTGGGGGAAGTGAGATTTAAACAAAGGGCCTTCCCAATTTAGCAGTTCAGTCTCTGAGTGCACCTGTTGTGCTGTGCAGCTGAGTGGAGAGGGTGGTCTTGAGATGAAGTTATGTAGATTCCCCCACATAGAAAATGACAGGGACACAAACAACCTGCTTCCTCCTTCCCTCTTCTGCCCATCAGGACTTTGAGCAAGATGATGAGCGGTCAGCCAATGGGGGCTCTGACTCAGACGGGGAGGAGAACATAGGCTGGAGTACGGTCAACCTGGACGAGGAGAAGCAGCAGCAGGACGTGAGTGTGTGGCCTTCAAAGGGGGCTGCTCAGGTGGCTTCAGATGGCAGCCTCTTCCTATCCTGCAGGTGGCTGGGGATCATTGTGGGCCTAGAGCAGGAAGGAGCACCTTGAACATACTGTCTCTCTCTTTGCTTCCGCTGCTGTGTGTAGTTCTCAGCATCTTCCACCACTATCTTGGATGAGGAGCCCATTGTCAACCGGGGCCTGGCAGCTGCCCTGATGCTCTGCCAAAACAAAGGTAAGGGTTGAGGTGGAGGGAGGTTGTGGGTTGAGGTGGAGGGATGTTGTGGCTTGGAGGGTTCTTTCTGATTAGGCCCAAGCCTTTCCACTTGGGGCTTAAGGGGACTTGCGTTTCATGCCACTGCCCTGGGATGCCAACTCTTTCAAATGCTGCATGGGCACAGTGTCAAACCACTTTCGTTTTCTCTTGGTCAGGCTTGCTGGAGACAACGGTGCAGAAGGTGGCAAGAGTGAAGGCCCCTAACAAGTCACTGCCGTCTGCCGTTTATTGCATTGAAGATAAGATGTGAGTGGCTCTTGGGGTAGGCGCAGCCTTGTGTTCCTGGAGACAGGGAGAGACTGACCCAGGCTGAATATTGGGGCCGTGAACAAATACAAGAGTCAGACAGCTGGCCTATCTTAATTGGCCAGTGCTCTGCTACTGACAAGGTCATGACTTGAACTGTCCAATGACTTGAGATTCTCTTTGCTGGAGATGCTGGGGATTGAGCCTGGGATTGTATGCATGCAAAGTAGTTGCCCTTCCGTGCTTCCCCTTCTCTGTCAGGTGTGGAAGGAAGAGACAAGTTTTTCAAACAACCTTTCTTCTACACCTATCCTCCTTTTCTCCCACCTCTCCAAGACTGAGCTGTATTCAAATTGAGAATCAAACCTTTTTCTTTCTTTGAGGGTCCTTTCACTAAGACACCTTCCTCACCAGCCAAAGAGACTCTGCAGCCTGGCTGAGTTAACACTGTGCTTCCTCCTCCTACAGGGCCATTGACGACAAGTACAGCCGGCGTGAAGAGTATCGGGGCTTCACCCAGGACTTCAAGGAGAAGGACGGCTACAAGCCAGATGTCAAAATCGAATACGTGGATGAGACAGGACGCAAGCTGACCCCCAAGGAGGTACCAAGGCAGGACTTGCAAGCTGGAGGCTTCCACATCTTGGAGCAGGGGTCTCCAATGTGGTGTTTGTGGGCACAATGGCACCTGCTGACACCTGTTCCGACACCCACCAGCTGTTTTTAGGAAGTGGGTGGGTCCAGGTAGGGCTTTTGTCCAACATGGCTTCCGATTGGCTGTGCTGATTTTTATTTTTTGGTTCCGCAGCAGCTGCCACCCCAGCACAAAGATCTGTGCTGTTACTGAGATTAAGCTGTGGCAATCATTTTGTGACTGGCTCCTCCTCTTGTGGCAGCCATTTTGTTGCTGTCTGTATCAGAATTCCAAATGTGCCGGGCTCAAAGGCTGGAGACCCCTGGTCTAGAGGGTTTATTGGCACACCTTCCTCTCAGAGGGGAAGAATAGAGGCTCTTGGGAGCACAACTGCCCACCTAAAGAATTGTAGCTGGTTAACTATATGAACATTATGTAATTTAATAGATTAAATCTGCATCAAACTGCATGAAAGACAACCATCTGGAGAGCCAGTTTGGTGTAGTGGTTAAGTGTGCGGACTCTTATCTGGGAGAACCAGGTTTGATTCCCCCCTCCTCCACTTGCACCTGCTGGAATGGCCTTGGGTCAGCCATAGCTCTGGCAGAGGTTGTCCTTGAAAGGGCAGCTGCTGTGAGAGCCCTCTCCAGCCCCACCCACCTCACAGGGTGTCTGTTGTGGGGGAGGAAGGTAAAGGAGATTGTGAGCCGCTCTGAGACTCTTTGGAGTGGAGGGCGGGATATAAATCCAATATCTTCTTCTTCATCTGGGGGCGGGGAATCCCATTTCTTTTGCATTTAGTTGATGCACCTTAGTGAAAGGGACAGTCACCTCTTTTCTTTCAGAGAAGGAATGCCATTTTGACTGTGTTGCTTGCCACCTCCAGCTTTTGTATGAGCTTGTGTTATATATTTTTAACACCATGCTTGATTATCCATCCAGCCTAGCTCAGATCTCCCTCCCAAGCCATACTCCTGCTGCCCTTGCCCACAGAGGATGGGCAGGCGGCAGCTAGAGATGGGGCCTTCTTAGTTGTAGCACCCTGCCAGTGTAATGCCTTCCTGTTTGAAACTCACCAGGTGCACATACATTACTGACTTCTAGGTGCTAGACCAGAACATTTTTATTCACCCAGGTCTTTAATTTGGTGTGTACCTCTTATCCTGTGACTTGTATGCTTTTTAACAAGTTCCAGTCTTAATGGGAGGCTGTTTTGATTTACTGCTGCTGATTGTTGTTGTCTTGAGAGTTGTGCATAGTTTGATTTCATGTCAGCTGCCTTGGCTATGTTCTGGAGATTGTTGGGTAGAAATCCTTATGAACGAAGTCTGATTTTGGAGGCACTGCTTCAGTGTAATCTAACAACTCATCTCACCAAACCCAGCCGAAGTTCCCTAGCCCGTCCGCCCCCGCTCACTTCTTGCCCCGCTGTATTCTCATCCCAGGCATTCCGGCAGCTCTCCCACCGGTTCCATGGCAAAGGTTCTGGCAAGATGAAGACAGAGCGGCGCATGAAGAAGCTGGATGAGGAGGCGGTGAGTGAGCCAATGAGTGAGGGCACTACCCAGTTCTACCTGAGTGGCAGGAGCATTGAGTCACACCTAGGCAGAATAGGATCCATGAGACAAGAGGGGTTGGAGCACTCTTCCCTGGAAAGTAGCAAAGCGTTCCAGCCCAGTCCCTCCTCTCGGGGTTCCTCTGCCATTAGCTAAAGCAAGGGTGTCAAACATGTGGCCCAGGAGCCGAATCAGGCTCCTAGAGGGCTTCTATCAGGCCCCCGAGCAACTGACTGTCGCCTGCTTCCTTCTTCCATATCTTGCTTCCTTCTGCACAACAGCTTGCTTTGCCAAGCTTGCTCCATTACCTCTGTTTTCTCCATTGGCTGAGGCTCCTCCCTTGGGGGGGAAGGGGAGGGATAGCTTGCATTGCCCAGTCCCCATGTGAGAAATTATTATTATTAATGAATCAACTTATCCTGGCCATGGGCCAATGCAAAGAAAGAACCTTTAAGACCTATGACTGCTAATGTTCTAAGCATGTTTTAAGTTTTTTTTTTAAAAAAAATATTTGTGTTTGCCTGTGCCCTTATAAAGTTTATGTCTCTGCTACCTGGCATCACATTTTATGACGCGCACACAGATGGCCTGGCCTGACAAGGTCCGGCCCTCATAACAAATGAGTTCGACACCCCTGACTAGAGCAAGGGATTAAGTAGAAACAAGTCTTAGGGGAGGGAGCAGTGCTGATCCTGGCTGTCTCCTGCCCCCTCTCCAGCTCTTGAAGAAGATGAGCTCCAGCGATACTCCTCTGGGCACTGTGGCTTTGCTGCAGGAGAAGCAGAAGGCTCAGAAGACACCTTACATCGTGTTGAGTGGCAGCGGCAAGAGCATGAATGCGTAAGGATGGCTGGTGGGGAGGAGGCATCTGGGGCTGCGGGATCTAAAGGGAAGCCGCTGTTGTGGGCCCAGGCTTGAGTCACTACAGAATACTGGTGCTACAGCAAGTTACATCATGTCTGGGGGGCGGGAAAGGGTTGCTGAAATTTTCACAGGTCAGTAGAAGATGATGATATTGGATTTATATCCCGCCCTCCACTCCGAAGAGTCTCAGAGCGGCTCACAATCTCCTTTACCTTCCTCCCCCACAACAGACACCCTGTGAGGTGGGTGGGGCTGGAGAGGGCTCTCACAGCAGCTGCCCTTTCAAGGACAACCTCTGCCAGAGCTATGGCTGATCCAAGGCCATGCTAGCAGGTGCAAGTGGAGGAGTGGGGAATCAAACCCGGCTCTCCCAGATAAGAGTCCGCACACTTAACCACTACACCAAACTGGCTCTCCAAGAGCCAGAATAAAGAATTCTGTTTTGTCCCCCCACTGCTGACTCCATCCTGTGCTGGAATAGCCAGCCTGTCTTCACGTGGCCTCCCTTGCCTTGCACTGCACCAAAATTATATGTAACATAAACACAACTCGAATACCAAGTGTTCAAAGCTTACATTACAGTTCAAAGTTTACATTTGTAGTTATCCAGATGTCAACCTTGCAAGGCAGGCCTCAATGCAGGGCTCAGAGAGCTACCAATTTAAGGCTGCTCATTGAATAAGTTAATGAGTGAGAGCTGATGCATGGGAGGGGTGGGGGGACATAAGAACGTAAGAGAAGCCATGTTAGATCAGGCCAATGGCCCATCCAGTCCAACACTCTGTGTCACACAGTGGCCAATTTTTTTTATATATACACACACACACACACACACACACTGTGGCTAATAGCCACTGATGGACCTCTGCTCCATATTTTTATCTAAACCCCTCTTGAAGGTGGCTATGCTTGTGGCCACCACCACTCCTATGGCAGTGAATTCCACATGTTAATCACCCTTTGGGTGAAGAAGTACTTCCTTTTATCCGTTTTAACCTGTCTGCTCAGCAATTTCATCGAATGCCCACGAGTTCTTGTATTGTGAGAAAAGGAGAAAAGTACTTCTTTCTCTACTTTCTCCATCCCATGCATTATCTTGTAAACCTCTATCATGTCACCCCGCAGGCAACGTTTCTCCAAGCTAAAGAGCCCCAAGTGTTTCAACCTTTCTTCATAGGGAAAGTGTTCCAGCCCTTTAATCATTCTAGTTGCCCTTTTCTGGACTTTCTCCAATGCTATAATATCCTTTTTGAGGTGTGGTGACCAGAACTGCACACAGTACTCCAAATGAGACCGCACCATCGATTTATACAGGGGCATTATGATACTGGCTGATTTGTTTTCAATTCCCTTCCAACTTCCCATCACTTAGAACACCCCAATCTTCACTTGCTATTTCCGTGGGGATCCCAGATGTTTTGCTTTCAGGTCACAACTGCTGACCTTCATGACCACCACCAGCTATTCCCAGATTGTTCACTCCCCAACTTCCTTCCCATTGACCCTCTGTCTGCCCTAGGCAAAAACGCCATGAGGTTGCCCTTTCCCCAGATTCTCTGGGTTGAGTGCCCTGAGGGATAGGTGGGTCTTTGATTGGCAAGCAGACTGTTTGGGTGCTAATTGCTTCATCTCCTTTTTTCCCCACAGGAACACCATCACCAAGTGAGACCTTGCCATCCACATGGAGGGAGAAGATGGCTGCTTTTTGGGGATTCAGGCCTGGACCTCATTTTTGCCTTGGACCCTATTTAAAGGTCTCCAGCTGGTGCAGAGTGCAGAACACCTAGTATTTTTTAAAAAATTAAATTGGAATCTCAAGAGAGACACTCTTCCCAACCACTGCCTTGGTCAAGTTGATCAGCTGTTTCCCTCCAGATGTACAGAGAGGGAGGGAGGGAGGGCAGTATCTGTGTATATAGTCATAGAGCTGAGTTTCTGAGGATGCCTTTTGGTGTTGGTTTATTTTGTATCTATATGTGAAACCAAATAGAATAAAAGTAGCTGCTTCGTCTCTTGGAGCCAGTGTTCTTCCTTCTGTTGCCTGTGGGGCTGGAATAATGTTCTGATTCTGCTTCCCCTTGCCCCCGCTGAAAAAGGGTACTCCTGCCTTCTGTTTTTGATCCTGGATTGGCAGCTGCCTTACAAAGAGCATATCTGATACTCAAAGCAGGGCTAGGTGAGTCTGGCTCCATCCCCTCCCTAAGCTGAGCTAGAAGAGAGGGTAGAGCTGTCCAGGCCGGCCATAATGAACATAATGGGTGGGGAGGGGTGTGCCACACAGAGAGATGACAAAAGTTTACGTAGACCATGTTGAGCCCTGATCCATGTTGGTGTCAGAAGAAACGTGAATAAGGGAGTTCTGTTTTGAAGTCTGGTGGTAGAAACTGCTGTTAAGTTGTAAACAATTTATGGCATCCCTGTAGGGTTTTCAAGCCAAGAGACATTCAGAGGTGGTTTGCCATCTCCATGTTGGAAAATACCTGGAGACTTTGGGTGAATCTGGGTTCAGGGAGTGGCCTCAGTAAGGTACAATGCCAAAGAGTCCACCCTTCAAAGCAGCCATTTTCTCCAGGGGAGCTGGTCTATGCCAGCTGGAGATCAGTTGTAAAAGTGGGAGATCTCCAGGCCCCACCTGGAGGCTGGCAGCCCTATAAAATTGCCATTGTCTGCCTCTTCATGACCCTGGACTTCTTTAGTGGCCTCTGATCCAAGTACTAACCAGGGCTGACCCTGCTTTTAGCTTCAGCAAACTGATGAGATCAGGCTAGCTTGGGACATCCAGGTCAAGGCAATTTTACATATCTAATGCCAAATGTGATCCACTGGAGAAGGAAATGGCAAACCACTCCAGTATCCTTGCCAAGAAAACCCCATGAACAGTAACAAAAGGCTAAAAGATATGGTGCTGGACGATGAGCCCCTCAGGTCAGAAGGTGCCAAATATGCTACTGGGGAAGAGCGTTCAAGTAACCACAGAAAGAGTGAAGCGGCTGGGCCAAAGCCGAAAGCTCAGCTGTGGATGCATCTGATGGTGAAAGAACAATCCGATGCTGCAAAGAACAAAACTGCATCGGAACGTGGAACGTAAGATCTATTAATCAAGGTAAGCTAGATGTGGTCAAACAAGAGATGGCAAGAATGAACATCAACAACTTGGGAATCGGTGAACTAAAATGGACGGGAATGGGTGAATTTAACTCAGAGGATCACTACATCTATTATTGTGGTCAAGAGTCCCTTAGAAGAAATGGTGTGGCCTTTGTAGTTAACAAGAGAGTGAGGAAGGCAGTAATGGGATACAACCTCAAAAATGACAGAATGATCTCAGTCCGTATTCAAGGCAAACCATTCAATATCACAGTAATCCAAGTCTATGCCCCAACCACTGATGCAGAAGAGGCTGAAGTGGACCAGTTCTATGAAGATCTACAACACCTTCTAGAATTAACACCAAAAAAAAGATGTCCTCCTCATAGGGAACTGGAATGCCAAAGTAGGAAGTCAAAAGGTGACCGGAACAACTGACAAGTTTGGCCTTGGAGAACAAAATGAAGCCAGGCAAAGGCTAATAGTTTTGCCAAGAGAACAAGCTGGTCATAGCAAACACCCTCTTCCAACAAGCTAAAAGGCGACTCTACACATGGACATCACCTGATGGGCAACACAAATCAGATTGATTATATACTCTGCAGTCAAAGATGGAGAAGCTCCTTACAGTCAGCAAAAACAAGACCTGGAGCTGACTGCGGCTCAGATCATGAGCTACTCATCGCAAAATTCAAGCTTAAATTGAAGAAAACTGGGGAAGCCATTAGGCCAATCAGGTTTGACCTTGATCCACATCCCTTATGAATATACAGTGGAGGTGAAGAATAGGTTTAAGGAACTAGAGTTAATAGACAGAGTGCCTGAAGAACTATGGACGGAGGTTCATGACATTGTACAGAAGGCAGCAATCATCACCATCTCAAAGAAAAAGAAATGCAAGAAAGCAAAGTGGCTGTCTGATGAGGCTTTACAAATAGCTGAGGAAAGAAGGAAAGCAAAAGGCAAAGGTGAAAAGGAAAGATTCACCTAACTGAATGCAGATTTCCAGAGAACAGCAAGGAGATATAAGGAGGCCTTCCTGAAGGAACAATGCAAAGCAATAGAGGAAAATAATAGAATGGGAAGGACAAGCGATCTCTTCAAAAATTGGAGAAATCAAAGGAACGTTTTGTGCAAAGATGGCCATGATAAAGGACAAAAATGATAGGGACATAACAGAAGCAGAAGAGATCAGGAAGAAGTAAGAATACACAGAAGAATTATACAAGAAGGATCTCAATGTCCAGGACAACTATGACAGTGAAATTGATGACCTTGAGCCAGACATCCTGGAGTGTGTAGTCAAATGCGGTTTAGAAAACATTACTAACAAAGCAAGCGGAGATGATGATAATCCCAGTTGAGCTATTCAAAGTCCTAAAAGATGATGCTGTTAAAGTGATGCACACATTATGTCAACAAATTTGGAAAACACAGCAGTGGCCACGGGATTGGAAAAGATCAGTTTATATTCCAATCTCAAAGAAGGGAAATGGCAAGGAATGTTCAAACTATCACAGCATTGCACTCATTTCACATGCCAGCAAGGTCATGTTAAAGATCCTACAAGCTAGGCTTCAGCAGTATGTAGATCGGGAACTACCAGAAGTTCAAGCTGGGTTTCAGAGAGGTAGAGGAACTAGAGATCAAACTGCCAACATTTGATGGATTATGGAGAAAGCACGGGAGTATCAGAAAAACGTCTATTTCTGCTTCATTGACTATGCTAAAGCCTTTGATTGTGCGGATCACAACAAACTGTGGCAAGTCCTTAAAGAGATGGGAGTACCAGACCACCTCACATGTCTCCTGAGAAACCTGTATAAGGGTCAAGAAGCAACCGTCAGAACAGGATATGGATTGGTTTAGAATAGGGAAAGGAGTTCGACAAGGATGTATATTGTCACCCTGCTTATTTAACATATGCAGAGTACATCATGTGGAATGCTGGCCTAGATGAAGCACAAGCCGAAATTAAGATTGCTGGGAAAAACATCAACAACCTCAGATATGCAGATGACACTACTCTAATGGCAGAAAGTGAGGAGGACCTAAAGAACCTCTTGTTGAGGGTGAAAGAGGACAGCACAAAAGTAGGCTTGAAACTCAACATTAAAAAAACAAAGATCATGGCATCTGGCCCCATCACACCTTGGCAAATAGAAGGGGAAGACATGGAAGTAGTGACAGATTTCACATTTCTGGGATCCAAGATCACTGCAGACGGTGACTGTAGCCATGAAATTAAAACACATTTGCTCCTTGGGAGGACAGCTATGGCAAACCTGGGCAGTATACTAAAAAGTAGAGACATTAGCCTGCCAACAAAAGTCCGTATAGTCAAAGCGATGGTATTCCCAGTAGTAATGTATAGCTGTGAGAGCTGGACCATAAGGAAGGCCGAGCGCAGAAGAATAGATGCTTTTGAGATGTGGTGCTGGAGAAGATTCTTGAGAGTCCCTTGGACCGCAAGAAGATCAAATCAGTCAGTCCTAAGGGAAATCAACCCAGACTGTTCCCTGGAAGGTCAGATGCTGAAGTTGAAGCTCAAATATTTTGGCCACCAAATGAGAAGGGAGCACTCCCTGAAGAAGATCCTGATGCTAGGAAAGACAGAAGGCAAAGAAGGGGACGGCAAAAGATGAGATGGCTGGATGGTGTTACTGATGTAACAAACACGAATTTGAGCAGACTTTGGAGGATGGTGGAAGACAGGAGGGCCTGGTGTGAGTTTGTCCATGGGGTCACAAAGAGTCGGACTTGACTGTGCGACTGAACAACAACAATGCCAAATTTGGTGGGGTTTTCCCCCACTGGTGAAGAGATTACAGCAAATGCATTAGTCATCTAATGCTTTTTGACCTAGATAGTAGTGCATGGCCTACTGTAATCTTATTCTATAGACATAAAACCGTTTTCACGTTGGGAAATCCCAGTTCCCTCATTGGGTGGGACTGCACTGCACCAACCTTTGGCCTGTCAAACTATCAATCAAGAGTATTTGCATGCCAGTGGCAGCCTGCTCCTCTCTCCTGCCTGAGTGGCTGTTGCTAGCCAGCAAAGCTGATTCTCTCAGTGAAATGCAACCAACCTTAGTTCTGGCAGTTATTGGGTCTCCCTACTCTGCTCCCATTGGCTGAGCTATTAGCCACAGCTTATTGTTGGAACTCTGGCTGGGGCAGTGATGCTCTGTATTCTTGGTGCTTAGTGGGGGAACAGTGGGGAGGCTTCTAGTGTCCTGGCTCCACTGTTGGACCTCTTGATGGCACTTGGGGGTTTTTTGGCCACTGTGTGACAGAGTGTTGGATCAGGCCAATGGCCCATCCAGTCCAACATGGCTTCTCTTATGTTCTAACCGCCTGTTGCACTGATTCACAGAGCAGAGAAAGAAACCCTAACCTAGAGTGACGGAGGGAGGGAGGGAGGGAGGGAGACAAGTCAGAGCAAGGCTTCCTTTGATTGCCTGAGAACTCCTTTGAAAAGGGGGGGAAATGGTGTCCTGTGTCAACAGACCAAATACAGAGAGAAAGATTGAAGTCCTGTGCTTAAGGCCAACAACATTGTCAGAGAGAAATTGTTAGTCTGAAAAGTCTCTGAGGCAGAACTCATTGGGGCCAGTCCCGACTATGGCTGCCAGTTCCAGGTTCTGTGGTGGAGTCTAAGGAGGGCAGAGAAGTCAGGGCTTCAGAGTGGGGCCTGCCAGACCCAGGTTCTTGCTGTGGGAGCTGGGTAATTTGGACCAGTCACAAACTTCCAGTCTAATCTGCCTCATGGGGTTGTGAAAGGAGAATGATGTAAGCTGCCTTGGTCCCCCCACTCCCACTGTGGAGAAAGAAAGCCTATGTAGAGGCTGTAGAGAGGGGGAAGGCGATGGAAAGCTGAAGTCAGAGGGGCAGATAAAGGAAGGAGATAGGGTTGCCAATTCCAGGTTGGGAAATTCCTGAATATTTAAGGGGTGGGGTTTCAGAAAGGGTGGGACTTCATACAGGTACAATATAATTTCCCCCTGGGGAATCAGTGTTGCCAATCCAGGTAATGGCTGGAGATAACTCAGAATTACAACTGCTCTCCAGTTGGCAGAGATCAGCATTGCTGGGAGGGGGGGGGGAGTGAATGCCTTAAATTGGGTGAGTGGGAAGACAAGGGTGGGGGGTGAGTGAATACCAAGAGTTGGGGGTGGGTTAGTGAATGTCATGGCTGGGGTAGTGGCATGCCAAGGGTGCAGGGTAGTTGAGGAATAAGTGTTTTGGGTGGGTGGTATTAGGATGGGGAGTGGGAAGAAACCAAGGGGGGGAGTGAATGACTTCACTTGGGTGGGTGGATGGGAAGATAGCAACAATGGAAGGCACTCTCCCAGAGCCTCTTTCTAGAGAGGGCCTTTTTGCAAACCCAGCACAATCAGTGCAATTTGCTCAGTAGATCTAGGGCCACCCTGGCAGTACAAACCCAGCACTTCTGCTACTCCCAGAGGCTGTCATTTCACTCCTAGAGCCAATGGGCTGCCGTTCCATTTGGGAGGGCTGTCATTCCAGTCCCAAAGCACTGATTTTACTTCTGGGGCCATCTTTCCACTCTGGGACCTGTTATTCCACCCCCAGACCACTTTGTCTACACCCAGAGACATTAATTTACAGTTGATTTTGTATTTTCATTGCAACTATTTTGTGCTGTGATGTATTTAAATTGAGCCCATGCAAGTGAGTTGGCACTCCCGGCTCCCATTATCTCCAGTGGGCTTTCAGGTCTCTCCCATTGTTTCCAATGGGCAATCCCATTTTAGTACATTCCCTCAGCAGAACCCCGTGCCATTTTGGCAATGCCAGCTTAACAGGACTGATGTGAAGCACAAAATCACACTCCAAGCGAGGAGGGTTTTTTTGCAAGCCCTGCAGGTCCAGTGCTGACTGAGTGATTTCAGACCAGTCATACACTTCTGGGTCTAATCCACCTCACAGGGTTGTTGTGTAGATCAAACTGGGGAGAAGAGAAAGATGTAAGCTGCCTTGCCCCCCACACTGTGAAGAAAAACTGTATTTTGCCTATGTAGAGACTGCAGGGAGGGGGGAGGTGATGGAAACCTGAAGTCAGAGATAAGGTTTCCAACTCCCAGTTAGAAATTTCCTGGAAATTTAAGGAGTGGGGCCTGGAGAGTGTGAAACCTGTCAGGTACAATGCCATTTTCCCCTGGGGACTCACTTGCCAATCTCCAGGTGGCAGCTGGAGATCATTCAGAATTACAACTGCTCTCCAAATGGCAGAGATCAATGCCCCTTGAGATGGGGAGAGGGAATGCCTTCAATTGGGTGGGTGGGAAGATGGCAAGGGGGGCACTCACCCAAGAGCCTCTTTCTAGAGCCCATATTTTTCTTCACAACAGGCCTTATTCCTAGTCTTGTTTTAATTTAGCTATCAAATACTGCCATCGCCTCATTCCCTGCAGATGATGAACACCAATTAACTCCTGTCTGTGCTAAATTTCTGTCACCAGCAACCAAAGAAGCAAGTATTGGTAAAAACATTGGGGTGGTTATCATCCTCACATGAAAGGGGTATGTATATGTTGCAGGCTGATTTTTAAAAGGTAAAGTATAAAACTCCTTTGCGCCTCCACCCCAAAGAACTTCAGATTTAAAATACTACCTCTTATATAATCCCCCCCAAACCTGCCTTTAGGAATGGCCACGTAGTTTGCAGTTGGTCTTTTAGAGTGGTTAATGCTGCTTGAAGGCTGTGATTGTTTCAGTCACCCGCTCTCATCTCCACACAGCAAACTGACCGCTTCTTGGGCTAGACCCCATTTTATTAAATAAGGCAAAAAGGAGACAGGAGAAGTGAACTTCGGACTATATAGCAAAAGCATCCAGTCTAGACAAGATTAAAGGACTCTCGGAGGAGGGGGCTTTCGCTATTGAAAAGGCTGCCCAGCTTTGTAGAGTGCACACTCTGTCCACAACAGCTAGTCAAAAGTTCCAGCACCACTTGGCCTTCCAGGAAGAATGCCACAAAAAAAAAAAGAAAGTCCAACAGTCCACAGGAAGAGGTGGGGACATCCAAAGGTCTGGCCTGGTCTCTGCTGCCAGAGAGTAACCCAGTTACTTCTCGTCGTCCTCTGAATCGCTGCTGTCCTCGCTCTCCACGTAGCTGTAATTCACACGGTTTGTGTTCACAAACAAGTCGCTGTCATCATCCTCAGAGTCGTCTTCCCCTGCAGAACGTGGGGGGCTTTGTGTTTCTTCCCTGTTGGGGACAGTTAAAACCATTTTGCATAATGGCAGCATCTGTTAAGATGGGAGAGCCTTTTTTAAAAGCTGCTTGTTTTGAAGGATTCCAATGGAAAACCATAGCGTTAAGTGGGACTGCTGGCTGCCAAGACCCTGCTTCTCTTGCCTGAAGGCCTCCAGCTCCTGGGCTCATGTACTTAAAGTGACCAAAGGTCAGCAACCCAAGATCAGCTCCACTTGTATCCCTAGTAGGTTACCCCTGCTCCCTTTTGGAAGCCATGACATCCACCACCAGCTTCTGGCCATTACAGAGGACTGAAGACATCTCCTTGCCCCCAACCCAACCTTGGTCCAAAACTTACCTGTCTTTAGCACTGCTCTGAGTTCCTGAAGCTTCAGTTAAGAAGGCAGTAGGCCTGCAGAATTTTTTAGAAAATGGGAGAGAAGGTGAGAAATACTGCAATATCTGAGTCCAGTAGCACCTTAAAAGACCTGTTAAGATTTCCCTGGTATAAATTTTCAAAAGTCAAAGTTCCCTTCTTCAGTAGAAATGGAGACCCCTTATATCCCAGTGAGAGGGGTGTTGCAAAAAGGAGAGTCAGGATGCATAGGTACAGGGCAAAATATAATCAACTTGATTTAGAGAAAAGGCAAAAGTTTTGGGCCATACTAGGTAGGGTTTGCAAGATCAGCCAAAGCTACAAGGCAAGTCAGAACTGGAACCTCTGCAACTGAGATGGGTCACTCACAATTTAAAGAAGATTACCCCAGTTATTGAGGAAGGCCAGAATCAGCTAACAAGGATAGAAGCTCTTTTCCTGCTCTGCAATAGCAACAGTCATAAGAAGGGGGGCTCCAAATTTGACTAGAGACACAGGTGTGGTGCTGTCTGACTTAAAATTCCCTTTCCTTCAAGCTTTGGGTTAGTCCTAGAGGAGAAAACGGATGGGTCCGCATTTACCAGTATCCTTCCTTCTTCAGATAGCAAATGTGATCCTTGTACAGCACAAAGCTGATTTCTGCTTTTACTTTCTCCCCTTCTTCTATGGGGTCCACCAGCAGGAAGTCACCTGAGAAAGGGGGAACAGCGAGGTTAAGAAACAGAACTTTTTGTCCCTGTCCCCCCACAGCAGAGTCCCACACCAACCTCTCTTGATCCAAATGTTCTTGCGGAATTTGGTGGGCATGCTCACAAGGAACCTTGCCCCTTCTGGCGTCTCCACCTCATGCAGGTTATTGCCTGGAGTCCCCAGCACCTGGAGGGGGGGGGGGAACAAAGGAGAACATGTCTATAAGAGCCAGTGCAGTACAGTAGCAAAGAAACTAGCTGCCAAAGTTAGAAAGCCCTGTTTTGAACTCTCTGCCATGAACATCCTAAAGGTGATTTTGGGCAAGCTGTGTTCTCTCGGGTTCTACTCCTCAGAAGGAATGACAGATGGTGACTTACCTTAAAGGGTTGTTGTATAGGGTGATGCACAGGGAGCACTGCAGCTAAAAACAGCTATGTGGTATAATAATAATTACAAAGGGCTGGATCTAATGACGAGTGAGCAGAAAGGGCTGTTCTCCACACAGGTCCCATGACCTTCACCATCAGCTTTTGGGAGCTCTCAAGAATTTCCTTAGAGACAACAGAAAAACATCCCTGTCTCCCCTTGCCCCTTTGCTCTTCATTTGACCCACCTCGTAGGATCAGAGTTGGAAAGGACTTCCAGGGTCATCTAGTCCAACCCCCTGCAGAATGCAGGAACTTCACAAATACCTTTCCCACACACATACATCCCCAGTGACCCCTGCTCCATGCCCAGAAAATGGCAAACCTCCATCTGGCTTGGACAAAAATTGCTGATTGATCCCCAGAGTGGCAATCGGCATTTTCCTGGGAGTGTAAGAAAGGGCCACAAGCACTGATGTAACCCTTCCTGCCCTCCTTCTCATGATCTGCCTAATTCACAGAATCAACATTGCTGTCAGATGGCCATCAATCCTTTGTTTAAAAACCTCCAAGAAAGGAAAGCCCAATACCTCCCAAGGAAGCCTGTTCCACTGAGGAACCACTCTGTGAGGAAGTTCTTAATGTTTAGCCCCTTTTGATTTAATTTCAACCCATTGGTTCTGGTTCAACATTCTGGGGCAACAGGAAACAATTTTGCACCATTCTCTATATGACAGCCCGTCAAGTACTTGAAGATGGTGATCATATCAGATCATATCACCTCAGTAGTTTTTTCTCCAGTCTAAGCATACCTAGCTCCTTCAACCTTTCCTCATAGGTCTTGGTCTCCAGACCCCTCGCCATGGCTCCTCTGGACCCATTTCAGCTTGTCTATATTATTTTTAAATTGTGGTGCCCAAAACTGAACACAATACTCTAGGTGAGGTCTAACAAGAGCAGAGTAAAACAATACCATCACTTCAAGTGATCTGGACAGTATACCTCTGTTGATACTACCCAAAACTGACTATGCCTCTTTAGCTACCACATCACACTAACTCATGTTCAGTGTATGGTCCTCTAAGATCCCTAGATCCCTTTCACAAATACTACTGCCAAGTCTCTCCCATCCTATGCATTTGATTTGTCCTACCTAAATGCAGAACTTTACATTTATCCGTTAAAAATCATTTTATTGGTTTTAGCCCAGTTTTCCAGCCTGTCAAGATCATAAAAAAAATAAATCATCCTATATTCTGACTCTGTCTTCTACTGTATTTGTGACCCTTCCCAATTTAGTATCATCTGCAAATTTAATAAGCATTCCTTCATCCAAATCACTTATAAAGAACAAAACAGGTTCCAGGACAGATCCTTGAGGCATTCCACTATAGGATCCAAACCACTTTTACCAACTTGTCAACAAGAACAGTATGTGGAACTTTATCAAACCCCTTACTGAAATTAAAATAAACAATGTCTACAACACTTCCCTGATCCAGCAAGGTAGCAATTTTTCCAGAAAAAGAAATAATTGCTTAATGTAAAAGCCACACAGAATGCCAAATGTTTGATAGCCGCAAAATATGAATGTCAGATGTTTGAGAGCTGCTAGACAGAAGGGAGGGGTGTAAAGAAAGCTACTTTAACTTTAAATACATTCTCCAAGTCACTGGTTAACTTGGCTTGGAGAAGTGTTTTAAAGAGACAAATGCCTTCTCTAAGCCAGCTGATGGGGTGGTGGGTGCTTCAAGAGCCACATAATATTTGTGAAAGAGCCACATGTGGTTCCCAAGCCACAGTTTGGCTGCCCATGTTACAATTTCACTTTCTGTCTTTGCAGTAGACCTACCATGTCCTTGCTCTTTTTTTTCACTTTGTACATTAGAACCCAGCTGTTGTTTTTAGCCCAAGTTCATACTGAGCTTTAGCAATAATATATACTAATATTAAAGTCATCCTTTGTAACTGACACTGTGAGCTGACTCACAAAAGTTTATATTCTGGAAAACTGTGTTGGTGTTCAAGGTGCTACTGCACTCATATTTTGTTCAGCTACTACAGACTAACCTGGCTACCCACCTAGCAAAGCAAGGCTCCCAAGCACTCTACAAACACCAGAATGATCACACTTCTCTCAAAGGGGTCCTGTCTTGGGCCTGGCTACATTCACTAGCTCAAATCTGTTGTAATCATCCATCTGCAGCCAAAACAGAAGTAGACCCAAGACTGTTAAATGAGCCTATGGCCACACAGAACACAAAGGCTACCCATGTCTGAAGTAAAGAAAGCCACAGCCAGCCCAGGCAGAGCACACCATTCTCACCCGGACGATCTGCTGCCGCTCTGAAGGCACCACGTACTCCTCCAAGACTTCTTTCACCACATGCTTGCGCTTTGTGGCTTGGGACATGCTGCTCAGTTAGCCCTGAGGAATGGATTCCCTGCTTACTGCGTGAGGTGAGAAACACCTTGCCGGATGTTCTTGTGCTTTGGGAGGCTGCAAGTAACAAGTCAGAAGAATTAAGGGAGCAGCAACAGAGACCCTTTATAAGTCCAAATGGCAACTGGAGGGGAAGGAATGCTGCCCAGGGGTTAGGACATGGGGCATATCTATTATTGCATAATTCTTTGGTCATTGGGAACTAGATACTGATCTCCAGAGTTCAGCTAGAGCTGCACAGGGCACAATCCTATCCCACCATTCAATCTCTGCGCAAAGGGTAAATCATTTGTACTTTGGAAGCTGACTCTCACCAAAACTCTAATACCACCCACCTCTTTATCTCCTTATCCAAATGTAATACTGTAGGTGTTGCTTATTGGACATCCCATTTTGTTGATCACATTGACTTAAAATGCATAATCCACCTTCAGTCTCAGTAAGAAAGGCAGGTTATAAACGTAACTACAATAAAATAACAAGGGCATGCTGAGGGAGAACCGGCTGCCTCTTTCCTTGAAGGGAAAAGAGACCAAAGGCTCCACTTCAGTGACGGCAGAGAGCTCTCTGTCTACTAGCTGTTATAAAGAGAAGGAGGATTAGTCAGTTTTGACTTGTCTTCCTGTAAGAAATGAGGTCTCAGGAAAGCAGACCTGTTTCCAGGGACAGCCAAGGTCATCGGAGTTCAGGGGCTGTGGATCCAGTGTTGATTTCACTCCCTGGGACATTCAAAAGTTGGAAAGAGCTGAAAGATTGGGAGGCAGGGTGAGAGAGGAAGCATGTGATTTAGGAAATTTCTTATCACCACAGCCAGGTCACTGTCTCTTTTGGAAAAAAACCCAAATGTTTTTGTCTTTCCTAGCAACACAGCTGCAACCTCCTGAGCATTTCAGTTAGTTTGCTATAATTTCTAACAATAGGTCACTTTACTGGATCAGGCCAAGGACTCACTTAGTCATAGTCCAGCACTCCACTTCTGAGGGAAGCTCCCAAGCAAGGAACTCAGTACTCTTGGTTGTTTGTCCACAGCATCAGGAAATCAGAGTTAAAGACTTTCTATGTACATGGAGGTCCATATAGCTATCAAGGTGAACAGTCAGTGATAATCTATCATCAGCCTAAACTCATGGCTATTATCCCAGCTTGTGGCAATTAATTCTGCAGGCCGTTCGCACAAAATGTTATTTAAAAACAATCACTTTACTTTACTTGTCCTGAACCTACAAAGCATACATGTCTTGCTTTAAGCCGCAGGATTAAAAGATATTAATATATACTCCTTACAATATCTCTGTAAGGAAGGCCAGCTGTTATTAGCCCACTGGCTGCCAACCTCCAGGGAATACCTGGTGTTCTCTTGTAATTGCAACTGATCCTCGGGCTACAGATAACAACTCCCCTGAAGAAAACAGCAGCTTCCGAGGGTGGACTTTATGGCATTACATCCCTGCTTAGCACCTTCCCTCTCCCCAAATTCGGTTCCTAAATCTCCACAAAATTCCCAACCCGGAGTTCTATCACTCTATTACAGATTTTCGCAAAGTGAGGCCAGCATTTCTGCACAATCTGTGTATTTTTCAATCCTGTTCCTCTTCAGCTCCTCTACCCTATTCTGCCAAGACCCTTCCTTCGCGAATACCTGCTCGGGAACTTGCACCGTCTCCTTCTCCCCGAAGCATGGGATACAGACACTTCCTACTTCCGTTCCCATAGAATCAACTTCCGGGTGTAACGCTCTAAAGGTTTCCCTAAGACCTAAGTGCCCATCGTAGACTCTTTCCGCCCGTATTGCAGTCCTGTTTGTGATACAAGATGCAGCGGATTTCTCATCACTTGTTTGAGTCGCCGTTGTTATTGATAGGTTGCTAATCATTTTTCGAAAGTGAATTATTCAGCAGCTACTACTGGAGCCTGGAGCATTCATTCTCTGCTCAGGATTGGTATAACTTGATTTTTCTTTTAAAGGTGGGTGACCGTGTTGGTCTGAAGCAGCAGAACGACGTTTGAGTCCAGTGGCACCGTTAAAACTAACAAAAGTTTTATTCAGGGTATAAGCTTCCGAGTGCACACGTGTGCATACACGAAAGCTTTTACCCTGAATAAAGCTGTCTGTTCTAATTTCTTTTGGCTTAGGGGTACGAAGGTGTTGCCCTCAAATCTGTATGAGACACACAGGCTGGTGGAAGAGAAGCATGCTTTTGAAGAAAACATAACACATTTTGGAATTTTTTTTCAGAGGAAAGTGGACATCTTTTTCTTCTACTGGACGTCATGCTCTGATTTCTGTGTTGCCCAATAGGTGATGTCCATGTATAGAGTCACCTTTTAGGTTGTTGGAAGAGTTTGCTGTGACCAGCTTGTCCTCTTGACAAGACTCTATTAGCCTTTGCCCAGCTTCATTTTGTTCTTCAAGGCCAAACTTGCCCATTGTTCCAGTTACCTTTTGACTTCCTACTTTGGCATTCCAGTTCCCTATGATGATGAGCACATCTTTTTTTGGGATTAGGTCATGTTTATAGGGTGCAAAAACAAAACAAAAAAGACACCTAAATGGGTTTTTAAAATACTGATTACTTAGGGCACATATGAAGCTGCTGCTTTCTACCGAGACAAACCTTCAATCTATCAAAATCACTGACCAGTAGGGGCTTTTCAGGATCCCAAGCAGAAGTCTTTCCCACCATCTAAAGAACCTTTTAATCAGGGATACTGAGAACTGAACCTGGAATGTGAGTTGCCAACATCTGAGTGGGGCCTGGGAATGTCCTGGAATCACTACAGATAGAGATCAGTCCCCCAACTTCCCCTGGAGGAAAATGGCTGCTTTGGAAGATGGAATCTATGGCTTCTTAATGAGATTCCTGCCATCATCAAACCCCACCATAGAATCAAAAATACCAAAATTTAAAACCCATTACTTAGGCACAGAAGTTCCCAAAATCATTCAGAAGACTGTGGGTCCAATGTTAGGTCCCTAGCTTTGTTCTTGGGTGAATTATGCCCATCACAGTCAACCATCGCCTTCAGCACAAATAGCTTTGGGCGGGGGGCAGGGAGGGGGGTTGGTGGTGGTGGAGAGAAGACTGTAGATTTATACCCCGCCCTCCTCTCTGAATCAGAGACTGAGTGACTTACAATCTCCTATATCTTCTCCTCCCACAACAAACACCCTGTAAGGTGGGTGGGGCTGAGATCTCACAGCAGCAGAGGTTCAAGGACAACCTCTGCCAGAGCTATGGCTAACCCAAGGCCATTCCAGCAGCTGCAAGTGGAGGAGTAGGGGATCAAACCCGGTTCTCCCAGATAAGAGTCCACACACTTAACCACTACACCAAACTGGATCTGAGGCCCTGAACAGGGTTTGTTCGAATTTCATAGCCTCCCTGCATCACTGTGGGTGAATCAGTTCTGAAGACAGTCCAGCAGTTCAGCTACCTGGGGTGCATCATCTCCTCAGATGCCAAGATCGACAAGGAGATTGACAACAGGCTGGCAAAGGCAAACCGTGCATTTGGCCGACTGCACAAAAGAGTGTGGAGCAACAAGCATCTGAAAAAAGGCACAAAGATCAATGTTTACAAAGTGGTTGTGATGACAACCCTCATCTACGGCTCCGAATCGTGGGTTTTATACCGTCATCATCTGCGACTCCTCGAGCGCTTTCATCAGCGCTGCCTTCGCACCATCCTCAACATACACTGGAGTGACTTTGTGACCAACACTGAAGTCCTCAAGCGGGCGGAGGTTACCAGCATCGAGGCACTGCTGCTGAAGATGCAGCTGCGCTGGGCAGGGCATATTTCTAGGATGGAAAACCACCGCATTCCCAAGATTGCCCTGTATGGCGAACTCTCCACCGGCCATCGAAATAGAGGGGCACCAAAGAAGAGGTACAAGGACTCCTTGAAGAAATCCCTTGGCACCTGTCGCATCAACCATCACCAGTGGTCTGACCTAGCCTCAGATCGCAAAGCATGGAGGCACACCATCCACCAGGCTGTCTCTTCCTTTGAGAATGCACGCATAGCTGGTCTTGAGGACAAAAGGAGATTGAGGAAGAATCGCACTGCTACAGCACCAACCCTAAATCAGACTTTTCCCTGCAGCCACTGTGGCCGGACCTGCCTGTCCCGCATTGGTCTTATCAGCCACCAGCGAGCCTGCAGCAGACGTGGACTATTGCACCCTTCTTAAATCTTCGTTCGCGAAGCCAAGCCGAGAGAGCCTAGCTTTATTTTTTGGATGAGTTTCTCCTTCAACAGATGACACCTAAAGCAAAAAAACAAGACGCGTGGCAGTTATGCCAATCTGGATCATCTAATCCCCTTCCTGTTTGGCTCTGCAACACCCATGGTCATTCTGAAGCCGACGGCAAAATTTTGAGGCTGCTGGCTTAATACACTGAGGGATTACATATTACTTTTTATTATAGGTTTATTGTATTGCATTCCCATAAAATATTAAAATACTTAAATTGATGGGACGATTGTGCAATGGGAGGATTGTGCAACCCATCATCACTCATTTTAAGTGTCTGTAGCCAGAGGCTGGCAGCTAGCTTAATTCAGAACTATCTTCTGTCCTGCATTAATCAGATCTAAGGTAAACTTTAAGTGTTTAAAGTCTGAGCTGGATGGTTTCGGGCTGGCCTGACCTCATCAGATCTCGGAAGCTAAGCAGGGCCAGCCGTGGTTAGTGCTTGGATGAGAGACCACCAAGGAAATCCAGGCTCCTGACACAGAGGCAGGCAATGGCAAAACGCCTGTTAGTCTCTTGCCTTGAAAACCCAGTGGGGTCCCCCAAAGTTAGCAGTGATGTGATGACAGTTTACACACAAGGTAAACACCTCTAAGTGACTTTGGCTACCTGCAGAAAAGAGCTATTGGGAAGCACAATGAATAAAGCTTCATCATGAACCAGAGATGGAACTCTCTGTCTGGGGCAAGTGATGTTCTGTATTCTTGGTGCTTGGGAGGGGCAACAGTGGAAAGGCTTCTAGTGTCCTGGCCCCACTGGTGGACTTCCTGATGGCACCTGTTTTGGCCACCGTGTGACATGGAGTGTTAGACTGGATGGGCCACTGGCCTGATCCAACATGGCTTGTCTTATGTTCTTAGGTTGCCCATGCAACAACCATTGCTCAGGGTATGAAGCACGCTGCTGTAGTTGGGTGACGGAAGATCACAAGCCCAGGTTCAGTAAGCCAAGTAATAGCGCAGACGCCCCCCACCTCACACTCAAGAGGCCTCACGTTACATAACACCACATACACACAAGGCAAGTTCATCATGACATCAACCTTTATTAAAGTGGAACAACGGAAGACCAAGTGCCATGGCTCTAAAGAGACTAGATCCACAGCATCGGACAGCGAGTCTTTCAAAACAGTCCTCTTACTAGTCCAAGACCCCAGCCACTTTAGCACCAAGATCACTTAGAGATTTTTTTTTAAAGTAACAGGCTTCAACCTTTGAAGGGATATCAGATGAAGCAGAGATCTTTCTCTCTAAACCTAAGCAAAGATGGAGGCAGGAAACACTTTATATCCACTCTTTATAACATGTAGTTTCCATAATACTTTTTTTTTTTGAGAAACAGAAGAGTTAGTGCAGTCACTTAAAAAAACCCAGTCCAGTGGAGCCATGTTTATGTTAAAAAAACAGACACATCAAGCATGGGGTGCATGTGCAGAAGCATGCACCGCTGCAGCCGAAGCAGTGCTCGGGATTGGCCACAATGAAGACCAACCAGATACGAGTGAGGAACCTCCCAACTCTAATACTCATACAGTTCCTTACTGACCCGCCTGCTGCCAAATGCATGTTAATATACTGGGCTTGCAGAGCACATGTGGAAAGAAATATGATTGGGAGAAGGGAGACAGGAAGAGGTTGGACTCTTAATACTAGAGGCAATGTTTTCCAGTGCATGAGGAAGAGCAGCCAACGGCAGAAACGGAGTCTCCACGTTCCTATGACCTTTTCATCCAGTCTTTCCAAAGACCATATTGGTCTGACCTAACGGAAACAGGACTACCCCCTTAATGACAGTATAGGGGAGCCTGCCTTTCAGTGCTTCAGTCCGGAAAAAGAGACAATTGGGGAGGGGAGAAAACATGAGAAATTAACAGGTCCCCTTTGCCGTCTCTACACAGAGTAGTGTAGTGTTGGGTACCGAACAAAGTGATGCCGGAATTTGGCCCCCTTCAACTCTATAAATGAAGGAATATTCACTTCCACCCCATTTACACAGCAAGAACGTGGACTCTTATCAAGTCAGGCAGTACAGAGGACCAGGTGAGGTTCTCAGAGCAGCCAAGCTAGATTTTAGGAGGCATGGAGCTTCATGCAGAGCTAGATGTGAAGTCCATCTAGCCCAGTATTATCTACTGAGAGGCTCTGCAAAGACTGGGGCCAAAGTCTTTCCGTGCCCTAATACATAAAATCCTCAGAAGTGGAGATGCCTGGGAGGAGCTGTGTGCAAAGAATGAGCCCTACTGCTGAGCCGGGGGCCTCCCAAGTATGAAGCAATAGTACTGAAGACTTTGATTTAGTGGGGACTACTGAACTAGATTCTCTTCAGTCAAGTCTCAAATATTTCTGCCTTCAAATAAATACAACAGAAATGAGGAAGAGGCAGAACATGAGACCAGCTGAAGGCCTGCTGCTCGCAAAGGAGAAGTCCCATTCACCATATATATGCAGATAAGCATCCATGTGCTTCCTTCCTTCCATACGTCAAGTCACCCTTCACATGCACACCAGAAATGAATCTGCTGCAGCTGGGCAGGGGGGAAGGAAGCCTCTTGTTTTTTACCTAATACCAGTTTTGCCAGGCCCCTCAACTGCCCAGGAGGGATTAAGGCTCTGCACCATGAGAAATGTAACCCCCTCATCTCTGCATGTGAACCGTGGCTGGCACATCTCGGGGTGTGGTGGGAGGAGAGCCAAGATTTTCCCAGTGTGCACCAGGCCCCTTTTGGAAAAGTAGCAGGAAACCTGTTGCTGGGGTAACCAGATCAGGGGAGATGCCCCAGTTCCCATGAGGAGAGTCGGCAGAGGACAGGATTCTGACACGGAGGAGGCAGAGAGGCACCTAAAGCACCAAGGCAGAGGTGCACATCGTATTCATGCCGCAGGCTCGACTGCCCCGGTACAGGTAATAATAACCCTGGAGGAGACAAGAGAAGCAAGTCAGTTAGGAGCGAGACGAACCTTTGTTCTCTGCCAGTGTGTGCAAGAACAGGGGCAAGTGGGGGGGGGGGTGCATACACACATAGACAAGCACAGATGCTGCGTTCACACTTGCCGGAGCATTGTTTTCTGTGCCATGTATGTTGGTTCTCTGAGATACAGTTGGTGGCTCTTATCCCTGTGCTTTGTCATGTTGCACCCCTTCACCAGTGACACAGGAAAATGTGCTGGACCCCACAGATCTCTTCTGATAAGCAGTCTACTTCCTGCCACCATAAGTATCCTCTCCTTGATGCCCAAGGCTGAAAATGATAAATCAGCTCCTTTTTTTCTCCCACTTCTTCTTTAGTCAGCTGTAGTTATTGTCTAATCTGGGAGTTCTTCAAGGCTGGGTATTTTTAAGATATACAAGCCCTATGAGAGAAACCTGTCTGGAAAAACTGATGCGAGCTGCTCTTAGATGATGAGACAAGGTAGGTTACAAACAAATAGCATGTAAAGATCAAACCGGCACTATCTAGCTCTAAGTTTCTGTGGTACTGAGAAACGCTTCACTTTCAATGTGTCTGACCCTCTTACACAACTCAAATGCACATAACAAGACTGCTGCTGCAGTCATGCACCCAGTGATGCATGAGGCAAGTATTTTTCAACACATTACAATTCTGCAAGTTATCATCTTGATCTGCAGAAGTCAGTGGCTAGGAACTGGCTCCTCCTTTCCTCAAGGGGGTTCTAGAACACATAGCTACAGAGCTGGGTTCTACCAAGACAGACATTGACCTAGATATCGGAGGAGATCAGGGCCCTGTGGGACTCGCTATAGTTCCGCAGGGACTGTAAAACTGAGCTTTTCTGGGTGGATTTTGATTAATATCTTGAGGCCACCGGCAAGAGTGATCTAGCTCCCTACTGATGTAAGAAAGAACCATCTATGTTGATATGTCACATGGCCACTACCGCCCCCTATAGCCTGTACAGCTTTGGTGCCTGTTTTATGGTATAAGTTATGATTTTAATTGTGTTTAACTGTATTTATTCTATATGATCTTAATGTATTATGTTGGAAGCCACCCCAAGCAGTTTGAAGGAGGGGTGGGGTATAAATAAAAGGAAATAAATACTCTGACTGGCATTGAAACAGGAACTCATTTGCATATTAGGCCACACACCCCTGACACCAAGCCAGCCAGAACTGTGTTTCTGCTCAAAAAAAGTCATGGAAACAGTTAAACATGTGCTATCCATATTGCTCATTTTATAAGGACATTCATTCTTTAGACATCACCCCAATTCCATTCAATTTTCTAGGTAGATACAACAAGCTTTGGATGTCCCTTTTCCTTTCAGATGGTTCTAAGGAAACCATCTTTAAGGCAGCCAAATTTTGTGCTTCAGCCTAAGAAGGAAACACCCAGTTGAATCATCTTGTTAACTACACATGGAACATAAAATTTAGTTTATAATGTGGTTATGATTTTACTGTATGTGTGTATTTCCTTTCATGGGTTGCTGGCTGTTGATCACATTATTGCTGATCTCTCTGGCAGAGAAAGATTCCCCACCCCACCCAGCACCCTTTTTAACCCAAGAACTGAATCTGGGAACTTCTGCAAGTAAAGGAGGTATTCTACCACTGAGGAAAACCTCTCTGTAAACAGACAGGATTCCTCCCCTTCTCCACATGGGCTTGACTGAATACATATGGAGCAAAAGTCCATCAGTGGCTATTAGCCACAGCATATTGTTAGAACTCTCTATCTGGGGCAGTGATGCTCTGTATTCTTAGTGCTTGGGGGGGGGCAACAGTGGAAGGGCTTCTAGTCTCCTGGACACACTGATGGACCTCTTGATGACACCTGGTTTTTTTGGCCACTGTGTGACTGGATGGGCCATTGACCTGATCCAACATGGCTTCTCTTATGTCCTAGTTATTGCTTCTTGAGAGGAAGTGTGTGTTTTCCTCTCTTCCCCCAATTTCTGCTTGTGGATCACCTCAGTTCCCACTGCAGTGGCAAGGAAGGGGAGGCCACTGAGGCTGGGAATAAGGAACTACTGCCCAGACTTGCCTGCTCTCCCCATTCCTTGCCCCAGCTGTTCTTAATAGCCCAGTAGGGAAGACGGCCACCTGTAGAACAAAACAAAAACAGAGAAGCACAATCAGGAATGGGCAAGCCTCTTGCCAGCTAATATGTCACAAAGCAGAACAACACAGAGACTCCCTGAATCAGAGATTTGGGAGGGGAGACTGATGGACTCCGAATGGCCTTAATTCTGCTAGTCAGTGGCCCATCCTGTACTGTTGCTCAGGAATGGAAATGGAAATTCAGAAGATCACTACCAAAATCCAGAAGATCACTACCAAAATGTTGGGGTTTTTTGAAAAGTGTGGAACAAGAGCTCTCCAGCTCCAGTTTATTATTATTACAGCCCATGGCCAGCACAGATCAAAACAAACGAATTTACATAAAATACAGAAAGTGCACAGCCAATTAGAGTATTAGTATAATATACAAGGAAAATAAAGGAAGAAGAATGCAAAGCCTAAGGGACATTTTTATCACTCCTTTGTGTAATCTTCGCGAATTCTAAAGGCTGTGGCCAAAAATCTGGAGCAAACAAGTGTAACTTGGGAGTTAGAATCTGTAAGTATATTCCTTAATTCAGAGTCTGGAAGACCCATAAATTTCACCAGTAAAGGTTGGATAAATTTGGTTCGTATTTCTTTATAGAGACTACACACAAGCAGAGTATGTTCAATAGTTTCTACTTTACCTGTGTCACACAGACAAACATGCTCAGACATAGGCACCTTTTTATAGCGAAAAGTGTCACATCGGGGCACAGAAAAGGCTCTTCTATGGGATGGAATTGCCAGATTTGATAGATATGGGACTGGGAAAACTACATAACTCTTCTAGAGAGGAATATAAAATCTCAAAACCTTGGCAAAATCACTCTGTCTCTCAGTGTCTAGTATTCTCTGCTTGACTATGGCCCTTGCGTGGTCTAGGGCCATTATCTGTAAAGACTCAGGTGAAAAGCCAAGCATAGACACCTTCTGGTCTAAGCCAGGCAGAACAAGAGCTCTCTCTGCAGGATCTTTCTGTTCACTGATTTGGGAGCAACCTCACCCATGCCCACTCAAAACAACAAGATTAGATCCATAGCATCTTAGAGACCAACCAGAATTTCGGGGTATGAACTTTTGAGAGTCAAGACTGCCCCTACTGCCCTGCAAAACCAACTCAAGCAGCCACTTACGTGTGCCATAGCCCACTAGAAGGACTGCATGGTCAATCATCCAGGGGTTGCAGAACAGTATGAAGGGATGGGAGACACCTTTCCTGTAGAACTGGAAAGAGAACAGACATCCAGGGGTAACTGTACTCTGTTATATATTCTCCATGCTTCACATGTCTCCCATTTGCAGGTTTTAGTTTGCTTGTTTTAGTAATAAGATACTTTAAAAAAAAACATAACCAAGCAATAACATCAGTTCAAACAGCTCCTGGTCCCTCTGATCCAATCCCTTATGGTGTTCCGCATGACACAGCTCTGCCTTCCTGACAAGGAAGGGGGAGAATCCCCTCATTTGCAAAAAAATGAATTTTATTTATTTATTTATTTATTTATTTTATTTGGGATTTATATCCCGCCCTTCCCATGAATGGCTCAGGGCGGCTTCCAACAATTAATCAAACTTAAAAGTAAACAATTTCAAATGTAAAACAATTAAATAATTTAAGCAGTTAAAACATTAAAACAGAGTAATTCAGTTTCCTGTGAACAGATGGCTGGCCAGTTTCCTCAGGTTGTTATCCTAGCTAAATGTAGGCTAGGTATAGGCTAGCCGGAAGAGGGTCGTCTTACAGGCCCTGCGGAACTGCGCTAAGTCCCGCAGGGCCCTCACCTCTTCCGGCAGCTGATTCCACCATACGGGGGCCATAACGGAGAAAGCCCTTTCCCTGGTGGCTTTCAGGCGGGCTTCTTTTGGCCCGGGGATAGTGAGGAGATTTTGTGTTCCTGACCTCAGTGCTCTCTGGGGAACATGTGGGGAGAGACGGTCCTTCAGGTAGGCAGGTCCCAGGCCATATAGGGCTTTAAAGGTAATAACCAGCACCTTGTACCGGACTCGGTATATCACTGGAAGCCAGTGCAGAGTCCGAAGACCCGGCTGAATGTGTTCCCTCTTTGGGAGACCCAATAACAGCCGGGCCGCGGCATTCTGCACCAGCTGCAGTTTCCGGGTCCGAGACAAGGGCAGCCCCATGTAGAGGGCGTTGCAGTAGTCCAACCTTGAGGTGACCGTAGCATGGATCACCGTTGCTAGGTCGTCGCGCTCCAGAAAGGGGGCCAGCTGCCTTGCCCATCTAAGATGAAAAAATGCGGACTTGGCAGCGGCTGCTATCTGAGCCTCCATCTTTAAAGAAGGCTCCAATAGCACCCCCAAGCTCCTGACCCTGTCCGCCGCCATAAGCGGCGCACCATCAAAAGCCGGCAGGGGGATCCCCCTCCCCGGGCCGCGGCGGCCCAAGCAAAGGACCTCTGTCTTCGTAGGATTTAACTTCAGCCCACTCAGTCTGAGCCACTCAGCCACGGCCCGTAGTGCCTGGTCAAGGTTTTCCGGGGCGCAGACAGGTTGGCCATCCATCAGCAGATAGAGCTGGGTGTCATCAGCATACTGGTGACACCCCAACCCATACCTTCGGGCAATCTGGGCAAGAGGCCGCATGTAGATGTTAAATAACATCGGGGAGAGAACCGCCCCTTGGGGCACACCACAATCAAGTGAGCGCCTCCGAGACAGCTCCCCCCCAATTGCGACCCTTTGTCCCCGACCTTCCAGGAAAGAGGAAAGCCACTGTAAGGCCAACCCCTGAATCCCTGCGTCGGCGAGGCGGCACGTCAGTAGCCGATGGTCGACCGTGTCGAACGCCGCCGACAGGTCTAACAACATCACCGCCGAGCCACCCCGATCCAGATGCCGTTGAAGGTCATCCACTAAGGCAACCAACACTGTCTCCGTCCCGTGTCCCGGGCGAAAGCCGGACTGAAATGGGTCGAGGACGGAAGTGTCATCCAGGAAGGTCTGTAACTGCTTCGCCACTGCCCTCTCAATAAGTTTACCCAGAAAGGGCAAATTTGAAACCGGCCGATAGTGTGTCAATTGGGCCGGATCTAGAGATGGCTTTTTTAAGAGGGGTCGGACCACAGCCTCTTTAAGTGGCGTTGGAAAGTGCCCTTCCATTAGGGATCTATTTATGATATCCCGCACGGGATATCTAAGGTCCCCCTTGCAAGATTTAATAAGCCAGGAAGGGCATGGGTCTAATTTACAAGTTGTTGGGCGAGCAGATACAAGAATCCTGTCAACTTCCTCCAGACTGAGGGGGTCAAAGCCATCCAGTATATAATCCGAGGACAGGCTCGGGGCCTCAGGTTCGCTAACTGTCTCCAAACTGGCAGGGGAGTCGGGGCGGAGCAAAGAAATTTGAAGCTATATGTACCACCCACTCCAAAAGGGATGCCAACTTGTACAATATATTCCATTAGCGGAATGAGGCTAAAACAACAAGCAGCATTTTGGAGGCACCATCTGATGCTGAGCCCAGAAGAGCCCTTTTACAACCCCTACACCAGAAGGGTGAACATTAGTGTTACCAACCTCCAGGTGGTAGCTGGAGATTTCTTGGGATCTCAAATGATCTCCAGCTGAGACAGGAAATGGGCTGCTTTGGAAGGTGGATTGTATGGCATTATATTGCACTGAAGCCCCTTCCCTCCCCAAACCTGCCCTTCCTCGCCCCCCACCCCCAAAATCTCCAGTTATTTCCCAACCCGGAGCTGGCAGCCCTACACTGAATACTCTTTACAGCAGAGGAGCACAGCACAGTCATCCTTGGGATCCCTCACCTGCATGCCAAAAGCATTCAGCGCGATGGAGATAGGGCCATTCTTTGCCAGCCAGGCAGCAATATCTATAATGGATCGAGATGGGGGAGATGATTAGACACAAGGCTGTTTGCATGCAGCACAGACATGAAAAGGGAAAAGGAGGGGGTGAACCCTAGAGGATGCACGGGAGTCTGCAGTCCCTCCAAATATTTATTGTAGATTCATCACTAGTGCTTCTTCCAAGTTTCCAGCTTTGTGTTTGCATAGATATGCTTGCATTCATTAATTGTGTGTTACCTTTCTGCCTGACATTAGCAGAAGTGTGCATGCCCCACCATACTCACCTTCCCAGCCTGCTCTCATTGGTGGCTTGCTGACTTTTACAAAAAAAAAATTCTTAAGATGCATCTCAGTACAAAATGCCTCTCTCAAACTATTTTATTCCTTTAGAAAAAGGGTGTCTACTGGGCCCAGAGGATACCCTGGCAGCTGCATCCCCATTCAGTACCACAGTCCCCCAGCCCCCTTTCCATATACCACGGGGCCCAATGTTCAGTGTGCCCCTCCTCCACACAAGTGTCCAAGGCACGCACCATTCTCGTCCCGGGAGATCTCCACAGAGCTATTGATGTAAACGACCACCTTGTCCTTTGAGAAGCCACACTTCTGCGCATAGCCCTCATAGCTGTAGTCACCTTCTGTTTCTAGGCCCCCTGAAAGTTGGGTGGAAGGGAGGAGACAGGAATGGCACAAACTTTTTACTTTGTAAGGTAAAGAAGATGGGCTAGGCCAGAGGTCCCCAATGTCACTGCATTTAAGACACCCAGTTGTTGACCCATTTTAAAATAAATAAATAAAAATAAATGTGGGTATCTGTGTGTTTAATGCTGTCAAGTCACTTCTGACTTATGGTGTCCTATGAATTAATGGCCTTCAGAATGTCTTACTGCCATGCTCAGGTCTGCCAAACTGAGTGGTGACACTATGAATTAATGACCTCCAGCATGTCCTATATATTTTTTTTGAGTTTTTAAGGATTTTATTGACATAAAGATGAAATTACAATTGTTTTTAGAAATGCAGAGAACAGAAAAAATATGCAGTTCCAAGCCAAAACATACAAAACAATATAAATATATATATATATATGCTATGCTTAAGCATATTTAGCCTTAAATCTTGCTATTCATATAGTTAACTCAGTGTACTGTTATTAAAGAATAAATGTCTATTGACGATGTAGATTTGTAATAAGATTGCTTAAAAGAGGAAACCATTTTTCTAATAAGTTCAATTTTCCTGTTTGAAATTGAGATTTAACTACATTATCAGTTACCTTATCTAAAATAAATTCCATATTTCAAGATACCATAAATGCAGCATTTGATGTTCCTTATCCTTCCATTTTGAAGCAATCACTCATTTAGCTGCTGTGAGCATGATCATTATCAATTCTTTATCCTATGCAAAGATTTTAAAGTCCTCCCGTAAATTTAAAGAAGTCCTATCGTTAACAGCCTTGCAAACTGGGGGCGACAGCTTCCTGGATGGAGGCATGGAGTCAATCCATCTCGTGTTGGGTCTTCCTCTTTTCCTGCTGCCATCAAATCCCCTGTCATTAATGCCTTTTCCAATGACTCTTGTCTTCTCACGTGGGTAGTCATGTTAATTTGAAGCAGCAGGACAAAGTTCGAGTCCAATGGCCTGAAAGCTTATACCCAGAATTAAGCTTTGTTGGCCTTAAAGGAGCCACTGGACTCCAACTTTATTCTCTTGTCTTCTTTGATTGTGGCCAAAGTACAATATCCTCAGTTTAGTCATTTTGAGCTCATAGACGGACTGTTTTAAAAAGGTAAACTTTGAGCCAGTCTAAAGGGCTAAACAAACATCCAACACTATTGCATGGAATGGAGAAAGTAGAGAAAGAAGTACTTTTCTCCCTTTCTCACAATACAAGAACTCGTGGGCATTCGATGAAATTGCTGAGCAGACAGGTTAAGACGGATAAAAGGAAGTACTTCTTCACCCAAAGGGTGATTAACATGTGGAATTCACTGCCACAGGAGGTGGTGGCGGCCACAAGTATAGCCACCTTCAAGATGGGTTTAGATAAAAATATGGAGCACAGGTCCATCAGTGGCTATTAGCCACAGTGTATGTGTGTATATAACATTTTTTGCCACTGTGTGACACAGAGTGTTGGACTTGATGGGCCGCTGGCCTGATCCAACATGGCTTCTCTTATGTTCTTATGTTCTTACTATTGCCTCCTAAGATCTCCCAAAGCAAAGCCAGGCTGGACATCAGATGACCAGCAAACAGCAGCAGCAGAACCTCCCACACAGAATACGACGCACTGTAGGTAGATATTTAACTGCAACCAGACTTACCCAGTCTCTCAATGGCCTCATAAGCATTGGACGGCAACCCTCCACCACAAGCTTCGTCTAGAGAATCGCAGTCCACAAGCTCTTTGGAAAGAGAACAGTGGTTTATCAGCCCAGTCCAAAATTGAAGCCAAAGGCAGGCCTTACTATTCTTCCTCCTGGGAATCAACCCATTCCCCTCTCCCATGTCTAACTTGGCTTCAGGCTGTGCAGAGCATGGAAGAAATCTCAACTAGTCATGACCTCCAGATATTTCCTGATGAGCTCCTCGGTGAGGGATGGCCCCATGCAGATCTCATTAGTTTTTCCCTCCCCAACCATCACTGAGACCACACAGCAGGGGCCACACCAGCTAATGGACCTGGTGTGGGATGGCTCAGCCACCAGAACCTCCAACAAGAAGGTCCATCTTGGGCCAGAAGACATGTTTTCAAGCCAAGGCAAATGCCACCTCCAAATGACCATTATGTTGCTCTGTAGCCCAGGCAATGGTCCAGGCTTCCCAAGTTGCCTACCTTGCTCAGAGAGAGAAACCAGGGAACCTTTGTGTAGGAACCACTGGCCTTCCACGTTGCCTGTCACTGAGAAGGCCCAACAGGATCCGCAGTCGCCCTGCAGTCATGAAAGGAGAAGAGGAGAAGGAAGTGATTCTACACAGTTTTACCTTGACCTCAGAGAGAAGGATGTTTGTGTGACAAGGCTGTGAGGCAGCCTCAAAACCTTCAAGCCTTAAAACGTTAAGGCCTGGAATCTCTCACGATCACCTCTTCCCAACTGTGGCTTTCTTAACAAAAGATTACAGAGGCTTTTCCCTGCAGCTGTGCAACTCCTTCACCTAGATATGGTAGCCATCCTGTTCTCCTGGACAATCCAGGTGGAGTCTTGTTTTGTTTGCCTAGCTCTTTTGCTTTCAATTAACTTTATGCTGGGAAAACTGGGCAATTGCTGTTTGGGTGAGGTGATCTGTAATTAGCTAGCTGGAATTGTTGTCTATTGGCCATTGAAGACTGAGATTAGATAGTTTCACATGCAGGAGAAATTTCTGCAGATGCTGCTCGTAAGTTATTGATGTTTCCATTACCCTGCATGAGAAACCCATGCACCGTTATCATCAAACAGAGGCTTACTGCTGGCTGTGTAGTTACCAAACTGCTTTCCACTGCAGAGACTCAAAACTCAGACACTGCCTTTCCACACACCCCCTGCAGTGGGGAAAAAGGGACACAGACCTGGTTCTTCACATCTGTGACAGCCCCATGATCCCTCCAGTCCCACGCGCTTGGAGCTGTGTCATAGGGGATACTGGCCAGTTTCATTGGACGGCGTGACATCTTGGTCAGTAATGGGTTCAAGTAGGTGGTACGGAACTCCTCCTCTAGAAAGGGACAGAAAAATGTACACTGTGGACTAGATACAGAACAGAGCTTTCAGCTTTTGAACATCAGGCTTTACAAAAGCATCCCTCCACCAAATCATCTAGCTCCAACAAGCTGACAAAGCTGTTCAGTTCTCGACTGTGCAAAAACAAAAGGGGTGCGAGTTTTGTCCTCTGAATATGGAGGACGGATGAACATAAAGCCTGCCAAACTGCTAAAGCCCTGGGATGTCCATTGTATTTTGATGCTGATTGGCTGCTCTGGAAGTTTTCACTGTGCAGTTCAGACTGTGCAATTTCTGTTTTCAATTAAAAGAGTTGCCAGGAATTACTATACACTGGAAGCAATCTTATTTCTGAACTGGGAACACTGATCCATCTACCTTGGCAATTTCTGCTTGAACAGATTCTCAATAAGGGTCGTTTTCCTAGTCCAGCCAACCTGTAATTGTCTAACATGTGATTGGAAAATCCCTAATTCAAATGTGTGCTCTACACCACAGAGCTACAGGCCTTCTCTGTAGGGAACAAGTGAAAAACTCTATCAGCTAAGAGAAATCTCTTCTTTTCAGCCCTGCTTTCTCCCTAAATTTTTGAAGTTGTTTTTCCTTCTACAGCACTTTTTACTAACTTTTAACAGTCATATGAAGCTGCCTTCTACTGAATCAAACCCCCGGTCCATCAAAATCAGTATTGTCTACTCAGACTGGCAGCAGCTCTCCAGGGTCTCAAGCTGAGGTTTTTCACACCTACTTGCCTGGACCCCTTTTTAGTGGAGATGCCGAGGATTGAACCTGGGACCTTCTGCTTCCCAAGCAGATGCTCTGCCACTGAGCCACCGTCCCTCCCCATCTGTCTGACTGCTTTCAAGCAGACAACAGGTCATACAAGTTTGTGGCGTCTCTTTATTGACTGCAATGAGATAAGAAAGTTATCTTATTCAGAATTTCTGAACTGCCAAATAATTGAGCTGGGTTTTACAACACACTGGCCCCCTTAACAAACCGAATAGCCCAGCTTAGCCTTGACTCCTCAGAGATTCAGATCTAAGGAGGGTCAGACATCGTTGCACTTGGATAGGCGGCCACCAAGGAAGACGGGATTGCCACAGAGGAAAGAAATGGCAAACCATCTCTGCTTGTCTCTTGGCTGGAACATCCTATGGATGGGTTTGCAATGAGTCTGTTGCACTTCAGTGGCATGCTGTTGTTCTTCTTCCTCATCCCACTTAGACAAGAATCCACACAAAGGTGTCTTGTTGGTCATTAGGGAGGCTATGGGACAGCTTCTACTAGCAGAAGAATACAATCTGCCTGCTGAAGAGTGCATACCAAAAAAAAAAAAGGAAGCCAAGTCTTCTCTTTATTCTCATCTACCTGTCAAGTCACTAAATTTGGTGACTCCGTATTCTGCTGTGCCCTGATCCAGCTCTTGAATGACCTGGGCCTTCTTCAGGTTCTCAGCAAAGATTTGGAAGCGCCTTTCCGTTTCTGCAATGAAGAAACCCAATGGGAACAGTTGGAAACAGTTACAATTATTAACATTTATCATGTTCTAATGCATGCAGGATGCTTCCGCATTATTTGTCTCTTCAGCACTGGAGTTGGGGTTGTATGGGTCATGGGGCATAGCAAGTTAAAGCGAGTGAAAATACTGCCAGGGAGTAGAAGAAAACAAAATTCCCCTGTTCTTCAAACTAAAGAAACAGGTCTGACCTCAAGCACTTTTATAACGCTTCCATGGATTTGAGATCGCCTAAGAGAAAGCAGTTTCGGAAAAAGGGGCAGGCCTTTGGTTCTCCTAGCAGCCTCCTTATCAATTATTATGTGTTTCCTTATCTTATTTACCTCTTTGGTTCTTGTAGCTCTTCCTGTAGGTGGTCAGGAAGTCCTTGAAGAGGGAAACCAGTCGGATGGAGGCATTCTAGGAAAGTTCAAAATGCAGAAATGAGAAGCTGCCAAGTTGTAAGCAAATGACAAAATTGTACAGAAATGGCAACAATCCAGTAGCTCCTACATAAAGCTGGCTTACATTGCTGTATGCAATTTTCTACAGGCTCTGGGGAAATCAAGTATATAGGCTATGAACAAAAGTGCCCCCACTTCTGCTAAGGAAGAGGCTGATCCCTGAAGGAGGAGATAAATCATACTGAGAAAAGATGAGAGATAACCAAGAAAGGCATGCTTGGCATTTAGAATCACCAGCAACTGGGCAAATTAAATACAGTAGAAGCATCACAAAAAATTGATCCATTTTGGTAAACAACCATCAATAGGAAGGAGAAACAGCAGTTAATCTTGATAAGATGATGTTATGTTAAGCCACATGATTATCATCAAGAAGCAGTTATTTGCAGAGGTTGCAAAGAAGCGTTTTTGGCTCACATGCAAAATAGAGAACTTTGCAAAGTTATAAAAATGATTAGCTCACGATCTCAGTGCAAGCCCAAAGCAGCAACCAACAATGACATCACAATATGAGTCTCACATCATCGAACCACAGGTCCATCTAGTCCAGTATCCCACTTTACACAGCAATCAGCCAGATGCTTCCACAAGCAAGGAATACGAAGGCAAGCAGGAAGGATGCAGATTAACAAGCAAGGATTCTGGGGCCTGCTGAATTCTACCACAGGTTTGCACCCTAACTTCAGAAAGGAAGACCACCACCCACCTGCAAAGACCTCTTATCCTGGAATGGTTCCTCCGCTTCCAGTGCAGGTGCTTTGGGATGAAACACTTCCCATTGTTCCAGCTTTACCATCTGGACTACCTCAGATGGTTCTGTAGGGAGATCAAGAGCAACATTTTCAGTACTAGCAGCTGCTTCACTAACAAAGTCCAGGAAGCCATCAGTTAACACCTCAACCCTTTATGCTCCAATGGCATTCTCTGACATCCACCAATATACCTCCTTACCAAGGCCTGTCTAGATCTGATATGCAGAAGGAACTTTCTAGCTGACAATCTGCATGCAGTTATTCCTGTCAAGTCCCGATGGCCCAAGATTAATTCATGCATCAGTCAAAGAAGTGGGGGCCAGGTACACCAACTGACTGTTTCTATGGTCAAACCCACCATAGCTTTTCACCATACAAGACTCTTCCTAGCTCCGTCCCTTTCTCAAATCACTCTTAACTGGGGAGAGGTGGCAAAGTCCCAGATCTTTTTTTTTTTTAATTGAAGGTTTTATTTCAGTTCTCAGCACTCAAATATCATACCAGAAATGAAATACAATCACAAAAGAGATCTGAATTTGAATAAACTGAATCCAATTAATCACTTACAACCACTGGGACTGTAATTCATCAAAATTCTAATTTCTTTGAAAAAAAATATTAAAATGTGATTTCCCATTTCGTCAATTAAAAAGGTAAAGGTAAAGGTGGTTCCCTGTGCAAGTACCAGTCGTTTTCGACTCTGGGGTGCCGTTGCTTTCACAACATTTTCACGGCAGACTTTTTACGGCGTGGTTTGCTATTGCCTTCCCCAGTCATCTACACTTTCCCCACAGCAAGCAGGGTACTCATTTTACCGACTTCGGAAGGATGGAAGGCTGAGTCAACCTGGAGCTGGCTACCTGAACCAGCTTCCGCTGGGATCGAACTCAGGTCGTGACCAGAGGGCTCCGACTGCAGTACTGCAGCTTTACCACTCTGCGCCATGGGGCTCTTATTTCATCAATTACATTAACCTAAAACTTTGGAGGTTGCTGGCTGCAGATGCTAATGGTGAAGTTGCTGGAGAAAGCTTCTCAGATATTCAAAGACAAGTCTTGCAGCTTGTGTAACTGCATTCAAAAGTGGTTCTGAAAATACTTTGCAATTATGAGACTCCAGCTTACAAACTTGCAATCCAATTTGCACAAGAGGCCAATAAAAGTATCACAACAACTTAAGAAGAGTGTTGCTGGATCAGACCAATCTAGTCTATCTAGTCCAACATTCTATCTCACAGAGTGGCCAGCTAGTTATCCAGGGGCCAATGAATAGGGTGCAGCTAGAAGCCAAAGGACTTCCCCTGGTGTTGCCTCCTGGTACAGGTATTCCGAGGTTTACCGCTTCTGACTGTGGAGTTTCCCTTTAGTCACCATGGTAGTCACTAGTAGATGCTAACTGACCTATTCTCCATTAATCTAAACCCCTTTAATCTAACCCATTAACCTAACTCCCATTAATCTTAACCCTTTTAAAGCTGGGGCCATCACTACATCCTCTGGTAGCAAATTCTACATTTTAAACCCTTGTTAGATAAGGAAGCATTTCCCTTTTTCTATCCTGATCATCCATCAACTTCATTGGATGCCCTTGAGTTCTACTATTTTAGGAGAGGGAGAAAAAGTTCCACTCTCTACCCCAAGCATAATTTTATCATTTTATCATGCACACAACTTTTAGTAATTTATTTTCTAAACTGAAAAGTCCCAAACTCTTCAGACTCTTCTAATAGGAAAGATGCACCAACTTGCTAATCACCTTGGTTGCCCTCTTCTGTACTTTCTCCAGCTCTGCAATATCCTTTTTGAGATACAATTATCAGAACTGCACATAGTGTTCCAAATGTGGCCACACCACCCTTTCCTCATAAGCACAGAATTTGCCTTTCTTCACTGCTGTGGCACATTGAGTTGACATGGCTGTGGAGCTGCACTACCATTCCAAGGTCTCTTTCGGAACTGCTAAGTTCAGATCCATTAGCATATACTCAGAGCTGGGATTTTTTGTTCAAATCTTCTCTCAACCATTCTAGATGCTGCCTGTTTACATGGGGATGGGTCCAGTGGGCAGGTAGCAACTCAAGCGCCATGGCAGCTCTCTACTCCCCCCCCCCACACCTTGAACATGAGGATCCCCCCAAACTTCAAGATGCTCAGCAGGCTGCAGATATAAGGGGGAGGTGACAAACTTCTGCTCTGCAAGCTTTGCTCTGCCCCTTCTGCTTTAAAGCCAACATTCTTTTGGGGCCAGGAAGCTTCTGTTTTATCGCACAACATAAAGGTAAGAGAGGTTTTGACCTTAGCATTCTTTGCTATATTTATATTCCAGACAAGCTGCCTGGACCTGACATACCGGCAGGATGGCACTCTTGCTTCACCAGTTTCTTCTTGTTCATCCAGGGTTGACTCCAAACCTCAAAGTAACATGCCTCAAGGGGGGAGAGAACAAAGAAGAGTCATGAGTGCATGGGAAGCACAGAAAGCAGGCAGTGGTGAGGTGCCTAGTAGACTGGGGCAAGGCTGGAAATCAGAAATCTTGGCTTGACACCTATTCTGAAAGAGCAAAGGGGATCTCTATTGGGTTGGGGAGAAGCGGCTATGGAAGGTTAGGAGCTCCTGGAAAAGAGTGGAGTCTGGCAGGGCGGCGGTGTGTGTGTGTGTGGGGAATCTTTGCCTTCCAGTACTTCTAATTCTCCCTCTGAGCTGTGCAGGGCTATCAGCTGACCACAAGCAGCTGAGCTGTCCCTGTTTGAGGGAAGTTCATGCAAAGGAATTTGGCGAACACCCTGTCACAAGATAACACATGAGGAAACTAACTAGGACTTGGGTCTCCAGTGAGTGGATACTAAATGGAGACTGTGGTCTTGCAAATTAAAATGTGAGTCTTAAGAAGAAATGGATATTAAAAGCAAAGTTTATTTCCATGAATGGTTGCACACTATGTCTTCTCAGGGGGAGGCACAGAACACACTGTCAAGCAAAAGAAGCCCCCAGTAAATAGGACATAACAGTCTTCACTAATTCTTTACCATGTAGTATATAGTAATATCCAACAGACACCTCACATTCAATATCAAAATACACAGTAAGCAAAGAACTTTCAAGAGTACAATTAGAAATTACACGCAACAAGGTTCATACAAAACATACTCCCAAATCCATACTCCTGTGAGTCAAAACTGCTTTCCAAAATTCTGTTACAAATTATCCAGGTAGCTACATAGAAAAGTCTCTGAAGGTGCTACTCATGGAGATAAAAATATCCATTCAGCTGACTGGTAACTGATGCAAACGGTCCGGTTTTGGAATCTTGAGCCACAGTTGAGCTTTTCTCATGGAGCAATATCCTCTTAATGTATCATTTTAAATACAGAGGAGAAAAAAATTCCTAAAGAGTGGAGCACCCAGGCCTCAAGTTATTTTTCAATGGCCATCATCCTATGTCTTTCTCAGCAGAGGGTTTCTCCTCTATGATTAAAATGATACATTAAGAGGGTATTGCTCCATGTGCAGCTCAGATGTGGCTCAGAATTCCAAAACCAGACCTTTTGCAATGATTACCGGTCAGCTTAATAGATATTTCTATCTCCATGAGCAGCACCATCAGAGACTTTTCTATGTAGCTACCTGGAGAATTTGTAACAGAATTTTGGAGAGCAATTTTGATTCAAGGAAGTATGGATTTGGGAGTATGTTTTGCATGAATCTTGTTATGTGTAATTTCTAATTGTACTCTTGAAAGTTCTTTGCTTACTGTGTGTTTTGATATTGTACGAGAGGTGTCTGTTTGATATTGCTATATACTATTTCATGGTAAAGCGTTAGTGAAGACTTATGTACTATTTACTGGGGATTTCCTTTGCTTGATCTTGATTACCCCTAGGGCCCCGTGTGCTTGCTTTACAGAACACACTGTGGCTTGTTCCAATACAATTTCCTCTTTGTAATTCTCAGGGAGACATAGTGGGAGCAGGTAGCATAGCTGCTTTCTGGATATCTGGGGGACAGATCTGATAGTTACAGTTTATCTGGGAGCCTGTGAAGGTGGCAGAGATGCCACACTGCCCCTCTACTTAACATGGAGACCTTGCTTTGGGATCTGTAGCAGTGATAAGACTGGAGGAAGGAGTTCACAGCCCATTCCAGATGCCCCAAAGGATGAATGTTCTGCTACCCATCTGCAGGATGATCCTATCTACTCATCTCAAGGATGACAGATCCCAACGTGCTTCAAAACAGTCTCTGCTTAGATTGCAATAAGAGAAATTAATGGAAACTGGAAGTACCAGCTAGCGGCAGCATCTGTTGTGGTTCAAAAAGCGTTTAAATGGTTTTCCCTCCTCTCCCATAACCTGGACTACAGAATTGTCAGCTAGCGCAAGTCTCGTTTCAGGGCTTTCTGGTGCTTTAGAAGGAAAAGCAGCCTGAAGATTTGTGTTCACAGCATGTGGTTTACACACAACCAAGGTATTTGCATATCAGAAAGGAAGCAGAAATATAACAAGGAGCAAATTCCATCAGCATTTCCAAATTTTTTAAATTCTTAAACAAGGGAATTATCTCTTTTTTTTAATTCTTCCCTTCTTCCAAGGAGCTCAGGGTAGCAAGCACATTCCCACATTTTACCTTTACAACAACAACCCTGTGAAGTAGCAAAGCTGAGGAACATTGACTGGTCCAAGGTCACCCAATAAAATGAACAGGGATTTTCACTTGGGTCTCCCAAGCTCTTGCACAATACTCTCATCACTACACTACATCTATCCTCTAATTTACACCTTGAAGTGGCTGCATCTGGTTCTTAGTTCAACCAACCGAGGTATTTAATCACAGAGTGTGATTAAAATGTGGAATTCACTGCCAGAGGATGTAGTGATGGCCACAGGAATAAACAGCTTTAAAAAGGGATTATATAGATTCATGGAGGAGAGGTCTATCAGCTACCAGCCACGATGTCTGAGGGGAACTTCCACATTCAGAGGCACTAAACCTCTGAATACCAGAACCAAGAGGCAACACCAGGGGAACGTCTTGGCCACTATGCCCTGTTATTTGCTGTCCAGAGGAACTGGGTTGCCGTTATGTGAGACAGAATGCTGGATGAGATGCACTACTGGTGTGATCCAGCAGGGCTATTCTTATGTTCTTACCTAACCATTCAAACCCGATGTTTTCTAAACTACTCTTAGCTGAACTGATATATATTGAAAGCAGAGCTTTTTTTGAGCAGGAATGCAGTTCCAGTGGGCTTGGCATCAGGGGGGGTGGCCTAACACGCAAATAGGTTACCAATGGGCTTTTTCTACAAAAAAGCCCTGTGTGAAACAATAGCGATGTCAGGGGATGTGGCCTATTAGTTCCTGCTGGGCTTTTTCTACAAAAAAACCCTGCTTCAAAGTCATCAGTACAACTACCTGGCCCCTAGGCACCAATCAGAGGACTCCAGATGCCCATCAAGTCAGAGGCTTTAACCCCTTGCAAAAACCTACAAATGGAAATCAGAGCCGAAAAGCCTGAGCAGAATCTTGGTCCTTACAATTTGTTCAAGCTTTCCTGGAGTGATGCAACCAGAAGCATCTTGAGCCTCAGCCTGAGTCCCAGTGCACAGACTCTTCAGCAGGGTCACATCCAGGTAGTATTTGATGCCATTCACGACCTAGAAAAGGGAAAGAGCTCTCAAACAAAAGCTTGGGAAGTTGCCAGGTGATGTTGCCTGCAGGAAGCTGGACAGGTCTGGTAGCAGTTGGAAGAAGCTGGGAGTGTCCTTGTGTATTGTTTGAAAGTGGCAGGTACTGAGGCCAAAAAGAAATGGGATTGACCAGGATGTGAGGATGTTTTACTTACAGTATACCTTCCCTGAATTTCAAGTTAAGGCTCATAGCTGTGAGCTCTCACTATAAAAAGAAAGCAAATTCCAGAAACTCAACCCATATGACACTAGAAAATATTTGCTAGTGGCAAAAGGAGGGTATTACCTTATTTTTAATGCCTGTCACGCTTGATTCTTGAAAATTTAAAGATAGAAAAGAGGTCACTACAATTCTGTTTCCTGCTGCCTAGTTTCCTTGATGAATTCCAAAGGAAAGTGGAATTCTTGGGGAGCAATTACAGCAGTCTCTTTCTAATCTCCTTTTGAAATTCCTTTGTGGCCTCATAACGTCAAACATGTCAATTTATTCTTTGTCACAGGGACTGACCTGTTTGTCCAATGTAGAAGGTGGAAGAGCAATCAAAACAGAGTAATTTAAAAGGAGTACTGAAAATTGAACCTTTCAAGAGGCTTCCTGTCTCCAATTGGCTTCTCTGCAGCTACATTCAAACACCAGTAGGGGAACATTTTAATCTTTCAAGAAATTCAATAGTAGTTTCCTTATAAAGGAATTTCAAAGGGAGATAAGAGAGACTGCTGAATTGCAATTGATAATGAAGCTTGAGACAATGCATCCTCTTAGATTGAACTGAGATTGGGTTTACTGTCTCATTACCCATCGCACCTAATCTAATTATACCTGCTATTGTCACTCACCTGCTAAAATCACTCCACTCTCCAAAATACAAAGACAGATGGACTCATTCTAGCTGCACCAGAAGTGAGCATTGACTCATGAACGCTCATACCCTGCTACAAGTTTTTGTTAGTTTTTAAGGTGCTACCAGACTCTTGCTCTTTTCTACTGTTATAGACAGATTAACATGGCTATCCATTTTGATCAATCTGGGAGGTGGGGAGGTTCTCTAGAAAGGCCAAAGAAACAACCTGGCACAGCAGTTGGCAATTACATAGAAGCTTGGCAAGAACTCCTGCAGAGTCAATCTCTCAGACTGAGAAATTTAGTAATATGACAAGAGAAATGTACAACATTTCAAGTTATTGGGTACAGAAAACTAGATCCTATCGATAATATAATTTTGTATTAAAGAGCAGACAAAGTACCAGCTAGGGATCTTGCCCTGATTTTCCTGTTGTCTGCCAGCCTAGACAATGCTTCTGGTTCGTCTCTGAGTCACTGACCTAGTTTTCTTGCACAAATAGTTGTGGGTGAATTTACACCACCGCAATCACACCGTGGGGTTTATTATTTGAAGGCCAACCTCAAACCTATTTAGTTGCTATCTAGCTGCTGAGAAGCCAATTGGAGACAGGAAGCCTCTTGAAAGGTTCAATTTTCAGTACTCCTTTTAAATTACTCTGTTTTGATGGAATCTACCTACAGCTGCTTCAGATTAAGCAGATTATACACGTAACACTGCACAAAAACAAGTGGGTGTAACAAAACACAAAACAGAGTGTAGAAGAGAGAGCGGGAGAGAGAGTCCATCTAGGTCAAGGGAAAAGGGCTCTTCCCTCCCTGCAGCAATAAGCACAGAGGTCATACCTTCTCACAAAGCCATACCCATCTTTATTTGCTGTACTGCAAGTTAGTCTATCTTTCCTTTTCCCCTCACATTTCCCACACAACTTTTTCTGCATACCTTTCCCTATATCCCCCCCCCCCCCAAAAGTAACATCAGCCTTCCCTCTTCCAGGCAAAGTTACAACCATCCAAATTACCTGTACTGCACAAAACGCTTAATTCTGTAAAATAACACTGCTTCTATACTAGTTATTTGAATACGGTTAATAAGTCAGTTATTCACCTTGGGTCCTGAATGACCAGGAGATTATAATACACTATAAATATTAAGCAGAGATAGACATGATGTCTTTTCACTACTGTCTTAACCCTTGGTTTGCCACTCTCCTTGAGGGTTCCAGTTCATCTAAGGAAGCCAACTTCCAGGTGGGACCTGTGGATCCCCCCAGAATTAGAACTCATCTCCAGACCAGTGGTCCCTCTAAGCTGAGTCAGTGTGAGCTAGCACATAGTTCTTTAGCATCCAGCTTTCAGCCATTTTAGTCTTAGCTCAGAAAAAATGGTCCCAGAGCAAACTGATTTATTCAGTAGCTTCTAACTTTAATTCCAGTAGCTCATGAAGTAGAATTTTTGCTCACAAGACTCCACAGCTTAGAGGGAGTACTGTCCTGACTACAAAGATCAGTCCTCCTGGAGAAAATGGAATGCTTCGAAGGATGGACTCCACAGCACTGAAGCCCATTGACGTCTCTGCTCCTCAGGCTCCATCCCCAAATCTCCATAAGTTTATCTCTCCAGGAGAGGGGGCTTAATTCCTGTACAAATCCAGGCCTCAGATTCAGCAGGAGCTCACAGGAGCACAGCTCCTGAACCTTTCTGAGGGTTCCCCCTCTTCCTTCCCACCTACTTCCTCCCTTGAATAGTAGGTGCAGCCGCATAACAATCCCTGGATTAGGAGAGTAGGCAGCCAGCCACCAGGAGCTTTGCCACACCCCCAACAGCCCTCATGAACCCCTGGAGAAGCCCACATCACCCTTTCTCCACTTCTTATGTGGTTCTGGGGGGCAGGTGGCTTGTTGGCCTTTTGACAGGAGAGGGCAGCCCAGGATAGCCCCAGGTGAGCGAGGCCTCCTTGGGCGGGTTGGATCTCTAGCCAGCCCAAACAGGCCTTGCTCATCTGGGGCTCTCCTTTCTTGCATCAGGTTGCTTTTGGCTGGTGGGAGGGCATATGCTAATGAGTTATGCTAATGAGCTCCACCACATATTTTTCTACAAAATGACCCCTGTACAAATCAATTCCCTTCCTTCCCCCCCCCACTGCATGCACCACCCCCAGCCAGCCTCCTCCACCCCAGAAGTACCCCCAAGCTGCGCAATGACCCCAGCCGCCATTTCCTCTCCCCCCACCATCCCCTCACTCACAGGACTGCCCCCTCTACGTGACGTCACCACCACCTCGCTTTCCGTACCCCTCCCCTCCTGCCCCTTCCGACCTGGGTCTTGGCTTCTCTCAGCGTCCAGAGGCGACCCGTCTGAGCGGCTTCGGCCAAGGCGAAACGCGCCGCCTCTCGAGCGGCAGCGTCTCCCGCGTCCACCACGGCCGCCCAGCCTGGCCCGGCTGAGGCGATACAGAACAGAAAAAACGGGCAGAGAAAGAGGAGCGAAGCCGGCGCCATCCTCCGTGCGGCTGAGGAGAAAAGGTTGTTTTGCCGATCACTCGGCTGAGGCGGGAAGGGGGCGGTGTGCGGTTGGCCGTGGGAGGGGCCTCGCCACAAGCCCCGCCCCGCGTGACGTCACCGCCCCATCTCTTTGCCTGAGGCGCCGGGAGAACCGGCGTCGTCGCGCCCTATAAATTGCGGGGTGGCTTGGAGGCGGGAAGGGAACCGGTTTTGTTCCCTTCAGGCGGGTGGCGGGAGGAAGGGAACCGGTTTTGTTCCCTTCAGGCGGGTGGCGGGAGAGGAACGTTATTCGTTTCTAAGCACGGTCGTTTCAGGCGGGCAGCTGAGTGGGTCTGAAGCGCCAGAACAAAGTTCAAGTCCAGGAGCACCTACCTTTAAGACCAACCCACGTTTTTTCAAGGCGCATTTAAACAAGTAGTTGGGGGGGGGGGTTGTATTGGTTTTAATGGTGCCCCTGAACTCCAACTTCGTTAACAACGTTAGTATGAGGGATGACCCCAAAATTAAGTATTCTTCTTCCTCCATAAGGGGAAGGCTATAGAATTATATAAGGTGAAAAGTGTTGAGGGAAATAGGAGTGCAGGACTCCCAACCAATGTTGCCTCTAAGCTGCAGAGTCTTGTGAGCAAAAATTCTATTTTGTGAGCTACTGGTATTCAAGTTTTGACCTACTGCATAAATTATTCTGCTCTGGGGCCATTTTTTCCAAGCTAAAACAAATGTGTGAGCTAGCTCACGCTAACTCAGCCTAGAGGGAACACTGCTCCCAACCCCTCCCTGCTCAATAAGGGAGAGAGATGAAACTGGCAGGGACCATATAGTTTCACAGAGAGAGAGAGAGAACTGTATAAAAGCAACTCTAATTTATTAGAGTACAAAACCATTACACAAAAAATATGCAAAGAAATAGTAATTTTAATATTCATCATATTAAAAAGGTAGTCCCCTGTGCAACCACCAGTCATTTTTAACTCTGGGGTGACGTTGCTTTCACAACATTTTCATGGCAGACTTTTTTTTTACGGGGTGGTCTGCCATTGCCTTCCCCAGTTTACACTTCCCCCTCAGCTGAATACTTATTTTACCGACCTTGGAAGGATGGAAGGCTGAGTCGACCTGGAGCTGGCTACTTGAACCAGCTTCCACTGGGATCGAACTCAGGTCATGAGCAGAGGGCTCCAACTGCGGTACTGCGGCTTTACCACTCTGCGCCACTGGGCTCTTTTCGTCATATTAGAAGACATAAAAGGCCAATACTTATAAGCAAAGAGTGCACTTATGTTTATTTAGGAATCCCAGGGCTGGCCCTGCCACTAGGCAAACTAGGCGATTGCCTAGGGCACTGGCCTTCTGGAGGTGCTGAATTGGATGCCTCCCAAGTGACACAGTAATGTTATCAGTGTAGGTAGGGCGCCAGAAGTTAGTCTTGCCTAGGGTGCCAGACAGTCTAGGGCCAGCCCTGTTTAGGAATATGCATTCTGGCTTCCCTCCAAATCATCGGCAACCGGAAAGGAGCCCTCTACAAAGGCAGACACCGAGGGCAAGTTTGATGTTGTGGTTAAGTGCGCGGACTCTTATCTGGGAGAACTGGGTTTGATTCCCCACTCCTCCACTTGCACCTGCTGGAATGGCCTTAGGTCAGCCATAGTTCTGCAGAGCTGTCTTTGAAAGAGCAGCTGCTGTGAGACCTCTCTCAGCCCCACCCCCTTCACAGGGTGTTTGCTGTGGGGGAGGATGGTAGAGGAGATTGTGAGCTGTTCTGAGAATTGGAGTGTAGGCGGACTATAAATCCAATATCTTCTTCTATATAGAAGAAAACTCCAGAGTAGTTGTCAGGTAAGAAATGGGATGGTCAGATCCTCCCCTCGCTGAACAAATGAACTCGGATCAGAGGCACCCAACACCCTCCCATGTCAAGGCAGGATTCTGGTTCACACGCCCTGCTGTCTCAATTGTTTTGGTTTCAAGGTTGGAACTCGAAAACAATTGTTGCAGGACAGAGGGCATTGCCAGGTCAGTGCTTGCTTAAGAGCCGCTATACCACCAAGCTTTCTGGGGAAAGAACCAAATAGAGAGTATAAGCTAAGTTAAACTACTATACAGAAATGGCTACCAGGCAGGAATGGCCCAGTCTCATCTAGAATTCTGCCACAAAAAGGAACAGATCCATTTTTGGTTCAGGCGTGTAGGGTTGCCAACTTCAGGTTGGGAAATACCTGGCAGTTTAGAGGGTGGAGCATGGGGAGAACTGAAGTTGGGGAGGGGAGGAACATCAGTGGGGCATAATGTCATAGAATCTATCCTCCAAAGTACCCCTTTTCTCCAGGGAAACTGATCTCTGTTGATTAGAGATCAGTTGTAATTCCAGGAGACCTACAGGCTCCATCTGGAGTGTGGCAACCCTACGAATAGTAGTTTCCAACATGCTATGCTGATAGAGATAGGCCTTTTTTCAGTGGTGGCACAAGGGCTGCCAACTAAAGGTTGGTAAATTCCTGGAGTTTTGGAGATGGAACCTGAGGGGAAGGGATTGGACCTCAGTTGGGTAGTGCCATGAGGTGCACCCTCAAGAGCAGCCATTTTTTCCAGGGGAACTCATCTCTGGAGGTCAGTTGCAATAGAAGCTTTTCAGACCCCCATCTGGATGGCACCTGCCATGTAGGAGGTCTCAGGTTTAATTTCCACATAAAGGGGCTCAGGTAATAGGTGTTGTGAAGGTCCTCCTACCTAGGGTTGCCAGCTCCCACTTGGGATATTCTTGGAGATTTAAGGGGTGGAGTCTGGGAAAGGCAGCATTTGGGGAGGGGAGAGACCTCAGCCAGAGATATGGTTGCCATATTAGTTTCTCAAATCCAGCTGGCCTAATTTGCATATCATGGAAATATTATACATGTTTATATATTATGCAAATCAGTCATAATAGTTGCTCACTTAGAAAAACAGGTATTGAACACTGAATATGTGAAACAGTAGTAATGGAAATTGATCCTCTAGACATGTACTGAGTGTATTGTTCACCACTAGGCAGTGAGAATACCCCTACTTAGCTAGGATTAGGTAGCAAGGACTCCTTCAGTCTTGTTCCCAAAATACTTTATGACCAATTACTCTTCAAGTTCTAACGTTGGGGTTTTTAATTTAAGGCTCTAGTCTTTTTTCTTGCAGAGACATAAAGGGAAATGCAAGTAAATTTTTGTCTTGATACGCTGAGAAGCTACAAGTTGGTTAAAGTTGTTAACCCCTTCCTGACCACATCCATTCTCTTTTGCTCTGTTCCATCCCCATTTCTCCCTGGGCTCTTTGCTTTTTGTTTTTCCCCTCTGTAACGTCTGCAGTGATGAGTGAATAGAACATCAGATAGAAACCTGGAGTGAGATTTATGGTATTTTGAAGTTGCCTCCTCTATTTGCAGAGGGAAATTTGCATCAGAAGGAGGTGGAAGAGAAATGAACCAGTTTCATTTGGCCTGGTACCTGGTTCTAATTCAGGGCTTTTTTTGAGCAGGGACGCACAGGAACGCAGTTCCGGCTGGCTCAGTGTCAGGGGGTGTGGCCTAATGTGCAAATGAGTTCTTGCTGGGTTTCTAAAAACCCTGCGCAAAACAATGGCAATGTCAGAGGGTGTGGCCCAATATGCAAATGAGTACATGCTGGACTTTTTCTACAAAAAAAGCCCCGCTAATAATCAATTGCAAACCACTTTGCAATAACTTTCCTGTGTCAAGGAAAGCAGGCCTCTGTGCATGTAAAAATGCCCTTTTCTCACCAATTAAGAAAAAGTCCAACTTGGCCCTCCACAACCCTGTGTCCCACAACAAAAGTATGGGATTAGTGTTAAAGGCTTGAAAATGCTTAGACAGCTTTATAAATGTAACTATTTCATGACCTTTTGCTCATAGAAAGCTGAGATAGCAGCATCAGCTCTGCATCTAACATCTAAGCACAATGCAGGCTATACCAAGATTTGAATCATGTCTTGGCATCTTTCTTATGCTTTTTTTATGGCGGGGGGGAACATTTCCAGCCTGAAGAAGCGTTCTAGAGAACTCAAAAGCTTGCACACTATTATATGCCATTTGGTTGGTCCTAATAAAAAGGTGTTCTGTGGGTTGTGTTAGGAGTTAGAACATAAGAGAAGCCATGTTGGATCAGGCCAATGGCCCATCCAGTCCAACACTCTGTGTCACACAGTGGCCAATATATGTGCGTGTGTACATACATACATACACACACACACACACACACATATATACATACTGTGGCTAATCGCCACTGATGGACCTGCTCCATATTTTTATCCAATCCCCTCTTAAAGCTGGCTATGCTTGTAGCCGCCACCACCTCCTGTGGCAGTAAATTCCACATGTTAATCACCCTTTGGGTGAAGAAGTTTTTAGATTTTTCTTTTGAAAAAGCACGGCTGAGCTTCTTTAAACTCCAGAACTTTTCACAATGGACAAAGAAGTTCAGGAGAACAAATGGCTAAGCTGGCAGTCTTAAGCTGCCCAAACACTCACTGCAGAATATGAAGTAATTGGGAGGATTTAAATAAACCTGTGCCAGGAATAATCAATTCTCTGAATGCCAAGACTGCAAACATCCTGCCCATATACAGAGTTCTTTTCTTTCTCTGCAGAGTAATCTGGTATCAGGGGATAGCATTGAGGCAGGTAGAAGTGATTTAAAGGCAGGTGTAACTTAGGAATCTCCCATTTTAGTAATGAAAGCATTGAAGAATTGCTATCCCAGTCACCCTCAGCTTTCCCACTGCAGATGTGAATAATATTCCGGTCTCATACCCTGCAGCATCTCTTGAGGGAGGAATGTAGGTGTGCCAATTAAACTAATAAGGGACTCATACATAAATCCTTTCCCACTGGATAACTGTTTTGTGGATATTAAAAGCTCAACTAGAGACAGCATAGTCTAGTGGCTAGAGTGCTGGAGTAGAATCTGGGAGACCCAGGTTCAAATCCCTGCCTTGGAAACTTGCTGGGTGACAGTCACGTATGCTCAGCCTAACTGACTTCACAGGACTGTTGAGAGAATAAAATAGAGAATGATGTAGGATTTGATTGTCAAAGATATGAAGACAATTTGCTGCACTCTGCCATGATGGATATAGCAGTGTATAATGTTTTATTGTAACGGTTGTTTTTCTGGTTTTATTGCTTTAATTGAGGCCAGTTGACCCTGTAAGCTGCCTGAGCCTGTCTTGGCAGGGAGGGTAGGATATAAATTAAGTAAATAAAATAAATTTAAGCACATAATTTTTTTAGTCTAGCAAATAGAGCCATCTCTTCAAAACCAGTGTCCGTGGCAGGACTGCTATTAATTTAACTGTTCAGTGTGACATTGCCAGACCTCACCCGATGAGTCACATAGGATGATGGAGTCTCACCACAAAGGTGCACAGGGTTTGGCATTGTACCTGGTCCTCCCTCCCTCTTTTCTTCACAACCTGCGTGATGGATTGGGCTGACAGTGATTAGTTTAAGCTCATACAGTGAGCTTTTTTGGCAGCATGCATATTCTGAAGGACTCTAAAGTTCAGTTTTAATTTGGTTAGTCCTAACTAGCATTGCACAGCTTTTGCTGTTGAATATTTCTAAAGGCTTGGATTCATTCCACTACAGTGGGGGGTTCTTTCTAGCAATAAGGAGCCTTCATCTGACAGAAGAGGCTCTTTGCGGGAAGTTGCCTAGAGTTGGGAGAAACATATCTATGGATCCAGCCCTGTGTTTGTAAGCAAGGGGAGATCATGAGAGAGATTGGGGAGGGCCTGTGGTTTAGTGGAAGAGCCTGTGCTTTGCATGTAGAAGGTCCCAAAGTTCAGTCCCCAGCATCTCCAGTTGAAACAATCAAGTGATATGAAAGACTAGAGGCCCTGGAGAGCCACTGCCAGTCTGGGTAGCCAGTACTGAACAGTCTGATTCAGTACACAGCAGCTTCATATGAATGAGAAAGGAGCAGGTGTCCAATAGAACTTTCAAGGCTAACAAACTTTATTCCAGCATAAATTAGGTCTGAAAGGGGGGAGGTGATAATAACAAGAAGGCTCAGAACAAGATCCAATTCCAAAAGCCATCAGGACCTGAAGTACAAGTGCCTCTAATACCACATAGTGACAAGGTCCTAGATTCATGCTGGCTCCTAATACTCCTAGAGAAAAAGAAATCCATATTCTATGGGAGGAGGTAGAGAAGAATCGTTTCAGAAGACATCCTCAAAGAAACCAAACTGGTGAGGTTTGGGAGGGAGCTTGCCAAAATGTATGTGAGTTGTGTATGTGATATACAGCTTGCCAAAATGCACTTCAGACCACATGCCATCATTTTCTGCTTTGAATGTTCCTTCCCATAAAAGTTCCTTGCAAGGAGAAAGGTAAATCAGCAAAGAAAAACATTTTACCTCTTTACTGGTGAGAGTTTCTTATTGCCAGAATTTTTAAATACAGGAAAACTTGCCAAAGGGTAAACAGTCTGAAACAGCAGTTTATCCTACTACCTCATTCTTCTGTTTGTGTAAACCAGGCCCAAGGCAGTAGCTAGCATTAATGCCATAAAGTCAGGCATACTCAAGAGCCTGGCAAATATTTTCATAAATATACTCATGCTAGTGTTAAATAACCACATTTAGCTACAGCTCCTCTTCCTTATTTGAAAACTGATCAAGGCCAGACTGACATTTGGAAAACCCTCACATTACCGTATACATTTTGAATAAAACTTAGTTGGTCTTAAAGGTACACTTGTCTCCTGCTTTGTTCTATTGCTTCAGACCAACATGGCTGCCTACTGCAATCTAACTACCGTGTACCTGTTTCACCACTCCTAAACAAATGGATGTTTGCCGCCTGTTTGGGGTTGCATTTCTAACCCTGGGATATAAGAATTGATAATTTACTTTTTCATAGAAAAAGGGGTGTGAGCACAACAATCTACTTCAGATGCATCCATCACAATACACCAAGTGCTGCAGGACTCTGGGCCATTTGGAAGCAGGAGATTCCCTTAAAGATCTGCCAGATTTAGCCCTGCAGTGTAACAGCTGCTCCTCAGTGAGCTTTCATCTCTGCACAGGATGCAGCCACAGGGAAAGCAGCCCAAACAGCCACCTCACATGGCACACAAGGAAATGTTATTCTGCGATTTTTGCCCTGTTAAGAACCGAGCTAGCCTCTGGGCGTGTATTTATCAGATATGGTTTGAAGAAACATACCCTGGAAGTAGGATGGGACACCCCAATCAGATAATGAATATATTGCTAAATATGGTGGAAAGAATGCAGCTCTGCAGGAAGCACTATACTACTTTATTTTACCATGGTGTCATTTGGTAGCAAGGCCCCAAGCGAAGGCTGCTTGTCTCCAACCTCTGCAGCTATCAGGGGCAAACTGCAAGTATTGCAAAGCTGCTTGTACTGACCACTTAGAACTGCAGGCATCTCCAGACTTTTATAGTACTTGCTGATATTTGGCCTTTATTTTTCATTTTGTTTAAAAATTTGTTAACTGTAGGCTGAGAACTAGTCAGTGAACTGCTCATGTTTTTAAAAACATTCAACTTTCTTAAAAGTTGGTTGCAATTTTATAAGTCAAAATGCATTCTTTGACAATGATCCAGTTTGTTTTGCAGTAGGCATATGTACTTTCTCCTACTCTTCTAATAAAAGTTCATATCTTTAGATACTTTTTACAGGTCAGATACCTAGCAGGAAACTGGGAAGTCGTCGTGACTCTGGGTAGCTGCTGTGTATTGCACATTCCCTGAATATGGGTCCAATTTGGACCCCACCCAATCCTATTCTCCAGAGAAGGCAACCCACCAAGTGTACCAGCCCCCTCAGCCATTACTCCAATTCAGTTTCAAAGGAGGCTAAACATCAACACAGCTCATTTTTATTGTTTAAAAACTTTACAATGATTTTTGTTCCTAACATTTAAACAAGTGGCATAAAAGTCAGGTGGGAGGATCCAACACTGTTTGCAAATAATGTTGTCCCTCGTTTAAATACACATCACTTATTTCGTAAAACAGTGTTAATCCTCAGGCCAATTATAGCTCAAAATTGAGGGAGACGAAAAAGTGTCTCCCTTTAAATCAACAGGCAGATAAGGCTTCAAGAGTTAGCTGGCCTGACAGCCAAACGGAACCTATTGAAGCCACACAAAAGAGATTCAATTCTACAAAGCCTTAAAATAGAACGTTCCCCTCTCCCCCTTTTCTCAACCCTCTCTCTGGAGGAAAAGATGTTTGATTAAAAGATTGTGGTAACAAAAATATTTTCTGGCATTGGGAGGGATAGTCCCAGGGACACATTTTAGATGCTGGAAGTTTCACAAGGAAGAAACAAGTGGGGAGGAAGGAAAATTCAATCCCTAGCTAACTACAAAAGCCCCAGCAACATCCAGTGAGGTTCTGAGCCAGAGTGTTCACAAGAAGGCATCACACCATTCCCTCAGGCAGCCATAACAGTCTCTGGATTGCTTGGCGTTGGCACCACATGTGTCTTTCAGCCACTCACGGAACAGGTCCTCATCCTTCTTCAGCACCAGGAACTGCCCAAGCACCACATAAGCCTAGATTTAGGAAGGGGAAAATATGTAGTGTAAGCAACTGGGACAGTGAATCCAGAGGTCTATCAATCTGCCTGCTACAATCATCACCGCAAGACCACTTTCCCCTTGGGCAAGCATGGATCAGCAGTACTCCCAGACACTGCCTCTCCTTTCCCCAGCACCAGCTGGTGCCAAACATGCCGATGACCTTCTCACCTTATCTTCTCCTTGCCTAGCATCAGCCAGTGTTCAGCACACAAGCTGCTTCTGCCAGCCTTTTCTAGCCCAAGCAGAGCAAAGTCCAACATGACAAGCAGCACCACTTCATGTGCTGACCACTGGGAGTGGCAAGGGATTAAGGACACAATGGGGGCAGACCACCTCTGGTGCTGGGAAGCTAAAGAGAGCCATAGAGACAACAGAGTTAGAAATACTGGAGGTTGGTTCACAGCAGGACCAGCTGGGGCAGAGGATCTTCTGCGAAGTCTCACACTTTGGAGAGTGCGAGTGATCCTCCCCGTAAGACAGGCTATTGAATTTAACGCTCTGGACACAACTGTTTTGAATCAGACACTGGTCAGGGCATATATATTTATTTACTGTATGGCATCTCCAGGGCATAGTCACTGTGAGAACAAGTTGTGAGTGGGCAAGGCAGCTGTTGACTCCCCACTATGTCATGAACCCTTCGAGCAGGTCTGTTCCCAGGTATTTCAATTCAAGTGTTTGACATAGTCTATGCAGTCAACTCTTGAGGCTCTGCACACTTCAGGAGCATGGGCCATGATGAACATAGTATGACTTACAGACAAGATCTGGACTCAAATGCCTACTCCAGCCAAAAAGCTTACTAGAATACTTAGGACTACTACACTCTCTCAGCATTGCTCACAATACCAAGTTGTTGGAAAGCGTGAAGGAGGGAGAGCTCCCTGAAAGGAGGACAGCTAAAATGCAGCAACATGTACCACATCACTGGCTCTCAGATTTTACAAAAAGGCTCCAGATTACTTCATAAAAGTGTCTTGGATGAAAAGTTTTCTCAAGGGAGCTCAAAATTCTGCACTCACAACTTGTGCGGCAAGTGAGGTATAACATCGTGAATATTTGCTTATTATAGTTACTTTTTTCCCACAGGGACTTCAAGGCCTACTTAGCTTCAGCAAGTCTGCTGCAGCTTGCACTTTTAGACCATACCCTAACCAGACAGCCAAGAAGCCCTGAAACAGCAGGTTGCAGAAAGCAGGCTAGTTTCTCTGAGTGTGGTTATCTGACAGCACTGGACATATGCCTTATGCCAGTCACCTGACAGCAGCCTCTCAAGAAGAGCAGCAAAGGACTGAACGCATTAAAGCTCAACCCTCCAGCTAGGTTCATCTCCCTGCCCCGCCAAACAAGCTGATGCAATCTTTTAGAACCCAGAAGATACCTTATCAAAGCCTTTGTCTTCCAGCTTCTTGCCAAGCACATCTCCAATGCCTGCCAGAGTGCCGACAGGCTTCTCGCCCATAGGTTCTGCCACAAAATCCCGGTGCTTCTGGCTGGTCGTCATTTTGGCTGCTGCTCTGCCTGCAAGCGAGAAAACCAAGGATCAAGCAGGTATAATAATTAAGAGGGTAGGAGAGAATATTACTAACCCGCTATAGTCGCACATGCCAGTCAATTCTTGCTGACCCAATAGGTCAGCTGCTGTCACAGGATCATCATAGCTGACTTGTTGCCTGTTCCAGGAAGGAAGAGACCAAGAGGTCCATGTGGATGGAATCTTTAGCCATCTACATTCCCCACCCTCAATTAAACCAAGCACCTCTGATGCTATCACAATCCAACTGGGAGTTCTCCCAGAACTGGTAGTCTTCTCTGGCCTACAAGTGTTCTGCAGGTAACCAAATCTCAGAGAAAAGATACAAAATACTTAGCTATCACTCAGATGGGGGTGTTTTAGAAAACAGCAATTTATGGCACAAAGTTTAGGCAATCTCACTGCTGTTCTTCAAAGAACTGTACTCCTCAGGCAGGGCAATATCCTGTCAGCCATGGCATCACCAGCTAATTTTGCAGGTGCAGGATCTCATAAGGTTGGTCCTGTAGATCCATTCTACTAACGGCGTCTTCCCCAGATGAAAATCTTAATAAACTGCGCCAAATTTCAAGGGGGCTATTGAAAGATGTAACAAGACAATTTTGGAGAAAACAGATCAAGAGAAGTTTTCAAGCCATGATTTTAACAATGGCTCTTAAAAGACCCAGCTTCTGAAAAACTGGTCTCTGATCATACTACAGTCAATTGCTAAATGGCTGTGATTTCTCCAGTCACGCGCAAAGGAAATCTGTGTGTTGCTATTGTGTACTACGGCTGTGCACAGCTTCTGCCCCATCAATGCTGCCGTCTCCAAATAACGAAATGACTTGAAGGTGGCGGCAGCTGGCATTGGTTACAGTGCCACTAAATAAGGCAACATGTGATATCAGAGCAATGAGAAAGGATACCAGCACCCCCTGCTGATCAGTGGCCATTGCAGCACAACATGGAACCAAGCCACAATGGTTCTTTTGTTTTAGAACTTTCAGAGTTGCCAAAAACTTTCAAGTTTTTCTTCTGTGGACTTCTGTTCCAGGCTTGAGACATGCACCCCTCCACCCCAAATATCGGTTCTGAACACCAGATGCCAAGCCAATCTGTTCGGCCCAAAATCTTTATACTCTGCAGCTCACTAGACACACTACAGATCTACACATTTCAGATACGGATCTGCCCCAATTCAGCATGTAAGAAGCAGGGGATGGGAGCTTCAGTTTCAAGAATAAAGGGCTCATGTAGGTAAAAGCTGCAGAACCTGCTGGCAGACTGGTCACCGTCTCCGCAGCCCCACCCTCAAGTCATACTTATATATATGGAGTGATAGATTTCCTCTCTTGCATACAAGTTATAAAAATCATAATTTAAATAACTGAAAGAACTACAACAGCAGAAGAATAAAAACAATTAAAAAGCAAAGAGGCAAAAAAACTTTTAAAAAGCGGTGAAAGTGAAGATCATATACTATCCTAAAGGCAAACACACTCCTGCTATTGGGGATTGGATGTAGAAAAAAACTCAGGGGGAGGGGGAGAGTTAGTGATGTGAAGAGGGAATTTTTCAAAACAAGATTTTTTTTTCCAGAAGAATTTTCAATACTATGTTTTCCCCATGAAAATTGTTTTCACCCTACATTTATCAATATTGTCTAGTTGTCAGGGCTTAATATGCAAAACAATCATGTTAGATGCGCTAATTGTGGAATATCTCATCACTTGTACATAGGTGTCTTCTTTTGCTAACATTAGGCATTGAAATTCTTTAAATTTGGATCAGAATGTTTTCTAGAAAATTTTCCAATTAAACATTTCCCAGAAAACTCACATCACTGCGTAAGGCAAGGATGGACTTTACACTGCTCACCCATTGGCCCATTTTGCTCTTCAGTTACACCTTCCCACCTTCCCTGCCTATGCTATTAAACACTGATCTGTCTCCAAACAGAGGGACCAGCTGCTACTGTAACTCACTTGACTCTGAACCTCCCAACAGAAATGTTCCACACTCCTCCAGCTAGCAGCTGGCTGTTGTCACCCAACACATTTCCTCATCAGCTAGCATTGCTACACACACTCCTGAGAACTCAAGAGCCTGAGCAAAATGCACCACTCTGTACTTTGACTCAGCTAGTCTAATTGCTTTCCAGACCCTCACCTTGGGATACCTCCTGACCAGAGAGATGCTTGGGGAAGAAGTACAAACTGCCAAAGTACATTGAGAAAGCACTCGCACCTTTAACATGGAAGAAGAGATGGCAGAATCAAGGACAGCCTGTAGTCGCATGTCACTCAATGCAAACAAGTCTGTCCCTAAAGGCACCACAGAGTATTTGTTGACTTACTTCATTTATACTCCATTTTCCTGCCCAATAGGGACCCAAAGTGGCTTATGACATAATTCTCCCCTCTACCATTTAATTCTAACCTAACCTACCTCACAGGGTTGTTGTTGAGATGGTGCAACTGGCTCAAGGTCACCAAGCACAGTTCCATGGCAAGAATAAGGGTTCAGATCTGGGGGGGGGGGTCTCAGTTTCTAGTCTGTATCACACTAGCTCTACCTCTAGAATGTAGGCGTCTGTGCCACCTCACCCTGTGTTCCACTTTCCTACTGTTACTGGCATGGATCCCCAAAGGAAAAAATGTCCGCCACACCCAAACATTTCCTTTCAACATATACTTAGAATAGATGAGGCAGCTTGCTCTGTGTAGGAGCCTGTTGAAGAAGGGAGCATTTTAAAACAGAAGTGAACCAAGCACAGCAAGGTTGGGAAAGCCCAGCACCTGTGAATTTAACAACACCCCAACATTCAGAATATTTTTAGATCCTCAGGAGAGAGGATCAACATATTTCAACAAATTACTACTTTGAATCTTTCACCATACACAAAACCTTATGCTCATTACAAACAGATAATTTTTTTTTAATTTAAAAAAGTGCCGATACTCATACCTAATGTTGTGTTGCTTTCCACCAATTCCCCAATTGGATTGGAGAGAACTCCCTTGCACAGGTGCCAGCACTCAGTACCAGTGAGAATCACCACACACACAAAAATGCCCTACAACTGAGGCAGGGAAAGGGAGCATAGAAGGTACAGGACCAAAAGAGAACCACCCATGTTCTAAAACGAGAGTACTGGTGTTAAAAAACAGCAATTTTTAGTGGAGGCCAGGTGAACAAAGCAGATGGAAGGAACTGACAGCTGAACACACTGGACAGATCTAAGGTGATATGCAGGCTCTTACCAGGAGACACAGACCTCCAGCTACTGAGATTTCAGGAACTGTGGTGCAAGGAACTCTCCCACATACATATAAATCAACTGAACCCTTGCGTAAGCACTTCTTCAGTATCTGTTATATGATCTTTTCTACAGAATATTTGGAGAGAAACAGCTTGAAGCCAGAAAGACACTGCAATTGACCGTGCATGGCCTTTATGCAGTGGGCATACAATGACATAAGCTCAATATTTACAAAGATCTGCCCTTGTTTGTTCTTAGTCACTACTGGTAATGCAACAGTCAGTTGCCAGTAGAAGTGTGCAGAATCACCCACTGCTACTCAACATTATTCAAGAAGCAGAGGGAGGAGGCTCCAAGTGAGATGGAGGGGGTCTTCTCTAGTGAGCTTCATGGATGGAAGTCTTAGCATACTGGTTCTGTATAATCCCTTCTATTTAGTTTTTCTTGTTTATTTATTTTTTGCTAGCAGACTTGGGTACTGTTTGGATGAATGGTGGAGAAATAAATACAAGATTCCAAAAAAACTTTATTTTGTGTTTCAAAATAACATTTTGGAAATGGTTAGAAAAATAAAAATGATACATAAGAACACAGGAGAAGCTATGTTGGATCAGGCCAATGGCCCATCTAGTCCAACACTCTGTCAAACAGTGGTCAAAGAAACCTAAGTGGCATCAGGAGATCCACCCGTGGGGCCAGGACACTAGAAGCCCTCCCACTGTTGCCCCCCCCCCCCCCCCGCAGCAAGAATATACAGCATCATTGCCCCAGTCTTGGTCTTGGGCAACAGTGGGAGGGCTTCTAGTGTGCTAGCAAATAAAGAAATCAAACAAGACAAACTAAATAGAACCAGTGTGATAAGACTCCCATCCACAACGTTCACTAGAGAAGTCCCTCTCCGCCTCACAGGGTTGCTGGGAGAATTACGAAGGGGGGAACCCCAAGCTCCTCTGGAGAATGTATGGGACAAAAGCAGCATGAAACAGACATTACCCCTCATGTGTTGCCGTAGCATTGCAAGAATTAGTTAGGAGTCAACTTTTAAAAACTCTTTCATGAAATTAGGGTTTTATTGGTCTCTTTGAGTTTATCAATGGGAAAACGGGCCATAATACAGAAAGACGAAAAAGCCCGCCTTGCAAGGCTGCTCAACGAGCGCCAACATGGGGCCGTGGGCGGAAGAGACGAGGCCACCTGGCAAAACCATCATCATGACTAAGGCTGGGCGGTGGGACCGCTGAGCTCCGGTTACGGAGCCCACTGTGGGAATTCACTCTCGGCCAGCCCCGCAGGCTCTCCCGCCACCAGGGGAGCAAGGCGGGCCCCATCCCCTGCCCCATTGCCCGCTTACCGCTCAGCCTTCCTTCCAACCGTCGCTCCCGCCCAATCAGCGCTGCACTCACTGCGCCTGCGCCTTCGTCCGTTTCTACTTCCGGGTGTCTAGCTGACTGCCTTCTTTGGGACTGGATTGGCTCTTCGGTCTAGTGACGTCTTGGACAAGCAAAGGGCACGCTCTAGCCTCTCTGGGAGCTCTCTATGGTTACGTGGGTCTGGAAGTTTCTTCACTGTGGACGCCCAAGGGAAACAATAGAGAAGGAGGGTGGTTATTATTGCTACAATAAATAAGACTCGTTTTTAATCTTGCAACCATGCAACTAGTAATATAGATTGCGTAGTGTGTGTATATGCAATTTATATTTATATGCAATTACTCTAGATTATATGTTAGCTTATAGCTCTTCTTAGCCTAATCTACCTCCTAGGGTTGTTGTGCGTAGACAAGTTGCACCTTTAAGACCAACTAAATTTTAAAAAGTATTTTAAAGTGTTTTAAAGGTGCAACTTGTCTACTGCTTTGTTTGCTTCAGACCAACACGGCTGCCCACTTGGTTGTTGTGCGTGTTAGCCTTGGGAAGACCTGGGCTCTGGTCACTGCCTGTCCTACAACTTCCTCGGTGACCCTGGCCCAGTCTCATAACCTACTTCAAAGGTTCAGATGGGTAGTAGTGTTGGTCTGAAGTAACAGAACAAAGTTTGAGTCCAGTGGCATCTTTAAGATCAACAAGGTTTAATTCTTAGTATAAGCTTTCCTGTGCATGCACATTTCTTCAGATACATTGAAACAGACTTCCACAACCAATACATATGGGGGAGGCGGTTGTGAGGATAGAGGTGCATAAGAGTACCTTAAAAGGGGCCAAGATAAAAGTGCACTGAAGAAATGAATACAATATCAAATTGAATATATTATGCTGGAATAATATATCAACAATCATGTATATAACTATTTCCAGAGGTCTACCTGTGGTTATGTCTGTTGCTGAAAACATAAATATGATTCTTGCAGCTCTTTTAACATCTTTATTTTAGCATAAACTTTACTGAACTAGAGCCCACTTCCATCGAATGCTCCAGCACAGCTTCCACAGCACCCTGCCCATTTAGATAGCCATCCACGCTAGTAGAGCTGTTCCACTCATAGGTGGAGACAGCTCTGATTTCCCCAGGACCTGTCCATATAAACTAGTAAGAAATGGGCTTCCTTACTCCTCTCCCCCCATGCCCATGCATAGTTATAGAACTAGTGGGCATGGGGGGAGAGGAGTAAGGAAGCCCATTCATTCGGACACCACGTGCCCTCCTGTTGCTATTGAACAAAGTCTGGAGTTAGATTCAGGTGGGTAGCCATGCTCATAGAATCATAGAGTTGGAAGGGATCTCCAGGGTCATCTAGTCCAACCCCCTGCACAATGCAGGAAACCCACAAATACCTACCCCAAATTCACAGAATCTTCAACGCTGTCAGATGGCCATCTAGCCTCTGTTTAAAAACCTCCAAGGAAGGAGAGCCCACCACCTCCCGAGGAAGCCCGTTCCACTGAGGAATCGCTCTAACAGTCAGGAAGTTCTTCCTAATGTTGAGCCGGAAAGTCTTTTGATTTGATTTCAACCCATTGGTTCTGGTCCTACCTTCCAGGGCTACAGAAAACAATTCCACACCATCCTCTAGATGACAGCCCTTCAAGTACTTGAAGATAGTGATCATATCACCTCTCAGTCGCCTCCTCTCCAGGCTAAACATCCCCAGCTCCTTCAACCTTTCCTCATAGGACTTTGTCTCCAGACCCCTCGCCATCTTCGTCGCCCTCCTCTGGACCCATTCCAGCTTGTCTATATCCTCCTTAAAATGTGGTGCCCAAAACTGAACACAATATTCCAGGTGAGGTCTTACAGAGCAGAGTAAAGTGATACCATCACATCACGTGATCTGGACACTATACTTTTGTTGATACAGCCCAAAACTGCATTTGCCTTTTTTTAAAAAAAATTTTAAACGATTTTATTAAGACATAAAGGTAACTTACAATCCATAAAACTAAGAAGTTTACAATTAGAGTCAACAGAAATAGCATCGCAAGCATAGTAATCAAAGTTCATAACAAAAACAACATTTAAGAACAAAATACAGACTAAAAATAGTAATATTTAAAGTTATTACAACACAATAATTTAAAATAAAATCGGGAGAAGAAACAAAATAATGTGATACACTTGTAGGTAACTTGTTAGAGAATTATCTATAACAAAAGGAAATCCTTGTACATTTTGTTTTTGGTATAGGAATTAACATAAAATGGATCACTGTCGAGCTTTTCCAAAATGGGAAGCCAGGTTGCCAAGTACTTGGAGTAGGCTTGGTATGGGTCTTTATGATCTATGGCTGCCTGAATTTTATCCATTACAATGTGTTCCCATACTTTAAGTAGCCAATTATCAAGAGTCAAGTTAAACGAGTTTTTCCAAGACTGCGCAATCGTGGTTTTAGCAGCCGTCAGAAGTTTAACAACCAAGGATTTCTTAGAAGAAGACGATCGAGTATCGGACCAGTGATTAAGAAGTATCATTATTGGGTTATCAGGGATCAAAACCCCTGTCAGGGAAGAAAGATGGACACAGATTGAAGCCCAGAATGGTCTAATTTTAGGGCAGTCCCACCAGCAGTGAAAATAAGAGGCTTTGAGCCCACAGTTTCTCCAGCAGTCCGAAGAGCCTGACTGAGTCATGAGGGAGAACTGATTAGGAGTGAGATACCAACGTGCCATTAGTTTGAAATTTTGTTGAGATATATTTATTATGTTAGATTGAAGGGTGTCACTGGCCCATATAGAGTCCCATTGGTCGGGGGAAAGTATGGTGCCACAGTCCTTATGCCATTTAGTGGTGTAGGAAGGTAGAGAAACTTCAAGTTTAGACAATAGGATTCGATAAAGTCGTGAAATAATACTTTTAGGTGTTTTTTCTTCATGAAAATGAAGAACCAGGTGTTCATAGTCAGATGAAGGACGAGAGAAGGAAGAAATCACTTTAGGGTCCTGAAGGAAGTGCCTGATTTGAAAGTATTCAAACCAAGGTATTAACTTAGTCGATTCTTGGTCTAGCTCGTTTTTAGGTAGAAGTTGTTTAGAGGGTGAAAGAAGGTTAAAGAAAAAGACTTTTGAAGAGTCCCTCCAGACCTTGAAAGAAGAGGGTAGTTGGGCAGGAGGGAAATATTTTTGACCTATATAGGAGGAAATAATAGAAAGTCCAGGAGCCAGAAAGTGACGCTCCGAATCCCATACTGACAAGAGCGCCCTGAGGAATGGGTTTGAGTTGCCACGGTGGGCGTTCATTTTTCTTAAGCCATAATAGTTCATAATATTTCAGTGGGGTGAAGTGAGCTTCCTCTAAGGGCGTCCATGGCGGCGGAGGATGTTGATACAGTATTTTGGTCATCTGAGACAGAATTTATTTATTTATTTATTTATTTATTTATTCGGTGACTTCTATCCCGCCCTTCCCACAAGTGGCTCAGGGCGGCTTACAACGACAATAAAACAATAAAACAGTAAAATCAGAGCAAGTTATTACCTCTAAAATCAGACAATTAAAACCTAAAAACCTTAAAATTAAACATTAAACTATACAGTGTAAACACAAAAATCTGGTAGCTACATTATCTAATCAGGCATAGGCTAACCGGAAGAGGGTTGTCTTACAGGCCCTGCGGAACTGAGCAAGGTCTCGCAGGGCCCTCACCTCTTCCAGTAGCTGGTTCCACCACATAGGGGCCATTGTGGAAAAGGCCCTGTCTCTAGTTGCCTTGAGACGCACTTCCTTGGGCCCGGGGATGGTGAGCAGATTTTGAGTGCCAGACCTCAGTACTCTCTGGGGAACGTGTGGGGAGAGACGGTCCCTCAGGTAGGCAGGTCCCAGGCCATATAGCTGCTTTATAATACTTAGTAATGTCAGGGACGGCTAGGCCACCTTTTAGTCTTGATCAACATAGAGTTGATACTTTAATTCTTGCTTTTTTATACTGCCAGATAAATGAGGTCAATACTTGTTGCCAGGATTTTAATATGGGCTGAGGGATCTCAATAGGGAGAGCCCGAAACAGATATAAAAACTTGGGAAAAATAAAGGATTTTATTGCGTGGATTCTTTCCATCCAGGATAGTTGTAACTTATCCCATTGCTTTAACGTGGCAATAATCTCGGCTACAATAGCCTTGTGGTTGGTTTTTAATAAGCCAGCTATATTTAAGGGGATTTTCAGCCCTAAATAAGACCAGGAATCAGAAACCCAATGGAAAGGGTAGTTTACAACTATGTCTTTTTTGGAAGTGTCAGAGAGTTTTATCGGGTAAAGAATTAATTTCGAATGGTTGGCAGTAAGGCCTGAGAGTTTACCAAAATCAGATAGGAGAGAAGAGACGGCTTTTATAGACTGTAATGGGTTTGTGATGTATAAAACTATATCATCGGCAAATAGACTTATTTTAAAAGTAGAATTTTGAACACAGACGCCTGGGATCTCTGGGGAAAGCCGTATCGAGTTTGCGAAGGGCTCTATGACAATGGCAAATAGCAGTGGTGATAGGGGGCACCCTTGGTGAGTTCCTCTTCCTAGAATAAGTGGAGGGGACTGTTGACCATTAATTTGTATAAACGCGGATGGACGGGAGTACAAAGAATCTATGACCGTCTTAAACCTTGGTCCAAAACCCATGTAATGTAAGACTTTTTTAAGGAAGAGAGGTTCTACACTATCAAAGGCCTTCTCTATATCTAAGGCAAGAATACAGGAATCATATGGCTGAAAAGTGCAATATTGTATTAAATTAACTGTTTGCCTAGTATTATCCGTGATATCACGATTCGGGATGAATCCTGATTGGTTGGTATGAATATAAAACTCTATGATTTTATTTAATCTAGCAGTCAAAATAGAAGTAAATAGTTTATAATCATTATTTAATAAAGAAATGGGGCGGTAAGATTTGACATTTAGTGGGTCCTTGTCCTTTTTGGGAATCATAACTATTTTCGCCTGAGACCAAGAGGGGGGCATACGGCCGGAGTCCAGAACAAGATTACAAACAGTGGTAAGGTGGGGTACCAGGGAAAGGTTGAATTTTTTAAAAAATTCCGAAGGTAGTCCGTCCCTACCTGGGGTTTTATTAATTTTGGAAGCCTTAATAGTGTCAGCGACTTCAAGAGGGGAAATCGGAGAATCTAAAAAGACTTGATGTTCATATGAGAGTTGGGTAAGGACCTTTTGGCTTTGGAAGAAGTGATCTATTAGGTGAGAAGGAGGATTGGACGAGGTATATAGCTGTTGAAAAAACTGATGGAAGGTGTCCAGGATTTTTTTATTTGATGAATGTATTTTACCTGAGTTATCTCTGACACAATGAATCTGTCTATCACCTAGTTCTTTTCTAAGTTTCCACGAGAGTAGCTTCAACAAGCGAGGATGATTATACCAGTATCTTTGTTTTACAAATAGCAAGTTTTTACGGATATTAGATGTTTCTAAAAGGTCTAGTTTCTGTCTTTCTAGAGCTAGTTTTTGGTAAACTTTGTTTGAGCAAGTTTGCTTGTGTCGCATTTGCCTTTTTAGCCACCGCATCACACTGTTGACTCATGTTCAGCGTATGATCCACTAAGACCCATAGATCCTTTTTGCACATACTACTGCTAAGACAAGCCTCTCCCATCCTATAACTATGCATGGGATTTTTCCTACTGAATTGCAGAACTTTACATTTATCCCTGTTAAAATTCATGTTATTAGTTTTAGCCCAGTTTTCCAGCCTGTCAAGGTCACCCTGTATCCTGTTTCTGTCTTCTAGAACTTTTTCACACAGCCCATGTATTCCGGTATGGAAGCTGGTCAGTTACTGAATAGTAACGGGTTTCTGCTGGCATTTCAGACAGACCCAACTCAGTAACTGGCTGCTACCGGAATATTGTCACCTTTTCACACAGTCCCGCGGCTGTCCCAGTATTGAGGCATGCCTGAGTCGTTACTAACAAAGAGCAGCTTCTTCCAGTTTTCAACCCCTCCTTCCGGGTTGAAATCGGTATGGGGCGCTGTGTGAAATGTCCAGTATCTAATCCGGGAGCAGTTTTCGCGCCTTTTTTTGCCCACCGGCCCACGATTGCCGTCTTTTTTGGGGGGGGGGAACGTCGGGCTAAGATTGCTATAGCGCTGTAGCGATGTATCAAAACAGCATCACCATAGGGATGCCTGGGTTCCATTAAGATGCCAGAGATTGCCGCCGCTGAAACTTGGTGACTTATCTAAATGGAGCCTAGCCATCTCTATGGTGGTGCTGTTGTGATACGTCGCTATAGCGATCTTTGCCCGACGTTCCAAAAAAACAAAAATAAGCTGGAGATTGCGCGCCGGCAGGTAAAAACGACTGGCGCTGGTGGAAGTGAGATAAAAGCGGAACAGTGTGAAATGGCTTGCTTCAATCACGGAACCCTACTGGGGGAAAAAAACATGTGTCTGAAAACTCCCATCCCTGTCTCGGATTACTGCAAGGCGGCACAATACCGACTCCCTTCCAGTTTCCACCGGTAAGTGTGAAAAGGCCCCTACTGTATTTGCAACCCTTCCCAATTTAGTATCATCGGCAAATTTAATAAGCATTCCCTCTATTCCATCCAAATCGTTCATAAAGATGTTGAACAAAGCAGGTCCAAGGACAGTTCTTTGAGGCACTCCGCTTTTCACTCCTCTTCAAGAGGATGAGGAACCATTCACAAGCACTCTTTGGGTGAGATCTGTCAACCAGTTACAGATCCACCTAACGGTAACAGGATCCAAACCACATTTTACCACCTTGTCAACAAGGATAGTATGTGGAACCTTATCAAAAGCCTTACTGAAATCAAGATAAACGAGTCTACAGCATTCCCCTGATCCAGCAAGGTAGTCACTTTCTCCAAAAAAAGAGATCAGGTTATTCTGACATGACTTGTTCTTGAGAAACCCATGCTGGCTCTTAGTAATCACATCCATTATTTCTAAATGTTCCAGGACCGACTGTTTGATGATTTGTTCTAAAACTTTTCCAGGTATAGACGTCAAGCTGGCAGGTCGGTAGTTACTTGAATCCTCTTTTTTCCCCTTCTTGAAGATAGGGACAACATTCGCCCGCCTCCAGTCTTCCGGCACCTCTCCTGTTCTCCAAGAATTCTCAAAATAATAGCCAGGGGCTCAGAAATTACATCCGCAAGCTCTTTTAGAACTCTTGGATGCCATTCATGTGGCCCTGAGACTTAGTTTCATTTAAAGAAACTAGGTATTTATGTATTGCCCCTATGCTGATCCTAGGTTGGAATTTCATACCCTCCTTATGCAGTATGTCACAGAACTGAGTACACCCCCTCACATTTTGTAAATATTTAAGTATATTTTTTCATGTGACAAAACTGAAGAAATGACACTTTGCTACAATGTAAAGTAGTGAGTCTACAGCTTGTATGACAGTGTAAATGTGCTGCAATAATATATAAACACACATGAAGCTGTGTTACACCGATACAAACTGTGGTCCATTAAAGTGACTTGTCTACTCGAAACATGCAGTGGCTCTCCAGGGTGTCTGACAGAGGTTGTCCACATCATCTACTACCTTAATCTTGGAGATGGCAGGGTCTGAACCTGGGACCTTCAGCATGCCAAGCAGATGCTCTACCACTGACAGGGTTGGATCGGGGGGGGGGGGGGGCAGAGAGGGGGGTACTTGCCCTAGGTGCCACCAAAGGGGAGGGCACCAAATTGGGTATGGAGTCCATTGTATTCTATGTGGCCACAAGGTAGAATGGGCCCATAAGGGATGCCATTATTTAATTTTGCTCCCCCTCAAAAAACATGTCGATCTGGTCCTGACCACTGAGCTATGCCCCCTCCCTCCCTTAAACATGTAGATAAAATTTCCAGAGGCTTAGCCGTAGTTATGTCTGTTGCAGTAAATATAAATAAGAATCTTGTGGCTCTGGAACACATTTTTATTTTTATTTTAGCATAAACTTGACTAAAGCTGCTGCTCAGGCACAGCTCCAATACTGTGCTGCCCACTCAAAAGCCATTCCTGTGGCAGGGCTATTCCACCGGTAGAACTGCTGTGTTTCCTCAGGGCCTCTCCATATAGCCAAATAGAATCACAGAATCAGAGTTGAAAGGGGCCATATAGACCATCTAGTCCAACCCCTGCTCAGTGCAGGATCAGCCTAGAGCATCCCTGACAAGTTTTTTGTCCAGCTGCTGTTTAAAGACTGCCAGTGAGGGGGAGCTCTTACTGTAAATTCCCACCCCCACCCTCCTAATATCCAGCTGGTACTTTCTCACCCTTAATTTAAATGCATTATTATGAGTCTTCTCTGAAGCCAACAGGAACAACTCCTTGTGCACCTTGTGCACCTGTGGTCACCTGTGCACAGAGTATTCATGGCAGAGGGGCCATAATGGGTGTGGGGATAGGCAACCTGATTCTTTTGGACTCCACTCTGCAACTGCAGTGCATTCTTTCCTACGAGATTGCTGAGGGGTCATCTGCTCCATTGCTGCCCTCTGCTGGTTGCTGTATGTAGGTCATGCAGGAAGAAGGCTGAAGAATTGCCCAAGAAGGGCCAGTTCTGCTGTTGCAAGGGGTCAGGCTGCTGATTGTCACACTTGCCTGTAGCACTTCTGGCATCTGGAAAAGCATGCAGCTTTCCTGGGCAGGGGGACGATCCAGATTCTGGGGCACAAGAGGGTGAAAGGCAACAATGGGCAATTTGAGTGTGAGATGAAGGCACTGCAGAGAAGTATGTCAGTCCATCCGCAGGGCCATTCCATCTCCCAGTTTTCTGTTTGCAAGGGCCAAATATGTGCACAGCTGGATAGACATGGGTTCTCCCCATAGAGGGATTGAACCTGGCTCCCCAGCCATGCTATCCAAGTGCTTTTCCACTGGTACAGATAGAGTTGCCAGCCTCTAGGTGGGTAAAGACAAGCAAAAGCTGTGACATATAACTGAGAAATAAACTGTATAGATAACAACTCTATTGATTCAATTTCAACTTGCATACACAACCTCAGAACAGTAATCACATACAACAAAGTCCATATAAAGATTCATCAATTTCACAAAGTCTTACTCTTTAGGATGTAAGTATCGAAGTGGTAGATTCTCTGTCACCAAAAACTGCTGCATTTTTTTCATCAGGTCTGCTGTTCCTTGGGTTGTGGGAGATACAGATTCAGCTTACTTCTCTTCTTCCCCCATTCTGACATACGTTAGAAGGAGAAAGTCATAGAATTTGGCTTTCTGATATTCAGACAAATCCCCTTCCTCTAGAACAGTTTTCATCTCCCTATCTAGAGAGTGTACACCTGATGTACACTTGGCTCCACCCCCAAAGTCCCCAGATATTTCTTGAATTGGATTTGGCAACCCAACTCCTAGAATTTATTCTAACAGCAGTCCTGTGAGGCGGATTAGTCTGAGAATGTATGACCAGCCCAACGTCACCCAGCAAACGTACATGGCAGACTGAGTAGAACTGGGTTCTCCCAAATTTTAGTCTGACTCTCTAACCACTTCTGATGGCTGCTGAATAGGTAGGCATTCTAATTGCTGGCTAGGGACTAGGTACATCTTCTCAGCATGCTCCATCAGGAAGGGGTTAAAAATCTGGCATTCAGGGACAGGGCAACACCCAGCAGGGAGCTGATGAAACTGCCCTGCTCCCTCACCATCTTCGTCATTGTAAGAGGGATTTTAGAGCTGCGTAGGGACTCAGGGACCGCTTTTTCCACAGGACAGTCTTCTGGCATGGTGACAGAGGGATGACACCTTTTAGGGTGTTTAGCACTATCTCCCATAAAGTTTTGATGAGCTCATTCAGAGCAGCATACAAAATAGCTTTCCTCAGCTAAGGGGGAAATTTGGAGAGGAGTTTCAGGAGAACCCTGTTTCTTTTAAAGCAGGCCGACATGCTTCTGCAGTGACTGACAAACCTCTCATTAAAAGCTCTGGGGAGCTGAGTGTCAATGCCTTTTGAACCCCCCTCCTGCTGCCTTTTTAATAACATAGGAGACAGAGAGGCTGGGAGGGGAACATCCCAGTGTGCAGCCTGTAGGACTCTCCGGTGGTTGTGTCTTAATTTACTACCAGATACCCATAGGGTCAGGGTGTCAAACTCATTTGTTTTGAGGGCTAGATCTGACACAAATGAGACTTTGCTGGGCCAGGCCATAGGTGTCATAAAATGTGATGCCAGGTAGCAGAAATATAAATTGTACAAACTGGACACAGAAACACAATTAAAGACTTAAAAAACACTTATAACATTCTTGAAAGATTAGCACCCTTGCAATATTTTGTTTAACAGTTTGAGAACTGAAACCACTTGCTCTGAATTATTGCATCAAAGTCTGGAGACAATGCTTGTGCTGTAGTAATTTTGTACAAGCTGTTCAGGTGTTGATCAGGCATATGTCTGTAAGTTGTAGGCCTATTTTTGATTTATTGACATTCATTACAGAAATCTCATGGTCAATGCTTTGAGCATAAGACCAAGTGAAAACATGAAATGGCTGGCATTGTGAGCTTTTGTATGTAAGTTGTTTCATGTACCTGTCAGCTAACGAAGAACATTGCTCTGTAGCTCCTGTGCAATTGAGCAAGCCTGGCAAAAGAAGCTATAATGCAGAAGGAAGCAAGAGAGAGAGAAGGAAGCAAATGACAGCAAGTTGCTCAAGGGCCTGACAGGAGCCCTCCGGGGGCCTGATCAATCCCTCGGGCTGCATGTTTGACAACCAGCTGTAGGGTTTCCCTGTGGCATCTTCATAAGCCTCCATTTAAAATGCAGCTTTCTCAAGGTACATCTGCCTGGTCAGAGTCACTAGTTGTAATTTATCTCTAGGGGTTTTAAATAAAACAATGTATTTGGCATTCAAATTGGTAGTTCTGCTGCTCTTCTCCTAGCGGAACGGATTTTGCATGATGTAGAGATAATACTCAGATTTCTGTTATGGACAGATCTGGTGAAAGCGTTTTTTCAGTTTCTCTGCTATCAGATGCAAATGCCATCAAATTATCCACAAAAAACGAGGTTTATTTTATTAGGAGGCAAAGGTTCATCATCACTCAGGTCTGAGGGCAAGCCCTCTACAAACTTTATTAAAGCATAACATTCTTCATACAATGGCTGCCAACTTGCATAAAACCACACAATATTTTCAGGCATGACAGAAAGCATAGAATTTGCATTCAAAAGCAAGTTTTAATATATGCATATATTTCTTCCTTGGCAAGACTGTGCTGGAGCACCTTCTCTATGAGAAAAGGCATACACGCACACACACACACACACACACACACACACACACACACACACACACATATATATATATATATATATATATATATATATATATATATATATATATATATATATATACACACATACACACACACAGTATATAATGACTTTCTTCACAGTTGCTGGGGCTTGCAAGGATAGCTGAGAAACGGTGGTACCACCTTGAATCTATTTAAATATCCATATGGCACGCTCTTAAAACCCTCTCTGAGCACCCTCTTGTCATAAATCACCTTCAGAGTTTTTTGGAGATTTTTTGTTTTAATGACAAAGTTCTTTTTGTCTCTGACTATGCCAGGGTGACTCACTGTTATCTCACCTGCCTCAGAGCCAGAAATGTGTGTAAAAACCAAATTCTTCAAACTGTCAAAATTGATCTTTTCCATATTAGCCACATTCTTTCAGACACACCTTCCCTCCTGACAGCCGGTAGCCATAAGTCTTTAGTCCAGCAGAAACAAACTCTGATATATGCTGGCCTGCAGGGATTTCACTGGTGAGGTCACCTAAATAGTCCCCCAGTGGGGGGTTCCAGTCACCAGGGCGGGTCACAAATATCACTGAATCCGTATCGTGGTACAAACACCGGGTCCCTAAATGGCTGAGCAGTTCATAGAGCTCCAGCCTCGCATAAGCTGTAGTGAAAGCTGCTATGTAGATATTTGTGCACCCAGGAGATGTCAAGCACTTGTTTGCGTGTTTCCAAGACACACAGGCTGCATCCTCACTGATAAAACTGCAAGTGGCAACCTCATAATTGTTTGAAAATAGCAGCTCAAAGTAACGATCTGGGTCTCTCACAATTTTAGTGATTGGCAAGTTAGTTCTCTGTGCAAACTTGCCCCACAGAGAATTGAGGAAGAGTTTAGCAATCTGACGCTTTGCAGGGTTGTGGCTGATATAGGGGGGTCGCAGATGGACTCCCTCCTTTTTAGAAAAATCAGCAATGTATTTATTTTTATCGGCCTCTGTCACACACCAGTCAGGGTAGCCTGAAGATTCCTGTTTCTGTCCGAGATGTCTTTTAACGTATTCGGCAAACAACTCATTGGATTTCTTCCTAAAATGCCAGACCTCAAAGATTTTCACAACCTGGTAGCCTTTAGCCAGTGCCATCTCTAACTCCACAGTGACCCACGTCCCCACTAGAGCCCTCTCCTCATCAGTATGCAGACATGTTCCCTGTTGTTTCGTTTCAGTACAGGTCCTGCACAGGGTAAAAAACAGCTTCCCACCCAACCTGGAAGGCAACACTGGGAAATAGAGCCTTCTTGGGGGATATACTTTAACCTTGCTGGCAATAAAAAGCTAGTTCTTTTTGGAGATCAAAAGTCATAGTTTTGTTCTCCTTGTGCCATTTTAAGAAAGCCTCCCTGTCTTGAGGCATCATGTGTTCTACACCATAGTCTTTGGGATCAGGCAGCGGACCAACATAAGCTTGATTTTCCTCTGTGTTGAAAAAATGAGGGAAATACCCTTTATTGCACTCCTTCAAACCTAGAGCTTTGGGGAGTTTTGACAAAGCCACAGGTAAATGATTCAGAGAATCAATGAACTTTATGTCAAGGCTTTTTATACTCACACACATCAGTTTCCCCCCATTGGCAACCAGTTCAGGATCCATCCTCTCTTCGATCAGCTGCCTGACAATAAAGTAAGAATCATAAGCCTTGGCATTATGTGCAATGAAGGTGGTATGCTGAAACTGTTTTTCTGTAGTAATTTTCTTCACAAACCGATACAGGCAGGTTTTATCCTTAAATTCCCAAATTCCCGGTTTCAATTCAGTGTCTTCTTTAAAGCTTTAGCAAAAATGTAATTGGGTGTGTGCTCCCCACCATCTTGAGTGCATTCAAAATAATAAAATATGTATTTTGCTGAATTTGGTGGCTTTTCCAAAGGTTGCAGGTAACACCGCATGTGAAAATCTTCATTTTCCTCCAGCTTCCCACCACAATGCTTACAGACCCTCCCGCGGCACTTTTTATGCTGGTGAGCCTTATTGTAAGACCTGCAGTTATTACACCACACCCTGAAAGGGCAATCAACTTTTTTGGGGGCAGCCAACTTACGATGTCGTTCTAAGCAAATTTCACTATGACAGGAGAACCGACAGTTAGGACATTTCTGAGAAATACCACTGTTTGCTTTACATTCAGAGGTGTTGCACATACTGCAAAATAAGAGACAAGAATGCTTATGATTGTATAGGGTATGGCAATGCTCACAGTAATTTCTTGAACCCATGAAGGCTTTTATATTCAACACCCCATAATAATGTTCATTGTGTAAAAGCATGAAATAACTCTTTGGATATCTTGGAGACTGTGTTTTAAATGGATGCCAACTCTTCTCTGAACACAGGACCACCTGAATATTCACTTTTAAATGTTCCTCAACAGTGGAGATGTCACTGAGACCCACCTTTTTCAGATCAGACCACCCCAGTTCAGCATGCAATTTTCTAGCAGACTCTAAGAGTTCTGCATCAGTGGGGTCCCCAGTTCTTTTCATTACACCCATGAGACCACCTGCAAAGCAAAGGTTGTTGTTATTGCCTGAAAAATCTACCAGGAAGCGCCTTTTTTTTCCAATGACTGAACTGTAAGGAATAGACTTGATTTTCCGGATAGCTCCAGCACCGCCCCTCGGAGGTTTGGTTAAAGTCACAATTAGAAGCAATGTATCACTGCTCAGAGCCTCTCTGTTACTTTGCAAGGTGCTGGCCACAAAGTCCAAAAACTCTGCAGCGTTCAGATGATTCTTTCTTGTTTTAAACGAATAGAGTAGATTCTGTATCTCTCCTCCCTCTATCCTCAGCTGAACAAAGTCTCCCTCCTCTATCTGCCTGTTTTCCTCCTCTATCTGCCCGTTAAGCTCATCCAAAACCTCCTGAACCCCACGTGTTAATGCTTCAATGGCATGAGTAAATGATGTCACACGGTCTAAATTCACAAAACGGTATTCCTCACTGATCACCAAGGATCGGAATTTTTCATAAGGCCTCAGCAATGGCTTGACACGCTCCACATAGACTTCAGGAGAAGGGGGGGACATGGGGCCGTCCAGATCCTCCTGCAATGAGTCTTCTTTCCCTTCTTTCCCCACTTCATCAGTGTTAACAGACACTTCCCAGGCATATTGATCAAGAGGTTCAGATTCAGCCTGAAGAGGTTGATCCTCTTTTCCCAGTATGCGCTCTCTCTCTTTTATCTGAGTCATGGACTCAGGAACAAGCATGCAGAACTCCCTCTGCCTATTAGAGCAGTCTTCATTGATTCTTCCTGAGGCTGGCTTTCTCTTTTTAGGATTAGGACCCCCCCACTGGCCATGGGATGGTGCTGGGCGTCTCTGAGGGTTTCTGTCCCCCTCCCTCAGTGGTGTAGGACGGGATGTCCCAGGCACAGCATCTAGACAAAACAGACATAATAATAATAATAATAAACATAGATAATGATCAAAACCCCCCACTCTGCATGTAATCTTGTTTCTTATTAAACTTCTAACTGCTTCACTATCTACAAGAGGTCCTAAATGTCTTACAATATAGCTGGAAATACATAAAAGAAAATTCAAGCATTTAAAAACTCCTGCACAAACAGCACACAGCAAAATCCCAGAAACACATGCATTTAAAAACCCTGCTCGTGTGTGCTCTAAAGGACCAGATTATTTAATAGTATTGTTTAATCTTACCAGCCTCCCTTGGTGCCGGTGTAGGTCTGTCCCATGTGGCAGCCACTGGTTGCTGGGGGGCAGCTGCCAGGGATTCTCCATCAGAAATGACTTCTGTCAAAAACAGAGAAAATGTAATCCTAACATTTGGCATCTCTTTGAACAGCATAGCCCCATCAAAGCCCCTTAGCAGAATTTCCTTAGAGATGTATTGTTGCATACCATGCACCTCCACAGGTCCTTGCATGGCATGGGTCAGAGCTGCTGCTGCAAGATCCTGGGACTGCATATCTGTGTTCATTTATTTTAATTTTATTTTAGTTTCAAATTAGTACGAAGTAGTGCCATACAAAAATCATATGACAAACCAGGACCCTCACCCAAATGTAGACATCAAGCAATCCTAGGATCAACAAAGTAGATAGAACTTTCTGTCTGGGGCAAGTGATGCTCTGTATTTCTGTTGCTTGGGGGGGCACAGTGGGAGGGCTTCTAGTGTCCTGGCTCCACTGATGGACCTCCTGATGGCACCTGTTTTTTTGGTCACTGTGTGACAGAATGTTGGACCACTGGCCGGATCCAAAATACTTTCTCTTATGTTTTTAATACTATAAGATGTTTTAAAGTAAGTATCTGTTACAGATTCAGTTCCTATGCTTACAACTTAACTTTAGGTCTAATATGGACTAACATACATGAAATATGCTTTTTCCAATGAATATATCAGGGAGTATGATAGAGAGTACAATTTCCTTCAGAGGGATATAATACAACATTGAGGTAGAGTAGTTAGAATATGGTTACATGGGGAGGCGGAGTGCTGCTCATTCATGCCGTATGCTTTCTAACAGTGCTCCTGGTCCCTACCTGCCCCTTGAACGAACACTACTACAATCAGCAGGCTTTCACTATATTGAGCTTTGTGGGGAAATCTTTGCGATCCAGATTGAGACAAATGAGGACTGATAAGGACTCCCTTTTTAGAATTTTATTAGAGTTTGTTTAGAAATGGTTTTCATACTCCAAACTATGATTCCTAGATATGAGGTGAATGGATATGAGGGCAATCTGGCTGCAGCATCTGTCATCCCATTGATTGCCAGGGTGGATTCGGCTGATCTGGCTGGCTAGGCGAGATATGAGGTGAACGGTGTTGATACTTAACTCCATAATGAACCTTAAGTTTTTATGTCTACTTAGTTCCTTTTCTAATATGTATATAATTTTGTCTGTGAAAGAAAAACAAAACAAAACTGGAAGGACAGAGGAAAGAGAAATCAAAAGAAAGGAGGAAAAAATACCAAAAAGCAGAAAATAATAAGTTTGGGAGAGATTATGATGATGATGATAAATATTTTTTAAAGCATATGGTTACATGTAGGGTTTTTTTAAAAAAAAAAGCCCAGCAGGAACTCATTTGCATATTAGGCCATACCTCCTGATCACCCCAAAAATAGTGCCCAGAGGTCTACCTCATTGAGATGAGTCTGCTGAAGTGTAACTTAATACCCCAAAATGCAAATAGGACACCCAGGGTGGTCTACACAACAGGGTTGGTACAGCCAAAAATCACCCCAAAAAGCTCGTAGTCCCCCACAAACGCACCTGATGCCCTGCTGGGACACTCCACCCAACCTCTCCAAGAAGGCAGGATACTAGAGGGTAACTGAACCACGGCCCACACTGCAGGACCAGAGTTTGGCATTTTCATTCTTTATTTAGTTCATTATTTGTTTCCTGATGACAGTGAGAACTAGCTGTAGTAAACACAGCAGGATGTACTCTTCAACAGCAGGCATAGAATAAGGTTATGAGTTCCCTTGATTTTGATTCAAAGATTGTTTTCTTTTGTCCCATAAGGTAGGACCAAAACCAATGGGTTGAAATTAAATCTGAAGAATTTCTGACTCAACATTAGGAAGAACTTCTTGACAGAGCGGTTTCTCAGTGGACTAGGCTTCCTTGGGAGGTGGTGGGCTCTCCTTCCTTGGTTTTTAAACAGAGGCTAGATGGTGATCTGACAGCAATGCTGAGCCTGTGAATTTAGATGGAGGTATTTTTGAATTTCTTGCATTGTGCAGGGGGTTGGACTAGATAACCCTGGGGGGATCCCTTCCAACTCTATGATTCTATGATTTAAGCTTGCATTTAATTTCCCATCAAATCAGCTAATATTGAAGATTGTATCTTTGACTGGATCCAACTGTAACTGGGGTACTGGTGGTACTGGTGGTCTCCCGACTCCCTCCGCCAGCTGTTTCTGATAGCCCTGCGCCCCCTCTTTCATTTGATATGTGTCCCGTGCGGGTGCCACCCTCCCGCCGGGAGATGCCGCAAAATGAGCCCCCTTGAGGCTTAAGGCGGCAGGGCTCGGGGGAAGCGAGCTAGACTGCTGTTCTTTTGAGGGGTTATAGAGTGTTTCGAGCCCGTCCCTGTGGCATCGGTCCCATCTTTGTGGGGCCCAGGGGGCCGGCGCAGCGGCACGCTGAAGCAGCCTGTCGGTCACTTCCGGGTTCCTGTCCTGCATCTTGACCTGTGTTATTAGTGACAGGCTGCCTTCCCATTATAAATATAGGCTTTACAGTTGAAATCACCAAGTTCTTTTTAAATGGTCTAGTCTTATAGATTAGGGCATGCCCTTTCAGAAAAGCCCAAAATCGCCATCCTCCTATGCCCCTGGGTCCAGATATTAATATTTAAAAAGTTATAATTTCCCAAAATGGTGCTCGATATTTCTCTATGGTTTAGTCCTAGAGGGGCTTAAAAAAACCTGTAGTTTCCCCTTCCCTTGATGGCCTCTTCCACCCACACTTGCCATAAAGTCTTGTTATCTATGGTTGTGAAGTCTCACGATGTTCCCAGACGTCATTTCCTGTAATGACTTGTTGATCTGCAGTTCTTCCACTCTCGGGGGGAGTGACCACAAAAATTCCAAACAATATCAGCTTTTGCCTTTTTTAAGCCTTATATCTGTTTAACTCAGTCCAAGATTTCCCCCTCCTCCTCCTTCTTTATTATTACAAGTTGTTTATGTGTCGAGACCTTCGTTTTCCTTCCAAATATTTCCCAATTTAGTCCCGGAGCAACAGATAAAAATCTCTTTACCTTTGAAGTCCCAACATCAAACACACTGGTCTGTTTCTCATCCACGATTAATTAGCCCTTAAGAAGTTTGGCAAACGTTGAATTTATGTCAATTTAATGACCCCAGACGTTGGAAGCAGTTCTTTTCCGGAGACTCTTCAAAGCCAAAAAGAACCCCCCCCCCCCGCAGAATTTCTCGTTAGCCAAAGTACCTCTCCTCAGAACTTTAAGCATATCTTGGCCGTCATCTTGCCTAGATGATGTAGACAGCAGGTATTAAAACACCTTCTCTGTCCAGAATAGAGGGTCTGGTGAGCTCCCCCACTGGAAAGCTCGTCAATTCTCGATGAAATCCAAACCGGAAGCCCAGAGGGGGTTTGTCTCTTGAAATGGGTGTATAAATGCTTCAGGCAGATGGAACGTTGGTACTTATTGACTTCCTGATAACAGACTCCCGCGCAGACTCAGAACTCATGAGGCTCTTCAATGGCGTTCACCAGTGCTTCACTCGTGGGGAACTCACACAAGGCGGGGAGAAACGAGGAACGTACGATGCGACTTGAGACTTGTGCGGGTATGACAATTCCTGCCAGCTCCCCTCAACAACCTCTGATTTTTACATAAAGATCTTTGCAATATCAAGATAACCGCGATATGGAGAACAAAAGCCCTATTTGAAACCGACTTTCTTAGACTTTGCAACAGGGTAGGAGTTTGGGTGGGTGGGGGGAGGAGGTTTGATATGGAATAATTTGTGTATGTATGAGAGTATGTGTGGATGGGTGGGGGGTTTTATATTCCTTTTATTATTTTCTTAGGAAAAATGAAATGACTACTTATGGAATTTTGTATTTTTAATTTTTAACTCTACTATTTTACTGCTTAGGAATTTAAACGTTATTAATGCTCAATTTATAACAATTTTTAACTGTGATTAATTACTCTCTTGATATTTTTACATTCCAAGTAGAGTTATATGAACTAAAATAGAATTAATTTGAAAGTTTGCTATACATCTTGAAGTGTTTTTTTTTTTAAATGTTCATAAAGACTTCAATACCTTTTTAAAGTCAGCCAACATAGTTGTTATATGGTGAAATTAAGTAGCTCTAAGTAATTTTTTTTTATTGTTGTCACCTTTGTTAATACTGGTTATGGCATTTCAAGTTGCAGCTTACTTAACTACTCATAAGCACTAAATCTGAAATAGGAAAAAGGTTTTTAAACATAATGAAGTTACTATTGTCTATAAACTTAAATCTACATTCTGGAGTTTACAGTTAAACTGTTAATATTAGGGGGAATGGGAACTAAAAATAATTTTTCTTTAATATAGTTAGTTGTTCTCACTTTTAGCCCTCCATAAGGAGCACTAGTTTTGTGACAGGGAGACATGAAGGTTTTCTCCCTAGCTTCTTCCTGGTAAGGAAGTTGGTTGAAACTACACCCTAGTTTAGGGTCTTAGAATTAATTTGTGTTTTTTAATAAGTTTCCTTTTCCTTTCTAGTCTTCTTTTGTAAAAAACTGAAAAATCTTGGAAAAATTAAGGTGGTATTCTAAATTCCAATCCAGTCTTGCATATTAAACAAAAGGTCCAGTTATCTTGTAAAATCCAGATCCTTAACTCACAATGTCCAAAAACCTCAAAGTTATTACTTGGAACTGCAGAAGTCTAAAAAATCCGATAAAACATACCCGCATTTCCAATGCTTTAGTAAAGGAACGCCCAAATATAGTTTGCCTCCAAGAAACACATGTCATAAAAAAGACTTTTCCCTTATTACGCCCTAACTGGTTTAACCAAATAATTCAAGCTACTGGTTCCTTGAAGGGAAGAGGAGTAGCAATATTTTTTTCCAAATCTAGACCATTCATCTCCCAGGATACAAAAATAGATCCCAGAGGTCGATATGTTTTTGTAAAAGGAACGTTGAATAACACCCCTCTAATGATTGCTTCTATTTATTCTCCCAATAGTGGTCAGTTGCAATTCCTGAAAAAGACCTTAGCAGCTCTGATGAACTTCAGACAAGGAGAAGTCATAACAGGTGGAGATTTCAACTATGTAGTCGATCCATCCCTTGACAAGTCAATCCGAAGTAAGGTAAATCCTCAAGCCCACAAAACAGGGCTTAAAAACCTTTTACACTCGGCTTTACTTGGTGGACATCTGAAGAGCATTAAATCGTAAACTACGTGATTATACTTATTTTTCTCAAGTGCATAAAACCTATTCCAGAATTGACTATGTGTTAACCTCCCCAGCTTTATTGAACTCTGTAAGGAATGTTATCATAGGCTCTAGAACAATTTCAGACCACTCGTGGGTGATAGGGGAATTGACCATCCAAGAAAATTACAACAAAGGCCCTAGTTGGTCCCTTAATAAGCTTTTGTTATCTAAGGAACCCCTTTGTGATGACATAAATAAAAACATTAAAGATTACTTCACGCATAATAGTGACTGTGGGGTAGCTCAGAATATGGTTTGGGATGCCTTTAAATCCGTGCTCAGAGGCCATCTTATTTCATTGGCAGCAGCCTGCCAAAAAAACAAAAAGAAAGCTATATTGGAACTGAACACTAAAATTCAGGAGCTAGAGCAGAAACACATCAAATTCGGAGGAAAGAAAACACTGAAAAAACTAAACTTAGAAATAAATAAATTAGTATTTATTGAAACTTCTGATATTCATAAAATAGTGTTATACTTAAGACAGAAGTATGTAACAAAAACTACTACATCTCTCTGAATACTAAAATATAGAATTCAGCAAAAACAGGTTAACTATTAATCCAGACTATTGGTTCTCCACAAGGTAATACATATTCTTCCTCAAAAGAAATATCGAAAGGTTTTTTTTTACTATTACTCTTCGTTATATAATTCTTCCTTAGATGATAACCTAAACCCAATGGATTATTTGAAATCCACCAAATTTGAAAAATCTCTTTCTAAAAATGACATGGAATTCATGGAAAAACCCTTTACCGAATCTGAACTATCTGAAGCATTGGCTTCAATAAAAAAATAATAAAACGACGAGGAAAGATGGTTTCCCTATTTTCTATAAAAAATTTAAAACTAATTTGATGGGCCCCCTATCAAAAACCTGTAATTTTGTTATGGAGAATGGTATACTCCCAGACTCTTGGAGGGACTCAAGAATGATAGTGATACATAAAGAAGGGAAAGACAAGTTGGATCCAAAGTCATATAGACCTATTTCCATCCTGAACCACGATTTTAAAAATTTTTCAATGGTTTTGGCTAGGAGATTAAATAGAATAGTTAGTTCCTATGTTCACATGGACCAAGCTGGTTTTATACCAGGCCGCACTATTACAGATAATATCAGGAGAACTCTTAATTTAATTCACCATAGTAGAGCTTCTCACAAACCATCCTTAATTCTTTCCCTAGATGCAGAAAAAGCATTTGACATGCTGGAAATAAGATACCTCAAGGCGGTTCTGAAATACATGGGCTTTGGTCCAAATTTTTTGAATTCTATTGCAGCAATTTATAATTTACCCAGAGCCCAATTAAATATTAACAACTACAGATCAGATGACTTCATTTTATTGAGAGGGATGAGACAGGGATGTCCTCTCTCACCTATATTATTTGCTCTATCACTAGAACCCCTAGCCCATGTAGTTTGCTCTGATCCAGAAACTGAAGGTCTGAAAGTTAATGGTGTCACTCACAAAATCTGTCTTTTTGTGGATGATACGGTTTTCTATCTAGGAAACCCTATGACTTCCTTGAGCAAATTAATGCTAACTATTAGACATTTTAGTATTCTGGTTTCAAAATAAATATGGCCAAATCTGAACTATATCCTATTTGTATCTCTCCCGATGTCCACCAACAACTTACTAGCACTTTTCCATTTAAATGGGTAGCAAACACATGGCGACACCTGGGAATTCAGATTCCTTTAAATTTGTCTAAACTATTTGATGCTAACTATAAACAGATTTTTAAAGCTGCCAAACTTGACTTAACATCATGGCTAAGGCTAAATTTTAATCTGCTAGAAAAAACAATTATTTATTTATTTATTTATTTTATCTTACCTAAATTTCTTTTCCTCTTTCAAAACCTTCCTATCCCAATTCCTGACAAGGAAATGAAATTTTGGCAAAGCAACTTTACATCTTTCCTGTGACAGAATAAAAGACCTAGAATTTCTTATCAAACACTTTCCAGACCAACCTCTCAGGGGGGTCTAGGAGCTCCAATTTTAATAAAGTACTACTTAGCAGCCCAGCTTAGGAATATACTTCTTTATGCCAAGAAAGAGAATCATAAAGCATGGGTCCAAATAGAGGCAGCCAGTATCCTTCCAGCTCGACTAAATGAATTCCTATGGAACATCAAATCTGACAGGGAAAAAGCCTATATAAATAACCTCTTCTTACAATTTACTTTAGAACTCGGGGACAAACACCGCAGGTGTCTAGTGCAGCCTTCTTCACCAATCATGACCTTTCTGGGTCAACCACGGTTTCCCCCAGGTTTATCTTCTTTAAATTTTAAATTATGGAGGCAAAATAATATTTCCAGACTTACAGATATCAGTTCAATGGGCCATTTATGTTCACTTAAACAATTGGAATCCAAGTTCAAAATTAAATTACCCTGGTATGAATACCGTCAAGTATATGATACCCTAAATAAAACAATCCCTGTGATACCAAATCAATTAAATCAATTAAATAGGTTTGAGAAACTTATCAAAGAGGGGCAACTTTTTATAATATATAGTTTATGAAATCATAAAGAGTGGACACGTGATACTTCTCAGCAGAATACATGGCATAAGGATTGTGCCCAACAATTTACAGAAGAACAATGGTCCAGAATATGGACATCACCACTGTTTAAATCTAAATCTATATTTTTTAAATTGCAACACTATAAGATGGTCTCCCGCTGGTATCTAACTCCAGCTTCTCTTCTAGGCTTCCCAACCCTCCCACCCTGGCGGGGGACCCCAGGATTTCCAGCCTCTTCCCCCGCTCCCAAAAAAAACGGAAGCGGGGGAGGGGGGAAATGGTGCCAAGGAGTGCGGCGAGCCGCCCCATCTCGGAGCAGGCGACGCTGCTGCGCGGCTGCCGCCTCTTCTCCGCTCACCGTAGCTGCTCCTCCGAGATGGGCTCAGGCTGAGCCCATCTCGGAGGAGCAGCTAAGATGAAGCCGAGAAGAGGCGGCAGCAGCACAGTGCCATCGCCCACTCCGCCTCTGAGGTAAAATCAGAGAAGGGGAGGGTGGAGGCAGGCCAGGAGCGTGGCAAACCATGAATCTGGGTCCTTCTAGGACCCGGACTCGTGGCTCGCCACGCTCCTGGCCTGCCTCCACCCTCCCCTTCTCTGATTTTACCTCAGAGACAGAGCGGAGCGGGCGATGGCGCTGCCGCCGCCTCTTCTCAGCTTCATCTTAGCTGCTCCTCCGAGATGGGCTCAGCCTGAGCCCATCTCGGAGGAGAAGCTACAGTGAGCGGAGAAGAGGCGGCAGCAGCGCAGCGGCATTGCCCGCTCCGAGATGGGGCGGCTCGCCACGCTCCTTGGCACCGTTTCCCCCCTCCCCCCGCTAGCTCCACCCCAGTGTCAGCTTGTGTTCATTGTAGTAAACTCTGTTATTTTGAAATGTTTATTTACTGCCAACTAACTCCATAAATTTTTGCCTTACATGTTATCAGTATCAATAGAACTGTGTAGAGAGTAATATTGTTGTAATCAATAAATGGAAACTTAGTTTTAGAAAAGAAACAAGTCTCCTCATTCTTGACACTCCAATGAACCCTTTGCCAACACCCAGTGTCTCCTGGCTCCACCCTCAAAGTCCCCAGATATTTCTGAAATTGGACTTGGCAACCCCATTCTCTTCATAGGGCAAAGTTGAATCCAAACCCTCTGTGTTGGAGGGGTTGTGGGGAAATTGGAACGTTTTTGCATTGCTGGTGGTCATGTCCAAAGATCCAAACCTTTTGGAACTCTATAATAGAAAAGGTATGAAAATACCTTTATGAAAATACAACAAATTCACTCCTCTTAAAGCAGAGTTTATCTCCTTTTTAGTGCTGGCAGGTAAAATCCTATTAGCCAAATATTGGAAATTGGTAAAAATTCCCTCTCTAACTTTGAGGTATCAAAATATATGGGACATTGTAATTCAGGACAAAATTGCTTCACAAATTTTATTAAATGAAAACCCTAAGGCTGGTGATAGATTTTTGGAAAAATGGTGTATTTTTTTGGAACACGTCAATGAAAAATCTTCAAAGAAAAATAGAATACCAAAAAAATACTTGGACTTTATCCTTTATTAAGGTAAAAGGTGTTATGGTGTCTTCATATTTCTGATGCCTGCTAGTTTGCAGTTGGATTGTAATTTTTATTTATATTTTTTTAAAATTGCTTTTTGTATAACTCAAATATGATTTTCAATTGGTTTTTAAGTCATTTAATAATATCTGTATGTTAACAAAACTGTTCTTGTAAAAAAAAATAAAAAAATAAAGTTTTTTTTTTTAAAAGATGAAACCTAGCAACCTCAAACGATCCCAAAAGCACAAATTCCTTTTCAAGTTGGGTTTAGCCTTACAACTGTACCCCCTTTTTTTTTTACAATAAGAGTAGTTCAGCAGTGGAATCAGCTGCCTAGAAAGGTGGTGAGCTGCCTCTCAGGGCCAGCAGCTGGTTAAACAGTCGTCTGGGGTGCTCTGAACAACAACAAAAAGGCTTACCCTGCATTGAGCAGGGGGTTGGACTAGATGGGTGCATGGCCCCTTCCAACTCTGTGATTCCGATTTTTGTGTATGTGAATATTATTTGTACTGTATATAATTAAGCATGATCTCCTCTTCCCTTCCCTTTAGTGGTCCCTTCCCTTCAGGATAATTCTCAGACTACTTATGTGAAGGTATCTGTCAGCATACTTTGACCCCCTTTGGAGGGGGGAGCCCCCTGGCACCATCTTCCTTGCCAAAGGCCAGGGAGACTTCCAGGCTGGCTTTGCCTGTGACCAGTGTTCCCTCTAAGCTAAGTTAAGTGTGAATTAGCTCACAGTTTTTTTAGCCTCAGGCTCACACATTTTTGTCTTAGCTCAGGAAGGATGACTCCAGAGCAAAGTAATTTATGAAGTAGCCCACAACTTTAATGCCAGTAGCTCCCAAACTAGATTTTTTGCTCACAATACGAGTCCACAGTTTAGAGGGAATATTGCCTGTGCCCTGCCTTTTGCCAAAGGATCATAGCGCCAGGATGCCCATGTGTGCCTGGCACCCTCCCCAAACCGCAGTGCCTCCCTCCCGCCTCTGAAACGCCGGGCTAGCTTGCCAGGGAAGGGGAGCTGAAGCGTGTCTTGGCCAGCCCACTTAGGCAGGTGGAGAGAGGGAGATAGGCGGCGCAGCGGGAGGAGGAGGAAGAAGACTGTAGATTTATACCCCGCCCTTCTTTCTGATTCAGAGCAGTTTTATCTTCTTCCCCCACAACAGACGCCCTGTGAGGTGGGTGGGGCTGAGAGAGCTCTCACAGCAACTGCCCTTTAAAGGACAACTCCTATAAAGCTATGGCTGACCAAAGGCCATTCCAGCAGCTGCAAGTGGAGGAAGCGAAGACCAGCAGGGAACCCGGAAGAGGGGCCCGAGGCCGGCCTTCTAAGTGCCTTTCTCCCCCCCCCCCCGTCACAGATTGTCCCTCCCTCCCGTTACTTCTCAGTGGCGCGCCGCAGCTAGGAAGGCGGCGGGGACAGAGAGGAACGCCAGGGGGCGCTGCATTGCAACCAGGCGGCGGGCAGCAGTCAGCGCAGCGTTGCAGTGCCAAGGCGGGGGTGTGGCCGCTCGAGGGCGCCTCCTGCTCCTTCTTTTCGGGCAGGTCCCAACGCAGCGCCGCCGCCCGAGGCGGACTAGGAGGCGCGCCGAGGCAGGCGCTAGGTGGCTCCTCCCTCCTTGGTGCCCGACCAAGAAAGCTTTTCGGGGGACGGGGCTGGGGGCGGTGCATCCTTGGACAGACACCGCCCGATCGACAGAGAGGGACGCCGAAGTTTTGCGAAAGCTCGCCTCAGCTCCCCTTCCGGTGCCAACCGCAGCCGCCCAGGAGGTGGAAAAGGGTTCCAACGAGAGCGCAGGAAAGACCCTGAGGGCGACTGAAGACCTACCGCCTCCGTCCTGAACGGACGTCTCCATCTCAGCTACACCGCGGAGCACGTCCAACAAGGAGGACCGGTTGCCTTCGCCACAAACTGACTCAAGCTTCCTGCACTTCCCCAAGAGAGCTTTCCCTGGCCGGCCCCGGGCCCTGGAGGAGGAGGAGCCTCCTTCCCTCCGGCGGCCTTTTCCACCCAGAAGTCGCGGCCAGGGCGCCAGGCGGAACGTCCCGGGAAGGTTTGAGTGCCGGGCTCTCGCAGGTTCGACCAACACAGTCAAGTCAATCGGACTCCGCTCTCCAGTCAAATCGTTCCGCATAAGGACTCTCAGAGGGGGGTGTAATGGGAGTCATGTGGGGGAGGTGTTGTGTCTGTGTGCTTGGTGCAAACAGTGGTCATTTCCAGCAGGGGAGGTTTCAAACCATCCAGTTCCTGTGTTTGAAACCTCCCCAGCTGGAAAAGAACAGTGCCAGCAAAGACCAGCATGGTCAAACATTTCTTCCCCCTCCCCTTCCGAGTTCCAGAGGAAGCTGTAAGCCATGCTGGCATCTTTCTTTGGAAGAGTTGGGGAAACTCTTGAAGAGAGAAGGCAGCCCACTTCCTCAAAAAAAGCCCTCTTTCCTGGGAGAATGATCTGAGTTGTGGGGAAATCTCCATGAAAGACCTGGAGGCTGCCTCAGAATCATAGATTTGGAAGGGACCTCCAGGATTATCAAGTCAACCCCCCTGCACAATGCAGGGAATTCACAAGTACTGCCCCTCCACACCCAGTGGCCCCTAGAGCAAAGTAATTTATGAAGCAGCCCACAACTTTAATGCCAGTAGCTCCCAAACTAGATTTTTTGCTTACAATACGAGTCCACAGTTTAGAGGGAATATTGCCTGTGCCCTGCCTTTTGCCAAAGGATCATAGCGCCAGGACGCCCATGTGTGCCTGGCACCCTCCCCAAACCGCAGTGCCTCCCTCTCACCTCTGAAACGCCAGGCTAGCTTGCCAGGGAAGGGGAGCGGAAGCGTGTCTTAGCCAGCCCACTTAGGCAGGTGGAGAGAGGGAGATAGGCGGCGCAGCGGGAGGAGGAGGAAGAAGACTGCAGATTTATACCCCGCCCTTCTTTCTGATTCAGAGCAGTTTTATCTTCTTCCCCCACAACAGACGCCCTGTGAGGTGGGTGGGGCTGAGAGAGCAGGTCAGCAGTCAGCTCTCTACTAGTCAGCCTCTGTACTATTATGTTGTTTTCTAAAATAAAACATACATGCAAAACCTCAATCTGGTTTCTCATTGCTGTGTCTGTCTTTGATTGGGACTGGGGTGGAGGGGGGCAGGGAATCCAATCTGCCTTCCAGGCCGCTCCCCTCTGCAACCTGCAAATAATCCATCTGTTCCTTTCTGAGTCGCCTCTGTACTTTTATGTTGTTTTCTGAAATAAAACATACATGCAAAACCTCCATCTTGTTTCTCATTGCTGTGTCTGTCGTTGATTGGGACATGGGGGGGGGGGGCAGGGAATCCAATCGGCTTTCCAGACTTCCCATCCACTTGATCATGTGTCAGTGTGGCTGTCAACCGGTTTTTGGGGCAATGCCCCTTCTTCCAGATACCAATTACCAGGCTGGAGGCATGTTGTTCAGAGAAAAGCAGCTTTATTTTCACTTCTGCAGAAAGTGGAGAGAAAGACAAGCAAAGGAATGCCTTTTTCTGCCAATTTGGCCAAGCCCCCTCCTTTTAACAGTTCCCAACGTTACTTACTTCCTATCTTGCTCTGTGGCTGTTTGCCATTGGTCAGAGCTCACAGTCTACCTCGACCGGCCGTCAGGTGAGGGCTTTAGCCATATAAGGTAAAAGTTACAAATATCTCCGTCCAGCAACACTTCCTCTTGTCAGAACTTGTAACTTCTTTATCTATATGCTTAGCTAGAATGGTACTCAGTTAGCACAACCGACTCCATATTGTGAATTTTACTAACCCTGTGATTCTGCATTTCAAACATCCACTAACCACTGAAGGGTGACGGATAACCACTCACAAACATCTGCAGATGCCCTTTGAAGATCCCACTTCTAACACCTCTTATCTATGCAGTAACAGTGCGCATGACTCAACTGAGTATACAGCTCTAAAACTAATTTTGCCCTAGTGGCTAATTATTTGTACCATATTTTACCCTACTCTTCATGCTAAATATCATAGATTTATAACAGTTTGGCTTGCTTAGTTCATGAAAAACATTTCCCCAGAAAAAAGGTTACTTATGCTGGCTAGAAAGGTATGAAGAGCAGGAAACAGCTAACTCTAAGCTTAGAATAAACTGCAGTAGGAAATGGCCTAACCACCAAGCCACATCAGGAAGCTAGCACATAACAGTTCGACTGTCAGCAGCTGGGGAAGGGTGGGGGCCTTCTGACTTTTATTTTCTATTGAATAAATGAATGTTATTTCTTCATAACATGGCTACATGCCATGAAGGGTCCCACCAATGCCCCCCCTCCCCGAGGGTCTTCCCCCATCCCTGGCCCCACTCACTCCCAGAGGCCCAGAGCCTTGTGGGCAGAGTGCCTCTCAACCAGCATCCTACAGGGTCCTTTCTGACTCACATGCCTCGCCTCAAGCCTGAAGCTGTGAAACCGGACGTCAACAAGTGAATGGGTGTTGAAGGTGCGAACTTCCGCATACACAGGTAGCCAGTCACAAGAGTGAAATGTCTCAATGGGCGGAGTAAGCGGAAGCTCTATAAAAGGCACCTGAACCAATGCTTGGTTCAGAAAGCTCAGTGACGGGAGCCCGAGTAGTTGACCGCGCCTTAGCAGAAATGATGAACTTGGGAGCCACCTTCTGGGTAGAGTTAATGGAGGTAATCTGCGAAGTGCTCGGGTGGTGCAGCATCCTCCCAAGCTTTCTCCACCACCCCGTCAAAGCCTGCTTGGGCTTTCTACACCTCACTGGAGAGCTACAGCACATGGCAAGCGCTTTCCCGCTCTTTGGGAGTAACCGACAGACTGGCCTCTAGCGGTGACTTCAGGAACTGCAGCTTTCGCTTACGGTATTACGCTGTTCAAGTGTTTAATTGAATGGAAAATGAGAACACCTGGTCGTTCCAACAAAAGCAGAACCCACGTCCGGCATTTGAACGCAGCCACATGGTTCGGTTGCTGCCTCTGTATCATCAAGGCCATACTCTCTCACGCTCTTGCTGGCGGAAAGCGGAGCAGCATCGGCCTTGTGATTTACATTGTCGGCAACGTTATATGCATCATAAGCACTACTGTGAATCTCTGCATCCTTTTGAGAGACGCAAAGGGTGCGAAGGATCTCAACGCAGAAAGCCTTGTGGAAGTAGTAACGACTGCTTAGGAAAGACGCAGGGTACTTGGACACCCAACAGCTCTAAGTGAAGAAGTCGTGTCAAGCATGCGGGTTCAATGACGAGTCGAAGTTGATACAAAGACTATGTTTATTGATAAACTGAAACTTTCAGTGTAACAGATTCTTGAGAGTGATGCTGCCAATACATTGATACAATACTTTTAAGGCTTACTTCAAAAGGATTCCAAAGGGTGGGGGCGAGGGATAGTTCTCACACATAAACTATCATAAACGTAGACATTCCCATAATGTTATCAAGACTCTGTCCTTGCTTTCCCCAGATGCGTCGCACTCCCTTTCAGGAATGTATGGGAAGGTGCTGATTACGTCTTCTCGAATTAGTTTCGTTTCTCACTACTTCTACTTTGTAAGCAATAAAGCAGGAAGGGGGAGGGAAAAGAATAACAAAGCTAGCAAAGCTCGGTCCTCCATGATACTTCACAGACCAGTGTTATGAAGGACCCTACAACAATCCATTATCTATGGAATTTCACCATGCTTGACAGTCGGGCTGGTCTCCGAGGTGCACTCAGACTCCAAGACGGCTCCTCTACTGCTGCAGCCCCGTGTCGTGACCCGCTGCTATCCCTCCGCAACCTGCAAATAATCCATCTGTTCCTTTCTGAATCGCCTCTGTACTATTCAGAACATACATGCAAAACCTCAATCTGGTTTCTCATTGCTGTGTCTGTCTTTGATTGGGATGGGGGGTGGTGGTGGTCAGGGAATCCAATCTGCATTCCAGACCACTCCCTTCTGCAACCTATAAATAATCCATCTGTTCCTTTCTGAGTCGCCTCTGTACTTTTATGTTGTTTTCTGAAATAAAATTTACATGCAAAACCTCCATCTTGTTTCTCATTGCTGTGTCTGTCTTTGATTGGGACTTGGGGGGGGGCAGGGAATCCAATCAGCTTTCCAGACTTCCCATCCACTTGATCATGTGTCAGTGTGGCTACATGCCATGAAGGGTCCCACCAATGCCCCCCCTCCCCGAGGGTCTTCCCCCATCCCTGGCCCCACTCACTCCCAGAGGCCCACAGCCTTGTGGGCAGCCTGCCTCTCAACCAGCATTCTACAGGGTCCTTTCTGACTCACATGCCTCGCATCAAGCCTGAAGCTGTGAAACCGGATATCAACAAGTGAATGGGTCTTGAAGGTGTGAACTTCAGCACACACAGGTAGCCAGTCACAAGAGAGAAATGTCTCGATGGGCGGAGTAAGGGGAAATGCAAAAGGTGCAAAGGATCTCAACGCAGAAAGCCTTTTGGATGTAGTAACGAATGGTTAGGAAAGACGCAGGGATAACAAACTATGGGAGTTTGTTATCGCCCACCAAATCAAAAGAGAGAGGACGATTATAATATGATGGAAGGCTTAAAGATAGCCGCTAAACGTAAAAACTGTGTCATAATAGGTGATTTTATTTTATTTTATTTTTTTTTAAACTCAATAAATGGTTTATTGTTTGAAAAAAGAATACAAAATACAGTAGTGGAATAAAACCAAAGGTACATATAACTGGATGGATTTAACCGTACAAATATACTGAAAGGTAAAAAAGCATCCAACAGTGAAAAAGGGGGGGGGGGAGACAAAAATATAAAAAAGGGAAAAACCCCCAAAACTGGAGTAATAGCGTAGAGTACATTAGAATTGCTCATAACCACAAAAAGTCATTGTAAAGTTTACTACTATTGTAGGAGTTAATGTAGAATGGGTCGCTGTCAATTTTTCCCAGGATAGGATACCAAACTGCAATATATTTAGAGTAGGCTTTGTAAGGATCGGTGGTGTCAAGCGATGCTTGGATCTTGTCCATTGCGATATGATCCCAAATTTTTAGGAGCCAAGAATCTAGTGATGGACTGTTAGGGCTTTTCCAAGACTGCGCAACCGTTGTTTTGGCTGCCGTTAAAAGTTTGACCAGTAGGGATTTTTTAGAGGTTGGGAGCTTAGAACCAGGCCAGTGATTAAGGAGTATAATCTTAGGGTCTTCCGGAATTAAGGTTCCCAGTAGGGATGAAAGATGGGAGCATATTAAGGACCAGAATGGTCTTAGTTTAGGACATTCCCACCAACAGTGAATATAGGAGGCCCTGAGACCACAATTTCTCCAGCAATTTGGGAGAAATGAGTTAGATACGTGTGCGAGTTGGGTGGGGGTAAGATACCAGCGAGCGATCAGTTTAAAGTTCTGTTGTGATATGTTTACCACGTTGGAGTGAAGAATCTCGCTATCCCATATAGCATCCCATTGATCCGGGGAGAGCGTGTACCCACAATCTTTATGCCATAGATTTGTATATGAAGGGAGTGGGGCTTCCAGTTTGGAGAGGAGGACCCGATATATTCGTGAAATAAGACCCTTAGAGTTTTCGGGGTCCTGTAGGTGAAGAATCAAGTGCTCGAAGTCAGTTGTTGGGCGGGAAAGTGAAGAACTCAGTTTAGGGTCTTGTAGTAAGTGTCTAATTTGAAAGTATTGAAACCAGGGTGAGGGATTTAAGAGTTGGTGGTCTAATTTGTCTTTAGGTAGAATTTGTTTGGAGGAAGAGAGAAGGTTAAAGAGGAAAACCTTAGAGGAGTCGCGCCAGATTTTGAAGGAGGAGGGGGGTTGAGCCGGGAGAAACCATTTTTGGCCTATGAAAGAAGAAATGATAGACAAACCTGGAGCGAGAAAGGATCGTTCTGAGTCCCAGACCGAAAGAAGTGCGTTGAGAAATGGGTTCACAAAGTGCCAGGGGGGACGGTCCGATTTTTTGAGCCAGAGGAGTTCATAATATTTAAGAGGGGTGAAGTGGGCCTCTTCCAGAAGAGACCAGGGTGGGGGAAGGGGATGCAGGTACAGGATTTTAACCATTTGAGAGAGAATGGCAGCTTTGTAATAGCGAGTGATATCAGGGACCGCCAAGCCACCTTTGGTTCTTGAACGACATATGGTCGACAGCTTGATTCTGGCTTTTTTGTATTTCCAGATGAAAGTAGTCAGAGAATGCTGCCAGAAGTTTAATGTTTTTGGGGGTATCTCAATAGGGAGAGCCCGAAATAGGTAAAGTAGGCGTGGAAAGATGAAAGATTTGATAGTATGGATTCTCTCTAACCAGGACAATTGTAATTTGTCCCACTGTTTCAAATTGGTGGAAATATCTGAAAAGGTAGCAATGTAATTGGATCTTAGTAAGTTGGAGAGGTTCAAAGGAATTTTTAGTCCTAAGTACGACCAGTTTTCAGTGACCCAGTTGAAAGGATAATTGGTGGAGATTTCCTTTCTTGTGGAAAGAGAAATATTGATTGGGTAGAGAATAGATTTAGAGTGGTTAACATGTAGTCCGGAAAGTGTCCCAAAGCCGTCCAAGATAAAGGAAATGGCCTTTAAAGATTGTAGGGGATCAGAAATGTATAAAACGATATCATCAGCAAATAAACTGATTTTGAATGTGGAGCCTTGAACTGAGATTCCAGGGATCTCAGGGGAAAGACGAACCAAGTTAGCGAGGGGTTCAATGGCCAATGCGAACAAAATTGGGGAAAGGGGGCAACCCTGACGTGTCCCTCGCTCAAGTCGAAACACTGGGGATTGTTGGCCATTGATTTGCAGAAAGGCAGATGGATTTGCGTAAAGGGAGTTAATAGTCTGTCTGAACTTTGGGCCAAAGCCCATACAATGTAATATTTTGTGAAGAAAAAGCGGTTCCACGCTATCAAAGGCTTTTTCAATATCAAGGGCCAATATGCAGGACTCAAATTTTTGAAAATTGCAGTATTGGATCAAGTTAATGGTTTGCCGCGTATTGTCAGTGATATCACGATTGGGGATGAATCCCGATTGGTTCGTGTGGATATAATAGCCAATGATTTTGTTTAATCTAGATGTTAAGATAGATGTGAACAGTTTGTAGTCATTATTAAGAAGAGAAATGGGGCGGTAGGACTTAGTGTTTAGAGGGTCTTTTTCTTTTTTGGGAATAAGTATTATTTTGGCCTGGGACCACGAGGGAGGCATAAGACCAGTGTCTAATACAAGATTGCAAATTGAAGTGATATGAGGGGTTAAGGATGGACCAAATTTTTTGTAAAATTCTGACGGTAGACCATCTCTACCTGGTGTTTTATTGAGTTTAGAAGATTTGATGGCTTCGAGGACCTCCGTAGAAGAAATAGGTGACTCTAAAAATTGTCGGTGGTCGTGTGATAGGTGGTTAAGAATGGGATGTTCATGCAAAAAGTGATCTATTGAGGAAGGAGAGGGATTGGTTGAGGTGTATAGCTTTTGAAAGTAGTTATGGAAAATTTCTATAATTTTCTTGTTGGAGGAGTGCTTTTTGCCTGTAGAATCAGAGATGACTTTTATTTGTCTCTCCCCTAATTCTTTTCTGAGTTTCCAAGATAGGAGTTTCAAGGAGCGGGGGTGGTTGTACCAGTATTTTTGTTTTAAGAAGAGAAAGTTTTTCTTAATGGTGGTAGTTTCAAGTAAGTCAAGTTTTTTCCGTTCCAGCATGAGTTTATGGTAGATCTTTTTCGAACAGGTCAATTTATGTTTTTGCTCTAGTTGTTTGATGTTGTCTAATAAATGCTGACGGAGTTCTAATTTTCTTTTTTTGTAGGCCGAATTCAGGGAAATACATTTACCCCGCAGGACCGCCTTCATTGCATCCCAGACAATTTCGGGAGAGACCCCACAGTCGGAGTTATTGTCAAAATAAATATTGATTTCTTTTTCAATCTGTGAACAGAACTCTTGATTTAAAAGGAGTGATCTATTCAGTGACCAATTGTAGTTAGGTTTTTCTTGGGGGGTAACACTTAACGTACATTCTAGCCACGCGTGGTCAGAAAGAGTTCTCAGGCCGATGTTAGTATAAGAAATTTGATTTATTAAAGAGGAGGAGGTGAGGAAGTAGTCTATTCTTGTAAAAACGTTGTGGACTGGGGAAAAATAAGTGTAATCTTTAACCCCTGGGTTTCGAATCCTCCAAATGTCATGTAAGTTGTGATTTTGAAAAACGGTGTGGAGAGGTGCGGGAGGGGGGACTAAGGGGGCACGTATTTTGAAGGATCTGTCCCAAATAGGATCGATTATTAAATTAAAATCACCACCCACGATCACTTCTCCCTCCTGAAAGAGGGCGAGTTTCTGCAGAGTAGATTTTATAAAGGTAAGTTGTGCTGTGTTAGGAGCATAAAGGGAAACCAAGGTGTATATAGAGTCATTGAGCAAACCTTTAACGAAAATGAATCTCCCCAAGGGATCCACTTCTTGGGCCAGTAAGGTGAATCTTGTTCTCTTGGATAGCATGATGGCGACACCACGTGACTTCGAAGAGCCAGGAGCTACAAATTGGGTTTGGAACCACTTTGAGTGTAGGATATTAGTTTTTAGCTTTTTGATATGGGTTTCCTGAAGGAAAAGAAGATCAGGTTGTAGTTTAGTTAATGCAGAGGACAGTCTTTTGGCCTTAATAATATTGTTAAGGCCTCTACAATTGAGTGAAATTAATTTAAGATCTGTCATAACATAAACCAGTCAAAAGGTGAAAAATTTCCTAAAATGATTAACATTGAGAGGCCAAATGGCCTAGAGGCAGGTTCCTCCAAATCCAGGTTTAAAAAATTGGATCTAAAAACTGACGGCAAACAATATAGTGTAACGACATGAATCCTCAATACAATAAGAACAGTCCAGTGTAGATTTGAGAATAAATGAAATAGGGACCCATAAGTACTTAAGTCAACATCTAATGTAGGTACATACATGGACCAGGAAGCCAGGACATAGATGTTGGCAGTATAAGGCAGGTCTAACTTCATAGAACAATTCTGAAATATAAACAGGGTTACCAAAGTCCATAATAACTTTAAGAAGAACCGTTTAGCAAACACATTTCGGTTGCAGGCAAGCGGAAGTGACCCAGAATGGTTAAAACTAACAAGATGAACAAACAGGTTCATGAACAATATCGCCAAGTGGCTTTCCCTTCTAAACAAACACACAAAAAGCAACATATAAAACTCAAATCCATCTAAACTATTCATTGGCTCTGAATAGAGATCAATGAAAAATCTTGTTTATCTTGGTAAGTCACTAACCAAAAGAGGAGGGCTAGAAAGAGAGGGCTCTCGACCGTCCCATCTATATAAGATTAAAAATGAAGAAATTTCTCCTCCCCCCCACTCTCCTTCAAAACGTAAAAATAAAGCCAAGGCATGGCATTTGCTGTCAACTTAATATGAACGGATCAGGTAAGCAGGTAGCTGGAACCATGGAGCAGTTTCAACGTCGTCGTCTTGATTTAGAAAAAGGTGACTTGCTGGGTGGTTGGATATCGTTGGCCAGATTGGGGTCGGTGGTTGAGGGTGGGTCGATGTGGAGGTGGTTGAGGAGATTGCATCCGGAGACGAAGTCAGTAGCAGTCAGGCGAAGACCCTGATAGACCACCAAGATCTGGGTAGGAGTGGACCAACGAAAGCGAATGTTATGTGAAGCAAGCAGATTGAGAATGGGTTTCATGCTTTTCCTGTGTTGCAAGGTCTCAGGGGAGAGGTCGGCCAAAACAAGAATCTTCTTTTCCTTGTAGAGTAGACCTTCATCGGACCGGGCTTTTTGTAAAATTGCGGTTCTGGTCCTGGAGTCCGGGATTGTAGCTAGGATATCTCGCGGAAAGTCCTTGGAGTTTGAACGAAGGGCTCCCAGTCGGTAGGCAGAGTCAATTAAGGGGGCGACGCCATCATGGAGATGAAGGGCTGAGGCCAGCCAAGTAGCTATGAAAGTTTTAATTTCTTGATTTTCTTCGGCCTGTTCGGGCAGGCCCCTGAATTTCAGGTTTGCCACCCTCAGTTTATTGTCCAGGTATAAAACTTTCTCATGCACCCATAGATCAGACTGTTGGAGGCTCTCAACAGCTTCCTGAGCCGTGGTAGCAATTTCAAAGGCAGCGTCTGCAGTTTGGGTAACGGCTGCTAAGGTTTCGTTAAGCTTCTTCAGCTCAGCATAAATGGGGGCAGTTGCTTTGGAGACTGCATCCCCAATGGTTTCTTCTAGCCGAGCCATAGCAGTATGGAAAGACTGAGAGGTGAGCAATGCGTTTTCGTCAGTGTTAGTGGAAGCGTCGGACGCCATTTTTACTGGCGAAGAAGGAGGCCCGGGCGAGGGAGCGGGAGCTTCGGGGGTTGCGGGAGGGAAGGATAATACCTGTTGCCGCGTCGGAAAGGTCTTTTTGGGTGCTCTATATGATCCGGAGTTGCGTTTGCCCATGCCCAAGCGATTTCGCCGCGTTTAGAAGGAGCGGGGGGGGGGGCGCGAAGGGACGGTAGGAGAGAGCTGCTCACTCAGGCGTCCGCCATTTGCCACGTCGCCCCGCCCTCAGGTGATTTTAACTACCCGCAGATTGATTGGGTCAATATGTGTTCTGGTCGAGAGAAAGAGATTGAGTTTCTTGATGCTCTCAATGACTGTGCTATGGAGCAGATGGTCTCAGAACCTACCAGGGGTGGGGCGATCCTGGATTTGGTCCTAAGTAATGCCCAAGACTTGGTGAGAGATGTAAAAGTGATTGCGCCGCTTGGGAGCAGTGACCATAATGTTATTGATTTCACCGTTTGTATAAATAGGGAGTTGTCCAAAAAGACCGCCACAACCACGTTTAACTTTAAAAGGGGTAAATACACTGAGATGAGGAGGCATGTGAGGAGGAAACTGAAAGGAAAGGTACATACGGTCAAAACCCATGGGGAAGCTTGGATGCTATTTAAAACTATAATCCTAGAAGCTCAGATAAAATACATACCACAAGTTAGGAAAGGCACAAACAGACATAAGAAAAGGCCTGCGTGGTTAACAAACAAAGTAATGGAAGCTGTAAAAGGTAAGAAGGACTCCTTTAAGCGGTGGAAAAGCAGTCCAAGTGAGATTAGTAAAAGGGAACACAAGCTGTGGGAAATCAAATGCAAGACTGTGATCAGGCAGGCAAAAAGGGACTATGAGGAGCATATTGCAAAAAACATAAAGACCAACAATAAAACTTTCTTCAAATATATTAGAAGTAGGAAACCAGCCAGGGAGGCAGTGGGGCCCTTGGATGACCATGGGGTAAAAGGATTACTGAAGGAGGATAGGGAAATGGCTGAGAAGCTAAATGAATTTTTTGCCTCCGTCTTCACTGTGGAAGATGAGAACTTTTTGCCCGCCCCAGAACCACTAATTTTGGAAGGGGTATTGAAAGACCTGAGTCAGATTGAGGTGACAAAAGAGGAGGTCCTACAACTGATAGACAAATTAAAAACTAATAAGTCACCGGGTCCGGATGGCATACGTACGAGAGTTCTGAAAGAACTCAAAGTTGAACTTGTGGATCTTCTAACGAAAATCTGTAATCTTTCATTGAAATCTGCCTCCGTTCCTGAGGACTGGAAGGTAGCAAATGTCACTCCCATCTTTAAAAAAGGTTCCAGAGGAGACCCGGGAAATTACAGGCCAGTCAGTCTGACTTCAACACCGGGAAAGTTAGTAGAAAGCATTATCAAGGACAGAATGAGTAGGCACATTGATGAACACGGGTTATTGAGGAAGACTCAGCATGGGTTCTGCAAGGGAAGATCTTGCCTCACTAACCTGTTACATTTCTTTGAGGGTGTGAACAAACATGTGGACAAAGGAGACCCGATAGATGTTGTTTACCTTGACTTCCAGAAAGCTTTTGATAAAGTTCCTCATCAAAGGCTCCTTAGAAAGCTTGAGAGTCATGGAGTAAAAGGACAGGTCCTCTTGTGGATCAAAAACTGGCTGAGTAATAGGAAGCAGAGAGTGAGTTTAAATGGGCAGTCTTCGCAGTGGAGGACGGTAAGCAGTAGGGTGCCGCAGGGCTCGGTACTGGGTCCCATGCTCTTTAACTTGTTCATAAATGATTTAGAGTTGGGAGTAAGCAGTGAAGTGGCCAAGTTTGCGGATGACACTAAATTGTTCAGGGTGGTGAGAACCAGAGAGGATTATGAGGAACTCCAAAAGGATCTGTTGAGGCTGGGTGAGTGGGCGTCAACGTGGCAGATGCGGTTCAATGTGGCCAAGTGCAAAGTAATGCACATTGGGGCCAAGAATCCCAGCTACAAATACAAGTTCATGGGTTGTGAACTGGCAGAGACTGACCAAGAGAGAGATCTTGGGGTTGTGGTAGATAACTCACTGAAAATGTCAAGACAGTATGCGTTTGCAATAAAAAAGGCCAACGCCATGCTGGGAATTATTAGGAAGGGAATTGAAAACAAATCAGCCAGTATCATAATGCCCCTGTATAAATCGATGGTGCGGTCTCATTTGGAGTACTGTGTGCAGTTCTGGTCGCCGCACCTCAAAAAGGATATTATAGCATTGGAGAAAGTCCAGAGAAGGGCAACTAGAATGATTAAAGGGCTGGAGCACTTTCCCTATGAAGAAAGGTTGAAACGCTTGGGACTCTTTAGCTTGGAGAAACGTCGACTGCGGGGTGACATGATAGAGGTTTACAAGATAATGCATGGGATGGAGAAAGTAGAGAAAGAAGTACTTTTCTCCCTTTCTCACGATACAAGAACTCGTGGGCATTCGATGAAATTGCTGAGCAGACAAGTTAAAACGGATAAAAGGAAGTACTTCTTCACCCAAAGGGTGATTAACATGTGGAATTCACTGCCACAGGAGGTGGTGGCGGCCACAAGTATAGCCACCTACAAGAAGGGTTTAGATAAAAATATGGAGCACAGGTCCATCAGTGGCTATTAGCCACAGTGTATGTGTGTATATAAAATTTTTTGCCACTGTGTGACACAGAGTGTTGGACTTGATGGGCCGTTGGCCTGATCCAACATGGCTTCTCTTATGTTCTTATGTTCAGGGTACTTGGACTGTTGAAAATGCTGCTTTACTCTTTAATGCTGGCCTGAACATGAGAGAGAACGCCTCCAATGCTGCGGAAGCAGTGACCTATACTTGCGGCTGCATTCAAATACCGAGGGAGGATTCTGCTTTAGTTAGAAGGGCCAGGTATCCTTATTACCAATTCGATTCGTTATGTGAATAGCGTAACGGTGGAAGCGAAAGCTGCAATCCCTAAAGTCACCGCTAGAGGTCAGTCTATTGACTAACTCCCAAAGAGCGAGAATGCGCTAACCATGTGGAGTAACTCTTTGATGAGGTTTAGAAAACACAAGTACACTTTGGTGGCATGGAGGAGAAAGCTTGGGAAGATGCCGCAGCACCCGAGCACCACACAGCAGACAAGCGATGGGGAGGAGGCGGGGAGGGCAAACTAGCTATGCAGGAGGGAAGGGACAAGCGGACAATGGAAGAGGACAGCGGACAAGCAACGGGGAGGAGGCGGGCGAGCAAACTAGCTCTCGGCTTCGCTTCGCGAACGAAGATTTAAGAAGGGTGCAATAGTCCACGTCTGCTGCAGGCTCGCTGGTGGCTGACAAGACCAATGCGGGACAGGCAGATCCGACCACAGCGGCTGCAGGGAAAAGTCTGATTTGGGGTTGGTGCTGTAGCAGTGCGATTCTTCCTCAATCTCCTTTTGTCCTCAAGACCAGCTATGCGTGCGTTCTCAAAGGAAGAGACAGCCTGGTGGATGGTGTGCCTCCATGCTTTGCGATCTGAGGCTAGGTCAGACCACTGGTGATGGTTGATGCGACAGGTGCCAAGGGATTTCTTCAAAGAGTCCTTGTACCTCTTCTTTGGTGCCCCTCTATTTCGATGGCCGGTGGAGAGTTCGCCATACAGGGCAATCTTGGGAAGGCGGTGGTTTTCCATCCTAGAAATATGCCCTGCCCAGCGCAGCTGCGTCTTCAGCAGCAGTGCCTCGATGCTGGTAACCTCCGCCCGCTTGAGGACTTCAGTGTTGGTCACAAAGTCACTCCAGTGGATGTTGAGGATGGTGCGAAGGCAGCGCTGATGAAAGCGCTCGAGGAGTCGCAGGTGATGACGGTATAAAACCCACGATTCAGAGCCGCAGATGAGGGTTGTCATCACAACCGCTTTGTAAACATTGATCTTTGTGCCTTTTTTCAGATGCTTGTTGCTCCACACTCTTTTGTGCAGTCGGCCAAATGCACGGTTTGCCTTTGCCAGCCTGTTGTCAATCTCCTTGTCGATCTTGGCATCTGAGGAGATGATGCACCCCAGATAGCTGAACTGCTGGACTGTCTTCAGAACTGATTCACCCACAGTGATGCAGGGAGGGTGATAATCTTCCTGGGGTGCAGGCTGGTGGAGAACTTCTGTCTTCTTCAGACTAACTTCTAGGCCGAATAGCTTGGCAGCCTCTGCAAAGCAGGACGTCATATGCTGCAGAGCTGCTACCGAGTGGGAGACGAGTGCAGCATCATCAGCAAACAGTAGCTCTCGGATGAGTTTTTCCATTGTCTTGGAGTGGGCCTTTAGTCGCCTCAGGTTGAACAGGCTGCCATCGGTGCGATAGCGGATGTAGACACCATCGTCATCATCGAGATCTACTGCGGCTCTTTGAAGCATCATGCTAAAGAAGATTGTAAAGAGAGTTGGCACGAGAACGCAGCCTTGCTTTACACCTGTGCCTATTGGGAAGGGCTCCGAGAGGTCGTTGCAGTGTCTGACTTGGCCTCGCTGGTCTTCATGTAGCTGGATGATCATGCTGAGGAACCTTGGGGGACATCCTAAACGTTCCAAGATTTGCCGCAGGCCTTTCCTGCTAACGGTATCGAAAGCTTTGGTAAGGTCGACAAAAGTCACGCACAGAGCCTTGTTCTGTTCCCTGCATTTCTCTTGGAGCTGCCTGAGAACAAATACCATGTCGGTGGTGCTCCTGTTAGCTCTGAAGCCGCATTGGCTCTCTGGGAGGAGTTCTTCTGCAATGGTGGGCACCAGTCTGTTCAGGAGTATTCTGGCAAGGATTTTGCCTGCGATGGAGAGCAGGGTTATCCCCCGGTAGTTGGAGCAGTCTGACTTTTCCCCTTTGTTCTTGTATGGGGTGATGATGATTGCATCGCGAAAGTCCTGTGGTAATTTGCCTTGTTCCCAGCAGGTGACAAGTACTTTGTGAAGTGAGCTATGTAGTACTGTGCCCCCATGCTTCCAGATCTCTGGTGGAATTCCATCAACTCCCGCTGCCTTGCCACTTTTCAGTTGCTTGATGGCTTTAACAGTCTCTTCTAGGGTGGGGATCTCATCCAACTCTGTTTTCACTGGTTGAAGTGGGGTGAGGTGGATTGCTGAATCTTGAACTACGCGGTTGGCACTGAAGAGAACCTGAAAATACTCCGACCACCGGTTCACTATGGATGCCTTGTCTGTAAGGAGCACTTGGCCGTCTGCACTACGCAAGGGACTCTGAGTCTGATATGATGGACCATATACTGCCTTCAGGGCTTCGTAGAACCCTCTTAAATCACCAGTGTCTGCACACAGCTGGGTTCTCTCTGCAAGCTTGGTCCACCACTTGTTCTGAATGTCTCGAAGCTTGTGCTGGAGGTTGCTACATGCAGCGCGAAAGGTTGCTTTTTTCCCAGGACAGGAGGGCTGAGCAAGATGTGCTTGGTAGGCAGATCTCTTTTTCGCCAGTAAATCTTGGATCTCTTGATTGTTCTCATCAAACCAGTCCTTGTTCTTCCTTGTGGAGAACCCGAGGACTTCTTCAGAGATCTGCAGGACGGTAGTTTTTAGGTGTTCCCAGAGTGCTTCTGGAGAAGGGTCTGTGGGGCAACTGGGGTTCTCAATTCTTGACTGGAGTTTTGCCTGGAAGGCAGCTTTAACTTCGGCTGACTGGAGACTGCCAACCTGAAACTTCCTCTGAGGGATACCTCCTCTCCTGGGTGTGGGTTTAAAGTGAAGACGGAGATTGCAGCATACAAGACGATGATCCGTATGACATTCTGCACTGGGCATTACTCGGGTGTGTAAGACATCTCGAAGGTCTCTCTGACGCACCAGAATGTAGTCGATAAGGTGCCAGTGCTCGGACCGTGGGTGCATCCAGGTTGTCTTCAGACTGTTCTTCTGCTGGAAGATAGTGTTGCTGATGGTGAGCTGGTGCTCCATGCAGAATTCTAGCAGGAGGCGCCCGTTGTCATTGCAGTTGCCAATGCCGTGTTTGCCAAGTACTCCTTTCCAGGCTTCCGAGTCTTTACCTACTCTGGCATTGAAGTCGCCAAGGATGATCACCTTGTCCTCTGTAGGGGTCTTCCGTACGAGGTTGTGTAGATCAGCATAGAACTTGTTCTTTTCTGCAGGATCTGCTTTAAGGGTTGGGGCATACACACTGAAGAGTGTTGCATGCTGCTTGTTTTGAAGTGGGAGGCGCATGGACATGATGCGATCTGAGTGACCTGTTGGCAGGTTTTCGAGTTTGGAGGCAATGGAGTTCCTGACCATGAAGCCAACGCCAGAAAGGCGGCTCTCAGCCTTTGACTTACCCGACCAGTAGAGGGTATAGCCAGCACCGTGTTCTTGAAGACTACCTTCCTCAGGGAAACGGACCTCGCTGAGAGCTGCTATGTCGATATTCAACCTGAGAAGTTCGTGGGCAACTAGAGCAGAGCGTCGTTCAGGGCGACCACTGTCTACTTTGTCAAGCATGGTTCTGATGTTCCAACACGCAAGCTTTAGTCTTTGCACACTTTGTGAGGCAGGTGCATGCCTTTTGTTTGTTGTTATTTTTTGACCGCAAGTAAGGATGCCCGTTGACCGCGGCTAGCCAACTGGGGGGAGGAGACGAGCTTTGTTTAGGCCACCTTTTCTAAGCCCCTCTCCGTGTGGAGCAAGCAGTGCTGTCCCTAGATAAGGCTGCTTGGTCGTTCAGGGTGCTGCCGAAAAATGCTTTCGTCTCCAGGTTAGCATCAGGCGACCAGTACCCTGAACCGCCTACATGCAGGATCGGGACTGCGGCTTCCAGTGGCACCTTCCACCTGCCGTTTCGCCCCTTGCCCATCGCTGCAGGACTTGATGCGTTGTGGGTTGTGTATGTGGATATGCCCTTCAGGCCTGCGCAGAGGAATTTTTTAGGTGAAGCGCAATGTGCGCGGTACTGGCTCCACCCTTTCACCTGGGGGTCATCTGCCATGGCCCAGTAAGCCGGGACGCCAGCAGCGAGTCCTCCAGGTGGTAGGTGTTACATTAACGAGCTCTATCTGCCCGGGTTTGATGTTAGAGTTTTCCTTCTCTTAGGCTGGCGAGGTTGGTGGGCCCAGCCTGCCCATCCGGTTATACCGCCTGACAGTTCGGTCGCACCATGACGTAGCAAACTCTGTGAAAAACGGGGGGGACCAGCGAGAAGGTGTTGCTACGGATGCAGTAATGCAGGAGAGGCCATTGCAGTGACCATCTGCCAGGCATAGCCAGACAGTGACCACGCGGCGTTCACTACACCGGGAGAGGAGAGGCTATGTATTGCGCATACACTTTCCCTGGGGGGGGGTAGGATACCCAGAGGGATACCCAGAGGGAGCCCACTCCACCCCACCCCCCCGGGCAAACTAGCTAAGGAGGAGGGAAGGGACAAGCAGGCAAAGTAAGGATGGTGGACAAGTGACGGCAAGGAGGGGGGCAGGCAAACTAGCTATGAAGGAGGGATGCGACGGGCAGGTGAAGGAAGAGGACAGTGGACAAGTGACGGGGAGGAAGCGAGGTGGGCAAACTAGCTATGCAGGAGGGAAGGGACAAGCAGACAAAGGAAGAGGACAGCGAACAAGCAACGGGGAGGAGGCGGGCTTGCAAACTAGCTAAGGAGGGGGGAAGGGACAAGCAGGCAAAGTAAGGATGGTGGACAAGGTACAGGGAGGAGAGGGGTAGGCAAACTAGCTACGAAGGAAGGATGAGACGGGCAGGTGAAGGAAGAGGACAGTGGAGAAGTCATTAGGAGGAAGCGAGGTTGGCAAACTAGCTATGCAGTAAGGAAGAGACTAATGTGCAAAGGAGGAGGACTGTGGAGAAGCAACGGGGAGGAGGCGGGCGGGCAAACTAGTGGAGGAGGGAAGGGACAAGCAGGCAAAGTAAGGATGGTGGACAAGTGACGGAGAGGGGGGGAGCAGGCAAACTAGCCATGAAGGAGGGATGAGATGGGCAGGTGAAGGAAGAGGACAGTGGACAAGTGACGGGGAGGAAGCGGGGTGGGCAAACTAGCTATGGAGAAAAGATGAGACGGGCGAACGAGTGAAGGAAGAGGATGGCGGACAAGCGACAGGGAGGCGGGCGGGCAACCAAAGGAGGAGGGGAAGGGGCAGGCAGAGAAAGACAAACTAGCTATTTGTCTTGGGGAGGAGGGGAGGCCCGAATTTGCGCCGCCACCCTAGGCAAATGCCTAGTTTGCCTAGTGAGCAGCCTGACCCTGCTGCCAGGGTTGCTTTCAGCTTCCTCTGGAATGGGGGTGGGGGCTCATGTGTTTGATTGTGCTGATCTCTGCCATCAGCCTTGCATGGAGAATAGGCTTGTTTAATACCACTCCTGTTGGAAAAGTTGGGTTTGCACTAAGCACACAGAAACAACAGCTGATTCCCTCACATACCTTTCATTGTCCTCTCCACATTTTTTTTCTCAAAAGCACAGACACAGAAAATGCTTTGTATAGCCTTTTATATTTTTCCTCAAGTTTCCAAAGCAACATGTTTGCAGGCATGCGGGTACATGCACACCAGACACGGAAAACGCCTTTCACAAATTCTCCCCCTCAAACCTTTCCAAAGCACTGTTCGCGTGCACACACATGAATAGCTTTTCCCTAACATGTATTTTTCTTCACCCTGGTTTCAAGGCACAAAGCTCCGTAATAGGGAGGCAGGGAAAGGGGAAGGGATTTCTTGGTAAGAGAGGCGGGACTTCCACCGGAAAGAGGGTGTGGCACCTGTCACTTGATTTGACGAGAACCCGGTCCCTCTTCCTCCTATAGAGTTCTGACGTTGGCAGTTTGCCAGGACTTTTGGAAAGTTGCAATGAGATCACCATGGGTGTCCTACTTATGTAAGTTGTGACTTCTGCCCAAGTCTGCAGCTGTGATGATCTCATACCCATTTGGAAGCTAACGGGATCCTCGAAGGGCAACAGATTTTTTTACAGGATTTTTTTGACCCGAAGTTTTTCCACCTCTTGAAATTGATCAAACATGTGGGGAACAGCTTTCTTCCTCTTCCCACATTTCCCGCATGCGTTGAGATCCTTCGCACCCTTTGCCTGGCTTGCTAGAGGAGGAGAAGCGTGTCTCAGCCGGCGCGCTAGGTGGGTGGGTCCCGCCTGCCAGCAGAGGAGGAAGCAGGCGAAGGCTCGCAGGGAGCCGGAGGAAAAGGGACCAGAGGCCAGGTTGAGAAGCGCTGCCCCGTGGCGCAGAGTGGTAAAGCTGCAGTACAGCAGTCGGAGCCCTCTGATCACGACCTGAGTTCGATCCCAGCAGAAGCTGGTTCAGCTAGCTGGCTCTAGGTTGACTCAGCCTTCCATCCTTTCGAGGTCGGTAAAATGAGTACCCTTCTTGGAGGGGGGAAAGTGTAATGACTGGGGAAGGCGATGGCAAACCACCCCGTAAAAAAGGTCTGCCGTGAAAACGTGAAGCAGCGTCACCCCAGAGTCGGAAACGACTGGTGCTTGCACAGAGGACCTTTCCTTTCCCCCTTCACGGACACAAGTTGCCCCACCCCAGCCGTGTTACGTGAAGGAGGGTGGCAGAGAGGGAGACGTCTGCGAGAGGGCGCTGCATCGTGTTGTTTCAACTCGCTTTTAATTGATAGCAACATATCAGGATACTCAAGAAGGCTGAAGATACTGAACTTTAGCATTAGTACCGAATTGTTTTAATATGTTTTAATTGTTATACTGTTCAAGGTTTTAATTAGTTAATGTTCAGTACTGTAAATGTTTTTATTGTTGTAAGCTGCCCTGAGCCTCCTTTGGCAGGGAGGGCGGGATATAAATCCAATAAAATCAATCAATCAATCCAGGAGGTGGTGGAAGGTGGCAGAGCAAATTAACAGTATAAGCAAAATGACCATATATTCCAGAACGAGGTATTAAAAAAGCTTTCCGTTTTACCAGTTAAATGACAATTACCATTTAAAAATATTATCCATCTCATCTGTACAGCTAAACGTGGAAGATGAGGCCACAAGGGGTATTTATAGTTCATATTAATTTCAGAATAAGAAGAAAAGATATTGAATATAAATTATTATTAAAAGAAGAATGCTTCTGTCTTTGGAGTGCCTGCCACAAGACTGGGCTTTAATTTCTATTAAAGAGATCTATTTTTTCACACCTGTGTCTGTCTTTGATTCAAGCATTGGAATACAGGAAGGGGGATCCAATGGGATGGAGGGAAAATCGGAATCAGCTTTAAATAATAGTACAGTAAAGAAACAACAAGCCAACCCTGAGCTGGATGGCCCAGGCTAGCCTGACCGACCGGATAAGACCCTGGAAGCTGAGCAGGGGTTGGCCCTGGTTAGTACTTGGATGAGAAACCACCAAGGAATAGGAGGGGTGTGATCTGAAGGCAGGTGATGGCAAATCACCTCTTCTGGTCTCTGGCCTTAAAAAGCCGCGGGACCACCAGAAGTCAACTTCTGCCAGAGCACACAAACACACAAAAAAGTGGGACATCCTCTCTGCATCCTAAAACATGCCTTTGGCCACCCTGCCTTTCTCCCCCCTCCACACACCTGGGGACGGTAATTGCAACAAGGAACTGCCCTCTTGGGGTACCCTGAGTCAGACACTGCCAGGCCATATAGGGCGTGTTCTAGTGTCCAGCCCAAAGGCTGGTCCCCCCCCCTTTTTGTGTTGAAAGGCTCCATTTTCCGCTGCCCCTGACTTCTATTAGCCCCAGTCCATTGGTGGCTGGCTGAGATGGTGCAGAGGTGAGATGAGGCATATGAAGGATTTAAATCTCTCTGAGGTGAACCAGGCAGGGCTGTCTCTTAGGGGTAGCCTGCAGAAGTGAAGTCTTGTTTCCTTCCTGTCATTCTCACAACACCCCTCTGAGGCAGGTTAAACAGGAAATGTACTCCTGGCCCAAAGCCAGCCAGCAGTTGTCAGTGTTGGGGGGTTGGATCCTGGACCTCTGAGATCCTAGTCAGACCCACTAATAAACCAGGCTGATTCCTGTTGCTTTAGAGGTTCTTTAGCCCCTTCTGTTTCACCAAGGAAGGCATATTTGTCACTCTCCCTGTCTGCCTCAATGAAGATACAAAGCGGCTGAAGTTGTTGTCCACTCTTGCATTTTATCCTCACAACAGCCCTGTGAGGTAAGTCTAGCTGAGACTGGGTGGCAACCAAAATCATCCATTAACTTTCTGGGGCGTCATACAAGAGCCATGGGTTCAAATGCTACTAGGGAGACAGCCGAAAGGCAAACTCCAGTCAATGGCCAGACTGGCTGCAGAACACAAGACAAAGGCCAGGCTCCAACCCACCCTTCCAACATCCAGCGTGGTGCCCTAAGCAGGTGGCCAGAGAGGGAGACGCAAAGGAGGAAGGGTGTGTTTGTGTGTGGGGGGATTAAGCCCGCCACTGCACTCCTGATGCCCACACCACCACCTGGGAGCATCACGCAATCTGCAGGGCTGGGAGCATCAAGCAACCTGCTGTGGCCCAGCCCTAAGGCAATTGGATGGCATGGCCAGGGAGCCCTGGTGGCAAAAGAAGAATGGGGGACGGTAAGGCCTCCTTCCTCGCTGCAATCAGCTCTCTTCCCCCCCCCCCTCGAATCTTGAGCCTTTTTCCCGCCCCCCTGCCCAGGGAAAATGTCAAGACAGTGGGCGATTGCAATAAAAAAGGCCAATGCCATGCTGGGAATTATTAGGAAGGGAATTGAGAACGAATCAGCCAGTATCATAATGCCCCTGTATAAATCGATGGTGTGGTCTCATTTGGAATACTGTGTGCAATTCTGGTCACCGCACCTCAAAAAGGATATTATAGCTTTGGAAAAAGTCCAGAAAAGGGAAACTAGAATGATTAAAGGGTTGGAACACTTTCCCTATGAAGAAGGATTAAAACGCTTGGGGCGCTTTAGCTTGGAGAAACGTCGACTGCGGGGTAACATGATAGAGGTTTACAAGATTATGCTTGGGATGGAGAAAGTAGAGAAAGAAGTACTTTTCTCCCTTTCTCACAATACAAGAACTTGTGGGCATTCGATGAAATTGCTGAACAGTCAGGTAAAAACAGATAAAAGGAAATACCGTACTTCTTCACCCAAAGGATGATTAACATGTGGAATTCACTGCCACAGGAGGTGGTGGCGGCTACAAGCATAGACAGCTTCAAGAGTGGGTTAGATAAAAATATGGAGCAGAGGTCCATCAGTGGCTATTAGCTACAGTGTGTGTATATATATATAATTTTTTTCGCCACTGTGTGACGCAGAGTGTTGGACTGGATGGGCCATTGGCCTGATCCAACATCCACTCTCGTATGTTCTTAAAGCTGCCTGGGCTGTCACACAAAGCAGCCAGCAGAGGGCAGCAGTGGGGCGCCAGAGCCTTCTGCCACACGCTTGGCTTCGCAGAACTGGGGGGGAAGCTAACTGCAGTGGTGGAGAACGTGGAAGTCGATGATGGAAAGAAGAAAGGCTTCGCCTTTGAGATGCCCCAGGAGACTGCTCTTTCCTTTCAACGCTTTCTTTTTAACAAATCTAATTTTCCATAGCCGTATCTCTCTCTTTCCTTTGGGGTGGGCAGAGCAGGATCCGATTGCTCTTGGTTCATTAGGGCGGGGCGGGGGAGCGCAGCAGGAAGGGAACTGAAGAAGCGCCCCCCCTCCCGCACCGACGACACCGGATGCAACTACCTCTGCTCTAGCTGTGAGTCCTTCTTCCAGGGCTTTGTTGCAGCTAGCCTCCTCCTGGACAGTTTAAATCGCTATGAAGAATAATACTTTCATTTATAGTCCGCCTTTCTCACCAGGACCACTGACCCAAGACAGATGACAACGTTGATTTTTTAAAATAAATGGATGATTGTGGGAAGCGGACTTCTGTGCACGCTCGAATGCACTCCGTGATACCCCAGTGGATGAGCACGGGGAATGGGGGGGGGGGGGATGTTGTGTGTGCAGGAAAAGGCTGGACTCCTAGAACTTGCGAAGGAGAACTGTCATTGTGTATGGCAGGTTGTAAAGCTGCTGAGGTTGCGTTGAGCTGTCGTAGGTTGTATGGCGGCTGTCGCTGGTGTTCTACTGTCTTTTCGAGGGGGTACGTCTCTGAGCACCTTTCTGGTTTTGTTGATGTGTGTTGTGACTTTATCAGGTGGACACTTTGGCTGCAGGGGTGTTGGCTTGGAGCGGATGTGGCTGTGGGACCCGATTGCTTGGTTTAGTTTCGGCGCATGAGGGAGATGGTTGCGGGCTGGTATCCCGACATCTGCTGTGCGCTGTTATTTATTTTTTTCTTTTCCTTTCTTTTTTGTTTCCATTGCATCGTCTTTATTCCGGGTGGCGGGGTGGGGAATCGCACCCGAGTCGAAAAAGATTGCAGATCAGCGCCCTTAACCACTGTACTAAACTGGTTCCCCCGTTTATTGGCCTATATTCATCGTTTAGCAAGGCTTGTTCCGCCTTCCTGGGCGGTTCGAACACCGGTCTCCCCTATACCGGTCCGAAAGGCCGAGATCACATGGCATAATTCTGGCACACGGCGGCTTCTGCCCTCACTGCATGACGTAAAATCAGAGGGCCGCTTCGGGGTGTCTATTCGAGGAAGATTTGCCCACGTGCTACCTTTGGCTGCTGTGGATTGGCTCAGCCACAAAAGAAGGCGGACTTGAAGTCGACACTGGGCTGGAAGCTGGTGGTGAGTAACTTGGACGGGCTTCTCGGGCTCTTTTCCTTGAATGGACCCTGCAGCTTCTTTTCCTCCTACACAGTGAGGGCCTCCATAACTATCCTAATTCTTTCTTCCATGCAACGGATTTAGAGGCCCTGCAAGAATGCCCGGGATGACCCTCTTTCTTTCCCTCCCCCTGTAATGGAGACAGCAGGAGCTTTTATGCTCGCCTCCCTTACTTGTGCCTTCCCTCCCTTCCAGGTGCAATTGGCCTTTTCTCCAGATGCCGCTATGCGATCCCATCCTTGCAGGATCCGTCCCTGATTTTAAATTGATCTTGGGTCCTTTAAGTTGCTAGGTTTGTTACGAAAGCCCCAAAGCTTTTTTCGTGGTGCCCAAAGCAGGTCCTTATTGCCAGAGTTTTGGGGGGTTTTGCAACAAGAACTCCTTTGCATATTAGGCCACACACCCCTGATGTAGCTAATCCTCCAAGAGTTTACAGGGTTCTTCACATCAGGGGTATGTGGCATAATATGCAAAGGAGTTCTTGCTTCAAAAAAAGCCCTGCTTATTGCAACATCTTTTCCATGTAATCCAAGGAGCTTCGTAGGTGGACCTGCAAGAGAAGGTCTTGCTGCCAGAACTGGCCTTTGGGCCAAACATCGGTGCGTACTACCCTGCAGGGCACAGAAAGGGTGATCAGTCCACTGAGGGTCTTGGCTAAAACAGTCTAAAGGAAGATAATGAGAGGGGTGGTTGGATAGAGGGGGAACAGGTTCTACAACAGAATGCTGTTATGGATGTGGCATTGATTTTCCTAAAAGGAATGCAGACTCTGTATCAAAGGGTCTTATGTGTGTTTATTCAGGTGAAATGGCCATAGAAAGGAGTTGGCCTGACTGTGAAGGAAATCTGAAAATTATGAAAGGATTGGAACACCTTTCCTAGGAGAAAAACTTGCTTGGCACGAGGGTTAGATTAGAAAAAAATGATTGGGGGGATATAATAGGCTTATGAATGTGAGTGGTATGAAGAAAGAAGATGGAGAGATATTTTTCTTTCCTACTTAGACTGCTGTTTGTTTTATTTCTTGTATTTCTTCAAAATCTCCCTCAAAGCATTTTAGGATTAAAACAACATAACAATATAAAAACAAGCCAACACTTGGACGTGGAGTTGTTCAGTGAAGTTGATGGAAAGGCAAAAGGAAGGCCTTTTAAACACAAGACATAATTATGTGTGGAACTCATTGCCTGTATGGGCTGCCCTTAAAACTGTCTAGAAACTGCAGTTGGAGGAAGTTGACTGGAGTTCCTTCTACACAGGTTCCCAATTTGCTTCTGTGCCCAGTTCAGAGTTCCTGCATTGACCTGTAAAGTCCTATATGGATTGGGCCCAGCATATTTGAAGGACTGTCTACTCCCATATGAACCTAACCAACCACTCTGATAATCTTCTGAGGCCCTGCTTTGGGTACCTCCACCATCTGAGGCTAGACAGGCAGGAGCCGTAGACAGGGCTTCCTTGGTTGTGGCACCAGGACTTTGGAACTCCCTCTCCACAGAGATTAATCTGTCTCCCTCTATGGTTTGTCTTCTACCAGCGAATGGACACTTTTCTTTTTTTTCTTTTGTGTTTCTTTACTTGCTTTCTCTCTCTCTGTATGTATATATTGAAATGCTGTTTTTAACATCTCAATGTTCACCCCTTTAGGGTCCCTGAGTTCTTCAGAAAGGTGCCAAATAAATGTTTTAAATAAATAAGGTTTTAAATAAAAGGAGGAAGGAGCTATGGCTGTGGGGGAGAGTGTCTGTTTGGCAATCAGAAGGTCCCAGGTTCAATCCCCAGCATCTCCAAATCAAAAGTCTCAAGAGATAGGTGATGTGAAAGAACTCTGTCTGAGACAATGCTGGCTTTCATGGTCTAATTCAGTATAAGGCAGTTAGACAAATTCATACAGGAGGAGAGGTCTAACCATGATTTTTAACCATGATGATGAAATGGAACCTCCATGTTGAAATATATCTGTGAATCTCAGGTGCTGAAAAAGAGCTGTTGCCCTCATGTTCTGTTTGTAGACCACCCTCAGACGTTTGGCTGTCCACAATAAGGAATGGTTGGTGGTCTTGTTGGACCTTAGGTCTGAACCTCTCTTATGGTCCTTATGCACATACAGGGTGAGGCTGAAAGAGTCTGGCAGTTGTGACGGCTGTCAGTCTTCCACGCCACTGCTGCCACCATGTCAGAGCGGGAGGAACGTCGCTTTGTGGAGATCCCGCGGGAATCAGTTCGACTGATGGCAGAGAGCACTGGTGTGGAGCTGACAGATGAAGTGGCTGCCCTGTTGGCTGAGGATGTCTGTTACCGCCTGCGTGAAGCCACTCAGGTAAGGGAGATCTTGGTGGGCAGCCTAAAGGTGGGTGGGGCAGTGAGGAACTGAGGGATCATCCTCCACTTCCCTCTGAGTCTCTTCTGAGTCTCTGATCAGCTGCTCCACATCTGGTCTCCACCAGAATGCCCTTTGCTTTAAAGCCTGTTTCATTCCCAAGAACTTAGCCGCAAAATCCTCACAATTAAACTATCAGTAATACTAAATATGTAGCTAGAGCGCGAGACTGGGTTCTAGGAGACCCAGGTTCGAATCCCCACTCTGTCATGGAAGCTTGCTGGGTGATCCTTGGGCTAGTCATACACACTCAGCTTAACCTGCTTCACAGGGTTGTTGTGAGTATAAAAAGGAAGGAGAAGAGAATGAGGCAAGCTGCTTTGGGTAAATAAAACATTACATTTCTAAAGGTAAGAGATGTAATAATATAATGAAAAATGATGCATTTGGCTGGGCTTTTCAGAAGATGTATGGTAAAGTATTTGCCCCAAGAAGGTTGATTGCTGGTGAGCAGAAAAGGTATTGTGAAAAGATAAGCAAACATATATTGGTCATGAAAATACTAACAGCTCTTATCAGTTCTTTTGTACTTTTATTGGGTTGGCTGAGCCTTAGATTCCCTCTAAGAACTGTTTTCTCTCCCAAGAACATCATTTTCTAAGTGTTCTCACTGTCCAGCTTGATTCCTGAGATGACTTGAAGGAGCACTAGCTTGTTTGATCCAAGTGACTCTAAAGAGACAGGGGGAGGAGAAGGGCAAATGGGGCCCAGGCCGTTCTGGGTTACGTTGCTTAAAAACCACCAGGAGCAAATGTGACTGGAAGGCATCAGGAAGGGAGTGCAGATGCTGAGGAACTGGCATATTCCTTGTGCCGAGAATGCCGCATTCTGGAGAGGGCTACGAATACAAGCTGGGGGTTGGTGTGAACCCAACAGCTTTTCCCTCTATAGTGGGTGGGCTGCAATGGAGTATGGATGTTCGTCCCTCAACACAGAAGATTTAGGCTCAATTCCTTGCAGCTTGGAGATCTGCTGCCAGTCAGAGTAGAGAGTCATGGGCCAAGTGGAGCAATAACTGCCTTACCTTAAGGGAGCTTTATAGAATCATGACTAGGTAGGAGGGTACTTCCGGTTGCATGCAGACATCAACAGCTTCCTGCTGTCTCTAAGGTCAAAGGATCTCAGATAGCCAGTCCTCAGAACTAGTGTGTGCCTGAAACTTTGGAGAGTCTGTTCGTAGACTGCACAGAACTAGAAGCACCTATACTGCATTGTAGCTGGAAAGCAGTTTGAGATGTTCTATATGAGACAACTTGTGAAGATTTCACCCAAAGAGTAATTAACATGTGGAATTCACTGCCACAGGAGGTGGCGGCGGCTACAAGCATAGTCCGCTTCAAGAGGGGATTGGATAAACATATGGAGCAGAGGTCCATCAGTGGCTATCAGCCACAGCGTATTGTTGGGACTCTCTATCTGGGATAGTGATGCTCTATATTCTTGTTGCTTGGGAGGGGCACAGTGGGAGGGCTTCTAGCCTCACTGGTGGACCTCCTGATGGCACTTGGGGTTTTTTGGCCACTGTGTGACACAGATTGTTGGACTGGATGGGCCATTGGTCTGATTCAATATGGCTTCTCTTATGTTTGGAATGGAGCAGCAAGATGAAGGGCAAATGAAACAAGAAAGAAGTACATATTTGCTGTACTTAAAAGAGCTTTATTGACTTTTTAAAAAACTTAAAAGTGACTACTTAGAATCCTGTTTTTAAGATCTGGGACTCGGGTAGTTAAAGGACCACCTGTTTCCTATACAGAGCCCCCTATACTGTTGGACTGTATTAACAAAAGTATAATGTCCAGATCATGTGAAGTGATGGTTCATTTTACCTGGAGTATTGAGACCTCACCTGGAGTATTGTGTTCAGTTTTGGGCACCACATTTTAAGAAGGATATAGACAAGCTGGGATGGATCCAGAGGAGGGCGACAAAGATGGTGAGGGGTCTGAAGACCAAGTCCTATGAAGAAAGGTTGAAGGAGCTGGGCATTTTTAGCCTGTAGAGGAGGCAACTGAGAGGTGATATGACCTCTGTCTTCAAGTACTTGAAGGGCCGTCATATTGAGGATGGTATGGAATTGTTTTCTGTGGCCCCAGAAGGTAAGACCAGAACCAGTGGGTTGAAATTAGATCAAGATTTTCTGGCTCAATGTTAGGAAGAACTTCCTGACTATTAGAGCAATTCCTCAGTGGAACAGGCTTCCTTAGGAGTTGGTGGGCTCTCCTTCCTTGTGGGTTTTTAAACAAAAGCTAAATGACCATCTGACAGCAATGCGCATCCTGTGAGTTTAGGGAGATATATTTGTGAATTTCCTGCATTGTGCAGGCAGTTGGACCAGATGACCCTGGGGGTACCTTCAAACTCTATGATTCTAAGATCAGAGGCCCTGTTCCACCTTTGGGGATTTGTGTGGGTGCTTTCCAGAAGTGGAGGTCTTCTCTGGTGTGGTACCTTGTTTTGGGAACTTCCTCTCTAGACCCATTTGCCTGGGGGTCTATAGTGCTGAGTTAGAGGCCTCTGTATCAAGCCCCGATACTCCAAATAATTAGATCCTTTATTTCAAATAGATGCATTCATTAGAATTCAGGAGATGCTTCACTGACATGGCCAGTGAAAAGACTGAAGAGATACCAGCTACACCATCACTATATAGCAGAGTGGCCAATGGTAGCTCTCCAGATGTTTTTTGCCTACAACTCCCATCAGCCCCAGCCAGCATGCTGGCTGGGGCTGATGGGAGTTGTAGGCAAAAAACATCTGGCTGGGACTGATGGGAGTTGTAGGCAAAACATCTGGAGAGCTACCGTTGGCCACCCCTGCTATATAAGATAATATAAGGCAATATTCAAACCTAAAGGTTACCAGGTTAACATAACATAATAACTCCATACTACAAAGTGTTCTGCCAGGGACCTGTGAATAGATAAGAACTCTGGGAACCAGAGAGGGTGTCGACTCACATTCCACAGAAGACACAACCGGAACCATCCTGGGTAATAAACAATACCAGGGCAGATTGCCAGGCCAGCTAAGCAGTAAATAACAGAAGGCCTTGAGCAGTAAATAAGGAGAAAAATGGAGGAGCTTGACACTCTGGTGGAAACCCTTTTGGTAATTTTAACTTTGTTGAATCTTCACTGATCTTTACGGCTGAGCTTTATCCATTTAGGTTTGATTGTTTTGTTTAAACAGGAGGTTGTTTCTTCTCTTGCCCTTAGAACAGTTCCCAATTCATGAAGCACACCAAGCGCCGGAAGCTGACGGTGGAAGACTTCAACCGAGCACTGCGCTGGAGCAATGTGGAGGTGCAGCTGAGATCTGATAGATTTTAATGTGATGTTTTCCTTCTGCTTTATTTTGTATGCCTCCTCAAGCAGTTTCCCTGGAGAGGCAGCATGATTTTTAAACAAATAAGTAAATAGCTTTATTTATTTACTTTGGTTATAATTTGCCTTTCTCACTGGAACACAAGGTAACTACAGCTAAAAACAATGCAGCAAGAAAAGTATAGCATCTGCAGTTGAGAATGACTCCTGAGTAATTGGGTAACACAATTAGAGCTAGGATGTTGACTAAAAACACAGTATAAGACAGCAAAGCAGGAAAAGGGGAAGCGGCGATTCTTCTGTGGATTAGATGAACTATTGGTCTGATCCAGCAGGGCTCTTCTTATGTTCTTATGTGTTCTTATCCATATAGAATCACAGAGTTGGAAGGGGCCAGATGTAAGGACCGAATGAATTTAGCATATGTAATGAGATAAGAAACCAATATCCCCATTGAGTCCTGGAGAGGTGTTTGTTCCAAGTTTTGTAATAACTTGTAATTCAGCCATTTCCCTTTCCATTCTGTTCTTAAAGCTCCTTTGCAATAAAACATCTTTTTATCAGTTGGCAATCCCATCAGAATGCCAACAGCCTGCAACCTTTCAGTGTGAGCAGTTGTGAGGGGTTGATGGTGTCTTGTCGTTGCAGGCGGTGTGTGGTTACGGCTCTCAGGAGGCCCTCCCTTTCCGTGCCCTTAAGGAAGGAGAACTTTATTTCCAGGAGGATCATGAGGTGAACTTGGTGGATCTGGCACTGGAAACCAGCATCCCCCAGGGCTGTGCTGAGACTGCTGTGAGGGGTACGTTTCGTGGGAAGGGGCTCAGGTTGTACAAACTCAGTGTCTGTCCAGATGTATGTTATTTTAGCGGTGAGCTTGCTGTGCAAGCATTCTTGCTATGTTTCAGTAAGCTGTAAAAAGGTTCCCCCTCACATTAAAGTGTTCTTCTCAATTGCAATGGAAGCAGCTGTACACAGCTCTGACTGGCTAGGGACCTGTGTATCACTAACCCATATTCCATTCCAAAGCAATATTTTGAAAATTTAAAAGTGGATTTCATTGTTTCTTTTAAAAAGGGGTAGCGGAGGCAGAGGAGGGATGAACATGCATTTAATTGAATCAGTATTCCCACAGATTAGTTCAAAAATTAAAAATGATTTGATCTATAACATAGAACAAGACAGGCCACTGCGTGCAGTTTACTGGACAGTGCCTGTGTCAGATGTACTGTTTGGGAGGAGAAGGCATGCTCAAGCTGGGGAAGGAAACCCACTCAGTCATCCCTGTAGTATGCCTTGTGATATTAAACAGTGACTTGCATGTGTGAAACAGCCAAGCTTTCCTTTTGGAGCTGAGTCATCCTCATGCTGAGAGATCCAGGCGGGTAGCCGTGTTGGTCTGAAGCAACAGAACAAAGTAGGAGTCCAGTAGCACCTTTAAGACCAACAAAGCTTTATTCAGAATGTAAGCTTTCATGTGCTAAAAGCACACTTCATCAGACAATGAAATGGGGTACAGTGAGCAGAGTTACATATAGCTGGTGGTCACTGATTAAGCATGCAAAATAGTACCAAGTCAGAACCTCTATGCTAAAATAGTGCAATTAATAAACAATCAATAAACATGTCAGAATAGAAAAGTGCTGGTGAGAGTGTCACAGGCAATAAATGCAGTCTGTTAATTAATAAACAATCAATAAACATGTCAGAATGGAAGAGTGATGGCGAGAGTGTTACAGGCAATAAATGCAGAATGTTAATTGCTCTATAGCTCCTCAAGGCTGGGTTAAACTGAGAACAACAACAGATTCTGAATTTATTGCAATCTGTTAATTGTCTCTTCAATTCTGACATGTTTATTGACTTGGCTGCTGTCTAACACAACAAATAGTATCTAAACCAAGCTGGTCATTCTTTCATTTTGTTAACTGTACTATTTTAGCGTAGATTCTGACTTGGTACTCTTTTGCTTGCTTAATCACTGTCCACCAGCTATATGTACAGTATGGCACAGAAGTGAGTACACCCCCTCACATTTTGTAAACATTTAAGTATATCTTTTCATGTGGCAACACTGAAGAAATGACAGTTGGCTACAATGTAAAGTGGTGAGTGCACAGCTTGTGTAACAGTGTAAATGTGCTGTCCCCTCAAAATTACACAACACACAGCCATTAATGTCTAAACTGCTGGCAACAAAAGTAAGTACACCCCTAAATGATAATGTCCAAATGGGGCCCAAAGTGTCAATATTTTGTGTGGCCACCATTATTTTCCAGCACTGCCTTAACCCTCTTGGGCATAGAGTTCACCAGAGCTTCACAGGTTGCTACTGGAGTCCTCTTCCACTCCTCCATGACGTCACGTAGCTGGTGGATGTTAGAAACCTTGCGCAACTCCACCTTCCATTTCAGGATGCCCCACAGATGCTCAATAGGGTTTAGGTCTGGAGACATGCTTGGCCAGTCCATCATGTTTACCCTCAGCTTCTTTAGCAAGGCAGTGGTCGTTTTGGAGGTGTGTTTGGGGTCGTTATCATGTTTGAATACCGCCCTGCGGCCAAGTCTTCGAAGGGAGGGGATCATGCTCTGCTTCAGTATGTCACAGTACATGTTGGCATTCATGGTTCCCTCAATGAACTGTAGCTCCCCAGTGCCGGCAGAACTCATGCAGCCCCAGACCATGACATTCCCACCACCATGCTTGACGGTAGGCAAGACACACTTGTCTTTGTACTCCTCCCCTGGTTGCCGCCGCACACGCTTGACACCATCAGAACCAAATAAGTTTATCTTGGTCTCATCGGACCACAGGACGTGGTTTTAGAAATCCATGTCCTTAGTCTGCTTGTCTGCAGCAAACCGTTTGTGGGCTTTCTTGTGCATCATCTTTAGGCTTCCTTCTGGGACGACAGCCCTTCAGACCAATTTGATGCAGCATGTGGCGTATGGTCTGAGCAGACAGGCTGACCCCCCACCCCTTCAACCTCTGGATATGACACTGAGCACGGGCACTCAACTTCTTTGGTTGACCATGGCGAGGCCTGTTCTGAGTGGAACCTGTCCTGTTAAACCACTGTATGGTCTTGGCCACCGTGCTGCAGCTCAGTTTCAGGGTCTTGGCAATCTTTTTATTGCCTAGGCCATCTTTATGTAGAGCAGCAATTCGTTTTTTCAGCTCCTCAGAGAGTTCATTGCCATGAGGCGCCATGTGGAACTTCCAGTGACCAGTATGAGGGAGTGAAAGCGATAACCTGCTTCCCCTTCACACCTGATACCTTGTACCACTAACGAGTCACATGACACCAGGGAGGGAAAATGGCTGCTTGGGCCCCATTTGGACATTATCACTTAGGGGTGTACTCACTTTTGTTGCCAGCAGTTTAGACATTAATGTGTGTTGCATAATTTTGAGGGGACAGCACATTTGCACTGTTACACAAGCTGTAGACTCAATACTTGTCACGAGCTGGGGCCAGGCCAGGCGAAGTCCAGGGGCAGTCCAAGGTCTGTAGCTGGTGAGCAAAGAGGGTTCAAAGCGCCAAAACCAAATCACAGTCCAGGTATCGCAGGTCAGAGGTTCAGAAGCCGAAGTCAGGCGGTCCAGAAGTCAAAGCCAACGTCAAGGGGTCCAGAAGCCAAAGTCAGAAGCCGAAGTGGATGCTAGAACGTCAGGTGACTAGTTACTTCCACAAAGCCTTCTCCCAAAGCCCACAGCTATATAGCCCTCTGCTGTCTGTTGCCCATTTGGACTAATTGCTGACTCAGAGGGCGGCCAGGATCCTGCTGAGACTCAAGCATCCGCACTCCTAGAGGGGCCAGGATCCTTTTAGAACTCAGGGAGCATCTTGCTTGTGAGCGTGCCGCCCTCCTCCGATCCCTGAGGTCCTGACGAAGGCGGTCACGCACACGAGCCACCCAAGAGGGCGAGGCAGGGGGGCTTGGATCTTTTCCAGTAGGAGGCAGGGGCACTGGTGCCGGTGGCAGGGGCACAGTTTCTTCTGCAGGCTCAGCTTCTTCTGCAGGGTCCCCAGCACCCATGACACTACTTTACATTGTAGCCAAGTGTCCTTTTTTCAGTGTTGTCACATGAAAAGATATACTTAAATATTTACAAAATGTGAGGGGGTGTACTCACTTCTGTGACATACTGTAACTCTGCTCATTGTACCCCATTTCATTGTCTGACGAAGGGTGCATGCACACAAAAGCTTACATTCTGAATAAAACTTTGCTGGTCTTACTGGACTCCTACTTTGTTCTTAGGCTGAGAGAGACCAGCTTTCATAGTCCTGCAAGCTGAAATCCTTGAACCTGAGATTGTATTGAGGCATTGAGACTGGAGCCATCTGCATGCATGGCTGTTTGTTTTGCAAAGATCTCTTACTTTGACTCTGCAAGTGTTGCACGCAGAGAAGCCTGCTGCTCAAGATCTTTTAAGCAGAGGGAATGGAATCTGTCAATTTGCATGCAAAGCGAGTGTTCTGAATTCTGGCCTCCCCTCTGGAATACGAGGTGTTGCCTAATGCTGACTCAGACCACTGATCCATCTTGCTCAGTATGATTTACTCCAGGTGGACAGCAGGCCTTTCCCAAGAGCTGCTACCACGGGAGATCCTTTAAATGGGGATGCTGGGGATTGAAACTCTTCTGCCTGCAGGGTATGCCCTCTGCCACCGATCCCCAGTTGCTTCACTCCAAATCAGACTGCTGGTCCAGTTGTCCCTGAACCGACAGGCAGCAGCTCTCCAGGGTTTCAAGTGGTGGTGGGGAAGTATTTTGCAGGACCTGGGATCTTTTTGAGCCAAGGTTGAATCTGGGACCTTCTGCATCTAAAGCTCTGCCATGGCCGCGTACCTTGGTCCGCTTCTTCAGAGCCAGTTTGGTGTAGTGGTTAAGTGTGCGGACTCTTATCTGGGAGAACCAGGTTTGATTCCCCACTCCTCCACTTGCACCTGCTGGAATGGCCTTGGGTCAGCCATAGTTCTGGCAGAGGTTGTCCTTGAAAGGGCAGCTGCTGTGAGAGCCCTCTCAGCCCCACCCACCTCACAGGGTGCCTGTTGTGGGGAAGGAAGATAAAGGAGACTGTGAGCCGCTCTGAGACTCTGAGATTTGGAGTGGAGGAAGAGATATAAATCCAATATCTTCTTCTTCCCTCTGGTTGGTTCCTCCTTTCCTAGAGGCCTGCCTTTCTCCAGGTCCTGGTGCAACTCAGCTAAGGGAAGCCAGAGAAACTCCTCGCTGCCCTGCCTAGTGTGATAGAAAGGAGACTCAGCCAATCGCTTCCCGAGGCTTCATCATCACCTTTTCCAAATCCCTTGGCACTTCTCAATATAGATAACTCTGACAAAAATAAATTATTTCTTATTTTGTTGCTCAGCTGAGGTATACTGCCTCTGAAAATGGAGGCTCTCCTTTACCTGTCAGAGCTAATAGTCACCAGTGGACCTCCTCTATAAACACATAATTATTTTGCAGAATCAAATTTCCATAAAAAGCTTCTGTCTTAGATAGCTTTGAAAGAGGATTTGGTACATTCATGGAGGAGATCTGTCAGTGGCGATTAGTCCTTATGAATACATGTATTATTAAATAATTTTCTTTAGAATATTTCTCTAGTGAATTACAATTAAAAATCACAGTATCAGGCGCAAGCCTCCATGTTCAGGGGTCATAGACCTCCATGGACCAATTGTGGTGGGTCACACGACAGAACAGAACTATTGGCTTCCTGCCCTGCATGGGGGATTCCTGGAAACATCTGGCTAGCTGCAGCTGTAAACAGAATGCTGTGTCAGGTGGACCTTTGGCATTATCCAGTAAAGCTGTTCTTATGTTTTGAAGCTGACATGAAGTTCAGTTTAAAAACAAAACACCTCACCCCCCTTTTCAGCAAAAGTGTGTCTTGCAGGGAGCATGAAAAAAAACACACCACATCTCCATTAGGCTGAAAAAGAAATACTTCCCTACTCATAAGAAATTCTGTTTTAATTGGTATAGTGAATTCTTGCAGGCTGTAGGTGTGATGTGGGGAATCAGACAACGGACTGGTTGACGAGCTTGATGGTTGACTTCTTATTTCTCTGTTTTAGTTCACGTCTCTTACCTGGATGGAAAAGGGAACCTGGAACCTCAAGGATCTGGTAAGAGCCTGGACAACCCCATTGTGTGAGTGGTTGCATCTAGAGTAGTGCCACAAACACAAGGATGGGCCATTTGTAAACTGGGGTCTGGATCCCTGTCATGCAGAAGCAAGACTGTACCTGAAAATTCTGGAGCGCCTCTCCTGCAGTTTAGTGAGGGGTATTGCCAATCCCTTATGGGAGAACTCAGAATTGAGGGAGGGCCAACCTGCAAAGGGTGGGTTCCAGCTGCTGCCTCCTAGCACAGGCTCCTTCCACTAAACCCACAATGCCATTCTCTGGTAATCAACACAGTATAGTGGTTAGGGTATCAAACTGGGATTGGTTAGATGCAAGTTTAAATTCTCATCATGATGTGAAGGTTACTGGGTGACCTTGGGCCATTTGCACGCTCTCTCCACACACACACACACACACACACAAACACCTAACCTACCTCACAGGGTTGGTTTGAGGATAAAATGATGGCATGGGGAATACTGTTCTGAGCTGCTTGGAGGCAGGGCGGGATAAAAAGCAGAACAGCTCCATAGCTCAGCATAGTCCAGTCTTGTTAGGGCTTGAAAGCTAAGCAGAGTCAGCCCTGGTTAGTACTTGGATGGGAAGCTACTAAGGAAGACTGGGGTCACTATGCAGAGGAAGGCAATGGCAAACCATTACTGATTATCCCTTGCTTTGAAAACCCTGTGGTCCTGGGGCCACCATGAATCAGTCGTGACTCAACATCTCACACACGCACACAAACTAAAGTAGCCATATAAGATCAAAGAATGGAATGGCCAACACTTGTCCATTTCTTACCCTTTGAGTCTGTTCCTCTTTGTGGCTCTCTTCTAAAACATCTGTGAACTGCACCTTCTCTTCTGTCTTGCAGTGCCTAGTGCTGTCTCAGCATTGACTGATGACCTGCAAAAGTATTACCAGCACATGACCCGGGCTGTGCTGGGGGATGACCCCCAGCTGATGAAGGTGGGTAGTGGAGGGCTCTGGGTAGTGGGGGGTGCCTGATTTTTTTGGCCACTGTGTGACACAGAATGTTCGGCCTGATCCAATATGACTTCTCTTATGTTCTTATGATAGTACGCGCAGCTGGTGTTGAGGAGCTGGGTTGTGAAACTGCATTGTGGGGCAGGAAGGAAGGGGCTGGAAGGCACTGATGATTTCACAGCTGCAAGGAACTCCTGACTGGAAAGGCTGCAAGTTGTTTGGAATCCAGGGCAGGCAGCTCACTGAAGGGCCTTGATTATTCTCCTCCTCTTCCTGGTCTTTGGGGCTGTGAAAAATGTTGGCAGCGGTTCTTGACCTCCTGACATGAGAAAGAAACCTAAAAGGTTAATATGCAGTTGAAGGGCCAAACATTAAAAACAAAGTTTAAAAAAATCATAAATCAACATACATGTATTTATTGTAGAAAGCTAAAAACATTTAAGGGCTCATCATAAGCCTCTATCCTATGTAAAATCATAAAACTTCAATGGGAACCCACTCAATTTGACCTGATGCGTTTCAACCTAAATTGGTCTTCTTCAGAGGTCAGCAAGGTAAGTACACATATTGGCTCATAATGCAGAACAGAATAAAACAATAGAACAATGCTGGACCACAAGGGAATTTCTGTAATATAAAAGAGAAAAATTATAAATTTGTAAAAATATTTTTTCATGCTATTTAAGGATAATATTTAGGATTAATTACTTACAGTGAAGTGACAAAGGCTTAGAGATATTCTTGAGGCCTCTTGTTCTATAGCCTTATGTCTTCATCAAGGGCATACCTATAGCATTCTGTGTTTTTTTGTATGCCTAAGAACAAAATATTAACCAAAATATAAAAGTTAAACCACACTAAAAATAATACCGAATAAAACCATAAATTTCAAATTTAATCAGTTGTCCCACCACGTGTTCCAGAACTGATCAAGTAAAGTCAGAGCCTATGTGCCAAGAGTTGTGTGTAGTGCACTGAAGCTGGTGCTCAGCTTAAAAATGCTAGGAACCAGATGATGCAATCCTGGCCCAATCAAAGCACATGATGTAATTAGAACAAAGGTCATGAGGGAAGATAAATTGGAAATTTCAGATACATTACAGGTAAAATGGAAAATTTTAAAAATTACAAAAATAATTTCAAAATTTTCTCTCCGTTATACACAAAACCAATTAATTTCCTCATTCAAACCATGGGATATTAAAGTCCCTAGAGTGTGAATCCAAAATGTCTCTGGCCTTCAGACATTGTGCAAGCTGTAATTTTGGAGTATGTATTTGTTCCAAGATAAAGAACTGCAGGTGCTTATCAGAGTGATTTGATGAAGTCCAGTCACAGCAGATTATACAATAAATAATAGATTTGGAATTACAAAAGAATCTGCAATTTTGCCCCCACATGGGGCTGCTCTGTTTGCAGTTTAATGCATCGCACTGATTCTTTTCTTGACTCTACCAAGCAGAAGAAGTATTTCATTGTCATTCCTTAATTGTAATTCCAAATCTGTTTTTCATTGTATAATCTGCTGTGACTTAATGTACATTGGCTGTACAACTAGGACTGTGAAAACCAGGATTTGTGAGCACAAAAGTAACATCTCTCTTCAAAGGAAGAATGCTCCCTTGGTGAAACACTGGACTTCATCAAATCACTCTGATAAGCACTCGCAGTTCTTTATCTTGGAACAAATATTACAGGTTGCGCAACGTCTGAGGGCCAGAGAGAAATTTTGGATTCACACTCTAGGGGCTTTTAGCACCTCATGGTTTGAATGTGGAAATTGATTGGTTTTGTGTATAATAATTTCGAAATTATTTTTGTAATTTTTAAAGTTTTCCATTTTACCTGTAATGTACCTGTAATTTCCAATTTATCTTCCCTCATGACCTTTGTTCTAATTACAGCATTTGCTTTAATTGGGCCAGGATTGCATCTTCTGGTTCCTAGCATTTTTAAGCTGAGCACCAGCTTCAGTGCACTACACACAACTCTTGGCACATAGGCTCTGACTTACTTGATCAATTCTGGAACACGTGGTGAGACAACTGATTAAATTTGAAATTTATGGTTTTATTCGGTATTATTTTTAGTGTGGTTTAACTTTTATATTTTGGCTAATATTTTGTTCTTAGGCATACAAAAAAACACAGAATGCTATAGGTATGCCCTTGATTAAGACATAGGGCTGTAGAATAAGAGGCCTCAAGAATATCTCTAAGTCTTTGTCACTTCAGTGTAAGTAATTAATCCTAAATATTATCCTTAAATAGCATGAAAAAATATTTTTACAAATTTATAATTTTTCTCTTTTATATTACAGAAATTTCCTTGTGGTCCAGCATTGTTCTGTTGTTTTATTCTGTTCTGTATTATGAGCCAATATGTGTACTTACCTTGCTGACCTCTGAAGAAGACCAATTTAGGTTGAAACACGTCAGGTCAAGTTGATTGGGTTCCCATTGAGGTTTTATGATTTTACGTAGGATAGAGGCTTATGATGGGCCCTTAAATGGTTTTAGCTTTCTACAATAAATATATGTATGTTGATTTATGATTTTTTTACACTTTGTTTTTAATGTTTGGCCCTTTAATTGCAAATTAACCTTTTAGGTTTTTTACTCCAGTTTTTGGGTTAAGTTTCTTTCCCTTCTTTGTTTTTCTTTTCTCCTTACATGAGAACCAGCTTCACAGCGAGGCTGATGGGCCTTGTCCCTCTTTCTCAAACAGGCCAATTTCTTGTACATGATAACTGACAGGCACTGCTCTCTGTTGTACCTGGAAGGATGGGTTTTGTGTGTGTGTGTTTGTGTGTGTGTGTGAAACAGAAGAGAGAATTCTAGAATGTCCATTGGGGACCCCTTTTGCCTCCTTTCAGTCTCTGAGGTGTGATTGACCAGGCCAGAAGTAAACACAGTTGGCATGGAAACAATAATAATCCCAGGATGCTTCACTGCTTCATTTGGGGGCTGTTAAAAGCTCCACCACCATTGAGAAAGGGGGTGTGTGGAGGAGGGAACCAGGCACTGAAAAGTCCCAGAGTGCAGGAATAACAAATCTGGAATGCAGCCCACTTGCTTGAGAGACAGTGTGGTGTAGTGGTTAAGAATGTCTGGCTGGCATTTTGGTAGTGTTGACTGAAGCTTGCTTGGTGATCATAGACTAGTTGAACTCCCATACTAACCAACCTCACATGGTTGTGTGGGACGGTTAACAAGCTTTGATGTCTTTATTATGTTTTATTTTGTAAGCTGCACTGGCCAATTTCCCTGGAGAAAACATTTTCTAAATAAATAAAATGAGGAAGGGAGAAGCATGTATGCTACCCTGGGCTCCTCAGCGGATAAAAATGAGTTAGATAAACAGAAAGGAAGGAGGAAACTGGCAGTGAACAGGTGGTTATGTGGTACTGCCTTGCCAAGAGGAGGGCGTAGGTCTTAGAGTGCCCAAAGAAAGGTCATGGAGCCAGGACTGTGTTTGAGACTCTTACTGTGCAATCCTAAACCGAGTTACACTTTTCTCAGTGCATTGAAGCTAATGGTCTGAGAAGGCTGGAACTCTTAGGTTTAGGATTAGGATTACATGGTTAGAATTCACAGGTTTAGGATTACATGGTTAGAATTCACAGTGCCCTCTGCAGCCTTATGAAATGTGAAGAGAGGGGAGGATAAGGACTTTTGGGCCAAACCTTTAAAAGTGGGCTGAGCTGAATGAAGGTCTGGTCCAGAAGAATGAGATGGCAGAATTGCTTCTCCCTTGCCACGTTTGACCTTTGGGTTCCTTCTCATGCAGGTCGCCCTTCAGGACTTGCAGACCAACTCAAAAATTGCAGCCCTTCTGCCTTACTTTGTCTATGTTGTGAGCGGGGTGAGTAGAGCACCTCCGGCCAAATTTGTGTGTTTCTCTTTTTTATGAGGTTATCCTCTTACCCTTCCTCCTTGACAATGACAGGAGCCATTTTGCATGATTAGTTTTCACAACAGTGTTACCCAGAGAGGCAATCTCTACTTTATTTGAGGGAATTAGCTTAGAGACTGAGTGAGATGAGGGGCAACTGGAACCAAGACATCTGCATATACTGGGATTGTTCCTTTAAGAACTCTTGGAAATAACCAGGCAAATGTTCAACTGGTAGGGTTTTTAAAATTAAAAACAGGGTAAAAACAATGACACACACATGAGCTAACTAAGAAAAGCAGGGTGAAAGGGGAAAGCTGTTTAGGGAAGGGTGATATTTACTAGTCCTGAACAGGTCCATGGAAGCAGTAAGTCAAGAAAATGACCAGCGTTTTGGGAGACAAGAGAGAGGAGACTGGATTGGCATTATGGATTGGCAATCGCTTTCATTCCGATATCTTGCTCACATGCTTTCAAACTTGTCTTTCTTATCATAAGGACTAGGGGTGGGGAACTTTTTTCTGCCAAGGGCCATATGGATATTTATAACATCATTCACGGGCCATAAAAAATTATCAACTTAAAAAACAGTGCTCTGCCGAGGGAGAATGATTCAGGCCAGCAAAATTAATGCAAATAATTGTTTTTCTATTTGAAGTTATGTGGGGAGAGCCTAATCTGGCTCGCACACACACCTGGACCGCCGCCCTAGGCAAATGCATAGGTCCAGGGCTTCTTTGTATAAAAAGCCCAGCAGGAACTCAGCATATTAGACCACATTCCCTAAGATTAGCATATTAGGCCACACTCATTAGCATATTAGGCCACACCATCTGGGATAATCAAGTGCAAACTGAACCGTGACAGTAACTTTTCCAGGCCCCGCAGCCATTCTGGCCGGTCAGCCAGGCCCCAGGGAGGCTGCTGCACACTACATCTGGGCTCTGTGATTCCTGCCTGGCCCTGGAGAGGCTGCTGCATAGCGCAGCTGGGCCCCACTATCCTCGCTGGCCAGCCAGGCCCCAAGGAGACTGACACATGGCTCGGTTCGGCCCAGCAATCCCTGAGGGCCACACCAAGTGACCTCGAGGGCCATATACGGCCCTCGGGATGGAGGTTCTCCTCCCCTGGACTAGAAGCTTTCTTTGTAACAGGCATCGGCATTCTCGGAAGTTTAGCTTTAAAGCAAATGCCACATACTCTGATTGTGTGAGACTGTGGAGTACTTCAGTGTAATGTAATTGTAAGAAAGAACCAGTGTGGTGTCATGGTTAGAGGGGCAGGCTAGCATCAGGGAGAGTCCCAGGTTCGAACTGCCACTCTGCCATGGAAGCTTGCTGAGTGGCCGTGGGCTGATCACACAATCTCAGCCCAACCGACCTCACAGAGTTGTTGTGCTGATGAAGCAGAGGACCAGGGAATGATGTGGGCCGCTTTGGGATGGAAAGCATGTTAGAGGTGAAGTAAATCCATAAAATAACATATGACAATATGGACTGAGATGCTGGAGAAGAGATGTGAAGGTTCCATGGGCCATGTGTGGAGGCTCAGTGAGTGTGATACTGCCTGGAAGGACTGGGATCTGCTTAGACTCCATTCCTTGGGCCCATCCCTTCCTGCAATATCTTTTCCTTTTCTGGCTCTGGTGGCAGGTCAAGTCAGTGAGCCATGACTTGGAGCAGCTGAATCGCCTCCTGCACGTGGCCAAGAGCCTCATCCAGAACCCCTACCTGTGCCTGGGCTCCTACGTCAAGAGCCTCATCGCCAGCGTCATGTACTGTGTCCTGGAGCCCCTGGCAGCCTCTATCAACCCCCTCAACGACCACTGGACGCTCCGTGACTATGCTGCGATGCTCCTTGGCCACATCTTCTGGTACGTGCCTTCTTATCATCCTGGGAAGTAATCAGGAGTGACTGGGCAAAAGCAGGACTCTGCTAGGCTCAGTGCACACCTGGTAATATTTCTCGCATGGTTGCCAAGAGCAGCCGTGAGCCTCTAGGTTTCTTTGGGGCTCCTGCTGACCTCAATGAGGTGTCAATCCAAAGTATCCCATGGAAATAAATCACATGACTTCCCTTGCTCTGTGGGCTCCCCAGGGTGACTTTCTACTCCCCAGAATTTTGTCCCTCGAGTCCCTTCACCAACAGGCCTTCTGATGAGCTGTGGGGTCAACAGGAAGTTCTTGGCACAATGCGTGATACACTGGTGGGATTTGCCATTGCAAGTTCAGAGACCTTTAAAAGGGATTATACACTTTCGTGGAAGAAGGTCTATCATACTAAATAGATGTGATACTAGAGCAGGGGTGGCCAAACTGGCTTGGGAGCCACATGTGACTCTTTCACACATATTGTGTGTCTCTTGAAGTCTCCACTACCTTGTTGGCTGGCTTGGAGAAGGCGTCTGTCCCTTTAAATCACTTCTCCAAGCCAAGCCAGCTGGCAGCTTGGAGAATGCATTTAAAGTCACATTTATTTGTCTTCCTTCCTTTTCTTCCTTGTGGCTCTCAAACGTCTGACATTCATGTCTTGCGGCTCTTAAACATCTGATGTTTATTCTATGTGGCTCTTACATTAAGTAAGTTTGGCCACCCCTGTACTAGAACATGTAAAGAAACAGTGTACCAGGGAAACAAATATAACAGAGTGAGCCCTGCTGTCTTCCTCTCTACTCATAGGCTTACCAGGGGCATCTGTATGAAAATGGAAATAGAACGCTATATTAGATGGGCCCTCTTCCTCCATCTGATCCTGCAGTGCTCCTTTTATGCCAACTTAAACTTGCATGAGAGCAGCAACAATAGACTGGGTTCAGCTGTGGTTCAGTGGTAGAGCATCTGCTTGGCACACAGAAAGTCTCCGGTCTGATTCCTGGTATCTCCAGTTAAACAGGACTAGGTAGGAAATGATGTGAAAGACTTCAAGAGAACTGCAGCCAGTCTGAATGGACAATACTGATCCTGAACTTCAGCCAATCTGAATGGAGGGTCTCATTCAACAATTCTGGATGTGATTAGATCTTCTTGCCTGAACAATGGATACAAGTGAAGGCTGGTACCTTCACATCCTCTTTGTAGGCTTTCCAAGAAGCATTTTGGCTGGACATTGTTGGAAACAGGATGCTGGATTAGATGGACAGACAGGCATGAAACTGCCTTCTGCTGAATCAGACACTTGGTCCATCAAGGTAACTATTGTCTGCTGGCAGTGGCTGTCCAGGGCCTCAGGTCAAGGCCTTTCACATTACCTATTTCCTGGTCTTTTCAATTTAGGGTTGCCAGATTCAGGTTGAGAAATTTGGGATGGGGAGAACAGGGAATTCAGTGGGGTACAGTGCCATAAACTGGACCCTCCAAAGTGTCTATTTTCTCCAGGGGAACTGATCTCCGGAGATGAACTGTAATTCTGCTGGGTCCCCAGGTCCCTCATAGAGGGTGGCATCGCAGTGATCAAACCTGGGACGTCCTGCATGCCAAGTAGGTGCTCTACCACTGAGCCACGGTTGCTCCTTGATTGCTTTGATCCAGTGTCTCTGTTTATATATGGGTTTTTGTCAAATAGAGGTTGACCACTATCTTTTCTAGCTGGATGATTTTTTTTGCTAGGTTAGCTTATTTGGTTGTCAGGTATTTGTTGTGCCCTCCTTAGTGGGGAATATTGTAGATGACTCAGATAAGGCCTTTCAAGCTGCTTCCTAGTTAAGGATCTTTCTTTATTTCCAAATTTAAAACTTTGAACCTTTGTTTAGGCTGTTTTGACACAGCAGGCCTGAGAGTTTGCTATTAGGTTTTTGTGCAAATCTGCAAACAAGTTCACCCCTGCCCCACTCTTCTAGCTGACCTACAAGTTTTCAGCCTTGAGAATAATAACTTAGGAACCAATGATTTGATGTTCACAATAAATCCTAGAACAAGTGGAACAGATTTTGCAACAGTTGTGCTTTGAGATGCTCAGAGGTGTTTTATGTCATGCTTTTAGAGAGAAAGAAATTAGATGGTTTATAATACAGTCATGTGAGGTTCCCATGATCATGTGTATATAAGACAGCCACATCCTAAATACACACTCCCAGGGCTTTTTTTGAGCAGGAATGCAGTTCTGGCTGACTTGGTGTCGGGGTATGGCCTAATATGCAAATAAGCCCCCCCCGGGCTTTTTTTTTTTAAAAAAAACCCATGTGAAACAATGGTGGCATCAGGGGGTGTGGCCTAATATGCAAATGAGTTCCTGCTGGACTTTTTCTACGAAAAAATCCCTGCACGCCCCATCTTTCAAATCTGGGTTGCAGTGTATAACAATCCCCCCCCTTTTGGCTGGGCAGCCCCCTTCCTTATTCTTTGTTTTTCTGTCTGTCACACCCAGTTGTTTAGATGTACGTAGATATATGCTCAACCGGCCTAGGATACTGAGGAACTGACAAAAATCCTTTGTTTGTATATGGAACAACAGAGGTTGATAGTAATTCAAAACATACTGCTTTATTTCACTTTTATGAGGAAATGGTCTGGTAGGTATCATGTTTAAATTTGGTAGGTAAACAGACAAGAGGAATGAGGTAACTTTGTATAACTATAAACTACAGAGGCCACAGATACTTTGTCACAATAAAGTAGTTTGGTTCTAGACATGGGTGTTTAAAACTGCAGGGAGAAGTCTCTTGGCAGTCACTGGTTAAATAAACATCTATAAACTTCTTTGTCTCAAAATTACTTAAGTTTGTGAAGGCAGGAATATATACAGAAGTTCCAGTTTTCTTTCTCAAACACTTGTTAGGGATAACTTCTCTTTTACTACAAGCTATTTCCCTCACGGAAAAACTACTGGTCTCACTTCGCTGATTCAGGATCCTCCTCTATCCCCTCACTCATCTTAACTGCTTAATGGAACCAACTACCACTCCTAACTGAAGAATTCCAGTTGAACCCCCTGTCAATGATGGTTCTCAGACTGGGTTAAAGCATTACCGATTCACTGTCCATAACACAAGGAGACTGTTATCTCTTCCTCGGGAGGTGGGGGACTCTCCTTCCTTGGAGGTTTTTAAACAGAGACTAGATGGCCATCTGACAGCAATGCTGATCCTGTGAATTTAGAGGGAGGTATTTGTGAATTTCCTGCATTGTGCCGGGGGTTGGACAAGATGGCCCTGGGGGTCCCTTCCAGCTCTATGATTCTATGATTTGTACCTTTTTTCTGAAAAGGCTTGGTAAGAATTTTGAAATTGCATTTTAAAGTGCAGGCTAGGGAGGAAAATGGATATGCATGCTTTTATATCTAGAGATTATTGTGTATGCTAGTGTATCCTGTATAATTGTGATTCTTGTTTATTTAACCCAGGGGTGTCAGACATGTGGCCCGAGGGCTGAATCAGGCCCCAGAGGGCTCCTATCAGGCCTGCAAGCAACTCACTGTCATCTGCTTCCTTTCTCTCTCTCTTGCTTCTTTCTGCATTACAGCTTGCTCAATTCCACAAGAGCTACAGAGCAAAACCTGTTTTCCCCATTGGCTGACCAGCACATGAAGCAACTTATGTACAAAAGCTCGCAATGCCCAGCCATTTCATGTTTTCTCCTGGGTCTTAGGTTCAAAGCATTGGCCATGATATTTCTATAATGAATGTCAATAAATCAATAGTAGGTTTGCAACTTACACATACACCCCTGAACAACACCTGATTAGCATACTCAAGATTGCTACAGCACAGGCATTATCTCCAGATTTTGATGCAACAATTCAGAGCAAGTGGTGTCAGTTTTCAGAAACTATTAAATAAACAAAATATTGCAAGGATGCTAATATTTCCAGCATGTTTTATTTTAAAGTTTAAAATTTTTTTTGTGTTTATCTGCATCCTTTATAAAATTTATATCTCTGCTACCTGGCATTACATTTTAGTACATTTCATGACACACATGGCCCGGCCCGACAAGGTCTCATTTATGTCTGATCTGGCCCTCATAACAAATGAGTTTGACACCTCTGATTTAAGCAGTTCAAGAATGATTTTAAATACAGTTCTTAAAAAGGTAACCATTAGTGATCATTGGCTAGGATACAAGGTTTTCACCAAAACTCAGAGTAAATAAACTGACTGAAGAGAAGTCAGAAGACTGGTACATGTAATCACTGACGAAACTGATAGTTTTTCACACAGCCTGCTGTTTTAGTTGTTAATGCATTGCTTTAAAACAGTCAAAAAGACTTGTAGCTTCTATGCACCGGTTTTAAGTTACGCTTCTCACTTCAATAGGTGGAGTAACTCAGTAACATTGGGATGCTTCTTCTATCTAACTGGTGTGTTGGATTGCAAGCCCTTTGCAGCAGGGCACTCTCTTCTTCAGGTTTGTGCCGTGTTATATAAATTGCTAAACTTTCCATTTCTTCAGGACTCATGGCGACCTGGTGAGTGGCCTGTACCACCAAATCCTGCTGTCTCTGCAGAAGGTGCTGGCTGACCCCGTCCGCCCTCTTTGTTCCCACTATGGAGCAGTGGTGGGGCTGCATGCCTTGGGCTGGAAGGTAAGTAGATCTCCACTGTTTTTCCTGGCCCTTCCCCTGCCTGACTTACATCATTCATCTGTCATTTGCCTCCTTTTCTTATCCAGGCTGTAGAGCGGGTTCTGTATCCCCACCTCTCCACCTACTGGTCCAACCTGCAGGCTGTGCTGGACGATTATTCCGTGTCCAATGCTCAGGTGAAGGCAGATGGGCACAAAGTCTATGGGGCCATTCTGGTGAGTCCCTGTCTCTTCCAAGATGAAGAAGTCCTGTGAATCAGGGCTGCTACTTTTTGTTGACTGATGAACGAAAAGGCATTTCTCCCTTTATTAATGTTAAAACAATGTTGCCTATTCATCTTTATAAATACAACAGAGCTGGCAGGTGACAGCAACTATTTTAGAAGAGGCATCTCCTCTGCTCTTGCTCAGTAGAGAATGTTTCTTCTGAGAATGTATGCATCAATCAATCAGGGTTTCTCCTCCCTCTAACCTGCTTTTCTACTTTAAAAAACACTTAACTCAATCATAAAGGTTCCTCCCATGATTAATATTAAAAATGATGCATCCTGTTCATTTTTATAAATATGAATAAAAATGACATGTGGCAGACACTAACTTAATTTAATTTAATTTTTTAATTTATATGCCACTTTATCCCATAAGCGGGCTTTGGGCAGCTTACAACAGTAAAACAACAGAGTTAAAATAATATCATAAAAAAAGACCTTAAAAAACAGGAGCAGCACAGTAAACAATATTACAGATATAGGTGGCAAAACCACCCAACAGCATGTGGCTAATGGCTAACAATGTAACATAACAACATAATGGTGAAATGCTGGGGGAAGTGATGACTTTCAGAGAATGCCTGCTGGATTAATTAAAAGTCTGGTGGAAGAGGCATTCCCCTCCTCTCTTGCATGAGAAAGAACGCCTCTTCTAAGATTGTACGTATTGATCAGGGTCAAACCGCCCCACCCTCCTGCCCTTTGGGTTAAAAAAACCCCCACCCCAGCGGGTATCACCTGTCTCTAAGAAGAAATCATGCTGCTTTGACTGGAATTGTTGCTCTCTTCGTATGGAGATTTAGCTAACTGATTAAAGCTCTTCTTTTGAGTAACTGACTGGTAAACTGTATGTTTCCATAATCGTGTGACCATTTGACTGAGAGAGATCATTATTGTTGTTCTCACTCAGAATTTGTGACAACTTTGTAATACTGACTAGTATTCTTAGCTGCTTGAGCTGGTCCTCTGATTGCAGCCGGATTTTAGTAGCAGCTGTGAAAGTACTTATGGTCTGTGGAAAGTGAAATAAATTGAATATCCCTATTTTCTGTCCCTGGATGGCCCAGGCTAGCCAGATCTCATCAGATCTTGAAAGCTAAGCACCATCATTCCTGGTTAGTGTTTGGATGGGAGACCACATAGGTAGACCAGGGTTGCCACGCGGAGGCAGGCAATAACAGATCACCTCTGAACATCTCTTGCTTTGAAAATCTGACTAGGTTGCCATAAGTTGGCTACAACTCAATGGCACTTTATGCACACACATTCTCTAACCCACACAACATTGTTGACTCCCCATTAACCATTGACAATATATAAGCAATCAAAATTTTAGAGTTAAGGGTCCATCACTCTTGTATAGAGAGCCACCAGGATATGTCGCTTTTAAAGCTTCTCGCCATCAGAAGATTTGACTAGCATGCTTGCTCGTCCTTATTTATTTGTGACAATATTTACAGTATGTCCCTTTTCAACAAGAAGTTCTCAGAGCAGTTTACTTAACCTCGATGCATCACTTCTGACCCATTAATGACCTTGTTAAACCCCTGCACATTTGACTGTCCACTTCTTTATTCTTGTCCACCCTTTTCATTGAGTCTCAAGGCAGAGATTACACTGTGTAAGTCAGTACAATCAGCAAGATGAGGCAATGCAACAGGATTTGGATTGTAGGGACCTGAAACAGAGCTGAGACAAAGCAATAAGCATTAATATGATGCAGACATTATATAGTATAGTAGGGGAGGGATGGTGGCTCAGTGGAAGAGCATCTGCTTGGTAAGCAGAAGGTCCCAGGTTCAATCCCTGGCATCTCCAAAAAAGGGTCCAGGCAAATAGGTGTGAAAGACCTCAGCTTGAGACCCTGGAGAGCCGCTGCCAGTCTGAGAAGACAATACTGACTTTGATGGACCAAGGGTCTGATTCAGTATAAGGCAGCTTCATATGTTCATAGTAGGATCATCATTCCAGCTGCAGAGAGTATGAATGGTACACAGTAGTACAGTCCACATTCCCTGACCCTTTACCAAAGCGTCTTTTGGAATCAGTTTGTTACAGTACAGCCCTATTACCTATGCATAAAAGCCCCCTTGAATAATTCAGTTTTGCACAATTTGTGAAATGCCAGGAGTGTGGGATCTTTCCTAATCTTCTCAGGCAGACCGTTTTATGAGGCAGGGGGCCAAAACAGGGAATGCATATATATGGGCAGCTGTTCATTACTTACTCCCTATCTGGTCACCTGGAAAAAATTCTAACTCTCCATAGGCAACGAATTTCCTGTTTGCAATCTTGCTGCCTGCCAATAAACCTCTCATTTAATTTCCTCTTTTCTTCTCCAGGTAGCCGTGGAGCGTCTGTTGAAGATGAAGGCGCAGTCTGTTTCAGCACCAATCCAGACAGAGGGTGCAGGGGCAGAGGGGCGTGCAAGGGAAGGCTATCCCTGGCTCAGCCCCCTCCAGGACCCCCAAGTGGAGTTTGGCTTTGGCATTGCCAGCCACCTCCTACAGCTGGGCAGCGGAGGTCCCCAGGCGGGCATGGGCATCTCTGCCAACCCTCCTGCCGTCTCTTTGAATGAGATTTACCAGGAACTGTACTATTTCTTTGGGGATAGTTTGGCCACCCGCTTCGGCACAGGCTCTGGGCTGTGTCCTGCAGAACCGGTGCCTGCCAGCGTTCCCAAGGTGGTGGATGCCAAGAAAGAACAGCCAGCCTTTGGGACTGGGGATGCAGTGCGAAAGATGCCCCAGCTGACTGCAAACGCCACTGTTAGCCCGCGGGAGGAGGAGAGCCCTCGGGGAGACTTCTCAGCCACCCGGCCACCCTTGCACCGTTCGGCCAGCCTGGCCCGGTCTCGCAGCACCTCCCGCCAGCAGGGGCACCGGCCCAGCATCCGGGACGTCTTCCAGAAGTGCCGTTTCTCCCCGCAAGGGGCTCCCCGTTTCAGCTTTGTGATTGCCGGGCGTCAGGTGGAGCGACGTTGCCAGGGCCGCCTCTTCCAGACCTGCTTCCTCCAGCACCACGGCCCCAGCCCTGTTTCCCGCTATGCCCAAAAGCTGCCCATGATCGGGAGGACCACCAAGCCTATGAAGAAGTGGGCCCATTCAGAGTATTCCCTCTACCTGCCTCTCTGAGGGCCATCTTATGTGTGGGCATGTCTGAACTGAGAGACTGTCATGAGCACTGCATTCGTCTCAGCTGTAGATTGTAGTGCTAGGGTCTCACCGTGAGGGAAAAACACCAGGGTGGAACTGTGGCATCTGTTCCTGAGGATTTGGGGGATTCTGCGTTCTTAGCAGTGCTCCTCCCATTCTGGAATTCTGGACTAACAACAGCATCTTCTTCCAAGGAAGTGGGACATCCATGCTCTTTCAAACCTGCCAGGTGTGATTCTGCAGTGCCTACTTCCTACCAAGCTCTTTTAAAAAACAAACAAACCCAAACCCTTAACTTTAGGGGAAGGACAGATTCAAACAGGTGGTTTTGCCCACTGCCACTCTTACCCACCTTCTATTGCTTTCTACTGCCAACTCTGAAGCTGTTAACTTTTCTTTCTCAGCCTGACCTTCTTCGTTCCCAGTAGCTTCGGCAAAAACCTCTCGACTCCCCTCCTCATGTGTGGTTTGGGGGTGGAGAACTAAAATCAGCCTCACCTGCTTCACAAGCAGGCCTTTGATGCCTCAAGGAGGCAGGGGTTTGAGGTGACACAGGGCAGAAGAGTAGGGCAAAATTGTCAGCATGTGCTGTTGAAATAGCCCTTTCAGTACTGGAAACACTTTGCTTGTACTTTACGGTGATTGTTACTTTGAAGGAGACCACTGTTATTATCCCCATATTGGAACATGGGGAGGGGACACCAAAATAGAAAAGTTAGAGGGTTGGGGATTTTTCAATTAAGTCTCCTTAGGGAGTAGATAGTAGCAGTGGGATTTGAACCAACATCCCTTCAGCCCTTGGTACCACAGCTTATTTGCTTAGCCATTGTACTGTATACCACAGCCATCCTTCTTTGCTGTTCTCCTAATCATGGCTGACTGTGAACACAAGGAGAATCTGCTGCCCCTGAGAAGAGCCAGTAAGGCATGCTGTCAGTGGGCTTTTTCATTCTCAGGTATACTGCTACTTTATATGGAGGGCCTTTTTAAAGCTTGTTTAATAGTTCTGTTGGTCCAGAATCTGCTTAGTTTTCTTCGGCCTTCCCTCAGTGATCCCTCCTTCCTATTCATTGTTTTCAATTGGTTTTGTGTGTGTAAATTTCAGCGGTTTTTCAAAAGGGGTTTTTTTTTTTGAGCGGGTGTTAAAATGTGCTTTAATTTTATATGTTTTGTTTTGCTGTGAGAACAGAAAGACGGGATATACATTTTGTAAAATAAATCTGTATGAAAACAGTGACCATCCTGGACCAGAACAAGTGGTTATTCAGAGGTAGATTGCTTGTAAGCAGGCTGGAAAACTGGGCTAAAACAAATGAGTTTTAATAGGGATAAATGTAAAGTTCTGCATTTAGGTAGGAAAAATCAGATGCATAATTATATGATGGGGAGAGACCTGTCTTGGCAATAGTATGTGCAAAAAGAAACATGAGTCAGCAGTGTGATGTGGTAGCTAAAAAGACCAATGTGGTTTGGGGCTGTATCAACAGAAGTATAGTGTCTAGATCATGCAACGTGATGGTATTACTTTGCTCTGCTCTGGCTAGACCTCACCTAGAATATTGTGTTCAGTTTTGGACACAACAATTTAAGGATATAGACAAGCTGGAATGGGTCCAGAGGAGGACAATGAAGATGGTGAGGGGTCTGGAGACCAAATCCTATAAGGAAAGGTTGAAGGAGGTGGGGACGTTTAGCCTGAAGAGATGACTGAGAGGTAATATGATCACCATCTTCAAGTACTTGAAGGGCTGTCATATAGAGGATGGTGAGGAATTGCTTTCTGTGGCCCCAGGTCAGACCAAAACCAGTGGGTTGAAATAAAATCAGAAAAGCTTCTGGCTCAACATTAGGAAGAACTTCCTGACAGTTATAGCAGTGCCTCAGTGGAACGGGCTTCCTCGGAAGGTGGTGGGTTCCCCTTCTTTTGAGCTTTTTAAACAGAGGCTAGATGGCCATCTGACAGCAATGTTGATTATGTGAACTTAGGCAAAGCATGAGGAGGGCAGGAAGGGTTGCATAAGTGCTTAGTTCTTGTGACCCTTTCTTACACACCCAGGAAAATGCTAATTGCCACTTTGGGTCAGGCAGCAATTTTTTCTCCAGGCCAATTTGGCCAAGGATCCTGGAGGGTTTGTGGATCTTCTGGGCATGGAACAGGTATCACTGGGGATGTGTGGGGGAAGTTATTTGTGAATTTCCTGCATTGTGCAGAGGGTTGGACTAGATGACCCTGGAGTTCCCTTCTAGCTCTTATGATTCCAAACATTGAGGTTTGCTGTAATGTCTATCAGCTGCTTTTGCCTGAGTTTGTTCAGTCAACATGGCAATTGCCTGTTACTACATATCTTGTCGGTATGAGTTCCATAGGTTAATTGCACTTTGTGAAAAAATATTTTATTTCCACTGAACTTCACTGGCCGTCTGAGTTCTAGTATCCTATAAGAAGAACGTTTTCTCTCTACTTTCTCCACACCACACATCATTTAATAAACTATCTTAATTGTAGCTTGAAAACGAAAATGCATTTGAAAGGGCGGTGCCTTGCAACCTCACAAGTGAGGCTGCCAAAGTGACTAGTTCACAACCTTCTTTTCCTCACACAGGGCAAGACCGAAGTTGCATGGCTGTTTGCTTTTCTGGTATCTAAATACTAAAGGATGATGGCAAAATATATTTAATTCATTTGTACCCGCCTTTCTCCCCAACAGCGTATGTCATTCTCCTTTCCTCCCATTTTATTTTCACAAAAACCCTGTGAGGTAGGCTAAGTTGAGATTGTGTGACTGGCTTAAGATCACCCAGCAAGCTTCGATGGCATGAGTGCGGATTCAAACCCAGGACTCCCAGCTACTAGCCCAATGCTCTGAGGTACTACACTGTAAGGCTGCACTCTCGTGAAACTTAACTGAGAGGAAGCCCTAGCGAATACAGTGAGATTGATTTTAAGCAAATAGGCAGTGTCTCTGGTGGCAAAAATGTCCCAAGCTCATTCATATTGCCTGCTTGTGTCCAATGTTTATTGAAGATCCCATCTGCTACATGGTTCAGTCTTCTGGTCCATGCATGAAGTCCACAGCTAAGGCAGTATCACTTGCAGTCTGCTGCATTTAGTGCTGCATTTAGTGGTCCACTCACCCATTTCCACTGCAACTACTTCTCCCTGCTGACTATCCACTGAACTATCCAGTGATTATTTCACTGAACTATCCACTAAGTCCCTAACATCTCTTTGCTAGTCAGTTGTTTGTGCATGTGGGAAATCAAGACGTTTTGCCCCAGTGTTTCTCGCATTTATCTATAGTCTGCCTTTCTCCCTGAGGCTGTAGGTATCCAAAGAAGTGAGAAGTGACTCCCAGAAGCTCATCCCCTGCCACAAATTTTATTATTCTTTAAGGTGCTACTGGACTCTTGATCTTTTCTACTGAGGCTCTAGGTGGATTATACAGGGTCAGTATTACACTTTAGGAGAGCCGATCTGGTGTAGTGGTTAAGAGTGCGGACTCTTATCTGGAGGAACCGGTTTGATTCCCCACTCTTCCACATGCACCTGCTGGTGTGATCTTGAGTCAGTCAAAAGTTCTTGCTGAGCTGTTCCTCTCAAGAGCAGTTTGTCACAGCTCTCTCAGCTCCACCTACCTCACTCTGATTTTCCTAGCAGACAAAGCAAAAAACACCATCCTGTAAGAGACAGAGGGATCCACAACAGATAATATAAAAACTAATTTGTCAAGTGTCAGAAAGAACATTTATAGTGATTAAGATCTTAGCTGGGAACTTATTCCTGGGCTCCTAAATATAAAAGGCAAGCCAAAACATAGCGGAGATCTACTGAACATCCACATGTATGCAAATACAAAGTTCTTTTGGTTTTTTGGAATGCCATTCTGAGAGCATATGCTGTTATGTCAACCTAGTAGGATTTGAACTCAGACCTTCCAGGTTGTAAAAGCTGGTGTAGCGTAGTGGTTAGACCTGGGCTAAGACTTGGGAGAACCAAGTTTGAATCTGTGATCTGCTATGGAAGCTCTCTGGGTGACCTTGGGCCAGTCACACACTTTCAGTCCAACCTACCTTACAGGGTTGTCCTGGGGTCAAAATGGTGGAGAGGTGAATTATGCAAGCCAGCTTGAGTCCCCAAGTGGGAGGGAGGTGGAGAATAAACAAAAAAAAAAAGTGCTAAAAAACCAGGGCTTTTTTTTTGTAGAAAAAGCCCAGCAGGAACTCATTTGCATATTAGACCACACCCCTTGCTGGCACCACTGTTTCAGACAGCAGGAACTTATTTGCATATTAGGCCACACCTTCTGACAGCAAGCCAGCTGGAACTGCATTCCTGCTCAAAAAAAGTCCTGGAAAATCCTAAGGCAAATACTTTTAACCACTATCCTGCACTACCTCCCTTAGAAGCCAGCTCCCCCATACCCTGCTAAAGAACATTTAAAATAATAGTTGTCTGAAATAAAGTTTGAGTCCGGCGGCACCTTTAAGACCAACAAGGTTTTATTCAAGCTATGAGCTTTTCTGTGCATGCACACACACAAATCTCATACCTTGAGTAAAACCTTGTTGGTCTTAAAGGTGCCGCCGGACTCAAACTTTATGCTGTTGCTTCAGACCAACATGGTTACTCACCTGAATCCAGTTGCCAGAAAGGAACGTTAGGCAGCCCAAGACGGCTTGCTTCTCCATTGTGAGGGAGGCTGCCCCTGTTGGGACTGCTGCCTGTCTTAAGGGCACCGGCCGGGCGCTGGCAGGCAACTCCTCCCAGCCCGACGGGGCGGGGACGGCCAGCCTGGCGGCTCTCTCCTGGCCCGTTTGGCCTGCTCTCGGCTGGAAGATGGCGCAGCTGTCGGGGCTGCTCCTGATCGAGCTGGCCCTGCACGCCGCAGCCTTCCTCTGCGGGATCATCTGCGCCTCCGCCCTCTCCGTCACCCAGGTAAGGCGGGAGCCGCGAGGAAGGGGGGGGGGCACGCCTGGACCAAGGGAACTCGCTGGCGGGCGGCCCTCTCACCTGAGACGCCCCACAGAAAGCTCTCCTGCGCCCTGACAGGCCGCTCTTCCACTGGTGACCGCTGCGGCGAGCATGTGCAGAGTGCGCCTGCCTTTTGCATTCAAGCAAGGGGTGGGGGGGAGGAGGGCTAGAGGCTTGGCTTCGGAGCCTGTAAAGGACGGGGGTGCCGTTTTGCCCTGGAACAGTTTAGCAGAGCCGGATTAACAATTAGACCGGCCAAGTAGGCACTGGCCTGTGGGCCCCCACACCTTTAGGGGCCCCGGGCTGGCCTTTCCTTCCATTTTTCCGCCAGTTTGCAGCCCTCCCAGCTTGAACGCACAGCCAGCAACTAAGCTGCTCTTTGCCCATTTTGTCTGATGCAGCTGCTGCTGGCGTTGTCACCAAGTTTGCCTCTCTCCTGCAGCTTAGTAAAAGGGGCTTTGGAGAAGGTGCCTGCAGACTGCAGCGGGGCCCATGAGTGGTGATGTGGGAACTCCGACTGAGATAATTTGCAAGGGGGCTCCCAAGATCTCGACTGTCTAGGAGCCTCCGCAGGGCTTAATCCGGCACTGCAGTTTAGGCTAGAAAGAGCCCCCCCTCCCCAGCGTGTGTAGAGGGCGTTTCCGTCCCCTTGTATAGCCCGCTATTCCCCCTTTCTCTGCAAGGGCTGAGCCCTCACTCACACCTCTGTTGTCTTTGACAAACAAAACAGAAGCGCTTTTCTCCATTCCGCCCCGCGTGCAATCCCCCAACCCCTTGTCTGCTGCTGGAAGGGAGGGAAGAGTTTGGACGTGAGGGGGGTGGGGCTACCGGCCACTACAGCCTTCTGCTTTAAAAAAAAGAATCCCCCCTCCCCAAAATGAAGCTGTCAGTTGGACGCACCGCCCGGTGCCACGCCGAGCACTGGATGCAAAGTTGCGGCTGGGCGGGAAGTTTCTGCAGATGGCGGCCGCCCACCACCACCACTGGCTGTTGCAGCCACGCGGTAGATTCCACACGGTTCTGAACCTGGTTTTGCAAACCTGGCGTCCAAACTCCCTGGAGCCGCACCTCTTCACGTTGCCAAAACAGAGTTCCAAGGGGTTGGGAGAAAATTAAAGGCCGGCTAACCCCTCCCCGTCCCCCGCGTTTGCCCTTGGGTAGACGCTGCACCCCGAAAGCATAGAAGGGCAGCCTTCCAAACAAATGAGAACAGCTCCTCCCGTCCGCCCGCACCCCCTCTCCGTAGATGTGTGGACCGGGTCATGTGAATCCGCGCGTTGCACATAATGCTAGTCAGCTGAGGGCTTCGGCGGGAGTTTGGCCAACAGTTGGCAGTTGCTGTTTCCGTCCCGTTTGCATGAGTGCCCACGTTCTTACTTCCCCTTGGCAGAGAGGGCCACTTTCTGTTTACCTCAAACCTACCCCTCGCCTGGCCTCTAGTCGCTGCAGGCACCTAGAGCCTTTATCTGAGGGATCTGGCTTTGCAGAAAGGGCTGCAGCTGTCAGGGGTAGTGGTTAGAGTTCCCAAGGTGCCACCCTGGGCAAATGGTGCCTGCCTACACCTTTTCTGGTGCCCACCAAATGTTTTTAGAAAGTGGCTGTGATCAGGCTTCCGATCAGCAGCTGCCACCACAGTGCACTGTGTAACTGAAAGTGAGCTGCAGCAGCAATTTTGTGGCTGCACCCCCATAATGTGTCAGATTTCTAAAAGTGGTCGCAGGCTCAAAAAGGTTGGACTAGAGGGTTAGAGGGACTAGAATCTGAAAGACTGGTGTTCAGATCTCTATTCTGTTGGGTGAGCTGGTGTTCATTGCACACTGACAGTCTAGCCTACCTCACAGGATTGGTTTGAAGGTAAGATCTTGCTGTGAGTTGTTTGGAGGAATGAGAGTCAGTTTGGTGTAGTGGTTAAGACGAGCGGACTTTACTCTGGAGAACTGGGTTTGTTTCAATGCTCCCTCTAAGCTGTGGAGTCTTGGGAGCAAAAATTCTACTTTGTGAGGTACTGTAGAACAAAGTAGGAGTCAAGTGCATCTTTAAAATCAACAAAGTTTTATTCAGAATGTAAGCTTTCGTGTGCTCTAAGCACACTTCATCAGACGAGGAATCAGGTACAGTGGGCAGAGCTACATATAGCTGGTAGGCAGTGGTTTAGAATGCAAAATGGTACACATTTAATTTGTTAATTTTACTATTCTGTCACTGGATCTTAAATTTATACCATTTTGCATTCTAAATCACTGTCTATATGTAGCTCTACTCACAGCTATATGTAGCTTTGCTCACTGTACCTGATTCCTCATCTGATGAAGTGTGCTTAGAGTACACAAAAGCTTACATTCTGAATAAAACTTGTTGGTCTTAAAGGTAGCAACTTGATCCCTACTTTATTTTACTGCTTCAGACCAACACAGCTGCCCACTTGGCATTAAAACTGTGAGCTACTGCATACATTAGTTTGCTCTGGGGTCATTTTCCTGAGCTAAGGCAAAAATTTGTGAACCAGAAGCTAAAAAACTGAGCTAGCTCACACTTGCTCAGCTTAGAGAGTGAACACTGGTTTGATTCTCCACTTCACATAAAGCCCACTGGGTGACCTTGGGCCAGTCACAGTTCTGTCATAGCTCTTTCAGCCTCACCTACCTCACAGGGTGTCTTGTGGGGAGAGGAAGGGGAGGTGTTTATAAGCCACTCCAAGATTCCTTTGGGTAGTAAAGGGCGGGGTATAAAACTAACTCTTCTTCTATGAGATAATAACCAGACAGGAATTCACCAGAGTAGTTCCTTTACTTCCTGGGCTCCATCAGTTAATAAATTCCACAAGGAGGTAAGATGCTTGCAAGAATTAAAGGCCTCCATGGGAGTGGATTCACTATTAAATTACAGTGGAATCTGAGCTAACAAACAATGGACTCTTGGGAGTGAAGTCAGTAGGATGCAGGCAAAAAAGCAAGGGAGATATTGTGGTTTTAAGTTGTAGTTGAAACTTCTTTTTTCCCAAAAAGTCACATTTCCCCCCATCAGGAACTGTCAATAATATGAAAGCAAAATTCAGTTTTAAATTTGCATACCAATCATTCATTCCTCCCTGCCTCCGACCAATGGTCTTAAAAGAACTAAATGTTTACCTTACTTATACCTACTGGGAAAAATTAAATTGCAAAAAGAAAAATGTAAGTGCATTAGTTAATTTAAAAAAACCCTTAATGGTAACTGTGGCAGTTTAGGGTTGCCAACTCCAGATTGGGAAATTCCTGGAGATTTGGAGTGGATCCTGTGGAGGGCAGAGTTTGGGGAGAGGAGGGATCCCAGTAGGGTATAATGCCAGAGAATCCACCTCCCAAAGCAGCCATTTTCTTGAGGGGGTACTGAGCTCTGTATTGTGGACATTGGTTGTAATTCCAGATCTCCCGGCTCCACCTGGAGGTTGGTAAACCCAACGGCAATATTATCAGCACCAGCCAAAAGGTTGCAAACAGGTTTTTTTAAAAGAGGGAGGGGGGAATTGTGTATCTTCAATACACATTTTTATAGGCCTAATAGTTTTTTAAATGTTGGTTTTATTTGTTTGTTTATTGCACTTTATTTTCAACCCCAAATGGATTATGGCCTGGCACAGCTTTGATTTTCTTGTTATTAATAAAGGCTTTGAAAGGGAACAGCAGTGAAGCCCAGCTGTTTTCCCCAGGGCCTTTGTATTCACCCACAGCCTTGTTGAAAGGTCTGCTCCTCTGTGAGGGTTCAGTTGCAATGAGCTCTTGCAGGAGAGCAAAGTCCCTTAGGGGGAAATACTTTTGAATCTGTCCTTGCCCAACCCTAAGAAGGGGAGAGAGAGAATGTGAAGGAGAAAGAAAAATGGAGAGAGCAGGAAAACGCCAGAAAGTTGCAAAACAAAAACAGAAACACAGTCCATGTTGCAAGAGGTGGTTGAAGGTAGGTGTTGAGTCTCAAAGGGTGAAAGGATGAAGCCATAGGACAAGGGAGGTTCTGCCCACTGCAGAATAAATTAGTCAGCAGTGAGGTTGCGAACTACCAGGTGGGGCCTGGAGATCTCCCAGATTGCAAGGATCAATTGCCGGGCTCCAAGGAGTGCACTGTGCAATCTTCAGATTGCAAGGATCAATTCCCTTGAAGCCCAAGAATTGCGGGGGGAATTGCGGATCAATGGAAGAGCTGCTCTGGCATCTCCAGTTTAAAGGACCAAGTAGGAGGTTCTGGTAAAGACCTCTGCCTAAAACTCTCGAAAGCTGCTGCCTGTCTGAAAAGACAGCACTGACTTTGATGGACCAAGGGTCTGATTCAGTATAAGGCTGCTTGATGTGTCCATGCAAGTCACCAAATAACAGCTTCAGAGGGCAAATGATGGCATCACATCCTTGTTGAGCTCCTTCCCCAAACTCCATACTTTCCAGGCTATGCCCCCAAAACTCCAGGAATTTCCCAATCCAGAGTCATGGCTCTTTAATAATTACAAACATACAAAAAGAGCTGGCAACCCCAGTCAGAAGTGTAAGTGCTCCAGAGAAAGAAGGGCTGGCACCAGCAGACCAGGAGATGGGGCAGCTGCCAGAGACCAAGGCTTCTGGTGGGGCCTACTGCCATGGACACCCTCTGCCCAGGGCCGGTGCTAGGGTTTTTGGTGCCCTAGGCAAGCTGCCCACTAGCGCCCCCTCTTGAAATTTTAAAAAACCAGAGAATTGTAGGAGAAATTAAGAAAATTGAAACTATTTTACATTTTTTATTTTAAATTTAATTTTTTTTTAAAAAAAATTGATATTAACCAATAAAAATTGTGAGAATATTACTTGATCCTTTTAGCTGGAGGTGCCGGGGACAAGACCTTCACATGACCATTTCTACTTGATCCTTTTAGTTGGAGATGCCAGTGACAAGACCTTGTGCATGCGAGAAAGATCCTTTACCACAGAGCTATGGCTTCCACCCCATGGTTCTGTTAAAGTAGAATAGGAAGGATGAGTGGCAGCATACAACTTCAACAGGAGCCAATTTTTAGAATCTGTAATTGGCTCTTCTTCAGCTTTTACAATTGGTTAGTTTATCCCTGCCGGGCTCCAAGGAGTGCACTGCACAGGTGCCATCCGCTTTTGCATTTTCCGGGTCTGTAACAGACCCAGGGAACGCGAAGCTGGCCAGGCCGTGCCTGTGCTCCATGGAGCTTGCTTTCCATTGGGGAAGGCAGGTTCCAAGGAGCACACATGCTGCACATGGGGAGAGGGGGCACCTGGAGGCCACCTACTTGGCCTTCTCCCACGCACCGGCCATGCCCTGCCTGTTCTCCTCCCCTGTCACCTGTCCATGTGCCTTTCCTTGCCCATTGGTTTGCAAGCACTCTGCCGGCTTCCTAGCATTGATGGGGAAGTGCATGCAGGTTGTGCACGGAGGCAGCACTTCTGGTGTCCATAGCAGGTCCATGCACCAGCCAGTGCTGTTGGAAGAAGGACATCATAGAATCATAGAGTTGGAAGGGACTCCCAGAGTCATCTAGTCCAACCCCTTACACAATGCAGGAACTTCACAGATACCTCTCCTCCACACACACCCAGTAACACTTGCTCCATGCTCAGAAGATGGTAAAAAACCGTCAAGATTCCTGGGCAAACTGGCCTGGAGAAAAATTGCTGCCTGACCCCAAAGTGGTGATCAGCATTTCCCTGGGTGTGTAAGAAAGGGCCACGAGAACTAAGCACTGATGCAACCCTTCCTGTCCTCCTTCTCATGATCTGCCCAAGTTCACAGAATCAGCATTGCTGTCAGATGGCCATCTAGCCTCTATTTAAAAACCTCCAAACAAGGAGAGCCCACCACCTCCCAAGGAAGCCTGTCCCCCTGAGGAACCACTCTCCCAGGAAGTTCTTTCTAATGTTTAGCCGAAAACTCTCTTGATTTAGTTTTAACCCGTTGATTCTGGCCTGACCTTCTGGGGCAACAAAAAAACAACTGTGCACATCGATGTGGTGCATGTGATGGGACAGCTTGTGAGAAGGGGAAGGATTCAGTCAGGTGGGAATGCACAGGTGGATGGGTAGGAAGTGAGGCATGATGGGCAGAAGGAGATCCCTGGGCACTGTCTGCTCACAGCCTCCCAAAACCAGGAACTGGAAGTGACAGCCAAAAGTAGGAGGGAGGGTGCAGAATCAGCCTTTCCTGCTCCACAGAGGGTGATTGGTGCTCTCTCGCAGTGAAGTGATACTCCAGCCTGTTGCATACCCTTGTGGGTGATCCTTGTGGTAGAGACATTACCCAATTTCACGATTACTGCAGTTCAGTTTGAAAGTTGACATTTCTTCAGTGGTTCCTCTAGTTGAAATGGCAGTTGCCTGCTCTGCCCCATGGCCAAAACAACCAACTCACTCATAAAAAGGGACATGGAAATGGGTGCCTGCAGGACCTTTTTTGCAGAAAAAGCCCAACAGGAACTTAATTGCATATTAGGCCACACCGCCTGACATCATTGTTTCACACAAGGCTTTGTTGTAGAGAAAACCCCAGCAGGGGCTCATTTGCATATTAGGCCACATCCTCTGACACCAAGCCAGCCAGAACTGCATTCCTGTGCGTTCCTGCTCAAAGAAAGCCCTGGGTACCTGCTTTTGGCTAGGAACGATGTAACACAAATACCACAGAAGAATCACATGAAATGAGAAAAGAAAAACTCTCTGGCAAATCTATTTCTCTGTCCCCTACTTGAGCTGAAAAAATGGGCAGCATAAATGGTTCTCCTCCCCCATTTTATCCTCACAACATCCTTGCAAGGTAGGCTAAGCTGAGAAGTTATCCAGCTAGCAGAATGGGGACTGGAACCCAGGTATCCATACTCGCTGTCAGACATTAACCACTGCTGTAAGCTGGCTAACAAAGAAAACAGATGAGATGAACACACCCTCACAATGAAAAACTAACTAAATTAAAAAAAAATGTATCTTCATATAGCCTGTATAGAGTTGACAGTCACTGGCCATACATGCTGTTATGTTTGCTGCTTTTGTCTGAAATAGTGTCTGTCTCTTCTGAATATGCTGCTCTGATTTCACTGAAACTCTTTTATTAAATTCTGATGTTTGTTTTTTACTGTTGTAAGCTGCCTTGAGCCCGCTTGTGGATAGGGCGGGGTATAAATAAAAAAATAAATTAAATTAAAAATTAAAACCTTTTGTTTACCCCCAGGGAGAATTTGGTGGCCGGTGTATCTTGTATGGATCTGTAGTCTACAATGGGACATTGAATCTCAGCAGTTCCAGCCCCGTCTCCCTCTGCTATTTCGTCGCAGTAATTTCTGCTCTCGCCGCCATTTTCTGCTTCCTGTCTCTTCTCTATGGCATCTACAGTGCTTGCTTTGGGGAAGAAGAACCGTGAGTGGGGAATCCTGGGGGGAAGGCGAATTAAAGAGTGGACCATTTTTCTCACTTCTGACTGCCTCTGTTCTCTGTCCTACCTCAGGGAGCGAGTCTGGCTCAAGGGATCAATAGTGCTGGTGGCAGTGGTCCTCTTCTTCTTGCTTATCTCAGCCTGCATCCTTCGGGTTGGGATGGACAAGCTCTGTGCATCTATTCAGAAATCTGCAGCTGCCTCAAGGTAGGTGGAGACATTGAGAAATGAGAACTCCTCCCTTCTCTTGCAGTTTTTAAGGAGGAAAGAACCAAACCTGGCATGAAATCTGTTTAAAAGCTTCAGGAGGGTAGCCATGTTGGTTGGCAGGAGAAAAGCTAGATTTGAGTCCAGTAGCTCTTTAGAGACCAATAGGATTTCCAGAGAAAGCTCTGGTATCTGATGAAGGCAGTGCTGACTCACAAAAGCTTATACCTAGGGTTGCTTACCTCCAGGTAATGGCTGGAGATCTCTGTAGGCCTGTACTAAGAGCCCTGTAAGCTCCAGGAAGATTGGCTACATAAGGGTGTGTGATCTAAAATGCAAAGGAGTTCCTGCTACAAAAAAAGCCCTGACTGTACATATCTAGCATCCAACATACATCAGATTTCAGGCTGAACCATCAAATGCTGTTGTTTGTAAATTAAATTAGTTTGTAAATTAAATTATTATTGTAAATTAAATTAAATTAAAAATATTATTATTATTATTATTATTAAATGTCAGCATTGGCTTAACTTAAATTTGAAGAAGACAGAAAGCTTTCCTGGGGAGGTGAAACACCAGGCTGGGACCAATACAATGCATTTTGGCAGGGGTAATTGTAAAGTCTTACACATCAAGGATACAACACTAGGATGCAGGAGACCTCGTTTGATGGCTGGGCACATGTAAAGGATCAATGTGTCTTCATCCATCACAAGGCAAATGTGAGCCAGTAGGGTGATGCAGTAGGGTGATGCAGCAGCTAACAAGGCAAATAGTTCTTGGGATCATGGGAAGCAGTCATTCCTGTTCTGTATTGTGTTGTACTGTGGTCTTGTTGCCTGAGCTTGACAGGCACTCCTTGCAAACCAGGATCCTGAAGTCTGGAAGAACTGGCCAATCAGGATGCTAGGCATATAACAACTTGTAACAAAGAGATGCAAATGAAGGATTCTGGAGTGAGCCAATAGGAGTAACTAGAGTGTACCTAAGGAGTGAAGTGCTTGTGCTGTTTTAACTGTTTCTTCTTGCAAGGAAGTGTTCTTAGTTGATTCAGAGCTGGTTGAACTCACTTTACAATAATTCCGTTTTGTTCTGCTAGCGGTCAGATCTCATCAGGAGAGCTGTGATCAGTTTTGGGCATCGCAGTTTCATTTTTTTTTTAATTTTCAAAATTTTTTTATTGAACTTAATAAAAGCATATACAAGGCAATCAGTAACTGTGTCTCCATTCATTCTTCATGAATAAGCAGAAACAATAAAATAATAATATACACAAAAAAGAACAAAAAAAACAAGGGGGATAGTAACCCCCCCCCATATAAAACAAACTCATAATTGGTAGCTGAATTAATGAATGAACTACTTTAATCACATCAAGATTACATTAGGTTGATAATATTGTAGTATCTACAGGGTATGTATGAACGCACATGATCCAAATGACCAAAAGAAAATTCAAGAAATGGAAGCCACTTGTACATTGGAGATCTGTTGCCCTCTGAATCACTTATATGACTCAAGCTATCTGCTATTTTGTCCATTGCATAAACCTCCCAAATTTTTGCGTACCAGACTTTTACCGAAGAAGGATTGGGGATTTCCAAAACTGAGCCAACACCATTTTAGCTGTTGGACATATAGACATATGAACATATGAAGCTGCCTTATACTGAATCAGACCCTTGGTCCATCAAAGTCAGTAATGTCTACTCAGACTGGCAGCGGCTCTCCGGGTTTCAAGCTAGCTCGTCTGCTGTAGTTTTCCCGCCACCCACCGCCATCTTACCTGCAGGGATATTTGACGCTCTCGAGGCCTTAGTCTTGGGCTTCTTCGGGAAATAGTCTTTGATGGAACCTTTTGGGTTCCTTTTCAATCTGGATTTCGATCTGTTCCCATGCTAATTAAAAAAAGAAAAAAAAGCTGGGCGCTTTGATGAGTAGATTTAGCAGGGGTAAGCACGGAGCTCTGTTTTCAGGCGTCCATCTCCGTTGCGCACAACACCACCGGCATCGCAGTTTCATAAAGCCATTGAGCAATCCAAAGGCGTCTAAGATGAGGGTGACCAAAACGGCAAGGGGTCTGGCAACTGAGCTCTGTGAGGAATGACAGAAAGAGCTGGGCATGTTTAGCTTGAAGAAGACACAATCACTGTCTTCAAAGAACTGAAGAGCTGTCCAACAGGAGAGATGGTCCCTCTTGTTCCAGAGGGCAGGACTGAAATGAATGGATGGAAATGGAAGAGAAGCTGTTCAGCAGTGGAACAGAGCCTCAGGTGGTGGTGGCCTCTCTTTCATTGGTGGCCTTTGAGCAGAGACTTGGGTGTCCATGGATGTTGTTGTGTGTTCCTGCAGGATGGTGGTGGTGGGGGTAGATTAGATGGCTGCCAATGTCTGTCCCAACTCTATGATTCTTCATAGCACCTCTGGATGTTCAGCAGCTGCTTGTCCATTGAAGCTTCTTTGTATACAAGCGAAGCAGCTGAGGTCTTGCAGGGAGTTTTGCCATGACCAAAAGCTTTGCAAGTTTTAAAAAAATTATTAAGTGGCTGTCTGTGCACCTTAGAGGCAGTGTTGCCAAGAATCTGCTAAACGGGATGCTCCTGGGCCCTGTATAGGGAGTGGTTGTCTTTCTGTGGCAGACCTCTGGGGTCCGATCCCTCCCTTTGTAACCAACTTGGTGGGAATCAGTGGGTCGATTGCCTGTGACTTTGCTTTTCTCATTTTGTGCCTAGCTGCCAAGAAGCCCAGCATCGATCTTGGGTCCCCCCTTACCAAGGTGGAAGGTTCTACGACAACCTCTACACGGCAGAGGTGAGCAATGCTTCAGGTTTGCTGTTTAATTCCATTCTCATTTATGGCTGGAGTTGTCTCTAAACTGTGATGAAATCTCTCCAGGTCATGGAAGGAATTGAAAAGCCCAACCTGCCTCTTCCTTCATGCTCAAAAGCATGACACAAACACAGAGGTTTTTTTTATACAAATACAAATATGCAAACTCTTGCAGTATTTTGTCTAAAATGGAAAGGTGGAGGACTAGTGGGATATGGTAATGCAATTTTTAAAATAAATCATTAAGAAAAAGCACAAGGATCACAGCAGAAACCAAAAATATAAAATGCCCTGAGCTTAGGAAAACATGAAATGACTGGGTATTACAAGCTTCTCCCATCCCTGGTCTACTCAGATTGGCAATGCCTCTCCAGTGTAATATCCCTTCTGGTTGTGGGTTTCCAGGGTAGAGTACTCACTAGGAACCAGTTCTCAGATCCAGTCAGCAAAGAAAAGCTGGCTCAAAGCATCAACCCTTTATTTGCAAGGACACAACTCTAGGAAGCAAAAGCTCCAGCTGGCCATAGGAACGCTGCAAAGTGAAACTACTTTAACTGCACTTAATTGAAACACATTGCAGCATAGACAAAGTTGCAAGGAAAACGTGGAATGGATTTTCCATTAAGGTCTCTGGGCAAAGACCTTAATGGAAAATCCATTCCCATTTTCTTTGCAGCTTTGCAAGCCCAGAAGAGGTTCCTACTGCAGCTGGCAAAGACAAGGCAGGAGGAACTGGGAGTATCTGCTTCCTCAGAGCTTCAAAGGGGAAGGACAGGAGGGGGAGGGGAGAAAAGAGCCCCCCGGCCTGATTAAAGGCCTGTGAGGGCCAGTTCTGGCCTGTGGGCCAGACATTTGACACCTCTTTTAGACATTGGGTGAGGCCATTTGATTCAGTCAGCTTTTCCATTCACAATCTTGCCCAGTCCTTACTACAGTCCCCTCACACATCTTTTGTCCATGCAGGCTTACCATCTTGATCTATTGGGGGAGACATTCAAAGGGTACCCCCTTCCTTTTTCCACTAGCTGAAAAGGGGACTCAATCCAACCTCCATTTCCAAAGGCCTACAGGAGTAATACAACTTTATACAGCTTCCTAACTCTTGCCAGAAAAGTCTTCCAGGCAGTTTCTCTGGCAAGCCATTCTGCAAAGCAGGAGCAGCTTTGGAGAAACTGGCTGTGATGGAGGACCAACAAACCTCTTATGAAGGGATCGCCAACTGATGACACGGTACTGATGTCAGATGCTACGCAGACACGTACTAGGATTAGAATTTATTTAAAATTAGTTCAGCGGCTAGAAGAATCCCAGTAAGAACATGGTGACTTAACTGAACTAAAATGTGGAGAATTCTCTGTTCTAGCAGCTTAGCTGTAGCCCCGGAAGATGAATGTGTGTGGGACAAGGGGTGGGTGTCTATCTGCAGTGCTCTGCCTTCACCAGGTGATCTCCCCTTTCTGACTTCAGGCAGCCGCTTGGGTGAACTTCTTCTTTTGGTGCATGTTGCTGCTGCGCTTGTTCGTTGAATGCATGGGTAAAAGCTCACCCCGGTCATCACCAGGGAGCGACCAGCCATGGAACGGCGAGAGGACACCCATTATTGGGTAGCCATCACTCAGGCCTCGATGAGGGCATACGGGGCACCCCTGGAAGGAGCCGTCAACAACACTCCTGGTGTGTGGGACAGCTCGGGAATCCTCTCCCCCACCTTCTGTCTTGCTGCACAACAGGAAGAGGAGGGGTTGTTTTTCTTCCTTGGTGTGTCCAAAGGGGACATCTGCTGATTGCCTCTGGGCAATAAGACTTAAATCGAGAGGTGCTGGGACTTTACGCTGGCAGGAAAGAAATATGGAGGGGGAAACAGCCCTCAGCATGTTCCAACTCTGCCCCCTTTCTGTCATAGCTTTCCTTTTCTAACACCACTCTCCATCTCCACTCCTAGTCTCCATAGAAAGCGGCCAGTTCCACTACATGATAAAACGGTGCAATCCAGCATGTCTTGACAGATGGATTGTGTCTGCCTGAGCCAATTCTCGAGTATTGTACCTGACAGCAGCTTGCAAGAACCATGTCTGCTCCTAGAAGTAATCCCCAATTAATCCTACAATTGTGGGTTCTTGCAAAAAGCCCTGAGCACCAATAACCAACTTGTAAGAACCTAAGAGCAGCCCTGCTGGATCAAACCGATATCCATTTAGTCTAACATCCCATTCCTCAGGGCTGCCATCAAGGTATCCCTGGAAAACCTATCAGGGATTCAGATCTCCATTCCTGAGGTCTGGGCTTTCCTCCACTCCATGACCAGTTTCTCTGCATCAAGGAAAGAAATTGGTCCTTCCCACATGACAGTGTTTTGCATGCCTTATGTCTTGTCAACTGAAAATCACTAATACAAGAGACTCGTTTTCCCCCCATTGGGTGTAATGTCACTTTATTGAGTGTGATAAAGAGATAGAGAAAGGGAAGTGGGAAGGACTTTTGCAAGACTCTTCAGCAGCAGAACTTTTTGAGACACTTCAGTGTTCTGCTCCAGCACAGAAAACACAAAGGCCTCTTTTAGCAAGGACAATCTTCTGTGGGTTCCTGTTCTTAAAAGCCCTCCGAGGTCAAGTTCTTCCAGTTCTGATTCCTCAGCAACAGCCAGGAAGGCAGTGGGGTGGGGTTGCTGGATGCAGCTTGTCTTAAGACCCAGATTTTTTCAGAAGGGAGTGGACAGGGAAGAGCAGGGACCAAGAAACGACTGTCGATCACACCACTGGCTCTGCTGCTCATCTGTGCTGTGGCACTGAGACTCAGGTATGTCACTGAACTGCTACACCAAACAGAGAAAGTGTGAGGGTGTGTGACCATCAGGGCTTTGGAAGGAAGCATGTTAAAGGGGATGGAAATATCTTTTTTAAAAAAAGATCACATCAGCTACTGGAAAGAAGTTGAAGAGGAGTGACGATAGCTCCTTGGGTGGAAACATCGCTTCAGCGGAACTGCAGAGGGCTGATCCTCAAGCCGATGACGTCTTTGCCGATCTCCGTTACCTGGGTGACCAAAAAAGGACTGCTGTTAGAGTCATCTTTAGAGCTTAAAACTTGGAGAAAGGGTCCCCTACAACTGCTTTTATGAATTTGGTGTCAGTGAACGTATCTTGTAATCTGGGGAGAAAGCCTGCCTGCCTTCTCCGGAGGCAGGACAAGGGCAGAATTCTCCCCAGTACTTTGTGCTGGGCTTGGAAGTGCTCAGAATACGCTGAGATCCCTTGATGCTTTGAGCGCCTCCCCCTCAATCAATTGGGCTGGCTCTGAAGGTGTTAAGTCTGCCTCCAAAGGCTTTTGGCAAGCACAGACTTTAGCAGACGGCCAAGTCCTAATGTGATTTGTGGGACCCCTCTTCCCCCACTGCACTGAAATCAATATGAAGATAAAAGGAGAACAAATGGTCAGGCCCTGCATGTCTTTCACAATTCCTGCCCAACTTGGCAGTACCAGTCCAGCTTATGCCAGAGGGAGAAATACCATGGGTAATCCCTGACAGTGGCTTGCTTTGGAGTATCAAGGCACCTCTGCATTTTAAGAGCAACAATGGCTTCCGCATCACTGCTCTTTCTGTGAGTTATGCAGCTTGGAGAATCACTTAAGGGCCAACTTGTGGAATAGTCCTCTCACCTGGCTTCTGCAAACTATGCAAAGCTGAATTATTCAAGTGGGCTTTTTCTACAGGGGTAGCACTGCACAAAGGATTCACAAAGTAACTTGGACAAATTATTAGGGACTGGCATGCATGCTACTGTATACAGTTTGTTGTAAACTGGATCCTGCACCATGGCACAGAGTGGTAACGCTGCAGTACTGCAGTCGGAGCCCTCTGCTCATGACCTGAGTTCGATCCCGGCGGAAGCTGGTTCAGGTAGCCAGTTCATGGCTGACTCAGCCTTCCAGCCTTCCGAGGTCGGTAAAATGAGTACCCAGCTTGCTGGGGGGAAAGTGTAGATGACTGGGGAAGGCAATGGCAAACCACCCCATAAAAAGTCTGCCATGAAAACGTCATGCGACGTCACCCAGAGTTGGAAACGACTGATGCTTGCATCATTTAATGTGTCATGTTAACACTTATGCTTTGCTTCAGTGTTTTTAGATTTCTGGTTGGCCCTACAGCCTTAATCCTATTTCACTGTTTAATTAATGTCCCATTCTGGTGATTGTATTGGCTCACTTTCTGTAACCCGCCTTTAATCCGAGTGACAAAGGCAGAGTATACATAAAATAAACAAAAAGAGTGTTTCTTTGCAAAAAGCAGGCCCCTGGTCCCCTCCCCCCAATCTTTTCATCCCCTAATAAGAGGCTAAAACCTGATACAGACAGTGGAATGGGGCAGTACATTCCCGGGACAACAGCATAGGACTGTACTGATTTTAAAATGGCACAAATCAAGGATGGAATAAATATGCTAGCAGTTGCTTTGAATCCTGACTGGGGAGCAAAGTGGGGTATAAATTCCCCTCCTGCAGCTAGAATGAGTCCATGCAGGACATCATATCTCACTGCAAAAAAAGAAAAGAAAAGAACATTCATAAGTGGTGTCCCCCATCTCCAGGGAAATGGCACAGCCTAATCCTATCTGCTTCCTTTGCAGACACGGCCTACACTAGCCTATCTTGAAACACCGTATTAAGTTGCTACATGCAAGCATCCTCTTTGGCCTAGGCTCACAGATGCCATGAGGAAGAATGCCAAATGGGTAACTACCAAGGGTGAAGACTGGTCCAAGGAGGAGTGAAACAGGTGGTACTTACAGTTGTGACTCTGCAGATCTGACCGTGGAACTCGGGAAAGTAACAGGCCCCGCTGAGCGGGCACTTCTCCACTGGCTTGCCCCGGTAGATGGGCCGATAGGAGGCAGCACAGATGTCAAAGGGATTGTGCATATCATAGTTGAGCTGGTAGGCGTCGGTGGGGTTCTTCTCACATGCGGTTAGGATTTTGCGTGTCTGAGAAGAGGGAAGAAAAAGGAAACTGAAGAATTGCAAGGGTGGGTGGGACAGGTGAGATGTGAACAACAAGCTGGAAGGTGGCCTGTTTCTTGACCTCTTCAGCCTTAATAGGGGAACAAGTCATCTCCTCTGCTCCCCACCAACTCTGTACAGATAACACATATGCCACTTGGCAAATGCCTTGCTTTTTGGCCACCATTCTGTCTAGCTGGAGTGTCCATTTTCAAGAAGATTTCTTCTTTGGGGGTGTGCTACACATCATGCTATTAAGATTCCTCATCCTGCTCAGAAACCCAAATGAGTGAATGAGAGAGATGCTCCAGGAAGATGAAGAGAGCGTGAAGACGTGTTTCCTTGCCAATTTCTCCACATCTGCCAGTCAGAGGTACAATACATCTGTGAATCTTCACTTTACCTACTGCAGCTAAAAGCCTTTGGTAAAAGATATCTGTCCTTGAGGGAAAATACCTCCTGGGGATCTCCTGCTGGCTGCTGAGATTCTTTGCAAAGAGTGCTGGATTAGGGAGAGGAACGTAACATTCTAAAACAAAGAGTCTGAATCTCTTTGCAGCAACCAACAGTGTCATCCTCCTAAGCCTAAACCCGTTGGCTTCAATGGATTTAGAATGGTGTAACCCTGTTTAACTCAGTTTGGTGTAGTGGTTAAGTGTGTGGACTCTTATCTGGGAGAACTGGGTTTGATTCCCCACTCCTCCACTTGCAGCTGCTGGAATGGCCTAGGGTCAGCCATAGCTCTGGCAGAGGTTGTCCTTGAAAGTGCAGCTGCTGGGAGAGCCCTCTCAGCCCCACCCACCTCACAGGGTGTCTTGTGGGGGAAGAAGATAAAGGAGATTGTAAGCTGCTCTGAGTCTCTGATGCAGAGAGAAGGGTGGGGTATAAATCTGCAGTTTTCTTCTCATCGGATCTTGGATAAGCAGGGTTGGCTATGGTTAGTACTTAGATGGCTTACAAGATAGAGGTTTACAAGATAATGCATGGGATGGAGAAAGTAGAGAAAGAGGTACTTTTCTCCCTTTCTCACAATACAAGAACTCGTGGGCATTCGATGAAATTGCTGAGCAGACAGGTTAAAACGGATAAAAGGAAGTACTTCTTCACCCAAAGGGTGATTAACGTGTGGAATTCACTGCCACAGGAGGTGGTGGCGGCCACAAGCATGGCCACCTTCAAGAGGGGTTTAGATAAAAATATGGAGCAGAGGTCCATCAGTGGCTATTAGCCACAGTGTGTGTGTGTGTGTAAATATATATATATATATATAAATTTTTGGCCACTGTGTGACACAGAGTGTTGGACTGGATGGGCCATTGGCCTGATCCAACATGGCTTCTCTTATGTTCTTATGATGGAAGACCTCCAAAGCATTCCAGGGTTGCTGTGCAGAAAGCAGGCCATGGCCAACCACCTCTGCTTGTCTCATCTTGAAAACCTTATGTGATTGCTGTAAATCAGCTGCAACGATGGCACTTTCCAACATCAGTTCCGCTTAGGAGAGCATTATGTATGTACTTAAACTACTGAGATGCAGATTCCTTCCAGAGCTGGTGGCTCTTGGGGAGTGTGAAGGATGGAAAATGTCATTCCCTGCTCTCCTGCAGGGGAGCTTTCTTGCTTGTTATTAAGGGCTTGAAGGATATTTCAGAGCCAAGCTAATGGTTCAGGCTGGCCCAGTCCAGGAGACTCCAGCTGACTTTAGGGTTTTGTGCTCTCAGGGGTGGTTAACTGCCTGGGCAACTCCTTAGAGTGTCAAACTGGTACAGGGAAGTGATGGAGAAGTAGGTGATGTGTCATCTTCTGAACCCATGCTACTTATACCATGTCCAAGGTGGCATTGCAGAGGCTGACTTGACAAGGTGCCTTGGGTGAAGAACACTGCAGATTTATACCCCGCCCTTCTCTCTGAAGGGTGGGGCTGAGAGGGCTCTCACAGCAGCTGCCCCTTCAAGGACAACTCCTGCGAGAGCTATGGCTGACCCAAGGCCATTCCAGCAGCTGCAAGTGGAGGAGGAGTGGGGAATCAAATTGGTTCTCCCAGATAAGAGTCCACGCACTTAACCACTACACTAAACTGGGTGGTACAGGAAGAGGGCAGCAAAAGGCCTTGGAGCCATACCTGACCCCCCCTAGTTTCCAGGCAGATCTTTTCCATTCTCCAGAGAACAAGCACCCTGGTGTGTTTTAAAGCATAGCACTTGATCTGCCATCAAGAGTGGGATTCTGGCTACCACCCTGCTCATAGTCTTTTCAGGCAATGCTCCCATCCCCCTAAGGCTGCTCACCTGCTGGGCTACTTCAGGCTTGGGGCCGAGCTCCAGGAGGCGGCGAGCAAAGGTGGCTGCCGTCTTGAAGTTCTTGAGCTTGAAGAAGAGGTTCAGGGCGGTCCGCAGTACCAAGATCATGTGGACGGGCTGCAGGCTGGAGTGGGTGAAGTAGGCGGCCATCTGTCAGGGGAGGAAGAACACAATTCCAGAGAGTTTGCTTTCAGCTGGCAAGCTGCACCAGGGAGAAAGGAGACACTCAACAGGATCTCTCCCAATTCAAACACTTGGAAGGAGATGGGAGAGAGAGCAGCCCACCAGAGTCCCCCGAGGACTACTATCAACCTGCCCTTGGTGCTTCAGTCCCAGCCATCACTGTTTCTTTAGTGCAGAAAAGGGAAGAAAAAGTCCATAGTCCCAAAGAGGAGCCACTGGCCAATTACCTGGGGATCACCTACTGCCTAAAGGAATTTCTGCAAAAGATGTCAGGCTAGATCAGGGATGTCAAACGTGTGGCCCGGGGGCTGGATCAGGCCCCCAGAGGGTTCCTATCAGGCCTGTGAGCAAGTCTGCTTCCTTCTGCATCACAGCTTGCTTTGCCAGGCTTATTCAATTGCACAGGAGCTATACAGCAAATCCTCTATTTTCTCCATTGAATGAGGCTTCTCCCGTGGAGAGGAAGGGGAGGGAGAGCTTGCTTTGCCAGGCTCTCTCAATCACACAGCACAGCTACTGAGCCAACCTTTTCCTTCTATTGGCTGTAGCTCCACCCCCTCCTCATCCCCTGGGGAGGGAGGGAAAGAGCCAGAGCTTCCTTTGTTCAGTTCCCTCAATCACACAGGAGAAATACAAAAACTTTGTGTTTGTCTGTGTCCTTTATAAAGTTTATGTCTCCACTACCTGGCATTACATTTTATGACACACATGGCCTGGCCCGACAAGGTCTTGTTTATGTCAGACCCGGCCCTCATAACAAATGAGTTCGATACCCCTGGGCTAGATGGCCTTTGGTCTGGTTCACCGGTGCTCTCAAAACAAGAATGCAGACATGGGAATAGTTTAAACAGGAATCACTGGCCTGTTTTTAATTACTTTGTAAGCGTGGCATGTGTTTGGTGAGCCAGGGAGAGTTGAGTTTTTAAAAACTAGGTGACAGGAGTGAGTCAGCTCACCCCTGGCTGAGGACACAGGTGCAGGCTCTGGTAAATGCGCCACAAAGGGCCAGAATATATTTGGACAAGCACCAGGATTGCCCTTACCCCTTTGGTCAATACTGAAGGTCTAAGACTGGACTCAGCCTGTTCCCTCCCACAATCCCTTGTAGCGGGGCCAAGGAGGTAATGGAGGGGAGTGGCCGACCTCACAGATGCGTTTCTGCTGTTCCAGGGTCTCCTTAGGCAGTTTCTTCCTCTCCACTTCCATCGACAGCCCCACAATATATTCTCGACAGATGGCAATCAACTGCTGGGCCTGCAATTTCAAAACAACAACAAAAGGAAAATAAAAGATGAGACTACTGGAAGACAGTGCATTGCAGAAGCAAGTTGATAGTCCTTAGGAGAGCAGAGATAATTCTTTTTAATTTACTTCATTTATACCCCACTTTCCTCCCCAATGGAGACGCAGAGTGGCTTCCAGCATTCTCCCCTTAACTATTTTCTCCTTGCAACCACCTTTTGAGGTTGGTTAGGCTGCTGTGCATGTCTGGCCTGAGATCACCCAGCAAGCTTCCACGGGGGATTTTAACCTCTCCTAGATCCTACTCCAGCACCTCAACCTCACAACCATGCAGGCTTAAACATTCTGAGCTGTGAAACTTCAGAAAGTACTGCAAGGAGAGTTAAGCAAGAGTGTGTGTAATAGCAGTGGCAGAAGAAAAAGTTGATTTTTATCTGCTTTTCTCTATCCCGAAGGGTCTTAAAAGTGGCTTATGATCACCTCCCCTTCTCTCCTGACAACAGGCACCTTCTGAGGTAGGTGGGGCTGAGTGACAGAACAGTGACTGGCCCAAGGTCACCCAGTAGGCTTCATGTAGATGAGTAGTGGGGAACCCAACACGGTTTTCCAGACTACAGTTCCCCACTCTTAATGTCAAACTGGTTCTAGTAAGGTAATCAGCAAGGTAATTGGCTAGACTATTAAAAACATTAAAGATCAGCCTGCATCCAACAGCAATTTTTTATTATTTTTAATTTAACTATGTTCAAAAAATTGCAAGTGGAGAGCACTGTTTTAGAAGAGGCATTCCCTCCTGTGGAAGAAAGATGGTGGAATGCCTCTTTCAAGAACATCCCTGCTGTGACAAATGCATGCATGATCTAAAAAGTAAGAGATGGTTTTCTGTTTCAAATTAGTTTCTCATAGGAAAGTGTATATAGATCAGAATTCAAAGCCAACTAACCACCACCCCCTATTTACTGGCAATTCTAAAAGCACGCAGTTATGTGCCAATGTAACTTGCTTAATTTATTGAAACGGCAGGCACATTATTGGGTGTGCTTGATACAGCACATGCGGGCTGAACCTCACAGCTCATCTTATGCAAGACTTTTGGCTTCTAATACCTGACGACATTTCTCTATCTGTACGGATGCTGGGTGCTGGAACTCATTTTTTAAAAGTGGGGTTGATCCTACTTTGGGCAAGGAACATAAGAGACGCAGAGCTCACCTCAGCAATCTCTTGTTTGTTGTCCACCACGAGTAGAGGCACACTCAAGAGAATGGAGCGAAACTTCTCCACCGCCTCCTCAAACTTGCCGGCGGTAGTGAGCTGGTAGCACAGCTGCAGGCGCTGGATCAAGTCGTTCAGCTTCAGGCCAACCGCTGGGAGGGCGTTTTTCAGCCCGGCATCCTTCCTGGAAGGGGTGGGCAGACAGTGTAGAGAGACTACATGAGAACTGACTTGCAGCAACCACGTTCAGGCCTCGGTGTTTCTCCGGAGGGTGCCTTGCCAGCTGTACCCACCATTAGCCGGGCTGGAGAAATCAACCGCAACCAATTTTACAAGGGGAAGCTTCTCAGATTTCTCAGCAAAGACTCTCAGTGACAGAATACTTTGACAGAAGACTGGTATTCCTGTCTGTCTGGGGTGCAGTTCCAGGTTGTGCCAGTTTGGAGTTCCAGGGTGCAGTTCCAGATTGTGCCAGGTAGAAGACAGAAGTCATGGCTCCAAGAGAGCAGTGGTCCTTTTTATTCGAGGCAGGGAGGACCTATCACTGTCTTTGGTATGGGAGAAGCTGAGCAAGAGATTGGGCTCCGGGAAAGGGCCACTCACAAGCAGCAGCTGCTGTGGCTCCTGGAGGGCTTTTCTGTTAATGGCACTAGCTTTCCCTGGGGGCAAAGATGTATGCACCAGAGGAAGGCTCCTCACATTGGGGAAAGATACCGCAGTTAGCAGAAGAGATCGCTTATTTTAAACGGTGCCAAGATGACCAACCACCAGCTGAAAGCTGCCAGTGGCTAGACAAAAAAAGAGCAAACTATACATTGCACACAAGTATACAGGGATTTTTTTGTAGAAAAAGCCCAGCAAAGACATATTTGCATATTAGGTCACAACCCCTGATGCCAAGCTAGCCGGAACTGTGATTCTGCTCATTGCTGCTCAAAAAAAGCCCTTTAAGTATATATGCTCCCACAGCTGCTTAGGAGGAAGGGTAGGATAAAATACAAGATACATTCTTTGTGCCACAATAACTAGGTTATTTTTTGTTTTGAAAAGTTATTTTAAGGGAGTAAAACTGTTCTTTGAAGACTTACAATGGACTTTTTCTGAAGCATGATAAATGCACTTTGCTTTAAACACTGCTAGAAGGGCCCTGAACGGAGGTTATGAGCAGGTCAGCCAGGCAGATGGGTTATGAGCAGGTCAGTCCAGGCAGATGGGTGAGAACCATCCCCCAATTGTAACCACTGGAAACCAGGCTCTGAAACCAGCTGGTGGCTCTAGAGAGACGCCTCTTCCATCCTTCTAATTCATGCCTCCCACCACTTAAACATGACTCTTGGTTCATCAAGGCCGGTCTTGTTGACGCATACTTGCAGTGCCTCTGAAGTCTCAGGTGGACTCTCTCGTGCCCTCCTTATTGATCCTTTTTAATTGGAGATGCTGGGGATTGAACCTGGGACCTCCTGCATGCTAAACAACTGCTCCACCACTCAGCCACCACCTCGCCCTAATATTTAGTTCTGAATGCAAGGTAACTCCATGCAGGTGGGAAAATACCCATACAAAGAGGAGGATGACCAACTCAAGCTGTTGTGTTCATCCGATTAAACACGAGGCATCTAGTCTTTAACCTCAGAAGGGGAAGAGTTCTCTGGCAAACACACGTATGCAACTTAACCTGCACTGAGAAACACTGTCCTTGGAAATGACTATATGGGCAAGGGTCACGGCTCAGTGGCAGAGCACCTGCTTGGCATGCAGGTTCAATCCCCAGTATCCCTATTTAAAAGGACCAGGCAGTAGATGATGTGAAAGACCTCTGCTTGAGACCCTGGAGAGCTGCTGCTGGCCTGAGTAGACAATACTGATTTTGATGGGCCAAGGGTCTGATTCAGTATAATGCAGTTTCGTGTGAGTTGCAGGCCAATGCTTTGCCAGCAGAAAGTCCCAACATCTTCCATTAAAGGGAGCTCAGCTGGACTGGAAAAGAACTCTGGGAGAGCTGCTACAAGCCAGAGAAGACAACACCAGGCTAGATGGTCCAATGCTGTGACTCTCTAGACGCTCCACCAGATTCTACATTGGGGCCCGCCAACGAAACAGCAGACTGCTGGATTCCTGCCAAAGAAGAACTCGAGGAAGGATGTCAAGCCAGAAATTCAAGGCCACGTTTCTTCCTTTCAGATTACACATTGGCAACAGACGAATAATGGCGAGGTCAAGATCAGCTGCTGCAGGGGAAGCAACAGGGAGTCCTGCTTGCTGCTTACCAGTTGCGGTGAGGGTATCCGTACATGGAAGGCAAGCTGGGCAAGGCCTGGTACATGGTGCGGCCCCGTGCGTAGGTCTGTAGAAAAAGCTGCTTGTAGGGGGCAAAGGTGGTCACTCCCACCTGGTCATGGAGAAGCTGGAGAGGAAGAAGGGAGGGAGGGAGTGGAAAGGAGCAGGATGAGAAACAACTGGAGGAAGTCCCTGCCCAAAATCAGCTCTGTAAGGCACATCCCTTCATTATCTTGTTAGTTTCAGGAGGGAAGCTGTTTTGGTCCAAGGACACCATTTCCAGGGCATAAGTGTTCAAGAGTCAGAGCTACTTTTGTTAGGTACCTAATGGAGCATTGACTCTTGAAAGCTTATGCCTTGAAATCTTTGTCTCTAAAGTGCTACTGGACTCAAAGACCAATTTCGCACTAGACTTTTAATCCTGGTTTAGTCCTGTGCCCAAACTGACATTCTACACTAGAATAATAGAAACCAACTCTATGATTTTATGATTTTAGTGTAGAATGTCAGCTTGGGCACAGGGCTAAACCAGGATTAAAGGTCTAGTGTGAAATTGGTCAAAATCTAGATCCATTAGCCTGTGGCATGCTTTAAGCTGCTCTTAAGTTGCCTTTTGCCTTCATCATAAATTTTTTTTTCTAATGTGATACTGCCCAAGTCCAGACACCCAGGATAGATCTTAGAGCACAAAAGCCAATGCAGAAAATAAGCAGCAAATATAAAGAAACTTCTTATGACCATTCATAAAATTTTGTATACTAAAGCAGATTTAAGCCAATGCCAAAACACCAGTGAGGAAAGGCAAGGCAAAATTCCCTATGAAGGGAGTTCCACACCTTTGGTGCCACTACAAACGAGGCCCTGACTCACGTAGACAGTTGGAAGACACAACAGACTGACAAAGATGACCTAAACAAGATGCTTTGCACCTCAGAAGGAAAGGCAACATCTTTATGAGATGGAAACAGCCAATCTTTAGTGATGAAGCCGAACAATCTTCCCCCCAACCCAGCATAGAAAACCCTCCGCAGGGAACTTACCCTCATGGCTGTCTCGAAAGAGCCAGCCAAGACGTGATCGACTGGCAACTGGGAATTGTTACACCAAACCTAAGGGAAGAGGAGGGGTCTGTTAGAACCGTAGAATCTGAAGTCAGGCAGCAGTTCTCCACAATGCCATCTTGACCTGTAGTGAGACTGGACTCGAGCCCCAGCAGAGGCATCCATGTGAGTCTTCTTGCCACGGGCAGTTTTGTGAGCCTGGCAAAGAGGTCCCATTAGGCTTTGGAAGGTAGTAACATGCTGATAGGTTGCCTTAGCTACTTCCCTTTTTAGCAGCCTTCTCAGTTGCTTGTTACTGGCTATTAGCTGTTCCAAGAGCTTGGAGCGGCACACCCCAGATTTTGGAAATGAACACACATAAGAAGTGCCCTGTTGGATCAGACTAATAGTTCATCTAGTCCAGCATCCTGTCTGACACAATGGCCAACCACGGCCAACAACATGGCTTAGAGGCCGAGGCCTTCCCCTGCTGTTGCCTCCTGACACTGGGATACAGAGGTTTAGTGCCTCAATGTGGATGTTCCCTTCAGTTACCAGTAGCCACTGATAGACCTATCCTCCATTAATCCGTCTAAAAAGGTAAAGGTAGTCCCTTGTGCAAGCACCAGTCGTTTTCGACTCGGGTGACGTCGCTTTTATGTTTTCACGGCAGACCTTTTACGGGGTGGTTTGCCATTGCCTTCCCCAGTCATCTACACTTCCCCTCCAGCAAGCTGGGTACTCATTTTACCAACCTCGGAAGAATGGAAGGCTGAGTCAACCTGGAGCCGGCTACCTGAACCAGCTTCCGCTGGGATTGAACTCAGGTTGCCTTTTAAAGCTGTTTATTCCTGCAGCTATCACTACATCCTTTGGCAGCAAATGCCACATTTTAATCACTCTCTGTCCCTTTGAGCGTCTGCCTCCAACCGCTTTCTCTGCCCCACCCCTTTTCTCCGCTCTCTGAACAGCTAGCTGAAGCCCGCCCCCCCCTTTTGCTTCCCAACCTGTATGTTAAAGATACCATACCCACACATGTGTCCTCCTACCTGGGCAGGGCTGGTGCCTTTGGTGGGGGGTACAAAGAAGCCATCCTCTGCTCCTCCTGCAGGACCAGCAGGGACATCCTAGGAGGGGGAGGGGGGGAAATCACAAAGAAGGCAACTATTAGGCAAAATAAGAGGAGCAGAACAAATTGCAGCAGGTCAGCATTGCTGGACTGGCTTTATGCCTTATTTCTTACCCCAAGGATAAACTTAGGGCAAGCATCCCATGATAGCTATTTCTGATGTTGGTAGCTAGACTTTTCCCTGCAGCCACTGTGGCTGGACCTGCCTGTCCCGCATTGGTCTTGTCAGCCACCAGCGAGCCTGCAGCAGACGCGGACTACTGCACCTTTCTTAAATCTTCGTTCGCGAAGTCAAGCCGAGAGCTAGAGGAGCAAGACTGAGACTCTTCTCTGCTTGAGTTCAAGAGCTCCTGATCCTCTGAACGAACAATATAGCTCTCGAGAGACCAACAGTCTGACTTGGGGGCAGCACCACATCCAACTGAGAGTCTTTCACTCAGTGGTAGTGCTCCTGCTTTGCAAATGAAGGACATCAGATCTAGACTTGGATTCAGTTGACCATATCTGTGCATGTGAGCGGAGGGGTGGTTTTTGCCAATTCCACCCTTCAAGAGATAAGCAGTAATGAGAGACCACCGTCTAAAATAGCACAAGCAAGACAGCAAAGCACCGTGGGAGACAAAAAAAATTAACAATGACTATAATACCAGAAAGTAAATACAAAAATATCAGAAAAAGTCAACGACAGCACAAATAGCGAGATGCAATCTAGCAAATAAATTTACACAGTCCAAAGAGTCAAAGCGTCTTTCGAGGCGTCCACTCCAACCCTCAGAAATAAGGTCTTCATAAATGATGTCCTAGGTACTGGTCTCGCTATTTGTGGTATGGCTGAATTTTCTGATATTTTACATTTGCTTTCTGGTATTATACTCACTGTTAACAATTCCACCTTCCTGCAGGAGCCCTCCAATTCCTGCTGTTCCTGAAAGTCCTTCATCCATCAGAAGAAGCATTTCAGGCTGCCATAGAATCACAGAGTTGGAAGGGACCTCCAGGGTCATCTAATCCAACCCCCTGCACAATGCAGGAAACTCACAAACACTTCCACCCTAAATTCACAGGATCTTCATTGCTGTCAGATGGCCATCTAGCCTCTGTTTAAAAACCTCCAAGGAAGGAGAGCCCACCACCTTCTGAGGAAGCCAGTTCCACTGAGGAATACAAGGAAGGAGAGCCCACCACCTCCCGAGGAAGCCTGGGAGGATGCAGGATAGCCATGCTTTCACACGCACAGTCTTTCCATGTGTGGACCTTCTATAAGGCATCCAGCCTCAGTTCTGGGCATCTGCAGTTGCAAGGATCTAGGGAAGCAGGGCTGGGAAGAGTCTTGTGCTTGCTAGAGTAAGAGCCTGGGGTTGGCCACAGCCTAAGGCAGCTTCCTATGGAGTTGTGTCTTTTAAAAGAGCCACTGGCCACTTGCATCTCTTGTGGTAGGGAATCCCGTATGTTCATTAGGGCTTCCAACAAGATTACCAGCTCAGGTGGGAGATCCAGGTCCTCTTCAACTTCCCATCCACCACCTTCTTCTTGTCCTTTAGCCATGGCTTCGTCTCCAAAGCCTTCCCCGGCATCTACAAAGCCATCTGAAAAATAAGTGAGGACAGACCACAGCTCAGAACGGAGGCAACAGGCTGGGGAGCATGCATGCCTGCAATCAGAACTGGTGGTTATCTACTGCCAGACAACAAAAACAGCACAAATTCAAAGCAATTTCTTTTAAAAAGCCCTTTTAAACTCTAAGACCAAGAGACAGATTAGTCGCCACAATTAAAAAATAGAATGAAAGTTTTTTTTTTAAATTTCCCTTCTCCTTCATCTTGCACAGAAGTTAGACTGCAAACATTTCAACTGCTTTGGTTGTCCCACCATCTGAGGTTAAGGGGTGGCATCCCAAGGAAACACTTTCTTAGTTGTGGCACCAAATCTTTAGAACTCCCTCCCCATGAAGATTTGTCTGTCTCCCTAAATCGATGTCTTCTACTAGTGAAAGACTTTTTTTGGCATAGCCCCAACAGTGATGATTATTGGGTCTTCTCCCTGGTTCTGGTGTTGCATGTTTATGAGTATTTATTGAATTATTTTATCATTTTAAATGTTGTTTTATCATTTTAAATGTTGCTGAAATGTTTTATTGTTCCCTGCCTTGGAAATCCTGAAAAGGCAGCACAAAAACATTTTAAATACATAATAAAAACTCAGGACTCGCTGAATGTTTATGAACATTCCATGCATTCGTACCTGCATCTATCTGCCCTTCCACTGTCACAATGCAATGCAGGTATCCAATTTAATTTTCAGCTTGTACCAGAATATGCAAGCCCAAAGCAGTATAAACATGATCAATAATGAATGCCTATTTTCTCTCTCTCCCTCTCCCCCACCCTCTCTGCAGTCCTTGGAGTTTCTGAAATATGGGCTGAGTGGTTGTTCAAGTATTCTTAAAAGCCATGCCCTCTGGAGCAGAAAGCCTTCCTTCCTGACCCTAGATATGTATGCGGAGCTGCTTAGAGTGGAGAGAAACACACAATGCACATGCACTCTGCTTTGTGACAAGCATTCTTTTTTAAGACAGGAGCCCTGGTGCGGAAAACTCAATCCCAGCAGAGATTTATTTACTGCATCAAGGATTCCAAGCTCTGGCACAGAGGCTGCTGATACACTGAATGGCTGCTGGGCTCTCACCTTCATCCAGCTGCAGCTCAGCATCTTCTCCCCAGCCTTCAGTGCCCACGGTGTCAATATCGATATCAGCTGCCAATGCACCTCCTTTACCTGTTTAAGGGTGGAGAAGTTCGCTGGTTATCTGAAGAAGTGAGCAGTGGCTCATGAAAGCTCCTCCCCTGCCACAAATGTTTGTTAGTCTTTAAGGCACTGCTGGACTCCTGCAGCCGCTGCTACACGCAGACTTAACATAGCTACCCATCTTGGTCTTTCTGGGAAGCATTTAAGGTCTTTGTTTCTGGGATTCTCCAGCAGCTGGTGACTGCGTGGTATCCATCAATGGGAATGGGTTCTAGTCCCTTCAGAGCCCCAGGAAGAGACAAAGAAAAGGGATGAAGCGTGTGCTTGGTGTGCAAAAGGCCTCAGCATCCCCAGTTAAAGACTACAAAGAGGGGGGGCTGGGAAAGACCTCACACTGAGACCACCCCCCAAAAGGCCTGATAGTATTGGATTAGATGGCCCAGTGGCCTCAAGCTGCTCTGTGGCACCATGGGAGCAGCACAGGTCAGCAGTAAAGCACACGCTTTTGTGTGCTGAAGGCACAGGTTGGATGCCTAGCAAGAATCTCATATAAAACAGCCAAAGAAAGCCTCTGCCTAACTCTATGGAGGACACCTCTGCATATCAGAGACAGTTGAGGGGCCAACAATATAAAGGATGAATTCCATCTTGGCTTGAACTGAAGGCCCTTTGCCAATGCTGTCACTGCCTTCTCCTCCTCCCAATTTCATTCCAACAATGCCCTCCCCCCAAGCCCACTCCTGCAGCAGGCAGCCATTCTGGGTGACCAGCAGACCCCGCTGAGCCCCTGCCTCCTCTCCTTGAACCCTGATGAGGAAGAGGGTCAGTGATGAGGACTGTCGCCCCCTTACCTTTGCTGGCAATTGTTCCTTCAAAGAAACCCTTGGAGACAGTGAGCAGGGGCCAGTTGGTGTCCAGAGGCATGATGGGAGCAGATGGCTGGAGCAACTTGGCATTGGGGTCGATGTCTGGAATCTGGGCAAGAGGAAGTGAAAAGCCTTCAAACACTTCTCTCCAGACACAGGTCAGAATGAATTCCCTCACACAAGCAGGGTGGGTTAACATAAGAAGAACTTATCTTGCACAGTGGCCAACCAGTTCCTCTTGAGGTCCAGAAACAGGGCATAGAGGCTGAGGCCTATCCCTGATGCTGCCTCCTGGCTCTGGGGTTCAGAAGCTGACATGGGGATTCCCTTCAGTCAACATGGCTAATAACCAATGATGGACCTATCCTCCTCCTTTAAGGCGGCCTCTGGCCATCACTACGCCCTCTGGCTGTAAATTCCACATTTCTGGGCACAGGACTTGCCTTCCTTCTCTGTCCCCCTGACAGCAAGGGCAGTTAAACCGGAGAATGGGGCACCATTCTTTCACCACTCCTTTGACTGTCACTTGTATCATGACTCATAGTTAGCAACACTCCACCAGCATGATACTTTCACACACTGGTGCTGGAAATCTGAAGTGGTGCATGAACAAACTGGAGTGCTACTACTTCTGCCCCAGACATCTTTTTTGATATTGCATGGGCTTATGGAGGAATCTCCCATTTCTCGAACGAGGAAAAAGAAAAAGCAGAGCATGCAATTTTCCTAGCCTGTGTATTTTTGCCACTGGGCAAAGCCTGCCATGACACCTCTTGCATAATACAACTTCTAGTAGGCCACTGATGACTCAACATGCAAGCCCTAAAACTAGCCACCAGTAGGTGCTCAGCCTTTCTCAAAAGAAGTAACAAGGAAAAAAGAAAAGGACTGTCAATCAGAACTGGTCTGTCTGCACTCTTCACTAACCGTTTCCTTTTCTGGGTCAAAGGTCTCTTTCAGGCTCTCAGCTTCCTCATCCAAGCCATGGGTTGCGGCTGTGAGATAGGCCAAGGATTCTAAGAGAAGCAAAACAGACGGAAGAAAAGCAAGGTAAGGTTAGGTTAGGATGACAAAGACTCTCTATGGAAGCGCCGCCTCACCAATAGGATGTGCCACTTCCAGATGGGAAGGAAATTGGAGAACTGGATTGGGTAAGGATCGGGTTACAGATAATGGCTGGGAAAATGGTGCCCGAGATGGTCTGCTACTCACTCTGCCCGCAGTTCTTCAGGATCCTCACCCTCTCTGCTACATCCCCAAGATACAGGGCATTCTGGTAATGGCCACTCATGTCCTTCCGGATCTCAGCTGCAAGAGAGGATAAAGAGAGGTCAGTCACCCTCCACATTTGTATCCTTAGGAGCTGCTATCCCTTCCTGATTTAAAATATCTAAATCCTGTCTTATCTTTTGCAGGGAAAGGCTGTCAAGTTCCAGCTGACTTATGGTAACCCTGTAGGGTTTCAAGGCAGGAGACATTCAGATGTGGTTTGCCATCGCCTGCCTCTGCACAGCGACCCTGGACTTCCTGGGTGGTCTCCCATCCCAGCCCTAAGCGGGGCTCACCCTGCTTAGCTTCCAAGATCTGTCTAGTCTGGGCTATTCAGGCCAGGGCTATCTTCCTAAACTATAACATTATCAAGCCATTTTCAAAAGCACGAGATGCTTTAGGCCACCTGGACAAGTCACACCTCCACTGGATGTAAGCGTGCAAAAGGGCAGCCAGCTCCCAGAGGTATACAATCCATCTCACTTCCAACCGGGCTTGCACTATGGTACGAAATACTTCCACGTTCCAAAATGGAGTTTTATCTGCTTTCAAATGTTGCTGCCTATCATCAGAGCTAGATTTCAGTCCAGTTGCATTTTAAAGACCGATCAGACTTCCAGGGTATAGCTCCCTTCCCCAGAGATCAACAAAAGGAACTTTAACCCTTGAATGCATATTGCCCTGAGATTCTTGCTGGTTTAAGGCACTACTGGACTCACAACTGCAGACCAACACCTCTACCCTCTGAAACTATCATGGTTATTACGGAAAAAAAGTGCACCAAGTGGAAGCTCTCTAGCTGGTTGGATATTCCCCTAACAATCTCAGTTCCGGGATGTGCAATTCATGTGTAATTTATACATTTTAAGGCTTCTGCTGTATGATGACAGCTTTGCTTAGGATAGCAAAGCTGCCTGTCAAGGAAACTCACCTATCTTCATCATCTTGCGCAGCTTCTCCAGGTTACCTGTGATCAGGTACAGGAAGGAGAGCTTGTCGAAGTTCTTGGTGCGCTGGTAGCACATCTCCACAATCTGGTGGTTGCCCTGAAGCAAGGCTACTTCACCCAGCTTCTCCCAGCAGTTCTTATCGTCCAGGGCCTTGGCTGCCTCCAGTGCAATCTGACAGGACACAGAGAACCAGCTAGAAAAGGTGGCCTTCTGATCACATAGACCGTAGGTCTGTCAAGCCCAGCACTGCCTCCTCTCACTGGCAGTGGCTCTCAAAGGTCTTGGAAAAGGGTTCTTTGCATAGCCCTGATTGCCCAGGGTCCTTTTAGCTGAAGGTAGTGGGGACTGAATTTGGGATGTTCTGTGTGCAAAAAATATGTGCTCTGTTAATGACCTGTGGCCCACCGAAGGCAGACAAGTTCCTGGCCTTCAAGGCAAGTTTTTATGCTTACTGTCTGATCATCCCACATATGCTGCAAAACCTCCCAGATTAGCACCTCCTACTTGGCCTGGATTCTGTATTTCCATTTGGCTAGCTATGGCACCTTCCCCCCCCCCCCATAAAAGGAGGCTTCCTCCTGATTCAAGAGGTACTCTTCTGTTGGGGAAACTGTTTCCATTAGTGGAACAGATCCACCCCACTGTGTTCTGCGCTTATTAGACAACTCTACAGAGAAAACTTGATTAAGTTTTCTTGTTTCTTTAAAACTGGGAAGCAGTGAAAACTGGGCATATATCTGCATGGTCTGCTAGTTACAGATGAACATATGAAGCTGCCTTCTACTGAATCAGACCCTCAGTCCATCAAAGTCAGTACTGTCTACTCAGACTGGCAGCACTCTCCAGGATCTCAAGCTGAGATTTTTCACGCCTATTTGCCTGGACCCTTTTAGTTGGAGATGCCAGGGATTGAACCTTGGACCTTCTGCTTACCAAGCAGATGCTCTATCACTGAGCCACCAGACGTGTGGCACAGGAAGCCCAGAAGAAGAGCCTTCCTAGCTCCCAAGTTCTACAGTGAAGTCATCCTTGGGAGAAGGGTCATCACAGAGTTCAGCATCTCACCTCTATGTTGCCACATTCCAGAGCCAAGCTGAAGCGAGTCTTCTCGTCTTTCACAAAATGCAGCGCAACTTCAGGGTAGCCCTTCTTCTGGAGGTAGGCAATGATAGACTGGCCCACGAGTTTGGCGTTGCGGACCATGTGAAGGACCTGGAAGGAGTTAAAAGGAAGAATGCTAGACAAGGAAGAGCCATCCATGGATTAGAGCGATGCCTTTCCTGCGCAGATCAGAGCAAATGGAGAGTAGAGATTTCTGTAAGGGATGAGTGCAGTGATCTGAAAAAGTGGACTGTACAAGCTGATATGGGATGGTTGCTATCAGCCAGGCCACTACGGTCACCCACATGGCTCAGCCTGGTGGTCACAGCACTTTCTACTCTGAGATGACCTCCTAAGGTCTATCAATGGCTACATTCAGAGGCAATTACCCCTAAATAGCAGTGCTCAAAGACAGCATCAGGGGAAGGCCTTGGACTCTGTGCCCTATCTGTTTACTCTCCAGGGCAACTGGTTGGTTGCTGTGTAAAAACAAGATACTGAAATAGACAGACCACTGGTCTGATCCAGCAGGGCTCTTCTACTATGTTCTTAAGATAGTTTATTTGACCTGACCTGGATAGCCCAGGCAAGCCCAGTCTCATCAGATCTTGGAAGCTGAGCAGGGCTGACACTGGCAGGTATTTGGATGGGACACCTACAAGGAATACCAGGGCTGGAATACAAAAGCAGGCTGTATCAAGCCACCTCTCCAAATGTCTAAGTCCCCACTAGGGCTCAGGTCATCAGAAGTCAACCATGACTTCCAAGCATGCCTACACACATGCAAAATAAGAATAAAAAGATTACTTCTTTTGTCAGGGCTCTTACATATGGAAGTGAATATTCCAAAGTAAAAAGTTCTTCTCTAAACATAGGGAAGAGTGACAGGCCTCTCTCCCATGAGATGCAAAGACAGTGAACATAAGAGAAGCCATGTTGGATCAGGCCAATGGCTCATCCAGTGTCACACAGTGGCCAAAACCCCCAAGTGCCATCAGGATGAGGTCCATCAGTGGGGCCAGGACACTAGAAGCCCTCCCACTGTGCCCCCCAGCACCAAGAATACAGAGCATCACTGCCCCAGACAGAGAGTTTCAACAATACACTGTGGCTAATAGCCACTGATGTACTTCTGTTCCATATGTTTATCCAATCCCCTCATAAGGAGGGGAATGGATAAACTGTGAAGGGTTTGTGATAAGAAGAAAAAAATTGGTAAGGCCTAGGAGACCGTAAAAGGCTTTTCTTTCATGCTAGAGGGAAGAAAATATCTGGAAAGTGTGGGGAGGAGTTTTTCCTTGCCCTTTGTATCAGTTATAAGCTCCACCTTCCAATATAAGAAAGCCAAAGTTGATCATTTGCTACTCCTCACTGGGTGATAACAAATTGTTAGCATCATCGTGTCTCTTTCATAAACTGATGATGCAGCCATATTTGGAATATTAAGGACTTATTCTGGTTATCCTGCCCACCCCATCCCCTCCCAACAAGATACTATGGAGCTGCAAAAGGCGCGGAAGGAGGAAATGAAAATGATCAAGCGGCTGGAGCAGCCTCCCCCTTATAAGGAAAGCATAGAGTGGAAGATGCCAAACTTTTTGATGTGGGACCCTCTAAAGCAAATCCATGTTATGTTTACCCATCTCCATGTAAATGATGGAGGAAGAGAAGTGTATCAGCGGCTCTTAGCCATGTCAGTTACATGAAGAATCCACGTTCAGAGGCAATCTCCCTCAAAATACCAGATGTTGAGGATGAGAAATGCAGGTGCTGCTACCTCCCTGATCCATCAGAGCTTTCTGGAGGCTTCTCTACAGGTAGTGCAGTGGTGACAGTGTCATACTAGGAAACAGGGCTTCTTATTTTTTGTAGCAGGAACTCCTTTGCATATTAGGCCACACACCCCTGATGTAGGCAATCCTCCTGGCGCTTACAGGGCTCTTAGCACAGGGCCTACTGTAAGCTCCAGGAGGATTGGCTACATCAGGGGAGTGCGGCCTAATATGCAAAGGAGTTCCTGCTACAAAAAAAGCCCTGCTAGGAACTGTGGAAAGAACCCAAAGCAACCTAAGGAAGGAAGGAAGGAAGGAAGGAAGGAAGGAAGGAAGGAAGGAAGGAAGGAAGGAAGGAAGGAAGGAAGGAAGGAAGGAAGGAAGGAAGGAAAAACAATGCAAACGAATTTAGGCTGGTCCAGATTTAGGAACTATGAACAAACTTGGGTCAGACTCCCTCAGCCGAAGCTGCTTCGCAGGGTTGTTGTGAGGTCCAGGCAGTGGAAGAGACCAGAACTAAGGGCTTATTGCCTTTGGAAGAAAGGAGGGATAATTAAAAAAAAATCTTGGAGCCCTCTATTAGAACAGACTATTGGGGGCTAGAGGGCAATTTGTTCTGATTCAGTGTGGCAGTTCTGAAGAGATGGGAGGAGTCCCTGGGATGTCTGCTCCCAGGGTGAAATGGAAGGCTTTGCACAAGCTTTTAGTAAAAGAAACTGACTGACTCCTTCATTATATACAGCTCAACAAGAGGGAGACATTAACAATACTGATAAAGTGGCAACACAAAACACATCTATTATTGTAACTAGTTATTTGTATGCTGAACTACTAAACTACTAAGGGCTCTGTTGAAAATGGTTTAATTGTTTCTTATGGTTGTTATTGTGGATTTTTGTATCAAAGATATTTGTAGATTTAAAAGCAGTTGTATATTTTAAAAGTATGTAAATTCAAAAGTAATTATATATTTAAAAGTATGGTAGCCTATTTACATCACAGTTACGTTGCTTGTAATGTATCTCCACTGCGATCCCATTATTGCCTTTCCTTCTCTCAGCAGATCGTTTCCACGCCTCCCAGGTACACAAAAGGCCAGGCAATGGCAAAGCAGGTGAAGACTAAGCCGGGGCAGCATGAGAGACATCGCTCCTTCTCATTTCCCCCCAACTGTTCCAAATCACAGCAGTACACAAGTGACTGAAGCACAACCTCCAGAGCTACCACTTCACCTCATCGTATTTCCGGTTGATGAGTGCCAGCTTGAACTTGAATTCAGTGGGGTCGATGGTCAGAACGCGAGGCCGGCACTCCCGGTCCAGGCAGTAGACGTTGTTCCCCTTCACCCGGGTCACGTAGATCGGCAAGTCCAGGGTGCGGATGATCCCGTGATCCCTGGATTGAGGAGATGGAACTGTTGGTAAGGATGGGCCTGGCTTTTCTTTGGAGACGAAGGAGCTGTCCTATGTGGGCCCTTCACATTCCAAGACTTTTGTTGCCTAACAGGGATGGGCGTGAACTGGAAAAATGTGATTGGTGGCTGAGCCACAAACTGAACCACAAACTGAATCAGGGGAATTGTGAACCAACTTTGTTGGTCTTAAAGGTGCCAGTGGGCTCTAACATGGTTCTACCATCACCAGGGGAAATCCACCAAGGTAATGAAAAAAACTTGCACAGGCACAAACGGATATGATATTCCACTGTTCCTTTGCATCCTGACTCCCATCTTTGCAACATCCCTTCCACCTTCTTTCTGAGATAGAAGGGCTCAGGGACCTCCCCCCTTCCTACTAGTATCTGGTGAAGGGAGCTTTGACTCTTGAATGCTTATACTCTGGAAATCTTGCAGGTCTTTTAAGGTGCAACTGGATTCAAATATTGAGCATCACCAGTGTCTTTTTTCCTAAGCTAACCCCCTTCCCGAGCATTTTGGTCAGATTTTTAGATTCAGATTTGCTTCTCTCTCTCTCCTTTCACCAGTGTCAGACAGAAGCTCTGTGAAGCAGACACCTGGCTCTTATCACTGGACTTTGCTTCAGTCAACAGCTTGCAGAGGGACCGCTATTTTTCTGAGGACGGACTCAAATGTTAACACCAAAACACGAACAGTCTTCTGTCTTGCATTGCCCCTCTCTGCATCTATTTTATTTTTATCATGCCCGTCCTCCAAAGGGCTCAATATGGCATCCATAGGTTTCTTCTTCTCCATTTTATCTTGACAACCACCCTAAAGGGTAGGCTGAAGTACAGGAAGAGCACTTGGTCCAAGGTCATCCACTAAGCTCCCATGGGGTGTGTGTGTGTGGGGGGGCGGATTGGATTCTAGATCCCCTCAGTCCTTATGGCAGTCTGCTGCTACATGTGGACTGGGCAAACTCTGCTTTGTTGCCTAACAGAGACTGGAAGCTACTGCAAAACTGATCTTAAGAGAACACAAGAGAAGCCATGTTGGATCAGGCCAACGGCCCATCCAGTCCAACACTCTGTGACACACAGTGGCCCAAAAAAACAGGTGCCATCAGGAGGTCCATCAGTGGGGCCAGGATACTAGAACCCCTCCCACTGCACCCAGAATACAGAGCACCACTGCCCCAGACAGAGATGCTGCGGCTAATAGCCACTGATGGGCCTCTGCTCCATATGTTTATCCAGTCCCCTCTTGAAGTTGGCTATGCTTGCAGCTGCTACCACCTCCTGCGGCAGTGAGTTCCATGTGTTGATCACCCTTTGAGTGATTAACATATCTTCAAGCCTGGCTGACATCAAAACCAGGATGGGATTTAAGGAACTGGAGTGAAGCTCACATGACGCCCCCCCCCCAACACTTATTCATGCAATGCCAAACTCTGGCTTGACACTGGCTGACTCCAAGCTTGTGTCTGTTACAAGACTGCTGCCCTCAAAAGATTCCCAAATCTGAGGCCCAGAATGTGCTTTGTTAGATGCCCCAGGAACTGCGCATTCAGTCTTTGTGCCACAATAAATCTATGGGTCTTTGTGCCACAATAAATCTATGGGTCTTTTAGGTGCTCTTTTTTCTGTGTGACACATTTTAGCCAGGAGCCCGCAAAGAGGTCAGGTTGTGCTAACAAAGATGCACACCATCCACCCTGCTCACTCACCCAGTGGTGACGGCATATTTGATGTGGTTGCTGGTTGTGTAGATAAAGACCCCGCTCTCGTCCCAGGCACCGCTCTTCACTCGGATGTTCTCGTGGATGTTGCAAAGGGAGTCCAGCTTCCTGTTGCAGATCATGATTGCTGCGGAGAGGAACAGATGAGAGATGCTGTTTACAGGAGACAGCTAGCTACCTCTTAGGCCACCCCTTTGTTGTTTGAAGGAAGAAAAAAAAATGCGGAGGGAACACAGGGAAAGGAAGAGAAGGGTGACTATTTGTAGAGAAAGGCTACAAAGACCATCTAATCAAGCACCCTGTTTCCCACTAAGGCTAATCAGCTGTCTCTGTAAGGAGAGCCACCAACCTGCAGTTGGGGGCCTGGAGATCTCCCGGAATTATCCCATTTCAAAGCCATTTAAGTGAATGGCTGTCACTTCATCCTGCAGCAAGGAGCTACTGTATATGAACATGAGAGAGAAGCCATGTTGAATCAGGCCAGTGGCCCATCCAGTCCAACACTCTGTGTCACACAGTGGCCCAAACCCAGGTGCCATCAGGTCCACCAGCGGGGTCAGTCCCACAAGTTAATGGAGCTGCATGAAGTGCTTATCTGTCCTCTTTTTTAGTGCATGGCACTTTTGAGACATCAAGTCTCTGGCACCACCCTAAAGGGGAGGCTGAAGTACAGGAAGAGCACTTGGTTCAAGGTCATCACCAAGCTCCCATGGGGTGTGTGTGTGGGGGGGATTGGATTCCAGATCCCCTCAGTCCTTATGGCAGTCTATGGAACCTATGGTCTAAAATGTGAGTCAAGAAAGCGGAAGTTAAGGGAAGTGGAGATGACGCAAGTGAAAATTCTCTCATCATTTCAGTGACTATGTGGCTTAGTTTCAGGAAGGGAGGGGTTTTGCAAAAAAAATGGTTTTGAAGAGAGATCTGCAGGAAGTAAGAAGTGGAATCAATTCATCCAAAGGTGATTCTAATCACCTGAATGACCACTAAATGTTCCAAACCTCCCTCCTCTATACTGCCATACCAGAATATGGGGAAAGACAGGCATAACCGTTCAGAGTGGGCTCTGTGTTGCAACTTCAGGTGAAAGGATTGTTGTAATGAATCTTGCAAACAGTGTTTCAACTCTAGTATTCAATTACAGCATTGTGCCCCTGTTGTGAACGGACTGTGAGAACGCATGCACCCTTCGTACCCTCAAAATGTGCAGGCTGCTTTCTAAAAAAACTGATGATCTTTGAGTGGTCATTTGTGTATCCACACACTTCCTTCCTTACTGAATGGAGACACCATGCAGGTGTGGAAACCCAGTGTGTGGTGCACAGAGACCACGAAGAAGATCCAGCAGATCACTCCTGAAGCATCTCACAAGCACGGAAGGGAACAAGGGAGGGAGAAAGGGATAAGGAAGAATCAAAACATACAAATAATTTTCAAGACACAAAGCCTCTCCTCCCCTTACCATGTTTGGCCAGGAGAGCCACATGGGACATGTCAGCTGACCAAATGACGTACTTCACCTTAGAGATCTTCACAGAGGATAGAGTCCTGTAAGAAGAAAGCACCTGCCTGTGAAGATCCTTCTTAATTCACTGGGCTACACAGTAACTTAAGGGGTGGATTTTTGCCTCTCCCCTCTCTTTGAAGCAATCTGGAGCCCACTTGCAATACAGTGCTTGTACTCTGTCCCTCCAAATGGCCCACCACACCTGTCCCTTTTACTGAGGTAGATGATGGCACCTTAATGCATACAAGAACATGACAGCATTAGCCCTCCTAGCTCAGTACTGTCTATTCTTCAGGACTAAGAAAGATCTCTTTTAGTATCTGGTTCCTAAGGTGTCTTTCTAGGCAGAACATAAGAAGAGCCCTCCTGGATCAGGCCCATGGTCTATTTGGTTCAGGATCCTGTCTCACAGAGTGGCTAACCAAGATGGCCAACAAGAGAGCATAGAGGCTCTGGGATTCAGAGGTTGACTGCCTCTGAGCATGCAGGTCCTTCAGTCACCATGGCGAGTAGTCACTGATAGACCTACCCTCCAGGAATCTGTCTAAACCCCTTCTGAAGTTATCTATGTCTGTGGCTATTACTGCATCATTTGTTATCGAATTTTGCAGTTAAATCATGCTCTGTGTAAATAACCATTTCCTTCTCTCCATTCTGAATTTACTGCCCATCAGCTTCCTTAGATGCCATTTCGGGAGAGGCAGAAAAACTTCTTTGTCAACTCTCTCTACCCCGTGCATGATGCTGTAAAACTTTTATCATGTCACCTCTCAGTTGTCCTGAGAGATGCTGGGGACTGAACCTGGGACTTCCTGTGTTCTACCACTCCCCCCCCCCCCCCCCCCAAATTCATGCACCTTCATACAGTTGGCTTCTCTAGCCTACTCCTGCCTATTCTCATTGGGAGCAGCTCAGCGGGGCTCGATAGAGAAAAGTCTCTCCCAACACGTGCTGAGACTCTTTGACTCGAGATGATGGGGACTGAAACTGGAGCATTCTGCACGTAAAACATGAGTTCACCCATGAACTATCGCACTCATACCTGACCAATATGCATATACTTAGGGTACTGCATATACTCTAAGGAAGCTGAGAATCGCCAGCCATCGCTATAAGCAGCAGGTGCACACTCTGAGGATCAGCAACTAGAACCCCTTGGGCTAAGTCTGGTCTGCTAATGCATGGCATCTGGTGGGCCAGTCAACAATCCAGAAGCAAAAAGGATTGTGCAGGAGTGGGATCTACGATAACGAAAGGATACTAACAAGCTCTTTGGGCTCACCAGGTGCATTTGCAGCCTTCTCAAAGCCACCCTGCAGTCACCCCCACCCAGCAAAACCAGGCGATCAGTTTGGAGGACTGCTGGGGAAGTCCGAGGCTGCCTCCAGGAATGTCAGTCCAGCACCTTACCGTTTCTGCTGCACATCGAAGAGAGTGATGGAATCAGCGTCCCTCAGCAGGAGGTTCCCAGTGCCGGCGTAGAAGATCTCGTCACAGTTGGGGACCTGGACCTTCTTGGTGATCTCATTTTTCAGGTTCTTGATCAGAATCTGCCGTTTCAGCGGAGGAGGGGAAAGCCACAATGGACGGGACATGGGAAGCACAAGGGAGGCATGACAAAAAGTCTTAAATGTTGCAAGGATGAAGTTCTTTGCTTTTCGGCTTTGCAGCAGAGAAAGGGGGACTGGGGAATCCCTGTCCTGGGGATCAGCTCTCTTCCTTTTGCCATTACTATATAAAGTATTCCGGTATATGATTCATAACAAATTAAACCAATGGTTACCATCACTAGATTTATGTGCTTTGTTATGCTGATCATTTAGTGTGCGTGAAGTGCCATTAAGTTGCTTCTAACTTATGGAAACCCTATGAACTAACAAATTCCAAAACATCCTATCATTAACAGCCTTGCTCAGGTCTTGCAAACTGAAGGCCGCAGCTGCCTCTATTGAGCCAATTCATCTCATTTATTTATTTTATTTACTTTAGATTTATATGCCGCCCACTCCACAAGCAGACTCTGCTGCCCTCAACTTCTCCTGACACTGCTAAGTTTTTCAGTTACTTGCGTCTTCTCACAATCTGCCCAAATAGAGCAGCCTCGGTTATTATGCCAATAATATTTTTTACTGATACGCTTTGGCCTTTCACCCTTGGATCTTAAGTTTAGTTATCTTTTACATCCTGGTATGTGAGCTCCCCATAGCTTTGAAGCACGACTTATTCCCTCCCCCCACCTCCCCCAATATCTTGCATCAGTTTCAACAGAATTCAAGGCCGGATCTGTCCTACAAATGGCAACACCTGCCCCCCACCCTGGCATAAGGAGAATTCTCCTTATGCTAAAGGGAAGTCTCTTTGCGTTAGGGGAAAGAAGAAGAGTTGGTTTTTATACCCCACTTTTGTCTACCCTACAGAGTCTCAAAGTGGCTTACAAAGTGCTCTCCCCACAGCAGGCATCTTGTGAGGCAGGTGGGGCTGAGTTCTGAGAGAACTGTGACTGGCCCAAGCTCATCCAGCAGGCTTCATATGGAAGAAGAATGGGGAAGCAAACCCCAGATTACAGTCTGTGGCTCTTAACCACTACACCACACTGGCATTGCCATTAGGTAGAGAGTAGGAGCCAGTAGATAAAGTCTGGCTAACACAAACAGATATAGTAGAGAGATATGGCTCTGTGGTCCCAGTGAGGAAACTTAGAGAGTAAGAGTGGAGTGGAGAAAGAAACCCTCCTTTTTATACATCTTACCGAGTGCATCCGATCCAAGACCGCAAAGCGGTTCCGAGCCACCCACACGCCTGTCAGCCCAGAGGAACGTTTCCCTTCAGGAGCTGGAAGAGGAGGGGGAAAAAAAAATCAAGAATCTGCTGGCTGAATTCCAACTTTGTTCCAGTGGATCAGCTGCTTCCTCCTCCTCCACTGCCAGCTCATTCACTTTTAACCTAAGGCGACACATTAAAGATCCAGGCCCTCTTTTTGGATTCTCGAAGTGGCCCAGTGCAGCAGCCAAGTGGTTGCCTGGGGAACCCCTGCCACTGCCGGCTGGCGCAGGAGCACACAGCCATCCCGGATGACACGCCACTTTGTCACGCTAACGAGCGGTGCCCTCGCAGCCAAGCCGAGCGAGCGCCGAGGGTCCCGTCTCCAATGTGAGCCTCTCCCCAGTGCTGCGCTTCAACAGCTGTTGCCTCGCATTAAAGACACAATGCTGCGGGTATCGGGGAGGCACCACCGAGAAAGAACTGCCCAGAGGGAGTCGTTCTGGTTGCTTTTAAAAGCACAGGGGGAGGCTTGCGAGACGAAGACTTCAGAGCTTCTGCAGGCCACAGCAATCTCATCTGATGCGGATGACTGGACTGCTCCCACCCCACCGGAACAATCTGCGATTACGCTTGGGTTTACGAGACAAAGGTGGCAAGTGACGGGAAACTTATTCTAGGGAGCACTGTGCTGCGGTGGTTGTCTATGCCAACCTGCCTACAACAGAATTTGTCCCATTCTGACATTTAGGGGAGGGATGGTGGCTCAGTGGTAGAGCATCTGCTTGGTAAGCAGAAGGTCCCAGGTTCAATCCCCAGCATCTCCAACTAAAAAGGATTCAGGCAAGTAGGCGTGAAAAACCTTGGCTTGAGACCTGGAGAGCCACTGCCTGTCTGAGTAGACGATACTGACTTTGATGGACCGAGGGTCTGATTCAGTATAAGGCAGCTTCGTATATTCATATATGTTCATATGTCCAAGTATATCACCATACTGGCTCTCACCCACCATGCCACATTCTTCTCCCTCCCTTATCTTTTATTTCCCAGCCATTTTAGATGGATATGCGGTCAACCTCTTTAAGATTAGCTCATCCTTCCCCTTTTGGGGATTGTTGGATGTGTATTGACTGGATATGCAGCTTTCAAAGACTGCCCCCAAGTCAGCTCGTCGATGGATGAGCCAGGTGCGAGTCCAGTGACACGTTAAGAGACCAACCAGATGTACACTGTAGGAGCTTTCAAGAGTCAGATCCCTTTGTCAGATAGCTGACGAAGGCAGCTTTGATTCTAGAAAGCTCACACTGTGAAGATCTGGTTGGTCTTCAAGGTGTGCCTGGACTCAAATCTAGCTTTTTTACTGAAGATCTACAGGGATACCTATGAAACTGGATGAATGAATGCAATGATGCTATCTGAAAACAATATTGATGATGACAACAATGATAATAATAATAAATCAACCATGTAACGTTACCCCCCCAAAACACTGTTACTCCTGTTCATGTTCAGACAGCTATTCAGTAGAGAGGGTCAACAGTATCTAGGATGTCTGTGATTCAAAACTCAGAATGAGTCTAGAATCTAGAAACACTCAGGTCAGAAAAGGTACTCCACTTCCCTGATTCTCCTCCATATTACAGATGAAAAATAGGAACACAGGTTTACCTTACAGGTGTGTTAGGACCACCTACTTGCATATGAACCTATCCATATTTCACTATACCAAAAGTTCTCTGAGTCTGTCTACCTTCAGAGCTCAAGGGGATCATCATTTGGCTGGCACCTAGTCTGACAGCTGCAAGGTAAGGGTTATTCTGTTCTCCTGTCCATTTTGATGATGACGACATTGGATTTATACCCCACCACTCTGAATCTCAGAGCAGCTCACAATCTCCTTGACCTTCCTCCCCCACAACAGACACCCTGTGAGGTTGGGGCTGAGAGAGCTCTCATGGAAGCTGCCCTTTTCAAGATCAACTCCTGTGAGAGCTATGGCCGACCCAAGGCCATTCCAGCAGGTGCAAATGGTGGAGTGGGGAATCAAACCTGGTTCTCCCAGATAAGAGTCCATGCACTTAACCACTACACCAAACTGGATCTTTTGAATGGGGGTGTGTATAGTATCTTGGTTTTGCTTGCTTTTATCACTGTTTTACTATTTTATTATTCTTCAGTAGCTTCAAATATTCTCACTTTCAGTTGACAGCATTAAATATTTTTGCTTTCAATTTGGTTTGTTCACTGCATAAGCAGATAAGGTAACTGCAATTACCTTTGTGGGGAAAGGAGAGGAACAGAATTTTAAAAGCTGGATATCTGGGGCCATGACTTATTTGATGCTTCCCTGCTTGAAGACTCTGGTGGTCTTTCATATCATGGAAGGGAGAGAGGCCACATGAACATAACACATACATTCTCCCCCCCCCCCCCCGCCCACACACACACCCTGTACCCACTCCGTGCCTGGAGGGTGGAGCTGCTACACATCTATGGGCCCTAGCCCATGAAAGGAAATGGGGATCTGCACTGTCTACCACAAGCAGTCAGGAAATGTGTGGCCCAAACATCAGACTGTGGCTGCTAACATGGATAAAAGTGCAGTAAGAAGGAATCCCCAAATTCTAAAACAGGCTAAACCTGGCTAATATCACAGGCAGGCCCTTTCAAGCTGCATTTCTGTACCTGCAACAGGGGAAGTGCACCACATACGACTGCTAAGATTGCCCCGCACTGTCTGCATGTCTTGCTGCCATATTCCAATGACTAGTGGCTCCCTAAGATCTCCCCAAGATCTTCAGCAGAAGGAGATCTTGCTCCCGCTCTCTGAGGTCTTTCCAAGGGAGCTTTTGGGGACTGAGTCAGTGTCTTTCTATATGCGAAGCAGGTGGCCCTTCACTGAGCTATGGCGCTTTCCCAAAAGCCACACATTAAGTTGCCTTGGATCAAGGGAAATTTTGTCCTTCTTGCCTAGAATCATCTGTGGAGCAGCTAAGAGACTCAGCAAATCAACACAGCCCTGGTTCAAATCTCTGCCTCTGCCATTAATCCACTGATCTGCCCTAGGCAAGCCACTCTCTTCACCTCTCTGTCCAGAGTATGGGGATGTTAGAAGCTACCATGCAAGACTGTTGCAAAGATAATGACAAGATAATGTATTGTAGCCTATGAATATGGAGCAGAAGTCAGATATTTCCTGCTGTACCCCCAGCAGCCCCTGCAAAAGACGATGCTGGCACCCCGGAAGCCTCGTAGACAAAGTGCCAAGAACAACAGTTAGTTGACCCTCCCATAAGAAACATCAGCAGAGGAAGAACAAGGAGGGGGAGTGTTGCCCAATTTCCCTCTCCTCGCTGTGGCTGGTGCCTCTGGCCATTCCAACCGTGAGGATTCCGTCATTCCCAGCACCAGCTCTTCAGAGATCACATGGGGCTGTGGGAGAAGCAGGCAAGATGCAGCCCAAAGTACAACCTCAAAGTCCCATGACAGTCACTGTTCCACCCAGTCTATTCATTCAGGGGATCTTATGGCTTTTCCAACCTTGCCTCTCTTGTAACCGGAGACCTGCTGGGAACCAAACCTGGGACTCTGTGCATGCAAAACATGGTGCACCACTGAACTATGGTCCTTCAATAACATATATACTGTTAGACCACTTGTCCATCTCGATCAGCACTGATAGGCAGTAGCTCTCCAAAAAAGGAGGGGGAGGAACCAGGCACTAAAGGGTATTTCTCAATGTAGGGGAGGGCCATGGCTCAGTGGTGGAGCATCTGCTTGGCATGAAGGAAGTCCCAGATTCAATCCCCTTCGTCTCTAGTTTAAAAAAAAACAGGTCAAAGGTGATGTGAAAGACCTTAGCTTGAGGCCCTGGAGAGCTGGTTTCAGTTGGAGTAAACAGTACTAACCAGGGCTTTTTTTGCAGCAGGAACTCCTTTGCATATTAGGCCATGCCTCCCTGATGTATCCAATCCTCCTTGAACTTACAGTAGGCCCTGTACTAAGAGCCCTGCAAGCTCTTGGAGGATTGGCAACATCAGGGAGGTATGGCCTAATATGCAAAGGAGTTCCTGCTGCAAAAAAAGCCCTGGTGCTAACCACGATGGACCGATTGTCTAATTCAGTAGAAGGCAGATTCATGCGGCCATTTGCTCCCTGACAGCCTTGAAGTGGAGATGCTGGGGACTGAAGCTGGGACCTTCTGCATATAAACCAGGTGCTCTCTACTGAGCCCTTGGCTCCTCCCTGCTCTATCCCCTTTTGTGGCAAAAACCCACCAACAAAACCTGCTGGCATTACAGAAGCCCATAAATCTGCCAATGAGGGTAGAGATGGATACCAGCCTGCCTCATGCCCTACCAGAACTCATTCACTGATCTTATTGTTGTGACGTCAGAGGCAGGGGGGACCAGCTGGAATTTCCACTCCCGAGTGGAATCAGGCGCTCGGAAGGCAGGGATTCCAACGACGTGTTTTTGATTTGCACAAGTTTGAGCTAGGGTTCTCTGGGATGGAGGAAGAGAAAGGCTGGGCACGTTTACAGTCGCTTCGAAAGCGTCCAGGACTGCCCGGGAGGCAAGTCGACTCGCCAGGAGATCCATCAACGACAAGCGAGCCAACCTGCTGGGCGAGGTGGGGGGGGGGGGGGGCGACCGGTGAGTTTCTAATAACTGATTTATAAAATATATATTCGAAGCCATAAAAACCAGGAGGGGACTGACATGAATTTTTCAAGTCAGAAGACCTGCCAAAGGCACGTGGCGTATGCGAGGGCTCCACAGGAATCAGGGGAGGAAGGATCCGGCAGTCGACGAATGGAAGGGGAGGTGGGTGGGAGAAACAGATGCAGCCGCTTTGGGATGCTTACCATCGGGGTTCTGGGAATCTGCATCCTTGGGGATGGTGTAAAGGTCATAGGTGCTGTTCTCCAGATTACTGGCTCTCTGCAAAGAGGGGGAAAGTCAGTCAGACCACAGCTGTCTCAGATTCTCTCCACTAGGATTTCTTCCAACGGCAGGCATTAGCTTCCATCTGTCTCTTGCCTAAGGAGGTAGATTCAACCACCCTCCATTTCCCAAATTAAAATACTAAATACTGCTAATCTACCTCCCCTTCCCACAAGAATCGCACCCGACGTTACATATTGCTGAAAATATCTCTGAGATGCTGTAGAAAAACAGACTCTTGTAGCACTCCTGTTACTAAGCCAATCCTTATGGTTTTCTCAGCACTATTTACTGTCAATGTAAACTTTGGTCCCCTGGAAGATTTACATGTTTATTTTAAAATGGCTAATCTGTCTGTTCTTATTGCAAACGGCTGCAACAGCCACCTTGAGCAACATTTACTACCTGAGAGGTGGCTTACAGAATGGAAGAGTAACAGAGAAGAAGGAAGCTGCAGATTTATACCCCGCCTTCTCTCTGAATCAGAGATTCAGAGCGGCTTATATCCTCTCCCCCCACAACAGACACCCTGTGAGGTGGGTGGGGCTGAGAGGGCTCTCACAGCAGCTGCCCTTTCAAGGACAACTTCTGTGATAGCTATGGCTGACCCAAGGCCATTCCAGCAGGTGCAAGTGGAGGAGTGGGGAATCAAGCCTGATTCTCCCAGATAAGAGTCCTTATCTTAACCACTACACCAAACTGGCTCTCAAACTAGAGAGAGGGGAGAGGATTTTTTTCCCCTCTCCCAAAATACTGGGCATCCAGTGATGGGCAGTATATCCGGCAATGGCTCTCTCGGCTGTGGTCACTCTCATCTACCAGTTTCCAAGAACACCCCAACACACACTCAAGGTCTGCAAGTTGAAACTTATGGCCCAATTGTGCTAATGAGGGCTGCTTTCCTTGGTCACTGAAGCTTCCACGGAAAGCACCACCACCAGTGAAATGGGTCCATGGCACTCAATCCACTGAGCACCACTGCCTGGCAGAACCAGAGGCATCACATAAAACTGTAAATATTTCTTCTCAGACTAGCCCACTGGATTATCTATTAGCCCCAGGGACAGATTTTGACTTACGGTGCAGAGGAGGACGGCATTCTCAGCCGGGTTGTACGACATGTTGAACACGGGGAACTTGGAGCCACTAAGAAGGAAAGAAAGCAGTGAGGAAAGTGAATCCAAGTCCCTTGATCGATGGCTGGCAGAGGGCGGTATAGCAGGAGCCACAGACTGACTTCAAAACATGGGGATAAAGTCAACTAGGTATGGTTCTATCTTACCATGACAATTCACAGTTTAGAGTATCTCTGAGCATTCAAGGCTCTTCACGTACATGATCTTAAAATCTTTAGAACCACTTTTTAAAGGAAGGCTGATATATAAATCACCTTATTGCAAATGGAGAGCTAAGAAAGGCAGCCACTGAGTGGGGCAACATCGAAAGCTCAAGGCAGAGGCAGAGTCAAATAAGCAACTTCCTAATTGAGGGCTCTCGGTCATCACTGTGGCTCTCTCAAGGGCTACTGTATCTATACCAGAAAGCAATGACCTGGGCCACATTCTTACATTTACAGGCATATCACTACAGAAGCCAGCATGGTGGAGTGTTTGGAGAGTCAGCCTAGCAGTGGGTTTGGATCCTCACTCTGCCACGGAGCTCACTGAGTGACCATGGGCTGGTCACATTCTCTCAGCCTAGCCAACCTTACAGGGAAGTTGTTGTGAGGATAAAAAGGAGAAGGGGAGAATGATGTGGCAAGCCTCTTTGGGTCCCCTACTGGGAAGAAAAGTGGAGTCTAAATATCTAAAAAACCAAATTTATTCCCTCATGGCCCCATTCTTGGCTCTGGGGAAAGATGAATGCAGAAACTACGCAGGAGAGGGCGAACAGCTTGATGATGTGCCTGAGACAATACAGAGTACCGGATTAGGTGAGGGGGTCTTAGCTCAGTGGTAGAGCATCTACTTTGCATGCAGAAGTCCCAGGTTCAATCCCTGCCCTCTCCAGTTGGAAGAATCAGGTAGGAGGGAATGTGAAAGATCTCAGCTTGACACCCTGGAGAGCTGCTATCAGTCTGGCAGACACTGGTAGACCGAGGGCACGATTCTGCATGAGGCAGCTTTGTATATTCATGTGTGAGTGTGCAAGGTTTCGAAAATAGTATTTCTCCATGTCCAGCCTCAACAATCTTAAATGCGATGTCTTGTTGGCTCACTGGTGTTGCCCAAACTTGCAAAAAAGGAAACAATCTACATTCAAGTCTTAAAAGAGTTGGGACACGATGTCAGCAGTTCACTACGCCAAGAAAAGCTGGCTCTTTCCACACACACCCTGTGTAGCTCACAGCAATGCACATGGGGGTACATGTATTGTATGCAAGCCAGCAACTCCCTTCCTGTTCTCGTGGTTCCTCTGTCGATAGCAATCCTGATTTCCAGAGGGAGCCAAAGAGCAGCAGGAAGCAAGATGAGAAACCTGCACAGAACAGGGAACTTAAAACCCGAAGGTAAAAGAGAGAACTCCCACCTCCTCAGCTGCATCACGGCCACGTCTTTGGAGCTGTTGAAGTCCAGCTGGCGGAGAAAGCGGTCCTTCACGTAGTAGAGCATGTTGCCATGCACAGCGTAGGCAGGCCGCTCGCGCTCCAGCTTGAACACGATCATGCCGCCGTCGTGTCCTGGAAATGAAAAAAGGAGAGACGTTTCAGAGGGATGCTGGCCGTGCTCGTCTGACGCGGCAAGGATCAACCACCTCATGGCACTTGAAAGACCAACAGATCTGTTGTGGCACGAGGTTTCGTGGGCCACAGCCCCACTAGAGGGAGACTGAAAGTGCTCAGAAAGCACTCAAGAATGTGTGGGGACTTGCACGGTATCTGGGGCCGTGGCAGAGACTTGAAACAAACTTATAGATGTCAGTAAATTCAAATCTGGCCTTTTCCCTACTGCTATTATTTTTAAAAGCCCTGTACTGGATAGCCCAGTCTTATCAGATCTCGGGAGCTAAGCAGGGTCATTGCCCCTGATTGGTACTTGAATGGGAGACCACCAAGGCATACTAGGGTTGCAACACAGAGGCAAGCAATGGTAAACTGCCTCTGTTTGTCTCCTGGCTTGAAAGCCCCGTGGCACTTCCAACACCACCATTAAAAAAGACACAGACACACTTGCGGGACAGGGCTGCGGCTCTGTGGCACAGCACATACCCTGCATGCAGAAGGCCAATCCCTGGCATCTCTGGCTAAAAGATCTCACACAGCAGGTCTGGAAAAGTCCTCTGCCTCCTTGAAGAGCTACAGCCTCTCAGAGAAGACAGCACCAGGCTCTCAGATCAAGGCAGCAATACAGGCTCACACTGACACACACACAGAGCACCATGCAATAAAAACAAGATTCAAGTCCAGTAGATGTGTCTGATGTCAGGAGCTCTGACTCTAAAAAGGTTATGCTCCCCCCGCCCCCCCCCCCCAAAAAAAATGATTGGCCTCTAAGGAGCTACTGGACTCAAATCTGGCTCTTCTACTGCAAACCAACACAGCTACCCTCTGAAACAATAAAAACCTTTAAACATTAAATCCCAGCTACAAATACAAGTTGATGGGGTGTGAACTGGCAGAGACTGACCAAGAGAGAGATCTTGGGGTCGTGGTAGATAACTCACTGAAAATGTCAAGACAGTGTGCGATTGCAATAAAAAAGGCCAATGCCATGCTGGGAATTATTAGGAAGGGAATTGAAAACAAATCAGCCAGTATCATAATGCCCCTGTATAAATCGATGGTGCGGTCTCATTTGGAATGCTGTGTGCAATTCTGGACACGGCACCACAAAAAGGATATTATAGCATTGGAAAAAGTCCAGAAAAGGGCAACTAGAATGATTAAAGGGTTGGAACACTTCCCCTATGAAGAAAGGTTAAAATGCTTGGGGCTCTTCAGCTTGGAGAAACGTCGACTGCGGGGTGACATGATAGAGGTTTACAAGATAATACATGGGAAGGAGAAAGTAGAAAAAGAAGTACTTTTCTCCCTTTCTCACAATACAAGAACTCGTGGGCATTCGATGAAATTGATGAGCAGTCGGGTTAAAACAGATAAAAGGAAGTACTTCTTCACCCAAAGGGTGATTAATATGTGGAATTCACTGCCACAGGAGATGGTGGCGGCTACAAGCATAGACAGCTTCAAAGGGGGGTTGGATGAAAATATGGTGCAGAGGTTCATCATTGGCTATATATATAATTTTTTTGGCCACTGTGTGACACAGAGTGTTGGACTGGATGGGCCATTGGCCTGATCCAACATGGCTTCTCTTATGTTCTTATGTTCATTTTTAAGAACCACAAATGAACAGAAAAGCAGTTACCCAACTTCTGATGCCCTGAAAAGGTATCTTCAGGCCAATGAATTTTTATAATCAGGCAAGACAGACAATATAAAGTGACTTGAGAGGCACCTTGAAGCAGGCAGCTTCACAAAGTCAATGCTATAAGAGAGAAAGCCCTGCTCTGAATCGTTACCATCACCGGACCTGGATCGCTCTGACTTGAATGGCACAGCCTGATACTGTCAGATCTCAGAAGCTAAGCAGGACTGTCCCTGGCTAATATTAGGATGGGTGACCTCCAAGCAATACGAGGGTCATGACGCAGAGGCAGGCAATGGCAAATCGCCTCTGAGCTGTCTCTTGCCTTATAAAAAACAAGTCCAGCTCACCACATAGTGGTGCACAACACTAAAACAGCTAGAACTTCTGGCTGCCAGACAATCTTAGGATCTCCTGACTATACTACACACGCTGCCATACAATAGTTAATTAACCATCACCAGATAACCTCAGTAGACTGTACAAAAGCAGTTCTTCTTTATTTTTAGGACTGAAAGTGTAAGGGCCAAATTAGAAATAGCAGCAACTGCCACCATGTTAGTTTATTCATGGGGGTTTAATGTTTACATAAAGAGAGCTTTGGAGATGAAGGACACTAAACCTTCCCTTGGTTTACCTCCCAGTGGACTGTAACCGATGTTCCCTCTGAGTTAGCGTGAGCTAGCTCACAGTTTTTAGCCTCCAGCTCGCACATTTTTGTCTTAGCTCAGGAAGGATGACCCCAGAGCACACTAATTTATGCAGTAGCTCACAACTTTTATGCCTGTAGCTCACAATGTTAATGCCAGTAGCTCACAAAGTAGAATGTTTGCTCACAAGACTGCAGCTTTGAGGGAACACTGACTGTAACCTCAGCACTTTCTCTCCCGCCTGGGTCAGATACCAGGAGCAACCCAGGCTAGGAGAAGAATGCTTGGAGAGAAGGGCTGCAGAGAGGTAAGGCAGGAAGCCCTCTCGACAAACAAAATTGACACAGGAGCAAAAAACATGTCTGCCTCCATCGCCTCTGTTTTCACCTTAAGAGGACAAATATCAACTCCACATTCGGTGTCTGATTTTGCTGCTACTTTAATAATTGTCATTTTAATCTCTTTTGTCTGGGTGGATGGTGGCTTGGCTTTGAGAAGTCTGAACTGTTCCTGGAAGGAAAAAATTTGGGAGGAAACCTAGAAATTAAACGGTGAATGAGCCAGAGTTTACAACTCTGCACTGAATGGTTTTGGCCTGCCTCAAAGACCATACAAGATAAAGTTTCTTCTACCTAACCTGCTTTCACAGCAATTACTGGGAACCTAATAGTGCAATCCTACACACACTTACTCCAGTCTAAGCCCACTGCAATCGACAGCGCAAATCTACCTAGGATTGCAGTGTAAAATGATGTGTTGTGAGCATCTCAGAAGAAAGACATGGAAAGCGTTATCAGATAAGAAATACAATGAACTGATCACAGCCTGGATATCCGAAGAGATCTTTACCTGCGGCAAAGAGGTTGAGGTTGGGGTGAGCTGCCAAAACCCAAAAGCGATCATGATCCCTGCGGAAAGTTTGGACGCCCGTGCTAGGATTGGGAAGTGAGAAACAGACACATTAAAAACATGCAAACAACTGAACCTTTACACTTGAAACCCTTTAGAATCACACAATCATAGAGTTGGAAGGGACCTCCAGGGTTGTCTAGACCAACCCCCTGCACAATGCAGGAAATTTACCAATACCTCTCCCCTGGGCTTTTTCTAGCAGGAGCTCCTCTGCATATCAGGCCACGCCCCCCTGATGTAGCCAATCCTCCAAGAGCTTAGAGGGCTCTTAGTACAGGGCCTACTGTAAACTCCAGGATGATTGGCTACATCAGAGATGTGGGGCCTAATATGCAGTGGAGCTCCTGCTAGAAAAAGAGCCCTGCCTCCCCCCTACACACATCCTCAGTGACACCTGCTCCACGCCCAGAAGATGGCAAAAACCAAACAAACCCTCCAGGATCCCTGGCAAAACTAGCCTGGAGATAAATTGCTGACTGATCAGCATTTCCCTGGGCATGTAAGAAAGGTCCATGAGAACTAAGCACTGAAACAACCCTTTGTGCCCTCCTTCTCATGATCTGCCAAATTCACAGAATCAGCACTGCTGTCAGATGGCTATCCAGCCTCTCTTTAAAAGTCTCCAAAAAGGAGATCCCACCACCTCCTGACTGAGAAAGCCTGTTCCACCAAGAAACAGATCTGTCAGGAAGTTCTTCCTAACGTTTGGTCGAAAACCCTTTTGATTTAATTTAATTTGATTGAATTTTAGAAAATATATAGATTACCCCTTTCCTATCCAACTAGTTTTGTACAACAATCTTTCTCCCCATCAAAAGAATGCATTTTGTCACATGGTTCTAAAACATTTAGCTCCTGCACCCTTGGGCCATCCAGGCCAGGATACTTCAGTGTTCTAGAAGAAGCAACCTGCAGGCTGCAAAAAGGCCAACACATCCCATTTACCGTTTGGACATATCCCAGACACGGATGCTCTTGTCCTCTGAGTTACTGAGGATCAGTTCCTGGCGGGGGTGGAACACTGCACAGGAGACATTGTTGTAGTGCCCACGACAAGTGTCCACCTCCCAAGCTTTCGATTCTGTGGGAGGGGGGGGGGAACAGGGAGGAAGAGATGTGTAATCACGGACTGCTCTTTTGAGTGAGAGTTTTGTGATCGCAGTGCCAAGGTAAGTGACCCAACCATGCCAGTGAGGTTAAGATGGAATGCTCAAGAGGTCCTTAATGGGAATGGGTCACCAGGCCTGCCCAACAGCCATCAGTAGAGAAGAAGAAGAAGATATGGATTTATATCCCGCCCTCCACTCCGAAGAGAGCGGCTCACAATCTCCTTTACCTTCCTCCCCCACAACAGACACCCTGTGAGGTGGGTGGGGCTGGAGAGGGCTCACAGCGGTTGCCCTTTCAAGGACAACCTCTGCCAGAGCTACGGCTGACCCAAGGCCATTCCAGCAGCTGCAAGTGGAGGAGTGGGGAATCAAACCTGGTTCTCCCAGATAAGAGTCTGCACACTTAACCACTACACCAAACTGGAGGAACATTATTGCTGTTCTGAGCTCAAGTCCACTGATGTTTTTACAAGGGACAACTAAACCATTTTTACTGCCGCAGCCTTCTCCAGGCTGAGTCAAGGTCACCCACAGGGCCAGTGCTCTTCTCCCCAATATCCTGGTTGCATTTCCAACCCCTGGTACTACAGCAACCAGCTGCTTTGTACAAACAGGGAAAGGGCACCGCCTTTGCATCTGGCTGGGTCTAATGCACTATGTTTTCATGCAGCAACAGACTAATGCAGCTAACTGCTCTGGATCTACATTTCCTGTGCTTCCCAACCATGGATCTCACCCCCCATGGCAGCATCCCACTCAGACTGGCTAATGGTCTCACTTTTTACCAACTTTTCTGTATTGCTTACAAGGCTCTCTCCCTCTTACTGAAATGGAAGAGTTATCGAATTGAGCGTTTCTACCAAAGCCAAAGAAACAAACACTTAACTAGCATGCAGATAAGTCTATAGTTTGTAGACTTACCATTCATCCTCCAGATCTTGACCTGCCGATCGTCAGCTCCTGACACTATGAGAGGCATGGTAGGATGGAAAGCCGCCCAGTTTACTCCACGATCATGTCCCTGGAGGAAAGGGATATTCTCAGACCATGGCTACCGTTGGGAAGCAATCGATGTACGGAAGACTGTGGATTCTGGCAAATTCTGCTGGGGATGCAGAAGCCACAGTTTTGAGCTCTGGTATCTCTAGTTAAAGGATATCAGGCCGAAGGTGCTGACTGGCAAAGGTTTTTCTAGGTCCAAAACTCTGGAAAGCTATTGCCAATCTGGCTAGGAGACACTGAGCTAACAGACTGTGAATCTAACAAAATGCAAGCCATTTCATACGTTAAGTTGTGGAATGGCCTGCCCAAGGAGGTCAGGGGGTTCTCATCCTTCTATCATTTCACAAAATGTGAAAAACATAAATGTTCAAGAGGGCATTTTTGCACAGGGATTAGAACTGTAGTATAAAGGAACAGCTCAGAAGGTTGTCTTTTAAAGGGCACTGGGTTCTAGTCAATTGCAATGATTATTGTATACATCATCTTCATTTTACTGTATCATCTTGTATTTTTCAAATTCATTTTCTGCTTTACAGTACATCAATGCCTAAGCCAGGTCTTTAAAAAAAATTGTCTTCCAGTACAGTAATCCTACTGCATTTTGTTAGAGAGTAACTTTTGCAGTCTGACTTTTTATATTTTGTAATCTATCTTGCGCTCCAGCAAGAGCAGAGGGTTATAGATGAATGAAATGAAATAAATTTAGGGAACAGGGGCACGGCTTAGGGGTATGGTGAATGCTTGGCATGCAGAAAGACCCGAATTCAATCCCCCAAGCAGCAGTGACTGGGAAAGACCTCTCTTGCTGCCAGTCAGATCAGAAACAAGGCAGGTGTTTGACCTAGCATAAGGAAGCTTCATACATTCAGGCAAGAATTCACAGATCCGGAGTTGCTTGAGTCCCAAATGGAAAGTAGTCTCTGATAAAGAAACTCTGACGGTATCGACTGGCTATACATTTTGGAACACCTTTTTATTGGGTTATGGAATGGATATTAGTAGAAAGTGACACCCCCGCAATGGCTATTGAGATGAAATAACTGAACATGATGGTTTCGACAGCAGGTAAGCATGGATTCATACGCAAACTTAATGGTACCTCCAGGACATGTTTCACTACTGCATCGGTTGTGCCAAAAAGGTCTACACCCGTGATCCCCCGGACATCTGACTCCACTGCTCCAGGAGAGAGGTTCTTCTTCCTCAGGCCTTCCAGGTGAGAAGAGGAGAACAGTACGGAGGGAGCAAACACAAAGTTATCAGAAAGCCCTGCAACTTTCAGGAATGCTGTTTGTATAAAAGTAGAGAATACTCAAGAAAAAGAGCAAACAAGTAAAGCAGGAAGAGGACTGAAGGCAGATTTGATTATTTTCCCCACAAACCTCTGTTAAAACAAAAGGGCCACTTCCAGAATTTCCAGTATTCTCTAGGGCAATCCAGTCTATTGCAAACAGTTGAGCAACAAAGCGACACAAAACCCAACGCAGAAGGCGAAGGATGATAGTTATTTTTTGACTATGTATTATGCTGCATTTTAAAATATTCTGCCTGGGGGTCTGTGCATATATATGGATTTCGTCATTAACGGGAGCTCTCAGGTACAGGGCCCAAGACAGAGGAAGGACCATATTCTCCTGTCTGTGTCCAAACATACCTGTTCATTAAGATCGTCTTTGGAGACCATCTTCAAGGTGTCTGCCTTAGGCAGAAGCAACTAGTAGCAGAGCCTTCTTATTTTATTTCATTCGATTTATATCCTGCCCTCCCCGCCGAAGCAGGCTCAGGGCTGTAGAAACTCCACTCTGCCTCCTTTCCCCCCACTTTTTTCTTTTCAGGACACCAGACCCAAACTACACATTGCTGGATCCTGCTGTCTCTTGTATCAGGGGAAGGCTCTCTGCACCAGAGAAAGAGCAGTTAGAGTGATGCACCCACAGGAACCAACCCTTTATTCTGCTGTTGATTTCCCGGCTGATCTTTCTATTGCTGTTTTTCATTGCCTGTTATCATTTTTACTGTTAAATTGTTACACTAGATTTCACAATTTTGTTGTGTGTTTCAAATAATTAAGTCTTGTTAGTCCTAACTGTCCTAACTGTCAGTCAACCTGGGTAAAAAAGAGGCAGCATGGTCCAGGGATGAGAGTGTCAGGAACAAGGATCTGAGAAACCCAGGTTCAAATCCCCACTCTGCCAAGGAAGGCTGCTGGGTGACCTTGGGCCAGTCACACATCCTCAGCCTACTGCAGAGTCCCCAACCCTTCTGAGCCTGCACACATCTTTAGAATTCTGGCATTGGATGGTGGGCACAATTCCAAAATGGCTGCCATAAGAGGCAGAGCCAACCACAAAATGGTTCCCACAAGAGGCAGTTAAAAAAAAAAGGTAGTCTCCTTTGCAAGCACCGAGTCATTACCGACCCATGGGATGACACTGCATCATGACATTTTCTTGGCAGACTTTTTACCAGGTGGTTTGCCATGGCCTCCCCCAGTCATCTACACGCTTTACCCCCAGCAAGCTGGGTACTCATTTTACTGACCTCGGAAGGATGGCAGACTGAGTCAACCTTGAGCCGGCTACCTGAAAACCCACCTTCCGCCGGGACTGAACTCAGGTTGTGAGCAGAGCTTGGACTGCAGTACTGCAGCCAGCCACTATTACCACTCTGCGCCACAGGACCCACCACAAAAACTGAGCAGCAAGGGCATAACATCTCTAAAAATAACTCAACATTTCAGGCAGAAGCTCAGTTTAACAGGATGCCTTTTAAAATTAACAAATTGGTAAAAAATATTTTCTTGCATACACACAGCTCATTTTTGGCTGTCCAGCAGATTCTTGGGCTGTGGTGGCAGCTGCTGCTGAAACAAAATCTACACAGCCAAACAGAATCCCCACTGGGCAAAAGTCCCACCTGGCCCTGTCCACTTTCTACCAAAACACCCTGGTGAGTGCCATGGCACTCTTGAACACCATGTTGGAGAACCCAGGCCTAGGATTGTTGTAAGATAAAATGGAGGGACAAATGAAGGTTCCATCAGATCAAGACGGAGGGTACAAATGAAATACAGGGAGGGAGGGGGAGAGAGAGAGAGGGGAACATCAGAATATTCAACCATCAACTAAGAATATGATACGATAGGCTGAGACTTGGGAGGATGAAATCAAAATCTCATATTGATGGCAGAAGGAGCAATACTCTGTATGAGCAGTGGGATGGGCCATCAGTATAAAGCAGCAGCTTTGTGTGTTCAATACGCACGTCCGGTTCAGGGCAAACCAAAACATCTTGGGCTTTCAGAAGCCAGCGAGGGGCTCTGAACGACAGATGGGAAATTTCTGGAGCAACTACACAAATCCAGAGAGGAGGGGAGGAGGACACTTACAGAATGAGCCAGCTTTTGTGGGAGTGAGAGGGGACAGAGGGCAGTGAGCGGGGGCAGTGAGTGGGAGGGGGGGGGAAATTAAGGTGCTGACCAGAACCAAGGGCGGGGGCCAGACTCATCATGCACAAGCAGTGCCCGACTAAAGGGCATGGAGGGTGGGTTAAAAAGGACCCCGGCAAAGCTCAGGCAAGAACAAGAGAAACGAGTGCCACTTCTGGAGGGCAGGCACAGCACTCTGCCATGCTGAAGACGGCTGATGACATGCTCCATCCATTAGAGTGTGTCTCAAGTGCCTGCTCTCTCTTCCTGTCCTCCCAGAGGCGCCCTGTTTCTGCATTACTGCAAAGCCCCACAGCCCCCATCTTTCCCAGCCTGTTATCACCTGGAATCTCATCAGCCCTCAGTCTTCAAAACATGGATAAAGCCTTGCTAAGAAATCAGCCAGCTGTTTAAAAGAAAGCTGATCCATTTCCCAACAGGACGAACTCCTCCCTCCCACTACCTGTATTGTGAACGGCTGCACTTTCCCACCTGGATTAAACAGCGCATTAGGATGGAGGGGAACGGAGTTATTTTGCAAACTGTCAGAGGAAATCACCATTAGTACGACAAGCAAGAGAGGTCACTCAGTTACGACACAGCTTTCCATGCATTTTAATCCAGCAACCAGACCCAAATCGGTTCCATTTGCTCTCTGGCGTGGCAGAACAAGGTGGGACATTGTAGCCCTAGAAATAGCCATCTGGCAGTGACAGGACAGGGTACTCTCTGTGTGGCTGACTAGTCCAGTGGTCACTGGGACTGTTCCCAACAGATACAAAGAGACCCCATAATACTAGTGATGGAGAGCTCAGGATGAAGCAGAAAGCCACTATGAACCCAAGATGACTCCATTGTTTTAGGAATTAAGTGGCCAGAGGAACAGCCAAGAGCTGGTGTTGTGCAGCCAGCCGCTATCAACCAGTCTCCCTTACGGGACCAATCCCAATTGAGCTTACAGGGCCATTGTAAGGACAACCCCGAGTTTGGTCCCCAGCTAACACACGGGGAGAGGGAGGCGGCGACATCAGTGAAAAACAGCTCCGCCTCTCCAGCCCAGACAAATCTGAGTGCTGGGATTCTGCCAAGAGAGAGAGTGTAAATGGAGCAGCGAGAGCTGGTAGAAGAGACAACAAAGCTCCCCCATTAGTTGCCAAGGAGCAGAAGTCTTCCCCGTCCCCTCCCCACTGATACAGCTGGTCATATCTGAATGTGCGCTATGAAATTCCAACAGCCCCACCTGGCTGAAAACTGCAATTGAGAAAGCAACAATGTACAACTGGTTAAAATCATTAAAAACAACACACACACACCCTGCCCTGGCTCCTCCTTCCTTTTCCTCTTTTGCAACTAGAGCCTCTCCTATTAGCCCTAGCCCAGAAAATTCTGCCTCATTTTACAATTTTGCTTCCACTATGAATCTGTGCTTCCTGTCAAGGGACAACTCTTGCAAAAGGAGAGGACATCCTTTGAGGTCATGCTTCAAAGCCAGCACCTTAGCTGGAACATACCCCCTTCTCCAAGGAAGCCTGGGAGTTCTGGCTCCTCTGTGCTGCATCCAGCAAATTCCCTTCTCTAACCAAGAACCAAACACTCCCCACCCTCATTACAAAGCCTGTTCTGAGGGTGTGTGCAGTGATCATGTGACAAAAGGGTACCTCCAGATACATTAGACTTCAAGGGCTTCCTTCCTGGGGGGTATCTGTTGATACACTTCCTTACATATTACACTCATTTCTGCCTGTGCGTTTACATAAACTGCTACAATACAGCAGTATATTAGCTGTGATTCAGGATGCCTCAGTTCAAATCTCTTATTTTCTTTCAACTCGTTAGGTAACCTGAGATAACCCACTCTTTCTCAGGCTCTTTTCTGTGGTATGGGAATAATAACTGACGCACCTCACAAGGCCATTGGAAGTAAAGCACTTGCAGCATTTCTCAATGTGGAAAGTGATATGTGAATGCAGAGTGCTATTACATTTTGCACAGGGGTTCTCCAATAGCCCACTAGAAATCAGCTGGTAGGTGGAAATCCAAACTCCAGGTGGGACCTGGAGATCTCCTGTTATCACAGCTGATCTCCAGACTACAGAGATCTGTAGAAAATGGTATATTTGTAGGGCAGATTCTATGGCATTATACCATGATGTACTGCCTCTCCAGGCTTTACTCCCAAATCTCCAGGAATTTCCCAATTCAGAGTTGGCAACCCTAAAATCCACCACCAGGTACAAAGAAGCTGCAGTGGTAAAACCCCTGACATCATTCCCCCTACCTAGCACAACTAGGTCTTCTTTTCCGATGTCCTCAAGTACCGTCCATTAAACAAGCCTTTTGTCTCTTCCCATGTTATTCTGTCCAGCAAATACAACCAACAGCAGTTCTCTAGTCTCCTTAATTCCCTGTTTTACTTTCAACAATTGCAGTTTCCAGCTGGGTATCTCTGCTGGACATCCCCCCACACTTGACTTGAGCAGCTCACCAGAAATATCCCAAACGCGCACAGTCTGATCCAAGCTGGCTGACACCACCAGGTCTTCAGAAGGATGGAACTGGGCACACATGACGTAATGGTTGTGTCCCGTCAGCACACTAGAAGGAAAAAAGAAAACATCACTGAGTTCTCTCTCAGATATTTGCAGACAAAGGTTGACATTTGGAACAGCAACAGGTAATCTGGCAAGAAGTTAAACATCTGCGGTCGGGTCAGGCACAGACGGCTAAGAAAGGTTATCTTCACTACAACGCCCAGCAAAGAAGACACCCGACGCAATAAAGATGCAATCCAAAAATTGGACACGAAATACAAAAGAGGACTAGTCTAGTAACATGAATTAAATCTAATTCTTTCACTTTGACAGCTTATATATAAGAACAAAACACACATACTGCAACACGACAAGATTACAATCAGTTGGCAATATCCTACCATCCCTGAGTAGAAAGCACATGGAGATTTCCCACATTCCTTTCCCCTCCTGCAGCTCTTTCTGACCCCTGGAATAATCACTCCTGGACTCAAGAGACCCATGCAGAGAAAAGACTGTGCAGTCTGGAGCAAGGAGGGATTAAGGAGATGAAATCCAACCTCTTCCTTAGCGTAGCTGGGCTTGTGGAAGAGGAATGAGCAATGATTTCATGTCCTCCTCACACCTGCCCCTCCAACCTGCAGGGCTATCTCCCCAAATGGTCCAGTGACCCTCAGAATCATCCTTCCAGAGGATGGAAGGGGCTGCAAAAACAGATGAACATATGAAAACAAGGTTTTCCAAGCACACAGTGGCAGGATAGCACAGAATTTATAAAATAATCAAAATAAATAGGTTTCGGGACTGATTTGTTTAATCTTCTGCAATATATTGAAACTGTATCCAAACTACTGTCGGTGGACACACACCTTTAATACTTTACCTTTACATGGTAATTCCAGAGGTCCTCTTTTCCCAGTTGTCCCTTTTGAAAACCGCCCCCCAATGATGGGGCTAATCCTCTCAGATTTTTAAAAACTCAGTATGATCTAATGGGAATTCCAAACATACTGCTCAACCAAAGGAGTGATTTTTTTTTTTTTACAATTTTTGAAGCACATCTTCCTGGATGGTCTCTATTAAAGGTAAAGGTAGTTCCCTGTGCAAACATCAGTCGTTTTCTGGGGTGACGTTGCTTTCACAATGTTTTAATGGCAGACTTTTTACGGGATGGTTTGCCATTGCCTTCCCCAGTCATCTAAACTTTCCCCCCAGCAAACTGGGGACTCATTTTACCAACCTCGGAAGGATGGAAGGCTGAGTCAACCTGGAGTTGGCTACCTGAACCAGCTTCCGCTGGGATCGAACTCAGGTCGTGAACAGAGGGCTCCGACTGCAGTACTGCAGCTTTACCACTCTGCGCCACGGGGCTCTTCTGGTCTCTATTAGCTTTCTTAAAAAGTACTACTCCTCCCATACATGCACACCCTTGCCCTGCTATTTTGAAGGGTGTTTATTCTTTTTTTTTCATATGTACTCAAAAGTATTAAAGGACTTTAAACACTCTGTGACTGAGGTACCTGCTGTAGCCCCCTGATTTACAGGGCCAGGGTATCTGTGTGGGGGTGGGGGGAGGATGTCCTTCTAAGAGAACAAAATTCTAAACATCCAGGTGAACTGCATTAATCATACAATTTGCTTTCATATGATGCTTTGGTCTGTGTGATGCAAGGAGGGGGTACTTAGAGGGAATCTTTCTCTGCAGGACCAAGGTGGTCCTGTGGATGGACATATCACTCCAGTTCTGACATAGGTCTCAGAAACAGAAAAAGGGTTCAATCTAGATTACATTTCCATTTCTTCCTTCCCAGCACAACCCACTGACCGCCACAAAATGCTGCTCCGTTGAGACAGAAGACAACATGAGAGAGGTCTGCAATGGGAAAGAGAAACTGCCAATTTCATCTGGGTCCAATCCAATGTTCATAAAAATTATAATGAAAGCCTGAAGTATTTATCAAAATACTTTTAGCAGATACACCTGTTTTCATGTACCAGCAGATAGCCACCCTCTTCATAAAACACGTAGATATGTACCAGTGTAATCCAGAATAAGTCTAGACTACACTGCAACTACTCTACTTTAAAAGAGCCTTGTATTTTTGAGATATTTATCTGAAACAATCCAGACCCATAAAAACCATACAAATGCTATTATTAAAAGTGGCTTAATTTTACCTACAGACTAAGGAACAGAGTCTTGGGGGCTGTTTGAAGAACAACATTTAGAAACCACAAAGGGGAAAAAAAGGTGAAGATCCAAGAGAGAAAATTCTGTGTTACCAAACACAAGTTCTGGACTGCCAGTTCCAAACCCGAATAGTCTGATCATCAGATGCACTCAGGATCCAAGGATATTCCTACCAACAAAAACCAGAACAGACACATTTTTGTGTGTGTTTTCCCTTACATAATACATAAAACATGCAGTTTTGGCACAACCAGAGAGTAGAAATGCATTGCAGAGCAGCTTTTGAAGCCTTTCCTTTCGCTTTCTAACACTCAGGTCAAATTGATTCCACAGCTACAAAAGCTAATACAATACAATCCTCCCTGAAACCATTTGGCCAAGAGGCAGGTGTTCCCTTTTCAATCAATACAGGAAACAAATAACCCATCCAAAGTTCTGCAGGACTCACGTGGTGGAAGAAGGTGGTGCGGATGTAATCCAGGTGCCCCAACAGAGTGAAGAGACAGCGACGCAGTTTGTAATTCCAAACCTGAAGAATAAAACAGGCGCCATGGGGCAAGCTGCTCTCATCCCATTCAGGATGGCCATTTGAAGCTACCAAGTGGGTTCTGAACTCTTTGTACAAGAGAACCTAAGATCTATCTTACTAGACAAGGATGAGCAACCATCTAGCCTAGTACTCTGCCCCCAACAGTAAGTCAGCCAGATGTTTCTCAAAGCTCAGAAGCAGGGTATGAGGTCACCAGCTCTCCTCAGCTATTTGCTTCCAAACTACTGGTGCTGACTGGTAACACAGCCTCTAAACATGAAGATTCCACTTAGTGACCACAACAAACACCCACTGAAAAAGCTCTCATTTAAACCTGTCTAAGCCAATAACCATCTTTCATAGTATGCTTTCTCTGTTTCTCTCATGTTTATAGGAATCACGTAATTTAATCCTATTTCTGCCACTCTCCTCTCCATTTCCCTTCACTCTGCCACAAAAGTGCTGCTTCTTCAGATGTGAGGATACCCCTTGTTACCTTAATTTTGTAGTCATCTCCTCCAGACACAAAGAGGGGCTGCTGCTTGTGAAAATCAATACCTCTAACAGGGCCTGAAAAGCCACAAGAGATCATGGTTAATCATGAGGACACTATATTGCCTTTCTGAAAGCAATCTAGTGACCCAGGCACAATTTAGGTACCATCTAAACTGGCAGCTAGTAGCATCCCCGCAAAGTGGAACAAATAGTGAGACAGCAAGTTCTCCATCAGGTGTACTGCCTCGTGAAAGGAGAACCACTGGAGAAGGCAACAAGAAGGTTTTTGAAATAAAGAGAACTACTGTATGGTTGACAGCACTTAACCCATACATACTAGTGGAAGAATGGAAAACTGGGAAAATTCCATTCTCATGTGAATGATCACCTAGCTTACACACAAACCAATGCTGATTCCATGCGATCTATATAAATCCTAGAAATTTGCTGTGGGCAAATCAAGTCTTTTTCCCCTCCTTTTATAGCTGGAAATGGAATTATGCAGTTCATAATATTTACAGGTAATTACATTTCAGACACACAATCAGAACTTTCCAGAGAGTTTTAGTCGACTCAAATTCTTATCCTTGTTAATGAATTGCCTACTGCAAAGTTACAGATAGAGCTTTATAGTTTCAAAGTAAGCTCTTTGCAGAGTTACAGCACACTCTGTGCCAGAAAACTGTTCCCTAGCAAATGCTACTTCTCACACCCATCCATTTATTTTTGCACTTTAAGATGTACACCACCATTGTGATTTGCAACCGTCTGGATATATTACAGGCCCTACAACAATGGACCCCATGTACGAGCTTCCACTCACCATCATGTTCATCAAATTTGTCAATGAGGGTACACATCCGATAGTCCCAGAGCTGGATCACTCCATTGTGCAGGCTTGTTAGGATCCAGGGCCGCTTGGGGTGAAAGCTAAGCCCTGGGGGGAAAAATGCAGAAAAAGATTATTTCCAAGCAATGGTTTTTCTCAAGGAGCTCTTTAAATACATGAATAAATAAGTACATCTAAAAGGATGCCCTGCACAGAAGACACTGAGCCCTGCGCTCTCGGGATGGGGGAGCATTGGGAGCCACAGTCGTTTGTGGTCGCCTCAGCCACCAAATTCCAGGCCGTACTCAGTCTGGAGTGGTTGGCAGATCACGACCCATTTGTGCAATGGAGCGTCAGCGCGATCCATTTTCAAGACAGGGAATGCGACTAACGCCGGTGGGACAAAGCGTGGGGGCCCCACCCTCTCCCACAAGTAGAGGGACTGTGTTTAACCAGGATCTACATGGGGTCTTTGATGCCCAAGAAGCAGACGAACTACCCCCACACTGGGATACTGACTGTGCCATCGAATTAGTAGAAGGGGAGTCCCTCCCCAAAGGCGAACTGTACTCCATGAGTAGAGTAGAGAGGGAGGAGCTGCAAACGTTTCTAGAGCATAACCTGAAGTGAGGGTTTATCAGACCGGCCAAGTCCCCCCACGCCGCCCCCATTTTATTCCGAAAGAAAAAGGATGGCAGTTGAAGACTTTGCACGGATTTCAGAGGGTTGAATGCGATTTCCATGAGTAATGCCTACCCCCTCCCACTTGTAAGAGACTTGTTAAACGAAGTATCCCAAAGGAAGATTTTCACTAAGCTGGACCTCCGAGACGTTTATTTCCACGTCCAGATAAGGGAGGGGGATGAGTGGAAGATGGCCTTCAACATGCCATTGGGGCAATATGAATATCTGGTGATGCCCTTCAGGCTAAAGGGGGCGTCCGGAGCGTTTATGAATTTCATCAACGAGGTTTTGCAACGATTTTTGTATAAGGGGGTGGTCTGTTACCTGGATGACGTATTAATCTATTCACAAGACCTCCCCTCCCATGTCAAGTTGGTATGGCAGGTGCTGCAGACCTTGTATGAAGACAAACTATTTGCTAAGCTGTCAAAGTGCGAGTTCCACCGGATGGAGCTTGATTTCCTGGGATATAGAATCTCGGCAGAGGGACTGGGGATGGATCCCGCCAAAATAAAAGCTGTGGAAGATTGGGAGGCCCCCCCGAACCCGCAAACAACTCCAGAGCTTCCTCGGGTTCGCAGATTTCTACAGGGGGTTCATAAATAACTTCGCGGAGGCAACCCTCCCCCTAACAGACTTGCTAAAGACCAGGGGAAAGGGGCCGCAGGTGTTGAAGGGCAACGCCAGTCTAAATTGGACATCTCAGTGCCAGGCGGCTTTTGAGGAACTGAAAGCCAAATTTGTATCCGAGCCATGCCTGATCCACCCCAACGAAAATAAGAGTTTTGTGGTTCAATGTGATGCCAGCGACATGGCCCACGCCACCGTGTTGCTCCAAGAGGGGGAGGACGGAAAGCTGCACCTCTGTGCCTATCTGTCCAAAAAATTTACGACCAAAGAACAGAATTGGTCTGTGTGGGACAAAGAGGCCTCCGCCATTAAACTGGCCCTAGAAAAATGGAGGCACTACGTAGAAGGGGTGTGAGAGCCATTCAAACTGTGGACCGACCATAAAAACCTGGCGGCCCTAACTGAGTGTGCTAGTCACCACTTGCTCACAAACCCGGAAGGAGGTGTGGGCCACCTGATACTTTCTTTGAAACCCCAAAAGAATCCCTGGCGTGTGAGCCACCAGATGACGGATTACAATTGCAAAGCTTGGAGGAGAGGAAAAGGGGGAACAAGATATTCGTACTTAAGGAGTTGCGTGGTGAAGTAATCCGCCGGGTGCATGACTCAAAACTGGGGGGTCACTTTGACTTTGTAAAGACGGTCCACCTAGCGCAGAGGCAGTTTTGGTGGCCAGGCTTACGGAAGGACATAGCTCAATATGTAGGTGGCTGCCCCATTTGCGTCACAGCCAAGAAGCTGGGGGGGCCCTCCTGGGAAATTGCAACCATTACCCCCCCCCCCGCACTGAGACCATGGGAGTGCATATCCATGGACTCTATTACAGACCTGCCCCCCTCACAGGGGAAAACAGTAGTGAGGGTGGTGGTGGACACCTTTTCCAAGCAAGCTCACTTCATCCCGTGTAAACAGTCGCCCACAGCCAAAAAGGTAGCCAAGCTGCTTATACAGCACGTCTTCCGCCTCAACGCTTTTCTAAATAAGACACAGTTTACATCTCCACCAAGCACCTACTGGTTACTCAGAACTGTAAAAAGCTGGGCATGAAATAACTGGGGCTGTTCCCCATTAAACGGATTATAAATAAAGTGACTGTTAAATTGAATTTGCCTAAGAACTTAAAGTATATCCACCCATTTTCATTCCAGCTATCTCAAACACAGCCCTGGTCACTCGCCCTGGCACCTGCAGCAGCCACCGTCAGCTCCGATTCTGATACGTGGTCAAATTCATCAAGAAATTCTGAATTCAAATATGAAGCGGGGGGGAACTGTTTTACCTGATCAAATGGACCCATTTCCCAATCAGCCAAGCCGAATGGGTCCCAGCTTCAGAAACTAATTGCAGAAAATTAATCAAAGACTTTCACAATAAATATACAATCAAGCCGGGGGGAAAGGGGTCTTGGGGGGGCAGAATGTCAAGAGTCTACCCCACACTGTATCCTCTTGCCATAAACTAGCCAGACAATGTATACCAGTAACCCTGAACACTTTTGTAACTGATGAGTGAAACTGTCTGTATTCCAATCTGAAATATATAATTGCTGCTTTGCTGTGCTTTTGCTTTTGGCTAGTAGACGTATCCTTAAAATGTTATCTTAGAAGCTTGTTAACATGGCAACCAAGGTCGCACTGGAGGAGATCGAGGAAGCTAGTAGATAGAGCACTTGGACTGAAGGGGGGAGGAAGAGGGGTGTAGAAAGCCCGCCAAATGTACCCGCTTATTTTTGCCGCGCTTTGTTTGAATTTTATTTTATTTTATTTATACCCCGCCCTACCCCAACGAAGCGGGCTCAGGGCGGCTCACAGCATAAAAATTCTAACAATAAAATTCAGAATTAAAATACAATAGTAATTACATAGTTAAAACATTAATATTGATACATCAGTCCATATCAGTGTGCTATCTATAAACTTCCTTCAGTATTTCGGTGCCGGTCAGTTATAAGCCAACCGGAAGGGGACTGTCTTGCAGGCCCTGTGGAACTGTCCAATATCCCACAGGGCCCTGACCTCTTTCAGTAACTGGTTCCACCAGCAAGGGGCTGTAATTGAGAAGGCCCTGTCCCTGGCCTCCTTTGACCCAGGGATTACAAGCAGATTTCGAGAGCCAGATCGCAGTACTCTCTGGGGGACATATGGGAAGAGATAGTCCCTAAGGTAGGCAGGTCTTAGGCCATATAGGGCTTTAAAGGTAATAACCAGCACCTTGTACCAGACTTGGTATATTATTGGCAGCCAGTGCAGTCCCCAGAGGCCCGGCTGAATGTGCTCCCATCTAGGGAGCCCTAATAACAGCCGAGTGGCGGCGTTCTGCACTAGCTGCAACTTCCGGGTTCGGCACCGGGGCAGCCCCATGTAGAGGGCATTGCAGTAATCCAACCGTGAGGTGACCGCTGCATGGATCACTGTTGCCAGATCGTCCTGCTCCAGGAAGGGAGCCAACTGCCTCGCCCGCCTAAGATGAAAAAAATGCGGACTTGGCAGTGGCTGCTACCTGGGCCTCCATAGTTAAGGCAGGCTCAAGTAGTACCGCCAAGCTCTTGACCCTGTGCGCCACCGTCAGTGGCACACCGTCAAGAGCTGGAATAGGTAACGGCCCACCGAGGGTATACAGGTGGTGCCTTTAGGCTGGGACCCCAGTTTCAGCCTCTTCTTGTATTGCCTTAAGATTCTTGGAATAAATGTCTGAAGTTATCCTCTGCGTGTTCCTTGACTCTGAGGTCTGACAATGAAGATCAATACACACCTCCAATACGCATATCAATAAATGGCCTTTTAAAAACATAAGCCTTTTAGATTATTAGTAATAGCATTTACAGCATCATAAGATTTCACATTGTCACAGTACTTGCTACAACAGTTCAATAAAGAAGGTTTAATTCTCAGATGAGCCCGCCTTTGGCGGGGGAGGGCGGGGTATAAAAATAAAATTATTATTATTATTATTATTATAATATTTCACTTGGGGACTTACTGTGCAATCCTAAAAATACCTTCCAAGTCCACAGTTACATCTTAGACTGCAGTCTAAGCCTGTAGTAATCAGTGGTCTTAGGCCAGGCAAACTCCACAGAGGACTGAAGTGCCACACTAGCTTGTAAGCAATATTAACAGATACACAAGTCACAGCATACAGACAACTATCAATTTACTTGTCTATAACTTTCAAGTATGAGATATTTATCCACAAAAACATAAAGCTATAAAAACGAATAAATGAGCATGTTGCTGTTTCCATACTGACAGATACACCCTTTTATACATACACATTGTAATATATTTAAAACATGGACATTCACACAAAAAGAAGATATTCACTTAGATGTAAGGGGAATGCTATATACCTGTGCTTAGGTATATTATTGTTGTTGTTAACTGAACTTGATTAACTGCCCCATCCCAGCCTATGCTGGGTTCTGGGCAATATACAACATATATTAAAACAATATACACCTAAAAATGGCAAAACAAATAATTAAAATTATTTTTAAACTCTCAGATGATGCCCTATGCATTTTTCTGCATTCTGGACTGCCAGGGCGTCATGCTGGGATAAGAAAACAAAAACCGAAGAGGGGGGGTGTCAGAAAAGAGGTGCCAGCCCATTAACACACCGTTGCTGTCCTCAACCAAAAGATTGGCGGAATATTTCTACCTTACAGGCCCAGAGGACTTGCATAAGGTCTTTTCAATGTTTCAACTGACAGTTACCACATACTCTTTCCTCCCCCTTTTTATCTGACCCCTGCATAGATTTTTATGGGGACCACATCCTGATCTGACAGTGCCTCTGCCCATGCACAAGAAGGAAGGGAGGATCCTCAACCCGACCCGGGCCTTTTCGGTACCTTTCACGCGAGCCGACTTCGTCTCGAACTTGGTGAGCATCGTCGCCCAGCACCTCTCACCGCCTCCTTAGGCCCGGCAGCCCTCAACGCTGAGGCTGAAGCTGCCACCTCCACGTCACCGCCACTAGGGCCGCGTCTCCTCCAACACAGCACTTCCTCTTCCGCCAAGTAAATCATAAAGGAGAACGGAGCGTATTTGCCGCACCACAGAAAGCAGGCTGAATAGGGGTTTTTTTTTCCTTCTACAGCGGCCCCTAGTGGAGAAGAGGAGTAGACGCTTCAACAGCCGCTTGAGACAAAGGCCGAGCGGGAAGAGAGTCACCACCCCTGCCACCACAAATATCAGAGGCTAGAGTGTCCCATTCCATCCTTCCAAAACCATAGAGTAGCGGCCGGAGCGTCGCCCTAATACTTTGTGAAGGCATTAACGGGGAAAAGGAAGCGGAAGCTGCCGGCAAGATGGCGGCTATCGAGGAGGAAGAAATGGGGAGTAGCTGGAGAATACGGGGAGTCACCGAGCTGTTGCTTCGAGGGCTTCTTCTCTGCGCCTTGGCGGCGGGTGAGGAAAAATCCCCCACCACCTGGTCAGGCCCCGCCCACAAAGATTGGTGGGAGGGGAGAAAGTGGGTGGGGTCTTGGGAGGGGGGAGGTAAAGAGCTGCCCCTTATAGAGAGTGGCATTCCTTTCTGGGGGTGCGCCAGAGTCTGAGCAAGAGCAGGCTGGGTTTTCTTCAGCTTTGGAAAGTTGGAAAAAGGGGGAGCTTTGCCCATGGGATTTAAAAAGTTCAGCTGTATAACAGATTGAAATGCATCAAGTGTTTTTCCCCCTACCGGTTCAGGGTGGCTGGGGATTTGTGTTGTATGTTAATCCTCTAAAGAAGCCTGGGTGATGTTCCCTTTTGCTTTGTTCTGACCAGAAGGAGGCAGTAGGAAAAGTCAGAGGGTGAAGTGTTGTCCTAGAGCAAATTCCCATTTGCCCTAGAAGGGTGACCTTGGACTCCTCATGGCTTTTTCCAACCTAATTTAACTCTTAGGTTGGTTGTAAGGGGGGCTGGGTGAACCTTGGTCTCTTTGGAGAGAAGATATGTAAAAAATGCAGTAGAAAGATAGCATGTGGTTCTCTGCTAGGCATTTAAAGAGTTCATAGGGAGGTGACAGTAAACTCTCATGGTATCCACATATCTATGTACCCAATAATCTACCCAAATTAGTTCCTAAAACAACACAAAACCACCCAACCTAGCTCCATCCTTATAGACCTACCCACCTCGCTCCTTATTAATAATACAGTCAAAAACTCAATTGATAATAAAACCAGATTAATCTAAAACCTAAACTCAGTTGAGTCTGATTTAATAGGGGCACCACCCAATTTAATCTAAAAAGTGAGAGTCCACAGCTCCTACAGTCGGGTGGATTTCAGTTCCTTGGTTAAGGTAGTGTAATTCAGCGGCCAAGCACCTCCTGGTTAAAGCACCAGGCCATCGTCTGTGGAATGGAAAAGAGATGTCTGTGATATTCCCAATTAATTGGGAACACTCAACTCTGACCGCTGTTATTCGGAGGGACTTGCTAATCTCTGTTGCTCAACCCAAGCTCTTTGATCTTCTTCACTCCCCAGGAGCACACCAGAGCAGTCTTTCTCCTGATGCAGGTGCAAAAGGCTTCAGCTCCCCAAACAGCTATAAAATGGGGTCATCTCCAGGCCCTATAGAGATTGTAAGAGGGCCTCTAAACAAATAGCCTGCAGGTCGAGCACAGCATCCACTTGAAGACTTAGGTTATTCCCCCACCCCACCCGGGTCAGTACACAACAAATTTAGTGTGTAGGCAGACTGATATTTGACTAGTAAATGTTATCAGTTACTATGATGGATATATTAATTACATTTTAACATTCCCCTTCTCTGAGATCTAGTTAATGTGTCTATTTTTTAGGGGAAGAGTGTATAAAAATGAGGAAAGGGAAAGAGGGGTCACTCAGGTTTGGATTACATTTGTAGTCTGATTGCCTTCTGAAAAGGTCAGGCTGATTGTACCTGGATTGCTACCTCCTGCTGTGGTTTCACAACAACTCTTCTAAGGTAGACTAGGCAGCAAGGTAGAACTGGCCCAAGGTCAAACATTGAGCTTGATGGCTGAGTAGGGATTGAGCCTGGTCTCCCTATTCCAAGTTCAGCATTCTGCCTGTTGGACTGCTGCAACTTTTAGTGCAGAAATATACATGGAGATGAGGTGATAGAAGAACTGGTCAGTTATTTGGATTTTTGCCTGTGTCGCATACCTGTTGAAAGTACAAAGTCCTAGCCTGAAATCTGGATGACAAATCTATCATAAGCAACATTGATTGGGCAGCTGAGGGTGAAAAGTTAGCTAGAGAAGTGGGTGTGAAAGCAAATTTAATCCCTGTGATGGTAGGGATTCTCCCTTCTCTATACAAATTTGCCAAAACACTATCCTTGAGACTCTGGACATCATAGAGAGAGAAAAATAGCAAAGCTTCAACTTTGTGGCAGACTGAACCACAGCTAGCATTTTTTATGATGTGCCAAATGCTCCTAGATAGGGAGGAAAATCATTGTAATGAATGAGCAAGCAATGGGTGGATGAAGCAGTCTTATTTTTGGGGAATCCCAATTGTATGCTTTGCAGGAGTGAAGGCTTACTGTCATGTCTCGAGGCTTTTATCACATGAAGAGGAAGTCTGAGAATAGGAAATCTCTTTCATTGTATGTTCATGGGAGAAGTGCGCTGAGCAAGATGTTGAAAGGGGGTTTGTGAAACACCACTTCCTGACTTTGATGCTGTTGCACTGACCACATATTTTGCTTCATTACTTCAGTTAACTAGGCAGTCCCATGGATGCAAAGTGGCTTTCAGAACCATCACCTGTTTTTCCAGTTAAGGTTGTAGATGGGAGGGTGAGTCCAAAGGCCGAGTGTGATGTTTTTGATTAGCTGTGCAGAGATTGTCACCATTAACATCCTTCAGGGCCCTTCTGGCCTGCCTCATTGCTTCTTGGGCGGAAGTGATCTCTGCTGAAATCTGTTTCTTCCTCTGCAGGATCAGGGTGGTGCAACTCCGTGGAGAGGAAAATATACATCCCGTTGAACAGGACAGCTACGTGTGTCCGCTTAATGAATGCCACACATCAGATAGGCTGCCAGTGTGAGTATATCTTAGTAGAGAGCATGAGTAGTTGCTTAGGAAGTTTTCTTTATTAAAAAAAAATCACCTTTTCAGTGTGAGATTTACAAGGTGGGTATGAACAACTGCCAAGTTACATCACAAAAAACAGTCAAAATGCAACGAAAGCAGAAGAAAGGCAGGATTGAAATATATCCTCTGTTACAGCTTTGGTAGAATTTATTTATTTATTATTTATTTATTTAGTGGACTTATATCCCGCCCTTCTCACCGAAGTGTCTCATGGGCAGTGCAGTGGTTGGCAGACTCTAATCTGAAAAATGGGATTGCTTCCCCACTCCTCCTTCGCAAAAAACCTGCTGGGTAACCTTGGGCCAGTCCCAGTTCTCTCAGAACTCCCTCAGCCCCACCGACCTCACAAGGTGACTGTTGTAGGCAGAGGAAGGGAAGGAGATTGTAAACTACTTTGAGGTTCCTTTGGGTAGAGAAAATTGAGCTATAAGTCTCTTCTTGTTGTTCATTATGAACTGGTTCCTAAAAAGCCTAACAAAACAAATGCCATTCAAGTTTCCCTGGGGAAATATTCCAGTTACAGTGTGCCATCACCAAAAAGCTCTATCCCTCATCGCCTCCCACCTAACTTTTTGAAGTGGAAGGTAACTGGAACAGGGTCTCTGGTGTAGATCTCAAAAAATATCTTTGTATGGGAGCAGGCAGTCCCATAGATCTTTATGAGTCAAAATCATGACCCTGTATTGTGTTCTAATCTAACCTATGAATTCCACTGACTGAACCAGGTGAAGCTTCTGAGTACCCTTCAAGAGCTTTATGGACAGTGTACTGCAGACATTGAGCCTTACTAAAGCACAGTGTTACTAAAGCACTGCCTGCTGCAGTAAGGCATCCTCTGTCTAGGAGGAGTAGCAAATGGCTTGAGTTGGAGAAAGGTCATTTTATTTTATTCAGAACATTTCAGTCTCTTTTTTTCCCGCGTAAGACTCATTATGCTGCAGAAGGTTCTCAGGCTTGTGGGATCTCACTGCACCATTGACTCAAGCTTGATCTCTGCTACGAAGCACATTCTTGTCTAGGCAAGAAAGGATTGGAGCCTGGCTGAATTGGCAAGTTCCATTTTCTACTGCAGATTGTAAAGTTTTGCCCAGAATCTAGCACAAGACTTCTTGAATAAATGCAAAAGAAGCTTTTAATGAAGAATCAGGTAGCAAACACTTGTAGCAGGGGCATGCAAGACTATTTGTCTTGCCAGACTGACAATATACAAATGTTACAGCCCAGGTATAGGTTACAGGTTAACTGCCCATCATTACTCCAGTCTAACTCTCTCCCACTCAAAACTCTTTGAATTAGTTTCCAGACCATGGTGCTGCTTCTCTCCAAGGTCACATTCCAGCTTTCCAGGCATTTTCAATTGGTACTTATCTTCCGTTTCCAGGGCGATGAGATTAGGCTCTTGCTTCCCCCAATAAATTACACTAGTTTATGGCCTTACCAGTCCTAGTCTATATAAATCCATAAAAAATATAATGAATATATATAATGGTTAGTCAATGTTGACATTATAATACAGGGGTTAGTGCAGTACATGTACATAGATGCATATATGACTACATGGAACAATATGGTAGTGGATGTATGGGCATGCTTGATACAATTAGCCATTCATCAGCAATGACAATAATATTAGGAAAATCAACTGAACCACAAGATTGGAACAAATCATTGTCAGGGACTTGTACCTGACACAGAGCTACCCTCTCCCCACCCCCCGTCTTTCACAAGCCTTCCCCCGTCTCTGTGCCCCAGGGGAAGCATTTTGTGGCGATTGGTGGGGAGGGGGAGGCTAGAAAATTCTGTTCTGCCAATAGAAAGTTTAGCGTGAATTCAACCCAAAGGACACACGTCTTGAACTGCTGGTAATGATGGTGCAAACCAGGTGAAGCTGACACTGCAGGAGTCATCACAAAGCAGTGGAAAAGCACCTGTAGGTGCTGTCTTACAGAGAAACAGTTACATATTAATATAAATTTCTCTTGCCTTTCCCTTGTGGCTCAAGGCCCCTTATCACTCTAAAATAAAATCAGAAATAGTACAGGAAAACACTATTAATGCGTCTCCAATGAATAAAATAGGAGTCCATTGCACCTTTAAGACCAACTTAGTTTTATTCAGAACGTAAGCTTTCGTGTGCATGCACACTTCTTCAGACGAAAGCTTACGTTCTGAATAAAACTAAGTTGGTCTTAAAGGTGCAATCGACTCCTATTTTGTTCTACTACTTCAGACCAACATGGCTGCCTACTTGGATCTATCTCCAGTGAATGTCAGTGGTTAATATCCCATTAAATGCACAAGGACGTAAAAGTTTTCTAGTGGTTTTTAAAAACTTCCACAGAGAGTGCTCTTCTCACCTTCTGAGGAAGCCAGGTGGGAAGCACACCTGGAAAGGACTGGAGCTCTAGTGCAGTGTTTCCCAACCTGTGGGTCAAGGCCCAAAAATGGGTTACAGAACTTCAGAAAGTGGACTGCGGCCAACCTTCTCTAATAGCCACCCCTGCCTTTCCATCACTCTCTTTTATATTTTGGAAACCGAGATCTGACACTGGAAACAGTGTCTTCCATATCATACATTAGTTGGTATTTTTTCTTCACTAAATATACATGTTGATCAAGTAAAATGTGTCCTGATGGTTATTAAACTTCTGGGGGAATTAGGGAGAGTAATGGAGAAGGAAAGGGTGTTCAAAGCCTGGAATGTAACCTCTATATGCAAAAGCTGTGTATGTCAGAATACATGCTAGGGGTTCATAGTGGAGTTAGCTCCATCCTTTGCAAGATGTTTGTTGGTTTCTCAGAACATCTGGTTAGTCACTGTAGAAAATGGAATGCTGAGCTAGATCGGTGGGCTAGGCCTGGATGGGTCACCATACCAAGTATTTTTAGCCTGGTGAGTCACCATAGTGAGAAGAGTGGTAACCACTGCTTTAGCAGATGTTGAAAAAGGCTGGAGGAACAACCAAAAGCTGGAAGCTACAAGACCACAGCTGATGCAGCAGATTATAAGGGGAGAGATGGTCCTTTACATCTGTTGACCTACTGTATTAAGCAACATCTGTCTTCTTTTTGTTGTTGCAGCCTCCATGAATGGAGACACTGGCGTCATCCATGTGGTGGAGAAGCAGAAAGATGTACAGTGGGTACTGTCTGATGGCCCTCATCCCCCATACATAGTACTGCTAGATGGAGAACTTTTCACCAGGTAACAAGTTGTCTGCTTCATGGAGATCAGTGAGGGGGAGGGGCCAGCGCCCAGCTTCTCCAACTGAAAGGACCAAGTAGTAAGGGACATAAAAGAGCTCTGCCTGAGGCCCAGAAGAGTGACTGCTAGTCTGAATAGACTATGTTGATCTTGATGGACCAAGGGTCTGATTCAGCATATGGCAGCTTCTTGTGTTTGTGTGGCCATGGCTCAGGTAGATTGCCTGCTTTGAGGCACAGAGTTGCAGATTTGATCCTCGGCATCTCTGGCTGAAAAGATTTCAGGCAGCAGCTGTTAGGACTGACCTTCCTGAGCCACAGACCCTGAAGAGCTGCTGCCAGTCACAGCAAGCGATATGGAGCAGCTCTGTATGTTCACGAGCCCTGCATTCAGCCATGCGTTCAGCAGCACATTCACAGGCTGAAGGCCCCAGGTTCATTTGTGGGTGGCACCTCCAATTAGATGTTGAAAGTGATGTGAAAGTCCTCCGCTGAAGGCCCTGGAGAGCTGCTGGTGATCTGAGTAGACAGTACAGACCTGGATGTGCCAATGGCCTGATTCAGTGTAACAAATAACAGGGGTTTTTGGTATCACCAGTATAACAATCACTTAACACTAATTAAAACACAGTTTTTCTCCAAAGGAGGTGTGGCAATGCTAGATGAGCATATAAACTCAGTTTTGTTGCAGTGCTTATAAATGTTCTTTCAGTTTTGACCCCTGACGGTTTTAATATCTGTATAGTCCATTTCATTCCTTTTTCAAAGAGATTTATGCTGTACTTCTTTGAGAATCCGCTGTCTTTATTGGCGTCTTGTGTTTTGCCTCACTGTATCTCATTGCACTGGCCAGCTCAACTGATCACACTCCACTTATCATTCATTTAATACACCGTAGTTCCAAGTGATCTTCTCAGTGTTTCGCTGAGCACAACACCATTTGGTATTCTGGATCAGTCACTCCCGTGGTTTCAGTATTTGTTGTCTGCTGATTCAGTGTAAGCCAGCTTTATGTGCATTCGTGTGTGTATTCGTCATTTGTTACATTCATGTCAGCTTTCTTTAGGAAAGCTCAGAGCTTATTTTTTCTGCAGATCAGTTTTGGGCCAAGATGATACCACTTACCTTTTGCAGCACAAGCATCATTCTATCCAGGATGACTGCAACATATGCTGCAGTCAACCATATTTTCCTATAGCTGTATTTGTTTTCTATGTTTTTGTGGCTCAGTCCAAGCCAGATTGAAGTGCTGTTAGTTGCCCTGAGCCCATTAGGGGAGGGCAGGATATAAGAGCAATAAAATAAAATAAAAAGTTGATTGGTGGTTATGCTAGTCAGGGGAAGCAGAAGAGCTGAGATTCAGCCATTTCTGGAGCGGGTTGCTCATTGCTTGATATTGAGCGCATTGGTCTGGCTATTCTTTTAGATCCGTGACTTCAGAAGGAGGCTCAAGTTTGCCCAAATTTGTTTGGTGTGCAAACTGTGTCCTTTATCCATGTTCTGATCAACCAGTTGCATTCGGTTTGCCCTGCAAGAATCTGCCTCTGAATACAAACAGCAAAGGTTAGGTAGGGTTCCTGACAGATATAGATCACGGAGAATATGTCAGGCTGCTTTTATATTGATTCAGTCTATCAGTTCAGTAGTGGCTACATTGACTGGCAGTGGCTTTCTAGAGTTTCACGCAGAGGTCTTTCGCATCAGCTTTTACCTGCTCCTTTTAACTGGATGCTGGAAATTGAACCTACAATCTTCTGCGTGTAAAGCGGATGCTCTTCCACGGAGCCATGGCCCCTTGCCAGTTTTTAAAAAGCTACAGTGGCTGCCCATTTGATTTGTGGGACTGATCAGTGTGCTCATTATTGCCTCACATACCTAAGTGCAGTCAAGTTGCAACTGACTTACAGTGGCCCCAACAAGAGGCTTTCAAGGCAAATGAGAAGCGGTGGGGGGTCACCATTGCCTTCCTTTACAGTGTCCTCCTTGGTGGTTTCCCATTCAGTTAGCAACCTTGGTTAGCTTCCAAGATCTGTAGAGATGGGGCTATACCATACCAATGTACATCCAGCTTTATTTTCTTGGTGCTGGCTATTGTATGGGATCCTGCCCTATATATATGTGTGTGTGTATGTGTGTATTTAAAAGGTAAAAGTAGTCCCCTGTGCAAGCACCAGTCGTTTCCGACTCTGGGGTGACGTCGCATCGCAACGTTTTCATGGCAGACTTTTTATGGGGTGGTTTGCCATTGCCTTTCCCAATCATCTACACTTTACCCCCAGCAAGCTGGGTACTCATTTTACTGACCTCAGAAGGATGGAAGGCTGAATCAGCCTCGAGCCGGCTACCTGAACCCAGCTTCCACCAGGATCAAACTCAGGTCATGTGTGAGAGAGAGAGAGAGAGATATTCCTGTCTTTAGAAGTGATGGGGGGGGGCTACCAGGGACGGGGACTCTTCAGTGTTGGTGGTATGACTTGAAATCCCCCATACACACACACGCCTTAGGTAGCATGTCTTTGGAATCCCCCCCCCCCCCCAAAAAACCAACCCTTAGCTGGACAGTCATTGGGCACAGGCTTTTTTGGTGATTTGGTTGGTGTGTGTATTGACTCTGTTGATCAATTTTTTTCTGTCTCATTTATTATAGTAGTTAAAGCATCTTTTCAGTGTTAGGTTCCATACGTTGTATTGTCCATTGATGTATTGTTTGCTTTTATGTTGATAGCAAGTTTTTAGGGGATGCTTCTGGTTGTTTTTATTGGAAGCTGTTTCACAAGTTAGTTGGCTTAGAATTGCAGCGTAACAAAATCCTTTAAATAAATGAAAGGTTGGATCTGCGTTCTTTTCATCTTCCCTGCCACAAAAGGCTCAGCTGGGGGAAGACGCTGATGTTAATGGAACAGATCCTCTGGGATCCAGCCCCTCGTGTGTTGGATAGTAGCGTTGAGCTATGAACAAGAAGTGGTTGGTTATGAACTTCGGCTAGATCCATTGACATTCTTGTTTGCTTATCTTTAAAGTGCTGTTTCCAACAATGATTGAGAAATGGCTATAGATCCGTTACCAGTAACTAGAATGAGTCTCTTCCACCTCCCCATGCTGAAAAAAGTAAGCAAACAGTCTGTGATAGTTGGATGTTAAGAATTTGGGATGTAGTATATATACTTAAAATCATTGTTTGTGGCAGGGAAGGAAGCAGAAAACCCATGTGCACCTATGTTTTGAAATGATAAAACAGAAGACAGCATCTACTGTTGAAATTGCTCTAATAAAGTGTTCAGCTGCTTCTGTTCATGATTCTATTACTTTCTTTTTAGAAATAAAACAGTCACAGCTTCATGGGCCCTCAGGCTATTGTCTGGGTGCCTGGCAGAGTTGACCTTGTGCTGCCAGATGTGGCTTCAGAGAGACAGCCCAAGGCTGAAAGAAACATTTCCGCCTTGCCCTTTAAAAATATTATGTTTCCCATCTTCACACTGCCTCTTCTGTGGTTTCTCTCACGCTTGGTTACTTATTTGTTCCTTATTGCATCATTCTTATGTAGTAATCCTCCAAGCAGGCACCAGTGTAGAAGCCGCCCAAGAGCTGTAAGGGATTGATGTATGTGAGATATCTCAGATTAACCTGCCCACAAGGCAGAGTCACCTTCTCTGCATCCCCCCTCTCTCAGATGTGTGGCACATGCCTGTGTGAGATAGGACCTTTTCAGTGGGGGCATCGAGGTTATGGGACTCCCTTTGTAGGGAAGCTGCTTAGCACTGCCTCTTCTTTCAGGAACAGGCCAAAACATTTTCATCTTCGAGGGTTTTTTGTTTGTTTGTTTGTTTGTTTTTAGCTTGTGAAAGTTTTCCTTATTGTTTGCTAGTTTTGTTGCACTGCATAGTCAGCCTCTGCAGTGTACAGGTGTGAGTGCATGTACACAACCACACTCATGAGCTCTCACACTAGGGATGTCAGCCCCAGGAACTACAGCTGATCTTCAGACTACAGAGATAAATTGCGTCAGAGGAAATGGATTTTTTGAAGGGTTGTCTGTGTGGCATTGTACACCACTGAGTTTCCTATCCTCCCCAGGCTCCACCCCCAGATCTTCAAGACTTTTCCAATGTGGATATGGCAGCCCCACTCCCCTCCACTGCGAGTGGCCAGGGGAGACCTGGCAGGTCTACCTCACACCCAGGGGTTTTTTTTGTAGCAGGAACTCCTTTGCATATTAGGCTACATCCCCCTGATGTAGCCAAGCCTCCAAAAGCTTACAGGGCTCTTATTCCAGGGCCTACTGTAAGCTCTTGAAAGATTGGCTACATCAGGGGTGTGTGGCCTAATATGCAAAGGAGTTCCTGCTACAAAAAAAGCCCCACTCACACCAAAACTATTTTTAAGTAGAAGGAAGGAAATACAACAACAACAAAAATACTTGTCTTCCATTTCTGTTTGCTTTTATTTTCTTTGTTTTCAGCTATTTTTCTTTGAAGCGCAACTGAGCTTCTTATTGATACCTCAGGAGCTCAGATGCAGAAGTACTTAGTGTCTCACTCAGTTGTTTTTTTCTCCCCTGATTGTACAAAATACGGTCAAGTTTTCTATCGGGCTAAACTGCATATGCTGCGTTTGTCAAATGCTTGTCCATTTCCTGTAATGGCTTTCAAGTGTTTGATATTTTTTGTTGCGAGTTCAACTTGTTGGAAGGCAGCTCATGGATCTAAAGAGGCAACGGCGGGGAGGGAATATTTTAAATGGAAAAAAACAGGCTAATGGAAAGCGTGGTCACTCTTGGTGCCTCTCCACACACAGGGGCATGATGGATCAGCTCAAAGCAAGCTCACGAGTCTCCGGCGTAGCGGTTGCCATTGCTAAACCCAGCCCAGAGAAAGGATTCTCTCCAGGCTCCAAATGCCCAAACGATGGCTTCGGTAAGGGAACAACGTGACTCAGCCTGTGGACCGCAGAACCAATAAGCAGGAGCGCTCTACAGCAGTGGCCCCCAAGCTTTTTGGCACCAGGGAGTTCCTTCCTGGGCATGGGGAGGAGGCAAGGGTGGTGCCGCTTTTTCAGCAGGTCGCTCACCGCTGCTGCCCCCAGTGCTGATCATGAGCTTGGCAGAGGGGCATAGGAGCCCAGCCTTTGGTGTGGTTTTCCCTGCCAGTCAGTTGATCAGCTGGGGTGTGTGTGTTGGCTTTTAAAGAGCCCAGGAAAGCAGTGCTTCACCGCCCCTTCCTGGACTTTAAAATTCTGAAGAACGGAGGGAGGAGGAGGACGACCTGCGCAGCCCGGTTGCGAACAGGCTGTGGACCGGTACCGGTCTAGGGGTTGGGGACCCCTGGTCTACAGGATCCATCGGGCTGCCTGTTTCAAATCTAGATGTAAATTCTATTTTGAAGAAAAATGTACCATTGAAACTCTCTTAGATTCCCCTTAGAGTATTTAGCACTTCTGTGCAGTACAACCCTGGGAGGTCTATATCGGGAGGATATGGCTGGCAGGCAAAGGGTTGGAGAGGAAGAGCGGCTTGCCGGACGTCTCCCAGCGAGCTTATGGAAAGGATGAGAATTGAACCAGGGTTTACTGGTTCACGTTTCAGCCTCTAAGCTACTGCAGCCTTTCCGCCTCGGTAGCTCCAATTCTATTTATTTATTTTACAGAATTTATACCCTGCCTTTCTGCCCTCATAAGGGTCCCAAAGGGTGGAGTGGGGGGAACAAATTAAAACACACATAATAAGACCACATTTTAAAAGCTATTAAATCCAATACAAATGCTTCACGCAAATCTGGAGCTAAAATGCATACAAAGACCAGGATTAAAAACAGAGCGGGAAGGAGGCGTCACTGAGCAAACACCAGACAAAATGGTGGCCTTGCCTTGCTGGTGAAAGATGGCAAGAGAAGGGGATCGGTGAGTCTCTCTGGGGGGAGAGTTCCATGACCAAGAAGGCCATGTGTTGCCACCTACCCACCTAATTTCAGGAGGCAGGGGTGGCCGAAAGTAGGGACTTACATGACTACGGTGGCCGGATATGCTTGTAATGGAGTAGGTGGTCCTTCAGGAATGCTGGTCCCAAGCCATATAGGGCTTCAAATGTCATTACCAGCAGCTTAAATGGTGCTGGGAAATGTTGGAAGTCTGTGTAGATGGGCCAGGACTGAGTGATATGTTCCTTATAGCCCATCCCAGCCAACTTCCTGGCTACAGTGCTCTGCACTCATTGAAGTTCCCAAGCAGTTCTCAAGGGTGGTCCTTTGTAGAGTGCCATGCTTGTTCCATCTTTTAAAAAGTGATTTCTGTTATCACCCACCAGAGCACGTTGCAAAGTGCTGGGCCGTAGAGGGTGCAAAGGAGGAAGAACAAGCAATTGGGGAGAAGGTTCAGCCAGGGAATGATACTGGTGAATTCTTAAAGGCTTTATGGATGAAGGAGGGATTTAAAAGACGAGAGAAAGCAGCACTTGTGCTCTGGGAGGTTCCAGGCTTAATGGGGCGGCTAGGGAGAAAAGATGCCGAAAATTGAAGGTGTAAAAGAAATCCGAATGGCTGGGGAGTAAGGATGCATTGGGATGTGAGAGCAGAGTAGTGATGGGGGTGGAGAGGGAAGAAGGCCATGTAAGGCTTTGGAGGAATTTGTTGAAGGTCTGGGAAAGAGGAGGAAGCTCCTCTCCCCCTCCCTCCGCTCTTTCCTTCTAGATCACTCCCAGCCTCCCTCCATCCCTCCACCTGTCTTCCTTTTTCAGTTTCTTCTTTTTGTCTGGGAGCAGCTCAACCAATGGCAAGAAGAGAACTTTCTGCCTCTCCCCTCACCTTACACTATGGTAGCTTCCCTGCCCCCATCTCCCATTACCAACCGCATTAGGGTGCACAGCTGGACCTTTGTGGATCAGTTTGCAGGGGGGAGGCATTTTTCCAAGTATTCTGCATCTGTCAAGTGACCCTCACTCACCTTGTTCCTCTTCCCTCCCCATTCTTCAGGTGTGTACTCCAGCATATATGGCCCTGAGTACGCTCATTGCAATAATACAGAGTGGAACCCCCTGGGCAATGGCCTTTTCTATGAGGACTTCAATTTCCCCATCTTCCTCCTTCAAGATGAAAACGAGACTCAGGTTATTAAGCAGGTACTGTTGATGGCTTCTTTGGTCTTGATCCCTGCTCCTTTAAGAAGTGCACTAGGTAAATAGGCACTGCATTCAGTGTGTCTGGCCAAGTATGCTGCTTGCCTGTAAACCCTCTCCCCTTTGTTGTTAGTACATTAACATCATCACAGGTAGATATATGTTGTTTGTTCTTACCCCTAGCTCTCGCTTGGTAGATATCAGTTTAATTTTTATAAATGACAGACCACTGGTCAGGGGTGGAATTCTAGCAGGAGCTCCTTTGCATATTAGGCCACACACCCCTGATGTAGCAAATCCTCCAAGAGCTTACAAGGCTCTTTTTTGTAACCTCTTGGAGGATTGGCTGCATCAGGGGTATGTGGCCTAATATGCAAAGGAGCTCCTGCTAGAATTCCACCCCTGCCACTGGTACAATAATATGATGTCTTCTAAGATGATGCATGAATTCTTACTTTTCTGCAGCAGACCAACTTGTATATCTTTTTGGGTTGGAGAAAGCTGGCTTGATTCCCATTTTTTTTTCTTTCTCTCTCTCGGTTTCCACCCCGCAGTGCTACCAGACCTACAACCTCCCTCGCAACGGCTCTGCCCCGCAGTACCCGCTGTGTGCCATGCAGCTCTTCTCCCACATGCATGCTGTGACCAGCACAGTCACTTGCATGCGGCGCACTGCCCTCCAGAGTGCCTCCAGCATCAATCCGGGTGAGATGGCGAGTTGGGAGCTGAGCCACAGGGCTCCTTTTTTTATCACCGGCCATAAATCCCTCAGCTGAATTTCGGTTAGAGTCTGTGTTTCTGCTTAATGACTAGCACTTCGTAATGAAAAGAGAGAGCTCAAAGGAAGCACTTCTTCACATTGTGGGTAGTTAATATATGAAATTCTCTGCTGCAGATGTGATGATGCTTTGCAGAGAAACTTGGAGGATGATAAGCCAGTGGTGGCTAGATAGAAATCTTGGTGTATGAAGGAGGTGTACCTTGGGCTGCTGGGCACTGCAGGCAAACCTTGTGGGAAGGTCTCCTGATTTCAAGACTTGCTTGTGGGCTTCCAGGAAGAAGCCTCCACTTGGATGTGGCTGGAAGCAGAAGGCTGGACTAGGTAGACCTCTGTTGGATCCAGCAGGACTCCTCTTCTTATATTCACAGATGACATGCGAAGCCCCAGATGTGCTAATGATTGGTCATGAAGCAGGGAACATACCTGAAGCTGCCTTATACTGAACCATTGAGATGCCAGTTTGGTGTAGTGGTTAAGTGTGTGGACTCTTATCTGGGAGAACTGGGTTTGATTCCCCGCTCCTCCACTTGCACCTGCTGGCATGGCCTTGGGTCAGCCATAGCTGTTGCAGAGCTTACCTTGAAAGGACAGCTTCACTACATCAAACTCTCAGCCCCACCTACCTCACAGGGTGCCTGTTCTGGGGGAGGAAAGTAAAGGGAGATTGTGAGCTGCTCTGAGATTCTGATTCATAGAGAAGGGTGAGGTGTATATCTGTGGCCTTCTGCATCATTGTCCTATTGAGACTGGAAACAACTCTCCAGGGTCCCAGGCAGAGGTCTTCCGCATCATCTCCTATGTGATTCTTTAAACTGGAGATGCCAGGAACTGAACCCGGGATGTTCTGCCTGCCAACAGATGCTCTGCCACTGAGCCACAGCCCTCCGTCATGTCTTTAGGGTTGGTAGATCTGAATTCAGTAGCACCTTAGAAATTTGGGTGTATAAGCTTTGACAAAGGTAGCTTTGACTCTCAAAAGCTTATGCCCCCAATGATCTTGCTGGTTTCTGAGGTGCTGCTGGACTCAAATCTAGCTGTTCTACTGCAGATGGCCACCTTCTGAAACTCTTATTTATTTATTTTATTTTATTTTATTTTATTGGATTTATATCCCGCCCTCCCCACCGAAGCAGACTCAGGGCGGCTCACAACAATAAAAATATTTACAGGTTAAACATTAGCTAATTAAAATCTTACAATTAAAACATTTTAAAAACAGTTTGGTGCTAATAATTGCAGTAATTTTAGGGTTGCATCCTGTGGCACTGTCCTGCTTACAGTGATTTCCCCCTCCTGCTAAGAGTCTCTGGAGAAATGTGCCACTCTTAGCAGAACTGTCCTGCAGTGAGTAACTGGGTTGGATCCGGTGATCCATCAGAGGAAGGCAGTGATGGTTGCATATGTTTCCTGTTTTTCTCGCCACCCCCTGACTATCCCCCCCGCAGCAATCCTCCCTGAGCTGGGAAAAGTTGTGTGGAGGATTATCCATGCAGGCCAGGGAATGTGCTGTCTTTCCCCTCCTCATTGCAGCTGCCCAGTTGAATCACTCCAAGAATTAGCTTTCTCAGAGTGAGAAGGGACTCCTGGCAGGAAAGTGGGGGGGGGGGGGAGACAAGAGCAGATTGCTGAATCCAGCCCATTATTTCTAGCTTAAAGTTTTAAGCATCTGCATTCGAGAGGTGGCACAGTGGTACTTGGCGTTGATACTGGAGTCCCTTTGGTTTGTCTTCTGAGCTGCGATCAGTTTTTTAGGACTTCTGAACCACCTTTCTTCCACGTAGGCACCACCAGTCCTTCCTTTGAAACTAGAGCAGGATGATCGTGCTTACTAGCGACCAGCAGCACGAGTTGAATTGGAGGCAGGTGGGAGGGATTGGTTAGGTGGGCAGTGGTTTTCCCCAGGTATGGGAGATGGCAGGGTTGCCCTGCTTGCGTTCCTTGAGGCTTGCCCTGATTGGTGTTTTTTCCCCCCCGACCTTAGAAGTCATCTGTGACCCGCTCTCTGATTACAATGTGTGGAGCACACTGAAGCCCATCAACGTTTCCACGAAGCTGAACTCCACTGAGAAAGTCGTAATGGTTGCAACTCGAGTAGGTGATACATTAGCATTGCTCAGAGTCCCATCTCTTTTAAATTCTCCTTGCAGGCCCTTCAAAGCCTGCATGGCTAATTTGGCACAATCACTTCCTTTCTGTAATTTGTTCCATCACTCTTAACCATTTGGTAAGATTTCTTCTGGTTTTCCTGGCTGTGGGGCTGTAAGAAGTTGTTCAGGCTCAGCAGCAAACTGAAGCTTTGCTGGCCGCTGGAAGCTCTCTCCTGAGAAATCCGTTTAGATATCACTCCGAGAAGGAAGCTCAACTCCGGTTTGGTGTGATGCCTGGAGAAACAATCTTGCAATTGCATTTGTCTGGCAAACTAAAAATCATGGTTTGAAACTTCAAGTGCAAACTGTTGTTCGATGTGCCATCTGGGTCGGGGTGGGGGGTGGGGATAGAACAACTTTAAACCTTGGTTTGATAATATGGAAACTCAAACCATATTTTTCATTATAAGTCTTTATTTGGCACAAATGACAACTGAGTTTGATTCAGCAAGTCCTAAATGAGGAAGATTAATCACGGAGATGATGTCTGAGTTGACAAACTACAGGTTGTAGTTGACAGTGAACCAGAATTAGAAATCCTGGTCGGAAAGGAACTTGCAAACATGAAGTTTGCAGTAATGTCTTTGTTGACAAACTGCAGTCATGGCTGTCACTCAGTCTCTGGGACCCTGTTGTGTCCTGGAGGTCGAGCAGATGGAAGACAGAAAGAGGCAGCTCTCATTTGCCACTACTGGGCTCTAAACTGTGGTTAATAAAAACCATGGCTTGGCACAGTGCCCAAACTGAACCTGTGGATTTCAGCAGGTGTTACCCTTCCTGCTTTCCCTTTTCAGCCAAGGAGAATGCTGCCTTCCATCCCAGATCCAAGAGTGTGCCACACTCCATTGGTCTCTGTAGGTGTTTGGCCCTCCAGAGGCAATGTCAAATCCCACACTGTCCTCAGAGGTGGCCCATTAGCTGGTGTCATTAGAACCGTACTGCATGTGAGCTCTAACTTTTCAATGTGAAGGCCTGATTAGTGTTGACACAGGTGAAGTAAAAGCATTTTCCTGCAGCACTTTGCATTTGCAGAACATGGGCTGCTGCGTAACTTGCTTTGTGAGCGCATGATCATGCAGATGAGTTCCTTTGGCCTCACAGTTTCATGGTGAAATCAGGTTCCAAAGCAGGACGGCCCAGGACTCCCCGAGAAAAGGAAACAAACAGGCCCTGCAGCTGGAAGAAAGCATTTAGGCTTGCTTTAGTAGAGTTTGGGAGTGCCGCCTAGAGATATCGTCCACGCTTCCCAAGCTTTTCCAGTGAATAACTCCATAGATTTGTCAACTTAGACATCACACAAAGCCACAGATAAGGCTCTTTAGCAACCTTGCGACTGGATGCCTGAACTGAGACTGCATTGAGCTTGGAACAAAGTGATGAAGCTACCTGAACAATTTACCAGGCTCTCTGTATTGATACTGGACTCTCTCTTGGCAGATCGACAGCCATTCCATGTTCTGGAACGTGGCTCCTGGGGCCGAGAGCGCTGTTGCATCTTTTGTAACCCATTTGGCCGTGGCCGAAGCCATCCACAAAGCACCAGACGTTCAGGCGCTGCCGAAGAACATCTTGTTCACCTTCTTCCAGGGGGTGAGTCCTTTTCTGTCCTCCTAATCTGCAAGTGAGGCATCCTAGGTCGGTATTTTGGCCCGTACTTTGAGCCGGGATCTTGCTCTGCTTTGGCTTTTGGAATAAGACATCGTGTCAGCAAGCTTGTCTGTAGGTCTGAGAGTCTGGAGGGTAACTCCAAATGCCCTGGGCCGGAAAATGTGCTGTCAAGTCATGCAAGAAAATTTATTTCCCTTTGGGGGAACAAAGAGACAAGAGAGGCAGATGTGTTCAGCTCCTGCTCCTCCTGGGAAATGGCATTTTGATGTCCCTGGAGTTGCGCTGTTCCATTCAGCATGTTTATTCAGTAGCTCGAGAAGGATCTGATGCCAGACTAAGGTTTGGCACCGTATGTATGAGTTTTGAAGGACTTCTGGGCTTGGTCTCACCCCTCCCTGACGGTTAAGTGAATGATTTCTGAATTTTCAGCATATCAGAGTTTGGCTTTACATCTAAGCAGGCAAACTAGAGTTTGTGTTTGTCCTGCAAACTGGGATTCCGAACTAAGAACAAACCTGGAGTCTTGGGTTACATGGAAATCGTGAAGACATAATTCTGTGTATTAACTTATTAGAGTGTGGCATGTTAGAGCCAAACTGGTGTAGTGGTTGAGTACTCCTCCACTTGCAGCTTCTGGAATGGCCTTGGGTCAGGCAAAGCTCTCGCAGAGTTGTCCTTGAAAGGGCAGCTTTTGGGAGAGCTCTCTCAGCCCCACCTACCTCACAGGGTGCCCGTTGTGGGGGAGGAAGGTAAAGGAGATTGTAAGCTGCTCTGAGATTCAGAGCGATGGGTGGGGTATAAATCCAATATCTTCTTCATCATCATCTTGAAGGGAGAGGGGAGGAGGGATAAGCATGAATGAGTAAACCCCAGGCTTGTTTGCACAGGGCTGTGCACTTTCTTGCTCATTCAAGCGTAGTGGAAATATTTTTCATTAAAATTTTAAAAAATGAACAAGTATGGATGCAGAAACGTTCCTTCCTAAAACCCAGCACTTCACATAACCCCAAGAATCTTGCAGGTGGTGGATGGCTTGGGCATCTTAGGGCCGCTTGCTCCAAAGGGCCAGATTGACTTCTAGAGTGATTTTGACAGTGAAATGCCCCTGTCGAGCAGAACTAGTGAGTGGCGGGGCTTGTGGAACCATCTGTGGTATCATCTGGGCGTGCATTGCTTGGTAGCGATGGGAGGGGGGAAGGGGACCCCCTGTGGTTTTGCATCTGGATCTGTAAACTTATTATTCAAGAAATAACAAACACATCTGCATCCCTCCCCTGATGCTAGTGTTACATTGGAACTTCCTCCTCCGTTCCCAAACTTCTGTTGTTTAGGGTTTGAGGTGCTTGGAACTTTCCCTTCCATTTCCAAGCTTTTCTGCTTTAGGGCTTGGGATGCTTAAATAACCCTAAAACCCTGACAACACATCCCTTTAAAAGCAAAACAAAACTCAAAGCTGTTGCTTTGCACCAATATGTGTACCTCCCAGGATAATGGGTGCTAAGCTATAAAGCAAACTCTGCACATGAGAAGAAACTCCTTGGATCTGAGCTGGGGTCCTCAGTTATGTTTTACGCCTTCTATAATACTTAACTGTCTAGCCTCCTTTTCTATTAGTCAGCGAAGAGGTGAAGACAGCCCATTTTTTGTATTTGTCTTCAACTACTCTAGCAGCTGGTGTTCAGGGGTAAACTGCCTCTGAACTGGGAGGCTCTTTTCTTATTTATCATGATCCTTCGCTGCTGCTGGATTTATCCATCATAAATTTATCTAGTCCTGTATGAAGAACTGCCTTTCTGATAGATCCAGGTGAAGTGTGTGTGCACAAAGGTCTTAAAGGTGCCACTGGACTCTGACTTTATTCTGTAGCCTTGCTGAGTTAGGCTCCCGTTTTGTCCAGCATCCTCTTTTTCAAAAGTGGTTGATCTGATGCTCTACTTGAAATCTCATGTGCAAGGATGAAGGCAGTGGCCCTTCTCTTTTCCTTTTCGCTCCGCGTCCCCGTCCCCCCCATTGCTTATCCTTCAGCAACTGGTATTTAGAGATTTAATGCCTCAAACATAAAACATTGCACAATTAAAAATATATGTGCACTCTGAAGCAAAATGCAGTTAATTTCAGGGAGCTGGCAGCTGCATGAAGCCAAGAGGATATTTGGAGGGGGGGATGGAAATAAGGGGGAAGGGAGTGGATGGGTAACAGCTGATGTTCCCCTCAGGCATCAGCACTGAAGAGCCTCATTTGCACAATGCTGTCAACTTAGTGGTGGTTTCCAAAGTCCTGTGATGTGTCCATGTGACTGCCTTGCCTCTTTCTCCTCCCCCCCCCCCCCCAAGCAGGAATCAGCAGTTGTGGCTTCTGTTAAAAGGGCTGCAGAATCATAGAATCAGAGTTAGAAGGGACCTCTAGTCCAACCCTGCACAAATGCCCCCCACCCCCATGCTCAGAAGATGACAGAATCCCTGGCCAAACTGGCTTGGAGAAAAATTGCTGCCTGAACCCAGAGTGGCATTTGCCTGGGCATGCAAGAAAGGGCTGTGAGAACTAAGCACTGATGAAACCTGTCTTGTCTTCTTTTCCTATGATCTGCCTAATTCACAGAATGAGCATTGCTGTCAAATGGCCATCTAGCCTCTGTTTAAAAACCTCCAAAGGAGGAGAGACGACTACCTCCCAAGGAAGCCTGTTCCACTGAGGAACTGCGCTGTCAGGAAGTTCTTCCTAATGTTTAGCTGGAAACTCTTTTGATTTACTTTCAACCCATTGGTTTTGGTCCAGCTTTCTGGGGCAACAGAAAACAACTCCACACCACCCTCTATACGACACCCCTTCAAGTACATGAAGATGGTGATCATATCACCTCTCAGTCATCATCTCTCCAGGCTGAAAACACCCTGCTCCTTCAACCCTTCCTCATAGGACTTGGTCTCTGGAACCCTTACCATCTTCATTGCCCTCCTCTGGACCATTCCAGCTTGTCTATATCCTTTTTAAATTGTGGTGCCCCAAACTGAACACAGTTCTCTAGGCGAGGTCTAACAAGAGCAGAGTAAAGCGATACCAATCACTTCGCGTGATCTGGACACTATACTTCTGTTGATCCAGCCCAAAACGGCATTTGCCTTTTTAGCCACCATATCACTGCTAACTCATGTTCTGTGTATGGTCCTATAAGATCCCTAGATCCTTTTCACAAATACTACTGCCAAGCAGTGTTCCCTCTAAGCTGAGTTAGTATGGGCTAGCTCAGTTTTTTAGCCTCCAGCTCACACATTTTTGTCTTATCTCAGGACGGATGGCCCCAGAGTAAACTAATTTATGCAATAGCTCACAACTTTAATGCCAGTAGCTCACAAAGTAGAATTTTCGCTCACAAGACTCGCAGCTTAGAGGGAGTGTCTACAAGATTGCTGTTAAAGGACTGAGCAGTGAATCAAGAAATTTAAGGTTCAAATCTTACCTCTGGCAAAGTGCCCTGGCAAGTCTCTCAGCTTCTTCCCCCTCACCAGTAATAACAACGCTGTGATCTACTTTGGGAATTGTGTGTGAAAGACTTTGAACACTCAGCAGATGGTAAGATGAGACTCCAGTTCATCTCTGAATTTCTCTCCCCTCCCCCAGGAAAGCTTTGATTACATCGGCAGCTCACGCATGGCCTACGACATGCAGAAAAACAAGTTTCCGATCTTGCTGGAGAACATCGATTACTTCCTGGAGCTGGGTCAGGTAGGTGACTGGTATCCAGAGCTCCTTTCCTTGCTTTGTAAACTCTGGGGCCATACTTCTTGCTGCCCACTCTGCTTTGTCTATCTATGCATGCACATCCTCCCCCATCCCCCATTTACTGCTTATTAAAAACAGGTATTCACATCAGTTTATTATTTAAATGCCTCCTTCTTACCTAAGGAGTACCCCAGTGATGTATCTAAAAAGAAGGCTGTAGATTTATACTCCACCCTTCTCTATGAATCAGAGACTCAGAGTGGCTTACAATCTCCTTTATCTTCTTCCCCCACAACATCCGCCCTGTGAGGTGGGTGGGGCTGAGAGAGCTATCACAGAAGCTGCCCTTTCAAGGACAACTCCTGCGAGAACTGTGGCTGACCCAAGGCCATTCCAGCAGCTGCAAGCGGAGGAGTGGGGAATCAAACCCTGTTCTCCCAAATAAGAGTCTGCACAGTTAACCACTACACCAAAGATTGTCTCTCTATAGGTGCATAAACATAACAGGTTGGATCCTGTGGAAAGAGCCAACTACACAAGGGGGGGATTCCCTCCCCTGGTGCATCTCTCCAATTCTTCTCTCTGTTCCTTCTGAGGGACCTCCATCCCCCAAGAGCAGCATTTTAGAGGAGATTTGGGCTGCTGGGGAGGAGGTGGCGGGAGTTGTGCTTTTGTGCATGGAATTTAGATGAGGTCCAGCGCATTTCGTAGTAGACAAATATCAAACCGTTCAAGTAATTTTGGTATCAGGCAATATTACCCGCAAGCCATTGCAATAAGTCAGGTTCCAGCTGTGTTATCATACTCTTCAATAAAAAGCCCTCTTTAATAAACCAGCTTTTACATGCTTTCCTACATGCTTTCCTCCTGGGGCGGGGGCGGGGGGGGAATAGCTGCTTTAACTTCAGTAGAAAAGAGCAAGAGTCCAGTAGCACAATTTGTGGTAGGGGGTGAGCTTCTGTGAGTCGCTCTTCCCTTCAGATCTAATTTTCTGTCCCCAGCTCTGAAGAAATGAAGAGGAGGAACTCTCGAAAGCTCCTACCTTGCCACAAATTTTGCTGGTCTTTTAGGTATTACTGGACTTTTGCTGTTTTCTACTGCTACAGACAGACTGAAATGGCTACTCATCTTGATCTAAATTCTTCCAGAAGGCCATCCTGATGGCCTGGGTTGTAAATGAGTCTGCGAATGGATTGAAACCACATCTGACAGTCCCAGTGGCTGGCATGATAAGGATGTGAGTGGGGAGCATTAGCTGCCCCATGGGCTCCTCTTGATCCCTCAGGGGTATGGCCTCCAGGGTGTGAAAGGCTTTCCAAGTAAGATCTAATGCAACTGAATGACATCGGTATTAAAAAGTAGTCATGGAAGGGTGGATCCCAGTGGATCTTCCTCCTGTGTCAATCCCAAGCTGCAGAGTCCACAGTGATGTCGCTTTGAGAGCAGCTGGGCCAAAGTGACTGAAGCCACAAGTTCCCTCCACACATCAGGGCTCTAAAGAGGTCGTCCCCTGTGTGAAAGGCCCATGGACAAGCCAAACAGGATCAAAAGGAGGATTCATTACCCTTGTCTGGTAATTAAAAAAAGAGATCGTTCACCAGAGTAGCTGAAGTTGTCTCTGTACCAAATACAGGCCCGAAGCTGGACTGAAATGGATCAAGAAAAGACAATTGTGATGTCATAGATGCAAAGACTTTAACGGTGCAGCATTTGTGCCATACACTTTCTTAAAAATTAGAACCCCTGTGATCCACTATTGTTGAGTTTGCAAAGCAAAAAAAGTGTGTGCTCAGAGTGGGTGAAACGAATCAGAAATAATCTTGAGTCGGGCCTGTATTCGATTGGGCCATGTGCGTCAGACTGTGGTTCACCTCTCATGCTGTTCTTTGGAAGCAATCAGAGTGTGGTTATTGATGTGGGTTGATGGGTGCTTCCTTTTTTGCAGATTGCACTAAGGAATTCCTCTGCCCTCTGGATGCACACAGATCCGGTCTCTCAGCAGAACTTGTCTGTTCAGGTAACAAACCATTCTCTCTCTGTCCTCGAGACAGTATGCCGCAAAGAGCATCTGGAGTCTCCAACTGGGTGCCACATGCTACTTAATTTTCCTTCCAGGAGCTTATAGAAAGCCCCACTTCTATCACCACCGGAAAACCAACAGGTTTAGATTCTCCAGCTTACTGAGGGGGCAAGCCCTATAAGGCAAGGAGCATAGAATCACAGAGTTGGAAGGGACCCCCTAGAGTCATCTAGACAAACCCCCTGCACAATGCAGGAATTTACAAAGACAGTTTCCTAATGCAGAACTGCTGAGGAGTCAAACCAGATGCGGTACAAGGATCCACACGTATTTATTCACACATCCACCTGTAGACATGCGAAGTGGGGGATGGAGAATTTGAAACACAAATCCTCTTTCTAAAAGCAGTTGGCGAGCACTGGGAAAGGTGTCAACAAGTACTGTATTGAAGGTCCTGAGCATAGGACAGGTACATGAACAGATAAGTTAATTGCAGCAGCAAGTAAGGTAAGGCAGTTGCTTAGAGTGGTTTGAGGCCAGCCTTGCAGTTCAGCCTTTCCTTGGGCCCCCATGTGGGCTGCTGCTGGCCTCACAAGTCAAAGCCCTTTCCATACAAGCTCTGCTAGGAACTGAGTATCCCCCACACTGCAAGGCCAGCGTTTGGCTTTCTAGCACTGGCCTCCATTTCAGCTCCCTGATGTCTTTGTTCCTGGGGATGAACTTGGGGGTGGGAAGTCTATTGTGCGTGAAGAGGGAGAGCTAAAGGAGGGCAATGGGCCATGCATTTGGATCCCATTTTTTAGCATGATGGCTTAAGGCATCTTCTCTCTCTAATGCTCCAGACTCCTTATCAGGGTGAATTGACCTCTGTCCCTTCAAGATACTGGAGCCTGTAGTGAGGTTTTCTTTCACAGCTAAAACTCTGGGGAGTGGGTTGCAAGGGTCGCAGCGACTCAGCCTCCTCCTCCTCTGAGTCAGGTTCCAGGGGACAAAGCAAACAGAATGTGATGGCCCAGGCTTTTTTTTCTTGGGAAGAACACATGTAGAGAGAGAGGTGAAAGAAGCCACGTGAGTTGAGAATGTTCTCAGGTGCGCACACACGTTCCCAGGGAGCTGTCCAAAATCCCTGGGTGCCACTGTGTCAGTTAAATGCAGCCTATGTCAGTTGCCCAGGTGGGTGTGATCTTCAGGTCTCAAGCATTTATACAGACTGAAATACATGTAAAACTGAACGAACTGAAACACATCAGACACCCCAAAGACACCTGACTGTCCTCAGCCAGGACCTTTTCAGTCCTGGCCCCAACCTGGTTGGAACTCTCTGCCAAATTCCATCAGGGCCTGCGGGATCTTTTGCAATTCCACAGGACATGTAAGGCAGATGTTCCACCAGGCTTTTGGTTGAGGACAGCGACGCTCACCACCACACAGGCTGGCATCCTCTTCTGAGCTCCACATTCATCTTGCCCTCTGCCCATGAAGTAGCTGGCAGTCAGCAACTGTAATAATAGGATTTTGCCTTCTGCTTTTAGACTGTAAATACCGAATTTTTCGGACCATAAGACACACTCCCCCCCCCAAAAAAAGTGGGGGGAGGAGTGTGTGCGTCTTATGGAGCGAAGGGACGATAGGACGTACCTTCCTCCGGGGGTGGGGGGGATCCGCTGCCTTCGCCGGGATTGGAGGGCGGAGGGAGCGATCCTGGCGCTTGCTGTAAGCGTCAGAGCTGGAGCCAGGCAGACAGGCACGGAGGAAGCACGCCGCCCCCTCCGCAGCCGGCGCTCGCGAAGTGCTGGGTTTGCGGTGGGGGCAGCGTGGAGTGATCCCAGCGCTTGCTGGAAGCAAAGCTGGAGCCAGGCAGGCAGGTGCGGGGGAAGCGCCGGGATCAGAGGCGGAGGCAGCGGATCGCCCCCCAGGAGTGAGGTGCGTCCTGTGGTCCGGAGCATCTTATGGACCGAAAAATACGGTAAATTAAGCTCACAGTCTTTCAATAGAGGGCTTAAGGGTAAGCCTTTACCAGCACCAACATCCTCCTTTGCTTCTCAGATTGGCGACATGACGGCAGCATTGAGGAGCAGCACAAGTGGCACCAGGGTGGAAGTGCACGAGATCGGTTCCTCTCAGGCTCTCCCACCCTCGTCCTTTCAAAGATTCTTGAGGCTCAGGGAGATCCCGGGAGTGGTGCTGGCTGACCACAAAGCAACCTTCGAAAACAAGTAAGGTCCCAAGCGGCGCATGCTTTGGTGATGGTGCGGGGAATGCATTACAGTGGGGTTACCACCCGTACCAATTGAGAGAAATGTCTCCAATCTGTAACCGTTTCCCTTTGCAGAGGTTTCTCTGTCTTTCAGTCTGGGTGATTTTGGGAAGTGTTTGGGTTTAGAATTCTATTGGCCAGTTTGAGTTTCTAGGCCTTGAGGCCATCGTTTCCACACAGGCCACCTTGCCAAAAATTAGAGGCGGCCTGTTGAACGTGCGTTCGTGAGGCCCTTTCTTTATGGGTCTCTGCTGGCAGTGTTGGCTTGCTGTCTGCCATGCTGGGGTGGCTGTTGTATGCCCAGGGGTCATTCAGCTTCTCTCGATGATGGTCCATGGTTCAGAAGTGCATTTTCCATACTTATCTTTTTATTTATTGACAATGTTTGTACCCTGCCTGTCCATTCTACCTTGGATCCTCAGGGAAATTTACAACAAAATGTAAAATGAAGCCCAGCCCAAGCAAAAACTCTTAAAAATAGGCAAAACAACCAGAAACCAGCTATAAAATTACTCGTCAGCAAGGCAGATAAACATTGAGTGTCTAATTTTATTTGGCTTTCGCAGCTTTTTTTAAAAAAATCCTACGTTTTCTCTCAGGGGAAAATATGCAAGGTTTCCTCTTGCATTTTTTTTCTCCTCACAACAGTCAGTTGAGGCAGAGAAATGGCATCCGGCACTCAGGTTAGCCAGGGTCCTTTGTGACTGAGCAGGGATTTGAACTCAGGTCTCTCCAAATCACAGTCTGTTGCTTCAACCACTGCAGCAGCTCAAAAAAAAAAAAGGCAAACACCCATATAGAAGTGGCAGTCAAGAGAACAAACAATCCAGTTCCTAAATCCCAGAGGCTAAAAGCATAACTGAAAAGGAGGCTTTACAAAGACTGCCTTTGGAAGTGAATTTCACAGATGTGGTGGTACTTTTTGCAGTCCTCCATCCACCCCTTGATGCTAGGGGCACACAGAGATGTCCTCTGAAGATGACTTAAGAACATAAGAGAAACCATGTTGGATCAGGCCAATAGCCCATCCAGTCCAACACTCTGTGTCACACAGTGGCCAAAATTATATATACACACACACACAGTGTGGCTAATAGGCACTGATGGACCTCTGCTCCATATTTTTATCTAACCCCCTCTTGAAGCTGGCTATGCTTGTAGCTGCCTGCCACCACCTCCTGTGGCAGTGAATTCCACATGTTAATCACCCTTTTGGTAAAGAAGTACTTCCTTCTATCCGTTTTAACCAGACTGCTCAGCAATTTCATCGAATGCCCACGAGTTCTTGTATTGTGAGAAAGGGAGAAAAGGACTTCTTTCTCTACCTTCTCCATCCCATGCATAATCTTGTAAACCTCTATCATGTCACCCCACAGGCGACGTTTCTCCAAGCTAAAGAGCCCCAAGCTAAAGGCCTTGAATGCCTGTATGAAAAATAGTATCCTTAATGCACTCTAGCTGTGAACCATTAGGGCTATAAGTAAGTCTGCATGAGAGTGCACACATCCTGCACAAGTGGCGATGGGCCTCATATGCTTGGGCAAAACTAGATCATTACATACGTCTGAACTGAGACATGGCATCAAAGTACATAATCCATCTCAATACGCAGATTTTTTTTAAAGGGTTAGATCCGGTGCCTTTGTTCTGCTACAGTGGTCCCTTTCCACAGTGCAAGGAGCCTTCACGCAGAAGAGATCTGCAGGGTCAAATCCTGTCTCTCTCACAGTGACCGCAGGGTTGTCACTGGGGAGAATGTTGGGGCAGGTTCCTCCCTGAGGGCTGCTAGTTGCACACAGCACTCTCCACTGCCTCCTTCCTGTGCTGAAAAACTCCAGAAACTTCCAAACGCCTTTGAGGAATCTTGAGAGGACGCTCTTTGTGTTAGTAGCCAGTAGAGGGGGTTGCGATTGCTGGTTTTTTTGCATGCGTTGCAAGATGGGGAGAGAAGGACCCTGGAGGGAGTTGGCAATGGTGAGCTTGGGGGGGTGGGGGGAAGGCAGAGGCGGGGAGCAGACGGGCGCTCTGTAATTAAAGAGGCGCAGCGTAATTGTTCTGACAGCCGCGAGAAATCCAGTTTCAGACCGAAAACATTCCCCGCAGCTGGCTGGCTGCCAGAGGTTAGCAAATGGCAACTGAGCGTGCGGTGGGGGGGGATTCATCTGTTCTTGAAGGACTGCTTTAAAACAGAAATAAACAGAGGAGGGAAAGAAGTATATTTTGCCACGACTCAGAGCTCCAGGTGTTAGAGCCACAGGGATCTTGCTTCTCACCCTGTCTGACCGCCACCCCACTGGGTTACAGTTGTATGTTCCTGGCTGTCCTATAACTGGAGACCGGGAAGGGGGACAGAAGGTCTCACCCTTCCCTCTGTTTGCAAGATAGGTCATTGGGGACAGGAAAATTGGACCTGGCCCAATATCGCCTGCAGCCTTCTTGGACAGCCCAGTACTTTGTGGGACTTTGCAAGGCAGGGTTTGTGTTGCTACAAGCAAAGGATAAGTTTCCGAACTGCAGGGACAAGGGGCATCTCAGCTTGAGAACCAAACAGTGTTTTTCCTAGCGGTGTAGCCACATGAACAGCCGCCTATTGCACAGTTCATGAATGCATGAAGCTGCCTTAGAGCTTTGGACCCTTAGAGCTTTGGACCCTGTAGCTGAATATCACTTGGTCTGACTGGCAGTAGCTCTCTGGGGTCTGGCCACTGGCTATGATCTTTCAGGTGGAAATGCTAGGGACCAAATCTGAACTCTCTGTCTCATAGCAGGGAGTGTACCCCTGAGCCATGGCCCTAGAATCATAGCGTTGGAATTGACCTCCAGGCTCATCTAGTCTAATTCCCAGCACAATGTAGGACACTCACAAATACCTCCCCCTAAATTCACAGGATCTTCACTGCTGTCAGATGGCCATCTAGCCTCTATTTAAAAACCTCCAAGGAAGGAGAGCCCACCACCAAGGAAGCCTGTTCCACTGAGGAATCGCTCTAACTGTCAGGAAGTTCTTCCTAATGTTGAGCCGGAAACCATGTTCCAGACATGTCAAACGTGGGGCCCGGGGGCCAAAACTAGCCCATCTAAGACCCATCCATCCCATGAGAACCAGGGGGGAAAGATACTGATATTGAAGAAGATACTGGATTTACATCCTGCCGTATACTCTGAATCTCAGAGTCTGAGCAGTCACAATCTCCTCTACACCACAAACACCCTGTGAGGTAGGTGGGACTGAGAGAGCTCTCCTAGAAGCTACCCTTTCAAGGACAACTTCTGTGAAAGCTATGGCTAACCCAGGGCCATTCCAGCAGCTGTAAGTGGAGGAGTGGGGAATCAAACCTGGTTCTCCCAGATAAGAGTCCACGCACTTAACCACTACACATAAGAACATAAGAGAAGCCATGTCGGATCAGGCCAGTGGCCCATCCAGTCCAACACTCTGTATCACACAGTGGCCAAAAATTTATATATATATATATATACACACACACACACACACACACACACACACACACAGATATATATACACACTGTGGCTAATAGCCACTGATGGACCTCTGCTCCATATTTTTATCTAACCCCCTCTTGAAGCTGGCTATGCTTGTAGCCGCCACCACCTCCTGTGGCAGTGAATTCCACATGTTAATCACCCTTTGGGTGAAGAAGTACTTCCTTTTATCCGTTCTAACCCGACTGCTCAGCAATTTCATCGAATGCCCACGAGTTCTTGTATTGTGAGAAAGGGAGAAAAGTACTTCTTTCTCTACTTTCTCCATCCCATGCATAATCTTGTAAACCTCTATCATGTCACCCCGCAGTCAATGTTTCTCCAAGCTAAAGAGCCCCAAGTGTTTTAACCTTCCTTCATAGGGAAAGTGTTCCAAACCTGTAACCATTCTACACCAAACTGGCTCACCAATCTGAATGTGGATTAGAAGAGCCTACAGCATTATACCCCCCTTTTGAGGTCCCAGTCTTCCCCCCCACCCAGGTTTCCAGGGATTGCCCAACCTGGAGTTGGCAAGAGCTTCTGAAATGTGTTAGTCTTTAAAGGGCCAGAGAGTCTATGGTTGTTGCACCTTGATTATCAGGCAGTAGCTCTCTATGCTGCGCAAAACGTATTGAGCAAAGGGTGGTTAGTTAAGTGCTGAGAAGGGGTATGGGTCACAGTCAGTTGTGAAATACCTCTGGTACCTGGGATTACATTTTATGGCACACACAGCCAACCTGACGAAATGGCATCTATGGCGAATCCGGCCTTTGTAACAGACGAATTTGATGCCTCTGCATGGGAAGCTGCCTTATACTGAATCAGGCCCTTGGTCCATCAAGGTCAGTGTTGTCCACTCAGACTGGCAGTGTCTCTCCATGGTCTCATAGGGCTGAGGTTTTTCATATCACGTGCTGCCGGATCCTTTGTAACGGGAAATAATTGGAGATTGAACCTGGGACCTTCTATATGCCACGCAAGAGGCTCTATCTCAAATTCAAGGGACACGGGAGAGATGCGCTGTGCCAGGAATTGCTCCACAGCCAGCCTTACTCTCTCTGACTCCAGTTTTCTAGCAGCCTCCATCCAATGGAAATTAGAAGAGGTGGCTCAGCTCTGTACCTGTGCCTTGGCCAGTGCACAGAGCTGCTTTCTACTGGGTCAGACCACTTGATCTAGTTCTTGGGTGTCGAACTCATTTGTTATGAGGAACGGATTTGACATAAATGAGACCTTGTTTGGCCAAGCCATGCTGGGCCAGGCCAGATGTGTACCTATTTAAGATTAGGTAGCAGAGATAAAAAATTTTATAATGGAAATAGACAAACACAATTAGAGATTTTTTTAAAAAAACCTTAAAATAAAGCATTCTTAAAACATTAGCACTCATTAGACTTAAAGGTGCTTTCTTTGTATCTCTCCCATGGGATCCAGGGAACTGGGAAAAGGAAGCTCTGGCCCTTGCCTTCCTTCTCCAAGGGACCAGAAGGGGGAGGAGCCTCAGCCAATAGAAGGAAGAGAGGCTTAGTTCAGTAGATCTGCCGTGCGATTGAGAGAGCCTGACAAAGCAAGCTCTCCCTTCCCACTTCCTTCCCAAGGGAGGAGCCTCAACCAATGGAGAAAATAGAGTCTTTGTTCTGTAGCTCCTGTGCAACTGAGCAAGCCTTGCAAAGCAAGCTGTTATGTAGAAGGAAGCAAGAGAGAGGGAGAAGCAAGCAGATGACAGCCAGTTGCTCAGGGGCCTGATATGAGCCCTCGAAGGGCCTAATTCAGTCCACTGGCTGCATGTTTGACACCCCTGGTCTAGTTGGTTCTATATTGCCCTCTAGAGTCTCAGCCAGAGGTCTTTTATGTCACCTATTACCTGATCTGTTTTCACTTTCTGCTGTTCTCTTTGCTTCACTTTGCTCTCATAATACTAGGCGTTTTTTGCCTGTGCTCCAGCTGCACAACCGGACAAAAGTTCTTCTTCACACAACCCTTGTTTGAATTAGAGAGCTCACTGCTCCAGTTTATGTTGATAAATACTGGCTTAGATGGCTTTCAATGGGGACCAGACAGAGGAGAGATCTCAGAATGGTCATCTACAATAGCTTAAATGGAACCTTCAGGTTTCAAGGTGGTCTGTCCCTGAATATCCGTTGCTGTTTGGTACAAGGCAGGGAGGGTTCCCGCCTTCTGGCCTTTCAGATGGGCTTTCCAGAAGCATCTGGCCAGCCACTATTGGAAGCAGGATGCTAAGTGAGAGGGACCTTTTTCTCAAAAGACGCTGTTTGTTTCTCATGGCCCTCTCTGGACCTCCTCTGGATCCAGTCTAGTTTCTTTGCCTTTAACCTTCTTGATCTTGCTTCAGCCCTGATCCTTTGGCCCCCACTCCAACAGTGCCACCCAGTACTCCCTCCTCCCCTTTGCCAGTAGGGTTGTTTTACATCTGTTCCTGAGTAATACAAGACATTGAGGACAAAAGACCAAACTGGTCTATCAGGGAACACCATGTAGGTCTTTTACCTGGCTGCTCTATGTGAAGGTGTGTGTCACATACTTCCAGCCTTGTTTTGGAATTTCAAAACACTGCTTCTTCAGGTCACTGCATCGGATCTGCCAGTCTGCGTGAGCCCGGCCCAGGTTATCCTGCCCCCCTGGGTGAGCATCAGCAGCTGCAGCTTCCAAGAAGAGCGCAAGAGGCCCAGCCTGACTTGGCAGAGGATGCCCAACCATCCCAGCCCTTGGGCTCCTTTTTCCTTCCCAAAAGAACATCACATCAACAGTGCCCTGCATCTTCTCTTTGGCAACTGACTGCAGGTTTATGCCACTGTTTTGAAGGCCCGCCTGTTCCCATTATCTAGCCACTCGCTTCGGTCTGCCTCAGCTTCTCCCTGCATTCTGAGAAGAGGTGGGCAGAGGCAGCAGAGTGGTGGTTTTGGTAGTTCTGTGCCTCTGAAACGCCCTGTCGAGGGACATTTGACTGGTTCCTTTCCCCCCCCCCCACCCCATGAAGCCATAGCTGACTTATAGTGACCCCTTGTGGGGTTTTCAAGGCAAGAGACATTCAGAGGTTGTTTGCCATTGCCTGCCTCTGCTTAGCAACCCTGGACTTCCTTGGTGGTCTCCCATCCATGAACTCACCTGGGCTGACCCTGCATAGCTTCCCAGATCTGACAAGATTGAATTAACCTGGGCTGTCTAGGTCAGGGTGCAGCTCCTTACAGCAGGGAAAGGGGCTGCCATTAGCAAAATAGATCCATAGGTCCAAACCAGGATGCATGCAGCTCTTGAGAAGGACAGAGAGTTGGTGTTGCAAATGCTCTTTGAATTTCCTATGTCCAACCATAGTGTACAAGCGTATAAAATGTTAGTTAAACTACGGCTGCACTTCTTTGTGGCTGACTAAGCCAGTTTGGTGTAGTGGCTCAGAGAAGCAAACTCTCTGATTCAGTATAAAGCAAAGTGGGTTTGAGTTGCCACTCCTCCACATTCAGCTGCTGGGTGACCTTGGGTCAGTCACAAGTTCTCTCAGCCATTCTCTCAAGAGCAGTTCTCTCAATACTCTCTCAGTCCCGCCCCCCTCACAGGGTGTCTGTTGTCGGGAAAGGAAGGGAAGGAGATGGTAAGCAGCTCTGAGACTGCAAGTGAAAGGCAGGGTATAAATCCAATCTCTTCTTCTTCATCACAAATGCCTCTGGAGAAGAAAGTGTCCCACAGGTTGCCTGAGATGGGAGGAGGTTATGGCTGAAACTTTTCCAGCAGGAGGAGGAAACTGTGAGGATGAAGGGCAGGTTGGCTGGCCTTCCCCAAAGGCGCTTTTGCCATCTGCTATGGCAAAAAAAGTACCCTATAGTCTCCTCCCACCTTGGGCAAGGAGTTACGGGGTGTTCAGTAGGAAGAGGTGGTAGCAATGGGAGTGGCTTGTTGCTGTGAAACACAGTGTGGTGCAGTGGTTAGAGCATTTGGAGTGGGATTTGGGAGACCCAGGTTCAAATGTTGACTCTGTTGTGGAAGCCAGCTGGGTAACCTCAGCCCAGTCGCATGCATTCAGCCTAACCTAACTCACAGGGATGTTGTGAGAATAAAATGGAGGAGGAGAGAATAGTCGAAGAACATAAGAGAAGCCATGTTGGGTCAGGCCAGTGGCCCATCCAGTCCAATACTCTGCGTCATACAGTGGCCAAAAACCAGGTGCCATCAGGAGGTCTCTCAGTGGGACTTCTGTCCCACTCTTGCCCCTCAAGCACCAAGAACACAGAGCATCACTGCCCCAGAGAGATTGTTCTAAGCTGCTTTGGGTCCCCATTGTGGAGAAAGGTGGGGGTATAAATGAATGAACACAGATGTCACATTATCGAGCCTTCAGTTCCCTAATATGCAGTAGCCACGGACAACATTAACACAACACAGTAAACCCCTTTTGTTAATGTATGTCTCCGTGCATCCTTTGATAGATGAGAACTCGTTTTACTAAACCAGGGCTGTAGTGGCTTGAGTGCTGGGCTAGAATCGGAGAGAGCAGGGTTCACATGATCTCCCCCCTGCCATGGATGCTTGCTGGGTGACCTTGGGCCGATGACACTCTCGCTCAGCCTAACCTGCCTCAACGGTTGTCGTGAAGGCAAAATGGAGAGGAGAATGATGCAAGCTGCCCTCAGCTGCGTGGAGGAAGGGTGGGATAAAAATGTATCGGGTAGATTTTTGAATCTTGGGGGAAACGACTTTGTGGCCACACTCCTTGGATGCCAATTCCTTTGTTAGGTTATTTTTAAAATTGGCCACAGGGAATGTGTTTTGGTTTATGCATTGCATCTTACGAATAGTGATATCTAACCAAGAGTTGCTTTGGATGCTAATTGTGGAAAGCGGAGACATAAACACGGTTAAATTATTTGGGGGGGTCAGGGGGGAAATGTCACAAGTTTGGTCCGTGGTTTAGTGTATTACAGTTCGCTCCTGCTGTTTACTCTCTTCCCCATTTTATTCTTGCAACAGCCCCATGAGGGAGGTTAGGCTGAGACTGAGAGCTGGAAAGGAAACCTCCCTATTCAGACAGAGCTAGCTTCTGAACCCCAAGAACGAGGAGGCAACATTGGGGGAAGGAGAACCCTGGCCTTTGTGCCTTCTTTGCTGGCCCTCCAGGGCAACTGATTGGTTTTGGTGTGAAACAAGAGGCTGGATTTGATTGACCACAGGTCTGATCCTGCAGCTCTCTCTTCTGACTGGGTCAAGCAAGCTTTGTGGCCAAGTGGAGATTTGAACGCAGGTCTCCATTTCCCAGCTCAGTGATCTAACAAGAACATAACATAAGAGAAACCATGTTGGATCAGGCCAATGGCCCATCCAGTCCAACACTTTGTGTCTCACGGTGGCCAAAAAACCCAGGTGCCATCAGGAGGTCCACCAATGGGGCCAGGGCACCAGAAGCCCTGACACTGTTTCCCCTCCCAAGCACCCAGAATACAGAGCATCACTTGCCCCAGACATAGAGTTCCAACAATAAGCTGTGGCTAATAGCCACTGATGGACCTCTCCATATGTTTATCCAATCTTCATAGTTCGGCTACAGTGGCTTCTTTATTCACAATGGCATTCTTGAGTGTGGCAGGATCTTGCAGCCTTTCGTTGGCCAGAGCACAATCGGTTAGAATAAGTTGCATTCCTGAGCTGTGGTTTCTCTCGGAAATCAACTGGAATCGTGTCCAAGGGACCGATGCTGAGGATTTGAGAGCGGCGAGGATTTCTGCTTACCAGCTCTTCCTCCCCTCCATAAACAGGCTTGAGCTCACCAAACAAGCAAATCTGCAGAAGGGCCAAGTTAATTACAAAGCCTCATTAAACGCTTTGAGAAGGGGGGGGGGGGAGCAGGAGGCTAGATTCCTGGCCGGAGCCCAGGGCCCCCCCTTCCCCTTCCCTGGGGAGATCTCTGAGCACCTGCTCCAGGCACAGCCTGTTTTTCCAACTACCCCGCCACACCCTGGCCAAGCCAACCTCCTCTTGCCTTTCTTCCAGGTACTACCAGAGCATCTACGACACAGCAGAGAACATCCTGGTGGACTATCCCGAGTCGAAGAGCCCTGAAGAGGCCCTGGATTATGTGACGGAGACAGCTAAGGTTGGGTGTATTGACATGATCGGGGCGGGGGGGGGGGGGGATCTTCCATCTGTCCTTTGCAAAGGGTTTCATGGGGGGGAGCACCTTGTATTGTCTTGCGTGCTCGGTTGCCATAGAGACACGCCAGCAGCCGGCACACAGGCCAGGCACGGGAGGGCTGTTGGCCTGCTCTCTCCGTGCGCCGGGCCTGCCTGTCTTGATTAACACCGAGCCCTCTTCCCTTTTCTCCGCAGTCCCTGGCAGAAGTGGCCACTGTGGTTGCCCGTGCTCTCTACCAGCTTGCAGGGGGAAGTGGCAACGCCTCAGCTATTCAGGCAGATCCAAGGACGGTACGAGCAGATGGGATCCGGGGGGCCTGGCGCCTGGCCTGAGCCCTCATGTATTTCCCTTCTGTCTCTCTCTCTTTCTCTCTCCTTGTGTTGACACAACATGTTGTCTTGCATCCTCTCCCAGAGCAGCTTTCTCCCTTTTTTTTCTTTAAAGGGGAAGGGGGTCTTTCTGCCCTGATTTGTTCCAGTTGGGATGGGGAGAACAAACAGGCCCCGCTGATCCTGGAGTAGTCTTCGAGACCAGTCTTGGGAAGGCGGTGTTGCAAACGGTTCCTTCTCTCTTGCCGCCCAAAATGTTTTGGAGGGTGGGGTAAGAAACACTGCAACCTATCTGAGATCCAGCATGGAGAAGCCGTGAATGTGCTGTCATCTGTCAGTGCAGTGACTGCTGCAGAGCAGGGAACTGGAGCATGCCCCTAAACTGGGCCCATCTGGCTTATTACCAAGATCTGCTGGATGCAGGCCCTTTTCTTTCTCTCATTCTTTCTCTTGCTGCAGATGCTTCTGCCTTTCTAGACCGATCAAGATGTGGGTAGCTTGTTAGTCTGTCTGTAGCAATAGAGACCAGTAGCACCTTAAAGGTTAATAAAATTTATGGCAGAATTTGAGCTTTCATGAATCGCTGCTCACTTTAGGTATCTGAAGAAGTGTTGGCCTGCTCTCTCCGTGCGCCGGGCCTGCTTGTCCTGATTAACACCGACCCCTTTTCCCCGCAGCAAAAGCTCAAACCCTGCTGCAAGTTTTGTTAGTCTTTAAGGTGCTACTGGACTCTTTGCTCTTTTCTGGTTTTGTAGACTGTTATCTTACGGGTTTTCCGCCCATTGTTCTGCTGGCTCTTCCTTTTGGGCTGCATATGGTAGTCGTAATTAACTGCGCCACAATTTTTATTATCTTCAGTGTCAAAAGATGGGTTATCCGTCCTCCATACCAGATACTTGTCACTTATGCCAATCAAACATTTTAGCACAAAATTACTTGGCAGGACGTATTCTTGATAGGGCAGTTGGACGGGCAAGAATCGGAGCTCCCACATGTCTTAGAGAAACTTTCTTGGGAAAACAAATGTTCACTCACAGAATGCTTTCTCCCCTCCTCCCTTTTTAATTTCCAAGTCAATCTTCACAGCTTTCATGAGGTCTTGTAACTTTCTGGGGGGAGTAGACTTGTAGGTGCAGTTTCTCAGGATGCTAAATTATGTATTCAGAATATCGTTCTATTCTGATGTAGAATTATAGACTTTGAACACAACACTGAAGATGTGGAAGATGGACTAGATGACCTATATGGCCTCTTCCAACTCTGGGATTCTATAAGAGTAGAAGAGTTGGCTTTTTTATACTCTGCTTTTCTCAGTTTTAAGGAGTCTTGAAGCAGCTTACAATTAACTTCCCTTCCTCTCCCCAGGCACCATGTGGGGTAGGTGGGGCTGGGGGAGCTCCAAGAGAACTAGAACTGGTCTGTGGTCACCCAGCAGGCTTCATGTGGAGGAGTGGTGACTCCAACCCTGTTCTCCAGATTAGAGTCTGCCTTTCTGAACCACTAAACCCTGCTGGTCTCTTTAGAGTGCTTTGTAACCAAGCAGAGGTTTGAATCCTGATCTCTGACAGGCCACACCACAATGGCTTGGTGATCCCGACTGAGCTTTTTCATGTCATTGTCAGGTCACACGTATGTTGTACGGCTTCCTGGTCAGGACAAACAACAGCTGGTTCCAGTCAATTATTAAGCCAGACTTGAAAGGGATTCTGGGTAAGTTTCGTCTGAGGGTGGTGGTGGTAGGGTTCTTCCTGAGGCAGTATCCTGACTGTGTTGCCTCTGCTTGAGCAGCCTGTCTCTAAAATTCCCTCTTGATGCCTCTTCTTCCAGAAAATGAACCCCCTCCGTACTACATCGCTGTTTTGAAACCTGTGAACGCAACCTACCTCGTCCACTACGTCTTGGCCAATCTGACGGGCACTGTGACCAACCTGACCAAGGAGCAGTGCTTGAACTCTGACGGAGACGTGAGTTGGCTTGTCCTATTCCTTTTGATTTGCTGCATGTTCAGGCTTTCCCTTCCCCAGCACTCGTTTTGCCCCTTTGCGCCAGAGACTCTCAGCACACAACACCCCACCATCCAGCTTGAAGGATCCCCTCCATTCCCTTGCAGAAGTCCTGTAAAGATGGGGAAGGCTAAAACTATTAATCCCCTGCTGCAAATCAGGCCGTCTGCTCTGCTAGCCCTGCCACTCCTCAGTCCGTGCAAGCGTAGGTCAGGCATCCAGACGATTCATTTTTTATTTTATTATTGGATTTATATCCCGCCCTCCCCACAAGTGAGCTCAGGGTGGGTCACAACAACAGTCAATAAAATAAAGAAAGTACAGATTAAAAATTTAAAATCAACATAGCACAACACGATCTCTGGTGCCCACCGATGCCTCCCACTGGCATGGAGTATATAAAGACTAACAACAGAGCCTGTTCAGCAGATGCAAGGATGGTTCTTGAAGGCAGTTCACCTGGGCAATATGGGCGTGAATGTTGGAGACGTGTAAAATACCATAGCCCTGACCCAGGCTCATCCCATCTCATTAGATCTTGGAAGCTGAATAGGGTTGGCCCTGATTAGTATTTGGGTTAGTGGGAAGGCTTCTAGTATCCTGGCCCCACTGATGGACCTCCTGGTTTTTTGGCCACTGTGTGACACAGAGACTTGGACTGGGTGGGCCATTGGTCTGGTCCAACATGGCTTCTCTTATGTTCTTATGATGGGAGACCATCCAGAAAGTCTAAGGTTGCTATTCAGAGGCAGGTAATGGCAAACCACCTCTGTTTGTCTCTTGCCTTGAAAACCCTATGTGGCCTCCATAACTTCATTTGCAACTTGACTGCAAAAATATAATAAAAAAACCCCACAACCTATTACAAGGCCTTTTGAATCTAATCCTCTGTGCACCATCATCTGCCATTCCACAGAGCAGATGGGAAAGCAGAGAACTCCAGGGAGGCAAGGAGATGACTCAGATAAGAAAGCCAAGGGGTGTGTGGTTGCATCGCTCTAAACCAGTGGAGCACTTACCTGTTCTATGCCATAATATGGATGAATGCGTTTGTATGACAAATTCCTGATATCTGACTGCCCCGTTCCTGGCCAGTTTCATTTGATGACAATACTTAGCTGTCAGCAATCTTGTGAGCAAGTTCCCAGTAATGTTCCTGATTATTCCCTCTCAAAAGGTTGAGGACCACAATTATTAGCAGTCATTTAAAAAAAAATAACATGGAAGGAGGAAATCGTTAAGAGCGTTTGTTGTGCAAAGTCATAGAATGTCCACTTGAAAAGCCCAGGCTGGTGCTTACTGCCAGATAGTATGGAGATAGGGAAGTTCATCATGCTCATTGGAGGTCACAGCGACTGATGGGTGACTGCTTGCTGACTCTGTTTTCCGCAAAATCTCCATCACAGAGCCAACTTATAAGTGGAACTTTGCAACCTGTGGCTTTGTTAAGTCTACATGATTGAACAGCAGATTCTCAAGTTCCTTCCCTCCATTGCCAGATGTTGAATGACATTCACAGAAAACTGTAGTTCATTTGATTGCATCTGATTTCTGCCAGTTCTAGCTCGTCCATTCCCCTACAAACCAGGTTTCCAGGCCAGGATAAAAAATGCCATTTTCCACACAGATGTTTTGCTCTGCCTTGGCTTCCTTTTAGGCAGTCCTGTTTGGGAAGCATCCACATTATATCCTTTACTGGCCCTGCTTCTTTATTTCTTTCTCCCTCTGCTTTGCTGTGATTCCCCCCCCCCCTCCCCAGATTTGGTTTGGTATGTTCTTTGTTGAAAGTTTGCAGTCAAAGCACCTTTAAATGCAGTGTGTATGAGAAGGTGAGCATTTTTGTAGGTCCTCTCCCACATCAGAACCATTTCTCTGTTCCTGTAGTCACCATCTCCTTCTCATTGGAAGGTTTTTGTCAAGCTTTTTTAAAAAATGGTAAGAGCTAGATTACTATAGCCTAGTAATATTAAGTTACTCTGTCACACCAGTGTTTTTGTTCCCAGCTTTCATTTTTTACAAAAGGTAAGTCTATAGATATTTTGGTGATGGAGTTATAAGGGCAAGTGTGGTGGCTACTCATTTCCCCTCCTAATTCTATAATTAAAAGACAGCTGGAAACCTGTACATCGATTTATTGCACCAAGATGATATTATTAGGCTATAGCAATCTAACCAGAAAAAACTTCTGCGTGGGTGCTCTGTTACTATTGTGCATATCTCTGCATTCACAGCAATGATAACAGCTACACAGAGAGTTGTGTCTGTGTGGGGTATGCAGAGAGGAGAGCAAACTACGGTTTGTGGTGTTTGAATTTCATGACTAACTATTCACTACCTGGCCATATATAGGGGAAGAAAAGAACACATATTTTATTTTATTTTATTTTATTTTATTTTATTTTATTTTATTTTATTTTATTTTATTTAGAATTTATATCCCGCCCTTCCCACGGGTGGCTCAGGGCGGCTGAGTCCACCTAGGTTTCTTGCTTATAACAGCAAGTGGTGGTTTGCCGCTCTGCCTCTTGTGAACTCTCCAACTGTTTGGCACACACTTAAGCAAATTGCTATGATAGCTGCAGTTGCCAACAGTTTTGCAGTTTCTCGATGCTGGAAAATGACATCAAGGTCTTCGAATAAAGAAGGATCCAAAATATGAGGCCTTTGACAAGAAGCCATATTCAAAGTGTTTATTTTTAACTTACAGGAGAGCTTTTCACCAATTTAGGAACCCCTGAACTTGGTTTCCCCAGAGACTTTTTGTTAACAGTATTTATTGTTGTTGTTGTTATTCACCCCATCCCAGCTCAAGCCAGGCTCTGGGCAATTTTTTTGAGAATTTTGTTTCCACAAAGAGGTTTCAGAACTCTGTTCTGGTGTATTCCCCAAGGAAGAAAAGCCTTGGCAAGGGTGCAAATAAGGGCAGTGACATTCTAAAATACAGCAAAGCAACCCATAGGATAACACTAAACTTCAGGCTCACTAATCCAAGTTACTGCAAAAATCTTTAAAAGTTTTGCTAAATTCTTAATGGTGAGATAAAATTCTCTAACAAGCACAGAGCACAGTCTAGCAACTGGCTGATTATTGCAAATCAATGATCACGTAAATGCATAAAATTAATAACAATATACAAGTTAGAAGTGTCTGGGGAAGTGGGGTAGGAGAAAATAACATTGCCTGTGTCTTGCCAGTCTCCTGAAAGTCCAGGCAGAATCAGCAGCCGGGTCAAGCACACCAGTTCACTTCCACTCTCTTGTAGTCACCATCTTTGGTGTAGTGGTTAAGTGCATGGACTCTTATCTGGGAGAACCGGGTTTGATTCCCCACTCCTCCACTTGCACCTGCTGGAATGGCCTTGGGTCAGACATAGCTCTGGCAGAGGTTGTCCTTGAAAGGGCAGCTGCTATGAGAGTCCTCTCAGTCCCACCCACTTCACAGGGTGTCTGTTGTGGGGGAGGAAGATAAAGGAGATTGTGAGCCGCTCAGAGATTCGGAGTGGAGGGCAGGATATAAATCCAGTATCATCACGATCTTCCTTTCTCTGCAGCTGTATGAGTACGCGTGGGTGCAAGGTCCCCTGGACCCCAACTCCACTACATCTAGCCGCCTTCCATTCTGCGTCAAGTCAACGGTCCGCCTAGCTTCAGCCAGCTCCCCAGCCTTTGAGCTCGGAGACTGGGGCTCCACCCAGTACTCTACCTGGACGGAGAGCCGTTGGAAAGAGCTCCATGCCCGGATCTTCCTCATAGCCAGCAGGCAGCTCGAGGTAAGCATCTGCATCTCCAGAAGCATAACATAGCAAAGTGCTTGGCAGCAGGAAGTCGATGAAGTCCAGGAAGCAGAATTCCAGTCGGTGTTCTCTACCCTTTATTTTGCGTACAGTTCTGAAAATGGTAGAGGTTATCAGGAGCCCTGGCTCTCTGCTTCACTGCACGATGTTTTGGTATGGTGACTCACAAGGTCCAAATTTACTTTGTATGGTGACCTATCCAAGTCCAGCCCTCCAGTGCTGTATCCCTATCCCCTGGGCATCAGCAGTCTCCATCCCCTTCCAGCTTTGGCCTTGTTGTTGTGGCAACTGCCCCCACCCACCCATCTACCACTGATTTCTCAAGGCAAAGATTACTGCCCTGCCTCAGTTTCTTGTACCTTTTGGCTGAGGTAGAACTTGAGTCTAGTCTAAGTAAGAATTCTTAGGTGGTTAAGGCGGCACTTCTTTCTGTTTCTGGTAAGAATGCACTTGTACCCCCTAAGCTACAACCGCTGTATCTGCCTGAAAATGGTATACCTTCTATATAGCCTTTAGAGGTTGAGACTTTAGACCCCAGTGTGCATAAATCTTGGAAAGGGTTAAGATTTCTGGACACTGGTGGTGGGGAAATGCTGGATTTCTGAACATTTGTGCAGTCCATGCAGAGTGAATGAGCATGCACATATAAACTCTTCTGCATGACTTTGCCCCAAGTCATGCATGAGTCAAATTGTACCCTCTCTAAGCTTAAAATACATGTTAAGCTCACTGGATCACACAATCCCAGTGTAACATGCCATTCGGTTCATATTCAGCAATTTTTCTGGCTTCAGATTCCACCCCCCACCCACCTTGTGTAGTGCCAGTTTGGTGTATTGGTTAGGTGCAGGGACTCTTATCTGGGAGAAACGGATTTGATTCCCCACTCCTCCGCTTGCAGCTGCTGGAATGCCCATAGCTCTCCCAGAGTTGTTCTTGAAAGGCCAGCTTCTGGGAGAGCTCCCTCAGCCCCACTTATCTCACAAGGGTGTCTGTTGTGGGGGGAAAAAATAAAAGAGATTGTAGGCTGCTCTGAGACTCTGATTCAGAGAAAAGGGTGGGGTATAAATCTATGGTCATCTTCTCCTCCTCCTCCTCCTCAATGGCGAATTGAGTCTCATTTTGTATCCAGCAAGGGCAGCCTCCACTTTCAAAGATGCTTCTCTGTAAAGGTTGTGGGGCGGGGGAAGGTGGACTCTGTGGGTGAGGTCTCTTGTGTGGATGCTATTTGCAGCACAGGAGCTCAACCCCTTGAGGCTTCAGTAACACTGCTGCATCCTTTTATTGATTCCCGCCCCCCCCCCCCCAATGATCGCTTCACACCCATCATTTCGGTTCTTCTTGTCCTCCTGTGCTAGATCATCACACTCATCGTGGGCATAGTAATCCTGATCATCTCGTTCGTTGCCACCTACTTCATCAATGCCAAAGCGGACATTCTCTTCACAACCCCACGGGACTCTGAAGCTGTGGCCTATTGAAAGCTCCTCCCCTGCAAGAATTCCCCCAAGAGGCCTGCAAAACTGGGCAAGAGATGATGGACAGGTAGACGACTTGAAACGGCTGGTAGAGCAACACTGGAGCCTCTTCCCTGGTTGATGTGCACAGTGGAATGGAAAGGAGTCCCTTCCCTAAACCTTGACTGGACGAAGAGAGCAGCGGTTCATGGACTCCCCCATCCCCACCTCACCTCTTTGACTGTCCTCTGCATACAGGCGCACAAAAAGGAACAGTCGGATGCCTTGTGAGTGAGGTCTACGTAGGCATCTCAGTGAGGCTGTGAGTCCAATACTGAATCTTCCTCTCGAGGGGTCAGCATGGATTGGGAGGGGACTCTCTGCAGTTAGAACGCTGGCCCCTCCTCCACTTTAAAGATACAGATTATCTGAAGAATTCCTCCTATCCCGAATTATCAAGATGCAACTAAAGAAGGACCTAGACCTGGGAGAGTGGGGTGGGATGAGGGTGGGAAAGGGGAAGTTAGGTGTAAAATATCATTTTTTAAAAAAAAATGGATTTTTTTTTGTACATATGATATAAATAGCTTGGTTTAATTAAAAAAAAAAAATCACCCTACTTACTAATTAAATCCTGTGATCCCATGGCTTTTTTCTCTGTTTCTTGGAGAACCTGAGGAATCCAGGGTTTTGTGTTGATGGATTTGAGGACAGCATTTTCCGTCGCACAGCCTAAACTTTGAAGTGCATTTACTTTGTGTGGCCACAACAAGGGTCAAGGAAATTGCAGAACTACTGCTATGCCTCCAGGTCGCCAAAGGAGGGTCAGTGGTATCTGTTTATGAGCCCCGGTGGTGTGGAAAAGAGACGCAAAGGAGACCCAATATGAGATGGTTTGTATTCAAATTCAGTCTCCTAAGTAATTGTAATTTAAGAAAGCAAGTTTTCAGTCCTCGGAGCTTTGAAGGTTGTCTTAAAAGTATTTGGCAGTGCCTGCCATAGTAATCAGAGAGACTGTTGGGTCGGCTGCAGGGAGAGCTGTATCTCCCATCTTCCTTTGCTGAATCCTCTTTGCAGACATTCACTCAGTCTGAGTCTGAGCCCATGGCAGATTCGTTTTTGCTTTGCATACATTAAACTTTCTCTCTTCAACAGGGAAGGGTAAGGATCCTGTTTGTGACTTTACATGAGACACTCAAGCGAAAGCTGAGCATATAAATCTTTCAAATAAATAAAAATAGTAACAAATTCATGACAGCTGTGCATCAAGATTACACTGGCAGCATAAGCCAAAATTGCACAGTTCTATCATCGGTGTGAATTCCCGATCAGTTAGACGCTGATGCCACCAGATCCATTGGAGGGCTAAATTTTAGAAGCAAAGGATGTGGGAGTAAAGGATCTAAACAAACCACACGACCCTCCCCAAATGCCTTTCTTCTCAACAGAGCTCAGATATCAGCATTGTGCTCAGCTGCCAGAAAGGCATTTGGGGGGGCGGGGGGGGCGGGGAAGCAAGCTGCTTTTGGAGGGTGAATCCCGAGTATGGCTGCCCCACATCCCTTTGCCCATTTTACATTGTCGCTCCATTTGCTATGTGATTGGAGGACAGGCCAGGTTTAAGCAGCCTTCTTTGCTAACGGTATCTGATACTGAGGGGGACACTGCTTCTGAACATGGAGGTTCCATTCCTTCCTATTGAGCCTGGCAGTAGCTCTTCTCCATGGATTTGTCTAATCCCTTTTGAAAGTCATTGAAACCAGCAGCCCTCACCTCTGAATATCAAATCCTGGAATGTGTTCTGCAAAGGACCTCATTCTGTATCTACAGCCCATTGAATTCATCTAGTTACTCTAGGATTATGACAGAAAATTTTCCTCTGCCCTGCTTTCTCCACAGCCTACATGTGATTTTTAAAAACCTGCTTCTTTTTCCTAAACCAAAAAAGTCCTTTGAGTTTTTCCATTTGCTGATACAGAAGATGCTTCAAATCTTTGATCATTTTCCACACCTTTTCCCAGAGATCCTTTTTTTTTTTTTAGTTTGGGATAACCAGAAGTGTACATCATTATTCCAAATGTGTCCCGGTATATAGCTCATCAGTTCTCATATAGGTTCTGCAGGAGGTTTTATCCCCCTATGTTATTTTCCCCTTTAGAATGAGACAGATATTCTTTCATCCGTTCTTTCTCCCCCTCCCCAGCCCTTGGAGCTGATGGCTGGCAAGGCAAAGAAGCAGCTGCCTTTGTTGTCTGTGCCTCCGCCACTCTGTGGACAGCCAACAGGTCTCCCTGCGGACAGCGCAGTAAGCTCTCCCCACCCCCAGTTTGCTGGCTACCGAAAGTCTAGTAGCAGCGGGACGGGCTGCAACCCAAAGCTGTCCAGCCAGGGCTGCTGCCGTTTCTGGAAAACACCAAAGCCTGGCGCCAAATGTTTGCCTCGCCACACTGGACTCCTTTGATCAACCCTTCCTCTGACCATCTCCTAAATCTGTATTTCCCAGCCTGCGGGTCACAGGTTCTTGCAGTTTTAATGATTGGTGATTTTTTTCCCCAGCAGGTTCTGATACCGAGTAAAATTAAAGCATTCCAAAATGTTTTGGGGACCACTGTGAGGCGGGATTCACTTTTGTACGTCTTTTTGTATCCCTCAGTAACCCAAACAAACGGCAGTCTTCAGGAACTCATACGGACGAATGATTAGGTTCCTAAACCACACTGATAAACTTCATTACGCTCAAGTTTCTTCTACGGTCAGAAGGCTTAAAATATATGGATAGAAAGGCAAAACAATTAGATAACATTAGTACAATTTCAGAATACAGTTAAAAGAAGTGTAATAAAGTTTATCAGTGTGGTTTAGGAATCTATTCATTCTTCTCTATGAGTTCCTGAGGACTGCAGGTTGTTTGAGTTACTGAGGGGTACAAAAAGATGTACAAAAGTGTATCTCGCCTCACACTGATATTCCCTCTAAGCTGTGGGCTCTTGTAAGCAAAGATTCTACTTTGTGAGCTAGTGGCATTAAAGTTGTGAGCTTTTGCATAAATCAGTTGGATCTGGGGCCATTGTTCCTGAGCTGAGACAAAAAATGTGTGAGCTGGAGACAAAAAAACTGTGAGCTAGCTCACACTAACTCAGCTTAGAGGGAACACTGGGGACCACTGTTCTAAATCGAGGTTCTGTAAGCACAGAGAGGGTAGTAAACTGGCTGCACTTTTATTCTGTATGGCAGGGGTGGCCAACGGTAGCAGATGTTTTTTGCCTACAACTCCCATCAGTCCCAGCCAGCATGGCCAATGGCTGGGGCTGATGGGAGTTGTAGGCAAAAAACAGCTGGAGAGCTACCGTTGGCCACTGCTGCTGTATGGGCAGGCTGTAAGTCCCAAGGTTTGATCCCTGCCATTTCTGATGATAGGAGGATCTTTGGTAGCAGTGCAGCAAATAAACTCGATCCCAGACACTGTGAGGAAACTGAGCTAGATAGCCTAGCCTTGGGGTAAGGCAGTTTCATACATTATTTGGAAAGCCTCTTGCTTTCCCAGGTTCAATAGTAAGATTTCATGTTTATATAGTGCTTCCCATATTCAAAGAGCTTCACATACATTGGGTTAGATCTGGTGCAAAATTCCTGTTTATACTAGAGGTCATGCACAACTGAAAATGTAAAGAAAAAAAAGACGATAATAGCCACTTATGCTAAGTCAAACGTGATGCAACCAGTTTCTGGGCATTCAAATCCTAGAGTTGGAAGAGTCATCTAGTCCAACTACTGCACCATGCAGGAAACTCACAAATATCTCCCCCTAAATTCATAGGACCTTCATTGCTGCCAGATGGCCATCAAACCTCTTGTTTAAAAACCTCCAAGGAAGGAGAGCCCACCACCTCCCGAGGAAGCCTGTTCCGCTGAGGAACTGCTCTAACGGTCAGGACGTTCTTCCTAATGTTGAGCCAGAGACTCTTTTGATTTAATTTCAACCCATTAGTTCTGGTCCTACCTTCTAGATATTAGAATATATTTGGAGGAAAGTGCTAGGTTTTATGCAAGTGGAACTTTGCTGAGTCTGTGTTTCTGCTTGTGTGTCGCTGAATCCAAACATTCCATTCTCACGTAATCCTTACGAACAATCCTGTATGGTAGTCCAGTATCATCCCCTTATGGCAGACCGGAGAAGGCTGAGAGGGGTGGCTTGTTGAAATCTAAGACACAAGTTTGGCTTTGATTAAGCATAATCCAGGAGTCTCCTGCATCAAACCTCATTCTCTCTAACCCTTTGCCACCAGCTCCCTGATTAACAGATCACAATTGGCGAGGAAAAATGTTTCCACGTGCTCTCTGGAAAGCTACTGCCGATAAGATCTAAGGTTGATGGGTTCCAGGCTTTAGGCTAGAGACTCAAGTTTTGTGGGCTTGGTCTCAGGGTGGTAGACTGAAATCTCAGGGCTCGGAGCTCACCCACTTGATGGCTTCTTCTAAGATTGGATGCCACCTCTGTTTGTGGTGTGTGCTGCATGTGTACGTTGGAGATGAGACATTCACGTGGATAGCTGTGTTGCCAGCAGAACAAGGTTTGAGTCCAGTGGCATCTTTAAGACCAACAAAGTTTTGTTCAAAGTATAAGCATTCGTGGTCAAGCACACTTCTTCAGATACAAACAATTGAATAGAATCTCCTCAGGTTCTACTTACTTTAAAAGAGAGGATAGATAGGGGGCAGTTTGACAGTAAGAACTCAAACACATTTTACAGGTGATAATTCACTTCCATGTTTTAGTTTTTTGTGTATTATGATGAATAGCCCTGATGTGGCTGGGCCAGGCTAGTCAGATCTCAGAAGCTAAAAATGGACTGTGGTTAGTATCTGGGTGGGAGACCACCAAGGAAGTCCATGGTCACTATGAAGAAGAAGGCAAAAGCAAACTACCTCTGTAGAGAGCCAGTTAGCGTAGTGGTTAATTGCACGGGCTTTTATCTGGAAGAACCGGGTTTGATTCCCTGCTTCTCCACTTGCACCTGCTGGAATGGCCTTGGGTCAGCCATAGCTCTCATAGAACTGTCCCTGAAAGGCAGCTTCTATGAGAGCTCTCTCAGCCCCACCCACCTGTGTGTCTGTTGTAGGGGAGGAAGGTAAAGGAGACTGTAGGCCGCTCTGAGACTCAGAGTGAAGGGTCAGGTTATAAATCCAATATCTTCTTCTAAATCCCTGGTCTGAAAACCCTACAGTGTCACCATAAATTGACTGCAGCTTCATGGCAGTTTATACACAGCATAAGTGAAAAACAGCCTAATTAGCCCAGAATAGCCCATGGTCATCAGAGCTCAGAAGCTAACCAGGGTTGGCCATGGTTAGTATTTGGATGGAAGACCACAAAGGATTTCCAGAGTCATCACTATGCAGAGGAAGGCAATGGCAAACCACCTCTCTTAGTTTCTTTCCTTGAAAACTCTATGGGGTCTCCATAAGCCATTCTGAGACTGAGTGACGGGCAGGGTACAGGGCTTTTTTTGTAGCAGTCACTCCTTTGCATATTAGGCCACACACCCCTGATTAGCCAATCTTCCTGGAGCTTACAGCAGGCCCTGTACTAAGACCCCTGTAAATTCTTGGAGGATTGGCTACATCAGGGGGTGTGGCCTAATATACAAAGGAGTTCCTGCTACAAAAAAGCCCTGTATAAATCCAATCATCTCCTTCATTGCAACTTGATGGTACTTTTCTCAAACTCCTCCCCAACACACCATACACGTCCACAATGATTGCTCATGTCTTCAAAACTGCATGGTTGTGGCAACACAAAACCATAGAAGCCCTGTGGCACAGAGTGGTAAGCTGCAGTTACCAAGCTCTGCTCATGACCTGAGTTCGATCCCGATGAAAGCTGGGTTTGGGTAGCCGGCTCAAGGTTGACTCAGCCTTCCATCCTGCCGAGGTTGGTAAAATGAGTACTCAGCTTGCTGGGGAGAAAGTGTAATGACCGGGGAAGGCAATGGCAAACCACCCCGTAAAAAAGTCTGCTGTGAAAATGTTGTGATGCGATGTCACCCCAGAGTTGGAAATGACTGGTGCTTGCACAGGGGACTACCTTTACACAAAATCATAGCTAATCAAGAGGGTACACTTCCATAGCGAGTCCTCTTAGGCCAACTGCTGTAGTGTGTGAGAGGTGCTTATATGTAGAATGTGAGAAAGCTTATGTGCAGAATGCCATTTCTCCTTGAAAAACTGGAGTTGCCTTATTCACAGTCAAATCACCGATCCATCTAGCTTGTTACCATCTGCCCAGACTAGGGCTGTTCAAGCACATGCTGGCTCTGAGCTGGGAGCCAGCCTCTCTCCCAGGTGTATGCAGTCAAAGGAAGGATACTGGGCAAGGCATTTCTCATCTCTCCGGTGCTCAAGTTTAAAAAACGTGAGAGGCTTCTGTGAGAAGCTGGTCAGTCGTTGGTCTTTGCTTCTAACCAGCCTTGAGTGTTGCAACAGAGGGAAAAGCCTCCCAAGGCACAGCTGGGGCCCTTGAATTCTCCTGTTCTCATGATTTCCTACGTGAATTAGAGCATCCCTAATGCTAATAAAGCAGTAGTGGGTGAGACTTTACATTAGGACCTTCTCTGTTTATTTTGGCTTTTCTATTTGGCTGCCCCCTCCCCAGGTAGGGAGGCTGTCTCCTGTCAAGAATAAAGTTCCAGTTCAGTGACTGCTTCCCCACCTGATCCTGTCAAGAATGTTAGAAGAGGTCAGTCAAATCATCCAGGATCCTTTTCCCAACAGGCAGCAGTTATGCACTTCTGGAAACTCAGGAGCAGGTTGTAAAAATGGCAACACTCTGTCATTGCTTGCCCCAAAGTATGAGGTAGACTCAGGGGTGGAATTCTAGCAGGAGCTTCTTTGCATATTAGGCCACACCCCCTTATGTAGCCAATCCTCCAAGAACTTACAAGGCTCTTTTTTTGTAAGCTCTTTGAGAATTGGCTACATCAGGGGTGTGTGGCCTAATATGCAAAGGAGCTCCCTGGGTAGACTACCTCTGAACCAGGAAGATTCACTTAGCTATTACAGCTAATAGCAATGGATACTTCCAGTGCTAGCTTTCTTGATTTTTGGCAGGAAGACGACATATAAGGTATCGTATTTATATTATTAGAGGAAGACTAGGCTTATCTTTTTCACTTGTGCCATCAAGAAAAAAAGAAGGGTCTGTCTTCAGTCCGCAAGCAAATTACAGTGTTTGTACAGTGTGGCCTTTGTAGTTAACAAGAGAGTGAGGAAGGCAGTAATGGGATACAATCTCAAAAATGACAGAATGATCTTGGTCCGTATCCAAGGCAAACCATTCAATATCACAGTAATCCAAGTCTATGCCCCAACCACTGATGCAGAAGTGGCTGAAGTGGATCAGTTCTATGAAGATCTACAACACCTTCTAGAATTAACACCAAAAAAGATGTCCTCCTCATCATAGGGGACTGGAATGCCAAAGTAGGAAGTCAAAAGGTAACCGGAACAACTGACAAGTTTGGCCTTGGAGAACAAAATGAAGCCGGGCAAAGGCTAATAGAGTTTTGCCAAGAGAACAAACTGGTCATAGTGAACATCCTCTCCCAACAACCTAAAAGGCGACTCTACACATGGACATCATCTGATGGGCAACACAGATATCAGATTGATTATATACTCTGCAGTCAAAGATGGAGACGCTCCTTACAGTCAGCAAAAACAAGACCTGGAGCTGACTGTGGCTCAGATCATGAGCTACTCATTGCAAAATTCAGGCTTAAACTGAAGAAAACTGGGGAAGCCATGAAGCTATTCAGGTTTGACCTTGATCACATCCCTTATGAATATACAGTGGAGGTGAAGAATAGGTTTAAGGAACTAGAGTTGATAGACAGAGTGCCTGAGGAACTATGGACGGAGGTTCTTGACATTGTGCAGAAGGCAGCAATCATCACCATCCCAAAGAAAAAGAAATGCAAGAAAGCAAAGTGGCTGTCTGATGAGGCTTTACAAATAGCTGAGGAAAGAACGAAAGCGAGAGGCAAAGGTGAAAAGGAAAAATTCCCCCTACTGAATGTAGATTTTCAGAGAACAGTAAGGAGAGATGAGGCCTTCCTGAAGGAACAATGCAAAGCAATAGAGGAAAATAATAGAATGGGAAGGACAAGAGATCTCTTCAAGAAAATTGGAGAAATCAAAGGAATGTTTCGTGCAAAGATGGCCATGATAAAGGACAAAAACGGTAGCGACCTAACAGAAGCAGAAGAGCTCAGGAAGAGGTGGCAAGAATACACAGAAGAATTATGCAAGAAGGATCTCAATGTCCTTGACAACCATGACAGTGAAATCGCTGACCTTGAGCCAGACATCCTGGAGTGTGAAGTCAAATGGGCCTTAGAAAGCATTACTAACAACAAAGTGAGTGGAGATGACGGTATCCCAGCTGAGCTATTCAAAGTCCTAAAAGTAGCTGTTAAAGTGATGCACACATTATGTCAACCAATTTGGAAAACACAACAGTGGCCACAGGATTGGAAAAGGTCAGTTTATATTCCAATCCCAAAGAAGGGTAATGCCAAAGAATGTTCAAACTATCGCACCATTACACTCATTTCACATGCCAGCAAGGTCATTTTAAAGATCCTACAAGCTAGGCTTCAGCAGTATGTAGATTAGGAACTACCAGAAATTCAAGCTGGGTTTCGGAGAGGTAAAGGAACTAGAGATCAAATTGCCAACATTTCCTGGATTATGCACAGGAGTATCAGAAAAACGTCTATTTCTGTTTCATTGACTATGCTAAAGCCTTTCCTTGAAAACTCTATGTGGGTCTCCATAAATCCTTAAAGAGATGAGAGTACCAGACCACCTCACATGTCTCCTGAGAAACCTGTATAAGGGTCAAGAAGCAACTGTCAGAATGGGATATGGAACAACTGATTGGTTTAGAATAGGAGGAGTTCGACAGGGATGTTTATTGACACCCTGCTTATTTAATTTATATGCAGAATACATCATGCAGAATGCTGGCCTGGATGAAGCACAAATCGGAATTAAGATTGCAGGGGAAAACATCAACAACCTCAGATATGCAGATGATACCACTCTAATGGCAGAAAGTGAGGAGGACCTAAAGAACCTCTTGTTGAGGGTGAAAGAAGACAGCACAAAAGTAGGCTTGAAACTCAACATTAAAAAAACTAAGATCATGGCATCTGGACCCATCACACCTTCGCAAATAGAAGGGGAAGATATGGAAGTAGTGACAGACTTCACATTTCTGGGATCCAAGATCACTGCTGACGGTAACTGTAGCCATGAAATTAAAAGATGTTTGCTCCTTGGGAGGACAGCTATGGCAAACCTTGGCAGTATAATAAAAAGTAGAGACATCACCCTGCCAACAAAAGTCCGTATAGTCAAAGTAATGGTATTCCCAGTAGTAATGTATGGCTGTGAGAGAGCTGAACTATAAGGAAGGCCGAGCGCAGAATAATAGATGCTTCTGAGATGTGGTGCTGGAGAAGAATCCTGAGAGTCCTTTGGACTGCAAGAAGATCAAATCAGTCAGTGCTAAGGGAAATCAACCCAGACTGTTCCCTGGAAGGTCAGATGCTGAAGCTGAAGCTCAAATTCTTTGGCCACCAAATGAGAAAGGAGCACTCACTGAAGAAGATCCTGATGCTGGGAAAGACAGAAGGCAAAAGAAAAAGGGGACGGCAAAAGATGAGATGGCTGGACAGTGTTACTGATGTAACAAACACGAATTTGAGCAGACTTCGGAGGATGGTGAAAGACAGGAGGGCCTGGCATGACTTTGTCCATGGGGTTGCAAAGAGTTGGACTCGACTGTGTGACTGAACAACAACAACACAGTGTTTTTTAAAAGCCTTTTGTGCATAATCTTTTCTTAGAGGGTTTATTATAATTGGGGATGTCTTCCTTATGAGCGAATCCAGTGTTCAGCCTTACTGTCATTCACCACTCTTTGTCTCCCAGGATCTAGTAGTCAGGTATATAACACCTTTGAACATGGAAGATCCATTTAAAGATCCTGGGTAATAGCCGTTGACAAACCTGCCTCAAAGATTTCCAAGTACGGTAACTCAAAAGCTTTTTTTCCTGGTGTTTCAAACATAACTTCCCCAAATCCACTACTCTGGATTTTGGTTGGGTTGCGGGATTACTTTTGACACCTTGGAGAGTGGAGAAAAGAGTTGCTAAATTCTGTTAAGCGCGCACATGAAGCTATGACTGATTAATTTGCAAAGCATTTTTCACACACACAGGAACCAATTTAGCATTCTTTTCTGTGAAATGCTTCTTCTCTTCCCATCTTGCCATCGCTTACGATCTGTGACCCGGCATTCAGGCTCACGGGAGAATTCCTTTCATCCGAGCTATCTTTGCTTTGGTAATTAGCGGCAGCAGCAGGGGAAATTATACAAAAGCAGACAGAAAGTCAACAATTTTCTTTGCAACGGAGCTGCTGCCTTGGAAGCATTTTGAACTCATTTGTAAAGGATGTGCCTGCACAATCCCAGTTGTTCATGGGGGGGGGGGGACGACAAGGACAGGTTGGCCACGGTGGTGGTGGGGAATGGAGAGAAGATGCCTGTCCCCACCTTTAAAGCTCTCTTTCTTTCTCTTTAGAAGATCAAACCCTTTCTTGCAGATTTCATTGAAATGTAATGCTATGTAGATGCACACACCAATTAAAACAACAATTCCCCCCATCTGAAGTGGGGAACCGGGGTTGGGGGTGGCGTTCCCCCATGCATTGGAAACAAGCCATCCTCTTTGTTTATTAGATAAACACGAGCGCACTTATAAACTGGGGGGAATGTTTTCAAATCCAGATGTGGATATGCCACCCCGTTTGGAGGAAGGGCACCTCTCTCTCTCAAGTTGAAATGGTGCTCTTAGAAAGTTCATAGCAAGACGATGAAAAAAATTACAAAACCAGGAAGGGATTTTTCATCTGTTATGCTCATTTTTAATTGGTAAATTATCAAGGATGGACTACATATTACACTGGATATCTGGCTAGTTTAATCTTTAAAAAGGCAGTCTTTTGAAGTAGGGGGAGGGTTTAAATCCCCCCCCTCCATCATGCCATTTCCCCAATAGAAATTCTTCTCCAAGCTGCTATATCAGCTTGAGGTGGTGGTGGTGGTGGGGAAGACAGATCTAACACACTTATCAGCCATTGTCCCCTCCCGACAGCAGCCACTCTAAAGTTAAAATACATTTCAGGAAATCAATGATTGATTTACAATGTTTTATCTTTTTCTTTTGTATGTTTCAGAGGTGGTTTTCTGCGCAGGGCATGGGCTTGTGTGGTATCTTCATTTCAGCTGTGGCTGCTGATACAGATGAGTGACAACAAGACTTCAACATGGCAATTTTCCTTAAATGTTCCCTGCCCCAGTCCCCTTCCCCCTTTTTAATTCTTTTTAAATTGGCAATTGAGGTATCACTAAGTATTATAATATAGCTACAGCTATCAGGTTCTCTGAATTCCCAGCCTTCACATTATTTAAAAAAAACAACTCTAGCCTCATTTTCATTGTGGAGATATAAAGGGAAAGGCATATCTCCATAATGGAAACAACTCAGACAATCATTCTTTGATTTCTTGATCAGTTTTGAAATTTTATTGTAAGGTCTACTGTTGTGGGGGTGGAAGGGAAGTCTACATGATACAGCTTGATCTCATCAGATCTTGGAAGCTATGTAGTGTCAGCACTTGGATGAGAAGCAACCCAGGAAGAATCTTGTGGTGAAGGCAATGGCAAACCACCTCACCTTCTCATGTGCCTTAAAAGCCCTTTGCAGGGGTAATCATAAATTGGTTGCGATCTGACAGCACTGGCATAGGGATGGTAGGGATAAAATATCCCCTGTCCAACTCATAGAACCAAAACATAACATTAAGCAAGACCCTTGATCTATCTCTACTGGACATTTTGTTTGGATTTCAATACCTCCTCCTCTATCATCATCCTTAATGAACCGACTCTGTCACTAAGGGAATTGCAGCTGATTTTCAGTGCAGGGATAATAGCAGCTCCTTGAAAATATTACAGGGATAATAATCTATGAGCACCTTGATCATCTGTTTCCAACTAGGGACTGGATTGAACCTCATTCTCACACCACTTCCTTGTAAGGAACAATAACTGCAGTTAAAGCCAACTCAAGAATTAATAAAAGAGACACTGCAACAAATATGCACTGCAGTCTTAAGAAGTCCCTCAGCCCACTCTAACTCCCTTCAGTTGAATGAGCCTTAGAGTGGAGTCACTGTACATAGGATTCCACTGTTAGAATCACCTCAGTTTCCATGGGTGTAAGCCTTCCCTTTTGTTTACATCACATTCACCCAGCAGCTACCCCTCTGGAGTTTGCACTGGAGAAATAATGAAGTCAGACTTGCGAAGGAGAAATTAGTGAGGAGGGGAATGGAGAGAGGGAGAGAGGGGGGATGGGAATGGAGGGAAACCCCCAAGAGGAAGATATTTCAAAGCCCTCACCAAAGGGCATTTGCCAATGATGCAATCTTTAGCAAATGTTACTTGGGCCTTTTTTGAAAATAAACAGGTGTGTGCTTACCTGCAGGGTCCAGGAAAAAGAGGGTCCCCCCCCCCCGACACTGTCAGAGAGGAATGCTCCTTGCTGATGTTTTACAGATAAAAACCCAGGTACAATATGTACAATTTGTCATTTTAGATAGTACTACTAAGAAGATGCCAATATCTCCCCTTGTTAAATCTGCAGGTTAAGTTTATGGCTGCTGAAATTTGAACCCAGAACTTACTGCATCCCATCTCAATTCCTCAACGACTTATTCTTTTTTTTTTTTTACAGCTAATTAAATAGAGGCATTTTGTCTTCTGTCGCAGCTGGTTACTTTTCCTTTCCTCAAGTTTGAGGGCCTTTTTCCTTTCCCACAAACCCATTGTGACCACAACCCTGAGCATAATGGCACTGAATTTGTCAACCTTTGAACTCAGCTGTTTCCCTAGAGAGGCAGAGGAAGGGTGGAGCTCAATGGGGGGGAGGGGGGCAGAGAGGGAAGGACTGCAGCTGCCCCCCCTCCTGCCCTGAGGGGAAACATATGGGAATGAGTTGTGAAGAGAGCAGTTAATAAATGGACCATCTTTGTATCCCAGTTTGGCTTCATAGACTGGGAACTTTCTGGCTTTGGAAGGGGGAAATATTAGGGAGGGAGTTAATTAGGGCCCGGTGCGGAAGCCAAGGCACTTTTCGACTGCTCCCTTCATATTCGGAAGTGACAGCTCCCCTAGCTTCCTTCCCAAATATATTATTTGCTTATTAAATTTTAAAAGCTACTAAGTGGGCTAGGCTCTGAACGGGAGAAGAGACTGGATTGCCTCAGAGCTGGGCACTGTCATTGGTTTGGAGCTGGCAGGAGCGTGTGGTGTCTTTTAATTCTGAGAAGATGCAGCGTGGCTGGAGCGGGGCTGCAGTCATGAGGGGGAAAGTGAGCTAACACATGGAGGGTTGCCTGTCTGTTCAAACCCTGGGGAGTGGGATGATATCCTTTTAGCTCCTCTGGGACATACAGAGTATTAGTGAAGAAGACAGTATTTAAAAGCAAAGGGCCTATTTTTGAACTGTGATGCTGGTTGGCTGTTTTAGAATCATAGTACCATACAGGCCCTCTAGTCCAACCCCCTGTTCAATGCAGGATCAGTCTAAAATATCCCTGACAAGTGTTTATCCAGCCACTGCTTGAAGACAGCCAGCGAGGGGAAACTCTCCTTATCTTGTCTTAAACACTGTGCTTTGCAGGAGAGATTTTGTTAAAATCCTATTTGTCTAAGGATATTAAAAGAGCCCTGTTGGGTCTGATGTTCCCCCAGTTGTTTTTTTACAAGGTCCAGCCATTTCCAGCATATGAGCTATCATAATTTATAGCCATTGATGGACCAACGTTCTATGAATTTGTCTAATTTATTTAATCAAGTACATTTTTAGTGCTGGCATTCCAGAGTCCTGCTGGAGGTGGTTTACAAATAAAAACAATACCATAAAAGCATAACAAATTATTCATATACAACCAAATAAAACAAGCCATTATATACAATCCAGAGTCATAAAAACAGCATACAGCAGCCACTGGACGTAATTCAGCCTACGAGGTCATCAAAACTGATGGCCATTGCTACATGATGTGGCAGTGAATTCCAGTGAACTGCTGGAAACCTATTGTAAGGCAATGATGTGGTTAAATGGTGCACAAGTTGAAACTGAATCCTGACAAGATGGAGGTGATGTGATTAAATGGTGCACAAGTCGAAACTGAATCCTGACAAGATGGAGGTAACATTGGTCAGGGGTGTACTGTTGCCTCAGTTTTTGAGTCCAGTGGCACCTTTAAGACCAACAAAAGTTTATTCAGGGTATGAGCTTTTGTGTGCATGCACACTTCCTCAGATCCATAGAAATGGAAGTTAATGTTTCATATAGGCAGATGCCTCCACATAGGTGGGCAGCAAATTAGCATACAACTTATTGAAGCTGTTTTGACATACACAAAGATTCAATTGCAGAACCAAGCTAAGTTTATAGGTTTATTGGCCTTAAAGGTGCCACAGGACTCTAACTTGCTTCTACACAGCTGCCCACCTAGATCTATCTTCTTTGCTGACAAGACCAGGGGTTACACTGGACCTAGAATTATTGTTGAAGAAGCAAATTAATGCAGCTACAAAAACCCCTTTCTTCTGTCTGCATTTAGCCTGGAAGATGGTTTGCCTCAACTGATCTGGCAAAAAGGGTTCATCACGCAACCTTGGCCTGGAGGCTGGACTATTGAAGAAGAAGATGATATTGGATTTATATCCCGTCCTCCACTCCGAAGAGTCTCAGAGCGGCTCACAATCTCCTTTACCTTCCTCCCCCACAACAGACACCCTGTGAGGTGGGTGGGGCTGGAGAGGGTTCTCACAGCAGCTGCCCTTTCAAAGACAACCTCTGCCAGGGCTATGGCTGACCCAAGGCCATGCTAGCAGGTGCAAGTGGAGGAGTGGGGAATCAAACCCTGTTCTCCCAGATAAGAGTCCACACACTTAACCACTACACCAAGCAGGGCTTTTTTGTAGCAGGAACCAGGGCCGGCATCTGGGAGTTGGGGTAGGCAGCTGCCTGGGGAGCTACCCCACCTGGGGGTGCCACCATACGCTCCCTTACTTCCCCTTGCCCATGCAGAATGCTCTTTGGAGCCTGCTTTGAAGGCAGGATCGGAGGAGCGCTGCACAGTACGCTACGCTTCGGAGGGTGCCACATAGCCACTTTCAAACCGAAAGCGGCCAGGCGCCGCTAAAACAGTGTGCTCTTCGGAGGCTTCCTGGGAAGCCTCTGAAGAGTGTAGTGAAGGGGGAAAGCGGTGGTGCGGCAGCACTCTTGTGTGCTGCCCATCATTCTCTCGTCCCCCACTTGCTGCCCTGCATGATGATGCCACTTCCAGTGATGTCATTGTGCAGCATGTGCCTTCATGCGCGTGCACAATGAGGTCCATAAAGGGAGCTTGCCGGGGGGGGGGGGGGGCGGTATGTGTGCAGCGCAGAGGACTGCCTTGAGGGGCAGAACCCTAGTGCCAGGCCTATTAGGATCTCCTTTGCATATTAGGCCACACACCCCTGTTGTAAATCTTGGAGGAATGGCTGCATTGGGGTTTGTGGCCTAATGTGCAAAGGAGTTCCTGCTACCAAAAAAGCCGTAGTACTAATGCACCCTACATGGGTCTGCCCTTGAAGTCAACTTGCAGACTCCATTTCGTGCAGAATGTCACAGCTCAGTTATTATTGGGACCCAGGTGGGGCATGCATGTTAAACCCATTCTGCAGACACTTCATTGGTTGCTAGTCAGTTACTGGGTTCAATTCAAGGTTTTGGTTATCACGTGTGAAGCCTTTCATGGGCTTGGACTCTCATATTCAATGAAATCCAATGAATTGATGGGCAGTAGGTTCAGGTTAGGCAAAAGGAAATACTACTTTACGCAGAGAGTGATTACAATGTGGAATTCACTGCCAGAGGGTGTAGGGATGGCCATAGGAATAAGTAGTTTTAGATGAATTCATGGAGGATAAGTCTATCAGAGGCTACTAGCCATGTGACTGAGGGGATGCTCCACATTCAGAGGCACTACACCTCTGAATTGCAGAGCCAGGAGGCAACATCGGGAGAAGGCAAGTGTATGAGACAGGATGCTAGACTAGATGGACTAGAGCAGGGGTGGCCAAACTAGCTTGACATAAGAGCCACACAGAATAAATGTCCAGTGTTTGAGAGCTACAAGACATGAACATCAGATGTTGGCAGGCAGGAAGGAAAATAGATGGTGGAGGGAGAGAAAAGTGAAAAGAAAGCAACTTTAACTTTAAATGCATTCTCCAAGCTGCCAGCTGGCTTGGCTTGGAGAAGTGATTTAAAGAGAGAAATGCCTTCTCCAAGTCAGCTGATGGGGTGGTGGGGACTTCGAGAGCCACACAATATGTGTGAAAGAGCCACATGTGGCTCCTGAGCAGCAGTTTGGCCACCCCTTGACTAGAGGGACCATTGGTCTGATCCAGCAGGGCTGTTATGTTCTTTACATGACTGCCTCTTCTGATTTGTTCCTCTACAACAGCTTCACTCGACTGAGCAAAACCGTTTAAAAGTGCCACCTGCAAATCGATAAGATCAATAGTTTTCTCCAGGGTTTTTTTTCTGGAAGAAGAGGTGCTGGAACTCTCAAGAGGAAATATTTCTCTCATCAACCGGCCTCAGAAAGGGCTGCCACTCTACTATGGCCTCATGAAACATTTTCTCAGTGGCCATAGTGGCCTCCTCTTTCCTGTCCCTCCCTCCCTGCCCCTCCCCTCAGTCTTGACAAAAGACAGACAAGGATTGGGCCACTGGGGAAGCTGCTAGCCAGAGGCTGTTACTAGGCTGTAAAGAGTGAATCCTCAACTGAATAAAATGTCAGAGCCCACCCTCCAAAGCAGTTATTTTCTCCAGGAGATCTGTTGTCTGGAGTTCAGTTATAATCCCAAGTGATTTTCAAACTCCACCTGGAGGTTGGCTACCCTAGGCCTAGCAGCACTCTCTGTGTGACTTGATGCCACCTGACTGGCATGAGTTAACTAGACCTGGCTGCTTAATCCTGTTCACCAGTTGCCCCCCTATGACAGCCAGTGTGACTTAGCAGTTGCCAATTCTAGGTTGGGAAATTCCTGGGGATTTGAGCCTGGAAAGGGTGGGGTTTGAGGAGGGGTGGAACTTTAGACAGGTACAATGCCATAGACTCCACCCTCCAAATCAGCCATTTCCTCCTTGGGAACCACTGCTGCCAATCTCCAGGTGAGCGAACACTAGAAATAAACCACTGCTTTTTAATGTTGCAAATAAATACTCAAGCAATTTCTTTCATAATGCTGCAATTATATTATTATCACAAACCAAAATTCATTAAATCCAGGTGCCATCTGGAGGTCCATCAGTGGGGCCAGGACACTAGAGGCCCCCCCCCCGCCCCCGCGAGCACCAAGAATATAGAGCATCACTGCCCCTTCATCCTTCTCTTCCTGTTCAAAAGGAAAGATTACTTTCCCGTTGCTCATTTAAACTCTGTAGTCCTAGATAGGACCCTCTAGCGGGGTGTGAACTGAAATCTCTTTGTTCTCCCCACCCAACATGTCTCATTTGCATTTTTTGTAAGGCATCAAATTGCTCTGTGCCTTTATGTGTTGAACCTGAGCTGCTCTTCTCTGGTGTATCAACTAACCATGAGATAAGTTCATTGCTTCCTTGCAACAGCCTTATTGTTTAGACCCAATTTTCTGGGGCCCATGGCATTTCTTCACAGCTTCTTTGAGGAGGTCAGGAAAACTCTCACTCTCCTGTCATTTCGCGAACAGAACAGCAGTGTTCAGGAGGTTCCCCCGCACCCCGCAAACAGAATATGTGTGTTGATGAAGTGTTCAGGGGTTTTTTAAAGGGAGCAGTGCTGTAGTATAACTGAATTGTTAAGGGGGCACTTTTATAAAGGGAACAGGGCAATGTTCCCTCTAAGCTGCAGAGTCTTGTGAGCAAAAATTCTACTTTGTGAGCTACTGGCATTGAAGTTGTGAGCTACTGCATAAATTATTGTGCTCTGGGGTCATCCTTCCTGAACAAAGTAGGCTTCCCAATCCCCAGGTCCCAGTGGGGGATCTCCTGGTTTTACAAGTTTTCCCCCGCCCCCCCCCCCAGCCAGCTAGCCGGCGGGGGAAGCCCCACCCCCCACAGCCCCCACAGCTCTAGATCTCCGGCAGTTTTAGGGAATAATGGGGAATTGATCCGTGGATATCAGGGGCTCTAAGGGGGCTGTGTTTTGAGGTAGAGGCACCAAATTTTCAGTATAGCATCTAGTGCCTCTTCTCAAAATACCCCCCAAGTTTCAAAACGATTGGACAGGGGGTCCAATTCTATGAACCCCCAAAGAAGGTGCCCCTATCCTTCATTATTTCCTATGGAAGGAAGGCATCTAAAAAGGTGTGCTGTCCCTTTCAATGTGATGGCCACAACTCCCTTGGATTTCAATTATGCTTGTCACACCCTTGCTCCTGGCTCCGCCCCCAAAGTCTCCTGGCTCCATCCCCAAAGTCCCCAGATATTTCTGGGGACTAGAACAAAGACAAAAATGTGTGAGCTGGAGGTTAAAAATCTGTGAGTTAGCTCACGCTAACTCAGCTTAGAGGGAACAATGGTTGTGATGTATTCCATTGCTTACTCTATGTATTATCTTGCTTTTAACTGCATTGTTTTCTGCTTTTGTAATTCATTTTTTTTTTCATTATTATTGATATATAATGTTCAATACGGTTTTTTTTTGTTTCTGAATTTTGTAATCCTACTCCTATTCTTATCTCATTGTTTACTGGATGGCTTGCTATATTGGAATGCACCATTTTGCACTGTGTAAATCTTCCATGAGTCTCAGAGAGAAAGGTGGGCTGTAAACAAAGTATACAAATAAATATCTTGGATGAAAGCATTACAGAGAAAATGAATAACATATAGCTTGAACAGCACCTTTTCCAGTGAGGGGAGAGGCTGCAGCAAGCTTGGGCAATGATTGCTGGACTTGGATCTAGAAATATAGGGTTGCGAGACACCCCCATGGAGGTGGGGGTCTCCAGCCAACAGGCTCTGCCCCCTCCCCAGTTGCTGATCAGCTGGCCAGCTGGAGGACTTAACTGGAGGAAGGCCCAAGCCTCATCACTGGCATAACACAGGAAGTGATGTCATGACACCATCAACGTCCGGCAACACTCTAGTAATTGGGCAAAAACTCTGTGGTAAAAGCTGGTTTTACCATAGAGTTTTTGCTCAAATACCAGAGCACTGCAGTGATGGCACAGCACAATGACATCACTTCCTGTCTGATACTGGCAAAGAGGCCTGGGTTCTTTCTCCAAGTAAGTCCTCCCACATCCCTACTGGAAGATGTGGGTTTAAATGCCCAATCTGCTGTGAAGCTTTACCTTGGACCTGTTATTCAGTATCAGTCTAACACAAAGGGTTGCCAAGTCCAACCCCAGAAATATCTGGGGACTTTGGGGGTGGAGCCAGGAGACACTGTGGTGGAGCTAGGGGGAGGGGGGAAACGGTGCCGGGGAGCGTGGCGAGCCGCCCTGCAGCTGCCGCCTCTTCTCCGCTCGCCGTGGCTGCTCCTCCGAGATGGGCTCAGCCTGAGCCCATCTCGGAGGAGCAGCCACGGCGAGCGGAGAAGAGGCGGCAGCGGCGCGGCGGCCTCACCCGCTCCGCCTCTGGGGTGGAAGCGGAGGGGGGGTGGAGGCGGGCCAGGGGCGTGGCGAGCCGCAAGTCCGGGTCCTAGAAGGGCCCGGATTCGTGGCTCGCCATGCTCCTGGCCTGCCTCGCCCTCCCCTTCTCTGGTTTTGCCTGCTCCTCCGAGATGGGCTCAGCCTGGGCCCATCTCGGAGGAGCAGCTGCGGTGGGCAGGGAGGGGCCGGCAGCGGCACGGCGCCCAGGATCGGGCGGCTTGCCATGCTCCCTGGCACCGTTTCCCCCCTCCCCCGCTTCCGTTTTTTGGGGGAGCGGGGGAAGAGGGTGGAAACCCTGGGGTCCCCCGCCAGGGCAGGAGGGTTGGGAAGCCTAATAACACAGGGGTGTGAAACATGCAGCTTGGGGGCCAAATCAGACCCTAGAGGGCTCCTATCAAGCCCCTGAACAACTGGCTGTCATCTGCTTCCTTCTCCCTCTGTCTTGCTTCCTTCTGCATCACAGCTTGCTTTGCAAGGCTTGCTCAATCACACAGGAGCTACAGAGCAAGGTCTCTATTTTCTTCATTGGCTGAGGCACCTCCCTTAGGGAGAAGGGAGGGATAGCTTGCTTTGCCAGGCTCTCTCAGTCACACAGCAGAGCTACTGAGCCAAGCCTCTCTTCCTTCTATTGGCTGAGGCTCCTCCCTCTCCTCGTCCCCTGGGAAAAAAGGGAAAGAGCCAGAGCTTTCTTTACCTAGTTCCTTGGATCATACAGGAGAGATACAAAGAAAGCACCTTTAAGACCAATGAGTGCTAATGTTTAAAGCAAGTTTTATTCAAAGTTTTATTTAGAATGTTTAATTGTGTTGTCTGTGTGCTTTATAAAGTTTATATCTCTGCTACGTAGAACTTTTTTTCATGACACACATGGTATGGCATGGCAAGGTCTCATTTATGTCAGATCTGGCCCTCATAACAAATGAGTTCGACACCCTTGGTCTAACCTATCTCATAGGAAGTTTATCAACACAGTTAGAATTCTCCCTCTGACAGGCATTTCCACCCAGGGTTGCCTACTGCTAGATAGGAGCTGGAGGTCTCCCTGAATTACAACTGCTCTACAGACCGCAAAGATAATTTCCCCTGTGAAAAATGGCAGCTTTGGAGGGTGGACTCCATGGCATTATAGCTCACTGAGGTCCCTCCCCAGACTCTACCACCAAATTTCTCAGGGATGAAAACCCTATTACCACCTCAAAGGCATTCACACTGGAAATATAGTATCCACATAGGAGTTCTGTGCTTAGTTTCCTCTGAAAATTGCCATTTTCCTTGGCATATTTCCCTTGACATGCCACTGGAGGGTTTCTTTGGACCTTTTAAAATATTAGTAATTGCTACAGCCAGGCTTTTTGGGTAGAAAAAGCCCAGAAGGAACTCATCTGCATTTTAGACCACACCCCCTGACATCACCATTGTTTCACACAGTACTTTTATGTAGAAAAGGTCCAGCAGGAACTCATTTGCACATTAGGCCACACCCCCTGACACCAAGCCAGCCGGAACGCCATTCCTGTGCGTTCCTGCTCAAAAAAAAGCCCTGGCTACAGCATTATAGTCTGATCACACTATACCAATCATCTTTTAAAGAATCTTCCCAAAGACCTGTGGTGGTACTGTGAGGAAATTGGCAGACACACGGGGTCGATGGAAGGAAAATGGTGCCAGTATGGACGAGACCTTCCAAACAGTGCCCATTTCCCATCTAGGCATTGGGCTAATGCACTTAGCCAGAGTTCTTTTCATAAACATTGCAGTAAAGTAGATTTGAGATAATGTGAAACAAGAACAGGGAAAGCCTGCAAAGTGGGTGATCAGAAGGCAATGTTGGGTGGTTGCTCTGAAAAACAGCAGCCCGGTTTGGATGAAATTGCAAAGAAACACATCTAGAAGGAACCAGCCATTTTGTTAGGAGGATAATATGAGGCAAGGTGACCCTAGTACTCAACTTCCTTGGAGGAAAGGTGGGATTCAACGTGATAACTGTTAACTAAGAGTAGCAGAAGTTTCAGCCTTTTAGGGTAGTAGAAGGAATCAGGGCCAGTATAGAGGACGTGATAGTATTGCTGGGCTGGCAAGAACTGTTCAAAAAACTCCTCACAACTGAGATGAAACTGTGGTGGCCTTCTGCCTCCACACTTAGCAATGTTTTGCCAATGCAAACTGCCAGAGCTTAGAATGGTCACTGTCTGCCCAGAGTCTATGGCTCGATTAGTAGGTGTGTGCAAAGCTGGCAACAGACATTGCCTAGTGGATGACCTCTCACTCGGTGGCCTACCGTGACCTCTCACCCCTTGGCCTTCGTGGATTTCTGTGGCACCTTATGGTGGGAGCTGTCCCTTATTGACAGACTTACTGAGAGAATCAAACCAGGAGAAAGCAAGCTGTAGAAGAGGAGCAGATGGGCAAAGGAGGAGGAGAGCCACAGCTAAATGGATTGATGGAAAGAAGGTTTCGGAGACACGGAGAGGGAGCCTGAGCTGCTTGTGGACCACTGAAGGGGAAAAGGCTAGGAAGGGGCTGCGGCTCAGGCAGAGGTGGTGGTGGAGGGTCTGTCTCTGACAGATGGGTGGACACAAAGGCTGGGCCGTGAGTACAGATGGACGGGCAATAGAGTCCATCGAAGAGAAGGGATCGGAGTGTAATTAGGTTGGATCCGATTATGACAGACTCGATTAGGGCAATATTATGATTGGGGAGCTTCTGCCGCTCTTTGGCTTTCTAGGGAACAAAGCCACAGAGAGGCTGGGGGCAAATGGGGACATGAAGAAGGGAGGGCAGGAGGGAGGGGGGCTTTTAAAAAATACACATGGATCTAACAGCAGAAACGGCAACAGATTGTGGCGATATCGAGTAGCAAGGCCTTCTGTCAGGGGCTGTGCACAGACCCCAAGGAAATAAAGGAAAGCAGGCGGAAGGCCTAGTGGGGAGAGCGGGGCCAGTTGAGCTGGCTGGGGAGAAGCATGTTGGAGCAGGGAACAGACTGGCCTCTGTATGCATGCATCTCTCTCTCTCTCTCTCTCTCGGCTTGGCATACACACCACATAAATGCACAGGTGTAATGGCAAATCCAGAGAGCATGCAAAGGCACACAAACTGTGCCCGCTTAGAACAGTGCCATGCTGAACAATCTTATGCATGCACTTTTCTCAAAGTATGCAATTAAAGTCTCACAAATTGTTCCCGCATTCTCTTTTCAGGAACATGAAATTTGAAGCCTGCATGTATACATCCATGTATATTGTTCACTGCTGGCAAGCAAAAGTATAGGAAAGTTAATACCTTTTTCAATCAGACACTAACGTCACTCAAGCTTCTACTGGGATTGGAGCCCTTGTTGATTTGGATATTACCTGGGCTCAGATGTGGTTTATACCTGCTGTTTCCAGTATGCCTTGGGACATATCCTGCAATTGCTACTGCAGCAGATACAGTTGGTCAATTAGTTATTTGTATAATTTCTACTTCCACTACCCCACACACCTCTCCCATGCTTGGTAGTTTACAAAGTGACAAAATGGGACCTCTCCCATGCTTAAGGAAGTTTACAAAGTGACAAAATGCGATAATAAAATCCTGCTTGCCTTGAATTTTTATTCCTGTCCTCTATCTCATTTGTAATTCCTTGGGTTTTTTTGTATCGTCTAAACATTTTTATGAACATAATTCTCTAGTCCTTCCTCCAAGTAATTAATGAAGATGTCGGACAGTGCTGGAACTATGACAGGCCCCTGTCAAGTCCCACAGCATGATGCTGATTAATTACTACATTGGGGGGCCAGCTTGCTGAGGAATTATGGATTTGTCTTACGGCAGTAAGTTACATGTTCTGTCCCATTGAAATCCTTTCACCAACCTTACCAGCTACTTCACCACACAGGAAGAGTCTGCGCTGCTTTGGCTCCTAGCAAACCCTTCATAGCAGCAAGGAATCTCTACAGTTTCTCCTAGAAGCTTTCAACCCCCCCTTTTTTATTTTAAAAATCTCCAGGGGTTAAAATGAAGCCAATGTTTTGAGGTGAAAGGGCCGTAACTCCCCCCACCTCACCCCTATTTATTGATGATAACGAACTCTAATAATAATCATGATAACTACATTTTTCTCATCAGCTGATTTTCTTTCCTCAGGTTTTTTTTTAAAGGCTGTGGAGAGCGAGGCGTGAGGAGCCAAGCCAGTCCCTCAAGGGTTAAGGCCGTCTGCTCTTCCTGACGAGAACAGGCCAGCAAAAGGTCCCCAGTGGGATTGTACAATATGTCACCTCGCCTCTTGCCAAATGTTGCCTCTTCTTGTGGCTTTCATGGCTCCCCCCACCCTTTGCCGTCCCCCCCTCCCAGTAAATGCTCAAAGCTTCAATGATGCCCATGGCAACTCAGCCCCTAGTTCAACCTCAACACTTTGCCCCTTTGGGCCTGAATTTTCAAAGGTTTCCTTCTTTTCCTGGAATGGGGGATTTTTTTGCTGCAACATGCAAACTGTTTACTAAGTGCTTTGGGCTGTAGAGAAGAGCAGGGGCAACTATTTCTTTAGCTTAGAGCACTATTCACAGAGCTGGCTTTTTAAAACTGGACAATGTAGTCCAAGGAAAGACACACAGGCCTCTGCCTCCTACCCTCCCCCCCCCGCAAGTGCAGCCTCTAAATTGAGCATAGAGGTAGAAAGGATGTACAGTTTATTTACTCTGGAGTGAGCAGCACGGAATTCAATGACATTTATTCTTAGGGAGAAGGTTTCAACCATAGAAGTTACTGGGGGTTGGACTAGATGACCCTGGAGGTCCCTTCCAACTCTATGATTATAATAAAAATAATACTTAGACTTCCTTAATGCTAACTGGTTCTAAATTATACTCATAAGCAACTTGTTTTATTTCTGATTAAAACAATGCAATAATGCTGAAAAGATCGTTCTAGACATTATTTCTCTTAGTGGCATTCCAAAAGGGCATCCAAATTAGTCTGTAGTAGGAAAAACTAAACTTCAGCAGCATTGAATGGATATGTCAGCCAGTGGAGCTAATGAAGCAAACTAAGACTCAGGAAGAGGCTTCTGGCAGAATAAATAGTGTTAGTCTTTAAGGAGCTGTGAGGCTCCTGTTTTATTTCAGCATATTTCCACTTTTCTAGCCAAGATCCTCTCGTCAGCTCTTGAAAGCTAAGCAGGATTGACCCTGGTCAGTATTTGGATGGAAGACCACCAAGCAAGTCCAGGCGCGCAATGCTTAGAAAGGCAATGGCCAACCATCGGTTGAAAACTCTTTGGGGTCACCGTAAGTCAGCTGTTGTTCGCTCCTGAGCCATCCTTATTAATCAGGCCTTTCTGATGTTCAGCAAAGGTTCATTTTTGTGATAGACACTTACATGATGTTCTGTCTGTGTCAGATCTAACCCTTCCAGTTTGGGCCAGATCTTTATACCCCCCTCCCAGGCTGCCAAAACCCACAGCAAAAAAGCCCGTGGAAAGTGAGGGTGAACATTTCTCACCCGTCCCTGTTGAGCATAACAGGTGCCAAGACAGTCTCTGCTGAAGAAGAGATTTTATGTCCTTGAGGTCCAGAAACAGGCCTCTCCAGCAGGGCAGAATGATTACATTATAAAGTACAGACACAGGCAAAGAAAGCAAGGCGAAATAGAATATAACTCCCCCAAACATTCCCAGTACAGTTAACAGGACATGGAAAGCAACAACCAAGATCTTATCTAATTATTTGTACTTTGCTTTTTTTCTTCAGTAAAAGGTAAAGGTAGTTCCCTGTGCAAACCCCAGTCGTTTCTGACTCTGGGGTGACATCGCGTCACGACGTTTTCACGGCAGACTGTTTTACGGGGTGGTTTGCCATTGCTTTCCCCAGTTATCTACACTTTCCCCCCAGCAAGTTGGGTACTCATTTTACTGACCTCGGAAGGATGCAAGGCTGAGTCAACCTTGAGCCAGCTACCTGAACCCAACTTCCGCTGGGATCAAACTCAGGTCATGAGCAGAGCTCAGACTGCAGTTCTGCAGCAAAAGCAGCTGACAACATGATGACATTACTCTCCTGTTTTATTCTCAGAACAACTACCCTGTGAGCAGTGTTCCCTCTAAGCATGAGCTAGCTCACAGATTTTTAGCCTCCAGCTCACACATTTTTGTTTTAAATCAGAAAGGATGACCAATAATTTATGCAGTAGCCCACAGCTTTAATGCCACTAGCTCACACCTTTAATACCAGTAGCTCACAAAGTAGAATTTTTGCTCATGAGACTGCAGTTTAGAGGGAACATTGGCTGTGAGGTACACCGGCTAAGAGTGACTGGAAGAAGATGCTGAATTTATATCCCGACCTTCACTCTGAATCTCAGAGCCATCACAATCTCACCTTCCACTGCCCCCCCCCCCACAACAAACACCCTGTGAGGTAGGTGGGACTGCGAGAGCTCTCACAGAAGTTGCCCTTTCAAGGACAACTCCTGTGATAACTATGGCTGAGGCCAAAGCCAAGGCCGTTCCAGCAGCTGCATGTGGAGGAGTGGGGAATCAAACCCCATTCTCCCAGATAAGAGTCCATGCACTTAACCACTACACCTTTTGACCGTAATGGCTACACCAGGCTCCTCTTCAACAGATGATGGGTTTAAATTTGAAATCTTGTACAGGCCAAACAGATGCTTTCCCACAGGGCTCCATCCTAGCAGGCAGGGTTATGGCTGATCAGTGATATACAGGAGCTCAAATCCATGAGCAGCATTCATAGCAGACAGTCCAAAGCCATAGCAGGCTTTGACATTCCTCCGAGAGCCAGTTTGGTGTAGTGGTTAAGTGCATGGACACTTACCTGGGAGAACTGGGTTTGATTCTCTACCAGTGTTCCCTCTAAGCTAAGTTGATGTGAGAAAGCTCAGTTTTTTAGCCTCTGGCTCACACATTTTTGCCTCAGCTTGGGAAGGATGGTCCCAGAGCGCATGTTCACAAATCTAATGCCAGTAGTTCACAAAGTAGAATTTTTGCTTCCAAGCCTCCGCAGCTTAGAAGGAGCATTGTTCCCCATGCACCTGCTGATGTGACCTTGAGTCAGTCACAAGTTCTCACAGAGCTGTTCGGCTCAAGAGCAGTTTCTGTCAGAGTTCTCTCAGCACCCTCCCCCCCTTACAGAGTGTCTGTAGTGGAGAAGGGAAGGGAAAGGAGATTGTAGACCGCTCTGAGACTCCTTCCAGCAGTGAAGTGCAGGGTATAAATCGAATCTCCTCCTCTGCTTCCGTAACCCGGAGGACAGAGGGCTCCATTATTTTTCTTCCCCTTAGAAGAGAAGGCAGGCTTGTCGAAAGTCCACTTCTGCACGTGCAGCACAGAAGCAGTGGAGTCCTAAGCACAATTACCCTTCTAAGTCCAATATGCGTAGTGATGGGTGACTCTGTTTAGGAGTGAACCGCAAACCGATTGAGCAGCAAGTCTAGGCATTCCTTCCCTAATAAGCCGAGCAATTTGCAGCCAGGCACCCTCTGATCTACCTTGCAGGGCTGCAGTAAAAAGTCGTCGCAAGGCAGTGGAACTGTGGAAGGGAAGCGCATAGAACAGCGCCTCCGAAACGCGGAGTGTGAACGCTTGGCAAAGTCCGGATTGAGGGGGGGGGGGGAGCTTCTTTTTCCCGGGCTCCCCCTTGTGCCGCTTGTGCCATTCCCTGAACTCCCCCCCCCCCCCCCGCCCAACGCTCCACAAGTCCCACTAAACTAAACATGCGCGGCGTGGGCACCCATGCAGGCGGCAGACGGTAGCACCGCGTCAGAATTTATCATAGCGGCAGCCTGGGCTGGGCGGCTACTATAGACTGCTGTGGGGGGGGGGGGGGGGGTAACCTCTCTTCAATCAGCTTTAACGATTCCTCTTCTGCCTAGATGTCTGTTTGCTTCTCCCCCCTTCTCTCGATTTCTTCTTTATGAAATATGTATGCTGAACAGATGTCTCCAACTCCCCCCAGGGCCCACACCCCATTTCCCCACCCCTCCCCCAGTCTCCTTCCCTCTCCCCCCTTCAGTCCCCCCTCCCCGGCTGTCTCATGGGTTCTCATCTCCTTCCCAGCCAATGACATCCTTACTCTGGGCGTTTAATATTGATAAGGGGGGGCTCCGGAGTGGCCAATGGGAAGCCCGTGGCTGGACACAGCATGTTGCCCGGGCGGCTATATATAGAGGGGCCGGGACAGGCGCTTCCAGGTGTACCCCTGATGTCACGGCGAGGGGACCTTTGCGCGTGTGGCGCATCAGGGGCTGCCCATGTGGCGGCTGGGTCCTTGGGAGCCCACCAGATGGACGCGGACTCCGGAAGCGCAAACTTTCTCGCCGGCGGGCACTCGACTGAATGGAGCAATCTGTTTCTCGTGGATTTCTGCTGTGTTTACTTCTGAAGAGAGGGAGAAGTGTCCCGAGAAGACACTGGAGAAGCAAAGGAGCGTGCTTGCTCAGGGGTAAGGTTTGTGGGTAGGTAGCTTTATTTTACTTATTTTGGGGGGGGGGGCGGGGGGGATATAGGGTCTTTATTTTGGAAAGGCCTGTTTGCATTCTTGTCCTTTGGTATCTTGTTCAATGATGCTGTCACAGTGCCTGTGTGCCTCAGGGATGTTTGAAGCTGCCGAATGAAAGTGCTGGAGAGGAAGTGGGAGAGAGAGAAAAAGTAGTTTCCTAGTGGACAAGAATTGCAGGTAGCTGGGTTTGTATGGGGTGGGGTGGGGACACCAAAGCCGCGAACTACTTAAAGTCTTTTTCATCATGCCCTGAAACACTCATTCCCCACCACTTTTTTAATGAACAACCATCCTAAAGAAGTGGTGTCTAGAAGCTTGTTCATTATTTTGGGACATTTTTTTGTCCTAATAAAAGGTATGATGCTAAGGAGGCTTAGGGACTGGTTCATGAATGTATTCCCTCTTCATACAATTTGATATGAAATAGCTATCCATGATTGCCAACTGATGGGGGAAAACCTCTGTCTGGCCTGCTCTTGTGCTGTGGGCAGCAACCTGGTCTTCAGAAATCAGCCAGGAAAGCTTTTTACATCACAAGAGGTATCAATAGTATCAAAACAAAGATGATTGCTTGCTTGTGACTGTAGGCTGAGCTGCTAGTTATAGCCAAAGCACAGGAGAACAGGCTATTATCAAAAGTTGGCAGCTGCTCTACACTATGGGCAAGCTGAGGCTTGCTGGAAACATGGAAGAGAGGATTGTGCTGTGATTTGACATCCATAAGGAATTTCAACCCTTGAGTATTGCAAGAACCTCGATACAGAAGCAGAGCACTGGTCCATTTTGCTGAGTTATAGAATGGCTGTGTTCTCCAGGTTCTCTGGCACAGGGGTCTTTCCCAGGACTTGAGAGCCTTTTAAATGGAAATGCCAGTGACTGAACCTGGGACTTCTGTGCGCAAAGAATGCTCTGTACCACTGAGCAATGAATTGGAACATGGGACTTTCTCCTGTACGGGAGAAGAGAGGAGTAAACAAGTGAGGGGTGTGACCAGTGGCTCCCGTTCGTGGACAATTCAGAGGACACAATTAATTGAACAAAGACCCGTGTACAAAAACAAAACCACCTGTCCACTGTAGTCCTTAAAACCAGCTTGGACAGCTAACTCTTGGGATGTCTCTGGAAGATGCCGGGATTCACACTGAGGGTGGGGTTCTATAACTGTGGGGGGGGGGGAACCTCTCTGCATCTGTTGTCTAAACGTGCCATATAGACAGTGGTGTTAAGACAACATCTTTAGCTGATTTGGGGGGATTTCACCAAGCAAAGAAGCAACATCTGATATACCTGAAGATATTTACTAGGGAGAAAAATTACACAGGAGTCCAGCAGCACCTTAAAATGCGTTTTCTGGATAAGCTTTTGTGAGGTAGATCTCACTTTATCACATGTGTGGGAGTGTATAGGTGATATGGAGTTCCCAGGGATGTGTCTGATTAAGCGCTTATGCTGACAACTGATGCTGAAATAAATTTTTGTCAGTATTTAAGGTGACACAAGGCTTCTGTTTAATTTCTAACACAGCTGCTCTTCTGGAATTATTTCTAGGCTTGCCCTACTGGGCCTGACCTGGATAAGTCCAGACTAGCCCAATTCCTCCAGATCTGGGAAGCTAAGCTGGGTTGACCCTGATGAGTATTTAAAAGGGAGATCACCAAGGAATGCCAGGGTCAAACCACAAGTCAGCTGTGATAATGGCAAAAAAAAAAAGCCCTACTAGACCACGCTTACTTCTGAGTAAGTGTGCTTGGGAACCCATTGCATATTGGTTTTTGCCCAGCCCTATATGACATCAAAATGATACTGTGACCAAATTATGGATAACTAACAAACAAAATTTAATTACAAGTCATAAATGGAAGGACAGTTCATATCAATATAACCCCAGTTGGGTATCAAATAAATTCCGAAGTTCTTGGCAAACACCACTTGCACTGGTAACTTCCATGATGATATCCAGTAGTATCAAAACAGAGGTGTGTATTCTTTTAATCCATAGAAGTGTAACAGGACCGCTAGTTTACACGGCCTGTTTCAAGATTCTTTCTTCAGGCATGGGATTATTAAAAATCCACACTGAAAAGTAAACTCCCATAACAATCTTCTTTGGGACACTAGGTCTCCGCAAAAATCTCTGTAAGGCTAATGCTCAAACGGCTCGAGGTTAACCCAAATGGGCCCACCAGCATGTAAAATATATGAGCACAGAATTTCTGAAATTTGTATCTATGTAAGAAACGTAACTGAGTTTTGGAACTAATGTGAGTCTGATTTTAGATGTTTGCTTTGTTTGAGTGTCTCTTGGCCTCTTAAGGGCTAACTTACTGTTGTGACATAAGCTTTTATGAGTATCCTACAAAAGTGAATTTTTGCCCCCCCCAAGCCTTTTCTACAATCAATTTGTGAGCCTTTAAGATGCCACAGAGCTCTTCTTTGTTGAGCAGCTGCAGCAGACTAACAGGGCGACACCTCTGGACCACACAGTGTGACAATCGCTCTCGGTCCCAACAGGGACTAGGAGTGGCTAATTCACTGAGGAAAGCCATTGCCTCTGTCAGAAGCTAGTTTGGATTGCTTTGCCAATTATTTTCATTACCTCTCTGCATAGTAATGCCAACGCACCAGTCTTTTGGATCGGGGCCTTCTGGCCTCATGCTGCCCCACCCTCCTTCTGTTTGGACTTATGTGTGAGTATATCTATCTCTGCTAATGGAGGGTAATACTTCATGTAGTTGAAAAAGTGGGCTCTGGAGAGTTCGGGTGCAATAAATTAGAAGAAAAAGAAGAATAAGAAATTGGATTCATACCCCACCCTTCACATCCTGAAGGAGTCTCAGAGCGGCTTACAATCTCCTTTCCCTTCCCCGAAACAGACACCCTGTGAGGTAGATGGAGCTGAGAGAGCTCTAAGAGAAACTGCTCTTGAGAGGAACAGCTCTGGGAGAACTTGTGACTGACTCAAGGTCACTTCAGCAGGTGCATGTTGAGGAGTGGGGAATCAAACCTGGTTCTCCCAGATAAGAGTCAGCACATGTAACCACTATACTAAACTGGCTCTCTTAATCATGCAAGTGCTGCAAGACTACTTGGGCTGTGGCTCAGTGGGAGAGCTCCTTTGCATGCTGAAAGTCCCAGATTCAAGCCCTGGCATCTCCAGTTAAAAAGAACCAAGACCTTTCCCTGGAGAGCTGCTGCCAATCTGGACAAAGAGTACTGATCTTGACGGACCAATGGTGTTATTCAGTATAAGGCAGCATCATGTGCGGGTTCATGTACCTGTATCCATTTGTCATTGCGGGCTAAACTGCCCTGAAGCTTTTCGAATGGCTAACCTTCCTGATGTGTAAAATTTTAGAAATTAGGGAAGACACAAATGGCTCAACAGATCTGAAAAGTCACATGGCCTCTGGAGTTCATCATAGTCTCTTGGGGTAGAAATGTTGTGCCTTCTGCTATCATCCATATCCACAGATCTTGTATTTTAAACTTTATGAGCAGACTCTGAAAAAGGCAATGCAGGCCTCCTACCAACCCCATCTTTGGGATTTTAAACCTTGTAATCGCTTGTATATCTTGTCAGGGCTCCATCATAATGCCAGAAGTTTGTTTCATAGATCGAAGGACACTGTAATAAAATATGTCCTCTGCATATTCTCAGAGGTTTTACTTCCTTTCTCATACAGCCAGCCCCAACATATTAAGGACTAGTAAGCAAGGAGTGAGCTGTGGATTGGAGAAAAAAGCACTGAGGACTAGTGGGCTGTTCCAGCTGGAAGCATTTGTTCCTTAAATACCACGACATCTTTCCATCTATAACATAAATTGCTCTTGTGTTACATTTCCATGTGTTATGATTTTAAGGGGCTCACTATGGCTCAGATTTGGCCTAGCAATCTCAGTCCCAGTGGTGCATAGTGCCAGGAAGAAAAAGGAACAGAGAGCGCAATTCAGGAACCACAAATGGTTCCCACATACCTGGGTTACAGAAGCAAAACATTCAAGTCTGCAGGTGTAACTTCCAGGTAGTTTTGAACCCTGGTACCACTCATTAAAAATTAAGCATTGCCACACACCCCCACACTCCCTCTCAGCTCTGTCCCATTGTTGTGCACATTCACACACCTGTCTCAGGTAAACAACTCCAGCCACCAAAAACAGCCCCTATTTCTGGGCATGGTTCTGCACAAATAAGCTATTATGAGCTTATCCACCAGAGAGTCAATTGGAGGAACCTGAGGAAAGCAAAACATGATGTTATCTACTCTTCAATTGTCCTTATTTACAAGGGACAGTCCTTATTTTTCCCTCCCTATTTTTCCACTTTGAAATGTCTTTTTAAAGAATTATCTTCGTGAGAGCTGCTAGCTAGGATTGTCTTCAGAATTCAATACCCTCCTGTACAAGTTAAATCTCTGAGTGGTCATTGATGCTTCTTGTCTCTAGCACACAGCACATGTCTACTTTAGGGTTGCCAACTCCCAGGTGGGGGCTGGATATTTCCTGAAATTACAGTTGATCAGTTGTTGAGAGCCAGTTTGGTGTAGTGGTTAAGAGCAGAGGATATCAATCTGGAGAACCAAGTTTGATTTCCCAATCCTCCTCCAGATGCAGCCTGCTGGGTGACCTTGGGTCAGTCACAGTTCTCTCAGAGCTCTCTCAGCCCCACCTACCTCACAGGATGCCTATTGTGGGAAACAGAAGGGAAGGAGATTGTAAGCTGCTCTGAGACTCCTTTAGGTCGTGAAGGGTGGGATATGAAGCCAACTCTTTTTCATCTCCAGACTACATACATTTCTTATTTATTTATTTTAAAGATTGATTTCACTTCTCTTGGAGAAAATGGCTGCTTTGTAAGGTAGACTGCATGGCATTATACCCTAACGATGTCCCACCCCTCCCTAAACCCAACTCCCCTAGGCTCCACCCTCAAATCTCCAGGTATTTCCAAACCTAGACAACCCTACTCCATGGCAATGCTTGTCAATGAACAGACTGTCATTTTGCATCCCATGTCAACTGTCAATGTATTTCTTAATCATTGATAACAGCTTGTAGGACAATTTAGTTTTTCTAGACCACATTTATCGAAATCATTCTCTTGGCTTAAACTGGAGAAGCTGCTGCAACCAGAAGACCTCAAGAAGATAGGGGAAGCTAGGTTCCTTCTCCCTCCCCTATAATTTGAGCACTGGAATAGAACCTTCAGGATGTGGAAAAATGGGGTTCTCCATGTTTTGATGTGAGATTAGGGGTGGGGTAGCCATAACAAACATTTCTGTTTGCACTTGTTGGAGGAGATGGATTCAAACAGTGGCTCATGGCTACAGTGAGGTGTCCAGGGCTTTTTTTGAGCAGGAACGCATAGGAACACAGCTCCGGCTGGCTTGGCATCAGGCGGTTTGGCCTAATATGCAAATGAGTTCCTGCTGGGCTTTTTCTACAACAAAAGCCCTGTGTGAAACAATGGTGGCATCAGGGGTGTGGTCTAATATGCAAATAACTCCCTGCTGGACTTTTTCTAGTGAAAAAACCCTGGGGATGTCTGAGATCCATCTCAAGTTTGGATAATGGAGAAACTTGATATCACTAGCAAAGCAGGCTGAGGGCAAATGCTCTGCAGAAATGAATCCCCTGATATTTGTAAGCTTCAAAATGGCTATGGCAGCTCCTTTTGGGGGGAGGGAAGTCTCAGCTTCTAGGACAGAATGGGGCTCAATATTTTTCAAGCTCTTCCTTGGTTCTAGGTTTGGCAATTGGTAGAGGGTGGAGGGGTAGGTTTGCAGGTTGGGAAAGTCCTGGAGATTTGGAGGGGGGGAAGCTGGGGAAGACAGGGACCTCAGTGAGGTACAATGCCACAGAGTCCACCTTCCAAAGCAGCCATTTTCTCCAGGGGAAGTACTCTGTGTTGTCATTCTAGGAGATCCCCAGGCCCCACCTAGAGGCTTACATCCTTATCCGACTCACGTACCTTTGAACATGTGCAGAGCACCTTTGCCCTCCAGGACAAAGGGTGTGACATCAGGTGGGCATGACTGCCTGCCAGCTCCCATTCTATAAATTAAGGATTGAGGACGAGGGGATGAAGAGCTGCCTCCTCCTTCTTTCCCACTTCACTATGCCAAGTTCAGCTGCATTCCATATGTCCAGGGTACCAGAACTAGTAACAGAAGGCCTCATTTAATACACAGACAGACCCCTTGTTTTCTCCCTTCTGCCTCCCTCCCCTCACTCATTCCCCACCTGTCATCTCTCTGGAGAGTCTGGACAAGGAGCTTCCAAAGTCTGGGCCCTTTTGTTCCCCTCTTGTTCCTGGGTGAAGGATTTGGCCTTCCCTCAGTCACAGACCAGGGCAAGAGGCTTTGTTTATTTCTTCGCTTCCCCCCCCCCCCCCTCATGTTTTTCTTTCCTCATCTCACTTTTGAATCTTTTTCAGTTCAGTTTATTTCTTTTCTGCCCTATTATTTTTTTTGCCTCTTTTGTCTTATTTAAGTCTTTTGTTTGCTTTTTATGGTGTTTCTTTTATATTGTTTTATCCCTCCTCCCATCCTCTGAGTAGCTTAGGGTGATACACACGGTTTGCCCCCTGACTGTTTTATCCCAGCAACAATCCTGTAAGTCATGGTTAGGCTGAAAAATGGTAACTGGCTGTAAGCCCTTTCTATTAATGCTAAGGACTATTTCTGTGTTTATTAACTGAGATATTCCCACCACCTCAACAAATCAGAGCTATATGTTTTCTCTCTCCCTCTTTCTCTATTTTGATAGGATATACAGAAGAAATTCCTGGTGATGGATGGCTGAAACAGAGTAAAATACACCCCAACCTCAACATCCTATTCAGAGGATCAAAAAAGATTGGTGCTTTTTATTTCTTCATCAGGTGACTGAAGCTGGAGAAATTGCCTGAGAAGACTTATCAAATAATGGAACTTTGATGTGGAATCATACCATAGCCCTACTTGTCTGTTGGTTGCATTTTCTGGACATCCGCATTCCTCCAACCTCATTTCCACACTGCCCTCCCTCTTCCATATCTGTCTTCTGGCCAATCTTTTTCTTTCTACATAGGCCTAAGTTTTGTCTCCTCCATCCATCTTACCTTCCTTCCACCCCCATTTCATCCTCCATCCCTCACCACAAGTCATGATGTTGAATTCAGACCAGACAGAGATTGACCTACAGCCGACCCATTCAGAAACAGAATCGGTCTTCAGTGACTGTGGAGGTGGAGGGGGCCGTGGGGTTGGGGTGGAAGAGGCCGGCTCCCTTGGCCTTTGCAGCCAGTCCAGGGTAGTTGAGTCTGGCGATACCATGAAAAAAGACCTTCAGCACCTGAGCCGAGAGGAGCGTCGTCGTCGTCGACGTGCCACAGCCAAGTACCGGACGGCCCATGCCACGAGGGAGCGGATCCGGGTAGAGGCCTTCAACATGGCCTTTGCTGAACTTCGCAAACTCCTGCCTACGCTTCCCCCAGATAAGAAGCTCTCCAAAATTGAGATCCTACGGCTAGCAATCTGCTACATCTCGTACCTCAACCATGTGCTGGATGTGTGAATGGCTGGGGCTGTAGCTGTCTTCCGGGGTTGAAAACCACCGACCCACTGCTCCTTCTGGAATTGATAGCACTGAGCCCACCTCTGTCCTACTTCAAGCTAGATCTGCTACTTGAACCACACTGTGGCCATATCCGAGTTCATATCCTAAGTGGAATATGTGATAGGTATCTGAGCTGTCCATAGCCACCCTCCTGCTTCATGTCCTATGCGGTGGAAGTTCTGCCACCACACTAGGGTTACCAGCTCTGGGTTAGGAAATTCCTAGAGATTTGGGGGTAGAGCCTGGGGAGGGGAGGGTTTAGGGATGGAAGTGACCTCAGCAGGGTATAATGCCATAGAGTCCACCCTCTAGAGCAGCCATTTTCTCCAGGGGAACTGATCTCTGTAGCCTGAAAATCAGTTGAAAGTCCTGGAGATCTCTAGGCCCCACCTGAAAGTTGGCAGCCCTATGCCACCCCTAGGTTCAGTTTTGTGTTTGCATTTGGAATCTCCCACTGGATCCTCAAAGGCACCAAGTGACTGCTATTATGCCTGAGTTGCAGACGTCTCCAAAGACAGGGACACAAACTCCTGCAGAGAAGGAACAACCATCTCTCTCTTTTCCTTGGTCGCCAAGAATGCTCTGCTGCTGTGGTCCTGGCCAGTCAGTTGATGCTAAGACAATTATGTTTTTCCACCAAATCACCTGGCTTTTTTTTGATTTGCTTAAATTTTGTCTTGATCGTCATAAATACAGTGGCTGTAAGGTGTATTATTAGGATCACACAGACACTACCAGGGGCTGCGGCTCAGTGGCAGAGCATCGGCTTGGCATGCAGAAGGTCCTAGTTCAGTCTCCAGCATCTCATAGAATTGGGAGGGACCTCTAGGGTCATCCAGTCCAACCCCCTGCACAAGGCAGGAAACTCACAAATACCTCCCCCTAAATTCACAGGACCTTCATTGCTGTCAGATGGCCATCTAGCCTCTGTTTAAAAACCTCCCATTAGAAGGATCAGGTAATAAGTGATGTGAAGGACTGCTGCCTGAAATCTTGGAGAGCAGTCATTGGTCTGAGTAGATAATGCTGCTGATTTTGATGGACCACGGCTCTGATTCAACACAAGGTAGCTTCATGTGTTTACCAGACTCAAAGGAGCAGCAGAACAGTTAGTGTATCTAGCCTGTTTTTATACCACCTTTCCTCCAAGGAGCTCAGAGTCCATAATTTTCCTTTCCCTCTTTTATCTTCACAGCAACCCTGTAAGTTATGTCAGAGCTATGGGTGTGTTATTGGCCCAATATCACCCAGTCAGCAGTGAGGAGATTTGAATCTAGGTCTCCCAGAGCCTAGTCCAACATTCCAACCACTCTAGCACACTTGTTCCTACAGTGGCCACCCCACAATGATGGCTCTCTGCTCCTCCCACCACATCTTTTGAGTTGCAACAATTTCATCTGTGCAAGAGGCTGCACTTTTTCATATGCGTGGTGCCCTTGATTAAAGTGTAAAGGAAGCTTTTTGGGCATGTTCTCATACAAATGAGTGACAGCACCATGTATGCCAAAACACACCATCACGTTCACTGAAATGCTCAGACTCAATCTTGTTTGGATGTAGACCTACATTTCCTATGCTTGTCATACTGTATATGGCGCTCCTGTTCAATCAGTTCCACGTTATCCTGCCACATTTCTCCATCTGATCGCAGAAATCTGAGTGAGGAACCAGTGAGAGTTAAATCAAAACTTCCTTGTTGGATGACGTTCAAGGTCCTTCTAGTTCAGCGTCCTCTGGAGACTAGGTAGATTCAAGTTCACTAGCACCATAGAGACAAACACCATAGAGTTTTGGGAGTGCAAGCGTTCAGCTCTTGAAAGCTCATACCCCCATAATCTTGTTGGTCTTTCTGGTGCTAGTGGATCCCAGTCCAGCTTTTCTACAGCAAACCATCATGACTGCCCTCTGAAACTATCTGGAAACAAGCTTATTGGAAAACGACAAACACCGGCAAGGAGACAGCTTTACTTGTGTTCAGAACCAGTGCATGAAGATAGTGGGTCCTTTGACACATTGTTGGATAATGCACTCAATGTATTTGCAACTGGATTTTCCTGTATGAAACAGGAAGATTGTTGCTAAAGTACATTATGGCTGCAATCGGACACATCAAATAATGCATTTTCAATCCACTTTTAGTGCACTTTCCAACTGGGTTTTCCTGTGTGAACTGACAAAATCCAGTTGGAAAGTGGATTGAAAGTGCATTATTTAGTGGGTGTGATCCCAGCCTGAGAGTACATTATCCAGTATGTGTGAAAGCAGCCACAGAGGAGGAATTTTGATTTTAAAAGGCTGTGTCTTATGCACTAAAGATTTGCTAAGTTCCACAGAGGGGTTCAAAATTAGATAGGAGAAGATTTGACTCAATGCTAGTTCACTTTGTATGTCCTAGTTCAATCCCTGCAATTTTCAGCTGAAAGATCTCAGGTACAAGATGCTGAAAAAGATCTTTCTCTGCCCAAGATCCTTGGAAACTACTTTCTGGTTGTCATATATTAGAGGGAGCAATGCTTTGACTTGGCACCAGGCAACCTGTTGTTTTCAAAGCAACAACTTCTTTGCTGTGATCTGTCCCCAGTGTGACGCATTCAGAGGTAGACTGCCTCTGGTCATGGAAGTTTCATTTTGCCATCATGGCGGTTGATAGCCCTGTCCATCCACACAAACCCTAAGCATGTCTCGCTGGTAAGAACAAAAGTCTTCCTAGCCCTGGCCTCTGCATTTGGTTTCTGAAAGAGGCTGGCCAGATGTTTCCAATCAGTACTGCAAACCTCGCATAAAGGCAGCTGCTGACATCTGCAATGCAATGGTAGACTCTCTCTGAACATGGAGGTGTCATTGAACCAGTCTAACTAACCATGATTGTTAGGGATCCTGCAAAACTAAGCATTGCCTTGCTGGATTAGACGCATGATTTTCTGTTCTAGCATCCAGTTCCCGATATTCTTCAGCTTGAGGTCTGAAGGAAGCTTGTATGTGAGGCTAGAAGCCATCAGATGCCTGCCCCATTGTGTGTTTCCAACACCTGACACTGATTATAATAAGTATGTTGTCTCTGCACATGGAAGCTTCATTTGGCTGTGAACCCACATCCTTTGCACACCCTCCAGTAGCAAGGGTCCCTCGATACAGCTGTTTCCCCTGCTTTTTGGGGCAAGTGAATCAACTCTTGGTTCAGAAGGCGATACGGAAGAGCCAGGGGAACGAGGGTGAGGATGAAACCCTTTCCCTCTTTGACCTCTTAAATGTCTCTGTGCCACAAAACTGTATTTATTTATTTATGTATTTATTTATTTATTTTGGAAAAAATGTTATTTATTTGCAGTGTTCATGCACTTTTTTTTAGGGGAAAAAGATCTTGGAAGGAAAATGAAAAAGCCTCTGTTTATGGTGCGTCCTTATATGTGTGTGTATATCTCTCTGTGCGTGCGTGTGTGTCCGTCCATTATCTGGTTTAGAACAAACAAGAGTTTATAATGATTATTATGATTATTTATGATTTTTTTTGTATGCAAAAGGGAACAAAAATTAAATTCCTTCCCCCATGAATGAGGACAATTTGATGGGGAATAAGAAGAGTGTTGTGTCCATTTTTCTTTTGGCTTCTCCCCCTTTTTTTTAAAAAAAAAATAATTTCTTGCATGGCTCTGAGAGCAGCAGCTGGGTAATTTCACGAATGGTAATTGATGGTCATGGGTGCTGCTGGTTAGGATCAGGGTAATCAAATCTTACGCTCCAAAGCATGAAATGGTCACAGTGGGGTGGGAGGGCAGAAGTATTCTTTCTGGAAGAGGCTTCTTGCCAGGCCCCCATAGGAGAAGTGGTAAGGCCCAAAGTCTTTGGGCTACTGCCCAGATGCATCATGGGAATCCTGGGTCCTGCTGTTAGGCTGGTTCAAGTGTATGAACCAGGCTGGACCCACTGAGGGCCAGGGGTTATCAATTGCAGGTTGGGAAATTCCCAGAGATTTGAGGCTGGAGCCTTGGAAGGTGAGGTTTAGGGAAAGGAGAACCCTCAGTGGGATAATGCAATTCCACCAGAGCAGCCATTTTCTCCAGGAGAGGTGACCCCAGTAATTGTCTAGAGATACTGTAATTCCGGGAGAGCTCTAGGCCCGATGAGATTGGCAACCTGAGCAGGGGCCTCGCCTCTGATATAGAGCTTGGAGAAGAAGAGGCTGGATTTATACCCCACCCTTCACTCAGAGTGGCTCATAATCTTTTCCCTTCCTCTCCCCACAACAGACACCCTGTGAGGTAGGTGGGGCTGAGAGAACTCTGACAGAAGAACTGTGACAGGCCAAGGTTATTCAGCTGGCTCATGTAGTGGAGTAGTAGGGAATCAAACCCGGTTGACCAAACTGGAGGAGGGGGTAGGGAGATGGGGGGGAGGGGGGGAGCTGAGGAGGGTGGAGCTTGAGGGGAGATACTTCACTGGGGCATGATGCCGTATAGAGTCCATCTTCCAAAGCAGCCGTTTTCTCCAGGGCAACTGATCTCTGTCATCTGGAGATCAATTGTAACCCCAAGAGATCTCTAGCTATCACCTGGAGGCTGGCAACCCTATTCTGTCCTGTTAACAAATCACAACCAAAGTCACCCACCTTCCCCTGCTGGGGAGAGATAGGGTCATCAGGCCCTGCCAGAGATGGGAGGTAGGGTTGCCAGATCCAGGTGTGCTAACTCCTGAAGATTTGGGCTTGGAGCCTGGGGTGGGACAGGGACCTCAGTGGGGTATAATGCCATAGTGTCCACCCTCCAAAGCATCCGTTTTCTCTGGGTGATGTGATAACTGTAGTCTGGAGCTGAGCTGTGATTCCAGGGGGTCCCCGGGGCCCACCTGGAGGCTGGCAGGGTAAGGCCTGATTGATTGATGACTCAGAAGCTCCCAGACCCTGAAGCACAAGGCAGACCTTTTTCAGGTGCCAAGTCTGACTCAGCCTGTCCTACCGCCCAAGGCACGGAATGGAACACGACAAGACCATTCACAGGTCTGAGCTTGAGTGTCACCACCACGTCATCCCATTAAATTCCCAGCAATTCTCTTTCGTTGGCATAAAGGCTTAGCAAAGCATTGCTTCTCTCAGCAGATTGAAACTGGTTTTCCTGGTGGCTGAGACCCTCTTTCATAAACACAGTGAACGAGGGCTTCTCAAAGCTCTATTGCATGCTGCAGAAGATGCTGTCCCCAGCATTTCCAATCTCAGTTCTAAGTCAGTAGGCTACACTAATACTCAGATATATAATTTTGGGGCATGAATCATGCAAACAGGGGCATACATTATCCACTGTCCCCCGAATATGCATGGTTGTCATTTTGGTGCAAATAGGCCAATGCATTTATATTTTCCAGATTCGTATGCATGAATGAAACATTAGAGTTTGAGGTTTTATGTTCACACACCGAAAAACTGTATTCACATGGATAAATATATGCATTACCCTATTTGCAGAAATGGTGATTGTGCGCATCAGGAGGAACGTGGGTGGCACATAATTCCTGTTACGCACAGCTGGTATGCCAAAACTGAATGTCTGAAAATGGCTCATAACTTAAGGCAGCTTTGTGACTTGAGACTCAGTTTAGCTTAAGACTTTGGGATGCCACTACCGGTCAGAATTTATCTGGGATAGAGGGACTAATGGTTTGACTTCAAGATCGGTTATGTTCAGGTGTTCCTGAGCTCCAGAATCAATCGCTCAGAACAACCATATAGCTGTTTCCTGCTGTAAACTGATTCTGGCTATCCAAGCTTTAGGACCGGCAGAAGAAGGAACCATGCCATAAGGTTTGCTCGTGTCGCTGTTTAAATTTTAAACCAAGTGGTAAAGTTTGCAGTCCTCATTAATATCTCTCTTTGCCTGTTATGGTTTTAAGCCCAGTCAGAAATTCCCCTTTCCTCCTCCTTCCTCCCCCATCCCATCCTGATGTCTTCCAGATGAAGCAAACAAAGGGGCTGGCGATAGTTCTCTGCTTTTCTTTCCCCATCAAACACAGGACTTTCCCCCAAGGACGGGCCACGAGGATGGCTGCAGGTGTTCACAGTGCGGCTCCAAATTTCTTCAGATCATCAATTGGACTCGGCTGAATCTCAGCCCACGGGAGACACATTTGCAGGGGAAAGGGCTAAGCAAAGAAAAGAGCAGCGGGGAGGATAAAGACAGCTGGGTCTTAACTGGGAAAGGGACAGTGAACCTGATCTGGGATAACCTTTCTAAGGGTCAAAAAAACAGGGAAATGAGCACTGTTCCCTCTAAACTGCAGAGTCTTGTGAGCAAAAATTCTACTTTGTGAGCTACTGGTATTAAAGTTGTGAACTACTGCATAAATTACTGTGCTCTGGCACAATGTTCCCTCTAAGCTGCAGAGTCTTGTTAGCAAAAATTCTACTTTCTGAGCTACTGTCATTAAAATTGTGAGCTACTGCATAAATTATTGTGCTCTGAGGCAATTTTTCCTGAGCTAAGGCAAAAATGTGTGAGTTGGAGGCTAAAAATCTGTGAGCTAGCTCACGCTAACTCAGCTTAGAGGGAACACTGGAGATGAGTTGTTCAACCAGTCTATTCGAGGACATAGATGGAGATTATTGACTCGTGGTTTGGTGAGGAGAAAGGTAGGATCCCAGGGCTTAATTTGTGCCTGAATCCTTGTAAATCAGTACATGCTTTATGTTCAGTCCCTGGTACTTCTAGCTCAGGGGTAGGGAACAGTGGCTCTCCAGATGTTTTTTGCCTACAACTCCCATCAGCCCCAGCCATTGGCCTTGCTAGCTGGGGCTGATGGGAGTTGTAGGCAAAAAACATCTGGAGAACTACTGTTCCCTACCCCTGCTCTAGCTAAAGGAGCTGAGGTTCTGGGGAAAACCATGCTGTTGGACCTATCGGCAGCGTTCGATACGGTCGACATCGGTTGCTGGCCTGCCGCCTCGCCGATGCAGGGATTCAGGGGTTGGCCTTACAGTGGCTTTCCTCTTTCCTTGAAGGTCGGGGACAGAGGGTCGCTATTGGGGATGAACTGTCCCGGCGGCACACGCTTGATTGCGGAGTGCCTCAGGGTGCGGTTCTTTCCCCGATGCTATTTAACATCTATATGCGTCCCCTCGCCCAGATTGCCCGAAGGTACTGGCTGGGTTGTCACCAGTACACTGATGACACCCAGCTCTATCTGCTCATGGATGACCGGCCGGTCTGCGCCCCACAAAATCTGGACCGGGCGTTACAGGCTGTGGCTGAGTGGCTCAGGCTGAGCGGGCTGAGGCTAAATCCGGCAAAGACAGAGGTCCTTTGCTTCGGCCGCCGGGGTCCGGGAAGGGAAATCCCCCTACCGGTTTTTTGACGGTGCGCCGCTAATCGCGACGCAGAAGGTCAAGAGCCTGGGGGTGCTACTGGAACCTTCATTAACCATGGAGGCCCAGATAGCAGCCATTGCCAAGTCCGCATTCTTCCATCTTAGGCGGGCAAGGCAGTTGGCCCCCTTCCTGGAGCGTGACGACCTAGCAATGGTGATCCATGCAACGGTCACCTCGAGGCTCGACTACTGCAATGCCCTCTACATGGGGCTGCCCCTGTGCCGAACCTGGAAATTGCAGTTGGTGCAGAACGCCGCTGCCCGGTTGTTATTGGGGCTCCCAAGACGGGAGCACATTCAGCCGGGACTCCGGGCTCTGCACTGGCTGCCAATACTTTACCGAGTTCAGTACAAGGTGCTGGTTATTACCTTTAAAGCCCTATATGGCCTAGGACCTGCCTACTCGAAGGACCGTCTCTCCCCACACGTTCCCCGGAGAGTACTGAGATCGGGAACTCAAAATCTCCTGATTGTCCCCGGGCCAAAGGAAGCCCGTTTGAAAACTACAAGAGATAGGGCCTTCTCAGTAATGGCACCCTCCTGGTGGAACCAGCTGCCGGAAGAGGTAAGGGCCCTGCGGGACCTTGTTCAATTCCTCAGGGCCTGTAAGACAGTCCTCTTCCGGCTGGCTTACAACCAACTAGAACTAACCAGCACTGAAATACTGAAACGCTGAAACATGGGAATTTGAAACTGAGTGTAGCTGTAAGACCGCCGTATGTCTTGATGATGATGATGATATTGGATTTATATCCCGCCCTCCACTCCGAAGAGTCTCAGAGCGGCTCACAATCTCCTTTACCTTCCTCCCCCACAACAAACACCCTGTGAGGTGGGTGGGGCTGGAGAGGGCTCTCACAGCAGCTGCCCTTTCAAGGACAACCTCTGCCAGAGCTATGGCTGACCCAAGGCCATGCCAGCAGGTGCAAGTGGAGGAGTGGGGAATCAAACCCGGTTCTCCCAGATAAGAGTCCGCACACTTAACCACTACACCAAACTGGCTCTTGAATGTTTTAAGTACATAATTATGTGAATGTCTAGATTTTAATTATGTAAATTTGGAATGTTAATTTTTATGCATAATTTTATATTTTATGTTAGTTTTTATATGTTGTAAGCCGCCCTGAGCCACCTGGTGGGAAGGGCGGGATATAAATCTCAAATAAATAAAAAAATAAAAAAATAAAAATTCTTTGCTTGAAATCCTCAAGGGCAGGAGTCTCCAGTGAGATGCTTCCATTGCCAGCTCAGGGTTGGGAAATAACGAGATATTTTTAGGGGGGGTGGAGCCTGAGGAGGGTGGGGTTTGGAGAGGGGAGGGACTTCAACTGGTTATAATGCTATTGCAGGGGTGGCCAACGGTAGCTCTCCAGATGTTTTTTGCCTACAACTCCCATCAGCCCCGGCCAGCATGGCCAATGGCTGGGGCTGATGGGAGTTGTAGGCAAAAAAAATATCTGGAGAGCTACCGTTGGCCATTCCTGCGCTATTGAATCCACTTTCCAAAGTGGTCATTTCTCCAGGGGAACAAATATGTGCTATCTGAAGATCAGCAGTAATCCCAGGAGATCGCCAGCCACCCCTGGAGGCTTGGCAACAAAAGTGAGATACTAGAGAAGGAGGGATGAAAAAACACAAAGCCACTGTGTATACACATCCCAAACAATCTTAAGAAAAATATACACCACATATTACACTAACAAAATACACTAATATACTTTACAAAAATTAAATGCCATTCACAAGCAAACATGGAAGCAGTGCAGTGCCATATGGGCAGTTCAAGGCAAGAATCCAACCACCAATCAGGGTTTTTTTTTTGTAGGCAAAGCCCAGCAGAAACTCATTTGCAAATTAAGCCACACACCCTGATGCCAAGCCAGCCGGAACTGTGTTCCTGTATGTCCCTGCTCAAAAAATGCCTTGCCAATATCATTTGTAGGAGGACGTCTTCCATTCCAGCACTGCTTACTAGAATCCACTATGGACTGGCGTCCAGCAATTGGCCTATCAAGGTCAATATTTTCTGCCTTGACTGTCAGCAGGTCTTTCATATCACCTGCTACTTGATTCTTTTTTTATTGGAGATGCCAGAGATGGTTACTAAAGAGCGCCAGATGGACCCAATGCCTGTCTTGTTATAAAGCTGCACATATGTTCAAAGATCAAGGAAAGGCTACCAGAACAGAAGGAGTTATTTTCGGAGACAGCAGAGGCTGGCAGATCTCTTTGAAGGGCGCCTGTGCTGGTAGGGTTGCCAGTCTTCAGGTGGGAGTTCTCCCGCGTTTACAACTGATCTCCAGCTGACAGAGATCATCTCCCTTGGAGAAAATGGCTGCTTTGAAGGGTGGTCTCTATGATATTGTACCATGGTGAAGTCCCTCCCCAAACCAAGCCCTCTCCCAGATCCACCCCCAAAGTCTCCAGGTATTTTCCAACCCAGGGCTGGCAACCCTATGTGCCAGCCCAGACTACTCATTTTGTTTGTTCAGCATCTTATTTAGCAAAAGATGCTCCTCAGAAAACCTACACGGAGGCCAATTCTCCCCCTTGGGTGCTAGTCAGAGGCTTACTGTTGTTGGAGGAAGAGGTTTCCTTTTGTCATCGCAACTAGCAGCCATGAAAAACATAACAGAAGCCATGCTGGATCAGGCCAATAGCCCATCCAGTCCAACACTCTGTGTTACACAGTGGCCAAAACACAAGTGCTATCAGGAGGTCAATCAGTGGGGCCAGGACACTAGAAGTCCTCCCACTCTTGTCCCCTAAGCACCAAGAATACAGAGCATCACTGCCCCAGACAGTGTTCCATCCCTTTTGGCTAATAGTCACCAATGGCTCCAATCCTCTCTTGTAGCTGTCTATGCTCATGGCCACTACCACTTCCTGCAGCAGTGAATCCCATGTGTTAACTGGGCGGAAAAAGTACTTCCTTTTATCTGTTCTAAGCCTACTGTTCATTAATGTCATTGATTACTCATGAGTTTTTGCATTGTGAGAAAGGGAGAAAATTACTTATCTCAGGGCTTTTTTTGTAGAAAAAGCCCAGCAGGGACTCATTTACATATTAGGCCACACCCTCTGACACTAAACCAGCCAGAACAGGATTCCTGTGTGTTCCTGCTCAAAAAAAACCAGCCCTGACTTCTCTCCTTTCTCTATCCCATGCATAATTTTGTAAACCTCGATCACGTCACCCCTCAATTGTCATTTTCCCAAGAGTCCTAATCTCTAATTTACTTCACAGGGAAGGTGTTCCATCTCCTGGATCATTTTAGTTGCCCTTTTCTGCATTTTTCCAGTGCTACAATATCTTTTTAAAGGTGGTGATCAGAAGAACTGTACACAGTATTCCATATGAGGCTGCACCATAGATTTATAGAGGCATTTTGATATTGACTGATTTGTTTTCAGTTTCCACCCTAATAATCCCCAGCATAGCATCTGCCTTCTTAAAATTACAGTCGCACACTCAGTCAACATTGGCAGTGAGTTATTTATCACAACTCCAAGATCTCTCTCCCAGTTAATGACAGTCAGTTTAGACCCCATCAATGTATATTCATAGTCAGGGGTTTTTTTGAGCAGGAACGCACAGGAATGCAGTTTTGGCTGGCTTGGCATCCGGGGGTGTGGCCTAATATGCAGATAAGTTTCTGCTGGGCTTTTTCTACAAAAAAAAGCCCTGTGTGAAACAATGGTGATGTCAGGGGTGTGGCCTAATACACAAATGAGTTCCGGCTAGGCTTTTTCTACAAAAAAAAGAGCCCTGTTTATAGTTAGGATTTTTGGCTTCAATGTGCACTACCTTGCACTTGCCCATTGCACTTGGACCTCTCCTCCTGTTTGACCCCTTTTAAAGCTATATTCTAGTGCCTCTTGCCACATCCTTCAACAGCAGATTCCACAAGCCAGTCACTGTTTGAATGAAGAACTTCCTTTTGCCTGTCCTGGATCTACTAGCCGTTAAGTTTGAGAAGTGCTCCTGAATTCTAGAAGAGTTCTGTCTACCCACTTTCTCCAGCCCACACAACCCGCCCCCCCCCCAGCTTTCAGGTGGTGGTTGGAGATCTCCTGGGCTTACAACTGATCTCCAAGAGACAGAGGTCAGTTCCCCTGGAGAAAATGGCTAGTTTGGAAGGTGGACTTTATAGCACTGTACCCAATTGAAGCCCCTCCCCTCTCCAAACCCTCCTCAGGCTCCACCTCCAAAATCTCCAACTTGGAGTTGACAACCCTATTGTTTAACCCTTAGTCATCTTTTTCCTCAATTAAAAATCTGCAGATTCCTTAACTTTAATGATTTATTTTCCTCAGGAGATTCATATTTTTAAATGTCTACCTGCCTACAGCACTATTTTTATTCAAAGGAGGAGGAGACCCAATTTGGTGTGGTGGTTAAGTATGCAGACTGTATACTGGGAGAATGGGGTTTTGACTCCTCACTCCTGCACATGCAGCCAGCTGGGTGACCTTTGGTCAGTTACAGTTCTCTCAGAGCTGTTCTCTCAAGAGCAGTTCTCCAAAGAGCTCTCTCAGCGACACCTACTGCACAAGGTGTTTGTTGGAGATTGTAAGCTGCTCTGAACCTCCAATTGAAAGGCAGGGTATAAAACCAAGTCTCCTCCTCCTCTTCTTCTTCTTCCTGCCAAACTATATTTTCTTATCATCACAATATTTATTAATCACCTTTTCCTACATCACAAGCCCAGGGCACATACATAATAATAATCATAAAACCCTAAAATCATAATTTACTTCACCATCACAACAAATCCACTGGATCACACAATTATCCTCAGTTAACAGAATTTCCTGAGCACAGATAAGGAAGAGGTGGGTCTTACCTAAAATGGCAGCTCATTCAAAAGGTCAGTGTTCTGTGGCCGGCAGGGAAAAACAAGAATTTGGGGGGCGTACAGGTGGGCACTAATACTCTTGATTTCTGACCCTGGGGAAAGTTACAAAAAGTATTTTTGTAACCTGGAAGAATTTTTTTCTAAAATTGTATACAGTTGACATTTAACTTTGTGGTGAACAAAATGTATAAAATTGTTAACGGACATTGTACAAGGTGTTGTTTCCCGTGGGAAGATTTCTCCCCCCCCCCCCCACACATCTGATGGGTCTCCCCTCCACTAATTAAAAAACCTAAATGCTGATGGTTCTTGGTGATGAAAGATGAATCAAGAAAAAGTACTGTTATCACCCACAATTCAAAAAATTCCTCAACCAGGAAAAGTGTGAAACAACTGGCTCCCAAGGCACCATTCACCATGAGACAGAGCTGGTAAAACCTTGAAGGAGTAATTGCACTGTACAATTACAGTCTGTAAGTGAAAGAGGCGGTTTCTGAAGGGTTTCTTGCAAGTACAATAAAATTTTTAAAACACAGCACATCAAGAAGAAAGGCTTGAGCCTAGCCTGCAGTGCTGGGTTTCTCCTTGCAAATAATCTTTCATGAATGGGAAATGTATATTTTTAGAAAGGTCCACTGACTCTCCCTTGTAGCCTGAAATGGGACAGCCCAGCGAGGACATTGATTGACTTTTTCTCTCTCTCCCAAAATACTAGAACTTGAGGGCATCCGATGAAGCTGATGTGCTGTTGATTCAGGACGGACAAAAGAAATACTTCTTTACACAGTGAGTGAGTGATTGGCAGGTGGAATTTGCTGCTAGCGTGATGACCACAGGCATTTTTGTTGTTCAGTTGCACAGGCATAGACAGCTTTAAAAGGAGATTAGCTGGATTCATGGAGGATTGGTCTATCAGTGGCTACTAGCCATGGTGACTTGAGGGGAACCTCCACATTTAAAGGCAGTCATCCTCTGAATCCTAGACCCAGGAGGCGACATCAAGAAGAGGCCTTGGGCTCTGTGCCCTTTTGTTGGCCCTCCAGAGGTTGAGGCCACTGTCTGAGACAGGATGCTGGGCTACAGAGCCAGTTTGGTGTAGTGGTTAAGAGTGCGCAGGCATCAGATTCAGTGGGAGCTCACAGGAGCGCAGCTCCTGAACCTTTCTGAGAGTTCCACCTCTTCCTTCTGAGAGTTCCACCTCCTTGTCCATTGAATAGTATTGCAGCTGCATAACAATCCCTGGATGAGCTCCACCACCTATTTTTCTACGAAGTGACTGCTGAGTGTGCAGACTCTTATCTGGGAGAACCGGGTTTGATTCCCCACTCCTGCATTTGCACCTGCTGGAATGGCCTTGGGCCAGCCATAGCTCTGGCAGAGGTTGTCCTTGAAAGGGCAGCTGCTGTGAGAGTCCTCTCAGCCCCAGCCACCTCACAGGGTGTCTGTTGTGGGGGAGGAAGATAAAGGAGATTGTAATGTACTGAGTGACGAGACGTGTGAAGGCAACATGCTTTATTAGCAAGTACATCACAAGGCCAGGCAACGCGGGCTGGATTCCGATTATATACATACCCCGGAACAACTCTCAGTGTGGCCAGGTCCAATCCTGGCCAGTTAAACTTCCCGCCACAGATCTTGATTGGCGGAGTGTATTTGTGGAGCTACATCCGGGGACCAGTGGACTTCCACTGGTCACCTCCGTAGCGTCCGCTGTGTATTTCGGGACTGAAATGCAAGACACAACACTCCTCCCACCCTAGTTCAAGACACAAAGTCTTTCAAGTAGGCTGGCACCCTGCGTTCCCGGGTCGACCTCTTCAGAGTTATTTGGGGAGTTGGCCGCGGCTGGTGGGGCAGCTGGTTCCTTGTGGTGGGGTGACGCCGGAAAAGGGCTGTCCGTCACCTGTTGCTGTTCCAGAATCTCCTCTCTGGGGGGGAGGGGTGCTCCCTCCGCTGTGGTGCTCTTCCGTCCGCATAGTCAGTGTGGCCGGCATAGGCTGGGCAGCTTCCGGGGGTGTTGCTGTTAGTACTCCCCCACTTCCCGCTCCCCCAATCGCTGTCGGTTCTTCTGGCAATGTGCGACGGTGCAGCTGGTCAATATGCCTCCTTAGGATCTGGCCCCCCTGCGACGAGACCTCGTAGCAGCGGGACCCGGTGACCCGCAGCACCTGGGCGGCTAACCACTCCGGCCCGCTTGCAAAGTTCTTTGCGTATACCGGATCCCCTGGAAATAATCCCCTAGCAGCTTCCCTGGTTTCGGGGGAACTGCGGAGGTCCGTAGCCCGATCAGAATGCAACCTGTCTAGCCTCGTGATCAACTTCCTCCCCATTAGTAACTCGGCAGGGCTTAACCCAGTGACGGGGTTGGGGGTGATTCTGTTATCAAATAGGAAGGCTGCCAGGTGCTGATCCCAATCTCCCTGTACAATGCGACCCAGGGTCTCTTTAGTGGTGCGCACCATGCACTCTGCTTGGCCGTTGGTGGCTAGATGGAAAGGGACGGACCGAATGTGCTGGATGAGGTACCGATTCAAGAACTCCTGGAATTCCCGGGAAGTGAAAGCGGTCTCATTATCCATGACGAGGGTCTCAGGAAAAGGCTCTGACCGCCGCCATGGTGGAGGTTGAAGCTACGGGAATCACTTCCAACCACTTGGTGTATGCATCGACTAAGATAAAGAATATTTGGCCCTGGTATGGCCCCGCAAAGTCAAGGTGTAACTGGGACCACGGCCTCCTGTTGGACTCCCAGCGGTGGACAGAAGCACTGGGCGGATCAGGTCGGGACTCTTGGCAGGGTTGGCACCTTCGAACCCACCCTTCTATCTCCTCGTCCATCCCCGGCCACCATACATAGCTACGTGCCAGGACCTTCATGCGCACTATCCCCAGGTGTGTTTCGTGTAGGGCTTCCAGCACTTGCTTCCACAATGGGGGGACAGGAACCACCACCCTGCTACCCCAGAGAAGGCACCCCTTGTGCATGGACAGTTCTTCTCTGCGTGATGCGAATGCCCTGAATTCTGCGTCCAGTTTGCCCCTTCCCACCCAGTCTAAAATGTGTGTGAGAATGCGGTCTCTACCCATGGCCCTAGCTACCTCAGCGGCGTGGAGGGGCCTCTCTGGTAGAGTCTCTATAAGCATCACATGGTGGGTGGGGGCGGGATCCGGGTCCATAGAGGGCAGTAGCAGGTGGCTGAGGGCGTCCGTGTGACCCATAGCTTTGCCGGGGCGGTGGACCAGGGCATATGTGTAGGAGTTGAGGAACTGGTTCCACCACAGGACATGCTGTGACAGAATTTGCGGTGTCTGGCGGTCTGGGGTGAGGAGGCCCAGTAGCGGCTTATGGTCCATGGCGATCGTGAAACGCCTACTGTACAGGTAGTCGTTGAATTTATGCACACCCGCCACTATTGCCAACGCCTGCTTGTCTATCTGGGCATAGTTGCGCTCCGTGGGGGTCCGGGTCCTCGAATAATAGGCCACGGGAACCTCCCTCCCATCCGGGAGTTGGTGCCCCAGAATGGCGCCCACCCCATACGTGGAAGCATCACAAGCCAGAATCACTGGTAAGGATTTGTCAAAATGGTGGAGCACATCATTGGAAACTAGGAGGTCCTTGACTGCCTGAAAAGCGGCGGCCTGCTTCTTTTCCCAGACCCATGGGGCGTTTTTATCGAGGAGCCTATGAAGGGGTTCTGCGATGGCTGCTTTATGGGGCAAAAATGAATGATAAAAATTTAATAATCCCAAGAAACTTTGTAACTCCATTTTGCACGTGAGGGCCGGGGCGTGGACAATAGCCCTGGTCTTGTCGGCCGTCGGGTGGATTCCCGCGGTGTCTACTACAAAACCCAAGAACTCTACCCTCGACACCCCGAGGGAACACTTCTCCTGCTTTACTTTAAGTCCCGCCACCTGGAAACAGTGGAGTATCTCACGCAGACGGCTTCTGAACTCCTCAACGTCCAGGGCGGTGATCAAAACGTCATCAAAAAATGGTTGCACTCTGGGGATCCCTTTGAGAAGAGCATCCATTATGCTCTGAAAAATCCCCGGAGCCACACTAACCCCAAATTGCAACCGCCGCATCCGAAAAGCTCCCCTGTGAGTCACAATGGTCTGGGCTTCTGCTGTCTCGGCGTCCACCAGGAGTTGCTGGTACGCCTGGGCCAAGTCCAGTTTCCCAAAAACCTTAGAGCCTGCTAGGGCTGCCAGTATGTGGCTGACCACCGGAACGGGGTATGGGTTGTCCTGAAATGCCTTATTTATTGTGCACTTGGAATCAGCGCAAATGCATACATCTCTATTCGGCTTCACTGGAGTGACTATGGGTGTTTCCCATGCAGCATAGGATACCAGTTCTAGCACTCCCTGGGCCGTGAGGTGGTCCAGCTCCGCTTCTATTTTTGGTTTAAGAGCGAACGGAACTCGCCTGGCCTTCAGCCTTATCGGTCTCACGTGGGGATTGAGGGGTAAGGTGATGGGAGGCCCCTTGTAGCATCCCAGGGACCCATCAAACACTTCTGGGAATTCCCAGCACACGTGCTCGAAATTTTGTGTTCGCATCTGCTGCTCCTCCACTATTTGAATACCCAGCGGTCAAAACCAGGCCAGCCCCAGTAATGTGGTGAGCTGGCTTTGACCACGAGAATGTCCAGCTTGCCCTTAAAGTTCTTAAACTCTACCCTTACAGTGGCCCAACCCAAAATCTGTACAGGGTTTTTTTGGAAGTCCTGCAGTATGAAGTCCGCCAGTCGCAGCTGGGGCCGGCCACGAGGACAAAGTTTTCTTAGAGACTCCTCCAAAATTATGGAGATGGAGGAGCCTGAGTCCAGCTCCATTAGTCATGGAGCGCCCTCGATTAGGACTGACACCCTGACCTTATCTGGGGTGGTGAGGGGCAAGTTCATTACCTGCAGGCTAGTTGATGCGGTCGAGTAGGCATCGGTTGAGTCGTGGTTGGTGGACTGGCGCCTGTGGGTGGCCTTGGCCCGGCAAGCCTGTGCTATGTGGCCCACTCTTCCGCAGTTCCTGCAGTCCATGTTGTGGTAGGGGCAGTCCCGGCGCTCGTGTGGATCCCCACAGCTGGCGCACTTGGTATTGGCTGGTCTCTCTGTCACTCATGGCCGCATGGGCACTCTCAGCCCCATTCCTGGTTGGCGATGTAGCTGGTTTGCCTCCTCCTCCTCTGGGTTGCCCGGTACCATCTCCTCCTGGTGGACGGCTTCCGCTCGCGGGTTGTTGTAAGCTTTGGTTGCTCTCTCGAATGCGGTGGCTTCGTTGAAGGTGAGTTGGAGGGTGAGCTCTTCCTTTGCAAAGAGCTTTTGCTGCAGTCTTTCGTCTCGGAGGCCCCAGATGAAGCGATCCCTCAGGGCTTCATCTAGCTTGTCGAAGCTGCAGTTCCCTGCGATTTGGTGGAGGGCGACCAGGTAGATGGTGGCTGTCTCTCCTGCCCCTTGATCCCTCTTGTGGAAGAGGAATCGGCAGGTGATGATGGAAGGCTGGGGCAAGAAGTGCCCGGTCAGGAGTCTGACTATCTCCTCGTACGTTTTCTCCGTGATCTTCGCAGGGGCCAAGAGACCCTTTGCGATCTTGAATGTGGCCTCTCCGCAGACACTCAGGAGCATGTCACTCTTACGGCTGTCATCTGTAATCATGTTCTCTTGTAGGTAGCAGTCGACCCGCTCCGTGTAGGTCTCCCACCTATCGGGGTTGGTGGGGTCGAACTCTGCAAGGTGGCCCGTCGTCCCACTTGGGTTAGCCATGGCGGCGGCGGTGGCAGGCGCTTCCGTCTCCCTTGAATGCGTGCCTTCCTCATCTCCGGCCAAGTCAGTGAAGTCCCGCTTGGGGAGTTACCTGGCTAGAATCCCATCCTCGTCGCCACTGTAATGTACTGAGTGACGAGACGTGTTGAAGGCAACATGCTTTATTAGCGAGTACATCACAGGGCGAGGCAACGTGGGCTGGGTCCTGATTATATACATATCCCGGAACAACCCTCAGTCTGGCCAGGTTCAATCCTGGCCAGTTAAACTTCCCGCCACAGATCTTGATTGGCGGAGCTACATCCAGGGACCAGTGGACTTCCACTGGTCACCTCCGTAGCATCCGCTGTGTTGTAATTTCGGGACTGAAATGCAAGACACAACAGAGATTGTGAGCTGCTCTGAGATTCGGAGTGTAGGGCGGGATATAAATCCAATATCTTCTTCTTCTCCTACATGGACCACTGGTCTGACCCAGCAGGATTTTTCTAATGTTCCCTAAAAACAGGCTCTGAAAAATAGGGACTGTGTCTGGTTACTATGGACAGTTGACATATGTATAGTTCTCCATACCCATAGTGCCTTTTTATTATAATCCAATGGCACCCCATGTGTACAATCTCTATCCACCACCAGCCCCCTTCTGGCAACTCTCCTGCCTCAGCTATCTCAGCCCCGTAAGGCTTCTGATTCATGGCCATGGAAACAGCTGCTCCCCTGTTTATTACAGAGTCAAGCAGTTTTCTTTGGGGAGGGCAGAGCCAGTTCCCCAGAGGGGGATGGGAGAGGGGGCATGCCTGGACATGTGTTAATGAAAAGGGAAAGGAATCGGCTTGTGTGCAGGCAGGCTGCTGCTTGTCAGAAGGAAGGATCTGGCCCAATGGTGCAATTACAGGCATCATCTTGATGGTGGGGAACAAACAGAGTGAGGGGAAGAAATCGAGAGACAAAGGATGAAAGTGTTTAGCTATAGTTCTACATTCCCTTATGCCTTGAACCTATGCATGTTTTCTTAGCAATAGAACAAAGTTGGAGTCCAGTAAAGACCAACAAAGTTTTATTCAGAATGTAAACTTTTGTGTGCATGTACACTTCATCAGACAATGAAATGTGGCACAGTGAGGACACTGGTTGACTTTTTTAGTGGGGCTTACTCTCAATTGACAGGTAAAGGTAAAGATAGTCCCCTGTGCAAGCACCAGTCGTTTCTGAGGTGACATCACATCACAATGTTTTTATGGCAGACTTTTTTACGGGGTGGTTTGCCATTGCCTTCCCCAGTCATGTACACTTCTCCCCAGCAAGCGGGATACTCATTTTACTGACCTCAGAAGGATGGAAGGCTGAGTCAACCTTTAGCCTGCTACCTGAACCCAAATATATCAAAAATATTGTGCACAACACACTCTTGAATAGTTTGTACAAAATTAAGTATATTATGTTATATAATGAACAGCATACAAAAGTAAGCATACATTTATACGTTCAGAAAATTAAAGCCAAACAAGAGTCTCAAGTACAGGATTTCTGGGAGGACTCCTCAGAGTCTCTTAGTTTCCCAAAGAGAGTACTAAGACTCAACAATAAAGTTCCACAGGAGTCCCTCCGTTGCTTGTTGGCTTCCGAAGGAAAAATTCTTGCCTTCACACAAACACCGGTTTTGTTTGAACCCAGCTTCTGCCGGCATCAAACTCAAGTCATGAGCAGAAAGTTCAGACTGCAGTACTCTGTGCCACGGGGATTGTGTCAAAGGAAAAGAGGATAGAGGAAGAATCACACAGGTATTCTAGGAAGCCATCCCAGGTTAGGGGGTCAGCAGGGAGAAAGAGGGTCAAAGTGTAACAATCAGCAAACATAGCCATTTTTATTTTGGATGAAACAATTTTTATTTTGAATGCAATTAGGTTTCTGTTTTGGATGCTGCAGTCCTGGAAGGAGATGATTCATTGGGATGATGCTATATAAATACTCTCCATTCACACACCCAAATTGCTTTGTCTAAAGTATCTCCCTGCATAACACAGGATTCCGTTTGCTTCATTTACATGCTCCATCTTCAGTAAGAAAATTATAGAATCAGAGTCAGAAGGGTCTATAGAGCCCATCTAGTCTAACCCCCCACTCAATAGCATCCCTGGCAAGTGTTCGTCCAGCCACTGCTTGAAGACTGCCAATGAAGGGGACCTCATTCCTCTCTAGGCAGCTGAACTACTCTGTTAATTTATTCCTAATGTTCAGCCAGTAGCTTTCTGCCCATAACTTAAACCCACCCTCTCCTCTGCTGCCAACAGGAACAGCTCCCTGCCCTCCTCTGACAGCCCTTCAAATACTTAAAGAGAGCAAATCAGGTCCCCTCCCCCCAGCCCTTAGTCCATCCCACTTTACACTTCCATGATCAGTTATATGGATTCCCCTATCATAGGTCCGTAAAATGAGTACCCAGCTTGCTGGGGGAGGGGAAGTGTAGATAACTGGGGAAGGCAAACCACCCCCTAAAAAGTCTGCCGTGAAAGCGTTGTGATGCGACATCACCCCAGAGTTGGAAACAACTGGCGCTTGCACAGGGGACTACCTTTACCTTTATTGTATAAGTCTGGGCCTTAATAGTTAGGTATGACTGCTGATACTCTGGCCTGGCTAGCCTGATCTCATCAGATCTTGTAAGCGAAGCAGGATTGGCCTTGGCTTGTATTAGAATGGAAGACTTCTAAGGAATGCCAGGGTTGTGATGTGGAGGGAAGAAATGGCAAACCACCTCTGAAAGTCTCTTGCCTTGAAAAACCCACAGGGTCACATTCCATTACCAAGATTGCTTAAAACTGCTGTTTGAATGTATTCTGTGAAATGGGAGGGCAGAAAATAATACTCGCCATCATTTCACAGATGAAATCAGGGACATGCTTATAGTAAATACTACAGTTTCCTTACAAAAGTAAATTCTTTGCTCCATCGTGCATTACCAGATGTTCTTTTCTCCTTGATATATGCTGTATTTGTTTACTTGAGCAATCAGCTGTCATCCAATTATGGAGAAGCCAAGAGGCTGTTTAGTGTTTTTGTTAAAATCAGATATCCTAGGGAAAAAAAACCCCATGACTCTTCACAATATGTTCAATATATAGAACTGCACCAGTCACATCAGGAAATGGCAGACTATTCATGGTAGGGTTGCCAAGTCCAATTCAAGAAATATCTGGGGACTTTGGGGGTGGAGCCAGAAGACTTTGGGGGTGGAGTCAGGAGCAAGGTTGTGACAGGCATAATTAAACTCCAAAGGAAGTTCTGGCCATCACATTTCAAGGGACCACACACCTTTTAAATGCCTTCCCTCCATTGTAAATAATGAAGGATAGAGGCACTTTCTTTGGCGGCTCATAGAATTGGACCCCCCCTTTTTGAAACTTGGAGAGTGCTTTGAGGAGAGATATCGGATGCTATGCTGCAAATCTGGTGCCTCTATCTCAAAAAACAGCCCCCCCCAATTATCCATTAAACCCTATGGGAATCGGTCTCCATAGGGAATAATGGAGTGCCCAGCAGACCTTTCCCTCCCTTTTCCTGCTGATGACCCTGAAGGGGGGAGAGGGCCTCCAAACTGGGGGATCCCCTGCCAGGAGGGTGCTATGATCTTAATTGGTGTTTTGGAGGGCTTGAGAAATTGTTCTCTTTTTGTAGGCTGTTAAGGATTTTGTTTTACATTCAGTGATGAGAATCAGTGTTCGGATTGAGAACCAGTGGGCTGCAGCGGTCATTGGATGAGGATCTGGGAGACACAGTTTTAGGGTTGCAAGTTCTGACTCAGGAAATATCTGGGGACTTCAGGCATGGAGCCAGAAGGAAGGTTGTGACAAGCACAAATGAATTCTAAAGGGAGTTCTGGCCATCACGTTTAAAGAGACCACGCTCCTTTTAAATGCCTTCTCTCCATTTGGAAATAATGGAGGATGGGGGCACCTTCTTTGGGGCACATAGAATTGGACCCCCTGGTCTAATCTTTTTGAAACTTGGGGGTGGTGGTGGTGGTTTGAAGAGAGGCACCAGATACTATGCTGCAAATTTAGTGCCTCTATCTCAAAAAACAGTCCCCCCCACAGATAACCAGGGATCAATTCTCCACTCCATAGTGGAGTTCCCAGTGTGGACATTTCCTCCCTACCCTCGCTTTCTAATAATCCTTAAGTGGGAGGAGGGCTTCCAAACCAGGGGATCCCCTGCCCCCAACTGGGGACTGGCAACCCTGACCTTTTCAGATCCATGCCATGAAAGCTTGCTGGGTGACCTTGGACCAGTCACAAGCTTTCAGACCAACCCATCTCACAGGGTTGTTGGGAGGAAAAAATGGAGGAGTGAACTAACATAAGATGCCTTGGGTCCCCATGGGGGGCAAGGTATCAATGAAATAAACAAGCAATTGTTTAAATGGAATATAATTTAAAATGTTTTCAGATTGGTTCATGTTTATTTTTCATGTGCCCCAAATTTTATGCTCTTGATATGTCCATTGACAGGTAGATGGCAAGATGTATTGTCCTAAGAATGGGGGCTATACATATTTTAATAAACGGGAACAAGTAAACACATTAAAAAAAAAAACGGGAAAAACTAGGGTGGTCGGCCTGAGAAGTCAGGAAAGGGACAGCTGCAACATATGAGCATAAAAACCCCTCACACAGGAAAATTTGATATTTATTTTGCTAGCTGCTGTCAGCATTGTAGAACAGGCAGGTGGGATATAAATATTGTAAAGATTACAACTTAATAATCAACAAACAAACGATTCAGCCACAGGGTCTTTTTTTGGAAGGCCGCTGGAGAGGTGCCATGGCTCTAAGGCATGCACACGGCTCTTTCTCGTCATGGAAGCCCCTTTCTCTTTTGCCTCGTGCCGCTCCCCCTGGACAGTGGGCCGCACGTCTGGGTGTATCCATGGGCGTCCTTGGGAGTCGGAGGGGGCTGAGGCAGCCGGGCGGGAGCCGAGACAGATTAATCACGTTAAGAAAGTGTGAACATTCTGTCGCTTTTCCCAACCCGTCTGTGGCGCCCATTGTTACCCGCCTGCCAGGCAATCCCACGACATATGGGCCTCATTGTTGCCTCACACGAGGCAACAACACGATTCCCGCTAGCCCAGGCCTGGCTCTGGCCTCGCCGTCGCCCCTGACAGATTGGGTTTCCTCCCTGTCTAATCTCTCCCTCGCCTCTTTTGTGTTCAGCTTCAGGTGGATTTGAAGGACAAGGTTGCCTTCTTTCGGCCACAGACTTCTTGTAGGGATGCCAGCCTCCAGGGCGGCCCTGGGGATCTCCCAAAATTAAACCTCATCTCCAGATGACAGAGATCAGTTCCCCTGCAGAAAAAGGATGATTTGGGGGATATATCTGGCTGAGGTCCCTGTCCTTCCCAGGCTCCATCCCCAAATCTCCAGAAGTTTTCCATCCCCCACCGGGGGCCGGGAGAGCCTCAGCAACCCTACTTCTTAGGAACATTCTAATTCCTTATCCCATTGTTCCCCAGAGCCTCAGGAGCATTGCTATGAAGCACTACAAACCAGCATGTGAGCACATGAGCAGAAAGCCAGGTTCAGTGTTGGGTTGCCAACTCTGGGTTGGGAGATGGAGCCTGGGGACAGTGCAATTGGGAAAGAAGAGGGTCCTCATTGCTATGTAATGCCAAGAGGTTCACCTTCCAAAACAGCCATTTTCTCCAGGAGGGTTGATCTCTGTCATCTGAAGATGGGTTGTAATTCCAGGTGATCTCCAGGCTGCACCTGGAGGCTGGCAGCCCTAGCTGCAAGTTCCCAGCACACAAGCATAAAGAGATTTGCAGACAACACAGAACTGACACAGGACCATTTATGCACAGAGTTTGTACAAAGGAGTCGTGTGGCATCTTAAAAGACTGATTTATTATCACTAGCTTTTATGGGAGGGAGGGGTGGTTGCTCAGTGGTAAAGCACTTGCAGGATGTCTTGGCTTCAATTTCTGGCAACTCCAGTTCAAGGTAAGAGAGCTGGGGAAACTCCCACCTGTCACCCTGGAGGGCTACCACAACTAACTAGAATTAATAATACTGGGTTAAATGGCCCTTTCACACATATTGTGTGGCTCTGGAAGTCCCCCAGTGCCGTTGGCTGGCTTGGAGAAGGCGTTTGTCTTTTAAATCACTCCTCCAAGCTGTCAGCCGGTGGTTTGGAGAATGCATTTAAAGTTGCTTTCTTTCCACCTCTCCCTCCCTCTCTTCTCTTAAACATTTGACATTCATTTCTTACAGCTCTCAAACATCTGACATTTGTGGCTCTTACATTAAGCAAGTTTGGCCACCCCTGCCTTAAATACTTTCCTGTTTAGAAGTCTCACATAGGTTTTATATAATGGGTGGAGCACACCTAAATTTGATGACGGTTTCTTAGGAGAGGGGAAATGGCCATTAGTTTCCTAACTGCATACTCGTGTTCCTGTTGACCCTCTTGTAGCCTCATGAGTTGCCCGTGCTATGTTTGCCATGTATCTTTGAAAGCAACTTGGTGTTTGGAGAACTGTTCTCAGGAGGACCCTGATAGGTTTGTCAGCTCTGAGTTGGAAAATTCCTCATATTTGGGGAAGAGGGAACATGAGCAGCAATATTATGCTGTACAATCCATTCTCCCAAGCAGCTGTTTTCTCCAGAGGAACTGATATCGATAGTCTGGAGATCAGCTACAATTCTAGGAGATCTTCAGGCCCCACCTGAAGGATGGCAACCCAACTATGTGGGTGCCCCCTCCAGAGCTTTCTTAGTGGGACCCCATGGCATTTTGGTGCCCCCCTCCTCATTCTGTCCAACTTGTGTGGTATAATGGAGGGCTTCTTTGAGTTCTCTCCTTTTACTTCCTGTGGAAGGAGCTGTGTCGATTTGCAATGGAAAAAACACACACAAGACTGCATGTTGTGTCCTAGGCTCAAATGGGAGAACTGTTACTTTTGGAGGGAACTGTTACTTTTGGAGGGAAGCTGAACAAGCCAAAGCTTGTACTCCACACCAGGGTTCCAGAGAAGGCCTAAGCATGCCCAATCAGGGGAAGGATGGAAACATAAGTAGCCAATTAACATCTAGGCTCATACTGTACCCTGATAGGCCCTTAGGCCCTTGTAAATAGCCAATCCATGTACATAGTTAAGGACCAATCAGAAGGGGGCAAGAATTGTATAAAGGAGCGGGAGGTTTGAATAGAGCTCAGTCTGTGTTTGTGTTCCTGAAGTAAAGCTTGCTGAAATCACTCTCTGACTCTGGTCTCTTACTGCGTCGACCCCAGTACTTTATACTGCAGTTGGTATAATATGCTTATTAGCACCAGCTAAGTTTTTGAGTTAATCAAAACTCTTCATCAGGCTAGATCAGTGAACTAAAAAAGTACGGGATGTAGGAAAATGTCATTGGATGCACTTTAAAAAAAAATCCTAAAAGGAAGTGTGAGATACAGAGTTAATTTGGTTAAACCATGGGGTTGAGGTTGCTAACAGCCCTGGAGAAAAAAATGTTCTGTCCCATTAATAGCTGCTTGGCCAAGCACTGTTATTTACCTCCACAGCATTAAAAGCATGAAACTGCCCATCCCTCCACATTAAACCTCTAGTAAAGGGACAGGATATCTTTCTTCAGGCCTGCTTCCAGCTCTACCTGGTACATACAAATTAAATTAATTAAAAAAAAAACCTCAGGCTGCATTCAAGACTATATGGAGAAAGATCCATTGGTTGCAGTCCCTTGGAAAATCACCATCTTCAAGTGCTTGAAGGGCTGTCATATGAGGACGGTGCAGAATTGTTTTCTGTTGCCCCAGAATGTCGAACCAGAACCAATGGGTTGAAATTAAATCAAAAGAGTTTCCAGCTCAACATTAAGGACTCCCTGACAGTTAGAGCAGTTCCTCAGTGGAACAGGCTTCCTTGGGAGGTGACGAGTTCCCCTTCCTTGGAGGTTTTTAAGCAGAGGTTAGATGGCCATCTGACAGCAATGCTGATTCTGTGAATGAGGCAGATAATGAGGAGCGGAGGGCAGAAAGGGTTGCACATCAATGCTTAGTTCTTGTGGCCCCTTCTTACACTCCCAGGGAAATGGTGATTGTCACTTTGGGGCCAGTCAGCAGTTTTTCTCCAGGTCAGTTTGGCCAGGGATCCTGGAGGTTTTTGCCATCTTCTGGGCATGGAGCAGGAGTCACAGGGGGTGAATGTATGTGGGGGAGGTATTTGTGAATTTCCTGCATTGTGTAGGGGGTTAGACTAGATAACCTTGGAGGTACCTTCCAACTCTATGATTCTATGATAAAAGCCAGTGGCAATGTAGTCCTATCTTCAGTACTGATCAGTGCACGCAGGTCCCTTGTAAGGCAGTGAGGACAAGTAAATAGGGAAATTGTGGCAGACTTAATATTAGCAAAGCTGGAGAACTGAATCAACAGATGCCCAGTTGGGGTAGCGTTACATAGTGGGTGTAGTACTATGCTACTGTTTCCTTTTTCGCATCTTCAGAGATAAACCCGAATGAAATCAAAGTGCAAGATCTGATGAAACAGAGGACCAGTTCTTGATGCAGGTTACATCCCCCTCGCCACATTTTCTGGGGATGTCAACCTTCCCAATCCAGAACTGGCAACTCTAGCACTGTTTTGTAGCAGGAACTCCTTTGCATATTAGGCCACACACCCCTCAGTCAATCCTCCTGGAGCTTACAGTGGGCCCTGTAAGAAGAGCCCTGTAAGCAGGGCTGGTGCTAGGCGTTCTACCATTCGAGGCAGACCCTTGTGCTGTGCTCCCCTGCAAGCTCCCTTTGTATATTTTTTTGTGTGCGTGCGTAGCATGCGTGAGCCATAATGATGTCACTAGAAGTGATGCCATCATGAGGGGGATGAGAGAGCGATGGGTGGCACACAACAGTGTTGCAGCGCCGCTGCTTCTCCCCTGCAGATACACTCTTCAGAGACTTCCTTGGAAGAGCACAGTGCTTTTCGGAGGCTTCCAAGGAAGAGCGTAGTCATGCTCTGGGCAAGGGGAGTTAGGGGGTGCTTAGTGGTGCCCTCAGGTGGGGTAGCGTCCCAGGCAGCCCCCTACTTTGACGCGCTGGCCCTGTCAGTAAGCTCTTGGAGGATTGGCTACATCAGGGGTGTGCGGCCTAATATGTGAATGAGTTCCAGCTACAAAAAAAGCCTTTACAGCCATGTTATGAAACCATGATCCTGTTGGGTTTCTATTGCAATTTCACTTCCTGTTGTCATGAGTTAATTAAATGAATGTATATGCATGCTGATGCTTAGCCAGTGAGAGGTATAGCCAATGAGAATGTTTGCACGTACTTCCCGCTCAGGCTGGGTGTCAATATGTATAGTGACCATTGAAGGAGAGCCCTAATAGGCTAATCCATATATTTGGGAGGTGGTCTGGGGGAAACCATTTGGTCAGTTTTTATTGCCCTTTGTGTAAAGCCCGCAGATCCCCATGCAGTTAGAGTTTGGACTCCATAGAGTCGAGATGTAGCTTAGAAGCTAGAAAGGATATTGAGTCCTTATTTGTTTTCTAGAAATCCCAGTCACCTTTTCCTCATAGTAAAAGTAAACTACTTTATTCTTAAGCTAAAACGTGTGCCTGGCTTGTTTATTTGTGGTTCTCTCCACACAACTCTGCTAAAGTATCTGTAAACTCTAACAGATCCCACAGGAGATGGATGGCTTTTCATTCAGAAGCCAGTTTGCTGTTGTCATATAAAGGCCACAGGAGGAGTTCAGCCCCTAAAGCGGAGGCCGGAACGTAGGCTTCCCAATCCCCAGGTCCCAGAAGGGGATCCCCCAGTTTTACAGGCTTCCCCCCTCCCCCAGCCAGCTGGCCGGCGGGGGAAGCCCCGCCCCCAGAGCCATCATGCACCTCCATGAATGATTCCCATAGGGAATGATGGGGAATTGATCCATGGGTATCGGGGGCTCTGGGGGGGGTCTGTTTTTTGAGATAGAGGCACCAAATTTTCAGTATAGCATCTAGCGCATCTCCCCAAAATACTTCCCAAGTTTCAAAAAGATTGGACCAGGGGGTCCAATTCTATGAGCCCCAAAAGAAGGTGCCCCTATCCTTCATTATTTCCTATGGAAGGAAGGCATTTAAAAATTTGTGCAGTCCCTTTAAATGTGATGGCCAGAACTCCCTTGAAGTTCAATTATGCTTGTCACACCCTTGCTCTCGGCTCCGCCCCCAATGTCTCCTGGCTCCGTACCCAAAGACTCCTGGCTCCACCCCCAAAGTCCCCAGATATTTCTTAAATTGGACTTGGCAACCCTACCGGAACGTGATAAATATTTCTGAACGTTGTTGGTACTTTCTGAGTTTTGTAAATCAGCAGTTCCTAGTTCAGAACCTGAGTCTCTCTGCCATGTTGTGCTCTCCTGCCGAACGTAATAACCTCCTCAGCTAGCATCCCAACAGCACTAGCTGAGGCTCCCAGGGAAGGGACGTATCCCAATGTTGCACAAGATCAAATTTATGCTGCTTTACCACCATTTTCTTTTCATTACCCTGTATCTGTAAGGCCTACCCTGCTTTCCAAATGATATTTTTTCCTCTGTGCCTAGCCCTGCCTAGAAGCATCCCAGTAGACCGCACCCCAAGGGGAATGCTTGATGATTTTCCAAGGTCCCTGCCTAACAGCTGTGGCCGGGGGCAGCTGTTCTTCCTGGTTTCCATCTCTGCAGCAGCTGAGTTAGTACTGCCCTCTGCCAGTCGCTTGTGAGACTGCAGAACTGGAAAGTTCTGAGCAAAGAGATGTTTGGGGGGTATCCAAATGGTGCAGGTCCTGGTTCCTCAATTTACAGGATAGAGAACAGAGTTCAAACAAATTTTGACAAGCATCTGAGAGAGGGGATTTTAATTCCTTGATCCCAGCTACTGAACTCACCTTGCCCATCCAAGACATCCTGGTTTTTTTTCCTACTATAAATCAGCCCACTGTTGCCAAAATACATTTAGTATGGAACACTGTGGTTTTCCTGGGCATAATGAGATGAGATGTGGGAAATCCGCGATCAAAATTTTTATTTGTTTGCTTTTTTTTATACCCCTCTTTTCTCCCAACAGAGTCCAGAACATGCAATGATTTATGAGATTCCCAGTTCAAATCTCATCTCTGCCCAGGGTTCACTGTCCTGCCCTATCTCTGTCTTATGCAATATGGGGCTCATAAGACTAGCCTACATTACAGGAATTTATTTACTGCATTTACTCTAATGCAAGACTAAGTTTTTTTCTCCCACCATTAATGAGAGGTGTTTGTCTTATATTTGCATACAAGTCATAAGAACATAAGAGAAGCCATGTTGGATCAGGCCAATGGCCCGTCCAGTCCAACACACTGAGTGCCATCAAGAGGTCCACCAGTGGGGATAGAAGCCCTTCCACTGTGCCCCCCACAAGCACCAGAATACAAAGCATCACTGCCCCAGACAGAGAGTTCCAACGATAAGCTATGGCTAATAGCCACTGATGGACCTCTGCTCCATATGCTTTATATCCAGTAAAACAATTTTTTGTATATAATCTTTTTTAAGGGGAGAGGTCTTACATTCAGAGTCACCTTCCTTTTGAATAAATACAGGGCTTTTTTGTAGCAGGAACTCCTTTGCATGTTGGGCCACACCCTCCTGATGTAGCCAATCCTCCTTGAGCTTACAGTCGGCCCTGCACTAAGAACCCTGTTAGCTCTTGGAGGATTGGCTACATCAGTGGTGTGTGGCCCAATATGCAAAGGAGTTCCTGCTACAAAAAAAGCCCTGAGTAAATACAACACTAACTTTCATTTATGTCCTTTATTTGTTCTGAAGGGTGTGTTAGTGGCTAACAACCTCCTCCTCTCTCCTCTGTTTTATCCTCATTTTATCCTGTGAGGTAGGTTTGGCTGAGTTGTGTGACTGGCCCAAGAACACCCAGCAAGCTTCCGTGGCAGAGTAGTGATTCGAACCTGGGTCTCCCAGTTTATGGTCTGACACGAAAACCACTACACCAGGGGTGGCCAACGGTAGCTCTCAAGATGTTTTTTGCCTACAACTCCCATCAGCCCCAGCCAGCATGGCCAATGACTGGGGCTGATGGGAGCTGTAGGCAAAAAAACATCTGGAGAGCTACCGTTGGCCACCCCTGCACTACACCACACTAGGTACTGACACAGAGAAAAAGAAACATCGTGGACCGGGTGTGTGTGGGGGGGATGAAATTCCTAGAGTCTTACGACATTTCCATGGAGAAAATGGCTGCTTTGGAAGTTAGACTCTATGGCATTGTCCCATGCTAAGGCCACCCCCCCTTCCCCTGCCCTCTCCCAGATCCATCCCCAAAGGCTCCAAGTATTTTCCAACCCAGACCTGGCAACACTTAATCTGATGGACTAGGCACCATATAGCTTCTGCTAATGTGCCATATGCCTCTGCTCCTTGCCTCCTGATATGTATCCTCCTTGATTTGCCTAAGACTAGACTATTGCAGCAGGATATGGGAGATTGCACTGGGCCAAAGAGACACTACATTCTCTACTTTGTAGCTGATGCAGTAAGTTTTGACTCACAAAAGCTTATCCTTTGGAAAATGTTGTTGGGCTTAAGGTACTACTCTGGATTTGCTATGGGCTATGTACTGGAGGATGGTGTAGTGATTCTAGTGTTGAATTCCCCACTATGTCATGGAAGCTCAGTGGAGGATCTTGAGCCACCATGAGAGCCAGTTTGGTGTAGTGATTAAGTGTGCGGACTTTTATCTAGGAGACCCGGGTTTGATTCCCCACTCCTCCTCTTGCAGCTGTTGGAATGGCTTTGGGTTAGCCATAGCTCTCGCAGAGCTGTCATTGAAAGGGCAGCTCCTGGGAGAGCTCTCTCAGACCCACCTACCTCACAGGGTGTCTGTTGTTGTGGGAGAGGAAGATAAAGGAGATTGTGAGCCACTCTGAGATTCAGAGTGGAGGGTGGGGTATAAATCCAATATTTTCTTTACCTTCTTCTCTCTCACAAGGTTGAAACAAAAAAGGAAGAAAGATGTTGTGAGGCATTCAAGGTTCCCCAATTGGGGAGAAACGTGAGATACAAATATGTCAATAAAATAAACAAATCTTGGCTTGTGCCCACCAAAACCTGGAGTCAACTGTGAATATTCCCTCAGCCACCCATCCATTGCTGTCTTATCCACTCCTATCTGAAAGAAAATCCTCTTGAACTCAATGAGACCTACTTTTGAACAAAAAGTTCTGTGGCTTGTCAGCATCTTTAAAAAAACATGCAGAAGAGCTGTGCTGGATCAGACCCATGGTCCATCTTGTCCAGCATCCTGTTTCCAACAATGACTGGCCAGGTGGTTCTGGAAACCCCCCAAACTGGGCCTTCCTGACCCAGAAACCAGGCAGCCTGCTTGCCCATTAACCTTTGGCCAAGAGTTTGTGCATTTTTATAGGCCATGTCTTTACTGAAGTCAGATGGTGGACGCAGGGGGAGGACTATTTCTTCAGGGCCTCTTGCTTCTTTGCTCGCATTCTTCAGGGCTTCTTTCCTTTTTTCTTGGTGATTTCCCTGGGGTTGTTTCGGCTGGGGTTGGAAAAGGACTTGATGAGAGAAGTGAACTTGCTGTGGCTGGTAGCTGGAGAAAAAAAAGTTAAAATTGGGGCACTGCTCCCCATCTTCCTTCCCCCTTAAATTCACTTCAGCAGTGTGATTTTCATAAAACTGGGATATCCTAAGAATTTTTATCCATTGTTATGAATGAACTCAGGGGCCCCCAACCTTTTTGAGCCTGTGTGGCAGGCATCTTTGGAATTCTAACAGAGAAATGTGGGTGCAACTACAAAATGGCTGCCATGGAAGGTGAAACCAACCACAAAATGGCTGCCCTTGGAGGCAGAACCAACCACAAAACGTCAGGGAGTGAGATTGTGTAACTGTAATAGTAACTCTTCAGTATTTCAGGCAGAAGCTGTGTTTAACAGGATGTCTTTTAAAAATCAACATATTGTTTTAAAATATTTTCTTGCACATATATAGCTGACTTTCGTTGATGAAAATCCTTGTGCAGTGGTGACAGCTGCTGCTGAAGCAATGTTTCTTACAATCTGCATAGCCAATCAGAATCCCTGCCGAGCAAAGGCTCCATCTACTTCATAAGGACTCTTGGTGGGCATCAGAAAGGGAATTGGTGGAAACCAGAAAGAGAGTTGATGGAAACCATGGCAATCATGGGCACCACGCTGGGGAACCCTGAACTAGCTGATACAACCTTCAGCTATCCATGTTTACTAGGAAATGTCCTGATTTTCAGGCCCCCAAACATGAGAAGTCACTGTCTCTCTTTTCCCCCTCTTTTTATCTACTTGCTATTTTGAGTTGCTAGAATTGTTATTGTTTGGAGGTCAGCTCTCTCTCTGAAGATCTCTAAAAGTTAGATCTCTTGAATGGAACAAGATGCAACATCTTGGCAGTACAGACACAAGCCTGTTAATGCCTGTGGATGAGTGCACAGTAGGGTTGCCAATCCCCAGGTGGGGCCGGGGATCCCCCGGTTTGGAGGCCCTCCCCCTGCTTCAGAGTCATCAGAAAGCGGGAGGAGGAGAGGGAAATATCTACTGGGAACTTTATTATTCCCTATGGAGATGTATTCCCATAGGAAATAATGGAGAATGGATCCGCAGGCATCTGGGGCTCTGTGGGGGCTGTTTTTTGAGGTAGAAGCCCCAGATTTGCAGTGTAGCATCTGGTGCCTCTCCCCAAAATACCCTCCAAGTTTCAAAAAGATTGGACCAGGGGGTCAAATTCTATGTGCCCCACAAGAAGGTGCCCCTATCCTTCATTATTTCCTATGGAAGGAAGGCATTTAAAAAGCGTTCAGTCCCTTGAAATGTGATGGCCAGAACTCCCTTGGAGTTCAATTGTGCTTGTCACAACCTTGCTCCTGGCTCTACCCCCAATGTCTCTTGGCTCCACCCCCAAAGTCTCCTGGCTCCACGCCCAAAGTCCCCAGATATTTCTTGAATTGGACTTGGCAACCCTAGTGCACAGCCTGCTATTTCTCACAAAGCTCAGGTATATTTTCAACCGTTGATCATATATTGCCAGACAGCTGTGTTATATTTTTTTTCCTGTTTTATCTTTAGCCAAAAGAAGAATATCAATCGCTTGGCGTCTAAATGGTTGGAACTGACAAGTCCATGGATACAACATACAAAGAGTATCACAGCAGAAAAGAACAAGGAAACAAAAAGCAAAAAGCCCCACGTGAACCAGCTTCTATATCCAATTACATAACAAGAAAAACCATTCAAATATAAATAATTGTATTTAACCCACATATATAGCTTTCATCAAAACAACCATATGAGTTGTCTTCTAAGGAAAGATAGGTTCTAAATTTGGGATTGGGTTTTGTCCCTACTCCATATTATGACCCTTTTCAAACCAGGGTAGACTTGTATAAATTGTTTAGACAATTGAAATGGAAGGATTTTTTAAATTTGGAGGTGGCATCTGTAACACAGGAGGCTCCCTTTAAGACTAAATCTACTTTTGTACCACCACACTTTGACAGTTCGATATCGGTCTTTGAGAAATGTGTTATTAAAGAAATAGAGCAGCTAGAGAGTACTTATCAACCTAGATGGTGTAATTTTTTGAGGCTGGATAAACAGGCTTTGGATTTGTTAATTTCCAATAAGGATATTGTCATAAAGCCAGCGGACAAAGGGGGTGGCATAGTCATCTTAAATAGGGAGGATTATCTTATGGAAGCATACCGACAACTTTCTGACGAGAGCTATTACAAACCTTTGAGCTCAGATCCAACGAACAGGATAATTAAAATTGAGATCGTGGTAGCGGAAGCGGTAGAATTAGGGTACATTTCTGATAAGGTTGCTAAGTGTCTACGCAACATGTACCCAAGAACTCCATTGTTTTATATGCTTCCTAAGATCCATAAGAACGTCCCCCCCCCCCCGCCCGGGGCACCCCATAGTGTCCGCATCGGCTTCGGTGTTGGAACCTTTGAGTCAATATCTTGATTTCTTCCTGAAACCGGAGGTGCTTAAAATTCGTACCTATATTAGGGATGCTTCAGACTTTATTGTACAGGTGGAAGGCTTGAAGGTTTCACCCAATGCTGTTTTGGTATCCATGGATGTTACCTCTTTATATACCGACATACCTCATGATGAGGCTAGAGCTTTAATACATAGGATTTTTGATAAGAGACTGATTAAGGAACCTCCCACACATTTCCTGTTGGAATTGGTGGATATAATTTTTGAAAATAATTTTTTTAGATTTGGTGATCGGTTTTTTCTACAAGTTCAGGGGGTCTCTATGGGTAGTCCCTTTTCACCTAGTCTGGCTTGTTTGTTCATGGCTGAGTTGGAAGAACAATTTTTTTGTAATCCGGATATTACTCCGTTTTTTAGTTCCATCATTTGGTTCAAGAGATATATTGATGACATTATGGCAGTTATTGCGGAGGAGTCTGTAGTTGCCCCCTTAATACAGTGGATGAATAATATACACCCGTCCATTAAATTTACATGTTGTCAGGAAATACGAAGAATGGGTTTCAGTAGAACTAAAAATCTGAGAGATTGTTTAGTTAGGGCTGATATTGTGCAGCCTGAACGTAATGTGGTAAGAGCGGGGGGGGGGCACTTTAAATGTGGTGCCTGCCTAGCATGTGGTCTATCATTACAGATGTCGGTGTTTGTACATCCAGAAACAGGATACAAAATATATCTAAAGGATATCACCACTTGTGCTACACAGAGATGTATTTATGTGATTCTGTGTCCATGTCAAAAAATTTATTTGGGGTCAACTACACGTGCCATTCGTACTCGTGTGTTAGAACATAAATCTAGATTGAAGCATCGTGTGGTAGATGCTCCTTTGGTAGAGCATTTCATTCAGTATAATCATGAACCAGATTCATTGCGTTTTTGTGTACTTTTGAAATTTCCAACAAGATTGCAGGGTAGGATGGATTGCAGCAAATGGTTACACCAACATGAAGTGCGTATGATCTTTAAATTAAGGACTCTATCTCCTCATGGCCTCAATAATGATTGGGACTTGGCATGTTTTTTATAATTATAGTCAGATGTATGTGGTTTAATTTCTTTTTGAGACTATATTTTGAATATTGCTGTAGCAGGTTATACTGTATCTTTAAGGAACATTGTGAATTGTTGCGCCTGAAGCATATAAGCCCTTAAGTTGTATTACTTGCAGCACCTTTGGGTGTTCAGTTAGAAAACATTTGGGCTATGATTGCCTTTGCTTTAAGAATTTGCTAAGAGGTATGCTGTTTTTTATTCAGTGTTTTAAATGTTTTATGGCTTATGTGCAACAGGTTAAGTGCACAGACTCTTATCTGAGAGAACCAGATTTGATTCCCCACTCTTCCACATGCAACTGCTTGAGTGACCTTGGGTCAGTCATAGCTCTGATAGAGCTGTTCTGGAAAGAGCAGTTTCTGTCAGAGCTCTCAGCCCCACCTACCTCACAGGGTGTCTGTTGTGGGGAGGAGAAGGGAAAGGAGATTGTAAACTGCTCTGGACTCCTTTGGGTAATCAAGGGTGGGGTATAAATCTAATCTCTTCTTCATCTTCTTCATATGGTGGACTGGAAGTGAACACAAGTAGTTATAATGAACCAGAATGGGGTGGCCAAACTGTGGCTCAGGAGCCACATGTGGCTCTTTCACACATTTTGTGAAAGAGCCGCATGCTAGAGAAGGGAGGGGAAGCCCCCACCTCCAACTTGGAGAAGGCACTTGTGTTTCTTAAAAAATCTCTTCTCCAAGCCAGCTGGTGGTTTGGAGAATGCATTTAAAGTAAAAGTTGGTTTTTTTCCACCTTTCCCTCCCTCCTCTCTCCCCCATCTATTTGCCTCCCCTCCCTCCAACATCTGATGTTTATTCTATGTAGCTCTTACGTTAAACAAGTTTGGCCACCCCAGACCACTGATCTATCCAGCAGCAGCTTTCCGGGGTCTCAGGAAGAGGCCTTGTACATAACCCCCTGGCCTTCTGTATGCAAAGCTGATGCTATGCCACTAAGTCACAACCCTTCCCCTCCCTTCTCTAGCACCATGGAATATCATCTATGTCATGGGTGCTGGGGACCCTTCAGAGGAAGTTGAGTCTGATGAGGAAACTGTGCCCCTGCCACCTGCACCAGCGCCCCTGCCTCCTGCTGGAGAAGATCCCAGCCCCCCTGCCTCGCCCTCTCGGGTGGCTTGTGTGCGTGACCGCCTCCAGCAGGACCTCAGGGATCGGAGGAGGGCGGCACGCTCACAAGCAAGACGCTCCCTGAGAGGATTCTGGCCCTTCTAAGAGCAAGGATGCTTGAGTGGTAACAGGATCCTGGCTGCCTCCCTGAGCCAGCAATTAGCCCAAACGGGCAACAGCCAGCAGAGGGCTATATAGCTGTGGGCTTTGGGAGGAGGCTTTGTGGAAGCAACTAGTCATCTCCCTGACATTCTAGCATCCACTCCAGCTTGACTTTGGTTCCTGACTCCCTGACCTCGGCTTTGGACTTCTGGACTCCCTGACCTCGGCTTCTGGACCTCAGACCTGCGATACTTCTACAGTGATTCGGATTTGGCGCCTCGGACCCTCCTGCTTACTGGCTACAGACCTCGGACTGCCTCTGGACTTTGCCTGACCCGGCCCCAGCCGTGACAATCTACATGGCCTCATTCACTTCCTCACTTGCACCTCATGCCATCTATCAAACCAGGGATCCCAGGTGATGATGTCAAAAACCAAGAGCATGTGGGAGTTGTGGCATCTGATGAGCACAGAATAAATCAATCTCATGCTGCTGACAACTGGGCAGAAGGAATAACATATATCAATTTCTCTCTCCCTCCCCCGCACTGCTAACATGACAGCTTAGGCAGGCAGCAGCTATGGGAAAAATCCCACACATGCGTGCCTACCAGCTGGCTCCTGTACAGGAGATGTAGTTTTTGGCGTGTCCCTGCAGACTAGTGGGAAGAGGAAGTGGACTGTAGACAGGTGTGGCATCCCAGCGACCCAGCATACGGTTTAGAGGCGACAAGTCAGTGGTCTACCTCAGTCCCCTATGCAGTAGCATGGAACATTTGAGTTCAGTAGCACCTTAAAGCTTTACACTGGAAATCTTGTTGGTCTTTACTGGACTCAGTTCTTGCTCTACCGCTACAGATCAACACAGCTACCCACCTAAAGTTTCATTATGCAATGCAGTGTCTTTCTATGTGTACGGGCTCAGCCCCAGAGATATGCAATACTGCTCTTTTGAACATTGTGTATTTTACAGATGTGCACAGGCTAGACACATAGACTCTGTGTAGGCTGAGGAGGGTGGCATGTCCATACTCGCTCCCCCTCCACACACATTGGTTTCAATATGCAGAATGTCTTCTGTAAAGGACAAGTATGAGGAAACTTTATGTGATCATGGAGATACAGCTCAGCTGCAGGGGTTCCTCTGAAATTCTCCTAATTCAAGTTACTCCTGCAGAGCTTTTTTTTTTGTAGCAGGAACTCCTTTGCATATTAGGTCATACCCCCTGATGTAGCCAATCTTCCAAGAGCTTACAGGACTCTTAGTACAGGGCCTACTGTAAGCTCCAGGAGGATTGGCTATATCAAGGGTATGTGGCCTAATATGCAAAGGAGTCCCTGCTACAAAAAAAGCCCTGCTGAGTCCCTTCATGAACTTTTAAACATTTTTAAAGAATTTTGTTTCCACAAAGAGGTTCTGGAACTCTGTTCTACTGTGTTCCCCCAGGAAAAAAACGCTCTGCCAGTTTAGGTCCAGCATAAAAACTTGCAATTTAAATCTGCACAAAGCAGATGACACTGCAATTTAAATCCGAAGGGTTTTATGCCAGACATAAACCAGTATAATATCAAATCAACCATTAGAGGGAGCAAAACACATGGGGTACAGACCCCGTCCCCACAAAAAAGCACCAGGAATTTACAAACAAGGAAAATAAGAATACGGAAAAGGTCCTATGAAAGAACAATTCCCAGCTGATCATGTTGAGTCAAAAGGATTCCTGTGAGTTTCTTACCACTGAGCGAGGATGCATGGGCGCATCACAAAAGGAATCTTGATGAAAACATATGTACTGTTGTATCAGGGTTGCTTTTTCTGGCAGTATTTTATCAGGGCATGTGTATCTTGATAACAGAAAAGGGCACATATATGCAAATGAACAGAAGGAAGTGGATAACATGGTAAAAGTGTGCATGTTCTCATTTCACAGCTCATTTTAGAAAGTCTCCTAAGTAAAGAGATGTGTAGCTCAGTGAAGAAGGGAATTCTGAGGCAATACAGGGACTAAAACAGAAGGGGTATCCACTCTCTCCTGACTATCTGCACTGTACCTGCATGCCCCAGTAGGCAAATAACAACCCCCCCCCCCTAGGCAGTTTCAGACCAACTAGATCTTTAATCCAGGCTTAGCCTTGTCCCCAAACTGACATTCTACACTAGAATCAGAGAAACCAACTCTATGATTTTACTGTACAATGTCAGCTTGGGGACAGGGCTAAACCAGGTTTAAAGATCTAGTACGAAACTTGTCTCAGATTGGTAGAAAGGCATGGAGAGGGAAAACTGAGGCCCTTTCCTCCCATTGTACTGTGGCCCCAATCCATATTGGGCCTCTGCAGTGCTTTAGAATTGAGTTGCCACAGAGAACCTGCAGCTTTTGTCTGGTCACAAGTTCCCGTCATGATCAAGTTCTACAGTTAATGTCTAGGACAGCTCCTACCTTTTTGAGAAGAGCGGCTTCTATGTGATCTGCTCCTCTTGGTGGTTTTCCTGAAATAGTAACAGCCTCCATCAGAACAGCCTCTGTTACTCCCTCCCTTCTCTGCTCTTCCCTTGTTCTCCTACCTTATGAGCAACTGGCTGCTGGCTCTGTTGTGTCAGAGGGCCAAGAGGTTTATCCCTGGGTCCCCCCCCCGCGCCATCACCACCACCATGTACTGTTTTGTGTGTAGGCTGACCACATATTTTCCCTTCAATCATCATTAGTAAGCTGTTCTTTCAATTTGTGGAGCTTTCTTTTTAATAACCTACTTCTGCAGTGAACCAGATTTAATTTGCAAAAGTGAACGCCTTGAGACTCAGGGAATTTATTGCAAAAATGCTCTGTGTGTGTGCAAGGTTGTTGATGAGTGTGTCAGTGGAAATGAGGGGTCCAGGAACCAGGAGAGCATACATAAAATTGCATGTGGATGATGTTTGTGTGTGTGTGTGTGTTAAGTGCTATTGAGCTGCTTCCAACTTATGGTGGCCATATGAATTAATGTCCTCCAAAGTGTCCTATCATAAGAACATAAAAGAAGCAATGATGGATCAGGCCAATGCCCCATCCAGTCCAATGCTCTGTGTCACACAGTGGCAAAACCCCCCAGGTGCCATCAGGAGATCCATCTGTGGGGCCAGGACACTAGAAGCCCTCCCACTGTGCCCCCCAAGCACCAAGAATACAGAGCATCACTGCCCCAGCAGAGTTCCATCTACACCGTGGCTAATAGCCACTGATGGACCTCTGCTCCATATGTTTATCCAATCCTGTCTTGAAGCTGTCCATGTTTGCAGCCGCCACCACCTCTTGTGGCAGTGAATTCCATGTGTTGATCACCCTTTGGGTGAAGAAGCTTCCTTTTATCCGTTCTAACCTGACTGCTCAGCAATTTCATTGAGTGTCTGTGAGTTCTCGTATCGTGAGAAACAGGTCTTGCAAACTGAGGGCTGCAGCAACCCTGATGGAGTCAATCCATCTCCTGTCGGGCCTTCTTCTTTTCCTGCTGCCTTCAGCTTTCCCTTGCATTAGAGGAAATTGATGTCAATGTCATTAGGTCTTGGGCAGCCCAATCCAGACATAGATGGCGACCGGCCGTGGCATAACTGCTGTGCCACTAGTACACCTCCTGAGGACTTTGACACGCTGGAGCGTCGGGAGGGGAGAGGTGTAGCTTGCCATGAGGGAGACGGTCGCCATGGCAACGCCACTGGTGTAGGCATGCAAGGGAGGCGGAGGCAGCAAGAGGGGAGGGCCAGCCCACCCCTCATTGGCCAGTCCTGGCGCATGCGCCGTGGCTCATGACAGTTAGGGATGGGGAGAGGCGGCCCTGGAGAGGCTGATAGCCATCCCCAACCCGCCCCCAAACAGAGAACGGAGCCAATGATGGGCAGACCATCAAAGGCAAAGGAGAGACATCCCACCAACACAGAGAGGGAACAGGAGTGAGGTTGGGCATGCGCGAATGTGAAGCCTGGCTTGGTGGCAAGATGGGGGTGGGACAAGCATGCACGGAACCACGAGATTGGCCAGCTCATTGCAGGTGACCAGTAGAGGGGGTGGAAAGCCTGCGCCTGAGAGGCTGTCAATCCCCTCACACCCTCCCGCTGTCAGAGACTCTGCGAATGGCAGGCATGCGCAGACAAGCAGGAAGTACCAAGTGCAGGAGTTCGCTGTCATAGACAATGGCTGGAATGTGTGTCTGGGAGCAGCCCACCAGCAGACACCCCCCCCCACCCAGAGACCCCATGTTGCCCTGACGCTCCCTGCCATGTGCACGGAACATCTCCCCCGGGGCCGCAGAACTCAGCGTGCTAGTTCATCAGCCTCAGTCCACTCTATCAGCCCACCCCCTTTGTGCCCTGCGCACAGCAGCCCTGTGGGATTGGGTAGGCCATCAGCCCGGGGAAGGTTGAGAGGCAGCACCCCCCCTTCCCTGTCCAGCCACGCAGGGGCAGTATGGCGGCTCATAGCCTGCTCCCCCCCGCAAAGAATTAAGTCTGCCTACCCTCCCAGGCATTCCCTCGGAAAGGCTACTGACAGAGTGGGGGGGGAGGGGTTGCCCAGGGAATGAGCAGCAGATGCCAAGCAGGAGAGAAAACAGAGGGCACAGCTCAGACTTTATTTTTCCGGAACAGAGTGCAAGAGTTTCCTCGGTGTGCCCTGGGCAGTATCGCTGTGGACGGGGCTCCATTCAGAGCGGCGGACAGAAGCAGCTGAGGGAGTGAAGGGAGGGTGGAGCGACGCACGTGGAAGCCTCTGTGTTGGAGTCCCACCTGCAAAACGGAGACAGAGATCAAGAGCACCTGCAGGGGCGGCAGCTGGAGGAGCAGGCTGCGTTTCAGCTGGGAACTCTCTTAAAGGGACAGTCTCTGACCCACCTCCCCACATCAGAGCAGCTGGCACACACTCCCCACCCCATGTCCTGCCAGGGGTTGGGAAAGCGGCAGAGGGCAGACCAAGGGAAGGGAGCAAGCAGCAGCACAGGGGAGTGGGGTCAGCAAATGCCCCCTGCCGGAGCCCACTGCCTGGTTAAAGTGCCAGAGACACTTGCACACCGAGTGGTTGAGAGCGAGGAAAGGGGGAGGACAGTAGGGGTGCACAGTGCAACTTACCCAGCCATAGGCGACAGTCCTCACATGCAGAGCCTCTGGGAGCCTGGAACCTGTGGAGACCTGGAAACAAAACCAGTTAGCCCCAGGGGAGAGACCTCTCTCTCCCCCTCGCAAGTCAAAGATACTGTCCCAAACCCATCACCAACGTGCCTGCCTGTCCCTCGCTCTAAGTCTGTATGCCGGGAGCTCCCTGGCAGAGCTTCCTGCCATGCGAATCTGTCCCTAACAACTGAGTTGTGCGAGGCCAGAGCGGAAGTATTTCTAGGAAGGGGGGGACCACGATTGGGTGCTGGGGAGGGGGCTCGTCAGCCCGAGGCACAAGGGGATTGGTGAGGCAATCACACCGCTCCCTAAGGGGTTTGCGAGCTTCCGCAGCAGCAGAGCTGATCTTTGTTTTTGGTTTCAACATGTGCCTGTGGGACACGCTGCTGTTTCTGCAGATGTAAGGTTGTGCCTCTCAGGGGGGGCGTGTCTTGGCCCAAACTGCTCACGGAGCTGCCTAAGCCTGGCTGCGCCCCCAACTCCACACCCTCCTGTGCCTGAGCGCCGTGCTCCGCCTCACTTCTGCCAACGCTCGGGCGCAGCCCTCAGGTGCTGCTGCTCTCGGGTGGAGCAGTGCTCTGGCGGCCCCCTGCCCACATAACTCCCCTCCCCCACGGCGGCGCTGGCCACACATTGGCGCAAATGCTTCTTGCACCCGCGTAGCGGATCATCTGCTCCCAAAGTACTTTCCGCCCCACCCCCTTAGGATTGTGCTGTTAGAGTAATGAATTAGAGTCTGTTGTAATGTTCCATTGGTCACTTCTAAAGCATGGGTTAAAATAACAACAATTTGGTTACATTCTGAGAAGACAAGAGTCACTGGAAAAGGTGATTCACGTGGAATTCACTGCCACAGGAGGTGGTGGCGGCTGCAAGCATAGACAGCTTCAAGAGGGGATTGGATCAACATATGGAGAAGAGGACCATCAGTGGCTATTAGCCACAGCGTATTGTTGGAATTGTCTGGAGCAGTGATGCTCTGTATTCTTGGTGCTTGTGGGGGGACACAGTGGGAGGACTTCTAGTGTCCTGGCCCCACTGATGGACCTCCTGATGGCACCTGGTTTTTTTGGCCACTGTGTGACACAGAGTATTGGACTGGATGGGCCATTGGCCTGATCCAACATGGCTTATGTTCTTATGTTCATTAGGACTCTTAAGAGTAATAAATTAGAGTCCGTTGTAATGTTCCATTGGTCTCTTCTAAAGCATGGGTTAAAATAACAATTTGGTTACATTCTGAGAAGACAAGAGTCACTGGGAAAGGAGATAAAGCTAGGAGAAGTTGAAGGCAGGAGGAAAAGAGGAACATGAGATGGACTGATGCCATCAAGGAAGCCATGGGCTTCAGTTTCCAAAACCTGAGCAATGCTGTTAAGGACTGGATGTTTTGGAAGACATTAATTCATAGGGTCAATGGAAGTCAGAAGCAACTTGATGATAACACACACACACACAGAGAAATGGAAATAAAAGGATTCACAGGTTTGATGTACACAAGAGGGGAAGCAGAATTTCAGCTGGGATTTTTAGCCAAAACTCCAAAGATGAGAAATTTGAATTAATTGTGCCTGTTCCCAGATCCCTGCCCACTGCCCTGGCACCTGGCATGTGATCCCTCTAATCAGGGGTGGAATTCTAGCAGGAGCTCCTTTACATATTAGGCCACACCCACCTGATGTAGCTGATCCTCCAAGAGCTTACAAAAACAATGGAGGATTGGCTACATCAGGGGTGTGTGGCCTAATATGCAAAGGAGCTCCTGCTAAAATTCCACCCCTGCTTTTAGTACCTGCTTGTAGGAGGTCTGGTCTTAGGTCTCCGCTCCAAGTCTCCTGACATTTTCTTGAGCTGCTCCTGAGGATCTTGGTCCTCTGGAAGCGGAGCCTTTTCTTCTTCTGTTGTTTCATCTTGGCTGGGAGGTGAGGTGGAGGAGCTGGTGTCTTCTTGGACATTCTGTTGCTCCTGAGAGGGCTCCTGGGAGGACTTGGCTGCTGGGTCCTCCTTCTCCTTAGTCTCTTCTTGCAAGGTACTTTCTGCTTCAGGCTTCTCTTTATCCACAAGGCCAAAGGGCTCCACTGATCTCTGGGCAGAGAAAAACAAAGTGGGAGAATAAGAACATAAGAGAAGCCATGTTGGATCAGGCCAACGGCCCATCCAGTCCAACACTCTGTATCACACAGTGGCCAATAATTAATTTATATATATATACACACACACACACACACACACACACACACACACACTGTGGCTAATAGCCACTGAAGGATCTCTGCTCCATATTTTTATCTAAACCCCTCTTGAAGCTGGCTATGCCTGTAGCCACCACCACCTCCTGTGGCAGTGAATTCCACGTTAATCACCCTTTGGGTGAAGAAGTACCTCCTTTTATCCATTCTAACCCGACTGCTCAGCGATTTCATTGAATGCCCACGAGTTCTTGTATTGTGAGAAAGGGAGAAAAGTACTTCTTTCTCTACCTTCTCCATCCCATGGATAATCTTGTAAACCTCTATCATGTCACCCCGCAGTCGACATTTCTCCAAGCTAAAGAGCCCCAAGCGTTTTAACCTTTCTTCATAGGGAAAGTGTTCTAAGCCTGTAATCATTCTAGTTGTCCTTTTCTGCACTTTTTCCAATGCTATAATATCCTTTTTGAGGTGCAGTGACCAGAATTGCACACAGTATTCCAAATGAGACCGCACCATCGATTTATACAGGGGCATTATGATACTGGCTGATTTGTTTTCAGTTCCCTTCCTAATAATACCCAGCATGGCGTTGTTGTTTTTTATTTCAATCGCACACTGTCTTGACATTTTCAGTGAGTTATCTACCACGACCCCAAGATCTCTCTCTTGGTCAGTCTCTGCCAGTTCACACCCCATCAACTTGTATTTGTAGCTGGGATTCTTGGCCCCAATGTGCATCACTTTGCACTTGGCCACATTGAACCTCATCTGCCCCGTTGATGCCCACTCACCCAGCCTCAACAGATCCCTTTGGAGTTCCTCACAATCCTCTCTGGTTCTTACCACCCTGAACAATTTAGTGTCATCCGCAAACTTGGCCACTTTACTGCTTACTCTCAACTCCAAATCATTTATGAACAAGTTAAAGAGCATGGGACCCAGTACTGAGCCCTGCGGCACCCCACTGCTTACTGTCCTCCACTGCGAAGACTGCCCATTTATACTTACTCTCTGCTTCCTATTAATTAGCCAGTTTTTGATCCACAAGAGGACCTGTCCTTTTATTCCATGACTCTCGAGCTTACTAAGGAGCCTTTGATGAGGAACTTTATCAAAAGCTTTCTGGAAGTCAAGGTAATAGGCTTCCCAACCCTCCCGCCCTGGCGGGGGACCCCAGGATTTTCACCCTCTTCCCCCGCTCCCCAAAAAAACGGAAGTGGGGGGAGGGGGGAAACGGCGCCAGGGAGCATGGCGAGCCGCCGCATCCCGGAGCGGGCGAGGACGCCGTGCCACTGCCGCCCCCTCCCCGCCCACCGCAGCTGCTCCTCCAAGATGAGCCCAGGCTGAGCCCATCTCGGAGGAGCAGCCAAGAGGCGGCAGCAGCGCAGGGGAGGGCGAGGCAAGCCAGGAGCATGGCGAGCCGCGAATCCGGGCCCTTCTAGGACCCGGACTTGTGGCTCGCCACGCCCCCGGCCCGCCTCCACCCCCCCCTCCGATTCCACTCCAGAGGCGGAGCGGCCTCGCCCGCTCCGAGACGGGGCGGCTCGCCACGCTCCCTGGCGCCGTTTCCCCCCTCCCCCCTAGCTCCTTCCCAGTGTCTCCTGGCTCCACCCCCAAAGTCCCCAGATATTTCTGGGGTTGGACTTGGGAATCCTACAAGGTAAACAATATCTATCTGGTCTCCTTTGTCCACATGTTTGTTCAGCCCCTCCAAAATGGGTTTCTTCAGAAACGTTAAGGCAGTTGGAGCCCTTTCTCTTCCCAAAGGAGGTGGCCCGCTGCATCTCTGTATCAGTCCCCACTCTGGCCTGGCCCCCTCTTAAAAAAAAGAAGATAGGCACCGAGGTCCATGTTTCCTGCAGAAACACAAGAGGACTCTCTGAGGACAGTTAATTTTTTTTAATTTGTAATAATATTTTTTTATTTTGTATTATAACTCATGTTATTTCTCCATATTACATTCCTACAATATCTTACATTCATATTACAGATCCATCCGTTAACTCCCTCCCCACTCCCTCCTTCCACACCTCCCAAATTGACCATAATAGAACTCATTTTTATTTGCAGCTGCATGCACACCCTTTGGAGCCTGAGCCTTATTTCATTATTGGGCCCTCCTGTTTTTACCCATCCTATGTATTTATACCACCTTTCCTTGATT